>NC_139449.1:35122399-36494307 GCF_963924565.1 Ascidiella aspersa | reverse complement strand
AGATTCTGTGACATTTCTGCAATGGAAAAAGTGTTACCGCTTTCATCGGGGCTAGGCAAACTGTGATCACAGAATATCGTTATCGCCAGGGGCGGATCAAGGAGGTGATCTATTGCCCCCTAAACTGAAATATTTCCCAATTTCTGCTAAGTTAAATGCCTTTTTTGCAATTTTACTCGTTTGAGCATAGTAATGACGTCATTGGTATCGGATAGGGAAACTTTTTGCTCAACAAAGTTAACAACTGATGGTACTTATTCATGCTCAGCCTAAAACATGAAAAAATTATTTTTGAGCGTTTGAATTGAATCTATTTGGTTTGTTTGAGCTTAATAATGACGTCATTTGGTATCGGATTGGATCGGGAAACTTTTTGCTTCCATGTAAAATGTATCGGATTAAAATTTATCGGATGTCCCTAGTTTTACTTGATTCATTCGAATTAAGAATATTAGCAGAACTGACGATGCTTTTTGCGTAACTATGATATTCTGCTTTTGCTGAATAAAGTTGTTTTGGATCTTTTTGCAACCTTTGTGTTTTTGCTTGAATCTTACGATATGGAGAAGAGATCAACAACTAGCAATGTTGAAGCAGGCTTAGATCCCAAAATTAACAAAAATAGTAATAATATTATTTAATGAAACATGAACACGAACACACATATGTGTGTTTACTAATAATATTATTATTATTATTTCATCAATTTTACTTGACACGTTGATAGTGCTTGTCTTCTTTGTGGTTGTTACGGTGTTAGTAGCTGTACAGGTGTACGACCCTGAATGATGGGCGCTTAAAACTTTGAAGGTTAATCTGCTTCTGGTTTGTGAGTCAGACACGTGGGTAACGGTTTGGAAAACCTCAGATGTTGTTGTAGTCGTTACACTCGATCCATTTCTGAAAAAGAGACAAGTTTCTTTTTAGTGCAAAGTGGCTTTTAAGTATGTAATTTGGGTAAATTTAATTTATTGTAAATTTGACGTTTAGATATAAATTTGTGACTTGACGGAATGGCGTAATATCTGAACATTTTTTCGTAACTTACCCCAAACAAAAATCCTGGGTCCGCGCCATTATAATCGGACACCCCTATTTTAGTGTGAGTTAAGTATTAGGAATAAGTAATTGAATAGTTTATTATTACCTTTGCCAGAACACGTGTGGCCTTGGATATCCAAATGATTGACAATCAACTGTCTTAGTTTGGTTGTAATCCAGTTTCAATTTAATGGAGGATACGGATATGTTGACAGGCACTAAAAAATATGCTGTTAGCAGAGACGGATTTTTTGCATATTTTAACAACTTCAGAGATTTATTTGATCTGCGCGAATATTGTATTTCTTAGCCTATTTTGTAAAATGGATTTAGCCAAACATCGGCGTTAATTTACCCTTAAAATTAACGTTTTGGCAACTCAATCAATATAAAGGTGTTTTTTTGCTTTGCGCGAATCGATAACGTCGTTGTAACGCAGCTTTTGTTTTGAAAGTTACCACTTCGCAATTTTTAACTTTAACGAAATAAATAAGTGTGTGAGGTAATGGAGGTTACTTTATTCTTTCTGACATCACACCTTTATGACGTGAGGTTATGATGTAACGTTGTGACATCACGTCTAAAGAAATGTCATGCCCCCAAATAAAAATACTACATTCCCGCCTACTTGTAGTTATAGACACAACTTATTATACCAGTCAAAATTTGGCGATCTATACTTTGTTGAGATGCATAAACATATATTAGAACACTGACAAACACGTCATTCAATGCAATGCTTAAACAAAAAGTTTTGCAGCCAATGTAACACGGCAATTCAAAGGTAATATTAATCAAATAGGTAAATACCGAAAAGTCCTTGTTTGTTATTTGTGTCTACCTTTCACCTTGATGGAATTTGAAGTTTACATATATTTCTCACTCACTTGTTATTCCCAACGAAACAGAGGTGGTTTTCACCACGTTGCTCGCCTCGCAAACGTACACACCAGATTGTCTAACGTTGCTGAATATAAAGTTGATGCGAGTTCGCGCTTCTAGTGGGTTGCTGGTTGCAATAGATGTTGCGTATATCGGTTGGTTAGTGGCAGATGTCACTGGGTTTCCGAACCTAGAAATAAACAAAAACAGAAATATAAAACCGTTCATATTGGACAACTGGTTGTTATCCATTTTGTTTTTTATTAGTGAAATGTTTTTACGTATAAGCTGTAGTCCCTTTAATCCCCATTACATACTGTGTTTAGCAATCCTGTTTAATGTTTCTCACGTCGCGTATTACCCGCTCTCCCGCAGTTTATGTCCGTAAACATTTAGAGCAGGGTTTCTTAGACTGTGGTCCGTGGACCCCTGGGGGTACGTGGACAAGTTTTAGGAGTAAATGAAAGAGTAAAATGAAAGGAGTAAATGAAAGAGTAAAATAAAGGAGTAAATGAAAGAGTAAAATTAAAGGAGTAAATGAAAGAGTAAAAAAAAATAGTTTAATTGAACAAAACATATTTGGCGCCTTTTCTTCAATGTTTTTTGACTTTCACATTGGTTGGAATGAAAACAACAGGTTTATTTCAGTCTTCTTGTTTATGACGTCAATTTATGACGTCATCTTTAAAACTTTCATGCTAACCCTGGTCGATGCATTTGGGGGTTGGCGGTAAAAAAAATTTAACTACCCCTGATTTAGAATATTACCTCTTCCACGTTATACTTGGTTTAGGAAAACCGGAGGAGTAACAGTCGGCTTGGTAGGGAGTCGCGTATTCGGCTGCGATGCTTGCAACTGATAGAGAAGCGCTTGGGGCAACTGAAATACAGATAATTGTTGTTGTTTTTCAAAAAATAATGGTTAGGTACTTTTAAAATACCATTCATTACTTCCCTAATAGTTTTTATGTTACCGGCTTACCTTATGCAATGAAATTAAAAAAAAAACTATGCCAATTAAGGCATTTAAATTGACGTTTCGTTGGACGCCAATACCTACCTCTCCCTGTAAGTTTAGCTGTTCTTGTTCCCCCAGTATTGGAAGCATCGCATGTATAATCCCCACCTTGATTTGCATTTGTGATTTTTAAGCTTAGCCTGCTTTTTGCTTGCAAGCTGCTTGGGTAAGTAATAGATTGATGGATGTCATTAGATGTTGCACTCGTTAGGACAACACCATTTCTACAAATGTAAAAGAGTAATTTCAGCACTTCAAAGCTAACTGCCATAACAATGAGCATTTAAATTTTCAATTATTCTAAAAAAGCTGATTGTTGTCAAAGCATCTTGAATCGCTGTAAATATAATAATGTCAAAACTGTTCTAACATTTCGCGGAAAATATAGTTTTGTACACTTTGCTATATTTAATAAAAGTTCTATGGACTATGGAATTTGTCATTTACCTTTTCCAAGTGACCGATGGTCTTGGGTTTCCGTTTGAAGTACAATCGACAGTCTTCACTTGTTTGTAATCCAAGTTTACAACAGTGGAAGAAAGTGTGATATCAGCAGGTACTGAAACGAATATTAAGAAATGGGGTTGCTGGTAAAAAGTGAAAGCAAAACTATCTCAGGTGCTGATAAAGTATTTTGTTGTAGGGGGAAATTCAGAGATGACGTTACAAAGCTACGTTGTGACGTAATATAAACGTGACGCAATGAAGAGCAACCTTAAGAGCGACATACAGTTCGCTTATGCTGTTAAACTTTTAGGTTGTAGAGGTATTAGCGTAATATAAAAGCTACATTACAAGATGTTATGGATCCGCGCAAATATAAACATTCAATAACGTTGTTTAATTCACAGTGTTGTAAGCAAGTCAGAAATGACTTTAGTCCCAGTAAAGTCATTTGTAAAATACCTCAAGTCAAAGTCAAGTCATAATTTGAGCAAGACAACTTTAAGTCACGTATTTGTTATAAAAATAAAACATTGAACTTTTGAAATAATTAAACTCATACTGTAATGAGCAATAACTGAACTAAATAAATATGAAATCTTTCACTCTAAGGTTGCGGTGAGATGCAGACGCTTTTGGACTGCATTTTTTTCAGTTTTGCATTTACGTAGTTAGACAAAAAAATAGGCAAAAATAGTTTAGGCGAGGACATGGCCACGTAACCACATCGATCCGCCCATGCTCGCTTTACAGTTTGCCACGCCACAGAAATAGTAAGTAATAAGAGAATTACCTCGAACTGTAAGAGTTGACTGTCGTAGGGGTCCGGCCACATTTGCTGCAACTTTGCAAACGTAACTTCCACTATCGGCCACGTTTGTTAAAGTAAGATATAATCGTCGATTCACGGTACCAGAGCCTGTTTGTGATCCTTGGTAAATTCCTGGGGGTGTCGTTTTAACAGCAACGTTGTTTCTGCAACAGTATATTATTCTAGTTACATGATATTCGTTTTTTGTCAGTGAATTAATTTTAAGAGTGGAATGCAGACAAAGCACTTTAGTGCAATTGTCTCATGAACTCACCTGTACCAAGTTATCTGTGGTGTTGGTTTTCCATTTGAAGTACAATCTACTGTTTGTTGAACGTTGTAATTAACAATTATGTTGCTTCTTGACAAGCTGATACTTGCAGGGACTGAAACAATTGTCAAGACAGATTTTAATTTCACAACCATCGCAAATCGAAAATCTAAAGCACCTAATAAGTCCATTCCATTGTGGCATTTTACTATAAAATGACATTTTTAAATAGTTATGATGAAGATTACGAGTGTGTGTATTTTCCCGGATAATGGAAATTTAATGATTTCCTCTCTCAGCGTACCGAGCAAATGGCTTTGGTTTAACTTTTTATAAAAAAAATTGCCTGGCTACCAATACGAATATGTCTTGGGAAAGCTAAATCTTTTAAACCAGCGGTTCTTGATCTTTTAGCTCTTAGCATACTTAAAAAACGATTTATCGCGAAAAAGCATGTTCTACAGCCAAACTTATAACTTGCCAATCACCCTTATACGGGAAAGCTTGTTGTCATATCAGCAGTGTCCTAAATAGATATTGTGCATTGTTCGAATGCTTGCTTGTGTGCTTATTTATGACAAAATTAGGTTATTTTCCCACATTATTAAACTGTTCGCTACAATTAAAAAATCTTTAGAGGCACACAGTTTGAGAAACACTGTTTCATTGTACTACAAGAGTTCGATATCATTTACCCTGAAGCAGTCCTAAATAGGTTGCTAAAGTTGAAAATTCTAAATACCAGAGGAACTGTTTTTTTATTATTATGCCTGGTAGCAACCGTTTATGTATTAAGAGATACTGGTCTGAACAAAAACTTACCATTTTCGAGCAGTACAGTTGTGGCTTCACTTGTAACACAAGATGTTCCTTTTGCCACAAATCGTATTGTTGTAAACTGTGTGCTAACTGCGCTGCTTATTGTATAGCTGAAGGTTGTTGTTTTTACTCCAGTGGCAACTATGACCTCACCAGAAGTATAGCTAGCTATGATGGTTAGTGGTTCGTTGTAGAGTCCAGTTATTTTACCAGTTATCGTAACGGAACCTCCCAACTGAACACGATACGATGGACTGTCGATTGAAATGCTCCTAGTGTCTGTGAATTGAATGTATTTTAAGCAAATTTTTAAATCCAATAGGTGGCTGCAACTAAGTTAGAAAAATTATGACTTTAACCTATATTTTTATTCATTCCTTAACTTGCACAAAAGTAGTTGAAGAGATGATTCTTTTTTTAACTAACCTACTGCTATAATTTTTTAGGGTTATGCCAAGTTGTTTTTTTTAAATAAAAAATAAAGTTTGTTCGTATAATTATTTTGATGTAAATTCTGCCCAGTGCACACTATTGAGTCCTTGTTAACGTGTTGTTCCTGTGAACCGTTAGTTACTCACTGTAAATAGTGACACGACAATAAGTTTTTTCAGTCGTAAGACTGACACTTGATTGTCGTTAAATCAATAAAAAGAAAAAACAAGAAAAAAGAAAAAAAAATGATATGTGTGTTACATCATTTAAAATTACAGATGATTTATTAAATTGAGTTTCAATGTATTGTGAAGTTTTATTTTTTTACGTATAACATAAGGAAGTTTTAATAAAAAAATTGCCTAGTCCTTTATAATGTATAGTTTACCGTTGTATTGACATAAGTAGTAACGATTTGCAGTGCAGAATGAATCTCCCCAAAGCCAAGTATAACCAAACGTTCCACTTGTACCAGCTAAGAGCATACAATGACCGCTTCCTTGGGCTTTGCCGCCCGGCCATTGGTTGTAACCTGCCGTGGTTCAAATTCAAAAGTCAGTAATTTTGGTGATGTCGCAAAAACGAAATTCATTTAAAGCAAAACACGGAAAATGCTGTTTAATCTTTACCTGATGAGCTGACCTTAATTCCTCCAGGCCACAAAAACTCGCTGCTTGCAGATGTTCGTTTACCACCCAACCAGATGTCTTAATAATTTCAAACGAAACAAAAACAATGATTTAGTTTTTGAAAATAGTGTATTTTTTGAAATACTTAAGTGCAGTCATCGACTCATTATAACACAAGAACTGCGCCAGCAATTTGATTGTTGTACACGGCTAAAGCGTTTTCATTGGAGCACTTTCTTAATCGACAGTACACACATTATTACAGAAGTCCCGTGTCAGTCAACTTTGCAGGACAAAAGCTAAACCTTGTATCAATGTTTTTTAACTTTTTTTTGCAGAAAAATGCGCTTAAAAATACCTTCTGGGATAGTCTTAAACTGTAATGTTTAAGTGTAACTTACATGGATCGAATGTCTTTTGATTCGCCAGCTTAACCAGCTCTCCTTGCGTCTCTCCATCCAGGACACTTGCCAGCTTCCCTGCTTTATAATTACCACATGACGTAGCAGCTGCAGACTGAGTAAGTTTATCGTCGGAAATTGTAAAGTATCTTCCCTTGCATGATTCGCCTGAGATAAAGGAAACATTATCGTATATCTTTGATCCCGATACACTTATCCTACGGTGTACCAGTGGTTATTAAACTAGGGTCTACGAACCACTGTGATCCTTGGAAAGGTTTAAAGGGGTCCGCACAACATATTTAATTTTATAAAATGATAAAACATAATATACGCGAGAAACTTTTTCTTAGTGAATTCTATTGATAATAAATCTTTTGACAGCTTTTGTTCAGTAGGTATAGTAAGTATGAGTATCGAACTGAATGTTGAGTAGTTTTTCTACAGTAATCTTTTTAGTTAAAGTTCGTAATAAATCAAATAATTTTTATTTAGTTTAAGTTCATTTCATTACACCCGTTGTAATTTCTATATCGCGTTGCATAATTAAAAAAATATAGAATTTATAACAAGATACAGATTATAAGTTTGAATGTCTTCATTAAGCGTATATAGTTCATTTAATTTTCAAATTTGCAAAAAATTACTGCGTTTTTATATCGAAACAAACAAATAAGCCGCTTTCCCATGGTGCTGATTCAGGATTTTGGTTGTAGGGGGGGGGGGGGGGGGGGGGGAGATGACGTCACAAAAATACCTTATGACGTTACATAACGTGGCGTAATCAAGAAGTAACCTTAGGACAGCCACACAGTTCCCTTTTGCTGTTAAAAGGTTAGGTTGAAGAGTTTTTACTTTAATAAAAAATGCAACAATATTAATGTGAAAAAATGTAAGATTATTGTTTAATTACCAAATCTTTCACTTTGGGGTTGCGGTCAGATACACGACGCTTTGAGACTAAAATATTTTTGTCAGTTTAACATTTACGTAGTTAGGCAAAAATAGTTTAGTTGAGGACATGGCCACGTTAACCCCTGGATCCGCCCCCCCCCCTCGATTTTCCATCTCCCTTAACGTGGTAGAAATAGTTAGTAATAGGAGAATTACCTGCAACTGTAAGAGTTAACTCTTGCATGGGTCCGGCCACATTTGCTGCAACTTTACAAACGTAACTTCCACTATCGACCACGCTTGTTAATGTAAGGTATAATCGTCGATTCACGGTACCAGAGCCTGTTTGTGATCCTTGGTAAATTCCTGGGGATGTCGTTTTAACAGCAACGTTGTTTCTGGAACAGGTAATTATTCAAGTTACATGCTATTCGTTTTTGTCAGTGAGTTAATTTTAAAAGTAGAATGCAGACAAAGCACTTTAGTGCAACAGTCTCATGATCTTACCTGTACCAAGTAATCCGTGGTGTTGGTTTTCCACTTGAAGTACAATCTACTGTTTGTTGAACATTGTAATTAACAACTATGTTGCTTCTTGACAAGCTGATACTTGCAGGGACTGAAACAATTGTCAAGACAGATTTTAAATATCACAACCAAAGCAAGTCGCAAATCTAAAGCACCTGATGACCCCAATAAACGGGAAAGCAATAAGTGACAGTGTCCTAAATAGACATGGTGCATTGTTCGAATCCTTGTTTGTGTACCTTTTTATAACAAAAATGGTTATTTTTCCACATTTCTAAACTGTTCGCTACAATTAAAAAATCTTTAGAGGCACACAATGTGAGAAACACTGATTCATTGTACTACAAGAGTTCGATATCATTTACCCCGAAGCAGTCCTAAATAGGTTGCTAAAGTTAACAATTCTAAATACCAGAGGAACTGTTTTTTTATTATTATGCCTGGTAGCAACCGTTTATGTATTGAGAGATACTGGTCTGAACAAAGATCTCACCATTTTCGAGCAGTACAGTTGTACCTTCACTTGTAACACAAGAAGTTCCCTTTGCAACAAATCGTATTGTTGTAAACTGGGATCTAATTGCGCTGCTTATTGTATAGCTGAAGGTTGTTGTAATTACTCCAGTGGCAACTAAGACCTCACCAGAAGTATAATTAGCTATGATGGTCAGTGGTTCGTTGTAGAGTCCAGTTATTTTACCAGTTATCGTAACGGAATGTCCCAACTGAACACGATACGATGGGCTGTCGATTGAAATGCTCCTCGTGTCTGTGAATTGAATGTATTTGTAACTAATTTTTTCGTTTTATAATGGAAACCGACGAACGACGATGAATCATACGAATTTACCTCTTTTTAATTATTTCTATTATTTTCTAGAGTTTACGACGACTGAACGTCTGTTATATTGTTAAGGCTGCCCCAAGTCATTGACTTGGCAACTTTAAAACAAAAATACCTTCTCGAGTTTGTGAATTCCAAAAGTTAAGTTATCTAATATAAATTGTAATTTTTCTCAGGCAACCACACTATAAAAAATATGAAAGATTGCCAAACTGCCAATGTAATAAACACATTTATTTTATAATAACAAATTATGTCCAAGATTTTTGTAGTTCCATATTTTCCGTTTTTGGAAGGTTCAAATTTGTTAATTGCGCCGAATTAAATCTTAATTTCAAAGATCAACTAAAGCCTTCTCTAGTTAAAAACGTTTGTAATGAAAATCTTCATCGCCCATTGTATCCTTACCAAGCATTACTCCACTCCTTAGTATGACGTCACAACACATATTATCGCTATCCACTGACGTGTGACCAACGCCTAGGCAATTGGGATTGGCGTTTCTTATTACTAATGATTTATACTAATGGCTTCAATCACCGTGTTTGTATCGTGTGTAGGCTACAGAGATTTGTGAATATATACGCAACGATAACAAGAACGTGTAACAGATTTAGGCAGCCGCCGGCTCTCGCCTTATGAGTCAGTGTCTAATTACACACCTTTAACCTACTACGAATATACAACTTTTAAATGCTGTCTAACATTATCTTTTTTATATTCAATTTTGCATTTTTTTGGACATTTTCGTCAAAAAATAAAAACAGGTTTCGTATTTGCAAAGTGAATTAACTAGGATCGTTGCTTACCGTTGTATTGACATAAGTAGTAACGATTTGGAGTGCAGGTTGAATCTCCCCAAAGCCAAGTATAACCAAACGTTCCACTTGTTCCAGATAAGATCATACAATGACCGCTTCCTTGGGCTTTGCCGCCTGGCCATTGGTTGTAACCTGCCGTGGCTGATATTCAATAGTCAGTAATTTTGGTGATATCGCAAAAGAGAAATTCATTTTAAGCAAACACAGAATATGTTATTTAATCTTTACCTGATGAGCTGACCTTAATTCCTCCGGGCCACAAGAAATCGCTGCTTGAAGATGCTCGTTTACCACCCAAAAAGATATCTTGACAATTTCAAGCAAAACAAAAAACAACAATTTATTTACTTGGCTCCTATTTTATCTTGAATTTATAGATTTTAAACCTAAAATACCTTCAAATGCTTAAACTTGCATTGGCTTTAAAGGCAAAGTAAACTACTATTGCCAAAAGTTTTAATTTATATTGAAGACCTTGTTGAAACGACTACAAAGACGAATTCTGGATTTGTGTTTAAGGGGAATTGAAAAGCTTCAGATATGACGTCACTAATTACGTCATAACGTCACATCATAGTTACGTAATCGAAAGAAGAGGACCTGTTCTCTAACCAACTGTTGTGCAATTATGCAGCTGAAGTTAAGTTATGATTAAAGCGATCAGGAAATTTGCTAAAAAAATAGGTTTTGAAGGCGTCATGACCTTGTATCTCCGCCCTCCTCGAATCCACCCCTGTAATCTACAGGTAAACATATTAAAAAAACATGTGTTAGGTTGCCTTGTCCGCTCGGCGCTGCTTTGCGTTAGAATAAGCCATAGTTTTCTTCTAAAAGTCTGTTTTGTTTTTAAAAATTTACCTAATCTGTACTGCTTTCATAATATGTTTTTGACTTTTTATTAATTTTATTATTTCTCTTCTATGTATATGTATTTTCCTTTACTTATAGCCAGGGCTGCGGAGTCGGTTAAAAAAAACCCGAGTCGGACTCCGGCCAAAAAACTAAACCCGAGTCCGACTCCCGAGTCCCGAGTCCGACTCCGGCCAAATGTAAGATTTTGTCGAGTCCCGAGTCCAGCTCTGACTCTACAGTAGGCTTAACATATGTCCTCTTTTAGGAGGATTTGTCCTCTTTCCTCAAGAAAACTGAATGATCCTCCGAGGACGCTTAAAAATGTCCAAATATCCTCTTTTTTCGCATTTTGAGTTAGTTGCTCATACTTTTTTTTGCGCTAGCTCTAAGTTAATATTTAATTTTTGCAATGATTCCAATGGTTTCGCTGTGTTGTACACCACTCCTACAGCGCTGTACAAACTCTGTTTTTACCAACTTTAACATTAAAACGGCAAAAAATTTTCGCGCTCTGCGCGAATCTTTTCTACTTGGATGTTAACTTTTCTTAGCACAAAGTCTCTTTGAGTGCCATTGCATGTTTTCATATCATTGAAGGTATAACGGCCCTATTTAAACCAACTTATAGATAAACGATAAAATTCACCCACCGCTCGAACTATTTTTTATCCATGTTTTATTTAATTGGATAACAGGCTAGCAACAGGGACTCAAACTTGTTCGCGCGAATCGATAATGTTTTTGCAATATTGCTGCTGTTGTTTTTTTCGCGACCGACGACAAACTTCACTATTTTCAAGTTGTCTCAGTGATATTTAATTAAAAATGACGAAGTGCTTTTTTCGTAGAGAGGGGGGGAGGGGGCAAGGCATGGAAAAATTACCCAGGAGGACACGGCTAAAAAGATTAAGAACCACTTGTCTATGGCATCAGGTGTTTCTCAGCAGACACTTTCTTTAAATTTAGACAACATTAATCAAAATATAAGTTATACATTATAATGCTGAAAAGGAAAACTCTGTTTACTGATGAGCTATACGCCAGAAGTACGGTATCCGTGTTTTAGAAAAGGACGTGTTAATTTCGAAGCTGAATGCAATACTTGACACGTTTTTCTCAAACGTAACAATTCTACTTTCGTTTTACTTGCAGGCAAGAAAATGTCCTCTTTTAAGGTGCTGAAAATATGGTAGCCCTACTCTACAGCCTGTATTTTGCCCATTTACCCAACTAAATTAAGGTGGATTTTTTTGCAATCCACTCATATTGATGTCATAATTGATCCACTCACATTACATGGTTAATAAATATTTTACCATTTGCTATCGCACTTTTACAACTTACATTTTGCCGCCTTAACAGTTTTAAAAATTGATACTGCGCATGCGCACATCGGACTCGGGACTCGGGTAGTTTTATGCGGTCTTACTCGAGTCCCTAGTTCAACTCGGCAAAACAAACCGACTCCGTCGAGTCCCGAGTCCCGAGTCCGACTCCGCAGCCCTGCTTATAGCTACTGAAGATGCCAATATAGGCGAAATATAGCCTATGTTCCTTTAAAAAATCTCTGATCCTGTTTTTTTAAACTTTAAGTTTTATTGTTAATTTTAGAAGCAGTTTCTGTTTATTTATTGGTTAAAGCAGCGCTTATTTAGGCCTACAAACAAGTGTTTTTTTCCCCGAGACATGTTATAACACAAAAGCACATAACTTAATAAGCAAAATGTTTCTGTGCACCTATGTAACCTTACATGGATCCAATACTTCTTCTTTCCTGTCTTGGTCAAAGTCTGTCATTTATAAGTTCTGGATGGTAAAAGGGAAATGTATTTCGCCACTAAATAAGTCATCATCAGTTTCCTAATTCGAATAAATTTGCCTTACTTTGGATTCTTTATTTTGTGGCGAAATATATTTCTGTTTTAAATGACTAGAACATATTAATTACTGACGTTGACCACGACAAGAAGATCTAAAGAATATTTCTTCCCGTTTGAAATCATTGTCGTCATTTACGTGTAATGGCAAGAAGATCTTTTATTTTACACGTTCAGTTTGCCACTTACATGGATCGAATGTCCTTTGATTCGCCAGCTTAACCAGCTCTCCTTGTGTCTCTCCATCCGGGACACTTGCCAGCTTCCCTGCTTTATAATTACCACATGACGTAGCAGCTGCAGACTGAGTGAGTTTATCGTCGGAAATTGTAAAGTATCTTCCCTTGCATGATTCGCCTAAAATTAAGTCAGTCATTTCAAAATTTGCATAAATTACGTACCAACTATATTTTGGAGCATTATGTCTGAAGTTTCTAGTCAGACGCAGAGTAAATACCAAAGCCGATTTTGAATAAGGTAGCATTTTGTTAGCGTTTCAAATATTTCTTAGGATAATGGCTGGGGATTGTAGTTAAAGGAAAAATGAATATCAAAGCCCATGATACAGAAGTATAGGTATTATTTTGAACGTGTCGAATAAATCTTAAGATTCTTAAGATAATTGCTGGAGGTTGTAGTTAGACGTAGAAAGATTACCAACGTCCATATAGAGTAGGCAGCATTTTAAACGTTTCGAAAAATTCTTTTAAACATTGTATTTTATTTTTAACATTGTAAAGAAAGCGCTGGCGTAATGTACATTTACTGCTGAGGCGGATTAAAATGTAGATCTGAGATAACAGATATGACCCAACCACGTATCTTAGAATTCAGTTATATGTGTATATGGCCGTGAGGTGATAAAAAATACTGCGCTACATTTGTAAACCGAAAAGTTCTTTTATGATATATTAAGAAATTAAACTTTAGTCCTAGTCTTGACTTTTCGAGTCGGAATCCGACTCAATCAAAAGTTGCCAATTTCGTCGAGTCCCAAGTCAGGTTTCGACTCTATACAACCTGCATTTCACCAATTTACGTAACTAAAATAAGGTATATATACCGAAATCCACTCATAAAGTTTTCATACATCTTATCCACCCACAATAAGTATAGTTGGAAAATATTACACTATATGGCATTTCACCTTTACAATTTTATGTTTGTAGCCTGTTATATCAAATATACTTACATTCTGTTTGTCTTATGCTCCAGGTCACAGCAGTAAAAGCAAACAGCCAGAAGCGAAAATACATTTCACACTTTTCTTTTCTTATTAAATGAAAAGAAATGCAAGAAGTTTATGATTTAAAAAAAAAGTTTAAGAAAGAACTGAGTATTTTACAAATATCTCAAATTATATCCTTTTTTATACTTCGCCCGTTATCTATTTTTAACTATTTATTTGTCTACCTGGGTTTCCTTGCGTGTAAAAGGGTTTAATTTATCATATCTACTGTTAATAAACTACTTATGAACATTCATCTCAAGTTAAGCTTATTGTAATGCTGCATCAAACAATTTGCCAGACAGGATTGAGACAACCTATCAAACAAAATCCATCTTGTACATTTTACTACCTCCTAAATCGTTATGCTCCTGTATGGAATAAACAACAGCTTTATACAATTTATTTCAATCGTATATTTCTGCCCACTGACTCGGGCTTTTTAAAGATCTCGGGGGAGGCTGACACATTATAAAACAACAGGCGGATATTCTTAAACCTAATGTGTGGTGAACAACTGATTAGGTCACATTGCGCACCTGTCTTCAACCTACGAACCACGCATGTAAAGCATGTAATCACAACTAACTTTAGTAAAACAAACATAGTATGCGATAATACGTATATTTGCTTGACGAGGCGCCATATAAATTGGTACACGCTAATTTAGGATTAATCTGACTAACACCGTATAGCAATTCCTTAAACATATCTGTGTTTTGTATATTACTGTGTTCCTGTGCATATTATACAATATATATACTGCTATTCGAAACTAGACAAAACTTACCAACTATTCTTATTATGTTTTTTATTTTTTTTATTTTTTAGTTTTAGTTTTTTCGAAGAAGTGAGTAATACTTTAATAATTCTTGGCAAATAGCACAATTTATAGCGCAAGCATCAGTCAACCAACAACATTGTAAGCTGTAACATGCTGAAGCAAGCGTCGTGGCAGAACGCTTAAAGCAATTTGTCGACACAAATCGTTTTAGCAAACTTTTGTAAGTGAACAAAACTAACGACATCATTCTTTTAACTATTAGCGTATTTTTCAGCATGTTTTAACGCTTCAGTGTAAAATGGAAGTCAGTCAACAACAGCCCATTTCTCACGCCATTTTAAAATGACGTAAAGCGACGGGCGGGGGTCATGTCTACGTATTTCTTCCACATTTTTTACATTTTGGAGCGATTCTAAGAACCACCTCAATAAATCTAACCATGCGAACTACTGCAGACGGTGACCAAACGCCTAAGATAGGGGCGCGACCCACAGTTTGAGAAAGACTCACGTGTCAAAAAATGTGTTAAACATAAAACTATAAACAAAATAACAAAAAAACAACTAATTAAACGAGATTAAAGATGGACGGTGATTGCTTGACGCGTATATATACAGCCAGAAAAAGCGCAATACACAAAAATAGCATTCCAATCCAACATAGGTAGAAAGAGTAACCGAAACTCAGCTGCGAAATTTCTCCAAACATGATCAGCTTCATGACGTCACCCAAATTGGGGCTTCCCCTAAATGCTTTGTGCGCCGAACGCCTTCGTCGATTTCCGCCGGCTCCGTTTCCGCTGAAAGGCCCTAAAGCAATTCCGTCGCCGACAATTGGTACGACGCCGCCGCCCATAAACAAATGCATGGGGCTGTTAGGAGGCGGGAATGGAAACCATTGCGGGTCGCTTTCGTCGATTGTTTCCAGAACCTCAGGCGTGAGTAGATCAAAAATGTCCGTCTGGTTTACAGTTGAGTTGGAAAATAGGTAGTCGCTCCCGTTCAGTAGTGTGACGTCAATAAAAGCCGGCAGGGGGGGTTCGGTGTTGGGGGGTAATGAGGGGTCCAGCCCAAACATTTCGTCATCGTTTATGTTTTTCCCGCTAACAGCGCTGATGACGTTGCTTACAAAGTTTCGTTTTCCAGTTAATGTCTTTCGCTTGAGATCGGTGTACATTGAGAGTCCGCACAACACGAGAACGACTAAAAAACAAATAAATGCAAAAACAAATAAACTTCGACCACGCTACGTTTGCAATTGATAAAACTATATTGATTTTCAGCATTTTTTGTTCTTTCTTGTATTTTAGATGTGATAA
This sequence comes from Ascidiella aspersa, assembly GCF_963924565.1. Classification (NCBI taxonomy): domain Eukaryota; kingdom Metazoa; phylum Chordata; class Ascidiacea; order Phlebobranchia; family Ascidiidae; genus Ascidiella; species Ascidiella aspersa. Next base: position 36,478,413 of record NC_139449.1, on the reverse strand, counting down.
AAGTGACAAAACATATTACCTTGTTTAGAATAGCACGAAAGTCGACCCAGTAATTTTTTTATCTCCTGGAGGTAAAATCAAATACATTTCTCTTGTAGTTTGAAAAAAAAAAAAAAAAAAAAAAAACTATGGGCACCGATAAAATTAAAATGGTATCTGATCAAAAAATTTTTTTTGCCCAAAATGCAATTTTGAGATCAAATTTAGTCATAATGTATTTCATACCGATTTATTTATAACACCGCGCCGCCAATATCTTCTCAATATATTGGATGAGATTTTTTTTATAAAATACGCACCATGTTACTTGTTTAATACCAAGTATTTTCAATCTAATATAAGCAGGGGTGAATGTACAATAACATTCTGTCTGGAACGCATGAATTTTCAGGATGACGTCACAAGGTTACGTCACAATGGGGCGTCTAAATTGAGGGTTATCGTTGGATGTCGTTCACAAATTTCCAACTAAAATCTTTGTTTAAATACTTTGGGAGATAGCGGGATGGCCAGGTGAAAAACAAAGAATGGCCTGGTAAAATTTGTATTTGTTTCAAAGATACGGCAAACCTGTAAAAATTATTTCGCCGGAATATCTGGACCGTACCGGCTTACGTTCACTGACGCTTATAGGTATAACATTGCCTCACACAAGTTCAACAACCACTTACATCCCAAACTGAGGGCTACAGTTCCAACAACGCCTCGCTTGCTCGTCAGTGGATCGACCTTCTTGTCGTCACGGTCCGGCTGGCACGCTGCTGACGTAATAAAGAGCTCAGCCAATAGGATCGCGATGCCGCCGATGAGAAGTAACCCGGCTACAACACGAATCTGCTGCTTTCTTTTTTCAACTTTGGAGAGAAAAATTGTTGTTATTTCGAAAGCTTAATTACAGGATTTTGGTTTTTATTTAATTTTACTGCGACTGCGTTGAAAAATCGGCTAAACATGGCGTTTTTAACTAAATGGAGGACAGTTATATGTCGTCAGTGATTATTGTAAAATTTAACCTGTGTTTTTCAAACTTTTTAATTACAGCAACCCTTTTATATCGTTGAAGTAATGTGTTTGCATCATGATTCAAATCAGAACTGATTTATTGGTATTGATAATATCTTGTGTGGTGTATTGTGTTTATATTTTCAACGACACATAAAGGACACCACGGTATTTTAAGAAAGCCGCTCAGAATCATGAACAGGCCCTGTGCGGACCACCAGTTTAAGAACCACAACTGTAAATGTTTAAACAATTTGCAAACTTACGCGGCGTCACTAGGTACATTGTTTCATCTCCTTTGGACATTCCAACGAAGAACAATCCTTGCTGGAGACAGATTGTGTCATCCCGGTCCTCTCCTGCGCTCGGATCCATCATAGATCTACCTCCCCTTCTTTGTGAGAACGGAGGAGGTCCTCCAAAAGGTCCTCTGGGCTGGTGGGGTCCTCGCATCTTGTGAGGTGCAACGTTTGTTCCGCACATCTGGAATAATGTTGATTGTGGATTTAAGTTGTTTGTTGGTATATCGTTGGGGTGTAAGGGGTTACGGGTTTGAATATGGGGACATGCTTGTAATTAACCATCTGGAATAATGTTGGTTATGGATCAAGCTGTTACGATGGTTCTTAGTTCACATTTCGGTCTTATGGCTGGAGTCCGAAATAATCATTGTTGTTAAAACAGTTTTGTCATTTTTACTCTAGTCCTTGCTTGTAAAACCACGAGTTTATCAATTTCATTAGTTTAACGCCTGATTCTTTTGTCAATGAATAGAAGTTGAGTTATTCTAACAAGGTCTTTGCTGGGAATGGATTTTTTTGCAGTTAAATTTTACATTGAACCCCACTTTGAGCAAACTTTTATTTCTTTACTTTACTGGGAGTTTATTTTAGGCCAAACCAAGAAGTTTGACGAAAAAACAACTTTCATAAAGAACAACTGCAATTTAATTCAATTTCGAAACCGGTACATTGTTATTACTTGCATTGTATAGAGAAATTGGCAAAATATATTAAAACTAGTGGAATTTTAAAAGTGCTTCACGACCCACCAGCCAAAGTCAGTGAAACAATGTTGATTGGAAGTTAAGTTGTTTGTAGGTATTCGCTGTTGCAATTTAATTCAAGACTGTTTATTATGCCCTAAGGGCTTTAACGGCAACAATGCTAAATGCTAAATGTGCAAACTGAAAACGGTCGAAATGGGTATACATTTGCTTATTCTTAATTTAAACAAACATTAGATCGTTAAAGTCTAATCAAAAATCTTAATATAAACAAAAATAGGATCTTCTTAGATTCCAAGTTTAATAGTAAACTATTTGATACAATTTTTCGTATACGATTAAAGTGCAACAAATCCAAAAGATTTTTCAACCTAACAAGGTGAAAATTTCATGGCACGATTTAATAAGTTTCGTTGACAGGCGATATCAGCCAGTGCGAAATGTGCAGCTGAAAACAATCCATTTGCAAATACATTTGCTCGTTCTTAGCTTAGCAAACAAAATAAAATAGGATCAATCTTGAAGCCGCTGCGCTGTCGCCAAATGTTATCAAGAGCTGCGTGCCACAAACTATTCAACGCCTATGCTATGCCTTATTTAATCAGCTGTTACCATTACCAATATTATTATTTAACTTATAATACAATTATATAATCTTTGTTGTAAATTTTAAATAATCCTTCATGTTATCAATTTTATTCGTTATTTCTTAGCTTCCGTCACAATAAAACTATTTCTGTAACCAAGGCACTGCTAAAAGCAGTAATGTAGCAACCTAACTTACAAAATAAATATCAAAAAAAGTCTTACCTGGACAACACAAGGTGACGTCACACCGGAAATGACGAAAGCAATGCCGACAAGCAGAAACAAAGAAACAAAAGTGTAGAGCCGCTTAGACATGGCGATTTATCTTTAATCCTTCGCTGTTTGCAGCTTTGACGATTTGAAATTCGAGTCGATGCCGCGCGCCCTGGGCTATGACCGCACAATGCCCGGTGTGACGTCACAGTGAGTCTAAATCGGTACGTGCGCCCGGGGGAGGGTTACCTTCCGGAATTAGACGCTCCCCGAATTTGGAAGAGTTCGTTTTGCGATAAATTCTTGGTTTGTTTTTATTTAGAAAAGTTTCGCCGTGTTTTGCTAAAAATATTTTGCTCAAAAATGTCGTTCGCCCAAAATAATGTGCATCGTTTTCATGGTGCATTATTGATTTTTATACAGATAATAGCTTTGGTAATTGCCAAAATGTTTTAAAACAATATAAATAATTAGAAAGAGAAAAATAATAACTCCAGTTCGCAAAAGAATACTTCGAGTTTTATAATGGGACCCATAACAACACTTATATATTAGAAATTTTACTCGTGTAGTCTACGCCGTAGGATATTACGCCATTCAAATTTAGGGTAATTGCATTCAAATTTTACTTTGAAAACTTTAAATTATATCAGTTAACTGTTACTTGGCTAAGGTGCAACATATGTACGGTGTTAACACATTATTACAGCTCCCTTGAACCGATAATTTTGCAGGCGAAGTTAGCGCCGCCCGGGGGTTGATTACAATCATTTTCCCATCCGGCTTTATATCTCAATGATAGCGATTTGTAAGATCGTTTGAAAACTTCAGGATGTTTAAAGTGTTTCTCAGGTTGAAAACGGACATCAAAAGCTAGACGTAAATGCTTTTCAAGTTTAAACTTGAACCCTGACCCTAATAATGTAAGCAGTTTAATCCCTAAATAAAAATGTCGTAGGATTCTAGACCAGTGCCTTATTTATGATATAAAGCTTTTAGAGGTTGGTTATAAATAGGTATTTAACGAAAACGTTTTTAAACAGATTAATATTCTTAATACACTTACAAATATTATTTTTTAACATTCAATAACAACACGTTTTTGAAAAAGTCACGCTAATTGTCATACATATTTTTCAGAATCAATGTTTTATGCTTAGCAAATGACCACAACCAAGCGAAAAAGAATGCATTGGCCGGGAATCGAACCCGGGCCCCCCGCGTGGCAGGCGAGGATTCTACCACTGAACCACCAATGCAAAGTTTCCTACACCGGGAATCGAACCCGGGCCGCCTGGGTGAAAGCCAGGAATCCTAACCACTAGACCATGTAGGAGACGAGATAAATACTGCGAAACCGTAGTATTATACACTATAAATTGTAGAAAAGAGTTTGAATTTTGTTCGTTAAACGTTGTAAACTAAATATAAATATTTACCAAATCTTATAGCATTAAACGCAGACCCAACCGTTCTTATCAAACCTTTCTGTGCCATACTTTCGGCCCTTCAATTTTAAATAATAAAGTATATGCCTGAATAATTTAATAAGTGGGGCGTGACCAAATTTATTTGCATGTTGAAAACTTGGGAAAAATTTCGTTGAGGTTTATTTTTACTTTCCTAAAATTAAATTACCTCGATTAGAAATAAAACAAACAAAAATTTGAGTGATCAATTCTTTATTTACTGTTAGCTAAAATCTTATATGAAGAATGTCGGAACGTAAGGTTCTAAATGTAAGTAAACATTCTAATTTTTTATTTATTTGTAAATAACTTATTTTTAATGAATATACTGTTGCTGCAAGCATTGTTTCAGTTGTAAAATTGTTCTTCCGGGAAAAATTTTGAAGTTCGAATTTTAAAGTATGATACAGTACCGGGTTGCCGGGCAAATAGCCTTTTCGTATTATTTTTTTGTCCATATCTTACGCCGAATTTCTGTGATGTATATACGATAATAAGGCTAGTTTTCTCAGTAATAAGCAATATTTTACACCAAATGACATCACTGGGTTTGTTTTGGACGGCATCTTTAGCAGAACGGCACTGGAATACAATCGGGTCAATGGATATATTTTATTCCTCTCTTACTAAATGATTGCATTCATCCAGCAAATTGATTTTAAAACGTGTACTTTTTTGTTTAGAAATACTACCCTCCTGATTATGATCCATCCAAGATACCAAAGCTTAAGAGAGCCAAAGATCGACAATATGTCATCCGAGTCATGGCTCCTTTTAACTTGAGGTAGGTTCAACATTTTAATCCAAGAGATTGCGAATTCAAGTTGACAAACAGACTAAAAGCTTCAACTAGAAATTCAAGTAAATTAGAACAATTTAAATTAACAGAAGAAGTGTTAACCAAACCCACCAATTTCATCAAACATAAATTTTAGTCCACCTTTCTTGAAAACCATAATTATTGCATAATTATTCACATTAACTGAAGATGATACAAGCTCATATCGAAAGGTCTTATTCCAGATGCTGTCCATTTACTCGACCTTTTTGGCTTTGCAACTTATTATCAAGCTACATCATTATTAAATGCCAGAAAAAATTGCTCATAATTTTGTTTTGACATTACACCTTTCTTTGATCTCTTTCACCCTTTTTAAACTCTAGTCAGAGTCGTGTCACTCAGTTAATATTGCTCAGTGAGTATATTTAAAATTAAATCTCAGAAGACACGAAAACACATTAAATAAAGCCGCTAGTATAGAACCAAATATCGTAGAATTGCACTAAGTCGTTTAATAGAGTCACTTCAATGAGGTGATGACTTGATAAAGATTGTTGAGTATACAAATTCACAATTAAATCTCAATGCACACAATAACACAGTGATTCAAGCTGCTAGTTTAAAACCGAATAGTATTGAATAAAAGTGTCAAGACTGCATACTCAGGGTGTTGGTCACACATTATTGTACACCGGCCGCATGCATTAATACCACAGATATTAAGGTAAATGGTTTGCTAGTTTTTCTTTACATACCTACATACTAACTAAAATTTGTTTAATTTGTTCAGATGCAAAACTTGTGGTAACTACATTTACAAAGGAACCAAGTTTAATGCAAGAATGGAAACAGTTCAGGAAGAGAATTACATCGGACTCAGAATTTACCGATTCTATATCAAGTGCACAAAATGTGTGGCAGAAATCACATTTAAGGTATTCAGATTATTAGCAAATTGCCTTTTTTACTTTAAAAGAGGGCAAGTATACTTTTTTATAAGATTGACCATTCTGCTAACTTAAATCACCCATCTATTTACCTAAAACCTACATTTTATCCTTCGGTAATAATCTGTGAAACAAATGAAAAGCACATTTTTTGAAATGCTCAAAGTACTGAGTGTTCTACAATATTTATTTACATCTTTAGACTGATCCTGAAAACATGGATTACGCAATTGAACATGGTGCAACGAGGAATTTTGAAGCAGAAAAAATCTTGGACCAACAAGAAAAACAGCTGCAAGCTCAAAAAGAGGCCGACGAATCAAACCCAATGAAGGTCATTTTATGTGCAAAATATATCCTGTATAGTGAAGGCTTAGATATTTTCCATAAATATTAGCTTAAATGTTCTGCATAGAACATTATAACTCTTAAGTTTTTAGTATATTGCTATATATATCTTGCTATAAACACTTATATATTTATAATCTGTCCCCTGTCTTGTAAACAACTCTTTGATTAATGTTAATTTTTTAAACAAATATTGCACACCCTTGTAACATTTTGTGTGCATGAAAAACAGAAAATAAAGTAAATTATTTTTCAGCAAAATAACATACTTGATTCAGTTTTTTTTTTAGTAAAACTAACATCATTTTGCACCAAAACTTTATTTTAGAAGTAAGCACAATTTCAAAAGTCAAGTAATGATATAGTTACTTACTATACTTAAACATTTGCTCACTATTCAAGCTTAGTTAATAACATTTATCTTCCTAGATGTTGGAAATTCGTACGAGGGATTCTAAGCGTGAAATGGAGTTGCTTGAGAAACTTGAGGAGCTGAAAGATCTGAACGAGCGTCATCTTGGAGTTGATTACGACGAGATGTTGAGGAGACGTCAGGAAACAGAGGAAGAAAGGATCACCAGGGAGAAAGCAGAAGAGGATGCAGAAATTAGGTTTGTTTTTGGAGGTTATAATTACTACCCAGTTTTTACCTTCATAAATTTGTTCATTTTTTCTCAGTTAAAAAACTATTTTTTACGACTTCGTTAAATGACAAAAAAGTGTGATTTGTATTGCTCCTAGCGTTTGAACTATATAATATTGTTTTGCTTTGTTTGAAAAAAAATCTTGTTTTCTTCAGGAAGATATTCGACAATGGATTGATCCGACGTCTGCAGGACGAGGACAGCGATGAAGATTCTCCTGCCACATCTTCATCCTCTGCATCTTCTGCATCCAAAAGATCACTCCCACCTCCATCGGAGATCCTTACTATTGTATGTCGATTAAGTTTAGCATTAAACTAAACCTATACCTAAGATTTGACTTGGTATAGGGATTGCAAATATAAAATGTACCAATGGTGCTCTTAAAAGGCTAATAACAAGGTAGCTAGCAGAAAGGCATATCAGACCTACTGGATTCATTTTGTTAATCTGCAGCAAATATGTTAAATGCTAAACATTGGTGGCCAAGTATTGTATGATATACTCTGCGCAACGACAAAAACGAATTCACCAAGCGTATCACACAAATTTTGTTTGGTTCACAAGCAAGAAAAGGCTTAAGAAAAGTAACCAGAGGTGAGATTCGAACTCACGACCTCGGCCACATTGTAACTGCTGCTCTACCAACTGAGATATGCCGACTCAGTGGTGGAGCAACTCGAAATAATCGTATAACCGTAGCCGGCTGCATCCTGTTTGTAAACCTACTTGCAATAACATTCAGACTCACGGGTTTCTTAATTACCGGTAACGTCGCTCTACCAGCTGACCTACACAGACTCAGATGATAGCGAGTCGATAAACAGCCATAGCAATGTTGTCTGCTGCATCATGTTCGTATAACTAGCCTGTGGTGAGGTTCGAACTCACGACCTCGGTCATACCGGGGCCGCCGCTCTACCAACTGTCCTACACAATATTAGAGTATGGAAGCCAGTCGATAAACAGCCATTGCACCGTTGCCTGCTGCATCCTGTTCATAAAACAAACCTGTGGTGAGATTCGAACTCACGACCTCGGTCATACCGGGACTCTACCAACTGAGCTACACAGACTCAGAGGGAGCAAGTCAAGAAACAAACATGGCACTGCTGCCTGCTGTATCCTTATAAACGTTTTTTTTTTCCTTTTTGTTCAATTTCATTTTTCATAGAACGAAACCAGCAGCTCCGCGGCGCCTCCAGCGTCGAAAACGCAGAAACTCGAAAGCAAAAAACGCGCGATCGCCTCGCTTGGCATTGTGAGGAAACAAAAGAAAGCGGAACCGAAAAACGACGCAGAGTCCGAAGTTTCAAACACAGTAACTGCCAAACCTGAAGTTCATCAAACTACAACCCCCAGTAATGCTAAAGAACCAGCCAAACCTTCAGGCCTTGGTTTGCTGGGAAACTATGGGAGTGATAGCAGCGGTAGTAGTAATGACTCGGACTCTTGAAGCAAGCGGAATGAATGCTGCTTAAACAATGCTTTGAGCTGGTTTGTTCCTGTTTAGATTGCGACCCTCGAGAATGAACAAAGTAAAAAACGAAGAACAGTTAAACATAGAAGCAAGCGGGATGTTTGCTGTTATTGGTTAACTGAAATAATTAAACAATGTTTAACGGAGCTGTTCTGCAGTTGTTAAGTTTGCAGTTCCTGTCAGTTATTGGCTCTGTCATTCATATTTTCTGTAGGGTGCGGTAAGCCAAAAAAGGTTGCGAGACGCTGTCGTAGAGTACCATAAGTGCCGGAAAATTCTCGAAGTAAAATCCAGAAACCCGTTGAATGCAGGAGCTAATTTTGTAGCTGGTGTACTTAACCGATGTTTAACAGAGCTAGTCTACAATTGTTTAAATTGTGCTCCCTATCCTTTATTGGCTCTGTTTGTTTCTCGCCGAGTATCATCAGTGTCGGAAATTTTCGAATTAAAAACGGAGGCCTGTTTTGTATAGAACAGTGGTTCTCAACCGTTTATCTTTCGTGGCCCATTTACGTTGCAAAAAAAATATGTGGCCTACTTCATTTTTATGAAAGAAAAAACTGTAAAATAGGTTTATAACAAAACACAGCAGAACATATTTCAAGACAGATTATTTATTCAACCGTGCATTAGTGAGATACTTGCGACTGAACAATAAATTTACATTTCTTTTCAATTCCTTCCCAAGCCATTATTCCTGTAAAATTAAATATAGTTAAACAAATGAAACTAAATCTAGGCTTTTTAAATTGGTCTGTGGCCCACCTCAAATGTTTCTTTATGGCCCACTGGTTGAGAACCGCTGGTATAGAAGCTAGGTATTTTAAGTACAAATTTATCCCCCATTTTTCATTATAAATTGCACCCACATTTGTTTTAATGCTACTGTCAAACTCGAGCAACATGTCTTTCCATGATAATCCAAAAAATATCGTTTTTTAACTTTTTTAGTTTAAACTGCCGAGTGTGGATTCTAAAAACAATTCATTGGGTTTCTTTTAATACTTCTTATTTCTGATTTAATAAAATCTGCCTTTTTGTCAAATATTTTACTTGTGTAATTTTGTCGTGCACAACGCAAAAAATGGCTTGAGCCCAAGTCAAGTCATTTGTGAAAAAAACTTAGCCAAAGTAAAGTATTTAAAAAAAGTAACAGGCCAAGTGAACTCCAAGTCAATTGACTGATATAAAAATCATAAATTAGTAAACTCACGATTACAAAAAACACGTTTACTAAAAATAACAAGAAACCACATGTAGCGATCTAGTTTTTTTCGTTAAACAATTGAGACGAATATCTCAATTTTATAATAAATTGTTAAACGAAACACTTAATTTTACCCAAAGTAATTTGACTCAATGACTTCAGTGCAAGTCATTTTACCGAACCGACTTCACTCAATTCAAGTTATTTAAAAAAACGACCAACTTCCTTTAATTTTTCTAATCGCGCGAAGCGCAAAAAATGCGTTTATTTAGTTTTAGTGGAAGTTGGCAAAACCTAATTGAGAGTAATCCGAAATGTTTTGTTGAATATGGATCAAAAACCATTAACACTTTGCTATTACGTGGTAGAATACACTGCTACCATAATCTGGTTAAAGAACTCAGTAAGACAATAAAGGCTTTTAATCCTCAATCAAAGTGTCAGAATTGATTAAAAATATTCTTAGAAAAAATGTAATACAAACAAAGCACATACCTCAAAAAATAGAAATAAGCACATTAGTATTTTCTAAGACACTGCATTCAACCTCGCATGTTTTGGAAATATGCGCGGACTGGTAAACCTGTGCTCGTAGATGAAGTAGGTCGAGAACCACCTTCATCACCGAGGAATTCTGCATTCTGTTCGTACGTTTTATTGATACGAGTGCTATTATGGCTACCAGGTTGTCTTTTGAAAGGCTATAGTGCAGGGCTAAGCTGGTGGCGAAAGGGTCCATACGGTAGTAACGGTCCAGCATAATAACTTCTGTCCGTTACATTATTTCAGTTGGTTAGTTTCGTTAGCCTCGATTGGCTTAATGCCCACAGCTTTTGACACATCGTCTGGCCATCGAAGCATTTAGCAGAGGCGTGTTAAGGGGTAACATCTCCGTGTTATTTATTTATAGACACGGTCAAATGTTTAATGGTGAGAGGTCTCCGTATTTGCACGTCAATAAGTTTGTTATAAAACATTAAGTTCGAATAATACCAACAAATAACAATACGTACTCTACACTAGATCACATTTGTGCTTTCTTACGTTCGAAAGTTTCATCAAGTTGTAAGGCTTATTATTCTTAATCTTTATGAATCTATTTTTTTAAGAGCCCCAAACTAGTAATTGAGGTCAGACATCTTTTGCAGATGATAATATATTTATCTATATATGTTATATGTATATCGCCTACTGAAGGCATCGTCGGATTATCTGAATAAACAACGAAACAGTATAAACATTGGACAGAAACATTCGGCTTTTGCCGGCGAAATATATATTTTAACATCTATAAAATGTCGAGATTTATCTTGCAAGGACCAAGGTGATTTTCAATATATATAACATATTCAGTGCAACATTTATTTCAAGAGGCTTTGAAAAAAGTTTCACCCTATTTAAAAAAACATTTTTCAAAGAACAAAATATGTAGTGATTCTAGAAAGATTATGGCTTTCATGAACGTGTATTTTTAGGTCAAACTGATTCAGTTTCCGGAAAAGTTTGTAGCAGCGTAATATTCGACAAAAGGGCTATATGGTTGGTAGTCTAACGATAGACTATACAGTGCGAGTTCTATTCCGTTTTTGTTAGAAGCTATTCAGTTATCTCACCGAGATAAAGGTTTAAAAATTTAAACGTTAAAAACCTAACTTATTGATAGTTAGTTTATAATTTTGATCAGCTTATGATATTTGTATTAATAGTTTGCACTTTAAAATGATTTTACACCTTTAAACCTGAAGTAGCCTATTATTGTTTAGCAGTGAGTCTAGCTTTAAAATCTCTATGCGTCCGAGTACATTTTATTGCTTAAAACCATTGTTTCGTGCATTTACATTTATTGTACGAGCGTTCAGTGTCAATCACCCTGACGAAGGCGGCTTGTATAGGTTGCCGAAACGTTGGTTAATAATTACAATTACCAGAGGAGCTGTTTTTGATTTATATTACCATGCCTGGTAGCAACAGTTTATATATGCATTTAGAAGTCATTCATATTCGCGTGACGTTTGTCCTATAAAACAGGCCTATATTTCTAAACGATGATTTGGCTGATGACCATAGGAGCAATTCTCACACTAACAGGTAAGTGTATACCTATATGACTAACATTTATCTGTGTAAATGATGGCGCCAATATCCGATGCCAAATGATTATGTTTAGACCAAGTTTATAATCAAAATTAACGCGGAAATGCGGCAACAATTATAACCAAGTCAAATACTGGACCACACCTTACTTCATTTACAAACGCGTTGTGATTGGTCATCCAATATTGATACTAGGGTGGCACCGGGGCAGATCCAATACCCATTAATTAAATTCTAACATTTCACTCATGATTTGCAACATTACTGAGCGTTTTCCACTTTAAAAGATTTTTCAAATAGCACGTTAAAAATATAAACCACTCTCTGAGATAGCCTATATATGCCTTGCGTCTCATTGCACCTTTTAAAAGTTTTATCAAACATTTTAAAGGCGTTGATGAGGTCACATTTTTTTTGCTTAACCTGGAAACATACATTTTTATATTTCAATGTAATCAATTTTGCTTGTTTGACCTTGGAGATGATGTGATTGAGTGTTGCATCGGAGGGTACTGTGGTATAAACAGTGTTGTAATGACTTAAGTCATTGACTTGACTTAAGAGCACTTAGGTCACTGTTTTTAAAAGACTTGACCTGACTTAAGTTGTTTGACCAAAATGACTTGACTTGAATTATTGTGACAAATGACTTGGCTTGGACTTAAGTCATTTTGTCAAATAACTTGGGATTAAATTAAGTGTTTTTTTCATTAAAATTTAGCCCAAGTTTTGCATATTAAACACTTTAATTGCTGCGTATTGCGTTTGTGTTTTTTTAGTTAAATTGTTGCTTATAATCGGACGAGTTTACTAATTTTAATAGTAATCTGCTTATACTTTGATGTCAATGGCATGACTTGAAATTGACATGCTCATACAAAAACTTGACTGAAACTTGACTTTTGCAACTGATGACTTGGACTTGACTTGTTATTCTTGCAAAATACTTGACTTTGGAAGTTATTTTTCAAATGACTTGACTGGTACTTAAGTTATTTGACTTGTTTACAACAAAATGACTTGTTTACCACACTGGATATAAAATACCGGATACCGGTATCACGATTAAATACGAACTATCAAACATCCTAAAGATGCATACATAAATGTGTACAACGACTGTGATCTGTTCTAGACCTTCTGAAGTCGTTTTTTGACCAACGACAACGGCTTACATTTGATAGTACACCGTAAGAGTTTAACAGACTTAACCAATCAGTCGATTAAATAAGAATGTTCTGAAAGTTGTGTTGGTTTCTAATGGTTTAACTTTATACAGGCGTATCAGGTGAGAACATGACTTGCTCCAACGTACAGTATTGCGGCCAACGCGGTGTTCGAATTATATTGGTTGGCAACGGAACAGAACCGCCGCAGACAAGGTAATAAATTATAGAATTTAGACAACTATAAACCTTAATAGAAACATCAATAGCAGTATTTCTGTAGTTTAAATGTGCTGGAAAATAAAGTTTTGGCTAGTATTTATTGTTGTATCGAAGATTACGGAATGGTTTCAATTCTAATAGAGTGCTAATCATAATAAGAACGCGATTGGTGATTTTTGATTGTGATAGTGTTTAATTAGTTATGCGAGAGAAAAACATCATGTTGTTTTGGAGTAGCGTATCTTAGGACTTAAACCACTACATAATATTGTCCTCAATCAGCATAACTTCACTTTAAAAACGCTATAGTTTCGCCATAAACTGCAAGTAAACTAATCTTGTTTTCGTTAAATAATTAGTTTTCTAACCTGCCTTGCTTGCATCATTGATCAAAGGTTTCGGTTAATCTGCGAAAGCTTCCGGTGTTATGTCAAAAAAAGCTTATGTAAACATTCATGCTTTTTTGTTAAATAATTAGAAAACCTTCAGTAAATTTGTGTCTTAGCTGACAACGCATAAATAATTCCAATTTATTAGAAATAGGTCGAGCCTCACATCAGGCAAGTTATTTTTCTAGTCTGCCTGCCTTGCTTGTATAATTGATCGACAGATTCGGCGACTCTGCGATGGCTTTTGGTGTATTGTCGGAAACAGCTTATGTAAATAATCCTGTTTTTCCGTTAAATAATTACAACACTTTCAGTCAGGCTATGTCATATCTGACAACTTTCGCATGAATAATTCCAATTTATTAGAAATAGTTTGGTCTGCCTTGCTTGCATAATTAATTGACAGATTCGGTTAATCTGCGATGGCTTTCAAGGTATTTTTAGAAACAGCTCATGTTATTTATCTTCAGATGTTTTGATGTCGCTTTAAACTCGTCATGTATCCTACCACGTGTTTACATCTGCTCAAACAGTTCTTTGACCTTCCGTCAAGGTCACACGCCGTGCGACGCCTGGTGTCCGGGTTATTACACGTGCAGTGGGACAGGAAATTGTGTCGATCGCACGACGGTGTGTGATTTAAACTCGTGTAATGGATGCGCGGAAGATGACGAATGGACATCAGGTAATTGTGTCACAAAAGTATGTTATTCTTCATTTTATTTGTAAAATTGTTTTTCCGGCAAAATTTATAAATTGCCCAAATAGGTGGTCAAAATGTTGGTACTTAACAACAATTTGCCAGAAGAACAATTTTACAAAAGAAACGATGGCTAATAGCAACATTATAGAATTCATGCTATTCTTGAATTACTTTTGCTGATCTACTGAAACTCCAATACATTTATTTTTTAAGTCTCCACTTTTAACCACTTAAAATCGCTAAATTTGTTCTCTGTTGGTCGAAAATTCTGTAATGTCACAATTCAAGTTTTTTGTCTTATGCTACTCTATTGGGTTATATTCTGTCCGGACATCCAGATTTAAATTTCTCAGAATCTCCCACTTTATGTAACGCTGTGCATTACTTCCTACTATCTTCCTGTAGATTTTGATGTAACTTAATTATTCCCAGTGTATTTTACTCAACAAATAACCTGATAAAGCAGGCAACCTTAGAGGACCTTTTATTGTTCTATTTCGAGTTTGGCGCTAAGCGGACACCCCTCTTATTTTAGCCACCCTTGTAAGTAGAGCTTCTTTTTTGTGGCTGTTGTTTTACGTTCCTTTACCTTTCAGGTGCAGGATTCCATTGTACCAGGAACGGACGTTCATGTCGACTTCCCCAACAACTTTTGTGGGATAATGTTGCGGACTGCGACGACGGAGTGGACTTGTGCTTTTCAACCTCACTTCAAAACGAAGATTCAAGGTTTTTGTTGTCTGGGATGTTGTTAAAGTTTGCTGATAAACGATTCCAGCCAACAAAACCGCAAAAAATTAAAAATAGTAGAGTCATAACAATGTTAACCAATTACCCTCAAAATATTGCTCAAATCTCCCAGGTATACCCAATACAGTTACAATGTTATAAACAAGTCATTTTGAAATTATGTAAGTCCAAGTCAACTCGTTTGCGAATATAACAACTCAAGTCCCAGCCCAACGTATCAGTTTTCCAAGTCCAGTCCGAGTCAAGTTAGACCAAGTCATCTCCAAGTCAAATCACTGATATCAAAATAAAACGACAAACCTTTAAAATTGAAAAACTCGTCCGATTTGGAGCAATATGTCAACTAAAATATAAGAAATAATAAATTAGCAATCTGTTCTTTTTACGTGCAACAATTCACACAAATAACTCAATTTTATAACAATTTGTTAAATAAAAACAATTAATTTTGATCGATCGTTTGACTCAATGACTCAAAGTCCAAGTCAAGTCAAGTCATTTGAAAACAGTGACTAAAGTACACTAAGTTAACTCATTCGGCCACTCGGCTATTCATAAGTCGCTTCAAAGCAGACTTAGACAACGAGATGGAACGAATGCAGCTGTTTCAATTCTAATCTAATTTGAAAAAAATGAAAATGTCTGATTTTAATTTTTATTCAAATTTAAAAGGTAAAAAAATCTAGTTGTCCGAGTCTGCTTTAAATCACATTTTTGATTATTTATGTCTAGGGACATACGGAATCTTTCAGATGCGGTCTTCAACAAAGTCAATTGCTTCCAATGCTTGGACGGATCAATGATCATCCCGCGGCGTAAAGTTTGCGACTTTTCCATCGACTGCAGCGATTTGTCCGACGAATGTCTGTGTGAGAATAAACCAGAAATTTGCAAAAGGGTCCAGTTGCGGACAGGACCGTAAGTCTGACTTTAATAGATCTATGTTTGCTTCGAAGTGCTAGTTGTATTTTTGCTTGTCAATTTTCTTTTAACTCTAACACTACCTTTCTTCTTCAAAACCTGACTTTATTAGGCTTAATAGACCATGAAAGGCTTATTATTTTAAAAACAGCATATTAACAAAAATATTCCTTATTAAAATTTTGATGTAGACTATTTTCGAAAAGCCCCTTCGGTATATTATCGACCAAAAGATTAATGTCACTCAGATCTGACATTATATTGCTTGATAAGCCGCATTTTGCATTGTTTTTTACTTTCAGCTTAATGGCAGAATGCTCATATGGTGAGGTTATGTGCGAAGATGGCCAATCTTGCATAAAACGATCCATGGTTTGTGACGGGGTTGTTCATTGTTCTGATGGCTCAGATGAAAAGTAAGTTGCATGATCCAAGATTTAGTTCAATTAGCTTGTCTCACAACATTAAAAAACAATAAAATTCCACTTTAACTATTTATTCTTTCGCCAATTTCACCATAGAGGAGTTTTTTGTTCTTAATTTGCTTGTTTATAATTAATATTAGTTCTTAGCTTTAGAAGTGGTATGTCGCCATGTTTACATAGTCATGTTATCTTCTAGAATCTAGATTCCAGGATATATAGTTTCCTTTACATAATTATGAAGTTTATTGTTATACAAAAACGACGACTGTTTAATATACCATATATGTTTTCAGAAGAGTTTGGTTGCACAGGCGTTTCCTAGTTGCGCGTTCTCAACGGTCAAACGCATTCATATTCATATATGGCTTTTGTATCACCAAATGTCACAAACAAGCAGTGTGTACAGAACTAAGTAGCCTATTTTCCACACTTTGAACGTTTGGAATAGTTATTTTTGCCGTTATAATATGGGCCGAAAACTTATTTAGGCATTAGGAATAAGTAAAAACATAAATGATATTACGCTATCCGTATTATTACTTTTTGGTTATATGCTGATTGCCACATTTATTTTTCACAATCATCGGGTATAACCCGAGGCTAGCAGTTTGACATGTTACAATGTAATGTGCAATAGTGATGAAGAGCCAACAGCATAATGGATTGTTCATTTTGTTTAACCAGATAAAATTCAGGCAGACTTCGTACATTATCGTGGTTATTGTAAGTGTAATTATTTTTTATCAGTTAGAAATGAACTGTTAAATACTGTATTAAACCCGGGCAACGCCGAGTATTTTATCTAGTTTAAACTGTTTGTGCAAAGATACAGTATATGTGTATGTGAGTAAGAAACAACGTTTTTATAGTCATTTCTGCCCATTTGTAATCTTTGGATCTTTGCGGTTGACACAACAGAAATGTAGATCTTTGCAGTAAACATAACAGAAATTTGGATCTTTACGGTTAAGTCAGCGAAAATGTGGCTCTTGTTGACCGGTTGGCCACCCCTGGTAAAGGTGTTCTCTATTTATTTTCAACATCTAACGAATTATTCTAAACGTTCAAAATATGCAAACTATGCTACCTGCTTCTGAATGGGATTTAATATTTATTCCAGACTAATCTATGCTCAACTGAATGTGTGATATTTAAAGCCACATTGACCCTTGCTATATATATATTAACATTTTATGTGTCTTATCTTAACACTAGCATTGTCGGACCATTGTTACAGGGCAATTTATGTTAAAAAGCACATTTTTTGTACATTTTTGTTTAAAATTCCGCTGTTTTTTTTAGGTTTAGCTACTGCTTTGGAACATTACCTTGCGAAAATGGAACGATGGAAAATGCTGGTGATATATGCAGGCGAGTCGCAATGAACGCATTCAAGCTAATATTTGCAAACACGACAAAAAAAGTCAATACAATACATGGATATACAGTGCCAACTAATTTCCCTATTTAAAAAAATACGGCTATTTACAAAGATTGTTTATTATCAATGTGTTATTTCAAATACGATTTCATTCGAATTGAGGAACTGAATATTCCAGTGTAGTTATATATACCTCACATAACAATTTAATCTCTATTGCCACTCTTCATTCAGATGCAAGAAGTCTTGTGTTTCCGACACTGGTGTTCTGTGCGACGGTCTTGACCACTGTTCCATCCCCGGGCCAACCGGTTCCACCTGGTCAGAGGCCCCGGGGTTCCCCGAAGATGAATGCGTGGCCAAGTGTGCCGGAACCTTTAATTGCACTGTCCTTGCCTTCGAACTTCACATTACTGCTCCGTTTGTAATCCAGTGTCTGAACTATGTGAGTGCCTATCTGTTTAACCAAATTTTCTTCACATTTTGGTCGTTTCTCCAAAACGAGCTCCTCTCTGGGTCTGTGTAGCTCAGTCGGTAGAGCGACGTTCCCGTCATGACCAAGGTCGTGAGTTCGAACCTCACCACAAACTAGTTGTACGAACAGGATACAGCAGGCAATCCTTTATTGCTGTTTCTCGACTGCTTCTCTCTGAGCCTGTGTACTCAGTTAGCAGAGCGACGGTCCCTGTATGAAGGGAGGTTGTGAGTTCGAACTTTCACAGACTAGTTTTCAAACAGTATGCAGCCGGCAATGTTTTATTGTTGTTTCTCGAACTGAATAAAAAGTTGTTCGAAACGTTTAAAATGATACCTACTTCTGCATAGGTTTTGATATCCTTATTACGCCCTTCAACAATTACGCTCCAAACTTAAATAGTAAAACAGCTTTAAAAAAATTATTTTTTTGTAAGTAATTAGTTTTCTAAACAAAAATTGCTTAAAATCTTTAAAGTTAGGTTTGAAGTCATTGAAACAAAAACGTGTTTTTCCCTGTACTTAACCTAACACCAGCATTTCGATACCACATAGATCCACAACTTCAACACGTCAGAGCTTATGACGTCATACATGGCGAGCGACGACCGGCGCTTTTGTGACGGCATAGTGAACTGCAACGGTAACGAAGGGGACGAGGACCCAGCCGTCTGCACAAGGTTCCGGTGCCCTAGCAAAGGCCTGATCAACATTGAGGGGTCTCTGTTGTGCGATGGGACCCCAGATTGCGATGACGTCACAGACGAAGCCCCCGAATTGTGCGAGGGACGTTTTTTCTGCCCGTCAAGACAAGGAACCAAGGTAATAAATCTGAAGTAAATGCCTGGAGGTTGTGGTTATACGTAGAATGGATATTAAATCCCATACTGAAGTAAATAGCATTTTGTGAATTATTCGGATAAAAATAAAACGCTCCGCGGGAAAAAAAAGCTTTAAGAGCCACTGATCTAAGCACTTATGTTATTAACGGGATTCGTGAGTAAAACGACGTTTTTGTTTTGTTGAAGACAAATAAGACTTTTCCCTCCTTATTTTTACTCATGTTTAGATTTACTCCCATATAACCAGCGTTTTATTTATGCCTTTAAGTTTATATACGCGTTAGCGGAACAGTCATCGACAAACAAAAACCTGCCCCCAAAGGTGGTTTTGGATTCCATAAAGATACACCCTTTATGCAAGTGTTTCACCCAGCGTTTTATGCATGCTTTCAGGTGTCGGTGCTAAACTACGTTGTGTGCGACTCCAGCATCAACTGTGATGACGCATCAGACGAAAGGGAATGCACCCAGGATGGGAGGTTCTACTGCGAAGGGGGGATACCCCTATTCGTGGCCGCATATCAGGTGAAGCGCAATTTTGAAAGCATAAGGGTGGATACAAAATACAAAAAAATGTATGTTTCGTGAAAATACGTAAAAATTACATTCCGAATATACAAAGCATTTTTTATTCTTGTGGTGAAAAAACAATTGGGTGAAAACCTGTTAATCTTAACACTCGATTCACGAAAGATTTTTTCTTAAAAACATATATACAAACTAGCTGGCCCTCACAGGTAAATGACGACAATGACTTCAAATGGAAGAAATTATTCTTTAGATCTTCTTTTAGACCTTTTGTCTTAATCAAAGTCAGTTATTTAGCACCAACCGTTTGCATTGTTGTTTTTTTTAGAGAGTGTATCTGCCTTATTTCGTGGCGAAATACATTTCTCTTATAAATGAATAGAACTTAAAAGTGACTGACCCAAGCAGAACCACAAAGGGTAAGAAATACTCGTTGTGGTTCTGTTTGGATCTTACGATATTGATAAAACAACTAGAAGTGTTAGAACAGACTCAGATCCCAATATAAACAATTAAAATAATAATATTGATAATATTTTATCAACTATAAAATACTGACTTTGATTAAAACAGTAAAGCCTAAACAATAAAAAAGCTGCATTGAATCCTAGCAAACGGGTACAACGCAAATAAAAAATGAAAATCACTGAAGTAAAATAACCTAAAACAATATTTTCCGATCTGCAGATATTCGACGGTGAAAAAGACTGTGAAGATTGGAGCGATGAATGTCCGGGTATGACGTCAGGCACTACAAAGACACAGAACGTTCTGTCGTCACGATACGAGTTAATTGGGAACCCAATACTCAGGGCTGTTGTCTGGCTCATGGCACTACTCGCAATCGTAGGCAACTCGGTAAGTAAGAAAATTTAAATTTTTCCTATTTGAAAAAAAAGGTAAACAATCAATTTTTTTTTTTTGACAAGCTTGAAACAGCAGAATGGCCTAGGTAATTAAGCTATAGTGCTACGGTAAGACACTTTTAAAGGTGTTTTTGTATATCGGCTGTTGTCTGGCTCATGACACTACTAGCAATCGTAGGCAACTCGGTAATTGAGAAAATTTGACTCGGTAAATAGTGGAAATTCTCCAAATTAAACGAAATAAGGCAAGCATGAAACAGCAGAATGGTCTAGCAGCAATGCTAGGGTTAAGGTAAGAAACTTTTTAAGGACGTTTGAAAAAAGAATGTATCTTTATGTTTCGCCAAAAATGCAACGCTTTGAAAAAAATTGTATTTCCCAGATATACTGACGATGCCTTTGCCGTGGAAATATATAATATATATATATTTCGCCGGAAAAAAATAAAATATATATATATATATATTAACACATTGGTCTCTGACATCAATACTAGTAGCGCTAGAATCTTCTGTTGTATCAAGGGTTTAAAGTGGCCATTTTGCTTTTAGTCAAGGGATTGCAATCTTAAACATTTATTGCAACATTAAGGCAAGAAAGTCGTTTATTGAGCGGGTCAATAAAAAAGTTCATTGATCAAAAATTCTATGGCAATTGACCTAATAAAATTTCTTGACACTGCACCGATGCTGGTTTGTGAAGTCTGCTATATATTTGCTAAAACAAGTTATTTTTAAAGTGTATGTTTTGACAACATTAGCTTTTTAACTACCAACTTTTTGGCGTGCATTTAAAGGGAGCGTAACTACGATGCATCTTAATCTTTTTAGTACACAGAATGGACAGTAATGAATATGGCCTGTTTTACAATAGGCCTATAACTAGTATCGTTATCAGTTATGGCAGCATTGACCGAAAGGCTTTAACAAATTTAGTCAGCCTTTCAACATTGTTGTGCCAGTACATGAGAAAAAATAGCCAGCGTTTCGTTGGACCTCACATATTTTACACGGGGCTCAGTAAAAGCTGATCAAGAAACAATCTTGTTTTCTTTTTCCAGGTGGTCATTTACGGAGAATGCAGAAAGCTGAGCAAGATTTTCAAAAAAGGCGGGAACGCTTCTCAGCGAGCCAATCACATGCTCGTGCTAAATCTAGCGGTTGCCGACCTGCTGATGGGGATTTACCTTCTCATGCTGGGGGTCGTTGGAGCGATTTACAGCGGGGTCTTCTGTTCAAAGTCCCGTTCCTGGCCAAACAGCACCCCTTGCTCTGTGATGGGGGTACTGGTCGTTCTTTCAAGCGAGACTTCTGTGTTAACGTTGGTGCTACTTACGGCCTGTAGGCTCTACTCAGTGACAAAGGTGAGACTTTGGACTGTTTAAACGGTGTTGTAATGATTTGATTCAATAATCTTGGGCCGTTTCAAACCAGGGTAAATATAACTGTGTCGTGATCAAGAAACTTGTCATTTTTAAATGGCCTAAGTCAAACCTAAGTCCACCGTCAAGTCATAACTAAAGCAAGTCAATTTCAAGTCAAGTCCTGTCATAAAAATTATACTTTAAATTAATAAATTTGGTAAATTATTCCGATTATGAGCAATCTCTTAACTGAACAATGCAAAATGTTTTAGGTACAAACTTTATATATAACTTAATTTTATAAAGAGAAAATAAATAGTTAAATAACTTGATTTTATAATGAAAAATGAATAATGGAAGCGCTTTATTTCAATGCAAGTCATTTGGCCAAAAGTCAGGTTATTTGTCCAAAAGACTTAAGTCAAGTCAAGTCATTGATTTAATTCTTACAACACGCCTATGTACCGTATGCCATCAATCTGAAACAAAAAAACTCGGCCCAATAAGCATGTTTTTTGCTTTTCTTCAGCCATTTAAGAGCTCCACGAGTCCCAAACTGCTCACAATCGCAATCCTCATCATTTTCACTTGGATTTTGTCCTCGCTGATTGCTTTCATCCCAACAAACCTGGACATCCAAGGACTTTTCGTGGGTGAAGTCCATATCAAGAGAAACCCATTCTTCAAAAGCTCTTCTGTAAACTTCCAGCAGGGAAAAGACCTTGTGACGTCACTGGTAACCTACTCGCCTCTCTTCGCGACACTTACGTCGCGCGACATTGACGATTTGTCGCGTGTCGCGTCGTGGAAAGCGCTCCAGGAGTTTTTGTCACTTCACTTCCCCGAAACGAAGATCATTGAGATTCAAAATTTTCTCAGGTGAGTTTTTGCTGAGCCCAAAGATCTGTCACAAGTATAATAAGTTTTTTTCGGTTTTTACAATAATATTGTTTTTTATTCGTACCAATGGCCCAATGCTCTACTAAGCGCTACTTGTGAAATAACCGTTTCATGGTTTTCGCGTTTATTCTTTTATTATTCTTCGTACGTTTATGGCAAAAAAATATGTTATTTAATTTTATCTGAAAATAATATAACACTGAATACATTTTTTCCCATTCTTTAGCCATAGGATTTTAATTAAACGTTGTTAAACAAAAGCTCAATACTTTTTAATTTTTAGTAAATGTAGGTTTATCGCAAACAACTTCGAATTTAATTTTTAACTCATCAGTATTTCGTTAATTTTTAGTTAATTTGTAACTCATCAGTATTTCGTTAAGTTCAAGTTGATTTTTAACTCTATAGTATTTCGTTAGGTTCAAGTTGATTTTTAACTCATCAGTTTTTGTTTAGTCTTTAAATGTTGTTTAATATCACAAAGACTGGAGATCCCTAACATGCCGACAATTTGCGCAGCTACTACAGCGCCAACAGCGTTTGCATCCCGAACCTCTTTGTGACGCGAGACAATCGATCGTGGGCATTCCCCTTATGCATTTCAATCTTCAACTTTGTCGCTTTCGCGTTTGTTGCCGTCACTTATTGCGTCATAATGGTCGCGGCTCGCGGGCGCCAAAACGTGCACAAGAAAAGCGTCGCGCGACGCAACGCAAGTAAGTTGGAAAAATTGTTTACTTTTTGGTATCTTCTTTGTGTTGAATATGGTTTGTATAAGCAGTTATTTTACCTCAATCGTAATCCTAATTGATATGATGAGTCGTAACCCTAATTCACATGATCAGTCGTCATCCTAATCCATATGATCAGTAGTGATCCTTATTCCTATGATCAGTAGTGATCCTAATTCATATAATCAGCCGTGATCCTAATTCATATGATTAGTCGTCATCCTAACTCAAGTGGTCAGTTGTAATCCTAATTTATATTCTCAGTCGTGATCCGTTATTATGATCAGCCGTGATCCTAATTCATATTAGTAGTCGTGATCATATTTTATATGATGAGTCGTGTTCCTTATTCATGTGGTCAGTCGTGATCCTAATTCATATGATCAATCATGATCATAATTCATGTGATCAGACGTGATCCTTATTCATATCACCAGTCGTGATCACATTCATACAGAATAGCACTGAAATAGAGTTCCGCTTATTTAGAATTCAAATCCAGCCACTTTTAATATCCACCGACCACTTTTAACGCAGAGCTGCAAAGCAAGATCCTTCGTTTAATCGCCACTGACTTCTGCTGCTGGTTTCCCCTCTCGATAATGGTCTTTGTAAACTTCGCCGGTGTTGGTTTGGACAGCATCTCTTATGCAGTCACAGGAATTATCCTGCTACCAATCAACAGCGCCTTCAACCCTATTCTATACTCCAACTTCATCGACAACTTGATAGGTCGCCTAAGAAAGAGTGGAAAGATTTGGAGAGCAAGGCATTTTAATAGTGGATCTTCTGGGAACAAAAATCAAACAGAGCTGCAAGAAATTGGAGCCGCTAGTTCGAAGGGCAAGCAGCCTGGAAGCGATAATAATCCGGGTTTGAATCTTCAAAAGGAATCAAATGTTGACAATATTTAAGCCATTGCTCTATCAGCTAGCGTTGACGAGTAGCATTTCGTCACATAAAATCAATGCTTTTAACTACACCGGAAGGTCTTAAACTGGGTACGTGTGCATATTTTAGAGGGTCGATGAAGGCATCGTTGAAATCTTAGTGTAAATTAAAAAAATCAAATGAACAAAGGCATAATAGGAAAACGCTTTGGTTGCTCCGCATTAAATGTATTTAGACTCTATTACATTGCTTAGACCAGCGGTTCTTAACCAGTGGGCCATGGCTCACTGGTGGACCATAATAACATTTGAGGTGGGCCACAGACCAATTTAAAAGCTAGATTTAGTTTCATTTGTGTCACTATATTTAATTTTACAGGAAAAATGGCTCGGGGAGGAATTAAAAAGGAATGTAAATTTATTGTTCAACAGCAAGTATCTCACTAATGCACGGTTGATTAAATAATCTGTTTTGAAATATGGTCTGCTGTGTTTTGTTCTTAACCTTTTTTACAGTTTTCTCTTTCATAAAAATTTATTGAACCACATAATCTTTTGGAGCTTAAATGGGCCACGAAAGAAAAGGGGTTTAGAAACACTGGCTTAGACAGAAAACAACGTTTTTTTAAAACTACTGGTTGTATACCTTAAATTTGTGACGTCATTTTCAAAGATTTCGTGCTGAGCCTGTCCCACAATATAATTTACGCGGAAAAACCCCTGGACTAATCTTAACAGATATAAACCAGCGTTGTAATGCCTTAAGTCATGACTTAAGTTCACTTATGTCGCTGTTTTTATAGGAGTAGATTTGAAAAACTTGAATTAAAATGAAATGGAAACATCAAGCAATTATTAACAAAATTAGGTCATTTATCTTAATTTTTGTACATAAAACAATTTGTCGCTATATGTTGCGTTTATTTGCCTGGTTAGGTTATTGCACATATTAATCGATTTACCAAAAGTAGGACGGGTTTATCAAAAGGACTATCGAAAAGACTTGACTTAAAGTTGAGTCTCTCTAAATATGACTTGACTCGGACAGCCAATGACTTGGAGTGGACTTTCACTAGTTATTTATTCAAAAATACTTGACTTGGACTTCCAATTTTCACTTGACTTGTTTAAAAATTGAATATTTTACCCATAATAATTTTTTTTTGGGCATTTATGACCAGTACTACAACAGTCGATCACCGGCATGCCACACCTTCAATTGTCATGCACTGTTACGTCACAAACGATGTAGTTAATATTACGTTTGCTATACATTAATGTAATTTAACTACTTTTTTCAGTTTTTGCTCTTTGAGTGTTTTTTTAGTATTGCGCTAACACACTCAGTTAGTTGCTGCTCGAAACGGTTTGCTGGCATATTTATATGTATTCGTACGGCAATTAATACAATGGTAAAAGCTAAACAAAAAAGTTTAAACTCTTTGCCCCCCCCCCCCCCAAAAAAAAAAAATTCGGCTTGCTATGCCTCTGTATGCTACAAATGATCGACAAATAACGCCTTTACGAGGAGTACGAGTATTTGCTATTGTTTATACTTTATTGTGTATCGAGCGAAATTAAATAATGAAAAACTGTTTGCAAGTACCGGTATTGTGTTGGATTGTCCATTTAGTTCTACCAGTAAAGGTAATTAACCGGTGACAGAGAGTTGAATTTTGGATGAGATTAGACCAAATAATTGTATAAATTAGGCTACCACAGTGTTTAAAAATAAAAATAAAAACTGGTAAACATAGTCAGGAAACAGTACAAAAATGACCTTTAGGTGTGCTCATGTACTTGTTCTTGGCTTGTTCGCAAACTTAAGTGTAGTAAATAGAACTGAGCCAAAGATTTTCATGGGGTAGTATGCGTACGATACGTGTTTTGGTAAACTACAAAAAACTCTTTTTTCCTGTAAAAATATACCAATGGGTTACTGACAAAGATTACAATTGTGACCTACCTAAATATAAATTAGAAAAAAGTAATTCAAATTCGGTAATTAGTTTTATTCAACAACAAAGCAGTTTAAATCAGTGGTTCTCGACCTGTGGTACGCGTACCACGGTACGCGAAGTCATTTGGGGTGGTACGCTATACGCAGTATGTTTTTAAGCAAAATTACAGTTTTACCAAAAAGTTAAGCATTTTTTTTATTGTAATAAAATATACACTCATCGTAATGATTGTGTAGTTCAATATTTTATGCTTCTTTAACGATAGGAACTATTATCTTTCTGGAACATCTATGCAAATTTATTTTATGACATAATAGCAAAAGAACAAAGAATCACAAAACTTGACCAGTATATTGTAAGTTAAAAAAGGGAAACGTTTTTGAGAGTAGAGAAATTTCCGGCCTAACTATAATTAGCTAATCCACCCCTTTTAATAATCCTATGTAGCCTTCATTTTGAGTAAAGTTGATTTTTTCGACGATTTGTTGGTACGCAACAAGATCATAGAAGCTCGAGGTGGTACGCAGTGAAAAAAGGTTGAAAACCACTGGTTTAAATCAACGAAAAAAATTGAAAACAAGAACAAATGGCGTCCAAATTTACCGACAGCTGTTTTTGAAAAGAACCTTTCTTCGCATGGTTGAGCACCAATGTGGTGTGAAAATCACAGATTGAAACAGAAATGGAAAGTGAACAAATCAATAAAGTTCGGAATTAATTATTTACGTGTTAAAATGTCAACGAAAAAATAGCAGTCGACTCATATGGTTGTGTGAATCTGGTGAAACTCGAATTTTAAGACCGTTTATGTTAAAATAGTGTAACACAACGTGTAAATCAGTTTTGGGGATTTTATCATAAATTTCCTTAAAGCTGTTTTCCAAAATTAACAGTTATGTGTAGCTTTTTATGTATGTAGTGTCGTACTACCTAATTAATACGTTCTGTTAGGTTAAAAAGGAGGTATGACTGTCTGTAAATGTATTAAGACAAGACCAGTTATGTCTGTACTACTATTGTGACAATTGTCTAAACCTCAAGTGTTTTCGACCTTTTTCGCCAAATACTAAGCGTTAGTATTAAAGCGAAGTTTTGGCGAACCACATGGATTTTCCTAACAAAAAACGATTCGCTATTTTTGAAATTGCAAATTTGTCCATTGCCTTCATTTTCATAGTCGGCCGATTTATTATTGTGTTTGGTTTAGTATCATGCAAAGTTAATGTGCAAATAGAGTTAAATAATTAAGATAGACTGTAGAGTAACTGAATGTTATACTTGCATTTTATGTTCAATCATTTTAAATTATTATCTTATATCCCAGGTATTTAAAAAAGGCAGTCTCATTTCTTGTTGTATGAAAGATAAAATGCTAAAATTGAGTTAAGCGTTAAAATGTTTAGTTACCTCTAACTGTTAACAATAATACTTGACTCACCCAAATAATAATTATACTTGACCCACCCAAATAATTATAATACTTGACCCACCCAAACCTAAAACGTTAATTCGCCCCAAATATTGTTAGCAATATAAGCCCCCGGACTAAAAATGTGCTAGGATTCTAGACGAGTCCTGAAATAATTTCAAAATAATCTTTATTTTTTTAGAATTTAGCAATTACTTTTTGTTTAGCTTAAATCAACAAAAAAATATATTGTTTTAAAAATAAATAGAAAATCATGAGCTTGTTAAACCAGAGCAAATCATTTGCTCGAACTTTAAACAGGTCATTTCTTTCAACATTTAACAAACCTAACGGTCGTGAAGTTAATCCACGAAGTTTTCTTGCACCAAGGTAAGTTTTTCTTAGCTGCTTCTTCATATTTAGTAAATTTTAATCGTACAACATTCCCATTTAATATTAAGTTAATTTAGCATACATTTTTTATTGAAATGAAACAAAATTAAAAAAAAAACTGTAATCGTTAGCAATGTTTTAATAGGTCAGTCTTGTAATTTAAGCTTATATTTTGGATGCAACCTTTCTAGGAATATTGATGAATTTTTCTGTGTTTCGTTATTATAAATCCTAGATAATAATAAGGTTTTTTTTAGTTTGTCATAGCAGCAATTTTTATTTCTCTTAGCGGCAACATTATGCAACTAAAGTGCAGACAGAAATACACCAATGTTGATCACATACCGACTTTTTACGACCGCTACGTTTTTCCTGAACCCCCAGAAATGGTTTCCGACGAAGAACACAAAAGTAAGTTGTCTTTCTTTATCAATTAAATTTTTTTTACGGGTTTTGTTGCGAAATGAACAAGTCAACAAATTATTTGGTTATTATTTGCTGTTTTGTCACGATATTACAATAAATGCCCCTTGCCCCCATGTCTAGGGATGTTCAAAGTAGAATATTGAATCCTTGTATTCGAATCCCGATGGGATCCGAATCCAATTCTGCCGTTTATTTTGGGTAATTGGAACCGATATAAATAAATGCCTTACCGCCGATTATTGCGCCCTGTGGAGTAGATTAAGATTAATCCATTCGCCAAACAAAATCGAGATTAAATGATTTAATAAAAATATACTAGCATTCGTTATTCTGGATTCGTTATTCTAGATTCGAAACCTATTATTCTAGAATACCTTGGGATTCTACTTTGAACATCCCTACTCATGACTGCATAATTTGTTTAACAAATCAATTTAAAAACACTTGGAATTGATAGTCTTGGAAACCTAATATTCTGTGATTCCTTGATAATAAATTGGAGATAATAAAATATCAGCTGAAGCTATGATTCAAGCTCATATCGAAACACTCGACCTTGGCATTGCAATTTGTTATCAAGCTACATTACAGATCCGTGCATGGTGTACCGTGTAATGGTGTAATACCTTGATGTTCTACTTTAACATCCTAAATTTCCACTTGTACACACTGTCAGCTGTTTGGAGCAAAGTCCAAGTAATTCCATATGAGACATGACCTTTAGACCAAATGTTAATCATTCAATTCGAACCACACCATAAACCTGTGCCATATCCTGTAGCACACAATGCGTTTAAAAATTACTTAATCTTGATTTGTCAGTTTGGACAATAGTGTGTACAAATTTAATAAACTAGTTCACAATGTTGGACAAACTAGTTAATGAGCATATAACAGTTTCACAAGAGATTTAAAATCAAGTGGTAATACAGTGTTGTATCATACAGCAAACATTGAATTATAAAAACTATGTTTCCCTTAGATAGATAGTTAAAGGGTTAAGAAGAGATATTTTCAAAAGGTGTAACGACAGTACAGTTAAAAACTACAAATTAATTACCATATTGGCTTATTTAATTTTTCCTGCTTATCGAATATATTTTTAAATACTTGGATTGACGTAATTTCAAACTTGAATGAGTGTATTTATTTACTAATTCAGCTAATTTATTGCTATTTTTTGTTAACATTTTTCATGTTTTATTTCAGATGTAATTGCAAAAGTGAATGAGTGTATTTCCAGCCCAGAATGTGGCAGACTGTTTGCCGTGGTTCAAGTTTCAAGCCATCAATACAAAATAACCGACCACGACTTGATAAGAACTGTCGGACAAGTATCTGCTGAACTCGGACAAACAATAAGACTAGAAAAGGTAATTTTTTCCCCGTATGATGATCCATTCTTCCTTAACATTAACAATAGATAACTTAATATACTAACACCAGAAGAATGTCTTTTTGCTATAAATATGCTGTTGCTACCAGGCATAGTATATTTAAAATAGGTTTCCTCTGGCATATATATATAGTCTTTTAGCTAGTTCTTCATTTACAGGGGTTCTTAAACTTTTTTAATTAATGCAGAACACTAAAAAATATTTTTTGTTGCATGAACCAAGGTTGGCAAAAAATAAAATGCCTTAGATGGGGTTTTATTCAGTGGTTTCCAACCCTTATGGCTTGTGGCGGCCCTTAGAATCCCCTATGACATTCTTAGTTTACTATAATGTCACAACAGGCTGGACAACAAACATTAACTTTACAAAATGTACTTTGATTTATTAACTTTAATCGTACACAAAGAATTGTTAAGAGGCATAACAATAGAGCAAAATATGATCCTTGAAGATCCCTAGTTATCTCATGGAACAAAGTTGGGAACACTTTGCTTATTGGTGGTTTAAGTGTTGTATTTAATGGGATTACTTTAATAGAATTATGTGTTGCTGTCTTAACACAGTATTAAAGTTATGCATTATTGCAACTTGGCACCATTTTAATTTACTTTTTAAATTAGGAAGAAAATAATTGACAACTAAAAAAAGTTACTAAATCAAAAAACATCTTTGATTCCTTATTCCAAGTGTTACAGCATCACCAACAAGAGGTTTTACATTATTGAATTTTCCTTTTGTCAGCCTTCCTTAAAAGGGTTTGTTTACTTGAATTGCTTCACCTCTATTGTATTCCAGAGGGAGCGGCAGATAATCAATATTGAGTTAATGTCACAGTCGATGTTTGGTTTATCATCACTGTCCATATTTGCATTTGAGTTGTTATTGTCAGATTTCTTTTTCTTTTTTTCGTTGTTTGAAGTGGTAACAAAATGAGTCACAGGCTTTACAATTTTGAGGTTTGGTTTAAAACCTAATATTTAATTTTAAGTTGTACAGATTCCAAAGATATATAATATACTGATTTAGCAAAGCGCTTGTTTTTGAACTAAGTTTGTGTATTGGGTAAAATATTTGTTATCAAAACTTTGTTTTTCTAACTCCTTTATTTAACTATTTTGCAAAATCACAGATTAAAAAGCTTGAACAAAATTAATGTATTTTTACCTATCTATTTCTTATATTTAGGGGGAGTACAAAACCGAGGATGTATAATATATTTTTTCAATTTTGATATTTTGTTCCAATATCTATATAATTAATATAGTCATATAAAGTATTTTTTTATATTTATTAGTACCACATTTTTTTCATCCAACAATTGCCTCAATTTGCCTTCATATAAAGAAACTTAAAGTAACTTTAATTGTTAACTTGCTAATTTCTAAGAACATTTCACTGCTTTGAATTACAAACCATATTTCAAATACCTCTAACAATCCTGATCAAAAAAGCTTTGGTGGTTGTATTTTTTCTGAAACCTTCCGGTGTCCTATACCTAGAACAATTTGGTGTCAGATCAGAATCAATACCATCTTTTAAATCAGTGGTTCTCAAACTGGGTCCACGATCGTTTTGGGGCCACAAGACAATTTTCTGGGACTGCGAAGCACCTGACAAAAAATCAGTATGACGCTCCTAAAGAAGAAAATTTTCTGTGCAATAAAATTTTCAGGCAACTTACTTTTCCAAACCAAGCTTAACAAACTCAATAATTAAACTATGACGCACATAGGTCTAATTGTGGGCAAAAAAAATAAAGCCAAACCCTGGCTCGACCTATATGCGATTAGTTGTTCATTAACATCACATTGATACCATTAAAAACAACATAGTGCTTTGTTTTTATTTGTGTATATTTTGAAGGGGAAAGTAGGCAATTTAAAAAAATGCGAGTGAACCGTTGCATAATTTTTTTTATAAAAAGAACCACTGCTTTAAATAGACAAGTTTCGATAAATATGCAACTGCTTGGCATAGGCTGCACATCCCTTTGTACTGTCCCTATAGATTTGTTTTTTTGTCGCAGGTTTTATGTGTCGGTGGAAAAAACTTCACGCTTGCCGGACGTCCGTTGGTGCGTCGAGATTTGGTGCGAATTGAAGCAACAGTAATAGAACACACCCCTGCTGTGGTTAAGGTGCTTCAAAGCTTTAGGAGAAGAAGACACTTTGAAAAGAGGAAGTGTAAGTGGTTATTGACAAGCCAACATAATCATAACTGCTGATAAAAATTTCTTTGATATGTGTTTGCCATTACAGATGTAAAATGCCGACATTTATACCAAAACCTAATAATTTTGAATTTAGCAGTACAGTCGATCCAATACCAAATGACATCATTTAAATAAGCTTAAACAAGCAAAACATATATTATTGAAACAATTCGCTGCCAAATTTTCTATTTAGCCAAATTTTATTTAGTGTTTTTTTTTTGTCCTCTTATGCTCATGTCAAGTTATCTGTGTTTACTTTGGTATCAGCTAAAGCTTTTCAAGAAAAGTTGGATTAAATAAATCTAGATAAAGTGATTATTATTGGGAGTTTGTTTTCAAATTATTTAAATCATTAACCTATTCCAGGTATAACAAAATAATCAGTATCTCTAACTAAGACTAACTGCTAATTCTCTGCTGTAGTTACAGAAGTATGTAATACTTTGAAAGACCTTTGGCAAAATTTAAAAGATTGTTCAATTCCTTGAAACACCCTAAAAATTATGGGTTATATTAAACCTATTTTTGTTTGTTATTTTGCAGTTTACACACCCATTCATTCAGTTCTAAGGATCAATTCAATACAAGCCTTCCCCAATTTGTTGTGAGCATAGAAACTTCACGACTAAAAAGGCTGCTTCTGCCGAGCCATACCAACTAAAAGAAAAACACTCAACTTAGGTGGAAGCAACTGAAAAAAAATTTGTACTTCAATCAATGGTGTTGCACCATAAGGAATATCTAATCATATGTCATCTTGGGATTTAAACAATCTAAGTTCCATGCTGAAATGTGTTTCAAGCAAGAGGTGACATCCACCTGATTCACCATTTTTCTATTCCTGCCAAATATTGAAAGAACACCTGGTATCAGAGATGAATAATACCAGTGACAAGCATCAGACATCAATTTCATGAGACATTTTATTGTTTATGTTTTGCTTTGTTGTCAACACTTCCTTTTAATATTATTTGTGTTGGTACCTTGTCAATAAGAGCTCTTGTTGTGTAAGTGGCTTCACACAACAGTTGCTGCATTTACAACTATTTCGTAATGATCTTAACTTTAAACACAACCAATTAATGGTTTTGATTGGAAACGCAAAATATTGATTTTTACCTTATGTTGTTCCTTACATTTCTCTCTGTAACGAATTTCAAAATGATTGACTTTGTAATGCTATCAAATGTATTATATGTATGTCTGTGTATGGATTTTCAAAGCCAAAAATTCTATATAACAATGCAAACTGTGTTCAAATATAATACAGTTCAAAAATAGCTTATTTGTTGTTGAAGTAAAAATAATCAGAACTTTTGAAACGCAGTTTCTCTTTTATACACTTAATGTGAACAAAATTATGAACTCTGGTGCTTTTTTATGTTTCAGGAAAAAAATAATTAGGAATGTTTAATTTGTAAATATGGATAAAAATGTATCATTACTGCGTAAAATCATATCACCATTCCTTATTACCCTCATATTTGCATCTACAATCCTATACAGCATTGTGTTAGTATTGTAAGTAAATAAATATTTTGTGTTTTCTCAATATGACACATAGCTGTCATTTTTATTTATAATAAGTTTTAATTAATTGCATCTTCAAGATTTTTTTGTTTTTTTAAAGTATTTTTCTGTAACATATTATGTTTAAAAATGTGGGTTTTAATTTGAATGATCAGTAGTGATATCTAAATTTTATTTTTTTATTTTTAAATATTTCATGCAAATTCTGTTTCAATCAGGCTTAAAGCAATAGATTTTTGTACAGAACAATTTAAAATCCATGTTTTCTTAAAAGGATTACCTATATTTCACTTTTTCTTTATTTATATCAAAATCGTCCCAATTTTTTAGCTGGATGCTTATTTCCTATTTACTGCCCAGCACTGTGTTCCATAAGTTTGAAGATGCATTGTGGGGTTTCTATCAAAGGATGGTTGTTTTTGTGTTCGAGCACTTTACAGGTAATTTATTTTCATTTGGAAAGCTAAAATTAATTAAAAAAGCTGTTAATTTAAACAATATGATATTGCAGCCAGACATAGCACAATAAAAAGAAGCTCTTCTGGTACTTATATACAGGATGCCTTTATTGTTAGTTTAATGTTGGAATTTATATATTTTATTGATTAATTAAAATCAAAAGAAAAAACTGGGGACCCACAATAGAGGGACAATATTTGACAATGTTTAATGTAAAAAAAAATATTTTTTTAATTGTATGTATATTTACAAAATATTTATTTAAATATTTAAAATTAAAAACAAAAACTGTACTTTGTTTTTTAAATTGTATGTATAGTTATAAACTATTTGTTTAAATATTTAAAAACAGTGTTGAAGTCATTGTGTGTTTGTGGTTTTGGTGTTATATAAAACTGTTTTCCTTTTTCCAACATGCATTTTGATACCGTTTTGGTGTATTACCACTTGTTTCATAGGCAGGATGTATTTAAGCAGCTCTCAGCACATTATTGTTTTGCTTTGGAAACACTTACTTTCTGATAAACCAAGCATAATAATTTTACACAAAACTCTTCCTGTCTATAATGATTATGAGTTAAACATTTCTGCTTATAATCTCTGCCAAAGCCCTTGCTTTTTTTTAATTTAAAAAATAAAATATTTTTTATGTTTTTAAATTAAATATTTAAAACACTTTCTTAGTATTCAACTTTCTTTTTTCATTCTTTTTAAGTAAATAAATACATTGAATACCTTTAGAAATGCACAATTTTTAAGCAACGTCTTAAAACTCAGATTATAAAATATGCAGTTTCGTAAATGGCATCATCAGTCTATATATGCAAACAAATAGTAAAAAATATTTAAAATATTAGTACTTTTTTATAAAACCCTATTATACTCTTATGCTGGCGTAACATTTAGCTAGACTAAAAATGTTTTTTTCAGCTTTCTATCATAATATTTTTTTGGTTTATTTTACAGGGGTTGAAATCTACATAATTGGAGAGGTACCAAGCATTGCAGAAAGTGTTCTGGTGATCAGTAACCACCAATGCATGGTTGACTGGATTGTCGGGGACTTTATGGCACTTAGGTAGGTGCTTTTACCGTTCTGATTTTGCATGCGCTTGCCAATGAAGTGTTTTTTTGCTCCAGGTGAGTACTGATTGACACCCACTCGCCTGGCTGGCAAGTTTCTAACGCAAAGATGATATGTTGTCATGTTATAATTGCTGCTGGACTCAATGTTTTGATCTGCAACAAATCATGTTAAATGCCAAGCACTAAAAGCAATCTATTGCAAAAATCGCTTACAAAATGTGCGCACAATTCCTAAAATGAATAAAACAATTGCATCAAACATGGGAAAAAGTCTCACACATTTGATACTCAGGAAAAATACAGAGCGCCCATAAAACAAATAAGTAAACATAGCGAATAGAAGGGTGCAGGTTAAATTATTGGATAAATCACTTAGACCAGAAGTTTGCAAACAACAAAAGTGTATTTTTTTTCCAGTCCTGTATCTAACAATTAAAACTTTCTCGAAAAAGCTACACTTTTTTGAGTGCAAATTAATACAATATTGCCCTGTGTAGCTTATTAAGTGTCTGTTGGACCATTAGGTGACCTGTGACATTTTGGCAAATAATAAAAAGCCTTACTGTTAGTTTGCATGAGATATTAAACACTATTTTGTTTATACAGTTTAAAAAATTGTATAATTTATAAAAAAAAATAGATTTATGTAACCAGCTGCTATTTTTAATTGATTTCAGGTTTTTAAAACCTGTGTGATATATATGTATATGTATATATATATATATTACCAATCCTAAAAATACTTTACACAGATTGTATGGGTTATTGTTATATAGCATAAAAATAAATCAAAGTTTCTGTTGAATATATCATACTCTTCTTGCTGTAGTTTATTGTCATCTGCGAATTGAAAGATTGTTTTAACTCTACAGACAGAATGTTCTTGGGCACATGCGATTTATATTCAAGAACAGTCTCAAGTATCTTCCCTTGTATGGATTTGCGTTCGGCGTGCACGGCGGTGTGTTCGTTCGCAGAGATGGTTGCCATAATAACAGGAATATGAAACACACGTTAAATATGCTACAGCAAAGGTAAAGTACTTATGTACCATATTTGTTTATTTCCTTTTTTGTAGTATGTTCGCAAATTTAACTTTTTTGTGTGTAATTTTGTGTTAGATTTTTGTCTTATCTTGAATATTTTTTGGAAATACTAATTAAGGTTACGTAACCTTGATTTATTAATATATTGTTTCGTAGAATTATGATAATTTTAAGCAACCTAATGAATGACTAATGACCAAATAAAAAGTTTTGTTAAAAGCAAACAGTACTAAATTATTTTCATTTTTTTATTGCTGTTAGTAATTTTTTACCGGATACCATGCTTTTTTACTGTTCTTTAAATTAAATATATTTACCTCTCACCCACAAAAAACTTTTTTCCCAGTTAAATAAATAGCATGTTTTATAGGTCTTATCAGAATCAGTTAAACACATTCTGATTTATTTAGAAATAAAATGTCGTTTTACTTAAAACTTTTGTGTTTTTACAGAAAAGCTGAAATTTATTTGATGCTGTACCCAGAAGGGACTAGATTTTCACCTGTGCGCAAAAACCTTCTCACTAAAAGCCAATCTTTTGCTACAAAAGCTGGTTTAAAACCCTTAAATCAGGTTTGTTGCATACCCAACATACTAATCCAAAATATCAACTTTTGTTACCAGGCATAATTTTAATGAAAAAAACAAACAACCAATTACGCAGCATAATAATACAATTTTGATAATATTTGAAAAAAACAATCAATTTTTTTGGTAAAATTGTGGTTTAACTAGTTTGTAATATTCTCTTGATTTGGCTAATCTAAGTCACAAGTTTTTCCATTCGCTTTTAGGGAAATTTGTTATTTTTTTACTTTTTCTAGGTTTTTACACCCAACTTTAACGCCAATTATTTAGTAAAGTTAAGTAAAAATTGATTTAATTGGTCTGAAATATTACAAAAAAACTGACTTGAGTTTTTAAAATTTTAAGTCTCCAATGTTGCTCTTTTTATCTAACAATTTTGTTCAATTTTTTTCTCTTTGCCAGGTTCTTACGCCAAGGGTAAAAGCGTTTGATTGTGCACTCAACTCTTTAAAGACCTACATCAAAGCAGTTTACGATCTCACAATATTTTACGACAAACCTGAAGTCTACACTGGTGAGTAGCATTTGACTAAATACATTTTCATTTTTGGTCGGAACATTTCAAGACATTTAAATAGTCTGCTTCCTCCCCTTCGTACATACAACGTAAGCTGTAGGAGATTTATAGCCCGTATTTAGCGACTGAACGTGCATGTACATTAGACAATGTGTATTCTGAAAGCAACAGTCCTATGGTTGTTTTTCGACTCGCTCCTCTCTGAGCCTGTGTAGCTTAGTTTGTAGAGCGACGGTCCCGGCTTGACCGGAGGTCGCGAGTTCGAACAAAGAAATCTTAAAGATTAAAATTAAATCAATATCTGATACCAGTTACTAGTGGCAGTTCTTGTTACATAATCCAATTGTAATTGTGTTATGTTTTTAGCGATGTTTGTTTTTTATTGGAATATATTATCAAAATGTATGCGAATGCCAATTTTCTTTCCTATGTGCAAATTAAAAAAATTCGGCATATTATTTTGTCATTGTTCCACAAAATTAGCGCTTCAAACTGACGATAGAGTTTTGTATATTTACCGGTCCACAAATATCAAAAAACAAAAAATGCCAACAACCGAAATATGTGTATATTATAAACTATCGTAAAAAATATTCACCCCTCCCCTATGTTTCACCCTGTTAAGCCTGGGTCTATTATGGTTATCATTCTTTCAGTCTGCGGTTGCTGTGCTTATGTCTAACAATTTATTGCGCCCACCTAGAATAATTTATGGAAATCAGAATAACAATTACGTTGTAAGAATATCAAAGCCCATACTGAAGTAGGTAGCATGTTAAAAGTTTCGAATAAATCTTAAGAAATTGAACCATACTAGACCCAGGTTAACAACCGAAATGTGTGTAAATATAAAACATTGGTAAACCCCCTAGTCACCCTACATTTCACCCAGGTAAGCGCCCCGAAGCCCCCCACGCCGTGTCGTTCCTGTGGGGTGAATGCAAGCGGGTTTACGTCAAGTTCGACCGGATCCCCATAGACCAGGTTGTGGGTGAAATATCAGCGCTGGAGACTGAACACGACAGTTCGTCTGAGGACGCTTCACTTAAGTGGCTCCACAAGCGATTCACAACCAAAGATCGACTCCTTGAGCAGTATTACGGCAAAGGTGAGTGTGATTTTTATGTTAATGTTTTGAGCAGTTTAGCGAGGGGCAAGTAGGGACGTGGCATGGCAGCCTTGAACTGTTTTCTTTCCCTGTTTCAACTGAGTAAATGCGAAATTTAAATACGTTTCTATTTTAATCATGTGCTAGAGATCGACCGATATCACTTTTTTGGACCGATCCTCGATTATCGATTTTCTACAATTTTGTCAACCGAGACCGATTTTTTTATATACCTGCAAAATGTACAAAACTTGAATTAAATGAAATTAAATCCAGATGACGTTTTAGTTTATATTCCTTTATTAATTATTAAACTATTTTTTTGCATATTAACTTGGCGTGATGCTAAAACCCAATTTTTTTTATCAAAAAATGTGGACGTTGTTTGTTGTACAGGAAAAATTATATCATATTTTCGTGCTAAAATATCGACCAAAGTATCGGCCTACATTTACCGATACCGATATATCGGTAGAAACTGAATATCGTCCGATATTGTCAGTAAACCGATATATCGGTCTATCTCTACTATGTACCCTCTAATTTAACTATGTACCCCCATTTTGATAATTGAGTTTTGGCCCAAAGGCTTCATGCGTCTCATAGTACCTTCGAAATTCTAAAATGAAAGTTTGGCAACTTAAACAAGATAAAGCATTGTTGATGTCCACTAATACTAATTACCCGATGCTAATGTGTGGAGTGTGGTATTCATTAGGTAATACGATGGTATCGGTGGCTATCCGCTACCTGATAAACCTAAGTGTTAAAAAGTCACAATACACCCTTTAACGCAGGGTTTCCCAACCTTTTACGATCTCGCACCACTTGGACGCTCTGTACTGCCACGCGCACCACTTCTTGCAGAACAACTAATTTGATCGAATAATATTTTAAGCTTACAACTAGCATTATTCAACGGTATTTGTAGCTTAAGGCTTAAGCTATAAAACAGTAGATTGTATCTATCAAGAGCAATCATTTGACATAATTAACGGCCACTGTCCCACAGCGTTGTATGCTTTACAAAGCAACTGTGCTCCTTGTCGACAATTGACATGGCCTATATTTTGAAGATTGCACTGTTTTGAAACAACAGGGATAGTTACGTAACAATGAATGGGCTCCGGAATTTTTTTGTAAACAAAACCAGATAAACAAAATATGAAGTTGTGAGTCCAGGGTTTTGTGAAAAAAACAAAAAAAAACCTTCGCGTACCACAGGTTGGGAACCTCTGCTTTAAAGGTTACAAATCACCACTTTTGTAACACTTTCAACCGAAGATTCTTAATATCTCTCCCCTTAAATAAAAGCCATCCAACTTCTAACCAAACGTTTGAATTTCATCTATTTTGCTTGTTTGTTTTTTTGCTTGAGCATAGAAATGACGTCATTTTTATATCGGAAAGGATCACGATACTTTTTGTCCGAAATATCGTGTTCGCTATCGGAATAAAATATCAAGCCCTACTTCCTAAAGTCGTCCGATGCTTGGGTACTAGGGAAATTTGTTATTTTTTTTACTTTTTCTAGTTTTTTACGCCCAAGTTTAAGTATTTAGTAAAATTAAATAAAAATTGATTTAATTGGTTTGAAATATTACAAAAAACTGACTTGAGTTATTAAAATTTTAAGTCACAAATGTTGCTCTTTTTATCTAACAATTTTGTTCGTAACACAGGTTGGAAGTGCCAATCCGATACCAAATTAATATCTGAATTTCAGTTGTTTTGCGATAAAAACGCTGCGATTCTAGCGTAAGAAGTAAATTTATTAAAAAATCATAGTTTGACGACTGGACTTATTTTTGCTAAAGCAAATTCTTGCCCCAGCAACCTGAAAAACTTCCCTTTTACCTTCCGCCATACACTTCAACACATCTCCAGTGGCCTGACTTCCCGCTTTCTGCAGTATGTTGTCCACACAGCTGTCGGACAACCCCCCCTACTTGGATTACAATGCAAAATCCCATAAAGTCAATACTCAAAAGTTACTCTACCTTTTCTTACATTACAGACTCGGAAAATTGCCTTGACGAAATGTTCGGAGCGCAGCAAATCAAGAGATCAGTTCTCCCGCTTTCAAGCACTTTGCCAGCAGCTCTGAGCTTTCTTCTCATGCACGCCTTGTTCCTCTGCTTTCCATGGGGAAGGTACATCTACCTTTTTATTTCGACGTTTGGTGTTGCTGCCGCATGGCTGTACGCACATTTCCGATTCTGAAAACGGGAATTTACTGTTTTTTGTTTGAATTTTAAACCCATGCAAAAGCACAAAGCTTTCGTGCTTTTTTTAAAGAGATATGATTTTGATTTTTTTGCTTGCACGAATATGTTCATCGCACCATAGTTACTATCGCAAGAAATAACCTGAAACACTTAAGGAAGTAGGAATCTCCCGCAGACAATAAAATGAAAAAGATAGATTCTTGCTTTGGTATCAGATGATCTTAAGACTGTTTATAAAAACAGGCATAAAACAAAAATATATTTCTTAATTTTTTTTTAATTTTTATACAAAATATACATTTCTGTAAAATTTTAAGAAATGATTTTATGTTTTATACCTGTCTTTATAAACTGTCTTTAGATTGTGGCAAGAAATAGAACACGCTCATAGAGCCTTTCTACACAAAGATGTAATTTGTTACTGCAAGACAGCTGTCTACAACGTCATATAATTACTGTGGAATTTAATTACCGTGTAACAAAATTATAATATTTTTTTGCAGAAAATATGCAAACGTTAATAGGATCGAGGGAACTAATCATTGGCGTAATTTTAAACCTTGACATTGATTCCTCCAAGAGTTTATTTGCATGTTGATTTATAAGCAATCCCACATAAAAGCTTTGATTTAATTTTGAATGTCATGTACACATTTTTCCATCCTACTTTATGCGAATGGCGCTACAAAGGTTTGCAACAACTCATTCAGAATCCGTAGTTTATTCCAAGAATGTGCGAAATAGAAGCAATATCGACGATTGTAAACAAGACTTTGACCTGACCCAGAATTCGTGAAAATCGGTTCAAATTTAGAAAAATCTAAGTCGGTTTACATTTACAGTTTTTGTCGAGCTACTAATCAATCAAAAAAAAGGACTGATAAAATAAGATTTTTTTCAGAAAATGAAGAAGGTATGGCTACCCTGGTTGTATATTTTATATTAGTTCATTTTGCAAATTTATATTTATTTTTACAAATTTTAGAAAAAAACAAGATATGGCGACCCTGATTGTATTCTGTATAACTAGCTTATTTTGCTAAAATGTATTTATTTTTACAAATTTTAGAGATTAAGGACCGTATGGTGGCCTTAAGTGTACATTTTATAAAAAGTTTTTTTTTGCAAAGTTATATTTATTCACAATAAGGGTTAGCGGGGTATTCAATTGTTATGCATACGTATACTAGGGAAATTACTTCGCGATTTTACAAACGCACTTCCTTAAATTGCACACAGTATGATAAAATGCAATCTTAGTATGCTTTCACAGCATGCGGGTTATTGGTATCTATTTAAAATGCACATTATATCGGACGTCTTTAGAGAATTTACACACACTCGAAATATCTTAAAACTTTGCAAAAGTTTTTACTTTTATTATTTTTGCGTCATGTATAGAACTGCAATTTTTCTTCCCAAAACAATGTTATTTTTTTCATGCAGCATAACTGGTACTTATGTGACCGTGAAGCCCACTTGGTACATAAAGGTGCATAACTATTTACTTGTTATTTTGCCATTGGTTGTAAAGAGATTTCCTTAACACATCACAAAATGACAAGGATTGCCACAACTTTTGCATAAAAGTCGACCTTTGTAATATAGCAGATTTGTGGCATAAAAAAAGTATATCGTTTCCTTTTTTCGCCCTTTGTTTCAACCTTAAGCCCGTTTACACTACAGCTGCGCTGGGCGTAATTTGCATTTAAATTCTATTGTGGCGAGCGTTTCACTCTTTGCTAAACTCAAGCCCGGTGCAGCAACTGCAGATAGCTTAAAGTTTCACGCTTTGCTAAACTCAAGCCCCGTGCAGCAACTGCAGATAACTTAAAGTTACGCTTTGCTAAACTCAAGCCCCGTGCAGCTGGAAAAAAATACGCTTTGGAGCGATTTTTACACCCAGCTCGGCTCACTGCAGCTGTAGTGAAAATAATTTCACACCCAGTGCAGCTCAGCCCCGCTCAGTGCAGCTGTAGTGTAAACGGGCCTTTAGAAGTAATTTTTTTTAACTTTTAAGAACCTTGGTTAAGAAACCCATGTTGGTAAAAGTGAACTTTGAAAAAACGTTAATTGCAATATGTAAACAAAACGAATTTCGTATGAATCTCTTTATATATATTCTTTCGTTTGAAAAAGTATAAAAAATGCCACGACCATATAGATTAATGCCGTCATTTTGAGGTCACATTTCAGTATTACGCAAATGCATGACTCCCAAGGCGCACTTGGCTATTTTGTTTTCCACTATAGTAACATGTTTTAACGGTGTCGCATTTTAACACGCAGAATGCACAATTCCTGCTTACCAGTTGACACAGTTTTTTGTAAAATCTTCCATTTTCAAGTATTCTTTTTTACACAAACGTGCTTTCAAAGATAATTTCCGTGTGACCACTGATGTTATTACGTTTTACGTAGATAAAGTGACTTTTATACATTTTTTTCAGAATATATAAAGTAAAACGTTAACATAGTATAAAGTTTACTTTTCAAATTTTGTGCTTATTGGAACTGGAAAAAAGCCAAAAAAAAATAAAAATAAAAAAAATCATATGGTATTTATTTAAGTTCTCCATAACTTGACCATGCAAATATCACAATAATGTTAAAGGTTCCATTATTTTAAAAATGATCTATTTTATGCACTATTACCTATGAGGTATTTAAAAGCTTGCTATGATATATTTTAAAGAGAAACTTAATATATTGTTTAAAATTTTATATTTAGGAAAATATTCTAGTAATAATTGTATGTTTATAAAACGTGTTATATTATTGAAATGTTTTATTTCGAAAGTGTGTTTTATATATTTTTATGTGATGCTACTAATACACTAATAGTTAGTGAGATGATAATATTTTGAAAATGTCTACAGTCGTTTTTTCCCAACTTTTTTCAACTTTAACGTACGTATACCACTGCTGCGAAGTATATCTAATTACTCTTTACAAAATTATACCAAATATATCTTTCTATGCGAATAGTGTTGCGGTTTTGCACATTAATGCATTTCACCCATTTTTCACGCTACTCAATGATTTGCAAATTAAAAAACATGCAATGTTTTAAAAATATTTCTTCTTGCATTTTCTTGTAAATTTATTTTTGTGATGTTTTTCATGGCAACTGTAAGTGTATTACATAGGTCCGTTCAGTTCAGGAGTCACTAAACTTTTCATAAAAGGATCTGATAACTCTCAACCCTGACCATCGTCGGCCGGATCTATAAATTTTTTTGGGCAAACTTATTAACTTAATTATCCTTATACGAAGGAAATATAAATAACTATGCAATAAAAACTGTAGTCAACCTTACTAAATTGTTCACATTCAAATTTTGCCAAAATTTAGTTTTAAATTTCATTCGAAAACATTTCAACTTTACTTTATCTTCATTTAAAAAAATGTGCCGCGGGCCGGATATAATGACCCAGTGGGCCCGATCCGGGGCCAGTGGCTGTAGATTGGTGACCCCTGAGTTGGTTGAACAGTGTATACTATAAAAAAACGTATGTTTTGTTTGGTTGACGTTCGTTGCTTTTTTCTCGTGCGTTTTTTACTTGATGCTGCGTCCCAGGTCTGTGGGATTTATTTGTCCA
Source organism: Ascidiella aspersa (assembly GCF_963924565.1). Taxonomy (NCBI): domain Eukaryota; kingdom Metazoa; phylum Chordata; class Ascidiacea; order Phlebobranchia; family Ascidiidae; genus Ascidiella; species Ascidiella aspersa. The sequence continues at coordinate 36,434,121 of NC_139449.1, read as the reverse complement.
AGAAATGTACGCAGCAAATAAAAATCGCCTAAAAATGTTGAAGGAGATAAAACTACAGAAGATAGAAATAGGTTTTAGCGTAGAATAAATTTTAAAGAATAATATATTTTTTTATGACGAGACAGCGAAGTCGGTTGAAAACAACTTTGGTCGAAATGTGGTTACTGGCTCCTTGATATAATGATATATTTTGCCGGGTTTGGGGAAAATCCTGCCCCTTTTTCCATAAAAACCCGGGGTTATTTATTTGTTAGAGAAATGTAAGCAGCAAATAAAAGTTGCCTGAAAATGTTAAAGGTTATTTTTTTCCTATGGAAACCTAGATTTTGAAGGGCAATATACAGTAACTAAATAACATAACTACTAATACTTACCAAACATAGACAACTAGATTATTCTAGTTTTTTAATACGACGAATTAGAGCAAAATGCAGATAATTGCAATTGTAATCTATTTTGTGAATTGCTTGTGTGTCCTAATTCTGGTATTTATCTAATTTGGATTTTACCAAAACGCTACTTTGTCCAACGGCATTTTTAGTGTAAGTTAAATAAAGAATTTAAATTATTCATCTTGAGTCGAAACGACTTATGTAGGTGAATTAACCGTTTAAATGGCAAAACGTATAAAAATACTAAAAAAAAAATAGGAATATTTGCAATTTAACTGGTTGGAATAAATTGCGATTTAAAGTACATTCATTATTTAGGATAAATTAAAAGTAAGTCTAGTTCATGATCTGTTTTTTTTAAGATTTCAGTAATTCTAATCTAATTTTTAAAAAGCTAAAATAAATTTAGTTGTCCAAGTCTGCTATTTACTGTACTGTAGATGTTTTACTTTTTTTCATGGGTACTTTTTGTTTTTTTGTAAGGATACATTTTAATATTCAGTAGAGTTTTAACTCGAAAAATGAACACCAAGGCAGGCATTCATACCTTGTGCAAAAAGCCAGGTGTACCTGTATAAACTTTCCTTAATATTTAAAATCTATGTTATACCTGCAGGCACCGCAAGTCAATTTTTTTTTTTAACAAACCTAACTGCCAAGAGATTAGAGCTTCTTAAACTATGCAACAACGACCTATTGATTAGGTCGTTGTCTTGCGGATATACATTGCTTGTGGACAAGTAATTAACCCATATTAATTACTTGTCCACAAGCAATGTATATCCGCAAGGATAAATTCAATATTTACTCGCTAAAAATATTTTATTTATTACGTGGTTGCAAAAAGGCAGGTTACCAGCGTTTAGTTTACGCGCGGCGCGAAATTCCTGCGTTGATTGCGTTCTGGAAAGATCTTAGAATGCGCGTCGAAGTGGTTAAAACACGAGTTTGACAGTTCCACGTGTTATTCGGCGACGGAACTGGACGAAGAATGTTCGATGTTGCAATGGAGGAAGCAACTTTGTGCGTTTTGTTTGGATGATCTCGTTTATACGCCACTGGGGCGTACAACTATTACGAGGTGCTGTAACAACTAGTGGCTGTCACGCGCGTCAATCTCGACTGTGGAGTTCATATAGGCTTTATTATTAACCACTTTTGGCGCAGGGAAACCGCTTGGGTCAAAGCAAGGTTCGGGCAGGGAACCTTGCTTGATCTTGGCGGTGCAACGTAGTTCTGGTGCCACGAGAAGGTTAAGGTGCGTTTTAGGTGTCCCATAGAAGAGGTTGTGGAACCGTTTTGAATAAATAGGTTGCTGTTAGTTTCGCATATAAATAGTGGGAAACGTCGCCACCTAATTTCGTAGGCATCGTTATCGTGTGGCGATTTCTAATTTAAGGCTTGCGAACTAGCTTCCGACGGTTGTGTTCACGGGCTTGTCTTGTGTCCGTGTAACGCAAGTCAATACAAACCGGTATTGGCACCAAACCTCGCGTAGGGCATAGGACCCCCCACCCCCTGGCTTTAGATTTAAAATTCAGCCATAAACGTCCCGTGTGATTTCTTTCATTTTTGGGTAATGGGTTTGTTAAAATCGGAACGGTGATGTGTTGATCTTTTTAGGGCTGCGCTGTTTTAACACCGTTCCCTTGTAAATAACGTCTTAAAAAAAAAATGTTTAGTTCTTCCTTTTCTTTTTTCCTGGAGCTATGACTGGTCCCCGTAGGAACTGGTTTTCAAGATAGTTGACGGGATTAGCCCGATGTAAAAAATAAGGTTGCTGTATGCTGCAGAAGTAGGCCTTGTCCCGGCATTTTAAGTCCGACTATATTTCCTTCATTCCCCCGTGAATAGACAGCAACAAAATGCCGTAGGACAAGGCAATCCGCTTGAAAACCAGTTAAATCTGAACGGTGTAAAAAATTTACAAAAATGTTAAAAAGCGCTTTTTATAGGAAATCAGAAATTCTGGTTTGCCATTTTAAAATTTCCCAACTACGAGTTGTCTTACTGTCAAAGCTTCTCGTCCGGTCATGAGCTCCATTTCTTATCATCTTGATAAGCATTTTTATCAGGCAGGGATTTTGCTAATAACGTGTAACTCCACAGTCGACGTTGACGTTGCTTATTGCGAAATGAAAAATTTAATAAGAATGTAAAACGTCCTATATTCGTTTTCGCAATTGGTATATTCGCGTGACAGTCCCGCCTTCTATTGTAGATGTTTTGCACCGTTTTTGATAATTCTGAAAGCAGAAAATGGACAGGATTGGTTCAGAGCATTTTTCACATTAACTGCACTTATGGTAATCACTTCACCGCTCTGAACCAATAGCGAAAGGTATCGGCAACTCACGTGTGTTTTATGTGTAATATAAAAGAAGATTGAACATAGCCTGAAAGTTAGAACTCTAACCAACATCGATCTCCTTAAATAACCACGATGCGATGAGACGATGGAATACTTCCCCGACGAAAGAACTGTGTGTTGTGTGTTTGCACTTAGTAAGTCCGCTACATAACGCAAACAAAAAATCCAAAATACACAATCCTAAACCAAACAATAGAGGCAGCTTGCACTGTTTTTGCCGATTTAGTAAAACGGGAAAAGAGGTTTTTAAGCAGAAACAGAAGGGCAGCAGCTTTTTCAGTTATTCGACGCAATCTAACCGCTTGTTTTTCAGGTTTAAAACCCCATTTTTTTTTCAGGTTTTAACCCAATTTTTTTTCAGGTTTAAAACCCCATTTTTTTTCAGGTTTAAAACCCCATTTTTTCAGGTGTTTAACCTCTTTTTTAGGTCCCAACATTGTTGTTTTTCAGGTCCACTTCTATAACGACGCGCATAAAACTCGTTTTTTATCACTTGGTCAACTATCAAAACACCAATCCACAACAATATTTCTTAAAAGGTGGTATATGGGTTTGTATTAGGGCTTTACGGTTAGGGCCTAGGGTTTAAGGATAGGCTCACAAAAATTAAAGCCTAAACTGCTTTGTTATTTTGCTAATCTCCATTTTGTTTTTCATGACGGCCTTAAATGGGCATCACGTGACAACTTCTGAAGGATGACGTCACCCATCTCTGCTGCAGTCACCGTGGTATTACGACGTCGTCAAACTGTACTGTACCTTAACGAGGTTCATGTGACCAACTGCTCAAGGATGACGTCACGCATTACTGGTCAACGTATCATGACGTCATCGATATCAAACAACGAGGAAATACTGTTTTAACAACATTATCAAATCAATCGTTTTTTTTTCTGTTAATAACTTTACTTAAGTTTATTTTGGATCATGTATTTTCCCGTTTGTGCTGTGCCCGTTGTACATTACTGTCCATTTTTCAATGTAGTTATTGCGTGTAATATGGAATTATTAACAAAAAAAAACCATTTGTATTTTGATCATTTTCGAGAAAGGGAAATTGTACGACTTTTAAGTCCATTTGGAATTAACGGAGTTTAGCAGAAAAATGAAAACACCACAAAGTCTAGTCTGGTCAACCAGTAAACCGGTATTGACTTTTGACAGCATAAGCTAATTTCGTCGTCAGTTTCTGTGTCCATTTCTCTGTATGACAAATTCGATGGAAGCCAGTAAAAACAGATCTTGTAAATTTTCAAATGTGGCCCAATTTAGAAGCACAATAAAATCCGATCAAAACATCTATAAACTAGATATTGGTCAAAGTAGTTCGACAACAGCGCCTTTATTTTAGGTTTTTGGCCCCACATAAATGCCTTTAAAGTTCTACGATTTATACTTTTTCTGTAGAAATTTGTACAAAAATGGTGCTAAACATACCTAACCAAATCAAACTAAGCCCATCGAAAACAGAAAAACAAGATATGCCCCGAAAATAAACTTTTTGGCCATAAAACGAAAGTCGATGAAGTTATTCGCGACAAGACGACACGCGACGTTTATGTCGCTTTGTAAATCATAACATTTTGTAAATAAATAAATAGAAACTTAAGTATCTAAAAATGCCTTTAAGCAAAGATTGGTAGTAAAAAACTAAAGGCTTAGTTTGAGGTTTGGCAAATACGAGTTGTAAGATGTTTTAATCAGTTTTAAAATGATTTTTTCCTAATCCGATCTCCGATGGAAATCTATGCAATGTAAACGCAAAGAAAGTAAATAACGTTAGCGGATTGGGAAAATGAACAGCCTTGAACCATTATGCAGAGAGACTGACCAGTCAAATAGAAGGCAATGAAAATATTTTTAAGTAACGCAAGTATTTGCAATTTTTAGATGTTCTCTCAGTGCCGTAACTTTACCAGAATAACTCCACTATGAGGCCCCTTTCCTGAGCTGTGCATTATATTCAATTAAATATTTTTCAGCAAGAAACAAACAAGTTTTCTGCTATTACCAATATGTTGGAAAGTATATATTATTTAATTATAGCTTCTCATTAAAGGTTTATTCTTGAGCTAAAAGTGATAGTTCTGGATAAAAATGTTAAGTTCCACAAAAATGTGGCAAAAAACAAAAACATAATTAACTTAAATGCTTAACAAGACTTTTTAGTCAGATACAACATAATAATTCATTAGGATAAAACTTTCCAATGCATGCACAAAAGTATGTATACTCTAACATAAAAAAAAATTCTAATATAGAAATATTGGCGCTGGTCTAGAATCCTACCACATTATTAAAACAACGCACAATATTTGAGTTAGGGTGTCGGTTAGTGTTTGGGTGAGGGTGGGTCAAGTATTAATATATTCATTATTTAATGATAATACTTGACCCACATTAACACAAACGGTAACCCCGCACCGTAACCCAAATAATTTGCATTGTGGTAGGATTCTAGACCAGCGCCGAAATATTTGCTACCTAGTATATTATTTATTAGTAGCACCTCTGGTATTGATTTTTCGTTATTCAATGATTTTTATTTTATTTATTATACTAAGTTTTATTCACCCTGGAGAAGCGGCTTGTATAGGTCAATAAAACGTTGGATAACAGACATTCTTTCAGGTCTACGGGAGCTGTTTTCGTAGGTTTATTGTTATTTCTAACATATATATTTTATTTTTTTATATTTTTTTCTAGCAATCTCTTTAATTCAGTGACCCCAGTACATTGATTGTAAATATAATTAAACAAAATCATAAAAGTAGTAGTTTGTTGAAACTCGCCTAATATAGTAAATATCACATTTTTTTATTTTTTTTATAGTAAATATCACATTTTTGTCATAGTCATTTAAAATCTACAAAGTTCAATAATGGTTGTTAATTTAACCTTAAATATTTTATTACGAATAACTCATTATCCTAACCTGGCTGTATTTTGTAACTTGCAGACACCAAAGATTCATCTAAAAAATTGTTGCCTAAATTCTACATTATATAGTCCCACATGTGAATTTATTATATATTTGTATGAAACAACTACAGATGCCACTTACCTGGCGGAATGCTTATTTTGTATTTTAGGTTTTTAACCAGTTACTTGCTAATTTTAGTTTTAAGCTGTGCGCTTTTTAAGCTATTTTTTAAACTTTCAATTTACAGATGTGAATCATACTTTGTAGTCTCATTGTTTAATTAATCTATGATACTTCAGTGAGCAAAATGTCAGATGATGAGGGTGATATATGTCGGGTGTGCCGGACCAACGGAACCACGGAACGACCCCTTTTTCACCCCTGCATTTGCATCGGCAGCATCAAGCACGTTCACCAGGACTGCCTAACACAATGGCTGCGGCACAGCAAGAAGGAATACTGTGAGCTTTGCAAGCATAAGTATAGCTTCAAGCCAATCTACAGCCCTGACATGCCGACCAGACTCCCGATTAAAGACCTTTTTAAGGGCTTAACTCGCAGCATTTGGTCTGCACTTAAGTGTTGGATGCACTACACTTTCGTAGCCCTGGCATGGCTAGGCATTGTTCCCCTCACTGCTTGCAGAATATTCAATTGTATATTCGCCGGCAGCTTGAAGAGCCTTCTGTCTTTTCCGTTCGACATGATTTCAACCAAGCACTTAGGGAAGCACATCCTGACCGGTTTTGCGATCGTTCTTTGTTGTCTCGCCACTCTCCTTGGACTTATCTGGCTCCGGATGCAGCTCCTCAACGGTGAGATGCCTGAATGGATCCGAATCCGACCGGAAGTGAATCCCGCTGCTCCAGAGGAGGGATTGGATGAGGATGCAAATGAAGAGGAAGTGGAGGCGAATGTGGATGACAACAACAATGAAGAACAAGCGGAGGAACCTGTTGTTGCCGTGCAGCCCATTCCTCCTGTGAACAACAACTGGAACGGATTAAACTGGGAAAGAGGCGGAGATGAACCGACTTGGGAGCGTATACTCGGACTTGACGGATCCTTGATGTTTCTGGAGCATGTCTTTTGGATTATGGCTTTAAATACTTTGTTTATTTTGTTGTTTGCCTTCTGTCCTTTCCATCTTGGACAGATCCTTGTTATTGCGCTTGGGTTTCAAGACCTGGTTGCAGCTTCCATGATTGAAGGTGTCATATTGACTCTATGTGGGTATGTCATCATTGCTTTTGGCTGCTTGCTGGCTTATCTTTGCTTCAATAGGACAAAGTACCAAAACGCGACTCGCATTTGCGCCTTATGTTACCTTCTACTTAGGGTTTGCATTCGTTTGGTTGTGGACATTGGCTTGTTGCCTTTACTCAGTGGAATCTGGCTGGATATTTGCTCATTGAAACTCTTCAATTCAACACTTACAGAAAGAAAAGAAAGCTATCTAAGTGGTTCTGGATCGTCGATTGGATTTCACTGGCTGAGTGGGGTTATTTTTATCTTTTACATCGCCTACTTTCTTGTGCTGCTCAAAGATGTTTTGCGACCAGGAGCTTTGTGGTTTCTGTACCATATCTTCAGCCCTGATTACAACCCAGTCCACGCCATGATACGTGAATCAACATACAGCCATGCTTACAAATGTGTGATGACTGTGGTTGCGTTTGGCACTGTTATAATAGTGGTAGCCTTGCTGCCTGTAATGTTTCTAAACATGGTTATCCCAGGGTTTCTTCCCTACAAAAATGGCACACAGTTTGCCTCACCTATTGGTGATTTTCCGCTTCAGTTATTAGCAACCCAGCTAATTTTGCCTGTCGTTTTGGAACAGGGCTTTTGGAAGAATCACATACAGAAGGCTGTGAAGAATTGGTGCAAAATATTTGGCGGCTTATTGGGAATACGTTCTTATTTGCTTGTCAAAGACGGGATAGTTGATCTACTAATACACAGGTTGAACCCCAACAATGCAATGCTTCAGGTACCTTATGTAAAGCCGCGATTTTTTGCAGCTAGACTCGCTGTATTGCTTGCTTTTATGAGCGCAACGCTGGTACTCATATTTTCCTGCATTATAACGGTGCCGGTCGCACTAGGGCGACTCTACTTTCGCTTGTGCTGTGGACCAGAAGGACCAATGCCACTTCTTACCCATGATGAGCAGCCAGTTCATGAATTGTACACTTTTGCTCTTGGTTTGTGGACTATTTACTCAGCGATTCGTCTTGCAGGAGTAGTTTCGAAACACGCTCCCTTTGGATTGCCAGTGATTAGCAGAATTTTAAAGCAGTTTTGCATTGTTTCTCTCAAGAGTTTTATAGTTGGCATCTTTATAGTGGTAATTATTCCACTTCAGCTTGGTGTTCTGTTCGATTTGACGATTGTGGTTCCTTTAAGAGTCCCATTGCACCAAACCCCAGTTATCTTTCTCTGGCAAAACTGGGCTCTGGGTATGCTCTTGCAAAAGTTACTTCTTGCTTGCATTTTCCTGGGTCCTCACAACTGGCTTCGGGATAATATTGAAAATGCTTTCGAGCAAGGCTTTCTGGTATTGGACATTAGGAAATTTGTCGCAGGAACACTTATGCTTGTTGTGAAGTTCTTTCTGGTATGTTTGGCTTTACCTTATGTGATAGGACACAGCACAGCTCTGTTGTTCACCACTAGTCTTGCGACAAAGTACTTTCTACATTGGCGGCTTTATCCATGTTTGATATTCGGAACAGCCTTTTTTACGCTCTGTTGGTACGAGTTGAAACAGTTTAGGAGGTTGTGCGATCATATTAAAAATGAACGCTATCTTATCGGTAAACGTCTTATCGATTATGACCCTCCTAAAGTAAAGTAAATTATCTTGTGTTTTGGTAACCAAAAGCTTTGTTTAGCATAAAAATTCTGTAAAAAATATATTGGACTTCAAATCTATTGCATTTTTTCGCTAGGAAAGCCTTAATTATGTTGAAAATATTTAAATGCCTTCATTTACAAATTTGTTGTCACAATTGTTTGCATTTCGTATTTATTGTTTTTTCGAGGATTGTCCTCAATTTTGAGTTGTTATTGCAAATGCGTGCAATCTTGCTTTTAACGTTTGTTTTAATGCTTTTGGTTGCAAGCTGTGTTCTCTGAGATTTAATTTCAATTGTGTGTGTTTAAGTTATTTTCCACTTGCTTTGTACAGAAACATGAGCAGATGATACATTGAAAAAATTCAAGCATGTTAATGTAAAAAAAAAACTTTCTTTGTTCGTTAGTATCTGTTATGTTTATGTCTTAATATGCCCCAAAAACTAGCAGCTAGAATAAGTAAAAACGTGATTATAATTTAAATATTCTTTTGTTTGTGTTTTTGTTGTTGTCCTGTAAATGATTGTGGATTTTAGTTACAAATGCCACTTTTGATGCAAGTTGAAAATGTCAACCTACCATTTGTACTTGTTTCCCTGCATTTGCGTAACCTCTCTTCACCAGCAAATTATTCTTTCTCTTGAAAGTTTGCCTATCGGAAAGATACCGTATACTTTAAGACATGCTTAATACAACCTAATGTATTGTAAAATATTTCTACTGTTTTATGTGTTTTTATTGTCAGTTGTAAAGTAAAGGTGTTTGTTAAAGTTTTATTCAGGATAAAAAGGGTTTAGATGCTAATTAAGTGCAAACATTTAACATAAACACACATTAACCAAATCTAGCATGATATTATGGGAAACTATGTGAATTAAGTCCAATGCATGTTAATTGTTTTCTCTTGTTTTGAAACAAAATTGTATTAAACAATAGGATTAGCCACAAAATTAAATGAAACAAAACAAAATGATTTCTTGTCAAGATATTTATACACATTAAACTACAGATGCTTTTTGGTTATGTTTTATGCTATTTTTATTTAAGAGACTTAAGTTAGGTCAAGTTATTTAAAAAATGTGACTTAAGTCAAATTATCTCATTTCATGAAAACGACTTAACGGTTTGGTATTTTTTAATTTTATGGCAATATCCGTAATATTTAATACTAGGAACTACGAACTACTTGTGCCCTTAGGGCTTAATTTAAGGCATGTTTACATCAAAAAATATTTTACCTAATTTTAAAGCTGGTTAAGCCGTTTTTTGTGCTTGTTGTATTTGCTTAACTTAATATATATTTTTTACCAAATCGTCGTTTTTTGCTATATTCCGTTAACTAAGGAAATCTCGGAGAGTTTTCAACAATATTTAGGCAAGGCCTTGACGCATTTAGCTGGATTGAGAAGGAATCTGAAGCAATTCAATTAAAGACGGATTTTGACTAATTTTAAAAGTTTTGAAAAGTCGTGATAGTTTCTGGTTAAAATTTGTATATTTAAAGAAAAAAAGTTTTTACATTATGCGATACTTTTTAGAAAAAAATAGCTTATCGTAAAAAGTTTATCAGTTATTTTTTGACAGAAACATTTATTTCTGTCATTCTTTCCTTCCATTTTTACCATCTTAATAGGAATTAATAGAATTGTATTTCTGTTTTAATACAATTCCTCTTAAAAGTCTTTATTCTTTTGTTAAACAGATAGGCGAAGTTGTCTAATAGATGTAAATGCGTTAGTTTTTGCTGTTCATTTCTTTTTCTCGGCTGGGCAAGTTTTCTTTGCTTGATTTGCTTTTCCGTAAGATGTCGCTGCTGAGCGTTTCTTCTACCCTCGTTAATTTGCCCCTCGCTGAAGTAAGCGAGGTCTGCATTCGGTGTGACAACTAAAAATAAAAAGTACAGATGTAAGCTAAATTGGCCAACTTCAAATACTGGAACACGATTAATATATTTTTAAGAAAAGCCTTTATAGTTTGAACAGATTTTAAAATATGTGACAAAAGACACTTAAATAAGTCATGTGGCAGAAAAAAATAAACACTGTAGGTAAAGAAATTTCACAAAGGATGTAGACAGAAAGTGGTATTTGACAAAATAACACAGCAATGTAACAAACTAAACAGTCCATAAATGCTTTTTAAAACAGCATGTAGTTGTTTACGCATATACTAACGTGTTTTAGTTTTTCTAAAATTTTACAACAACATGTAAAAAATAAGGCAACCAATATTACGCTGCTGGCAAGTTTGGCTGATTTCGGAGTAGTTTTTTTTTCAAATAGACATTATTTCAAACAAATATTAAAACTAAAAAAATAAAGAAATAGACGACAACGATTAATTCATATTACCAATCTTTGAATTGAAGATAAAAAAAAAACTTGCCAATATAAAATAACATGCAACCAAAAATAACGAACTTCTAAACGCATAAAAATATTCTAAGAAACAAAAGAGCACTGTTACGTCACTGACGTTCTTCAGTTCTCCTCCAATGTACTTCTCCTCAATCCCTTTGTTCTTTTCCTCTCTCCTTAATCTGGATGAGAGCAACTCTTTCTCCTCTGTGAGCACTTTGACACGCTTGAGTGACTCTGCAAGTTTCTCCACCATTGTCTTCCTCTGTTTCGTCATAATCTGTACAAAAGGGCGGCAAAATAGAGCTGTGAGATTGGGAGTTATGTTACAGGAGTATGTTGATACTTTTATCAACTTTAAAATGAATTACGCAGCTTTTGTTTTCTACAGGAATCCAAAATTGCTTACTCATTATTACCTAAGCCAGTGGTTCTCAACCTTTTATGGCTTACGGCACCCCTTAAAAATAATAAATAGATTTTCGGCCCCACGTCTGGAATTTTCGTTGAGTATTTTACTGAAATGTCGCTATAAATGGAACCGGGACAACGCGATCAACCTAAAACTTGTAAGAAAATGTCATTTGATAACGGTCTCTAATCGTACACACATAGCTTTATCAAGAAGCTTACCAATTGAACAAAAATCAGATTCTTAAAAATTCTCAAATACCTATTGGCACCCTTGCATTAGAAATGGTACCCCAGGGCGCCGAGGCACCCCGATTGGGAACCACTGACTTAATAATTTCCACCGGGAGTCTCAGATGAGCTTACCGAAATAAGTTGATCAATTTAAAATTTTCTCGCAAGCAAGCCAAGACTAGAAAACCAACTAGCATGTGGTGAGGTTCGATCTCACGCATTTGGCCATACCGCAGGGTTTCCTTAAGCATGCGCATTAGCAAATTTCGAAACTGATAAGAACGCCAACTGTAATTTGTAAAGTACTATTTTTCAACCATATATTGTGGGTGGATGCATTATTGGATTGCTAAATATCCACCATATTTTAGTTAAGAAAATGGGTTAAAAATAAGCTGTAAAGTCGGACCCTGAATCGGGACTCGACAAAATGACACATTTGTCCGGAGTCGCACTAAGTTTATTTTTATCCACAGCCTCACCTTTAAGTCCCTAAACAAGAAAATCTACCATGTATACATCAAATAGCAGTGTTGTGTTCCATACCTCAACAGTTGCCCGCAACATCGTGTTTTCTCTCTCAAGAGCTCTTGCATTTTCCTTTTCTCGTTGCTTTTCAGGACTCACTAGATCCTAAACGTACTTGCTATCAATAAAGCGCTTTGTTTTTATATCTAGTATTATTAATTATAAAGAGGGTTCTTCCGACAAATATTTTTTCTGTGCCGACGTTTCGATAACCTATCCAGGTAATCTTCATCAGGGCATATAAACTTGTAACCTTGCAGAGGTATATATACAGTTAATAAAATAGAGGTTAGTTAATATGCCCTGATGAATATTGCGTGGATAGGTTATCGAAACGTCGGTACAGAATAAATATTTGTCGGAAGAATCCTCTTTATAATTAATATAATGCCTGGCAACAACAGTATATTCATCTAGCATTATGTCAAAGACTAGTACTTCTTAGTTTTTATTTATTTATTATTTTGCCGCTAATGATATTAGCCTACACCTTTTAGAGAAGTGTTCCTCAACTTATGGGTCGCTACATAAATTTGGGTGGCCGTTTTATTTAATTGCGCCGCTGACTACATTGGTTTGCTTCAGTGGTTGTCAACCTTTTTTTCACTGCGTACCACCTCGAGCTTCAATGATCTTGTTGCGTACCAACAAAATGTCGAAAAACTCAACTTTACTCAAAATGTATACAGGATTAGTAACAGGGGTGGATTAGCTATAATTAGTTAGCCCGGAAATTTCAAAACAAATGCGGTCCACTATTCTCAGAAAAGTTTCTCTTTTATAACTTGCAAGATACTGGTTGTCAAGTTTTGTGATTCTTTGTTGATTTGCTATGATGTCATAATATAAATTTGCATAGATGTCCTAGAAAGATAATAGTTCCTATCGTTAAAGAAGCATAACATATTTAACTATACAATCATTACGATGAATTATTACACATTACTCATATTATTTACATTTGAATATTTAAAAATTCTGTTGTCTTAATTCTGTTTTGTTTATTTTAAGTTTACAAAATGTTCAATAAAGTTATTTTGGCCGCCAGGCGCTGTTATATGTTTTTGTGTCGCTGTAAAAAAAGGTTGGGAAACATTGCTAAAAAAACGACCTAAAATAGTTTAGATTGTCTATTAAGGCCCGTTTACACTACAGCTGCAAAGGGCGTGAAATTATTTTCACTACAGCTGCAGTGAGCTGCGCTGGGCGTAAAAATCGCGACAAAACGTAATGTTTTTCTATAGCAGCTCGGGGCAGTTTAGCAAAGCGTGAAACGCTCGCCACAATAGAATTTAAATGCAAATTACGCTTTTCTCAGCTCAGTGCAGCTGTAGTGTAAACGGGCAGCCTTAAGAATTACATTATTAAAACTGTTTGCTAAAAATAGGTGTTAGTTTTGTAGGGGTTTGATAATAAGGACCGGACTTAGTGGCCAATTCCAGTTATTCACAGATAAAATCTGAGGCAAATTTGAACGAGGTCTAGTCATATAACTGTATTTAAGAAAAAAGATTATGAAAATACATTGTTGTATTTCTTTTTTGTACATTAACTTACACGCAACCTACCTCAACTGTAGCTAACAGCGCTTTATTTTCTTGGTGCAAACTTCGAAATATTTCTTTCTTGGGGTTCGATGACGCCACCACGCGGTGTTTTTCTTTTTTATCTTTTTCCGCTAGGTGGTGTCCTTTCGACTCCGTCTTTTCCAACGGTTTCGAGTAAAACGAATCGTTCGCGCTTGAAAGTTGTCTGTAAAGACGATATATATTTACACAAATGAAGCTTAAGACACCACGTTACTTTTAGTGCTGATAGCAAAACAGAGAACATCACGGCACATTTATGTCCTGATTAAAATATTTTTCTAGACCAGTGGTTCTCAACCTTTTTTTTTTCGTGGCCCCATTTACGTTGCAAAAAAAATCTGTGGCCCAATAAATTTTTATGAAGGAAAAAAAAAACGTAAAATAGGGTTAGAACAAAACACAGCAGAACATATATTTCAAAACAGATTATTTGCATTAGTAAGATACTTGCGGCTGAACAATAAATTTACATTCCTTTTTAATTTCTCCCCAAGCCATTATTCCAGTAAAATTAAATATAGTGACCTAAATAAAACCAAATCTAACTTTTTTAAATTGGTCTGTGGCCCACCTAAAATGTTCTTATGGCCCACCAGTGAGGCATGGCCCACTGGTTAAGAACCGCTGGTCTAGAAAGACAATAGTGAAATATACTGAAAGTAAGCCCTTCTGTTTTTTTTACAAAAAATGACCAGAAAAACTTATTTTCAAGATATATTTAATATGCCTGGTAGCAACAGCATATTCATTAAAACATTAAAAATGGTGTGGGTCCAAATCTTTTTATAGATTTAGGAATCACTTTCATCATTTCAGATTATAGGTTAAAAAAATAAATTTAGACGAAAAATGCCAAAATCGAGGATCAACTATACATTTTAAGGTAACTTAAAACAATTTAAAAATCGAAGCATACTTGGCGTTTGCGCTTGGCGTTATAGCTTCAGGGGTAACAGTTGTGTGATTTTGGCGTCTGATGAGCTTCGATCTGAAAAAAGGATAAACTTATTTAAATCAAATATGCAAATTAGGGCTACACGTGTGAAAAAGTTTATAATAACATAAGACCAATCGATTACTGGTTGTCCGAAAACGGTCCCCAAAATTTCTCCAGCGGTTTCCCAAATTTTGGACTTGCAACTTTTTGGTATTTAAATGAAACACTTGTGGTCTCTTAAAACTACTTAGCGGTCACCCAAACCAAACCTTAAAAAAAAACTGGTCCTACATACGTTTTTGTGGGTTGAATTGTAACACTATGTATGTAATATAAATTTTAAATGGTTGTATTTGTCTTTCGGTCGTTAAACAAACAAACTGTTGATAGGTCGAGTTTTACGCGATGCATTTATATAATAAAAGTGTTAAATACCTAATATAGGCCTCCCCTTAAAAATTACGCGTGTTTTTAATAACTTAAAGTTGAATTAAACAGGGAGCCGAACCGGAACTTTAGGAACCGGTTTTGGGCCAATTTTTCACGAACCGTAACCGAACCTGAATCGTTTTATGTAAGATTTTAAGGAGCCGAACCGGAACTGAACCGAATATTTTAAAATAAGTTGAATCTTAACCAAACCTGAACCAGTAAAAAAAAAATAGGTTTACTTTAGCATGACGTCACAACTTGTATTTTACAAAGTCATAAAGTTTTGTGAAAATGAAACAGAACTTTATAAACCAATTTTGAAAATAAATTTAGTCGAACCGGAGCTGAACCGAAACTTATAAATTTCTTCGAACCGAAACTGAACCGGATTCCGAAAAAAATGTGAACCTGAACCGGAAAAGTGAAACGGTTCGACTCCCTGGTTACAACTGCTAGCTTACCGTGTTTCTGTGAGTTGTTCATCCATTCTGTCGCTCTCATTATTCAGCATCTCAATTCGACGTTGAATATCAGCAGCCTTGTATTTTACCCCAGCAGCAGCTTGCACCTCATCCTGGTGTTTCTCTGCCTGCATTTCCACCAGAGACTTTGTCTCCAGTGCGGCCCTCACGTACTCCAGTGTCCTGCATATGCTCTTATGTGTTTCCACTTCGCGCTCAAATCGGTCGTTTTCTGAAGCTGACTCTACAGGTCTACAGAGTTTTGGCAGATTTTCAAAAAAACTACTAATTCGTCTGGTCCAGGGTTCACTACACTTTATTGACAGAGGGCTGGATAAATGTAAGGCCTGGCGATCGCCCATAGGCGTAGCCAGGAAATTTATAAATATTTTATTCTTAATTATTTGTTTTTTTAAGCATTTATCAGCAGTACTCCACAACAGTCGACCACTGGCATGCCACACCTTCAATTGTTATTCACTGTTTCGTCACAAACGATGTAGTTATTATTACGTTTGCTATACAATAATGTATAGTTTTACTACTTTTAGACAGATTTTGCTCTTTGAATGTTTTTTAAGTATTGCGGTAACACTCAGTCAGTTGCTGCTCGAAACGGTTTGCTAACATTGTTATTTGTGTTCGTTACGGCAGTTAACACAATGACAAAAGCTAAACAAAAAATTCCAACTTTTTGCCCCCCTCCCCCCCCCAAAAAAAATATTCGGCTGGCAACGCCACTGCCATCGCGGACCGGTTAACTTTTACTACAGTGATTCCAAAACTTTTTCAGTGCGACGTAAATTTGAGTTATGTGACATTTCGCGATTCAAGACACAGAAAAAGGCAAAATGTTCATTTTCGACGTTTAAACACATAAAAGGGATTCGAATTTTGCCTAAACAAGGGCAGTTTGGCCTAATTTAACAGACACTTTGAAGAGTTTATAGCCTTTATTCTAATTAAATCCCTTAAAACGGACAAAAACATAGACAAATACACAGAAAAATACGTTTTTAGTTAAGTTATGTTTACTAAACTTACTTTGCTTGCTCCGATATCCAATAGCACAATTTCTGCACGCTATATCCGACAGCAACTGACAAGATGAACCAACTCGCAAACTGGTTGTCGGTGAAATTTCGAACCCAGGCGGCAAATCCCAGTAAAGCTATGAATGAAAACTTGACGATAACCAGCAGATAGTTTGCGATTGATTTTGGCAAAAAACGAATCAAACCAACCAAGCCATGCAAAAATTGCAGCATATAGACATGGTAGGCAAAAGTTAGCGGTTTCGGCAAGAACATACTCCTTTAGACATTCAAATATCCTTGATTCTCTTCTGTTTTTTTCGGCATTTTAGCAGCAGTTAGTAAACCACTACCTTTTCGCTGTTGACATTCTTAAAAAGTGCTTTTTTATGGTAAAAAATCTTTATTACAGTCTGATCGTAAAAAGTGGGCTGATTAAATGAAGTGTTACATCACAATGCTAATAGTTACGTACTCAAAAGCTTGAACTGCTGAAACTAAATTATACAATTAACAAAGTTTATGAATAAATAAACTTGACTGTGTTTAAAAATGTACAGAATTGTAAATCCAAAAAAAGCTCGCCAATATCTGTTGCTGCACACTTTTTTGTTGTCTACAAAAATTAGTTTTAGATTTGTTAGAATGCTTGCATATCTGCTTAATTACATTTTTACATTAACTTAACTTATTCTCCAATAAATCTTAACCCTGTTAGTAGATTTCCTAAAACACGTACATTATAATGCAGAATTGTTTATAACACAAAGTAACAACATCATAAACTTGAAAGAGTGACTGACTAAGGTGAAACCTAAAGCTAAAACAATTTATCAAGTGACCACAGGCGGCGTTCGCTAATTGATTAGTTTAAGTCAGTGGTTCTCAAACTTTTTTGAGCGCGACCCAAATCTGAGTTTAATGAACATCTCACGACCCAAGCCTCAAACATCAAGAATTGTATTTTTTTGACGTGCATGAAATAGAAAAAGACACAGAAATCCAAATGTAGTAGCCTACACATTGTGAAACAATGATTTATTACAAAAAATGAATGATTCTAACTTTTAACAATACTACCTGCAAATAAAGACCTAGTTGAAAGGAACAAATCCATATCTCGCATCGAAAAAAACGAACCGGTAGCTCGAGCTGGAAAGGATGTGTTTCTGCTCAGGACCTTCAATTGCGAATAAATACAGAATTCTGAGGGATATGAGTGTAATACGAAGCCTTGGCAATTTTTTTTTTCAAACGAAAAACTTTTTTGCTTCCAATTGCACAAAATGCTGGATTTAACCAGTTTAAGGCGGTTCTAACCGGTTTGTGACAAAAAATCCGGTAAATTCCCCGTGAAAATTGAATTTCATAGATATTGTCAAAAATTGAAAAAACGTCAAGGCTATATATAGCCTTGCCAAATTTTCAATTTCGACCTAAAAACTGTTTTGCTTCCAATTGCACAAAATACTGGATTTAACCAGTTTAAGGCGGTTCTAACCGGTTTGCTACAAAAAATCCGGTAAATTCCCCACGAAAATTGAATTTTATAGATATTGTCAAAAATCTATAAAACGTCAAGGCTATATATAGCCTTGCCAAATTTTCAATTTCGACCTAAAAACTGTTTTGCTTCCAATTGCACAAAATACTGGATTTAACCAGTTTAAGGCGGTTCTAACCGGTTTGCTACAAAAAATCCGATAAATTCCCCATGAAAATTGAATTTTATAGATATTGTCAAAAATTGAAAAAAAGTCAAGGCCTTGCCAAATTTTCAATTTCGACCGAAAAACTTTTTTGCTTTCAATTGCACAAAATACTGGATTTAACCAGTTTAAGGCGGTTCTAACCGGTTTGCTACAAAAAATCCGGTAAATTCCCCACGAAAATTGAATTTTATAGATATTGTCAAAAATCTATAAAACGTCAAGGCTATAGCCTTGCCAAATTTTCAATTTCGACCTAAAAACTTTTTTGCTTTCAATTGCACAAAATGCTGGATTTAACCAGTTTAAGGCGGTTCTAACCGGTTTGTGACAAAAAATCCGGTAAATTCCCCGTGAAAATTGAATTTCATAGATATTGTCAAAAATTGAAAAAACGTCAAGGCTATATATAGCCTTGCCAAATTTTCAATTTCGACCTAAAAACTGTTTTGCTTCCAATTGCACAAAATACTGGATTTAACCAGTTTAAGGCGGTTCTAACCGGTTTGCTACAAAAAATCCGATAAATTCCCCATGAAAATTGAATTTTATAGATATTGTCAAAAATTGAAAAAAAGTCAAGGCCTTGCCAAATTTTCAATTTCGACCGAAAAACTTTTTTGCTTCCAATTGCACAAAATGCTGGATTTAACCAGTTTAAGGCGGTTCTAACCGGTTTGTGACAAAAAATCCGGTAAATTCCCCGTGAAAATTGAATTTCATAGATATTGTCAAAAATTGAAAAAACGTCAAGGCTATATATAGCCTTGCCAAATTTTCAATTTCGACCTAAAAACTGTTTTGCTTCCAATTGCACAAAATACTGGATTTAACCAGTTTAAGGCGGTTCTAACCGGTTTGCTACAAAAAATCCGATAAATTCCCCATGAAAATTGAAGTTTATAGATATTGTCAAAAATTGAAAAAAAGTCAAGGCCTTGCCAAATTTTCAATTTCGACCTAAAAACTGTTTTGCTTCCAATTGCACAAAATACTGGATTCAACCAGTTTAAGGCGGTTCTAACCGGTTTGCTACAAAAAATCCGGTAAATTCCCCACGAAAATTGAATTTTATAGATATTGTCAAAAATCTATAAAACGTCAAGGCTATATATAGCCTTGCCAAATTTTCAATTTCGACCTAATAACTGTTTTGCTTCCAATTGCACATAATACTGGATTTAACCAGTTTAAGGCGGTTCTAACCGGTTTGCAACAAAAAATCCGGTAAATTCCCTACGAAAATTGAATTTTATTGAAATCATCAAAAATTGAAAAAACGTCAAGGCTATATATAGCCTTGCCAAATTTTCAATTTCGACCTAATAACTGTTTTGCTTCCAATTGCACAAAATACTGGATTTAACCAGTTTAAGGCGGTTCTAACCGGTTTGCTACAAAAAATCCGATAAATTCCCCATGAAAATTGAATTTTATAGATATTGTCAAAAATTGAAAAAACGTCAAGGCCTTGCCAAATTTTCAATTTCGACCGAAAAACTTTTTTGCTTCCAATTGCACAAAATACTGGATTTAACCAGTTTAAGGCGGTTCTAACCGGTTTGTGACAAAAAAATCCGGTAAATTACCCCATGAAAATATAATTTTGTAGAAATTATCAAAGATTGAAAAAACGTCAAGGACCGAAAAACTTTTTTGCTTCCAATTGCACAAAATGCTGGATTTAACCCGGTTCTAACTCTGCAATGTTGAGAAGTAAAAACTGTACAGAATTGAAAGCTTAAATAGATTATAACTAAAACATTTAACAATAATTTTTTTCAAGTTTCCCAAAGAGAATCTAATGACTTGTAGTTTCTAACGTTGGTTTCTTGAGATATAATTTCGAATAACGTTGACAAATTATGATTTAAAGTTCGGCTGATTTTAACAGACAAAAAATAACTGAATTAGAAGAAAACTACTGCATTTAAAGGTAAATTTTACAATAGCACAAAATAGTTTCCAAAAAAGAATTTAATATCTTGTGGTTTAAATGCTCGGCTGCTTTTAACACAAATGCTTTATCTGTGTTGATTTTATTATTAGCGAGTAAAACGTGATTACTCAGCAATATAAATCGTGCACAAAACAACAGGGAATCATCAAAGACACTTGATTATGACTCTACAATACATGATTATGACGCACCTATCGTGACGTAATATGTGTGACGTGTTAGCCAACAACGTAAGGCACTTCTGTGATGTAACAAAATAGGCAATTGTACAGGAAAAGAGCACTACTACTGCGATGACGAAACTGACACTACTTGTGGATGATGACGTCAATAAACATAAAATACGATTTACTAGCGATCATGGTGACGTCACAAGGCATCGCGTGTGGACGGAACACTTTCAATTGTGACGTCACTGCTTTTTGTACCAATGACGTGGCAAAAAGGTGAACAATATTCGTTAAACGTGAGATGACAAGAAATAATCATTATTACTGCAAAAAAGTGTGAAAATAAAATTTGTACAAAGTGAAAACATTATTCGGCACAAAAAACTGCATTTTTAGGGATTTTATTGCATTATGTCGATTCGGGATGAACAATAATGACGTAACAATGCAGGTTGTTGACGTAAGGTGATCGGAATGATTGGTCTAGAAATAAATTGATGACGATCAACGTTGAATGACGTCACTTGCGTATTGCGTGACGTCATAAGAAAAATGTGGCAGCGACGAGCTCGTGAAAACAAAGGATGACGTAATAATGATGATAATAATAATACAGTGGGTGTAATAGATGACGTCATAAAGAAAGCTAATACTAGCAGAAAATATAACAATGCGTATGTGTGTGACGTAATAACTGTGTTAGTGATGTCATAAAAGCTAAAAAGATATCAAAAAAATTCGAGGCTAGCTAAATGTTCGTAATGGGTGAAATGTAATAAGCGTGGGCACAAAAAAATGGTAAAATAACAAAGAAATAATACAACTAGTCTTCAGTGGAACTTGGAACATTCTTGGTGTGAAGAAAATGCTCACGGAACAATTTCTGCAAAAATAAATCGCATTAAATTTTATTTCTAATTATTATATTTTATTATAACTAAAAAAATTTAATGAAACTTTAACTAAAAAGGCATATTAAGCAAATATCAAGATTCGACATTTTATTTTTTATTATTTTTTTCACTTTTTAATTTCTGTCAATTTATTGATGTTTACTATTTACGTTTTCTCCATCCAGTTTATATAAAGTGTTTACCTGAAGGTCACTTTTCACTGAGGTCTGCAGCGGACGACTGGGAAAGTTGAAGCATCTGTGGAAAGAAATGTTAAGATTAACAGTGAGTTTGCTTAAGCGCAATTCGATGTAAGTGCTTTATGGCCTATTTAATTGTGTAATCATTCTATGACTTGCGGTCAAAGGTCACTGAGCACATGGTGCCTCGACATTGTAGTTGTCCTTACTGCAGTTGGTGTTAATACCTTGTAGCGGTAGGAGCTCATTTTGTGGGTTACTTGTAAGTGTTTGGCGATAATTTTTACCTTAATAAATTGCTGTACACTTATAAAGACTTACTATCGGGTCGGATCCATAAGTTTTCAAGAAAGACCCACTTAGCTTGGTGCATATAATTAACTCTTTGCACGTATGAATTTTCACAAAAAAGTAAAAAAATGTAATAATAACCAAAAATCTGCCGGCGTAATTGTAAGCCGTTGTGAGCGAGATTTCAAATCCTATAGGCTATAGGCCCGTTCATTTAATAAAGACCAATCAATTGACATGAAATCACCTACAATAGGGCCAAACTATGCGGCCCGCGGCAAACTATATTTTGGTAAAATTATTGTAAGCTGAACGATTATTTTCAAGTTTACTATTGTATTTTTTAAATTATTTATATTTTCTGCGTTGAACAACATAATTAATCAAGTAAATTAAGTTACAAAATTTTATGAGACAATTTTTACTCAATTTCGTTAACAGTAGTTTAAAGCCGCATTATCGAAAAACACTGATTTTTTAACGATTAAAAATAATATTTTTAGGAGATATTTTCATTCGTTCGCATTAAGAACAAACGTGATACACCGAGCAGTGCACAGGCAGCGTTTTTTACCTGATATACAGACTTCTGGAAGGCGTGCTGCATTTGCTGCAAGTTTACGTTCCTGTCGGCTTCGTTTTGATTCGAGCCTCCTTCCTGCGCAATTATGACGTCATAATTAGCAAGGTGACGCAAATACAAGGCGGCGTCTTTTAAATTGTCAGAATAAAAAGGTAAGGGGTAACTAAGGCACAAATACCAGGACTTTAAGCGGTTTGAGACTTTCCAGAAGAGCAGTAAAATTTGGGTTAACGTGGGCTACTTTTTTTTTGGGGGGGGGGGGGTGTATGAGAGTTTAATTGAAATCTTGGTGTATATTTAAAAAAATAATGAATATTTCCAAAGAACAGGTGCAAGTGAATACCTGCTGTTGTTTTGCGAGCATTTGCTGAACAGCTTGCTGATATTGTTCGATCAAATCTGCTCGGTTCAAAGTAAGACGAGCACCTTCAACTGGGGAATCCCCTTCATCTGTGAACAAATACAATATTTTACATATTGAGTTTTTAGCAAAACTATGTTTAGCGGTTTTTAAATAATTTTTTTTGGGGGGTGAGTAGCTTTTAGATACTCGTTATTTCGTAATGCTGAAATAGTTGGTTTACTAAGTTTTTAAAAGATAAATGTTTAAAAACGATTAAAACGCCATCTGTGTGATACGATTAAGTCATCATGATGAACTGAAGTAACAACATTTCCGGGTAAATTACGATGACATGTTTGATTCGTCGCATCGCATTCCTAATTTAATGCTGACTTAAACTTCAGCCAAACAATGATTTTCTGATTCAATATTAGAAATGAGTTACTTAAAACTGAAACTTTTATTCAATTTTACGAAATACATGGGTATTTTTTGTCTTACAAACACAAATTCTGATATATAACTTTTAATTTACAAGAAAACACTTAACAATCGGTCGCTTACCTTTCGGTGTTTTGTTTTTCGGTGTATTTCCGTCGCTGGCGGCGCTGTCGAGCCTTCTCTCGCTCGCACTTCCGCTTTCCGGGTGAAAGTTCCCACGCTCGTTGACGCGACCTAGTGTCAGCGTGACGTGCCCGCTCAGCTGCGTGTCATTGGCCGAGAAGGGGGCGGGGCCGCTTTCGGGCCTTCCCATTGGCGGAGAGAGCTGTCCAGAATGGTTGGAAGCGTCTGAGCTATCGTATGATGACGTGGGACTGTTTTGTGAAGCGTTGGATCCTGTTAAAATTAAGTAAAGTTTTGTTAAGTTGCTGTTATCGCTATAAAACACAGTATGAAAGATGCACACACATATGTGTGTTAACAACTGTGATCTAGACCTTCTGAAGCTGCTTTTTGATCAACGATTACGGCTTACGTATGATTAGTACACCAGGGGTTATGGCAGACTAAGTTTTCTTTCTCCTTTTTTTAGAAAATAAAAATAGATTTAAAATCCACTTCGAAAAATTAGTGCGCTAAATATAAAAAAATAATAGATTTCTCGAGTTCTGCGTCTTAATTGTAATCATTGTACATCAATCTGATGATAATAATGCAAATTTCAGCGACATTGGTACCGATTGGTTATATTATCCTGTTTGAAAAAATAGTGTTTTATAACTCTAATTTTGTTTCTGTATGCCACAAAATCTAAATCTCATCGTGGATCTAGCAAATACTTTACTTAGCTTAGTCGATAAAGTTGAATAACGTTTAATTTTTCAAGTTCTAGGCAAATAAAAACACAAAAAAAAATGCAAAACGAGGGTTTGAATAAAAAATAAAATCGTTCACCACATATAAACAAATTCTTTTTCAGTGACATTATTCCCACGTCATCATTTATGACGTCACACGCAAAAAGCCTACCCGAGGTGTCGTAGTCCATGTGCTTGAGTAGGCGTTGAAGATGGGGGCGTGAAAAAGTGTGTTCGCGCGCCTGCTGCTGCGTTGCGAAGTGCGTCGCAGGAAAACACAGGTCGCACATTTTCACGGTGAACTCGTCCAAGCCTGAGGTTTCGGGAAGATTTCGACTCAACTTGTATTTCTTGTCTTTGGCACGAGAGTTTTGGAACCAGACCTTTTGGAACCAGAAAAAAATGGTTTAATTAGGAGAAAAATATTGTTGTGGATTTTAAAGCGCGATCAAATCCGCTTGGAAAAACTTTGAAGAAAAAAACGGACAAAATATTTGGTTTTGTTCATAAACTTCTGCTAGCAGTTGCGCCAACCTACTTTTTAAAACAGGTGATAAAAGCATCAATTCAATTTACCCGGGATTGAAGAATATGGAAATTTTTGAACTTATGGAAATTAGAGAATGTAAAAACGACAAAAGTCACCAGATTAAAAAAATATATGAATTCATAAAAGTGTGTTGCAATTCGAGGAATTAAAATTACATTAACGATATGGGCTCAACTCATGACGTTCATGACCTGGACAGAAAGGCGGTTCGATTTGGGGAAAAAATTGGTGGAAAGTTTGGTGAAGTTAATGTATGTCACTTGCATGAAAAAAAATATAAATAAATGGAAGCAAGTTTGAAATAGTTTCACTCGTAAACCTAATGGGGCAGCAGTCTACAATCAGGCGCAATTAAAATAAATGCATAAAAAATGAATAAACTAAACCTTCGTTATGAATATCCAGGCAATTTAATTAACGTTAAAATATTTCTTTTTGTTATTGAGTCAGAATTAAAAAAATACCCGGAAAGATTTTTTTCTGCCCGAAAAAACAACAAAAAAAGTAAATGATTACAATTTTTCAATTTTCAAATTTTTTTCAATTTCCAATAAAAAATTTGGTAAAAATCTATTTGTTTGATTAGTTAAAAACAGCTTATTATTACTCAACTCACCTGGACTACTCGTTTGGCCAAACCGAGTTCAGATCCGATAATTTCGCACTCGTTTAAACTCGGAGTTTTGCAGGTTTTGAAGCAACTCTTGAGGGCGCGAACTTGGCTGCTACTCATCTGAGTTCTGTAGCGCTTTGATGGTGTACTCGATAAACTACCTTCTGTGGAATAAAACAAGTGTTACTAAACAAATTATACCTAAAGTGGGCAAAATGCGGCTCTAATATGTACCTTATACTTTTAGTTATTTTGCGTTTACTATGGTTTACAATCTAGACCATTGAACAGAAATCTTTTCCAGAATTTTATGTCAATTCGTTAAAAATATTACAAAATTCGTATTACAATCCAATATGGAAGATGTTACATAAAAGGTAGACAAAAGATAAAAAAATTATAGAAAAATCAAACCAAACAAAGTTTTTAAAATACGAACCTATGAACTCTGTCCACTTTCAAATATACATTTTTCTATTAAATTTTCGCATTAACAAATTGACAAAAATATAAAACTAAACGTATTTGAAAAAGTATTTTTAAAAAACGAACCTGCAAACATGGGTAAATCCCCCACAGCGCTACTAGTCGCCGGTCCAGATTGCGTCATCACAAATGACGTCACTTCACCGACGTTGGAGTGGCTGAAGTTCGGTGCGTTTGTGACGAAAGCGTTGTTCGACTGTTGCGTCACAATTCCCGACGAATAAGCCGCACTTTCCAGCTTGGGGGAAGCACCGCTGCTCTGGGAATTCCCCGGACTCGAAACTCGGTTGGTCGGAGCAAGAGCGCCGCTAGTGGTGGCGGGCCTGAAGGCGCCGGGGAAGTCCCGGTTGTACAACGAGGCCAACTTGGACTGGATGTCGGCCGTCACCCCGTACATTGGGCTCACCTGATTGGACGACGACGTCACGTGATGGCTGATGACGTTGTTGTTGTTGACGTCATTCGAAGATTCTGGAAAGTGAAAAAACGGTATTATTTTTGTGTAAAAGTTTTATGACAAACTTGCATATTTTTGGGATAAAACTGTGCATTATATTCGTTTCATTTTTATATTCATATGTTTTCCTTGTTTTTTATTAAAATGTTTTCACGTTGTGGAACTTTAGAAGTAAATTTGTACTTAACATAATACCGTGAAATTTAAGCTGTTTGGGCGACTGAAAAATGGTTTATTAAATACAATGATTTTGTGTAATGTGCTTATGTTATAGGAGCAAAAAGTTAGCTGTTTGTCATTTATATTTGTACATATTTATAAAAATATTTTTCGTCTTGTAACATTTTGCAGTGCTCGCTAAAGTAAAGCTTAAAAAACTCAAGTATTTCGAACCCTAAGACTTGAACCTTTAGTAATCTATTTATTTAAAAAAATGTATAAAAGACGAAGATTATCCTTGTATAATTTAAGCACTGCAATGCGCCACAAACTTAGGTTCGTCATGGTATTACAGTTAAAATAAGACACTTTGAAAAACAAAGCAAAGTAGAGGCCGAAGTTAGAATTGTCCTCAACAAACCTTGTCCAAAAAGGGGGTTCCCCGTTGTAACGACTGGTCGCTGGGTGGAGCTGTTGGGCGACATTTCCTGCTTTATTGGGAAATAATCGACTCTCTTGTCTTGCTTTATGACGTCAGAGTTTGTGAGGGTGGAAATGGGCGACTCGTTGGGTTTGAACTGAAAGAAAAATATGAAAGTTTGAAAAAAAATGTTGAAAGATTTAAACAGAAACTCTACTGCGCAACGAGCATAGTTCTCGAAAACTGCTGTGTTTGAGTTATGAGGTCATAAAAGTCTATTGAAAAACAAGCGAAATCATATCAAAATATAAGGCCTTAAATACTCAAATTGGTGTAAAACTGCATATTCAATTTATCACTAATGTCAAAAAAGAAACAGTTAAAGTTTTGATTTAGAAAAATATTTAGAAAAAATGGTATTTTCCTAAACAAAAATTGTTAATTATGTGAGCAGACTGGTCGAAAATTACAAAACATGAGTCGTATAATTTAACTTAAAGTAGTACATTTTTCCACAATTCCCGAAACCTACCCTCTTCTCGGGCGGGGGTGCATCCCCTCCCGGTGAAACCCCACCAGGTAGAGTCCCCTCCTGCCCGTGCTTTAGTTGCATGTGAGAGTCGAGTTCGACCTTACTACGACAAGCCATTCTACACAGGTGGCAGAATTTGTACTGCGAGATCTGGCCGGTTGCACATCGGGCGACAGAAGAACGGAACTGGCCTTTGCGCTCGCGAGCTCGTGTATTCTGGAACCAAACCTGGAACAAAATCAAAAACGGCCGGTTAGAAATATGCTATCTTTCCAGTTTAGTCAAGTATTTCACTTTAGTCTGTAACCAGACCTAAAACAATATGAAAATACTGTTGCTTGCCAGGCATTATATTAATTATAAAGAGGGTTCTTCCGACAATTATTATTTCTGTGCCGACGTTTCGATAACCTATCCAGGTAATCTTCATCAGGGCAAATTAACTAACCTCGTTTTTCTTCACTGTATATATACCTCTGCAAGGTTACAAGTTTATATGCCCTGATGAAGATTACCTGGATAGGTTATCGAAACGTCGGCACAGAAATAATAATTGTCGGAAGAAACCTCTTTATAACTAATAAAACAATATGGCGTCTGCTTAGTGAAGTTGAAATATTCTATCTTTCTAGTTTTGACAATGATTTCACCTGATCTGTATTAGCTATGTTGAATCTTTTTAGATTGTCAAGTATTTCACTTGGTCTGTAACCAGACATAAAACAAGATGGCGTCTCTTTGCTATGTTAAAATAATTATATCTTTCTAGTTTTGTCAATTTTTATAATTATTTCACGGTCTGGAACCAGACCTGATACAAAAGGGACCGGTAAGTTATCCTGAAATTGTGTTTTTACACCGTCTTTGCCAAAATAAAATACGCTATGCCTGCGAAATTTAGGTTAGTTGTTTTAGATTAGTCTCTATGACATCATTTTGTGAAGTCATTTTAGAAAAAATTTCATTGTTTGCCAAAGTTTAATATTTTAATGTAATTTTGAATTTTTTCAGTTACAGAAAGTTTTTAAAAAAATCTGCATTTTTTTTAAGAAAATAAATCTTACTTGCCAAACTTAATTGCTTTCTAAGTACATACCTATAATTCATATAATCTTTTACGCTTTAAACATTTCTACGAAGAACCAAGGAATTACAACGTTCAAATCAGCTGTTATAGAACTTTTCGAATTTAAACTTGGGTAAAAAAGGAACACAGGGGAATTGCAGAAAAAACGAGCATTAATGCAAACGATTCAGCTATTGTTTGTTTGCAGTCGTTCGTTTGATATTTAAAAATAAAACAAAAAAACAGTATTAAACCAAAACACTTGGAATGCCAGGTTTGAAATTAGAGTTATGAGAGAGACTATGGTGAGAATGAAGCAATGAGAATTTCCATTAAAAACAAATTTAAGTGCAAAAATTTTGGATAAAATTAATAGCAAACTTTTTTAGAATAAAACCCTACATTTCCTAACGAAAAACTTAGTTATTTGTGTAAAACTTTTGCAATAAAACGTCCAACTCACGTCTTCTCCACGTACCTGTACCACTCTCTTCTTGAGGCCAACAACCTCCGAGATCTGTTCAATAATCTTCCGACTGGGACTCGAATCCACGAGGTACTGCTTGTAGAGGAACTCCAATTGTTCCGGTGTTATGGTGGTTCGCAGTCGCTTGGGATCTTTGTGACTCGACATCGGAGAATCTTTGTCGTCAAATGTGTCTTTAGATAAAAGTTCGTGTTAGAAAATTATGAAAAGTGGGTATAGTCCAGTTGAATTAGTTACATCTTAAAGATTTAAGGCGAGCAATAATAAATCGGCTTGTTATTCAGTCACGTAAAATTGGTTCAGCACTTATAAAATTATTTAGATTTATCTGAAAATCTTGTTTATGCTTGGCCCATTTGTAATTAATTGGGTTTAAGGGCGAAGACAAACTCGTGGATATGTTTTTCCAAATCAAGTTTGCCCAAATCTGGCCTCAGCTATCGAAATAACTTCAAAGAAAAAAAAAAAAAAAAAAAAAAAAAAAAACTGTTACTGTAAACAAATCAACCTTGCTTAACGTAAAATTCTTCTTACTTTAAAAAATCTACTAAAATAATTGTTTGCACCCTTAATCGAGCTACGTACCTGTTAACAAGTTTAACAGAAATAAGAAAAGCAGCTTACTGTGATAAAAACCAACATGGTCTTATGAAAATCAATTTAACGTAAAAACTCCACTTACTCTTTGGCTTGAAAGCTGCTGGCGAGTCCTGGAGGGGGCTGGTTGAAGAAGATGAATAAGGAGGGGAGATGCTCCCTTTCCTCTTGGGAGCCGAGAAGCTGGAGTTAAGCAGCTCAAGAGGGAGCTTAGCATCTGCATTATTCCAGCTCTTCTTCTGCTCCGAGAAAGAAGAGGAGGGAGCATCCGGAGCGATCTTCTCCTCCGAAACTCCACCAGCGAGTCCCTGCATGTACATCATCCCATACTGCTCGAACATCGACGTCATCGCGGTCACGTGACGCTGGTGGTGCTGCTTCCACGCGTCCGATGACGTCAGGATGACGTCACAGTACTGGCACGGAAACGACTGCTGCTGATGAGGAGGAGATTTGCTCTCTTCGCTCGCATCCGATCGTCTTCCGATTGTCTTGCTCACTTCGCTCAAAGCGCGACGAGCAAGGTCCTCCACGCCGTCATTAAGGGCGACTGTCTGCGCCTTGACAACCGTGGCTGGAGCCTCTATAAGAGCAGGAAGAAGATCGCTACTCCTGGATGACTTCACATCCGTGTCCGGATGTTGGTGTTGCTGCTGTTGCTCCAAATTCTTCCGCGCTTTCTGCCGCGCGTTCTGGAACCAAACGACGATGACTCGTGTGCTGAGGTTGAGAGCTTGCGACATCTTGTCCAAATCATCGTCCTTGGGGTAAGCGTTCCTGTCGAAGAAATCCTGGAGGACCTGGAGCTGGTAGTCGGTGAAGCGCGTCCTCGGAGTACGACGACAAGCTCCTCCGGAAGTCATCAGACCATTGCCGTCTATCCCGGAGGAGTAGGTGTTGTTGTCATAGTAATAGGAGTCGTTCTTGCTGCTGGAATCGAATCCCTGGAGGTTGGGGAAGCTGTAGATGGATGCGGCTGATGGAGGAGCCTTTGGGAGCTTGGAGGAAAGGATCTCGTGATCTTCCTTCCTCTTCTCGGAGGATACAGGGATCATGGTTTGTTCGGGAGTAGAGATTTGCTGTTGGGAGATCGAAGGTCCGGAGTTTGCAAATCTTCTGATGATGTCCTCTCTGGATGCGAGTAAAGATGTGTTATGGGAAGGGATGCTCGGGACCTCCGGTTTCTGAATTAATGAAGAGCTGGAGGCGAAGATAGACTCGCTCCGTTTCTCAGGAGTCGGTTCAATCACTTTCTCCGGGATGGAAACCGGAGTCGGGATCTCTGCGAAGATCTGCTCTTCCTTGGGAGCGGAGGTTGGAGTTTTGTAGGCGTCCTCCAAGCTCGTGATGGGAGGAATGTTGAAGTTGTACGGGGAGTCCTTGGATCTCTGTCGCTCCTTGAAAAGAGTGTTCCGGAACCAATGTTTTATCACTTTTGGAGGAAGACAAGTCCTGGATGCCATCTGATCTATCTGATCCTCACTCGGGGAGTTGTTGATGTCGAAGTTTGCTCGGAGGATCTTCAGCTGGTCATCCGTGATCCGAGTCCGAGGTCTCTTTGGAGGAAGATCAAGAACGGGAGCTTGGGTCTGATGTTGTGGAGCGGATGCTGTCATCTTCATCTGATCTTTCTTGGAAAAGGACTCGAATCCTTGGGCTTGAGGGGCGAAGAAGTTGGGCGGAGGAGCTGCGGAAGAAGAAGACGTGTCCGGATGACCCATGAGACCTGCGAAGTTGATCTGCTGCTGGAGTTGTTGTGATGCGGCGGCGTTGGCAAGGAATTGAAACGGGGAGAGTCCGAGGGATTGAGCTTGAACTTGAAGAAGCGCCGAGTAGAGATTAAGAGGTTGCGAGAAGACATTTGATGAGGAGGATGCTTCTCCAACGAACATCGGGTTCATCCTCTCAACGAAGTTGCCCTGTTCGCCATTGTTACCGCCTCCCTGCGAGTTCAGGAGCGCCTTTAAAAGAAGCTGTTGCTGCATCTCCATCGATTTCTGCTGCGGATCGGGGACAAAGCCGTTTATCCGGGTCGGCAGGGTCGGAGGTTGGGAGGGCGCTGTTTCGACGTCATCGCCACGCGTCGGACCCTCGCGCTCCGGATTGGGCTGCTCGCTTTGGTCTTTTATTTTGTCCCAGAATTGGTCGGAATAAGCGCTAGCCACTTTCTGGATCTTTTTGCTTGGAACGCAAACGTTGTGGGAAACTTCCTCATGAGCTTTTAGGATCCAGAGTCCAGTGAACTCCTTGCCGCAAAACTGACAGGAAACAACCTCGTCTAATTTCGACTTCTCAACAATTTCTGTCGGTTTATTTTCGCCGCTTTTTTCCACAACTAAAGCTTCAGGAACCGGGTCCTGTGCTGCAGGATGAACCTCAACCTGGTCCGCTGCGGGCGGATCGTTATCCTTAATTTCCTCAGGCTTACTTTCGCTATCGTAAAGCGGCGATTTCTTGCCGATCTGACGAAACGACTTTGCCTTGGTTCGATTCTCCGGACTTCGGTTCTCAACGTAGTGAAGAGCTTGCTCCAAACCGTAGTTGGTGAGGAGATCAACGCAAGCTCGGCTCCTGGAACTCTCCACCACCGGGCAGGATCGGATCCGAGTCCTCTTCACCTTGGGACGCTGCTCCTCCTGTTTATCGGCGTTGGCGCCCTCTAGCGGCACTGCATTTTGCCCAAAAACAGCCGCTAGGTTGGGACAGGAGCGCGAGTAGGCGTCGGAGGTTGTGGCGGGTGTTAGAGGGGCGTTAGATGTTGGAAGGTCTTCGTTCTTCTGGGAGGAGGACAGCATCACTGGTGGGCTTGGGACCTCAGAGGAATTTAGGTTGGTTTTGTCTTGGTCAGGTTCTTTTTGAATGTAGTTATCGTCGTCTTTTGTTGTAGTTGTAGTATCCATTGCTTCTGTGACAAATAAATAATTGTACAAAGCTGTCTTAAAGCAAGGTAACTAGCCAACAATTGTATCCAACAAAGTGATTTTGTTTTAAACATTTAGCAAGGAAAAAACAAGCTTTTTATTGTCATTGATTGACAAATTTACGCCACTTAATAGCATTTTTGCATGCTTTGGTCCAATTTAGTTTCGTATGTTTAGATGTAAAGCTATTTAGTACTGCCTATTTACTCAAAAGATGTTACACAGTCACTTAATGTCTACCAACTGACCTTGAGTTTCTTCATCTTTTGAAGACGATCGTTCGCTTTCCTGTGATTTGTAATTAAAGGAAAAACTGTTAACCGGTGGTAAGCATTCACACACAACTTAAAGCCGTATAGATTAACATTATTATAAAACAGTTTTGCTCAAACTTTTTCAGCAATTACCACAAAAAGAAAAGTGGCCTAAAATGATTAACAACCAGTTTATTCCCTTGAGATTAAAGAAACGTCATAATTACCTTTTCCACATCAGTGGAATCCATAACGTTGCTGTCGTTCTGTAGTTTTTCATCAGTGGCTGTGTCTATAGATTTTATCACGGATTCAGGTAAAGTTTTGCTTTTGTTGTTGCTGCTGTCTTCCGTTTGTAAAGGATTAACTGAAATTAGTTGGATTTGGTTATGAAACCCTAAATTAAATAAAGCAAAAAAAGTGCTTTAATCATTACACTTTTAGGTTATAAAGATGATATTTATACTAAATTTGCTATAGTTTCATTAGGTTTTTGTTACGTTAAAAATGCTATTAACTGGTTGTAAAACTAGCAAATTATACCAACAAAACAGAAAACAAAACGTTACTTTTGCAACCTCGCAAATACGAGACGACTAGGTCGCATTTTTCAACCTAAGTATTACGAGTGGTTTCCGATTCTAGAAGTTTCATTGTAAGTTTTTGTTGGAGGACGACAAATTAAAAACCACGGCGAAAAACGATAGGATATTAACATCAATAATACACAGCGCTTGTTCTTTATTATATACGTAGGTAATACATGTGCAACTAACTCACCGATTCTAGAAGCTTCGTTGTCGTTCCTTGTTGGGGGAATAATCTTGTGGAAGTGAAGGAGGTGGATTTGGAGTTGGATGCTGTCCTTGAACAAATCCTGCGGTTTAAAAGCAAAATTAAAACACGGGAATCTACTAAGGTTGGAATAAATTGAAATTGTAACCTCTACTGACTTAAATAATTTAACTATTTGCGAAAAAATCTAACTTGCTTTTTGCTACATAAAAAAAACTTACATTTGAACTACAAATATCCTTAAAGCAAAAAGCCTTCAAAATGTAGTTTAGTATTTTTTTTACTAAACACAAACTAAAAATAACCCTTTCTATTTCGCAAAGAACTAAAGAAACTCGACGAACAAAAAAGATTTCGAACAAACCGGCTTTAAAAATTAATTTAACCTGAAGTTCCAAACACTTATTAGAAAAAAAAAATTAACGACAATTGTAGTGGGATATTATGTTATCTTACTATTGGTCAGTATTAAAAACATTATCACCTGGCAAAGGGGGCATTTGGTTGGCGGCTGGGCGCTGTGTTGCGTCATAATGTGCATTTCCAACCTCTCGTCACTTTCTGTGACGTAGTTGCAGAATTGGCACACCTTCTCCTGTTACGTCACAATGAAAAATTATTTATATCTAAACACGTTATTTTTCATTTTATTAATCTGGAAGATCTGATTAATGTTCATTCACGGTTCAAAAAAAAAAACATTAACTCAAGAAATACATTTTCTACTTTAATTTAAGCAGAGCATTAATACATTTAAGTTAAACTTAATATTTGTATGAAATAAAGATTTTAAGAAACAGTTTCGGGACTATACCTTCTTTGCTTCAATTTTCAGCGGAGATTTTGCGGTCGCCTTTTCTTCGTTCTGTTTCACCGACGGGGTTTCACCTAAACAGTATATTGGCAATAAAATATAATTGGTGACTAATATATTCAGATATTTAACGATCCTTTAGCGTAAGAAGACATTACATTCGTGGTTATTGTATTTTCAGGATTCTCAGACTTGGCGCGAATCGAACATAAGTGAATTACCTCCAGCCTCGATGGCTATCACATCCTGTAGTGTCGTCATAGGAGGGTTATTGTGACGTTGCAATTGCATTTGGTGTTCTGAGGTCTGCATGTGACGAACCATTTCGACGATGTACTGAAATATCAAAATATAAATATTGTTGATTTAAATGCCAAAGGAATCGCGCAGTAAAACTATCATTCAGCTTGAAAAAAATTAAGCCGTCAGTTTTAAAACTAAGGATGTCCGATGCTTAATATTTTATCCCGATATTGATATTAAATGACGCACTACTATGTTACCAGCAAAATAGATGAAATTAAAATGTTGAAAGCTACTATTTCAGGCCGTTTTGTCGAAATTTGCTTTGGCCTTCACCTCGAACTTATTATTTTTGAATAATTTTTTAAGGTAGAATCGTGTTGGATCGTAATTCATGGCTGAAATTTTCATAAAATTTGGATTCGGATTGCAACCGATACTCGGACGAGGATCGTCTTCGAACCGGTGGTATAGTAGGACATGCCTATTACAAGTATCACAAAAGTTCTCAATCTTTAATAGGACTCTGACGTTTCGAAAGCCACAATTTACCAAATGTTTTTTTTTTTTTTTTTTTTTGGCAAACAAGAATCCAAGTTTTTCGTACAAATAGGAAATTGTTAAACACCAATAACACAATTTTTTTTTGAATTATAAATAACATTGCTGCCTGCAAAAAGCAACGCTTTCAATTAAAAGTAGTCGACAAACGACACCATTACAGTTAATTCGTGCCACTTACTCTGGTTTGAAAGTCGGTGCAAGCCAAGCACCTTAATTCCAGTCGAGGTTCGGTGTTTCCGGATTCTTTTGCCATCGTTTCCGAACGACGTTTCAACAGGTTGTGCAGAAACTGGAGAAAAATATTTGGAAACACTTTTAACGGAATACCCTTAAAAGTTAGAGCTTTAAGACAATGCTGTGGTATTCAAATGCTGGCGAGAAGGTTGGGTGTGGACAAAATACGAAATAAACTTAAAAAAATTAAATGACCTGACTTGGACTTATGTTGTTTTACAAATGACTTGACTTGGACTTTTGTAATTTCAAAAAGACTATTTACCACACAGCTTGCTTCTGAAATTACTTGTTTATTTGTTCACCTGGCAAACTGCGTGGACACCCTGGTGTTGTTCCGATGAGCAATGTTGCTTCAACTTCTCCAAACTGTGGGTGACGAAGTGGCAAGTGTTGCAAGCCAGGCTCTGCAAGTGGTAACAACTCGGATTAACACAATAGAGATACAATTTCAATAAAATAAAAAAATTAGAAATACCTATCCGTGATGCAAACAATTTACCCTTTATGTATATTTAAAGCAAGTTTCCAAACAAACTGGGACCCATCACGAATTTTTAGTCTAATTCAGAGTTTCGCAACCTTTTTTGGCGGCACCCTACTGAAATTATAAATGGTTCGCGGCACCCTTGCTCTTATGTTTGCTAAGTGGTTAACTGTAACGTTACAATAAACGAGATTGAAACAGCACGTTAACTGTGAAACAAGGTTGAAAAAGCTTTAATTTTGGCACTTTTATCGTACACAAAAAATTGTATTAAGAAGCTTACCAATAGAGCAAAAATTAAAACCCTAAAGAATTTGAAATTTATCTCGACACCCGTGAGCGTTAAAAAGGTCGTATAGTGCCGTGATAACCCGGATGAGAACCACTGGTCGAAATAACCAACCATATTTACCTGCGTAATATTCCCGTTGATAACGTGTGAAATCATCCACTCGGTGGCGCTACCACCTTCCCTGACGTGAGCTACAAGGTTGAGTTTGTTGGTGTGCTTCTCCGTCTTGCAGTGAAGGTTGAAGTTGGTCTTCAACTGGAAAAAAATGAACAAATTGATGACGTCATCATGACGTGAATTTACGTGAGTCCGTGAGACCCGAATCTTAAGTGGCGAAAATAATGTTTTTTTTTTCATTTGGAAAAGATTTTGTATCTAATTACAAAGAATGTTACGAATGCAAATGTCGTAGAAATGTGAATACATTGATGTATTTTCGGAATTATCAAAAAACAACAGCATTAGAGCCTAATGGTTGACTGTTTTAGTTGGACGTAGTTGGAATATTTAAGCTCTTATAAAACTACATAGACCATGTTGGAAATAAATATATGCGAGAATATTCAAAACGTTCAAAATGCTACCTACTTCGATGTGCGCTTTGATATTTATACTATGAAAAACAACAGTTTACAATTACAGCCTAAAGCAGTTTCTAGAACAATCTTCACCGAACAGACACAGCAGCTTAAATTAACGAACACATATAAAAACGTTCTCGTGAAATTTAACCAACAGCTCCATACACGCAAAGCCATACATATGCAGTGAACAGTATATGTAGATGGAAGGGGAGGGGGGTTTCTGACACCAGTCGACTTTTAACGACCAAAAATTCAGTTTGCTTTCGACGGCAGTTAAACCCTCGGGCAGAGAAAATGAAAGGCTGCTTTGAGGATTGGCAGCATTCGAGGTCTATGGCGTGGCTTAATTGAGCGCCTGGAAGACTTGCTGATTGAAAAATTGCCCGTAAATTTTGCCGCCGCCTAGACTGGGCACGAGCCCGTAAAACTTCCACCTTTCTCTGGTGACTAGCGCCGTCCAATTAAGCTCTTGTTTGCGACCTTGGAACGCCGGAAGCGGGCGACTGTAAAAGGCGTTTTCTCGACTTGAAAATTTGTTTTCCTCGACTATAAAAAGGCGGTTTTTGCGACTTCAAAAACACGTTTTCTCCAATTTGAAAATACGCTTTTTTCGACTTTTGAAAAGGACTTTGCTACTTAAAAACAGTGTTTTCTTCAACGACAAAATATAGTTTTCTGTGACTTAAAAAATGCGCTTTTTTTACTTTTAAAAGACATTTTTGTCGACTTTGAAACATAGTTTTTTTCGACTTGGAAATTTGTTTTTCTCGACTTTAAAGATGCGTTTTTTCCGTGGCTTTTTTCCACGATTTTCGCGACGCCAGGCAAAATTGCTTCGCGCGTCTTTTTGTTTAATCGTACACAAGAGAAGGCTGCGGGACAGACGGCTGGCGCTGGTCGATTTTTGAGCTTGTAAAACGCGATAGTGTCTGAAGGTCGCTTCGTCTTTACGACAAATTGCTGAAAATTTTTTGAGGAATTCTTTTTGGCGAGAATCTCATTTTTATGTCAACAACGTTTCTTGACAGTTTTGCGACATACATAGTTCACCAGTGGGCGGCATTTACCAAAGTTGTGGAACAGAGATTTGGGGGGGGGGGGAGATATGGTTTGGCGAATGCCATCGAAATTTCTAGAAATCCTATTTTTGCCACAAACCTATTTTATTGCGTCTTTTTTATAAAAGAGTAACTTCACATAGCTTTAATATTTGTTTTTTAGCAGCTAAAATAGCAGCTAGATTTGTTTCCATTTACCAATCTAATAAAGAGGCAAAATAATGCTCACTAACTGACGATTATACAATAACGTGTCGGGTATCGCAACGTATTTATTAAGATGATGTCGATTTACTCGACTGTTGGTTGTGAGATCAAGTTACATTACAGATCCGTGATGCAAACAAGTTTACTAAAAAAAGCAATTTTTTTGAATTTTATTACATGTTTAAATTCTTTTGTGAACCCAAACCGGTCAACACAAAGTTAGTTGCTTCGAAAACCTTTCCCATACCATGAACATATTCGCAGGAATTTAATTTTCCCCGCCACATGCAATTAGCTTGCCTGTTTCCCAGCTGTCAATTATTTATGACGCTAATTTCCCATTCAGTGGCGGACGTTCAACTTTTTAATTAGCGCCGACAATTTCCGGCCAAATATTCCAAAAAAAAATTCCAAAATTATAAAACGCTTAAAATACCGCTTAAAACTTTTTAGTCGAGCATGAGGTTGTTTTGAAATGTAAAAAAATCATCACCTAAAATCCTACGAAACGTATAATTTAAATACATTTCCTCTATTTGCATACAAGAACACAAATGTATATTTATTAATCGCTGGGTTTGTTATGGCTGTTAGGAAGATAGTTTGATAAAACGTACGTTGCAATGGTCAACACCAGGTGTAAACAAGTGTCTTTAAAATCACTTCAGTCCAACACAATTTATTCTCAACCAACAGCAATGGCATAAAAAATAAAAATTAAACTTTAAAACTGGCGAACGCGTTTTATCCTGAGCAATAATTTGCATAGCAAAGGCTAAACACCGAAACAAATGGAAAGCTGATATTTTACCTCTAATAATTTTCTTCAATAACCAAAAGTTTCTAAAACGTTTTTAATTTAATCACCTAAATACAATTAAGTGATTGGCGTAAATGATTGAACGTCTAAGCCATTTATTTAAATTACAATTACTAAGTTAAGTCAAAGAAATTGCGTCAAGTCATTGTAAAAACATGGACTTATGTGCATTTAAGTCAATTCATTGTAAAGTCACACTCAAAAATATTCTCAAGTCATCGACTTGAGTCGTTACAACAGTGGACATTATCCTATAACCACTTACAGGCAAATCAAAAGCGAAAAAATAGGGTTTCGGAAAATCGCGAAAATTTCCTAAAATAGCCTCAACTTCCATTAGTAGCAATTGACTAGTTTAGCTTTAAGATTGTGTCTTCGTCCACTTAGGCTAATTGACGGCGTGACTTGCGTGATTAATTACCCAGTGCCCGGTAATTAGCGCGCCTTTTAATGAGCGCCGCGCTAATTGGGATCTAATTACGACGCCTTGGGACCTTCGCAGAAAAACACAGTTTCAAATTCGCGCAGCGCCGTGAAAATCGGAGACGCGTGAAATTGTGCGATTCGTCTCACACGTAAGATGGTAGGTGTTGTGCGTTTTAATAGCGCGTTTTAAAATGAAACGGTAGATGTTTAGAAGTAAAGGCACGGTCTCGGATTAAGGTCATGAAGAGGTAAAGTTATGTTTTTTTTTTAATAAAACTATTTGTATGGACGAAAATATTGCCTTTCCATAAATATCATTAACTTTTAGACAAACATCAAGAAGTGTTAAAATCGTAAGGGTCATTATACAAATAGAAAGAAAAAATAGTTAGTAATCTACAGATTATTTAGTTGAATTTGAACTGTAAAAAACATCTAATAACTCGTAATTTGGTTTTAATTCAAAAATGACTCATTTTTCTCTTTATAATGCCGCTTTGCCTGTATTCGCCTAATTTACGAAAAATGCACAACTATTCCCCGCTTAATTGACCTTGTGGATGCTCTCAAGGTCAAAAAGCGAATCGCTTGAAATCAGGGCGTAAAAGTGGCACAGGAAAAGACAGCACTTTAATTATGGCGCCTGTGTAAGGTTCATTTGACAAAGGTAAAAACAAAGCCACCACCGGACATCACTTAAAGGGTGCGTTCACCAATGTTTGGGGCTAAATTGAAATCAAATTGAGCGTTAATGCTCTTAAGGCAGGACGTAAATGCAGGAGGGGTAAACTTCGAGGGGGTGGGCGAAATATTTTTTTGGGTGTCGATTTACGTGGAAGGGGGGGACAAAATATTTTGCTAAGCTGTTTGTATGAAGACAAATATGCAAACAAATTTTTGCAATGTTTATTCCAGATAACTAGTTTGACAGAAACTAAAAGTGTTTATCGCTTTAAATACCATATGTTAGTTTTCTCTTAAAAGAGCCCTTAAAATGTAGGTTAAGCGTCAAAAAATTGTGTTGAAAAGTTGACGTTGGGTCAAAAAATAATTTACGAAACAATACCTACGCTGGGGTCAGTTCAAGTGAATTATTTCAAAAACCAGCCCCGTTTTTAGGGGGGTGTGTTACCCCCCATAGCCCCACATGCACCAAAATCAAGGACCATTAGCATTAGTCCGACTCTGCCAAAAATAGAGAGCGACCTAGACCACCCAAACGGGAGATTAACGCCAAACTTTTAAGTGCTCCGAAAAAACGTCACAATTACAGCAAGTCGATTGTGACGCGTGAAACGCGGCCAACGGAGCGTGACGACCGTTGGGGGACAACAAAATCAAAAAGGCGAAACGACGCGGCAATTAATATTCGTTCTTGGAAGTCGACGCGGGTCAGTTTGTACGCGACGCAGAATTTCCTGTGTCGGTCGAGAAATGCTGAAAGTCGAAGAAGGAGCTCTCCAGATATTTTTGTGGACTGAAACGCGACACGATTCTAGATTGGCTTGGTTTCGCTGCAAATTGAAGGACCCTTGAGGACAAGTTTTAATTTGCAAGCCGAAATCGTCCAGAAATTGTATATACATTTTATTTGTTATTCAGTAATGATTTGAATATGCTTGTTTATCAAGATGGCCGATTCCTTATAAAGATGCCCGGGAATGATGCGATGTGGCATTTACAACGC
The DNA here is from genome assembly GCF_963924565.1 of Ascidiella aspersa. Taxonomy (NCBI): domain Eukaryota; kingdom Metazoa; phylum Chordata; class Ascidiacea; order Phlebobranchia; family Ascidiidae; genus Ascidiella; species Ascidiella aspersa. Next base: position 36,393,392 of record NC_139449.1, on the reverse strand, counting down.
CCCTGTAAATATTTACGTTTGTTTTGATCTAAATCGGGGATTCTTATTTCGCTTTTTTATCACAGTCAAAACTACCCCCTAAAAACGTAAAATTAGACCGATTTTGTGAGTAAATTTACCAACGTTTTTAGCAGCACTGTTAACTATAAACAAGCTTTTCTGCAAAATACATTCACATTTCTATGGCTTTTAAAACCATCCCTAAAATAGTCAAATACCTCCTTTGAGGTTAAAAATACCCACAATTTTAACAGCCCAATAACTAGCATTTTACAATTTTATAGCTATAAAAACTACCCCTTACAATTGTCATGTACCAACCTGGTTTAATGAGTAATTTACTCATTATTTAGTTAAATTTTAACTGTAAAAGAAGCTTAGTAACTCGTTAAATTTGTGTTAAATTTACCAAACACAAGCACATCCATCACGCATTTTTACGGCCGCACATTTTCCTACTCAATGGCGTTGTGTACTTGCACCAAACTTACGCCATTGATGCTAAAAGCAAAAACTCTAAACCAAGCACACAAAGTTTTCTATTCAATGCACCTCATTTTTAAAGCCGCACATTTTCACATTTTTGAAGCTACCGCCTAAATTCGTAATGTAAACCAATTGGGAGAAAAAAAAATACAGTTTAGCTTACCTAATAGCCTAAAAATGTTTAAATAGCCAATCAAGTGGGTAAAATTACCCACAATTTTAGCAACACACTGCCTCGCATTTTCACGGTCGCACATTTTCACACTCACCGGGGTTGTGTACTTGCACAACCGACAGAAGTATCCTTCGCGTTGAGTCCGAGTCACCCATTCGTTCGACATAACGTCCTTGCTTACGTCAGCGTGACGTAATCGGCGAGTGTGGGCGTCGAGGGCGCCGAGGTCGTCGGTGCCGAACACGCCGCATACGTCACAGGAGAACATGCAAGATGACGTCACTTCACTAGGGTCGGGCTGGAAATATGAAAACGAATTTTAGAAAATTCGGAATGATTATAAATTTCCAGAAGTTTGTGGAAATTTCTGAGTTTAAATAATTTGATTGAGTTAATTAAACTTTAATCTACAAAGTTGACGAACAGGTATAGTTAAATAATGAAAAAAAAATTGAAAAAAATGGCAAAAGCAATTACCACAAGTAAAGTTAAAAAAATATTAGTATGGGATGCAGTAGCAAAAACTAAACAAAAATGGGCTAAAGGAGAAAAATAACGCAAAAATACAAAACAAAAGTCAATTCACTGAAAAAATTAACAAATTAAATAAACGGTAATAAAAAAATTAAACAAAAACATGCAAAATTTACGGCAAAAACAAAACTAGAAGTAAACTAGTAATAAAAACATGCGAAGCAAACAAACCAACTCACCGAAAGTGGCTTCCCGGGTGGCGGGGGACTCCCCTCAGCTGCTGGGGCGTTTGGGAAAAGCTGCTTCCAAAGCTGGGCCTGTTTGGCTTGCAACAGGTGGTTCCCCGGTTCCTCAGGGCCCCCAACCCCTCCACCGAGGCGTTGTTGTAGCGAAGATGCGGCTGCAGCGGCCACCATGAGTTGCTGGTATTGCTGGGCGAGTAGAAGCTGCTGTTGCTGTGATATTAGAAGCTGTTGTTGGAGGTAATCGGCTTGTAGCTTCCGAGCCTTCTCAGCTTCGTCGTTTCCCGCTGACAAATGGTTGCTCGCGTCGCTCATGATGCTGTGGTTTTGCTGTAGCGACTTGAGAGCGCTGGTGTAGTAGTCGACGATGCCTTGCTGTTGCTGCTGCTGTTGTTGTTGTTGTTGTTGTTGTTGTTGTTGTTGTTGCTGTTGTTGTTGTTGTTGTTGTGGACGATCTCCATGTTGGTGGTGAAGGTGGTGATCGTTTTGTAAGTCTAAACGTTGAAATTTAAAAAGGTTTATACACAGGGTTGAAAAGGAAAAGAGGATAAGCTTTTAGGTGTAGTTAAAAACACCCAACTAATATGATTAAGTCCCAGTTTTCCATTTTGAAAGAACCTGCACAAGATTACTACACAAAATGAAATCACAAAACACGTTATGTTGGGCAAATTTGTAACTATAAACCGTTTAACAAGAAAGCAATAATGATCAAGCAGGAACTTAAGCAGCTACTTTTTAATAAAGAGCTAATCAAAAAAAAATTAAACCTGTCAACTTGTAGATAAAATGACCAAGTAAAGAACTTAAACCAAGTTCAAAAGACCGAGTGACATACAACGGCTTGTGACCAAGTGAAGAGTTCTAATAATAAATGTATATCGTATATCACCAAGTGACAAACTTTAAGTAACTGCTTATGACCAGGTGAAGAAAAAAATTGTAAATGGCCAAGTAAAGAGTTGGCATTTGATTATCCAAAAGACAAGTGATAACCACTCCACCCACATATGCAATGAACAAGTGATAACCTCCCAACTGACATAAGTAATGACCAAGTGGTAACCTCACCACCCACATAAGTAATGAGCAAGTAAAGAGCTGCCATAGAAATATCCAAATGACCAAGTGACAACCTGCCAACTGACATAAGTAATGACCAAGTGACAACCTCCCCACTAACCTCCACTTGCATGTCTCATATGCTTGAGGAGTCCCCTCTCCTGCAGAGCGACGTTCTGTGCGTGCTTCTCACTCGTGTTGTGGATGCGAAGGTTCCGCGCGATCGACGTCTCGTACCCACAAACGTCACAGCGCCACTTGTTGGGGCCCTGGCGCCCCCCAGGGTGATTCCCCTCGGCCCCAGTCTTGCTCGACGAGCGCCGACGACGCGGCATCGATTTTTCCACTTCGCGGTAGCTGGTGAAGTTTTCCGTGCTCGGGGATCGAACCGCAGACCCTTGGTTCTGCGATAGAGATTTTTAAAATGATGTGACTTGGACTGGGACTTGACTTGCGATAACGTGTTACTGCTGAAACAAATGTTAGCCTAACAAAAAAATGCCTTTAATGTTTCAATATCACCTATCTGAACATAGTACTAATGTGGTATCCGATCGGATCGCGACAATGTTTGTCAAAACAAAAGTAAGGCAACGTTGACGGAATGACTGAGGTTATGAGTTCAAACCTCGACGCAGGACAGTGTTTTTATCTTCGCTTTGCTTGCATTAAAATTCTTATGATAGAACAGTGTTATAGGTTGAAGTTTCGGAATCAAAAAGGTTAAAAGCTGTGATTCTTGTGCATTATAGTAGCAAACTAAAAACAATATGTCACCGTTGCCTGCTGCATCCTGTTCGTAAAACAAACCGCTGTGAGGTTCGAACTCACGACCTCGGCCACAACGGGACCATCGATTTACCGACTGAGCTACGCAGGCTCGGTGGAGAAGCAAGTTGAAAAACACTCTATACAAGACACGACATCTTGTTTAAATAATACGGAACTCACTTAGTATTTGTTTTACAGATATTGTTTTAATTACATTTGAAAAACAATACAAAAAAACAGAAAATCTCTTTTGTATCTAACAACCATCTACTTTCGCATATCAACACACTTTCCCATTTTAAAGCCGAATATTGCTCGAAAGTTCGCAAATAAGATAAAACATCGAAATCTCACCTCTTCAAACTGCGAAGCGGCAATTCCACTCTGCTGCCCCCCAGCGGAACCCAGTTTGCTTAGGGCGCTCGAGACGGACGATACGGCTGCTTGCTGATGCTGCCTGATGCTCTCGTGCTGTCTGTGCTGTAGAGATCGGGCGTTGTAGAGATGCTTGTCGGATTGCATGTGGATGCTAAGGTTGCCCTTTGTGGTGGTCGAGTAGTTGCACACTGTACACTTGAACGGCTGCGGAAGCGATGCAAGAAACCGGGGTAAGTTATTGGGGGTGAGTGGGGGCTAAATGCGGGTTTTTTAAACCCTGTTTGGTGCGGTTTTCAAATAGAAAACAATAAAGTTTGGAAAGAGATTATTAAAGGGTATATTCACACTGGATTTTCGATACGGATAGATTGTCCACTATAATGGAATACTTTAGAGCTAGAGGGGGGCTAACATGTTGTAAACACAAAAGTGAGGCCTGGTTCAAAAAAGTTCAACAGACACTGGCTTAGAGGAAACTACACGTGGCGTTTATCAAACTGAATTTTTTGGCCACAACCCTAGTCCCAGCGAAATAAAAAATCTTTAGATATCAGCGTTAAAAAAAGTTTAGAACGCCTGAATAAGAGCGTTTTCTGTTCTGTTAGTTTACATAGATATAACTCATTAAGAGGTTTAAAAGATAATTGCACTAATGGGTTGGATAGCGCCCCTTTGTAACCCACGGTGCTATTTACCACCTGTATACCCCATGGTCTTTGGGGCGACTTAAAGTGGAAGGATTCCGTGGTAAGTGTTTTGGCTCGGGTTGAATTAAAAGTAACTAGCAGGTGCTTCGGGCACTAAAGACTGGCAATAAAGTTCATTAGCTTGCCTTACGTAGGCTCACGTCAGAATAGAGTACAGCTGGTTGAAATACAACCAATTAGAATTATTTGATGGCCAGAGCCAAACCGTTCTGACCGAAAATTATTAATCCAATTTCTTTGTTACGACTGAGGGAATAAAAATGTTTTTGGACCAAGTAGCACTTTTGGTAAAACTTCTTTATGTTAGCCAAAAATTCATTCAAAAATTAGCGCAATCCATTCAAAAATTAGATTAGAGTTAAAATTTAGTCAAAACTGGAATTACGTCATTTATAAAAGTGTTTGTCTGACAAATATTTTCTTGAAAAAATACCAGCGTTTCGATGGCCTATTTCGATAATCCTCTTTAGGGCAATCAACTTACATCTTAGCTAAAAATAAAAATAACAATCAAACGATGATTTTTGTTTTTTGACCTGATGAAATTTTTTCTGTGAACTTATTAGATGCAATCCTTGTTTTAATCTAATGTAAAAAACAAACAAAAAAAACAATTTTTGTATTAAAACAGGTCACACACTGTTGTAGGCCAATAAGAGCGTTTAAAAGTCGTTTTAATACATAGATCAAAAATTACGCGCAACTTCTATTTAAGCGACGTGCGAAAGAACAAGCATCCCACTATTTGCTGGTAAGTGTTTCGATTAATTTGATATCAGATCGGCGCCAATATCACCCTAGTATCGGACAATGACCGATACTACCTCTTGGTATTATCGGATAATGGCCGATACTACCTCTTGGTATTATCGGATAATGGCCGATACTACCTCTTAGTATTATCGGATAATGGCCGATACTACCTCTTGGTATTATCGGATAATGGCCGATACTACCTCTTGGTATTATTGGACAATGGCCGATACTACCTCTTGGTATTATCGGATAGCTCCAAATAAAACCGATATACTTTTATAACCACTGATTTAAATCGAGTTGTGAATAAACTACAAGTTTTTTCTCCCAGAAAACGATCGGGGTTTACTCCAACCTTTTCCTCGACGTGATCCAATCAACAACAGGTGAAACTGTGTATTCACGAGTAGGGGGCGTTTAAAGGGTTTGGTTTGGTTTTAACCAATTGAAGAAGGGGCGTTTAAAGGGGCGGGGAACCCCGGGGTGTGAACTATCACCTACTGAGGCTACTTCACACGATCAACAAACAACCTTTTCTCACGGAGTTGAGCAAAAAGTTGCGAAAAAACCGTGGGAAATTGTCGTAATTTTTTTTGCAATACTAACGTGTTTTGCATTGATTTTCACACGTTGTTTTTTCATCTTTTGAAAATGTTGCTAAAAATTTATAAAATCAACCTAAAAACAACTTGCGACCATCAAACTAAATCCTTTTAAAATTGTAATATTTATATTAAAAACCAAAAAAACTATTTTCATATATTAAACAAGTCTTTAATTTTAATCTACAGCGAATTTAAATATCAATGCTTTTGGAATGGCAAAAATTAAATTAAAAACTACAGTTTGAGAGACTATTTAATGAAATATGAAAAATGACTGGTGGTTGAGGTTTTTAAGTAGTATAGAATATAGAATATAGAATACAGAATTCAGTTTTCAAATAGTATAGCATAAATATTTTAGTTTTCAAATAGTACACCATACCTTGTAACCACACGAATAGCTTTCCCCTCTTGAAAGTCTTGGGTGTGGTTGACCAGCATTGCAATACATACAGTCGGTTGTGTCTTCTAAATGCTTCTCCTTCATGTGAGCTTCAAGGGTTTGTCTGCAGCAACGAATTAACATCGAAAATGATGGTTATTAAATTGCCTTCCACCTTTTATGAGTAAGGTTTTTTTATTTTCAAGCTATATTGTTATTTACATCAATATCAGGCTGTGTCAAGCAGCAAGAAATTTATGTTAAACCATTACGTCAGAAAAAAAAAAATTTTAAAGCATTTATTGTCATTTTGTTTTTCGATTGAACAATAAAATAAAACTTAGATAAATGTCTTTTATCACTAGGTTAAAAAATCTAATATTACTGAACGAAACAGAATAATATTCGTTTCAATAGTTTGGAAAAAATAGGAAGCAAATTAAAAGCAAGTACATATCTCTATACAGCAGTGGTTCCCAATGTGGGGGGTTGCGACCCCAAAAGGGGTCAAAAGAGGTGTCAGGGGGGTCGCTGTGTACTAGTTGTCACACGAAAAAAAAGAAAAAATAGCAGTCTATGGAGCAAAAGAGTGAAAAGCTACCCAGTCTAACAATTATGTTAACAACATTTGATTTAGTGAACCAGTCGTGTTTTTGAGTCTCCTTTACTCTTTTTTTTAATGGAAAACTGAAAACTGGCAAGGGGTAGCGACAACAAAAAGGTTGAGGATCACAGCTTTAAAACATTCCACAGTCTCTGCGTTCACCTGTACTTGTAGTGCCAGTTGCAGTGTGGACACTTCAGGGTCTTGCAGGAGTTGCGCGATTGGAACAAAGACATCGACAAAACGTCCATCGAAGAACCGGCGAAGCTGTCACTAACCTTGTGGCTCTCCTGAAGCAACAAATAGAGTAAAAATCGGTTTTTAGCTATTAACTTAACACTGTTTTAATTAAATAGCGCTGGGACGCTTCTGTATAAATTGAGATAATTGTTATAATTCTAAATTAAGAATATTTGTTCGCAATGACCCAAAAACTAAAGCGTAAGTGCAACGGCGAAGTTATGACGAACCTTTTCTCTTACTGAACTTTTAAGTGTACAAGACATTAGCAGTTAGCATTATCAGTGCGATTTCTTAAATAAGAGCAATGTATTCGTATTGCTACCGCAATATTCTCAAATTTTAGAGAAAACTCACATCCAATCTCAATAAGTCTCGTCTTATAGAACTATACTGCAGTCGGCGACCCAACCAAATAATACGCAGCCCAATTTCGGGGCTGCGACCCATAGGTTAAGAAACACTGTTTCTGGGTTAATAAAAACAACGTGATTGTTTTATACAAGAAAATGATTTCAATTGGAACTCCCTATAGTTTGCGATCTGAACTAAAAAATAAACTAAACAAATAATATCAATCCGTTCATTCATAATTAGGATCTTTCGAAAAAAGTGACAATAATAATTAGAAAGCTTATTTTTTTTGGCTTCCTTGATAGACGATTCAACCACTGTCACTGAATCATGTCTTGATTGTCTCACCGGAGTTTTAAAGTTGCTTCGTGAGTTGTTTTCATCTTCGTGATTGCCCAACCACCGTTCATCTTTCACGAAAGGTCTCTGTAACGCTTCGACGACCATCGAGGGCGGTGACGACACAGATGACTACGTCATAAAAACGTGACGTCATTAATTTAGTGTATAAAATATATTTGGAAATAAGGTTGACTCGACAATTGGCTCTTTTAATAAGAAAATAATAACTTCACCTTTAAATTTACCTTTGAATTATAGAACAGCAATTACTTTATTAGGAAAGTTAAGAATCTTTTGATATACAATTAAGTGGTTAATTTGAAAAAAAAAAATTAAAAAACGAACTACTTAATAAAAACTGAAACAACAATCACAGTTCACACTCAATCGCATTTGCTTAAAAAAAAAAAAAATAGTTTTTCCAAAAAAATCTGTTTTAAATGTTATATCTTTAAGATTTAGGAACGCAATGAACGAATTTTACAAGATTTAAGATAAAAAAATATATACAATTAATTTAAATGATAAAACTTGCGATTTATTTCGTTCAGCTTTTTGCTTAAAACTAATTTTTTTCAATAAAATATTCAACTTACAACAGAAGGCTTTATTATTTCCTGGGGTTCAGATGCTTCGGGGGAAAACACCCGTGAAGAGAGCGAATTCTCGCTCGAATGTATGACGTCATGCTTCGTCGCCACCATCATCATCGCCGAGTGGGGGATGGAGGTTGTGACGTCAGCACCGAATGACATCATCGACGCGGCGGGCTGCTCCGAGACTACGGCTGCTGGGTTGGATAAGTCCAGCACGAGCTCTGACTCATTTGGTTCGGCACAGGTTAGGTTTGTGATGTCACTGGGAGGCTTTGTGACGTCACTGTTGCAGGTGGATTTGAAAGATGCGTCTTGGGCTTGGTTTTCTTGAGTGCTGGTGGGTTGTGTTATGTTCAAGTCTAGGGTCTTTGACGATTCTTTGTCGTTCTCTTTGACATTTTGCTCGCAAGTTATATTTGCCTATAAGGAAGAATATCGTCCTAATTAGGCTGGAATAATGCAATGAAATATTTAGGTTAAAGATATTCAAATACAGTTATTGTTTAATTACGTCTTTCTATATGAAGTAGGAAAAACGTAGATTACGAAACAATGCATTAACGAAATCAGGCATATACAGGTTTCATTAAAGATATATTAGATCAACTAACTGCTAATACTCTGTTGTGGTTACAAAAGTAGAAGCTTTATTTTGATAAGATGTTTTGGTCCTTTAATAACCCTTAAAAACACGGGCCACTGCATTGGCAATAGTAAGATATCACAGTTTTTACAGGTGCAAGCTAAAAACACCAAATTTTTGTTTCAAAAGATATCTTAAACCATACAGTTTACAAAGCAACAATTGAGAATCAAACAAAATTAGGCTTGCTTGTCTACTGCGTTATTAAACCTACAAAACACATTTAAAAAGCAGAAGCCACACAGCACACTGCCGCTAACAGCTCAATCAACTTTAAACATCTTCACGTTTCGTGTAAAGCGAATATCTTCGGCGAAACAAGTAACTTAGAGATAGGCGACATCCCGACCCAACCAATGATAAGTAGTAGGCAAACAGAAAACACACCAGGCCATACAAATCGTGTGTTTTGAGACAAACCCCGATTAAGCTGTCCGTATCTCTTACACCAGAGACGAATTAGCGTGATTGGAGAACTATTTTAATTGCCTGGCTGACACACAGGTGCTTTTACCGGGTTCTGTTTCTGTTTCCAAAACGTTTCTGCCCCAATTTTTATAGTTGTGGCGAAATGTGATGATTTTACCAGCAACAAAAGAGAAAACAAGCCAAATAGGCCCAAAACTTTGCAAAATGAAAAAAAAAATGCTGCAAAATGGGATAAAAATGCCCGAACCTTTTTTAGTTCAGTGTTTCTCAACCTTTTTTAATTGTAAACAGCTTGGGCGACTTAATTACTCACACTGAACTTTTTGAAAAGTAAACACAACATGAAACAAAACAAATAAATTCGAATTTATTTTTATGAGCCATGCCTACGTATGTCGCTCAGTTTTCTCACATTTTGGAGGAATATCGCTCAGTACAAATCGTAATAAATCTAACCATGTAAAACTAGTACAGTCGGAGATCAGGCCAAATCGAACTGCGACCCGAGTTTGGGTCCATTGGTTGAGAAACAATGGTATAGCTAAACCAAATCTTCCTTCATTTTCAACATCGTTGAATGAATAAAGACTAATGTTTAAAATAAACAAAGAGTTATTCGAAACGTTCAAAATGATACCTACTTCTGTATGGGCTTTGATATTCTTATTACGTCTTACTACAACCTCCAACCATTATGCTCCAAAATCTTTCTTATTTGATTTAAAGTTTTTTACACTGAACAAGGAAACTTCTAGCACTACAACCTGATACCATACAACAGGCAGCGCGTTAATTGTGGCAACAGCTAGCGCTTAATTACCACGCTAATTGCTTCAGCAGTAATTAGTCTAATTGCGAAACTCCAGCCAGCTGCATGACTGGACTTCAAACTTATACCAAGCAAGTGCCAGCAAGCAAAGGCTATTAATTTTTAAAGAGTATAATCCTTATTGACACTGATGTGCTAAATTGAAAGCAATATCACTATATCTCAACTTAGCAGCACACGAAGCTCTGCGTTTTAAACGGAATAGCTCAACTGGTACAAAAATACCTTAAACTTTTAATTAACTGTAATTAAGTAATAATCTTCCCCGGCGACTAAATGCTCTCACATACACGTTTAACCTCAAGTCCACACCAAGGCTAAAATATGTTAACCACTGTTAACTTTATTTGTACTCGGCCTTGGACAAGTATTCCAGCGAGAATGTGCACCTGCCGCTTCCGATTATGTTGATACAATGAATCAGCGAAACCCCTACATAACTTCTTAGCGCCGTAAATGCTAAGCAAATATTTATCGCGAGTTGGTTGACAAGATTTACGCCTAAAATACACAGGTTGGAAGACTCAAACGAAAAGTCGCGATTTTTAAGTCAATTTTTTTCCAAAATATTTAGACGTTTTAGGAAAGCTGTACAAAAGTATAAACACGTATGTTTTTGTACGCAAAACTGACAAAAACGCGCCCAGTTAGTAGCTTAATCTAGTATTTTTACCCGTACGATATTACAGCGGTACACTGACATCTGTGAACATCAACAGATATGTTTTCCAGCAATAACTACAATCAACTAAAATATGCAAAATTTCTTTCCCACAAATGTACTCAGTAATTCGTATAACTGTGTTAAATAGTCCCAGCTACACAACAGCAGCCAGTAAATATTACTTTCGTACGCTGACTCTTTAGGCATCAACAAAACACATGACAAGTAACCGAAAATGAAAGTAAAAACCTACCACTGTGGAACTTTTTCAAACAAAAATAGCCAGAAAAGCGGATAAACTGTATATAATCGCCTCAACTGAACAAACAGCCCAGCATCTATGCAACAGCAACAAGTTTTAAATGTGACAGAATACATCTGCATATAGGCCTTAAACCCAACATCGCACTCGGCTAGACGAGCCTAAGTAAACTGGCTTAATTGCAGAGTCTTTCAATCGCCTTACCACTAACCTAAGGCAGCATGAGCAGCGGTATGAGCTTGGATCAGGCTTAGAGGCTTCACAGGGGTTAGCTGGCTTCTAGGGCAGAACTGCTGCCATCTCATTAAGCCCAGGCCCGCGATAGAACTAATTAAATGGTTACGCGTGATTTCGCTTGGAAAGGTCGGTGATTGGTTCGGGCGGGAAAGCGAATTAGAATGCAAGGCTCGGCTCTCACTGCTTTGAAAGATGTGAGTAACTTACCCAGGGGCGCATTATAGGGGTAAAGCCCCCTTTCATACAAGAGTAGGTGGAATTTTGTGAACGTTTCGAGTAATTCTTAAAACAATGGATTGGGGTTGTAGTTAGGCGTAAAATGAATATCAATGCCCATACAGAAGTAGGGAGGATAAATTGAAAAGTTCAAAAAAGGCTCCCTACATGGGCTGTCTGTTTCAGGGGATGAATCCCCATTTTTTCCCTAAAGCCCCTTTTTCTTAAATAAAATAAAAATTTGTCAAACTACTTTTGGGTTCTTAAACACGCAACGACTATTATTCTTAAGGACAGACAGTGAATGTATTTAAAATGCGGTTGGAAATCATTAATATTACAGACGTTCATTAAAATCAGAATTGATTTTTGTAAAGCGATCATGCTCAAATGATAGCTTGTATTGATATAAATAAATCGATTTTTACATAAGGTGATTAGATATTCTAAAGGCCTGACGTCATTTTAAATCATTTTGTTTGCCGGCAGATTGCCAAACACGCCTTGTTCCTAATTAAATAGAGTTACGCAATGGGTTTGCTTACATCATAAATCATCGAAAGGCCCTTAATTAAAGCTTCTACAACTAAACTGTTTTTTATACTCAGTTAATAAAAAAGTTGTTCTTCAAATATATAAACTACCAGGCATAGTAATATTAATCAAAAACAGCTCCTCTGGTAATTGTAATTGTTAACCAAGGTCTCGGCAACCTATTCAAATCGGGTAAAAAGACAGGGGGAAGAATGTAGATATTATGGTTCGTTATAAGTTTGTGAACAATTACAATTATGATAAAATGTGTTTTTGACTGGTATTGTTCTCAAAATGTTTATGCGTGTGGTTTAACATTTAATTTTGCAGTTTAGAAATAAAAGCTACCCGAAAAAATAGTTTAAAACGCTAAATCAAACTCATGAAACCAACTAGCAAAGATTCTCTGTGCAAATACACAGCTAGAAGCTATACATAATTCGACACGAAATCTCTTGGCAGGGGAGTTAGATTAGAGGCAGGTTTTAACATGTGTACGTTAAGTCAAAGGCAATTAGTTTGGAAGGCTTGGACCTCCCTCCCAGCAACTTGAAATGCGGTTATCCATGTTCTGTGTGAAAGTGAGACGCGAGATTAGGCTCTTAACTCTTTCCGTGCGAAGGTCCAATATAGAACAAAGGGGAGTATCAAGAGTTTGAAATTAACATTTACACTTTGAAGGATTAAAGATAACGTCGAAATTGAACCTGTCCGATTAATAGTATAATATTTTGGGGAAAAAATGCTTTAAAAGATTGAATCATTTCACATGTTGAAACCCCCAAAGTGTCGATTTATTTTGGTAAACCTTACCAAGGTAGGCTTACGGTGTACTATTTAATATTTATTACTTACAAGGTGTTAAATACAGGCATTTTTTTTCGAGGTTACACAAGATCAAAGTAACATACCATGTGTTCAACTCGAATAGCTACTTATATAGACCGAGTGCGAAACAATACTGTTTGTGAGTAGCGAGTTCGACTACTCAGTTTGTTGCACTCGTATTTGAAACACAATCTAAAAACAGCAAATGACTTTAAACTAAGAGGGATCGACAATCCATTTAATACACAAATAAACACAGCTATATTTCCAAACGGAATTACAAAAACTTCCAAGTGTTTAACGCCAGCTGGAATTAACACCACTAAAACCGCTTGAAACAGTTTAACGCCTTAATAAGACACACGTGCCTCTAAAGGTCCAATTAAAAGCTGGCGGTTTTCAAGCAATTAGCCAATATGCCATTTTAAAGCATATCGCTCGTGGCAAAATTTTCCGTTAAAACCGCAACCGCTCGACTGTTGAGCCAAAAGAAAGAAATGTAATTAGCTGATTGTTAATCATGTGGAAGCGGTTTTGTCTTGGAGAGGGGAATTTTGTATCTGGCGCACTTCTAACGTTGGGTGGTGTTTTGTCAGCAGATGCCTTGGGATTGAGTCATGATCAACTGTGGTTGAGGGTCTGGTCTGGTTTGCGACAGACTTCGCGCTGATAACATTTAATTGGCCAATTTATAAAAGTGACTTTGAAGCGTCGGACTTTTTTCCGCTTAGTGATATTGCGCCACATTTTACAGCCCGTTGGGAAATAAGTTTCGCTGTAAAACTTAACCTGGGGTTAATTTACCCCTACTCAAATTACGGACTATGTATGTCGTTTTAGGTGAAGCAATTTTACTATATGTTATGCATTGAACAAATGTTCATTATTATTAAGTGTACTAGTGGTACATCAGTAAAACTAAATTAAAGGAAGGGGCAAAAAGAGAAAATGGATTACAAAATACTGCCTTACCATTTCCTAATTGGTTATTAAGGATAATAAATCCAAAAATCGTGCGAGAAAATAATTATTCACAACTTAAAAAATATTTAAAAAAAGGCAAGTTAAAAATAACGGGGGGCTTAAACTTTTAAGGAAATATGGTAATTATAAGATCTTGTGTGAAAAGTTAAAAAAAAAATTGGCAAAAATTAGCGAGCATACGGCCAAAAACTCACTTCGTCTTTATTGTGTGGGTAAAATGTAAGGAAGGCATCAGAATTTGCAGAATTAGGGAAATATAGCTCCTGTACCAAAGGGTGGCAAACATAAACGTAATTTTTTAAGTACAAGACGCAAAATTATTGGGCAAAATAAGGTAGCAAAATATAAGCCACTATGCCAAAAAACCATATAAGCCACTATGCCAAAAAACCCAAAATACGTTAATGGTCAAGTAGAGGACGCAAATTTATTGCCAAAATTAGCGAACAAAACGCTAATAAGAACACTCAGTATTTATAGAGCGTCACGCAGCATTCGTATGCCAGACCGCCGGAATCCTTTATTAATGAACGTGCAAATATTTTATTAATTAATGCGCCGGCCGCGATCTTCGCCGAGGCGGCGAAACAACAGAAAAACAGAGCAGGGCAAATTAAAATAAATTCCTGACCCTCCCCGGACCGCACAAATGCGACCCTGCCAGGCCTGTTTAATCAGGTTGGGATTATCTTGGGGATTAATTAGGCATCTGTTAAACGCGCAGTTCGGCGTCCGAATTAATTTGCCGTCTTGTCGCTGAATTTTGTAAAGAGAGCGGGTGTAGAAAGCTGATTTTTTGTGTTGGGGCGACGCAGCGTTGAGCAGTTGCTTGGATTTAATTAAAGCCGCTGCGTTTTGGATGATTTCGATGCTAATGCCCAGACATCGACAAACATATGAAAGCATGGCAATTTAAGAAGTGCACGTGTGTGGGGTGCAAATAATTATGCGATGCCATAACATTGTTAAGAATTGGTCGGCACAATACACAGTAGCGTGGGTTTCAAAACATTTCGGTCTTAAGCCTGAACCCAACATATTAGCTCAGATTTCGTGGGTCTCTTAACTTTAACCTAATTTCAAAATGACGAGCAGGCCTAACAAATTCTTAAAACCTAAACGCGCATGTGTTAGCATTTTTTAAATGCTGGATTTTTTTCAAAAAATGTCACCTTGATATTTAATTACGTCCAACTAAAACTTCCACCCATTATGCTATGCCCCAATGTTTGATTTCAATTTGAGCAGGTTTTGCCAAACTTGTAATCATTTTTAATGGTGAAAATAACGGCCCAAATAGACATAAAAAAGCGACATGCTTTATTGTTCAAACGTTTTGGCAAATACTCTTGCCATCATCAGTGATATGAAGGCCCATTAAAGTCCATTAAACTTATGAACAGATCCGTATATAGTTCCAATGTAATCATTTAGTCTTTGTAATTAAAAGTGGAATAATTGGCCCCTAAATGAAGTAAGGCGCGAATCCAAACTGTGCAGTACACAGCACGGGTATATACACTCATTGGCAGGTGGAATTCAATCAACACTCTCAGTGCTCTGATATTTCCACCAGCATGAACAAGTATACGAGTCGGTGCGGAATGCAGCAGCGTGTTCTACTGGCGCGCCCTTATCAAGCCTAACGCTCTGTACAACAACCTTCGCATCAGGATCGGCGTGATTAAGATATGTTGACTGACATGGCAAAGAACAGGAACCTAACAGCGGCGCCCAGACGCTATTAAATGGAGCCCATTCATTTAGGCGGCGCGTTTAATTGAAATACGACTTTCTTTCCAGGATCCATTCAATCGCTTTAGGTTTCGATGAATCGAAACTGAATCGCTGAATGATGTCGATTTCCAAGTATGTTTGCTCCCAGCATTATGGAACATGTTGCGGAGATTAATTGAAGGAATGGCGACATAATTCAAGGAAGAGAAGATCACCTTTTGACGCTAGAAATGCTTTCGGCGAATTAAGAACTGCCAATCTACATCCGGAAGTAGTTATACATTGATTGAAATTTAGCGCAATAAGCTCGATTGAAACGTCGAGAGGTATTTCAATGTGTAATCCAGCCGCCCAAATGAATGGGCTCGTTTTAACGACGTTCTCTCAAACTGCTGTCAGTCAACATTTCCTAATCACACAGACAAGATGCCGGGACACAGAACCTGACTTCAAAGGCTCGATTAAGCTATCTTTGTCTAGGCACAGATTCGAACTTAACACCCTTGGAATTTGACACAACCGCAAGAAGATGTTATAAAATTGAGGACTGAAACGACTTAAAACACTTTACAATTGAAGTTTTTAATAAAAACATTAAAGTAACTTTAGTCAAAAATATAATAAACCTTTAAACCGTCTTTAGCCAGTTTCATAATATAAAAAAGGCTTTTCTGAAAATATGACTACTATCACCAAATATTAGAGCAAATAATGGGTCTAACAAATGTCAAAAAAACGCTAAATTTGTCATTAAACTCGTTCGATTTAAAATAACTTTACTTTGCAAATAGCTACCTAACGAAACGCGGCAACACCATCCTGCCAATCTATTATTTGCTCCAAAAACCTCACGAAAAATACCTTACTTATCAAGCGCCACCTATTTTTGCCTTCAACACAATACCTTAATTTTTTGCCAGATTTTTTTAGACTTTTTCACAAAAATAGTCTAGCTAGTTGTCACAGTCTTGCCTCTCATTAAAATGCTAAATTTTATATGTAAATATGAATGACTCGCTAATTGCAAACGGATATCTCTGCTCCTTAAAATTTCGAGATGTTTATTTGGCAATTATTATTGGAGCTATGGGAAAACTTATATATAAATAAACCGCAATAGAAAACAAACTTGAAAATATATTGCAGCTGTTGTAAAACTAATATCATCATAGGGTATAATGTTTTAAAACAGCTAAATCAAGGAGCTGTTTAGAAAAATAATTCTTGCAACTAAAACTACAACGTTTGCCGCGCACTTTTATGAACAAAAAGTTTTTCATAAACTTTTCAATTTTGTGGGTATTTAAAGATTTAAAAAATTGGATCGCTTAACGTTTTTTACAATAATTTAAAAACAAAACAGTTAAAATGGCTTTAGTAAACACAATACAAAATAGGTAAAAAACAATTTTTCTAATTTTTTGACTAAACGCGTAAGTTAAGCTGGACATTAAATAACTCTAACGACTATTGAAATACTTTTAGAAAAACATGGGCGTTTTTATGGACTTTTCTTAACAAAAGAAATCTATAACTGCGAGCGTCGAAACATAGCATCTAAAAACTGCCAAAAACACGCCAAACCTAATAAAACAAACCGAAAACCCGAAAAAGCTGAAAACAGCCTTTAAAAATCAAACAGGCATTGAGTGCGACTGCGAAACAGCGAATGAGCGAAAATTTAAACGGGTCAGCTTAAATTCGTCGCCACTCGTCATACAGAAAGAGAGAGCATCCCGCCAGCCATATGCGTGTTGGCTAAATTTAATTATTTATTAATTAAGGGCGCGCGCGTTCGAATTCGCTTCTCTTCGTTCGTTTGCGCGCGACGAACGGCGCAGTAATACCTAGTCCTGCGTCACGTGACCATCGCAACATAATTATCCGCACCCTTGCGTTCACACCGAGTGGTGCGGCGACCCGGGGTTTGGTATGAAAGGGGGAACGAATCGGTGTGAATCGCCCGGGTTCCATGTAGGCCTAATTATCCAATTATAGTAAAATAAAAAACATAAAAAAATTAAAAATTAATGTTAGAACTTCCGAAAGATTTAAACTCAAGCGGCACGTGAGGGTTGTTGATCGTAAAGTAAACGCAAATGTAAAAAAATAAAGAAAATCGTAATGTAAAAAATAAAGAAAAGAAATAAATAAATTTTACGTTAGAACTCCGTGTAAAAATGAATAAAGTCAAATTTTTTTTAAAAGTTGTGCAAATGAAAGGTCGATTTTTAGATGTAGGCCTACAACATATGGACTAGTTATCCAATGCGAGCGTCTGTTACTTAAAGACAAGTATATTCGGCAAAAACCTCAAATATGGTGCAAAATTACCTTTATTGCCAAGAAATAGATTAGAACCAGACCTAAACCTTTTACTTGACAAGCGCAATTTCTGCACAGTATATCTCTCAAATCATAAAATATAGTGTAATAACAATTGATTGAAACAGAGCCAACATGTTGCTATATATCTTAGCCTAAGCAGGTATACAAAAAAGAGTAAAAGACTATATGGAAACTCCATAAAAAGAGCAATATACAATACGACGCCGTAGCTCAGTATTTCCTAACACGGTTCCGACCTATAATTCGATCGCTGTTTGATGGTAGTGGGTAAGAGGTAGTTTTTGGTGCGTGGTTTTGAAATTTTTACGATGTGCTTGGTATATGTTTGACCACTGGAATGTGAAAAGGTTTTTTTTTAGCTTTCTTTTTTTTGTAAAATGACATACAAACCTTTATTATTAAACAATGAGCAATTAGCATTACGCCCAATGTGCAATTGACCTTTTGTTTACAGGTTTATACTTGACGGTTTTCGGATAACGCCACCGGCAAAACCACCTTTTAACGTCACCGGCAAAACCACCTTTTGACGTCACCGGCAAAACCACCTTTTGACGTCACCGGCAAAACCACCTTTTGACGTCACCGGCAAATTTTTTATGTGGTTTGATTTGTCGAGATTGGTCCTGATCAAGCTTTCTCAAATATTTGAGAAAATTGCGAAAAAACAATACAAATACATGGCTCATATTATTCGAATTCTAAATTATTGATGCTAATGTCTTATTTCCTCTGTGTTTAACTAAAGCTTACAAGAAAAAAGAGAATAGAAACACCAAAACTTCACTGTTACACTTATCCTTAGTATTGGATTGCCGCGAAAACGAATTATGAAACACTGCTGTATCTAAACGTTGTCCAACTTAACTTCCAAAACCAGCGAAATAAACTGAACCAATTTCACAGAAGAGCCGTAACATTTATCCGCCAAGACATTAAAAGCCATTTTTTTTCTAATCCAGTTTGCACAAACCTCAAATTTTGCGCCGAATTGCCATAACCTCGTAAAACGGCGAAAACGGTGAAATAATTGACGGGTTTAAAACGGGGAGGGAATGGGTCGTGATACTGTAACGAAGCGACGAAAAAGTCAATATTTCTCGGCATGAGATTGCCGCGTAATTTGAGAGCTCGGCATTGAGCGTGGATATTGGATCCGGCGGTCCGCTTGTGTCAAATAAGCTCAAACATTCACAGTAGTTTATAAAGTTTGAAGGAGTGTCGTTAAGACTATTATTTTTGGTAGACATTTTATAAAACTCGGGTCTTACATCTACGTGTGTAAGCCTGTGATTCTTAAAATTCTTATTTTGCGGACCCCATTTTTTTATAGTTCGGTGGACCAAACGTCGGCGTAGAATTTTGAGATGACGTCATAAATTGACTTATATAACCGGCTGTTTTCGCCCAAAAAATTTGAATTTTTTAACCATTCATCAAGATTTCAATTTTGTCCAAAATGGACCCCTCTAAAAAAGTCCACGGACTCCAGTTTAAGATTCCTCCTCTAACGTAACACAATCAAGCCTTTTAATACACAATCTAACAGTAATAAGTAGATTTTTTTGGTTTCTGTTGGTGTTTCTTTAAATAATGCGAGTTTAGTACTTAGGAATGACTTAACATAAAGATTTAAAAGCTTCGCCCAGAAAGCTTGTTTATACAACAAACACTCTAGTTATTTCAAATAGCTGCTTCTTATAGTATTACTTTTTATTATTCCTCGGTATTTACACGCCTACACCGCAAAATTAGGACAATTAAAAACGCCGTTAAATGGCTAAATCCTAAAAAAGAGGCCGTCAAGATTCTAGACTCTAGAAAAGCGGCCATAAGACAATACCATAGCTGCGGTAAGAAGCGATGGATGGGTAACCTGATTAGGCCGTCGTTTCCTGGCCAAGCTAATCAACAGTGGGGCGCAATAAAGACGACAATAACACGCGGAATAAGCGGCGAAATTGGACGCGGCGTGCTGCCGCATCCTGCCGCATTATTCCGTCGCATAACGATGTTTGTCATGGCCGCCATCGATTTTTATTGCAATTATATGCGACATGGAGCGCTGTCGGGGCGCCCAGAGGCCTTATTATCGCGTCGGGCGCCGTTATTTGATGATAACCGGGGCTTGGCTTGCTGTTGCAACTGTCAGCACAGATTAGCCTCCCGACGCATCTTTTTCGCCAATAATAGCGCGCCGGGGCATCGCGCGACCGACAAAATGCAATTCATTTCGTATTAGAAGCGAATCGGCGACCAGCTAACGTCACAAATCATCTCGTCATGCAAAATTATCAAAATCCGCGCAATTTTCGCGCAATAACGGCTTTTGCGGCGCTTCCGAGCCTTGTGATTGGTGCGCGACCAAGCGCGACCGACCTCGAGGCGGAAAAGGCCGCTGATGGTGCGCATTCAACCATGGAAAATTAGGTTATATAATATAAACAATTTTCGGTGAAAATTCAAGATTCTTCAGCAATTTGTTTTGAAAACACATTAAAAAACATGGCTATTCGATCATTTTGCGATACAAAGCACGTTTAAATCAGTGTTTCTCAAAAGATGAATTAGAACCCAAGGGGGTCCATAAAGACGCTGTCCGGAGTATAGGTAAATATTTTTTCAGCGTGAAAATTTACTGCTGAGGAAAATCATTTTATATGAATAATTATAATATATAATCATTTTACAGATCGTGAACAACTTTTAGATTTTTTGAGAACTGATTCCAATTAAACCGAGATGTATTTTTAATATTTCGTGTTTTAAAAAAAAGTGTAGGGGTCCCCCAATTGTTAAAAACGAAACTTACAGCCCGGGGATTTTTTAGGAAACACGGCACATGGTCTTCCTAATCTTATCGCGCAAAAAAACGTCGTTTTGCATTCAGGGGCGCGGGTGAGTTTGTTTTAAAAACACGTTTACGAAATTGCAGCAATTACACTGATTTGGCGTGAAGCCGTTATTAAGTGGCGAGCCAAGCTGGGTGAAAGACAGGCGTGTAATTGACGACAGCAGCTTGTGTTTATGAGGACATAGTAACCAGCCCTGAACCGAGATAAGGTTTTAATGGGAAACCAGGAGGACTGTAGCATCTGATAGAAAGGAAAATAGGTTTAATTAAACGACGGAGACCAATCGTTTCTCCTTATTCGCGCTTATCTTTGTCGTTATTTTGCGTCTAATTAATTCGCGATGTTGCTCTGTTTGTTGATGTAAAGGTCAAACCGTGCTCAGCTCTCACGCTAACCGCGAGCAAGTCAAACTAAGGGTGCGATTCACGTTTTTGAGGGAGGGTCGCCCATTTGGTTTTGCGATTTACATTTTAGAGGGGGTTCATACGTTTGTTTTTCAAATCCCAAAGCCTTGAACTTTTAAAGGTAATTTCTGAGAAAATATCAGATTAAAATCGAAAAATGGGTTTCTCAACGCAAAAGCAAATTTCATCCTGGTATAATAAAAACAATAGCATTGCACTTGTCAATTTTGGTTATTTTTACCATTTTTTACAATTGAAATGAAAATAAACTACTGCTGGTTATCCCTAAATATCGTTTGCACCCCTTTGTATTCCCCAAAGACCCCTCCCTGGTCAGCGCAATAAAACGTTGCGTGGGAAGCAAAATGTTTCTAATTCCGGCAGGTGTCGATTATGATCTCACAGAGGAAAGCGCGCGCGCGATTTTAACGTGGCATTAAGAAAGCTTGGCCGACGCAAAACGCCTCTAATTTAGCCGAGCGCCATTATCTGCCAATCACCGCTGATTCGGGATCGTTTCGCGGAAAAAAAATCTCGGCGATTGATTCGCTTAATAAAGCAAGGGTCATCTGATTTGAGGTTCCGGGCTTTTGAAGTTCAGGGAAATTTCGTTTAAAGTTTGATTCGAGCGAGCAGTTTAATTCTGTTTATTGTTTTGTTTGTAATGGGAGAAAAACGCAAGCGTCCTTTTTTTCGTTATCATTTGCCACTTTTGTGATTTTTGGCTACGCTATTAATGGATTTTAAATAAAAGTTTTTCCTTTTTTGAAACGCTTCAGACTGTCATGCGAATTAATTAAAACTCGGAAGAATATTTCTATAATTTTTTGAAAATACATCGCTAAATGTTGGCTAGCAAAAAGTTAAAAAAGTAGTGGACGAGACAACAGGTTTTTTTATACAAATCTGACTTAAAACTTTAAACTGTATTCGAATTTGGAACATAACCCAAGCGAATTAGTCGCGTATTTTACAAAATACTCCTATTTTGATTTATTAGTATAATTGTAGAAGTGATACTAAGTTTAATTCTAGTTGAGTTGATTTTAAATTAGATGAAAAACTGTTAGACAAACAATAGTTTTTCTTATACAAACTTTAAAAATAACTGTGTTTAGCAATTTGGAACATACCACAAACGACTAATTTCTTTCATAGCATATTTCTTTTTTACTTAATCTACTTAACATTTATTTTTTACTTAATCTATTTACATGCGTGAAACCCTTGTTAAAAGCTTATAAATCAACGAATCACCGTATATCACAAAAAACTAAAAGTCAGGCTCTTCAGTATGTTAATGGGTTTCCATTTACGATCAAACTTACAGGTGTTAATCCCAATCAATTAACTTCCTGGTAATGTGTATTGAAATTACTTCAAATAACTAGCGGTTTCGGATAAGCGCAGGTGTTTTCCACGAGGCGCCAATACATAGGCCGGAAAAAATTGCCTCGCTCATCCGGTATTCGGGCCATTAGCGCGCAAATTTCGACAGGAAACGCAATTACAGCAGAACTGGTTCGTTCATTTGAGCGAGGTGCGAAAAACTTGGTCAAAATTAGCCGAGAGCCGCGTATTTTCATGCAGCGGCGCTAATTAGCCAAAGTAGCATGTGATTAGAGCGGATTAAGTCGGCTGCGGCGATAGATTTGAGTCTGCCTGGCTATGCAGTGTTAAGGTAACCGGAGTACGCTGTTGTTTCTGCACGGCGGCAATTAAACGGGACGCTACAACAAGAAGCGATAGAATCTTGCCACCTAAAGGGTCGTTGGTTGAAATTAGAGATGGAGGAATACCAATCTTGGATATTTATTCGTACTTTTTAATTCTTTGTAAAGCAATACAGCTTTTACACTTAAGTTTTCATTTCTACCATTTTGAAAGTATATATTTTCTACCTTTACTGCAAGGCGGCATTTAAACGTGGCGTTATACCAAGAAGCTATAGGATGGGGTTTGGGTGGTTTCAACCGGAGAAGAGGGGAATAGATCATTCTATTCTGCAAAATTAAAATTTCAGAGCATTTTAGGCTCTCACTAGAACAAAAAGGAATACTATTTTCTTCAATACAGGTTACCTCAATACAGGTTTGTGTTTTTGCGAACCCATATTGAATTGGAACCACAATTAGAGGACACACGCAATTCACAAATTATATTGATATACAAATTAGAAACATTTTGCTTCAGTTCCATTAACCAGACAAGTAGAAATATCCAGTGGTCCAAGTCTACCTAAATGTAGGAATTTAACGAAAATTATAGGATTCAAACTTAGTATTTGCTTGCATATTGGATGCTTTACCCACAACTATTTATTCCGATTTGCTGTCAAAGAAATATCCCCGTTTTCGAGTTATTAAAGTAGCCCTTCTTTCCAATTAATAGTTGCTACAGAGTCGAGCTCGACTGTAGCAATTAAACAAGCTATGCTGATGAAATGTTAATTGGCCATTTCGCTGGTCTCAATGGGCGCCTGGCGCTATTTAAGGCGCTCGAATTAATTAAAATCTCCGGCTCGGCTTAGCTGCGAAATTCACAGGGACCGATGTTCAATCCTACTAGAGGCAAGCACAGGGCGCATGGAGCGGTGTGAATTCGGGCTAATGGCAATACGTGCTTGGGTAGGTCGAATATTGACACTGGTTGGCCCGCTCCGCTAATCAACGCTCGGCTTTGAAATTAAAACGCGAAGTTTAAGCTGATAAAATCGATGGCTAGCTGTCGACTTTTCAGATATTTTCAATACACCTGTCGACGCCGCAGCGCTTTGCTGAAATTTTCCGTTTTAATGTGGCGCTGTTAACAAATCAAGTCGGCGAATGCTCTGGGCTTGTACTGAAGCCAACATTAGGCTTCGATTTCTTTTAATTTTGCGCCTGACGAGGATTTGCTAATGACCGTTGGGCTTCGACTAAAATCAATTTAATCAGTTGTGTTCAAAATGGCTAATGTTATAACTCAGTTTGAAATGATAACTTAATTTATTCTTTCGTTTAACGAAATAGAAAAGCGTTTGTCAATAATATCATATTGGGTTAAATGATTGATGTTATTGGGGGAATAACCAATAAATAAGTGTATTATCCAGTTTGGGCAAATGATAAATTCACGGAAAAAAAAGGAAGTAAATTTACATGCTTGGTTTAACTAACCAAGTTTAGGAATTATCGTCTAATTACAGTTTCCTTTAATTAGAACCACAAGTTAATAGCTGAGTTAAAAACATTCATAACCGAACTGGTTTAGGTTGTTTGAGCTTTAAGTGGCGATGGTTGATTAGAGATTTTAACAGATCCAATGCTCGTGATGTCATACCGAAAATTGGGTTCTGATTATTTGTTACAAGCGAAGTAACGAGCCTATGATCTATCATTAGACAAGAGAAAATAAACACAGAGTGCGCAGGTTCGACTTCTATAGTGCTTGAAATGCCAAGAATAACAATCAATTCAATAAATTGGGTCGCCCGGCGAATTGGGTCGCCCGGCGCACTCTCAAAAGAGCGCTAGAATGGCAACTTCAATACAAAGATGACCTTAATATTGAAATCATAAATTGGTTAACGATTCAGTAGTTTTAAAGAAATTTTCAATGCAGATTTACTAAAATACTACTTAAAGAATGGAAGACGTTTAGAAAATTCTAAAGCTGCAACATACTTAGGAACAATGCTTTGAGATTCAAAATAGACTTGAAATTACATTATAGGCGTACCTATAAGCCAAATTATTATGTATTTCAACCAAATTTGCTTGAAATTACCATTAAGCTCTAATGCTTGATGCGTATTAGTTAAATTGATGAAAAAGGGACCTCATTAAATAACATTCACAACAATTGACGCTCGTGTGAATAAGAAAATCCGTTGAACGGCGACGGCATCAAACTTAACAAACCACCCCCCCTCTCCCCTCAACAATTTGTGCTTTGAAGTTGCCACCTAACGAAGTTTCCCAGCGCGCTAAAAGGCGCTGATAAGGCGATTATTCCGCAGCGTTGCGTCGGTAAATTGGGATAATCTCGACGCCGCTTTAAAATGCACAAAAGGGCGCTGGCAAAACAGACAGGGGCCGTTTTTTTATTAATTGCTTATCCCATTAAATCACCACTTCAGCTGGAACGGCGAAAGGACAATAAAAAACTTTCAAAGAACTTTTTAATGACCTACTTTTCCCTACATGATTATAGTGTACCACATAAACCCCCCTAAGAAAAGCCTAAGAATTCTTGGTGAGTTACTTTTAAGATATTTTTGAGTGATTTCTAAATTTAACGATATTGGTACGCCATTGTTAGGTTTAATTTTCTTAATTTGGGTGTTTAAAAGTTGTTATTAGTAAAAAAAAGGATTTTTTGACTTTAAAGTAATCAACTACATTTTATATCGATTTGTGACGCGCAAATCGATGGAAAATGTTTCGCTCGTTATTTTCAAGTTATTTCATTCAATAAATGTTAAAAATCGCGCTTACTAATAATTCAACTGAAAAAAAAAACTTGGGAAAAAAAAACAGCTAACGACGCGCGAGCAACGGAAATTCCGGCGCGGGGCAACAAAAGAGCTTTGCTATTGTGACGCGACAAAGCGAGTCGGCCATGCGTGAACGCGGATAAATAAATTTGTCCTAATTATTGTGCGAAAACAATGGGGCACCTGCGCACAAAGGAAGGGGGGGGGGCAAAAAAGGTGAAATCGTAGGAAAATGCCAGGCGTGTTGTCTTAAGTTGGCTTAATGGCGGTTTAACAAAGGAGGTAAAATTACTCTAAATAAAGCAGGTAATGTCGTATGGACAAAGCAGATGAATTTTATTTTTAAAGGGTTTTATGCTTTGCAACATAGGATTTCTGGGGAGTAAAATACTTGGGTAAAAACATTTTAAACTTCCTTGGAACAGCGCTGGGTCCTATTTACAAATGTACAAATTAGTCTTCATTTTTTTTCTTACTCTGTGCGCTTGCGTCAACTAAAAATTACCGCCACAGGAAACTAAACATCTATTCTAAATTTTCCCTTTTTTGCTTCAAGGGTCGAAATATCGTCGCATACTCTTGTCCTTTATTATTAACACCGGTTGGGTACCGGTATATAAAAAATGTAGTAAATATCGAATAAAAGTAATTAAAACGCCACTAACACATTAAAAAAAAATTACTATTTTGTTGTTTTCTTACAAAACAATCACATAGTTTCGCCTTGAAACAACCTAAAAAAATCCCGTAAATAATTCTGTCGCTGACGCAATACTGTAGCCATAAATATACTGAAACAGAAAAATATATGAAAAGCAGCATTATTTTAAAAATTGGTGTCGATTTCACACCAAGACTTAAACGTGCAGGAACCAGACCAAAAATGGCGCCGGGGAAATTTCGAGAAGTTGACCGTAAGGTGAACCCATCAAAAGCGGCAGCGAGTAAAAATAACAAGCGCCCGGATAAAAAGTTTGCGCGTTTTCCTGTTTTTGTTGGAACGGACAGACTGACTGGGCTCCAGGCGTTTTAGTTGCACAGAAATACTCTTCTGCCTTAAGACTTTTACGTATAAAAGACTATTTCCAAGGGTTTGCTACCTTATTTGCTTAGAAAATTAAGCACATGATAAAATAGTCAAAACATTCTATATAACCCGTTTTTTTAACGGTTATGGAAGTCATTTTTGCAATTTGCATAATTAAAGTTATCTTTAGTAAGGTTAATTTGCCTTTAGGCCAAAGCTGTAATTTTTGGCGCACTTTCACGTCTGTAGAAACCTCACTGAAGTTTTCCCAAGTTTATCGAGATGAAAATCTTAATCTATGCGAAACGTGAGACGAAAATGACTGGAAGAAAATATAATAGGATAGTAAGAAGGCCAAGCAGCGATGCAATAAACTCTTTTCAAGCGACAAGACAGTTATTATTACTGGCGTCGGTACAGAAAACTATTTTTACACATGCCAAAAAATATTGAACAGAATACAAATCCTCGTGTATGACCAAATTTGCCACCTGCAGCCGTTTGGATTTTTAATTAACGAATGGGTAATAACGGAATAGGACAGTATAGTTTTTAGTTACACATTAAGCCTGTACAATGAATACCAAACCTATACAGTAGCATTTTATGAACGTTTTGCAAACAATCTTACGGTCATTAATGGCTGGAGGTTGTAGTTGGACGTAGAATAAATATCAAAGCCCATACAGAAGTTGGTATAACATTTTATTCATTCTTAACATACACCCGCAAACCCAAAGAACTATTATTTGTTTTACATTAAAACTGCTGATATCAAGATTTACAAATTTCAAAGCGTTTTTTTGCGCGTGTTTCGGGGGAAGAATATCTAATCCGGGCGCCGAAAAGAAAATAGCGAAATTCTAGACGAAAATTGCTTCCATAACGCGTCAGATCACACGGTAACCCGGTAAGAAAAATAGGCAATTAACTATCACCGAGAAACACCAGCGGTTACCCAGTCAAGTCACGCTGTGATTAATAACACATAGCGCTTTGGAAAAGAAAAAAATCGTTGTTTTTTTAAAAGATGGCAATTAAATAACGCTGGACGCCCAACGGTTATCTGTCGATATCCAGCTGAGTTGAATATTACTCATATCGGCGATGAATAGAACGGGAGGCGCACACGGCGTTCGGCAATTGGTCACGGTCTGGCGGACAAGGGACGTCCCATCGACACAGCCCTGTTTATTTTAGGTCAGGGACGGGATTGGCAATTATGCAGAAGTATAGGGACCGCGTATCGCCGCTTAGTGTCTACGTGTTTAGACGGTTCAACGTTTTTGTAGCTGGTATCCCCTTTTGTGTTGTGCGAAATGATAAATAAGGGGCAATTATTACTGAACTGGATAATTTTGTTTGAATCTGGAAAGTTGTAACCTTGTTATGTTCAACGTAGCACATTATGCAATATTTGCTCCGCAGATAGCTGTAAGTAATAAACAACTAATTATTTGAATTTTGGGGAAAATTCAACATCTAATTCTAATTTATTACATTTTTAATTTCGCACATTATGGAATAAATCTTTCCTCATAAGAGAAATTTAAGTTCTAAATAACTAATCATTTGATTTTTTTAAAACAAATTAACATGCTATACCAATTCAAAAAATTTAAATATATTTTTTACTTTTGCTAGCAATTACCGTGGTATAAAAGTGGCCCGCAATTCAACAATCCAATAAGTAAAATGTACTTTATAACTTGGTTTTCAGGCTTCAAACACATAATGACTGTTTTATGACAACTGGGGTCAAAATAATTATTACTGAACATTTAAAGCTCACTTAATACCCTTTCTTTGTGATTCAGCGGCAATTCCTATTACATAGATGGGCGGAAAATATGACGGGATAGATATGACGCATGGAATTGTAGACATCCATTGATTGGAGACGAATTATAGAGATAAGAAATTTCTCCTTAAAATGGGACCACTGGATCTTACGTAACGCTCACAGCAATTTTGAAATTATTCAATTAAAGAACAGTTCGAGCTAACATGTATTACTGGCATGACGCAAAGATGCTTCGTATAACTATAATTTAAACTGCGAACTCGCCATTTAAATGCATTAAAGTATTGATTTTTATCACGGCGCAAGAAATCGTGTTCAAAACTATTTACTTACAAGGAACGACTAGAATTTGAGCAAGCGGACAAAATTAAACTATTATATTTCAATTGATAATAATTTTGAGCTCAACATTTTGTCCTATTAAAAGCGAGCATCTTAAGCCGTAATTTCAAGCAATTGCCGAACTTAAAGTATCAAGTTACGAGAGATAATTTCAATGCATCGATATAAATCGAACTTAACAGTAAAAAATGCGAGCCGTAGGGCCGTTAAAGTAATTGGGGCGACGTTAGGTATTTCAAGATGAACATTATGAAATAAATTCCAGTTTGCAGACAGAAATAAATAGTTGAGGTTTTAAAGCTCTTTTAGGGCGAGAAAAATAAATAACTTGAACAGAAATTAAGCTCCCAAAAAGTAACATGTTTTCAAAAAAATCCATAAGATATGAAAAATCACATATTGTTCTCAACCTTTTTTTTTGTGATGAAAAATTTTTATCAATTTTTTACTTGTTTTTTTTGCCACTTTTCGCACTGTTTTCTCGTAATAACGAGTTCGACTGCATCATGGGATAATAATACATGTAAAATACATCTTTAGTTTTCTTTAGTGTTTTTTTTCTGCAGTTTTGTGGTTTTTCGCAGTACATGCATCATACATTATACAATCTATAGTGTTTTAAAGGGTGACTGACTTGGTGACCTTTTGGTCTTTCGTCACCCTGCACGTTAATTTATTTGTTTCTTTGCATTCTTTGTTATAAAACGATTACAAACGTGCAAATAAAATATATCTATCTATCTATGTGAGCATTTCGTTACCGCAATTAGGTTTATATACAAAAACATAATCTTGGAAAATTATAACGACGAATAGAAGAACCACTTCTATTTAAAACAGTTTACCTTAGAATTAATTCGCACTAACAGTATATTGCGCCAAATTAAGTTTTTAGTTTCGCAAAAGTGATGTTTAACGCTATTACTTGAAATCACGTCAACCCTATTGAAGGAATTTACAGTCTTTCATATAATGGTAAATAGCGATGTGGTAAAACTG
The DNA here is from genome assembly GCF_963924565.1 of Ascidiella aspersa. NCBI lineage: Eukaryota > Metazoa > Chordata > Ascidiacea > Phlebobranchia > Ascidiidae > Ascidiella > Ascidiella aspersa. Next base: position 36,363,598 of record NC_139449.1, on the reverse strand, counting down.
GGGTTTGAAGCTGGCGATTTGAACTAAAACTAGCACTTTATCCCAGGTGGGAATTTAAGCTGGGTTTTATAAAACAAAAAAGGATCAATGGACTGGAAAGGTTGAATTTCGTAATATCTAGAGTCGGCACATTTTTGAAAAATCATTGCCTTTACGTAGCACGAAAAACACATATAATAATCATAAAAAATACCAAATACTATGTATGCATAACACAAAAACTGCTTTAACCCAAGAAAATGCAAATGATAAGAAATCTAGGATTTTATAGAAGAAAAACGCTACTGGAATCTCTAACTCTGTTTTTTTGCTTCCGAGAATTTTGATGCAACTTTAATGATACCAGCTGCTAAGCCAGAAGTCTGGAATACATCACGGAAAAGGCAGCAGATGTCCAAACAAAGTTTTCCAAGCGAATGCTTTGAGTGGAATGCGCGCGATAGAAATGGGGTTTTGCTTAAACCTTAAATTCAAAGTATGTATAATATGTAGCTTAATAATAAATCGCAAAGCCAAAAAGGTCGAGTAGATCGACATCATCTTGATTAAGACATTTAGGTATGAACTTCTATCACCTTCAGCTAATTTGACGATCTACTCGACCTTTTTGGCTTTGCAATTTATTATCAAGCTACATTACAGATCCGTGCATAGTGTACCCAAGTAGCCTATAGTATGTCTTTAAAGAATTGCGGTGTTTTGGGCATTACTAAAACTTAATTGTGGAAAGTATTACCAGTGCATCAGCGAGTTGTTTTCAAACCCGCACATCCATAAACAACCTCATGTGCGCCCATATATTTTCCATACGCTTATTAAGCGTGCTGCACTTTTGACTTTTAGTGGATCGGGTCAATCAGATTTTTTTCTGCCATTTTCTCGCGACATCTGTCAATTTTTCCACACGGGCTATGTTAATGATTGTATGGAAAGTTGAAGTACCAGAGTATTTCAATTCCCAAGAATATATATTTCGTCTAATTGGCATCATTAGTTTCTTAAATTAAACACGTGAGATCATCCAATTCAAGGAAATGTTTTTGCAATTAAAGTTTTACTTGCTTACATACGCTTCAGTGGAACAGTGATCGACGAGCAGAAACCTAACTGCTAATGATTTCATAAAGATTAGAAATGTCCGGTACTTGGTATTTATTTTATTCCGATCGCGACATTTTGGTTAAAACTATCGCCGATGCAATATCTAATGACGTCATTACTATGACCAAACAAGCAAAATAGATCAAATTTTTACGTGAAATGGCAATAACTTCCAGTGTATCAGACTGAAACTTGTTTTTGCGTTAAAAAATCTACATGATAAAGCTACATACTAGAACCACTATTCACACAAATGAGTCGTTTTTACTGTTTGCGTTACGCTGGCCAACTTGGTAAACCAGGGCGAAAAAAAGCTTTGCAAATGAGCGCTGCGTTTAGCATTCAAGTTACGGGCAAATATACCTAATTACTCAGCGCTCATTAGCCCTAATTACCTCGCCATCATTAGTTCGGCAAACAGCAATCAATTATAAATTGCTCGCGCAAGTGACGCCAGGCATTCGCACTCTCAACTCCACTGCTTCTTATTTGCATAGATTCTGTAAATCGACGCCAGAGCTTGCTTTTTACTGCCAATACATCCCGCAACCCAACGCCTACGTAGGGCTGTTAAAAAGTTCGTCCAGTCAAGTCAACAAAGTAACGATTCCGCTCCAGAATATGACTTTTGATTGGCACTGGCACATTCATCGCACACTGTGAGTCTGTTTGTATATTTCATCTTTTCTAAAGACTGACGATTCATTTAGGGCGAAATTTATATATTTTACATCTTATAAGCGACTTTAAATACGTCATAAAATTCCAAAGAGTATTTTTTATAAGTCTGTAGTATTTAGTTGCCAAAGTAGATTTCGCTTAACTTTTACACGTTTTTAGATGTTTCTCGTTTTTGACTTTGCACTATACTCCACCAAGCACCTCATATTTCAAAAATATTTTTGCTAAAAGTATGATGGCCGGATAGGTCTGCTTGCGTTAATGTGTAAAAATTTCCGATCAGTAACTTCAATACTTCCGGAGATATTACACCAAGAACTTTGAGCTTGACATACATTTCAATTTTTAGGTAAATTTTCGAAACGTCGGTTTAGTATTTAGAGCTCGAATAAGAAATAAAACGGAACTAAAAAGCGACGAATAAGCGACAAGAAATTAACTAATTAAGTCTCGAAATGTTAAAAAGTTTCAAGTCTTAAAACTCAACCTTAGCGTAATTTTCGTTAGCTTAACTCAACTGAACAGTCTTACAAATGCACTTGCTACACATTTTAAACTAAATTCTTTTTTTAGGTAAAACTTTTTTCTAAATTTGCGGAAAACCTATTTTTATTCCCCTAACTCCCAGTTTCTTTCGCCGACGGCTTAAGCTGCACCAGCAACAAACATCTTCCCTTCCACAGGCGACCGCTTTCCGTCACCGCTGCCAAACAAACGCCTCTGTTTCGTCACAACAGCGTCGCGCTACCTGGAAATTCTGTCGGCGGCGGCGGCGGCGAGCTCGCGTCGCGTCTAAAGTCGAAACAATCTTAAAACGCGAGCGCTCTCCCGTTCGGAAACGACAGCCTACTTCGCGCCGAGACGCAATTAAGCGGCGCGAGAGAAGCCAAGAGAAAAAAGCGGCGCTTTGAAAATAAAAGAAAAAAGGGGCGAGAGAAAGAGAAACGAAGAAGAAAAGAAATATTACAAAGTTGGAATTTTCTTGGGCTTTCAGTTTTTCTTCTTTTGCGGTCACGGCTGGTAAGTTTACAGGGCGCCTTTGGAAGGCCATTAAATTTTAATATAGCTCAATAGGTGGCGCAGAAATAGCACTGTTGCTCTACCCCCATCTAGTACAACATTAAATGTAAAACACGGGCCAAAAACAATTTCTTCCGGCGCCTATCCTTCGATAGCATCGAAAATTTCGACCGGCCTAGCACGAAATTGCCGATTCAGGGGGTCAGGATAATTGCCGTCAATTTATGATGTAATAATAGGGCGCGGCAGGGGGGAGGTCACATGAAAGGCGGGGGTGTTAGGTTTCCGTTTTTCAGACCGCTGCATTTATCTACGGCTACGCACATTTAGACGTTGTTAGGTTTTTAACTGTGATTTAACTGGCTGTGATTGAGAAAAGTGGAGCATTTAATGGGGTAAAAACCCAGCGGTAACGCTGCTTCAGGTTCCCCTTCATTACGCATAACTAACTGATGATGGTTGAAACATCAAGCAAACACCTTTGATGATGTGTGTTTATTTGTGTTAATCGCAACAATTTTAGCTTGTTTCGTTCTGCGAAACCTTACTTTTTAATGGTTGGAATTGTTCGTGGATATTTGTTATAGTTTGTTGAATAAAAAATACTTTGTCGCTTTGAAATAGAGGAGCTTTGGCACAATTCTCTTCGTTAAATATTTTGCTAGCTTGAAATGACAAAGAAAAAATAAAGCAGTAGCATAAAAATATAAAATTGACCAACTATGGGTCCGTCTTCGTATTGCTTTTAACCATGTAAACTAATGCAGTCGGCGACCAAATGAATTCAAACGCGACCCCACTTTGGGTCGCGACCCATAGGCTCAGAAACACCGCACGCGTCGAATTACGGCGTACGCACTTTATCAAACTTATCTCACGCAAATTTTAAGTTGATCTCCAACTTATAATTTAACAGGCCACTTTATAAATTAGAAGGCCACACAACGAAGGTTGACAATTTTTTTTTCTGGAAGTTACAACCGACAACCAACAAAAAACCTATCACCGGTTGTTTTCTAATCTGGCTCAAAGTCATATTTAGATTTGTCAGAAAACAACTAAAACCAGATTTAAAATGTTTTCTACATTTCCAAAGCCACAGCACGGAAAACGTCAGAAATTGCCAGCTATAATAACAAGCACTCCTTTAGTCCATGCTCGCATTCCCAATATATCAGCCTGTAAAATTGTATTTTCGTTAGTGCTGTGTTAGTTGTGCAAAGAGCGCACAACTCTTATACTGTAATTGCAAAACTTGACTTACAATTTTGCTGCTGATAGCAAGCGAAAAAACAACAACAAAACAGATTTTAAGCCTAGCGAGTCAAAAATCAGTTATATGCGACCTCACAATAACTCATTTTGTAATAAAATACAAAATAATCCATTTTTATAACAACAAAACGTAAAAGTGTCAGCGTCTAATTTAAAAATCGTCAATAACCTTTAAAAACCTAAATTTAATTTCCAAATAAAGTTCCTTTGCCGCGACAAGCGCTAAAGCCGTAACGTCGCGCGAGCTCACGTGTGTTACGTCACAGAGGATAATTTTGCACGAATATTTCTGGATGTGTTTTGCTCGCGACAAACCACGGCCGATGTTTTGACAGCATGGGCGTGTGCGTAAATAAGAGTAATTGACCGTAGCCTCTTCGCTACTTTCGCTTGCTTTCTGTGAACGCCACAATTCAAAATCTCGAGAAAAAAGCTACATTTTGCGTTTTTTGCATCAAGGCCCCTTATGTTGTTTCAATGGCAACAGTAGTGGACAATTTTCAATGAAGGATTACGCCAATGCATGTCACGAAAAATTTACGAAAAAGTCGGCATTTTTACAATAGCAGCACGTTTTTATTTATTACAGACTTTAAACAAAATGCGTTGCTTTTCGCTAAACTTGTGTAGGCGTTTAAATTCGAGCTTTTGTCAATACGTCACGCTTAACCTCAAGCCAATGTTTCTTAACCACTGGGTAGCAACCAAAAATGGTGGCCCTCTGATTTGGTTGGGTCGCCGACTGCAGTAGTTCACATGGTTGGGTGTAGTAAGATTATATTTATATTTTTTATAAATTACCGTTAACGATTGCCCCCTAATTTCCATACTAGTGACAGTCTGTATCTCAAAACGACGCCAAACTGCGCCCATAAGATTACAAAACTTATCCACTAACAAGCCCTGGCCAAAATCCTTGTTAAATTCGGGCTAAATTAAACGGATTTATCTTTGGCGGGGGAGTAAGCAGTATTTTTACAAATTGTCGGTAAAAATTGCCACCTGATTTCCATACTAGTGGCAGTCTGTATCTCAAAGAATGCTAAACTGCGCCCATTCGAACTGAAATAAAACGGATTTATCTTTGGCGGGGAGTAAGCAGCTAATTCCCCGGGGGGGACCCGAGTTGCACCGTTAATCGGCGAATTTGATAGCGTAATCGATTCACGCCAAGCTTCAGCGCAACGCGAGAAGCTGTTTGTGTCGTCAACAATGGCTGACATTTCGTGCCCCGCTCCCAGTTAAAATGCACGACCATGGCAGCTAATTAGAAGAACGTGCAAATGCCGCTAATGAAGCTGTAAGTTGAAGGTTGGGAATCACGAAGGGGTGAAATAATAGGGATAAGGGTTTATAACCGGGGGGTGGGGTAACTAGGGTTAAAATAATGGGGTAAAATATTAGTGGTAGGGGTGTTAGGGGACATAAGGCTAAATCTTAACAGTAGGGGTATTATGGCTAAGGTAGGAGCGAAATAATAGGTATAAGGGGTTATAAATGAGAGAAAGGATCAATAAGGCTCAAATAATGGAAGTATGGGTCTTAGGGGCTACATAGGGAACAAAGGGATTGGTAAAATATGTGTAAGGTGTTACAAATGGGAGCAGAAATAACTAGGGATGAAAAATAGGGTTAGGGGTGTTAAGAGGGAAATGGTAAAGGAAATAAAATTGGGGGAGCAAAGAGGCAAAAGAATAAGGGTAATTGGTGTTAAGGAAAGAGTTCAATAATACGGAATGTGAGTTAAAAAGGTGGCGAGGGGGGGGGGCGTTTAGGGGCGATGGTGGGGCAAAATATTAGGGGTAGAGGTGTTACAAAAACATGGGGGTACACGGATAGGGGTAAAGTAACTTATTTTATTCCGAAATTCGATATTTTAAATAGAAAGGCAAAATAAGTAAAAATAACTTGTGATCTGCCAAAAGGCACAAATACGTGACGTCATCGAATATCTACTCGTCACAAACAACCCATACGACCCCCCTCTGTCGGAAACATTCAGGCCACCCCTGCAATAAGAAACCCGTTTTCTTGATGGACGGAACAATTAGTCTTTGAGTTGTGATAAGGATCTGCCGAAACCACGGTTGAGCAGCTGGCGAGAAATTTGGGCCAACATTGCAAGTGTGCGCCAAAAAACGTGGATTTTCGACGAGTTGTTTCGTACTTGGCCCGTTTTGCGATAAACATTTTGTGGTGCGACTTGAGTTTGTTGGAAGTTGTGATTTGTCAGCGGAACAATTTTATCGATTGAACATCGTTGTGGGAACTTAAGGGAATGTGATGTTATCACAAAACCACAGCGTCAACGAACAAATCCGTTAAGAGTTGACAGCATTTTGTTTTAGACATCCAACGTTAAACAAACACCTTACTGGGATGAAAATCACTAAACCGTCACTCAATTTCGGAAGGACATTTATACTTTGTTGTAAGAATAGATGATTTGTGATAGAAACTGACCCTCAAAAATTAGTTTCAAGGGTAACGTAGATAGATAGATTTTATTATTTTGGAAACAAAACAACTAAAACTCAGTACGAAGTAACAAGGAAAAAATACAGTTGTTTGTTCCAGGCTGCAGTGAAAGACCGTAAGGTACATCGAGTCAACTGCACCCCTTTTTATTTTTTTTTATTTTTTTATTTACAAAACATTGGTTAAAAAGATAATACTTTGACAAAAAGTTCCAAAAACTTTGAGTTTATCTTAAACCGCAAAATATTGCCAATGGTACATTTGACACACATAAATGTATCCAAATTTACCGGTTAATTAGATTTTGAACAGGAACGGCAGCTATGACGAGAATTTAATACAATTTGTCTTTAAATAGTGTCACCTGATTACTGTACTGTTATTTAGTCGTGAATGGTAAAATTTTGTTGTTTACCAAGGTTTGACTTGCCCACATTACACGCATGACCCTTTCGGCTCGCCGTAAGCCTTATATAAGCGAGCGTTTCCTTTAATTCGGCGATGTTATCTCACTTTTAGCGGCCAAATTAAAACCAGCAGCCGTCAGCTGAAGATTTCGCGATACAACAAAGCGAGGAGGTGGCTAATTGCGCCCGACGCTAATTAATCATTGCGCCTGTCCGATTGTTTCGTAACAAAGGGACACGCCGATTGCTGAGCAAACAAACAGCGCTTGTGACGTCACACAACGAAGTGTGCGTTCACCACCACCCGGTTAAACGACGAGGTTTAATTTGTCGTCGAAAAAGCGAGAGATTTTTGCGATAAGGTCAGTTTCTTTTGATCTCGATCTGAATTGACGAGCGGCTGAAATCAGAAAAAACGCGCAAATTTCGTCGCGCATCTGTTAATGGCCTTTTGTCGTATCTTGGCGCACCTGTCTAATGCACTCTGATAGGGATTTTATCATTCCAAACATTATGAAAATGCACATTTAAGTGATGGCACTTTTCAACGTTTTAAACGAACTGAGCGAATTTAATGAGTTACACGTTTAGAAGAGAGAAAACAACAACAGAAAAACATAAAACAATCTCGCGTTTCGAACGCTGACTTTTTTTTGAATGCTAATTTAATGTAATTAAACAAAATAGTTGTTTCTTTATTTTTCCTACTTTTTTGTTTAATTTTTTTTCCTACTTTCTTGTTTAATTTCCTCTCGTGTTTTGATTATTTTAAATCTCGTAAAATGGAAACAGAACCCACAAAGCTGAACTTTTTTGTCGAATCCAACACCCTAAACATCCCAAACAAACCCTAAACATCCCAAAGAGCAACTGAAATATGCAAACATGTTTTCTGTGACCAAGCCCTTCTAGAGTCTGACTGGCCAACGATAGCGGCACCCATTCAATACACAAGATGCCTTTGAAAATGCTGATTCCGAATCCAAACAACACCTACAAACAGGTAGAGAATTGCCCGTGAATATAAAACGCTTAATTTTGACAATATCGTGGTAACTGGAGCTGGGAAGGGCCTAAATCTAATCTTTGTGAAAATTTATTTTCGTCGGCCATTTCAGATTGAAGTTTCAACCCAAAATACAAGCCTTGAATAAAAATTACACAAATCAATGTCGCACCATTTCGCAGTTCCGTAACAAGTTATTTTTTTTAGGTTTACAGCGTGTTATCAAAATTATTTAGTTTTTATAAATAGGTAGGTCTGTTGTTTTAATAGTTCGCAAAAAAAACTTAGGCTAATTATACCAGGGCACACCATTGAGCGGTATATCTTATCACTAATGTAGCTATGAAGTTATTTTTTACCCAAATAAATTCGTTTTTATGTGTATTTCAAACATTTGAAATCATGATTTAAGTTAAGTCATTTAAAATCAGCGACTTAAGACTTATGTCAATTCAACACCGAAATGTTGTTATTAAGGAAAATTCAAAAATACAACATTCAGGAAAACATATTTAGGAAAGAACCAATTTTTTTATCTATTATTATAAAGAATATGCTTGGTTTTCAGTTATCACATCCATTGAGTGAAAAACTGCTAAAACAACTGATTTTATATAAAACCCTAAGATATTTCTTTAGTTTATTTAAAATGAAAAGGTTATTTTTTAAAATGAAAAGGCTATAGTTTTCATTTTATAATTTATTCAAAGTAAATCGAAAATGTGTAAGGATACAGTTGACCACTACATGTCGCATCAGAGTCGGAAGTAGCGGCCAAAAATGAGAGACTTTTAGCAAATTAAGATACAAGTTTACCTGACCTACATCTTTTTGTTTAATAATTATGTTAAACACACAAAGTTTGACGATTAGTAGATACGCTTGTTTTTACAGGTTTTAGAAGATAGCTAATAAAGTAAACCCGGGTAGCGAACCAGGTAAAACAGATCTAAAAAAACCTGTCCCAGAAGCTGATTTTCACAATTAAGTTAAGACATGCCATTTAGTTCCGAATGCCAGTTAGTTGGAAGCAAAGTCCTCTAATCAGGTATTTTAAGGATATTTGAGACCTATAATTTAAGGATCCAATATCCAATAAAAAATCCTCTAAATACTGAGATTATTGAATTAATTTTCTTTTGTTGTAGAAAATGTTCACGCTATTGAGGTTAATTACTATTTATATTTTGCATCGTTCAATTTAAATTGGCAAAGTTATACATGAAAAGCTTTATATAGTACTGGTATTTGCACTATCATACCAAACTCCCCATCACAAGTTTTGGAAATACATCCCCAAGCTGAGGTTTGAACATTTACAAAACAGCATGCAATTATAGCAGCGGCCCAGACATAAAAACGCATCATACCAAATCAGAACGAGACCTTTCCCACTAAAATGCCGCCACCATTATGCCACAATAATTGCATTATCAGCAAACAATGCTCTCCGGTCGTGGGAAAGCGCTCATTGGCTGCGCTCTGGCCAATTAACGCCCAGCAAAAGCTTCTCCTCGGCGCGAACTTAATTTGATTTATTCAGGATTTGGACAAATTCCACTCCCATAGGAAATCCTTACACGTTGCACTGTGAAGCAGACTTTCCACAGACCGCCATCAAAATGCCATCGCAGGCTTATTAGGCACGTACGGGCATTAGCTGTTCAGCAAAGCGTGCTGTATTTTGAAGAGCACAGCATAATCTAAGTCGTCATATTTAAACTCGACGCGCATTGAATAGCTTTGATGTTTTTGCCTGGTGTTTAGTTATATTGTAGTTCATTTTTAGTTTATTATTTTGGCTTTGGAACCCAATTCCCAAAATACAATCATTTAACGGACGATCATATCTATTAAACATATCTTTAAACCTTTGTTAATTATATATATATTTACTAGCTCTTTCATAAACGGCTTTCAAAGCAATTGTGATAGCATTACATTCTAATAATGTCAAACAACGATGTAAACACTTAATTTTCAAACGCCTTTTTATTAAAAAACCTAAAAATTAAAAGCTTTTAGGAACAAATTCGATTAAAAAAGGTTTAAATAGACTTAAAACCGTTTTCAATATACATCACAGAATACTGTAGTTACGCCAAACCTGTCTAAATTAATTCGAGCAAAACTTTTTTGATTTGTAAAAGATCAACAATTGGCAGTTATGGATAATCCCAAAACAAACATAATTATTGAAAATATTTGACAAATAAAAACTCTCACAAACAACAAGTTAACACCAAGGTTTATAACTTCGCCCCTAAACCGTTTTGATCTCACCGATTTCCATCTAATCCCTTCCCGGCCAGATTAACTCGCCCTGGCTGCTGCAAATCCACTGTGACGCAACAGTAGGCGCAATTATTGTCGGCACAAAGGCCCGTTCGATTGTGAGAGATTCGAATCAAAACAAGAATTGTTCTATAACTCTTGTTCCGGTGTTCCGGAGCCGCTGCTGTTGCCTTTTGGTTATGAGTCAAAAATTAAGTAAGTGGAGCAGGCCGCGGCCTGTCGGGCCAGGTTATCATAACATCGAGCAAAGCGCGGAAATTATAACGTGTGAAATAAGTGTCCTAATCCGTTGGCGACTGAATTATTCGGGCCGTTCGCTCAACTGGGTCTTGTTTGTTTTGTTTAAGGCCAGCCCTGTGTGCGTGATTGTGTGTGATTGTTGTTCCAAGTTTTGAAGTTGAGTTGAAAGCGCCAATCGCGCTCTACGGGGGTTTGGGAAAATGTTTATTTCTTAAATTTGGCGGTTGATTGGGTTTGAACCACTACGAGGTAGCTTTATACAAAAAAAAACGAACGTTATCATCGTGTGTGTATTGGTTAAACAAGGTTGCCAAACTTTAAGATGAAATTAATTCAAAGACATTCGAAGACTTTTGGAAGAAAAGTTGTAGGTTATGGAAGACCTACAAATTAAATCACTCTACATGCTTTGAAAACAATTTAAACAAAACAGTATAACTGACGTGCAATAAGGAGATTAAAACTTATTTCACGTTTATCATTACCGTTATAAATGACAGTCTGAAAAAATGTAAACTAAACTGTTTTACGAAGAACATAGCTCGAATGTTGTCATGATACCATCCCTCTATTAATTTTATAGAGCAGATGTCTGTGTGTTGTGTGTGAATAAAAATTACGCTGCAATTAAATACTTTAAATTATTCATCCGTTGGTCTTCATATGTGTGTGCATAATGAGGATAAATGGGGAAAACATGTTTGATCTGCTTTAGAACTGAATGCTTTTTGTCTGTATTACGTGTGTGCAAAGGCTGTGTATGAATGGGAACATGGGTACAATGCATAGGAATACAGACGTAAGTTTAACTGTTTAAGGATACGAACATGCACATGTACTGTGTACAAATACGACGTGTAAATGAAACAGGGACCCTTCCGCGATTAAACATGTTTCCACATAATTAGCAAAGATTTTTGACTTAACTTAAGATATATCACTTAGCAGCTTAAAACAGTTTACTAAAATATTGAAAAAAAAGTATTTTTTAGAGTAATTTAAACAATTAAGCTAATGGCATTTTTAAGGATAGAAAAGGTCGGGCTAGTAATGCAATGTAACTCAACTGAAACTAGGCCTAGCGGAAATTGCTGATGTGCTCATTGCATTGGTCGCAAGCAATTTGCAAGTTGTTCGACAAAACCACACAACAGTTCAGTGTTAGTCATACATTAAGCCAAGCCTGAGAAATATTATTGGTCTGCCTACTTTACAACCTAAATGTGGCTTTAAAGCCACTGCTTCAAAACGAACTGCAATTAAGCAAGTTTATAATTGCGAAAAGTAAATAATTTATTTCGCCAGTCTTGCAATTTCTATCGTTTGAAGAAAAATCACAGCTCATATAGAAGTAGGTAAAATTTTAAACATTTCGAACATCTCTTTATTCATGTCGAAAATAAATAAAGATATATTTGAACTGCTCTGAGTGTTAATTACTTCTGTATGGACTCTGATATTATTTCTACGACTAGCTACAACCTCCAACCATTATTTTAAGGTTTATTTGAAACGTTAAAAAATGCTTTCTACTTCTGTATGGGCTTTGATATTCATTCTATGTATAACTACAACCTCAAACATTTGCTCTAAAACCGGAAAAGTTTGCGTGTATTTTGCGCTAATGGACGCGCTGGCAATTCCGTAGATTGTAAAATTAACGCACATTAGGAATTACGCACACAACGCACCGATATAAAAACTGTAACAAACCAATAAAAATCACTTGATTCCAAACACAATGCCAAGCACTTATCCCTCTCTTATTTACTTTCCGTTTATTATTGGTTTAATGAAAATTAACTTGGAGCTTTTTTCAGTGGAATATGATTAAACTCAAATTGAGTTTCACATTGAGTCTGTGAAATTATAATTGGATTTCATGGCGCCTTTTACCAAAGCAATAAATTAAATCTGATACACACGCAATAAGCCATTCAAATTTCAAATATTACTATGAAATAACATTAAGATAACATACTAAATTCTTTATTAAATTGTGAAATAGCCTAAATGTTCTTTTCAAGCTTAAAATAAATAACCTTGCAGCCAGCTAGTACTTCCAAGTTTATAGCATCTTTTGTCTACTGAAAAAGCTTTACGAAATATTTTAAGGCAATGATTAGACAATAGGCCATAAAGTATATTTTTAATTTATCTTGAAATATTACTAAACAAAAATATACCACAGCCACAGTTTTACTAAAAGCTCTTTAAGACAACAGCCCTTACAGCTAACTGACAATCTCAATCACAACTGACTGGCTGAAAGTGTCATCAACTTTTTTAATGAGCACCAACGTGTTTCAATTGCAATGAAATTTCGAATATACATTAATACGAACTTGTACATAAGTAGAAATTGGGTTAGGCGAAATAAAACTTGCTAAAGTTTTCCAGAATGGTTACTATATCGAACAATCCAGGAAATTGCGTTCAGCTAAAAAGACAATCAGCCTATCTGACTTTATTTATCGTCAAACCTAAATTTTACAGCAAGTGGCAAATATATTTCAGCCTAGACGATGATAAATCCATTCCCTTAAAAAACTCTCGCAAATCAGAAGTGACAAACGTTTCGAAAGAAATCACGCCTAACTGGCTCTAACTAGCATCTGTGGCGCATACGTTATAGCATTAAACCTTAATCTTTCAGTAAGGGCCAATATTTTGGCCTGGAATATTGATCAAGATATTCTCTTCACAAAAAATCTCTTGCAAATCAGCGTCAAACTGACAAATGAGGGCCATTTTTTCGCGGGACTTGACCGCTCAGCGTAGCGGGTCGGCGTCAGCGCTGGTTTTTCGCACAAGAAAATGCCTGAATCGGAAGCAATCCCCGGCTGAGTGTCTTGCTCATTAGCGAACTCCCACGCTTAACCGGCCTTATCTCGCCTATACCGGCGCAATAAAACGAGATTTGGCAAGGCCATTTGATTCTATGGGAACATCGCCGGCCGGGGTTCGAGCAATTAGCCTGGGTAAAGGAACTGGGCAATTCGTTATTATTAAAATGTTATAAGCTGCGAAAATTTTAACCTGTTTTTGAAAGAGGTGGAATGAACTGAACTTGACACTGATAAAAATTTGAGAATATTTGAAAAGTTTTAAATTTTAAACGCGTGATGCAAACTACCGGATTTCGAAACCTACATGAGTTTTCCTGGTAAGTCTTGTAATGTTAGAAGATTGGTGCGTTGCTGCAACGTTGTGCAAACGAATCGGGCTATTTGTTATTAGTAAACTGGGCCGGTAATTACCGAAAATTTTTATCTGTTTTAAAAGACAAGCTCGGAACTAACTCTAAGACCGATCAAAAATTAGTATTTCAGAAGTGTTGTATTTTAATCATGCAAGTCAAATAACAAAAATGCCTAAATATTTTGATAAAATTGAGGACTATGCAGAAAGTAGTGAGTATGTTACGAAAAGTAAATTATCAAACCATTAAACGACTGCATATTCAAGGAGGGCTTTTCTCGTAAAGCGCTTTATTAACATTAAATTCTCGATTCGCCTGTAAACATCTACTTGTTTTTAGACACCAACAAGAAAACTAATTTTTTTACAGCAAAAATAGACCTAGAAATATGGAAAAACTACTCATAAACTTTCGATAAAACAAGAGCATTTAATCTAAAAATCTAAAATAAAAAGATTATTCCTTAATAAAACGTAATGATTTATTTCTAAGAACCTTATTTACCAAGATATAAGACAATAGGAATTCACGTTGTTAAGCTTACCGAAGAAACCTTAACAAACAAATTTAAAGAAATCAGCTTTTAACAAACAATTAAGGGTTTTACGTCTTTAGCAACTCAACTAAATCTAAAAAATACAACAATCTACCTCTGGGCCAGACTTGGACAACTAGATTTATTTTAGCTTTCTAAAATTAGATTAGAATTAAAATTGTAGCATTCAGTTTTTTAAATTGGAATGGCATTATAATTCGAACTAAAACTATTTTCATGAGAATGTGAATAGCAAATGTTGATAGGCTAAATTGGTGCTTTTTATCATAGCCTATGTTTAATGTCAAATTCACCTAAATGATTGTAAAGTCATCTAACAAAAACAGTAAATACAAACGTCAAAATTATTTTCCAAATGAGGGTCCAAAAAGCCGTCGGACGACGTGACATTAAAAGCAAAACAAAAATTAGGTTAGAACAAAAATTAAAGCACACAGGCCATTCGCAAAAGAGATTCGAATCAAAATTAGCCGAATTTTGCTCCGGATTCTTGAAATTATACAACCTCAACTGTACTCTAGACCGCGATTTTTGCCTGTGGGAACCTATGAGCGACATACGCGTTTTGCGTTTGCGGCGCAATTAGCGCAATTGGCGTCCTGAAACAGTTCCATGCACCACTGGTTGAATGGTGGGAGCTCAAGCAACATCGGATGCGTTAATTACTGCGCTGGCCTGAGAGCAGCTGCACTACGCTCTATTCAACCTGCGAAACTTTGCCGTTTTTTCGCGCTGTTCTCAGCAAATTTTGACTAACAAATGTGCATTGTGCACCTATGATGACGTGACAATGGTAATTCGAGCCGATCGCGCGATTTTAATGCGCTTCCGGATAATGCAATCGGGTTTGGGAGGTTGTAAGAACACACAAATCATTGTATTTTTTTTGTGTTTAAAGTTTTGCGACAAACAACGTTTTATATTTTAATGCCAAAATAACCTAAAATCAAACTTATAAGCCGGGAAAAGGGCTTATTTAAATCTTACTATACTGCTTTGAATAAGTTCCCTATTTGCGCAACAGTGCGACCTAAAATAGTAGATTCTCAACCTTTCTAATGACGTCATATTATGACGACATCTTTACAAAAATCCATGCCGGGCATTGTCCACGTAAACCATATATATTTTCTGGGCGTCCGTTTAAAAATTTCTGGACCCCTGTTTGAAAGGTCGTGTCAAAATCTGTTCTATAACCAAAATGTGATCACTGCAAATGTTCAAATGCTTGCTTTTGGGTAAACATGCTTGTTGATTAATTATATAAACACAGGTATTCTTTTATCGGTAATTTACATTAGTTGATTCTAACCTCGTGCAACAGAAGAGCAAAATAGATAATATTGTTTTCCCAGACATACAAAAAACTCAGTTTTTGGATAAACCACAGTTGTAGCTCAATCTACAGTTTTATTCCCAATTTTTCCCTAATTTTTGCAAACGTTGGCTTGTCCAAATTTTTTGGAAATATTTTTTTAACTTACCTTAACTGACGGTATTGGCTCAGGGGAACTCCCTTCTTCCTCCTTGACGTCAGGTTGTTTTTGTACACTTGGTGGCGCCACAGGTTCCAGCAAACAGACGAGGCTCTTTCCGTCCGAAGATTTCTGGGAAAATAAAAATAAATACATTAAGATGCTGTCACTTTCGTAGTTTTTGTGTATTATAAAAGCAATTATTTCGTTTAAAGCAGGGTAACCACCCACCAGCCGCAGTGTGAATTTTTTTGGTCTGCGGAATATTTCCGTAATTAAGATAAAGTATATTTAAAATGTTGTTGATTGGTGAAATTTCAAATTGAACCGCAATTTATGAAGGCTCACTACAGTTTTGTTGCATTATATTGCTTTTCAATTATATGTAAGTTAATGAAGTGATCGTCAACTCTTACTCGACCCTTTATGAAAAAAGATTAGTGGTTTAAAGGCATGCAATTAAAATTTAGCACAAAGTTTCTCAAAATGTGGTTCAAGACAATAAATTAAGGGCACAATCTTTTAAATTTTTGAGTGAAAAATTATATAAAGTCAGGGCCCATTGTTGAAATCGAATTTGTATGTAATCGGATAAATCATTTTGAAGCTTGTTAACAATTGGGAGTTATTATAACTGCTGGTGCGAAAGAGTACTGTAGTTGTTGTAACATATTTTTGTAATTTATTTAATTTGAAAATTGTGGGAATTCTGTTTTTAAAAATTGGATTCTGTGGTATTTTAAAGGTATGTTTTCTTGTATTTTATTAAACCCGACGTATAGGCGAGCAAAAAATTTAGGTGAACCTTTAATTTCTAACGCACGTTTAAAACAAAAAGGTCAATTTGAAATAGATAAGCAATACTTGAAGGCAAAACGCCAGGTGCAAATAAAACACCTTTTTCTTGCCAGCGTTTCAAATGCGCGATAGGAATCACGGTTGGTGCCAAATGCATTAAGAAGTGCCTAAAGTGACTTCGAAGTCTAATTCAAATCCACAGTTAGGTGCCAATTAGCTGCTGGGTGCGCAAGTTGGTTTAGCCAACCCGACATTTTACTCCAAATGATAATTCACCATCTTCTGATACAAACGACGCTATCGGGGTAAATCAGATTTTTCACACCTAGTTTTAACGTTAAAATTCGCTTTGAATCGAATATAAGGCTAAATATGGCCTTCACTTAGACAGAAACGGGTAAATGGCATTTAACTGAGAGGGCAGGGGCCCGTAATTGGCATTTCACCCCTTTTAGCGCCTCCCGCCACCCCTTAATTTGCGCCCAATCTATGTAGGCCGATAAGGCGACAAACTGCTGAGTCTGTTTACGACTTAAAACGTGAGAAGGACTCGATTTAATGAGATTGCGATAAGTAGAGAGACCGCGCTATTATTACAGCGGCTCTTTGAAGTGAGATTCAAGCCTGGATTCCGGTGAAATGTCGAATTATTAAATCTCACCCATCTATATAGAACTCATTATATTGACAAAACAATGCCACTTTGTCGGTACACAATGCAGGGATCGATAATGTAGCTTGATAATGAATGTCATAGTCAAAAAGGTCGAGTAAATCGAAATCATCTTGATAAAGACGTTTCGATACGAGCTTGTATCATCATCAGTGTAGCTGGCCAGAATCCTACCACTTATATTTCAATACAAGCAAATAATATGTGGAATCACTGGCTTTGTTGTATTTAAATAGATATTGCAACAATTTTCGTTTCATTTTAGTGGAATGCTCATCTGCATTTTTGGTAGTTGCATTATTAAATATTTTTTACCACTCAACACTAATATCTGACATTAAGCCTAACGACGGCATTTACCTAGCTAATACCACCGGCATATCATTATATGGATTTCATTGTTAACAAATAAAATAAAATCAGAATCTATTTAACAAATAAAATAAACTGAAAAAAAAGTGGACAAAATAAATATAAATAAAATACTAATAATATTCCACCCACCCGAACTTACGCTAACCCGCACCCCCTAACACAAACAATTTTGCCATTATAAATCCCTGGAAAAAATGTGGTAGGATTCTTTGCGCCTTATCAGTTAATGTGTGCCAAGAAAGTTTAACACATTGGAACGTCTTTATCAAGATGATGTCAATTTAATCCAACTTTTTAGCTTTAAGATTCATCATCATCAATGCCCCTTCTATTGCGTCATAAAGGCATCAAAGCTTACCTGTAGAACCATGTTTACATTGCTGTTATTATTCAAATCTTCCAACTCGCGTCCGTTAATTGTGACGTCATGCTCGTTTGTGACGTGTTGTACGAATGACGTCATCGAATTGAAGTTAAGTCGACACGGGAAGCACATCAGAATGGATGAATCACTGTGGCGTAAAAAGGTTTGGTTAGTGATTAGCGAAATATTTAGGAGACAGAAAGTGAATTGTTTTTACCCGGGATTTTTAGCGGCGTTAAAATGTGCGTCGCTCTCGGAGGAATGAAGGGAGTTGACGCGGTTTTTCACGACGTCGTCGAAAGCGCGCACTAGAAACGTCCGCACGTTTGGTTTCATGACGACCGCTGGACAAATAAAAAAGAGAAATAAAAAACAAAGACAAAACCTTGACGAAGAGATAAAATATACACTACATAGTAAACCACTAGATATAGTAATATAATTTCCGAAAACTTTCTATAAATAAATGTTTTTCAAGGAATATCATGATTTTCATTGACGACCAAGCTTTATTAGGTACAACTTTATTGTTTGATATAAAACAATTCTTAAATATTCTCTTTTCCTTACTATCTCCATGTATGTCCTCGGGATTATTTCCAATCGAATCAAGCACTTCCGGGTTCCCACGCTCACCGGGGCGCCCACTAGTGTCGAGAAACGTAAGGAACTTTGGGAGTTTTGGAATATTTTTTTCAAGTTCAGTGTTATTCAGCACAACAGCGGTTTCGTTGCCAATGCTGTTGTTGTTATTGCTGTTGTTGTTTGCGTTTGAATCCTTTCCCGTTACGACGTCAACAATGTCGTCTGTGACGTCATACGCTCCTGCGTATTGCGAAACGAGCGAGGCGGAAATCACCAGAGCGGAACCGTTGGCTTTGTACAGGATCTGACCTTGGAATGAACTTTCGGCGGCGGCCGAGGAATGTTTCGTCACAGATACTGGTTTTATGACATCACTATGACCGATTATAGTCGGCGATCGTGCGTGACCTTCAGGTTGTGACGTCATTATTATTTAACCTTCACGGAAGCAAAGCAAAGCAGAAGCTAAATCCCATCTGGAAAGACAGAAGAGCAAGGGTTGAGCGATATTAATTGATTTCAGGCACGAGTGGAAATCAAAAGCTTCAGGCTCCATACTTTGGTCGTATAGAAACGACGTTCCTACTTTTTGGAGCATAATGGTTGGAGGTTGTATTAAGACGTAGAATGAATAGTAAACCCATACAGAAGTAGGCAGCATTTTGTGAACGTTTCAAATAAACTTAAGATAATGGCTGGAGGTTGTTGTTGGACGAAGAATGAATATCAAAGCCCATACAGAAGTAGGTTGCATTTTAAACAGAAGTTGAAAATGAATTAAGATTTATTCCAAACGTTCAAAATGCTACCTACTTCTGTATGGGCTTTGATATTCATTCTGCGTCTAACTACAACCTCCAACCATTATCTTAAAATTTATTCAAAACGGTCACAAAATGATACCTTACTTATGAATAGGATTTGATATTCTTTTCACGTTCTTATTTTTAAACCGCACTAAACTGACTTTATTCTATTTTTGTACATCCAATTTCTGTGTGTACTACCGGAAGTAGCCTAAATAAAACTGAACTATTCTCTTTTGCGTAGCGCCATGACAAGCCGCATTTTTCATTTGATTTCATTAAAAAAAAACATCTGTTTTTCTTACCTAAAATTCCTTCTAAAGC
The DNA here is from genome assembly GCF_963924565.1 of Ascidiella aspersa. Taxonomy (NCBI): domain Eukaryota; kingdom Metazoa; phylum Chordata; class Ascidiacea; order Phlebobranchia; family Ascidiidae; genus Ascidiella; species Ascidiella aspersa. The sequence goes on along the minus strand of NC_139449.1, from coordinate 36,343,937 downwards.
CGCAAACCATATATCTTTAATTAACACAAATCAAGTTTAGCTGGTCTTTAAGTTTACCCAAAATTGTTCAACCTAACTATATTGACTAAAAAACAACCCATATCTTCGCCAAGAAACATGGTTAAAGAACGAAAGGACCGCTTACCACATCAAAACAAAACAGCAGAGCATTGATAAAAGCCAGGTCTGTGATGAGTAAAGGCCGACTCGAAATTAAACATCCGAGAGATGAATTCTCGGGCCTATTTCTGGCGGCTTTACCGTGCTATTGTTCCTTTGGCGCGTAAATAACGGGCGCCATTTTATAATCACCAGGATTTCTTCGGTTAATCCCAACAAGACGAAAGCGTCTGAGAAAAGCGCGTTGGGGGTCCGGGGTAGCAAAATGGGGGGGGCGGGGGTGAAAAGGGGTTGTTGGTTTTATAGATGACGTAACAAAGTGCTAGAACTGAGCGATTAGAATTGAGCTAAAAGCATTTTGAAATTTTCACGTAAGCTTGTTTACAATGTGGTTACTAGCACTTTAAAACTTTTGGTGGTGATTTTATAATAAAAACTTGTTCATATTGCTATATTTAAAATAATTAGTAAGAGAAAATAGAAGGTGGGGGGTAAAGGGGAATTAGTAAATTTTTACACGCGGCGTAAAAAAATGCTAAAAACATAGCGATTAAAATTGAGGTAAAAGCTTGTTGAGACTTTCGATGTTAATATTATCCAATTTTCATATTAACGATCTCACATTTAGTAAAAATAATAACGTTGAAAGAAAACTTCTGGGACAAATAAAACTCAGCAAACAAATTAATACACTATTTCCGCCTATTCCTTTTTATTTTAGTGGCCTAAAAAACGCTATTTTTCCTACGGTATGTCACTTTTCGTTTGGAATATTGTGACGAAACACACAACGCGGTTAATTGGTTATGACGTCATATTGGTAACAAGTTTGAAAAATAACTGTTAGAATCGATAACGGCGCACATCCCGAAAAATTCCTGAACAGCAACTAGATGTCAATGAAGCTAGGATTGAAAAGTTCGTAAAACACTTTGACATTCAAAGCTCAATAAAATGCCGTGATCAACAGTTTCGCTTTAAACTGGAATAAAAAAGAACCAGGATTCATAAAAAGACCTTCACTTTTCATTAATGTAATGAGATACAGTACATTTAAAACACTTATTTCCAATATTTCTCGTATTGTTAATTCCAAATGCCAAAGCCAAGCTTAATGTAAACAACTACTGGCGAAGATGTAACGTCACTTAATGACGTCAAAACCTAACAAACATTTGAATTCGTCGAGACATAGACACAGCCCACAGTTGATGATTGTGTGCCCAGGTAAAAATCGGCAAAACTACTTTTCAACATTTTTACGACTAAGTGAAGTACGAGTCACAACTCACAAGATCAAAATATTTGCGTAAAACAACTTTTTTGTTCATTATAAATGTTAGCAAGACACAGTTTTCAAACTAAACTGGTTTAAAGACAAAACTAAACAGTTTACATAAGTTAAAGAGTCCTCCCACAAACTGTGCCTTAAACCAACTGACATTTAACAAAATGTACCGAAAACTGCCTGAAAGCTACACTTCCGCTAATTAGAATCTAGTTATAGATGAATTTTACACACACAAGATTCTCTCGGATCTTGAGTCGCACTAGACTAACTAAGCTGACAAAGGGTTTGGCACCACGCCCGGCCAAAGCAAACGGAGCGGTGCTATCAGAAAATCACGAAATTAAACAATTAATTCGTGTCAAGCCCCTCGCCGCCACACAGGCAAGACAAAACGGCCACACAGAGACAAAAACGCGTTTTACGGCCGAGCACTAATTCAAACAGACACAACCTGTGATTGTTGATTGTTACGTCAGAATCAACAGTGTGTCACGTCGACAATTCCAATATGCCGGTTATAACGAATGGAGCCTGTGGAATAATTACGCGCAAGCGAGAGCAATATAATTAATGCCATAAAGACTAAGCAAACACGCGCATGGACGGCGCACTGCTCGTTAAATGCTCGAGCCGTCCAAATAACGGTTTGGAATTTTAACAGCGCAGCACACGCTGCTTAGCCTGGCCAGATGCGGAAGAGGAATTAGTTAGCGCCCGTTGTTTCCGATTTTAAGGAAGCAGTAAAATAGCCCTTCTTTGAACACTTTTTTTACTGCGAAATCGCACTGCGTCAACTGAACAGTTTAACGGTTGATTTCGAGTCTGTGACTTTCCCCAAAGGAATTGCTGTTACTACGCTCAGTCATACTCAATTAGCGGCGAATTTAAAACCAACACGGAAAACCGACTGGACAAATGATTTAACTGATAAACGCAAGCAGTTGATTTAGCAGTTAAATAATTGTAGGTAAATTTGATACGTTTCTATAATACCAATACATTAACACATTCGTACAGTTGCTGACAATGAAACAAATAATAAACAGGCTTTCATTCTTTGTTAAGGTTGTTGAAATCTTTTATTAATTAACACTTTGTTTTTGGCTTAGATTTATATCTAAATTTTGCCCATTTTTGTGAAGTTTTTTTAGCATTTTAACACATTTAGATAACACTATGCACGGATCTGTAATGTAGCTTAAAAATGAATGACAAAGACAACTACTTGAAAATGAAATTGCAATGACAACTTCACATAACTGATTATAATACAAGTGTGAATGATTTTTGTTTATTTACTCGATCTATCAGGCTATTTATATTCACAACATTTTTGTTTGGGGTACCACAACTTAACTCAAAACGTATTTGATAACACGGATTTGTAAAGTAGTAAGTCAACGCCAACTAGGTCTAGTCACATAACTGATTGTGACACAAGTGTGTATCGAAACGTCTTTATAAGATGTCAATTTACTCAACCTATTAGTCTTTGTAATTCATTTTCAAAACATTTTTGTTTAGGTACCACGATGTTTCGCCAACTAGGTCGAGTCACATAACTGATTATAATACAAGTGTGTATCGAAATGTTTTTTATAGGATGCTGTAGATTAAGACCTAATAGACTTTAATAACAATTTTCAAAACATTTTTGATTGGGTACCACAATGTTTGAAAAAAGGAGAAATTTGCTTTTGATTGCTTCCTGGTCTCCACGAGTTCGCAAAAACCAAAAAATATACGGAAGAAACACAACAGAGAAGAAGCAGTAGGGCAAACAGGGCAAAGAAAGGAAGAGGAAAAAAGAGAAAAGGCAGGCTAATTGCTGCTTTACGGTTTCAAGACGCTGGCACACAATAGGGCCGGGCAAACAGTCATCAGGGGAGCAGAAAAACTAATTAAAGCCGCTTCTACGGAGCCCATAAAAAAGACGGCTCGTCGCCGCACCCCGGAGCAATTTAATCAGCGGTGGGAGTTTTAATGCGCGTCAATCGTTGTGCGCGTAAGGATTTATTGGCGCGAATTAAAAGGGAATTTGGCGGGCAACGGTAAAAAGGCAATTACTTTATGCTGCTGGCGCGGGACGAGGCATTTAAAACTCAATTTGCAGGTTCGATTTTTACGGCCGCGACTTCACAATGCTTCGATCAGAGTAACTGGCAACACGCAAACGCTACATGCGCGTCACCCGCTTAACTAGGAAAAGTGTTGGCAATTACTCTTCGACCGCCCAAACATCAAACGCTAACGACTCCTGGCTTCTGAATAGCAGTTAAAAGTTGATTCCGATCGTAACTGTATAATAAATCGGGAAAAACGTTTTAAAAGTTATAGAGAGTTCATTAAAATGACCTGTAAAACGTAAACATTCCGATGTATGATTAAAATCGTAAGAGAGATTTTACAACGACGGCTCAATTAGTTTTATGAAACCGTTTACTGGAGGTAAATCTTTTCGAGTTTTTTCCATTCGTAACTCAAAAAAAAAGAAAAAAAGAGAAGGAAAATTATATTAACGTTTGTTATCAGGGATAATAATAATCAAAAAAAATTAATGAAATATTAATCGATGCCATTCCACCTGAAAACGGCGACCTGAAGAGATTGTCGAAACGTTGGAGAATAAATGTTATTGTCGGGGAAGAGGGGCACGCATTTTAAAAAGCCTATAAAACCAACCAAATGGTGTGAAATATTTTCGTTGAAAAAGTGTTCCTAGCACATGCAAGGGTTGAAAAAAGTTTTGTTAAAGAGAGCGTAACTTGTTGTAAAAAGTGCTATCAAACGGGCCAAATGATGTAGCGAAAGGCGTTATAGAGGGGAATGTAACTTAAAAATGGCAATAAAACTGGGCACATTGTATCAAACATAAAAACAAATTGGAAAAAAGAGTGGCATGGAAACATGTGAAACATTTAGGTATATCAGAATAACTGGTAAGCGCCTCTTAACAACGATTCCAACTCCAAGGCAGGCTTGTCTGCTTGAATTGAGCGCAGAAAGCAGACCTTAATCCAAACCAGCTGCCCGTGGGAGGCCAAGGCTTAGCACAAACAGCCCGTGACCAAGGAATTAAACTGATTCGAAAACTTTGGGCGAAAGTAGAGTGGTGCCAGACGATTGTATTGGAACTCAATGCGGAAGCCTTTCTGCCAACTTACCAATGCAGTTAAGTGCTGGATTTCACTTTATTGGAGAATCATACTGTTGCTACCGCGCATTAGTAAACTAAGAATAATTTCTTCCGGTTATGATGATGTTAAGATTGTTTATAAAACACGATTTCTTAAAATTTTACCGAAATGTATATTCCGCTTTATGAATAGGCGTCATCAGTTTTCTGTACAAACTTTTTTTTATTTATTTGACTAAAATATGCTATGCTAATAAGTACCATTATTAGCACGAAAATATTTGCAATTAGATTGTAATTTAAGTTTAAATTCTAGTTCATTGTCTAGTTTGAAGAATCTAAAATCTATTTAGAGAATTTGGCAATTTTAATTCTAATCTAATTTGGAAAAAAATGCTCTAATTTTAGTTCTAATCTAATTTGGAAAAATCGAAATGCCCTAATTTTAATTCTAATCTAATTTGAGAAAAATAAAATTCTTTAATTTTAATTGTGATCTAATTTGAAAAGAATAAAATAAATCTAATTGTCCAAGTCTGGATGTAAGCCACAGAAAGACACGCCAGCCATGGAAAGTATATGAAAATTGCGAATCACAATTAGAGATCAGCAATGTGACTTTCCAATTGAGCAAAAATCACATTCCTGAAGATTCACAAAAAAAGTATTTGCACCCGTAAACAATGGTGAGTATGAGAAATGGCAGAGGCACCCCGGTTGGGAACGAAATATGACTTAAATCCCTATTATTTCCGCATTTTTAACGAAACAATATTTGTAAATACAGGCCCATTTACTTTCTATATGCGAAGAGAAAGTCTCTATGAAAAAGCATACTTTTTCAAGACGTTTTATTTTAGGCGGTACAGTGAAAATAGATGAAATAGTAGCCCTGCCTAAAAAATATCCAGAAAACAGTGACTTTTACGTCCAATCCAAAATTATCGGCCACGTTCAAGTGCTCCAAGATGACAAATAACGGAGCGAGTGAAGATTGTTTTCATTATCCGTCATTCTAATTGCTTAAAGAGCTGTAGAGTGACTCCCGGAGACCCTGATATCACCTTTTGATAACTCGTGAAGCGGCCAATTAAGCTACAGCAGTGTCGTTTGCAGTTTGTTTATCCAGACAGTTAGATTGGCAGTGGGCTGGTGGGTAGGGGAGGGCTATGGCCGGTTTGTGAGGGGGTCGTAACAACAACACAAAGGGGAAAAATAGGTTGTGTTTGCATGACACGGTTTGGAAAACAATTAGCTGGTGGCTTGGCGCTGCTATTAGTACAATCTGGATCGAATTGGGAAAGATTTCGGTTATGAACACTCGAGTGTTACCGGTGTACTTTGGATACGTCTCGCGTGGTGTCAATATTGGACAGAAGCTTGTTTTTGTAATACCTAAGAACTTGCAAACTTGATCAAAGAACTACTGGGGAGAAAACGTGTCAACATATTTGGACCAGGACCAACAACACGTTATTTTATATTTACATTGCTGTAATGTCCAAGTTCAAGAAATACTGTTACACAGCGTTCAATTAAGTGTGTGGCGTTGTCAATGTTGGACACATTCAAGGGATAACGTTTCTGTACCAAGACGACATTCATAGGGTAAATTTACCCGTGTTAATTATATTATGCCAATGCATAATACTTAATTTTGCCACATTATGCCTTCTTGTAGGCTAAACAAAATCAGTAAGTTGCCATTCCATATAATTTAAGCTGCATTACTATAAAGGTAAAGTACATTGTTGGGCTGTTTTTCAAGGTAGGAAATTAATATGTCAGTAGAATGGCGGCTATTAGTATAAACTGAACAGCTAAAACCGGTGAAAATATAAAAATGAGGGAGCACATACATAAAAACACAAAGTAAGTATTTAATGAACAAGATTTCGCACAATCGTTCTTTTAAGGTAAAGTGTTGTGTTAAATTGGCCAATATCGACATCTTAAATCTATATCTTTGGAGCATAATGGTTGGAGGCTTTTGTTAGAATATCAAAGCCCATACAGAAATAGGTAGCATTTTGAACGTTTCCAATATCTCTCTATTCAATCTCAACATCAGAAATTAAGAGATATTGCAAATGTTCAAAATGCTACTTACTGCCATATGGGCTTTGTTATTCTTTCTAAGATGTAGGCTTGTTCGTTTCCAGACTGCTCTGAGGTAATTTGGCGAAACAAAACGCCATAGCGGTCGATAACATTGGCGCAACAACGACTATTTCTATCGAAAGATATTTAGCGTTAATGGTCGCAACGAAGAGAAAGAGATGGACCAGCGATGATATTTATCAATGGAAAAGACCGTCACGCTTCAGCGCTCGTGTACGACTTAATTGGCGGATCTGGTCACGCTCCAGTGAGCAAGGAATACACCCACAGCCTTTTCCTTCGAGATGAGGACGCTTTTTTGAAGAACTAAAGCGAATGACGACACGCAAAATGAGCTGCTTGATTGGGTTCCGGGCGTAATTGCGAGGGAATTTGCTCCGAAATGCAGCCGAGTAATTGGCGCATTGTTTGTTTTTGCATCACGCTACAGCCCGGACGTTAAATTGGGTGTAAAATTAGGGCGCGTCGCCGCTTTTAACCTTTTAAAACCAGCAGCGCAATTACGCGCACCTATACCTCCCCCCCCCCCCTGTTTCGTTCTTTTGGGGCGTAATTTAGTCGCGCAACGATTATATCCGGAGCTGTATGGCTGCGAGGTTACACGGTAGATGATTTAGTTGTACGCCACAAGAAATTTAAACTTTGGACATTTTTTAAGCTAAATTCGCCAATTTATGCTTCAACTGCAAATCTGTGCATTGAAAGCCCAAGAATGGCGTCGAACTAAACCAATAGAAAAAGTACTGTACGACCTGAAGATAATTTTCTAATGAGCCACAAACATGACATCCTTCTGCTATTTTTTCACCCTAAGAATCGGCCACAAATGCAAATCACCCTTAACACTTCTTCCTTTGTAAATTTCCATTTCTTAAGATCCTAAAATAACTGTGTCCCTCGGAAGATAGTAAAGTGTGATCGCTGGACGTCAAGTGAGAAAATACAAGGTTAAAGTGGACACCATTAAGCTAGCTTTCATGCACAATTAAGTGCCTCAAGGACAGCGAAAAAGCAAACCAAACTACATCAACTTGTACCAACAGTAAACATTAAGTTTTACAATAACTCTATTTCCCACCCAGCAAGGTTTTAACCTCATTCATTTATTTCTAGTGACCGACTCATCAAAGTAACTTTCAAGTCTTTTGAAAAAAACTCATCAAAGTAACTTTCAAGTCTTTTTGGAAAAAACTAGTGACCGACTCATCAAAGTAACTTTCAAGCCTTTTGGAAAAAGTAACTGGTAGAAAGTTTAAAGTGTTTTTTATACTTGTTTTAGCTGTTTTTCATCATAGAGGTGTAATTAGTATTGTTAACAAGTTATAATGATTTAAATTCCAGTACGTAATTTAAAATACACCAACAGTCTACGTCAAAATATGATTTAAGTCCCAGATTTAGTCTTAACAAGAGCAAATCAACTTCAAATCAAGTCATTGACAGAAAAATAAAACGTTAAACTAATAAAATTGTTAAACTAGTCTGTAAATAAGCAATATTTAAACTAAATAATAACAAATACGCAACATACAGTCACAGGAATTGTTTTACGTGTTAAAATGGAGATAAAAAACAATTTTACTAAAAATATTAAATGAGATTAATTGTATTATGGACACAATAACTTAAGTTTAGGACAAGTAATTTGTCTAAAACTCTAAACCTTGTAACGTAAGTTTAACTTAGTCAAGCCACGAACTTAAGTCATTACAACAATGTAAAAAATTTAAAATTTTAAGAAGAGCAGGTAAAAAAATTTTCCAAGCACTGCAAAAAAAACAAAGGGGCAAATGGTAAAAAGTATGTGGATTTTTTGTATAAATTAGTGCCTGTAATAATCGTAAACGTGTACTCTGACCAACCAACTAGCACTATGCTGAAAAAAACATCATAAATCCTTGGCGATTGTACAAAACCCTAAGGCAAAGAGTAGTGATTTTAATCATTATGACCTTAAAACTGGCAACGCAACTTAGATATTTACTCGTACTGGCGAAAGGCCAGCGGGCGAGAGGATTGCTCTAGTGCTAGAGATTGCTAGATGAAGCAAATGAAGTCATGCATTCCTGCCATTGCTAGTCGTCAGACAGTCACCTCGATTCGCTTTGATTGTCAAGGCTGTGGGTCGCTGATCTGTGGCCTTGCACAAGTTTCGACCGTAGGCGAAAAAATGCCTGGTAATTTAGAGGGGCTACGAATAAAACATTGCTGTCTAAAGCTGATATTTTAGATATGTTTTTGTTAGAAGTTTTTGAAGTGCTAGTGATTTGCCATTTTGCGGGAAATTAAACAGCTAACAATAAACTATGTTTAATCATTTTGATTTCCTTGCACTAATTTAGACCGAAGCTATATAGAAGAGAATTTGCCTCGTAATTTAGGGGGGCCATGGAGACAAATTTGCTGTAAAAAGCTGATTAAAGCAAAGGATATTTTTGATAGGTTTTTCATGACGAAACGGTTTTGGGCGAGTGATTCGCACTTAGAGTAAAATTAAGCAGCAAAAAATTAACTATAGTATGTTGAATGCCTTTTCATAAACTTTAAAGAACAGCACTAATTGCTATTTGATCGATATTGATTCAAAGTGACATTGCGGGAAATATTTTAATCTCTGTTTATTTCCATGACGGGCCAAAAGCATTAGCTAAAAAACGCCTTACTGTAGCAAACCGTGCCCACTTCCGTTGCCAAATTGTCCCTAGGGTTACGTAACACTATTGCTAAAGCCCCAATGCCTATACTTTAAATTTCAAGCCCTGTGACGTAACACATGGATATAACGGTCAACCTTTAACCTAGATCCGATCAATATTACTTCATTTCAGTTTCATATTTGTTGGACGAAAACAGCAGGTTTCTCAAGTCTAATTTTGACGTCAATTTGTTAGGTCATCTCTAAAAGTACTCAAGCATCACTTAACATTGTAATGCAAACAATGTCACTCAAAAGTCAAAACAATTAAAACAACCCACTTTAAGCCCCACAAATTCTATATTAACTTGTAAAAAGCATGGCATCGGTAGCTAAAGGTGAAAATCTGTTTAAAAATACCTGTTCCGTTTACTGTGAAAATTTTAACTGATAGACTGAACTTCCCAAAACAAAAAGTAATCGTTTTACGATGAGCTGTTTACTAATTTACCCTCGAAACCATTTATAGCGTAATGTGATTACCCAAAGGTCAACAGCTATGTCTGTGACGTAACAGTTAGCACAAGCTTCACACAGGAATAAACAACTGCGACCAAATCGATAGAGAATGTACACTTTATGCAAATCAGTTTAAAACTGCTTTTGTGAAACAAAAAACTCAAAATAAAAATAAAAGTCCAAAGAACCAAGGTTTTGCATCATTCTAAAAGTACCTCGTCAATAAATTACCGACATAGTTAACCATAATGACATCAGCTCGAAATTGAATTTCGTCCTAATGAGCAATCTAATCTAAAAGGCGCGCAGGTAACTTAATTATCGACTTTTGTACTTCATGAATAACTTAGCACAAGAGCAAACAATCATTTCTGAGTCAAGGCATCTCTAAGCTTTCCTTCATCTTATCTTGGGCCCAACCTATTTGCAGCAGAGAACCTTAATTAGCGCCTGATCGAATTTCTCAATTTGCGCATAAATAAATAAAAACGCTTTTACCGGTTATTGCACTCGGTACGACATCCTTGTTTAACACCTGTTCTTATCTGCCGTTATGTGTGTAATTTTCCCTCGTTCACTTAAAACTGATCGTTCTTGCTCGCGAAATTAAGGAATGAATTAATAAAATTAAATGAGGGGGGGGGGGGCTGACGCCTCAAGCGACAACCCATAAAGAATAAAAAAACGCGCAAACTATCTTTAACGCCCAACAGTCGCCGTTCTCCGGCTGCTTAATCACCGTACGGGGCAAATTGAATCGAATGAATAATTCAAACATTCAGAAAAATTGCCACTTGCTTAATAATTGATTCCATTATTAAAATAAGCCCTAATCTGCAAACAGCCTTTTCCCATCGCTACTTTTCCTTGGGCGTTAATTTGCCTCCAGCAGCCTTAACGCGGCGCGCGAGCAGTCGCCTATTGTCACGTCATACAGCGGCGCAGCGGTGCCTCATTTAGGCGGCGGCAAAATATTGGCCAGGGTCGTCGGTTAAGGGAAAAAAAAGAAGTCTGCTTATTATCCGAAGTCATTAATTTCGCTCGAGCCACGAGGGCAAAGCGACGCCGCTCGCTCCTCTTCGGAGCAATGGAGGAGAAAAACGAGAGGAGCGCGGAGGGAGAGGAGAGAAAACGGGAGGCGAAGGGAATCTAAATGGCACGGAACGACAAAACTGGATGGCTCAAGTACAAAACGTCACCCAATGATGATGGCAAGTTGGTCATGCGCTCGACGTTTCATGCACGCGATATCTGCGCTACAGGGAACATATACGCTACGAGGGGGCATGGACGTTATGAGCGCGAATTTCACGCCGTTTCTTCACCCGCAAATCAGCACCTGCCGCCAGCGCTCGGGTTTTTAGTTTTTTATGTCCCCGGAATTCTTGGGCTCGAATAATGTTTAGCGACAAAAGCAAATGAGGCGTTTCGTAAAGTTTTCACCAGGTCGTTGCGGCCAATATTTCGCGCATGTGAGCACGAATGCTGCTTCCAAGAAAAGGGAATGCTCCCAAATTTTGGGGGGTATCAAAACACGACTAGTTTAAAATACGCCAGTTTAGTGGGTCTTCCGTAAGCAAATGATAAGTATTATTTTAATTTTGACTTAATATGGATGGAATCTGACTGTATTTTTCAGTCAGGCTTGGTCAAACCATTACAAGCCTTTATTCTCAATATTGTTGTAAAAAATTTGGCCTAAATAGTAAATATGATCAAATTGTTTTGCTTAAAAAAATTGACTAAAATATTAGAAGTACACTATTGAAAAGACTTTCGCGGCACACTTAAAAAGTGTTTTTTTAATTGCAACAAATAATTAACAAAACTTTGTTTGTTTTTGTTCAAACAAGTCTCTGCATACAGGTTTGCCAATATCTCCCACTAATACTGCTTCCAAGAAACATGAATAATTCTTAATTTTTCGGTAACACCGGACGGGTCAATTAAATTGTGTCGGGCATAGTATGATTTCAGTTACAAATCGTAATGCATTTTTCGGCTTCTCTCGTTATCTTACATCGGATAACTTTAAGGCAAAAAACTTGGTTAGGTGAAAGTAAACAATATCTGTCATTTTATTACCCAAACTTTTCAAAATGGCTTAAAAACATGAATATAAACCTATGTTGATGGTCGCATTCTTCTAATTCTAAATCGGAAATCAAGCGGCACTGTTTAACGAAAAAATTGCACAACTGTGTTTCATAGGGTCAAATATAAATGACAGCGCGAGTAAAATGCGAAAAAACTTTTCAAGATTCAATACAATTTGTCGTTAAAGACTGCCACCTGATTTTCAGATTAATAATTTAGACAAACGACACTGCTCTAGGCGGACAACATTTTGCACATGTGTGCCCAAACACTGGCGCCTTGAAGTAGGGTGGCTTCCTATGCTATACCTTACGGTTCGGTTACAAAATTTCCCTCTAGCGCGCCTGTTTTAGCAAAATTCACAGGATATTTTTGGTTGCTCGCCAATTAATTATTGGGGTAGCTTTTGGGGCAAATTCGAAAGAGTAAAACATTATTGTTTGTCAACGTTTTAAATGCAACAAACGATTGCCGAGAGTTGATACAACAACCTTAAAAAAGCTAAATACCTCGAAATCACAGTGTATATATCTACATACCAGAATATTTTCGCAGGTATTCCTGGCCGAAAAATGTCTGTAATAACTAGAAGCTCCAGAATCAATACGCAAATGGAACGTTTTTCGTTGTGGCATTATGTTCCACAAACTTGAAATCCGGTTACCCAATTACAGCGTGAAGGTTGAATTTCCTTAAATCATTTCCCTGGAGGCAAGTTACGGAGCGGTCGTTCTCTTATCTGAGGCGAAAGTTGACTACTACTCTGACGTCACAGATTACGTGTTTTAAACGAAATTTTAAACTAACCTTCTCGCGTTCCAATAAAGCCATAGAAAAACGCATAACCGACAAAATTTTTTTAGTAAAGTAGTCATACTCGAAAAATTAACTCAACTTATAAGGAATGACCGATACAACTTTATCGAAGGCGATTCCCGATATTTTAGCCAAAAAGTATCGCGATCTGATCCAATACCAAATGACGTCATAACGATACTCAAAACACAGATGAGATTAAAACGTTCAACGGAGAGTTTTACTACGTTTTAAACGCTAAAACTAATTAGGCCTTAATTGGCTTTAGCGTTAAGTAGTTTAGTTACCACTAGTTGTTAACCACTATTTGTAATGCATACAGAGTTTACAGAAACAAATCGCTGAAATTGCCCGTTAATAAGATCTGATACACAGCGAAGTGGTAGTACTCGTCTAATGCTGGCGTGGTATCGATACAAAGTTAATGTAGGCAACTTTTGTCAAAAGGAATAACAGAATTCAACCTTATTATTTGACGCTAAAGTGAATTAAATGTCAATGTCATTGGATTAGGCTCTCTGGCTAATTTAACATCGCTACTGCAAAATTGGTAGCGGATTGGACAGAAAAAAATCGGTTATTTGAATAAAATGCAAGTGTCGACAATCCTATCATGCAAAGTGCTTGCGTTTTAAATTGAGCTCAAATACAGCTACTGATTTTACATCTATCAAAACAACCGCTGTAACTGCGCCTCTTTAAACTTATACCAGGGAGAGATTTGAACCACCGACCGCTGGAACAATCTGACTCAAAACTCCTGGACGAAATAGCAACAAAGTCTATTTTATTCTTGGTTGATGGCCGTATTTGTCTTATTCGAAATCTAAAAACGAATAAAACTGTTGAACGACAATTGTATTTCACTGTTAGCGAGCTTTCGCACACCGTGCTTAATCAGGCCAGAGTCTTGAAACATAGTCGGTCAACAGTGCCAGATCTTTTCAGTTTCAAACTGTTCTGTTTTACATCAACATGTAACGCATTTATAACCTAAACATCAACGCTTTAAGTTTTTCGGACAAGTCAAATTTACATAAAATTCATTTTAAAGTACATTCACAGCTATGTGTGAAATTTAATCTTTAGGCAATTCAACAAATTAAACCCATGTTGAAACTGGAGTTTATTGAACAGTGTGACCTTCTCTCTTTGCGTCTTGTACTTATTTAACTATTTACTATAACATTCGGCTATTTTGCTCAACGGTTAATTCCCAGTCACACTTATATACAATCCATAAAATCTTCTACGCTTATTTTGAGGCATATTTTCTTTTTTTTTCATTTATGTTCCCAGCATGCAAATTTCTGTTCCTTGTTGCACAAATTGATCGGAAACCAAAAAATAATTGTCGATAAATTTACCAAAAATACAAAAAAAAACACCAGATTTTCTTTTTATAGAGAAACGTAGCGACACTATAATAAGGGTAAACACCCTTCACTCAAAAATCTTATATGTAAATCCTAAAATGTCTAAAAAATCAATATAAAGCAAGTTTATATTCAATGTCGTTGCGTTAAAGCCTTAAGAATTTCCCAAGATCGTGATTCAAGTCTCATTTCAGCAAGTCTTCTTTCAAGTTTAATTTCGGCCATGTTGTTGTATGTTTTAAATGCAGTTTGCTTTGAGTAAATTGTAAGATCCAAGAAAAAAATAAATAAACGTAATTTAAGTCCTACGACACAAAATCAATAAACTAAATATGGTTTAAACCGCTGAACACAAAAACGTATTCAATAGTCTGACAGAATTAAAAAAAAATAATAATAGAAATATGACAGATTTAGCTTTGACGTTATGAAGTTGGTTTGCGTGAACGTTTGTCAACAAGAAAATTCGTCTTTCGACAATTCCACAAATTTACGAAATAACATGAACGCCTCTGGATTATCCAGTCGATCAATCATGCCAGTATAAATTTTTTTTTAAATCTACAAATTATATATCGATTCATTCAAAAGATAAACACAAAGAAAGTCGTTTTAACCGAATAGATTGAGCGACAGCTGATACTCGACCATTACTAAATGCATTTAATGTAGGAAAGTGCGATATTTTTGGATAGGAGCTGATGTCCGATGGCACGGGAGCTTAACTTCGGAATGCCAAACAAATTTTGGGTGTAATAAACCGAAAAAAATACCTTTCAATTTTTAATTTAATTTATTTGCTCGTTTTGTGGCCTGTTTTAACTGTTATGACATCAATTTTGGATAGGATCGCAATAAAAATATCAAGTATCATAACTCCCTAGATTCTAAACAAGCTCTCAAATAAAGGTAGTTTCGAGCGGAAAGAGTTAAAGCCCAAATACGGTTCCAGTGGGATTCCAGCGGAGACAGTACGTCGCGATTCCTGGGTATGTTTGCGCGAAATAAGCCCCCTAATTCCAACTCCTCTAATCAACTGGTGCTGAGTGAAGAGAAGGTTACGGCCAAGTTCGAAAATATTTGCCGTAAAAAATCACGCCCGACCTGCTTAACGGTGCGAGGCAGACTCTAAGCCCCCGAACTAAATTGTGGGCCTCGTGATCTGTGTTAGCAATGGCAGACAAAGTTTGAAAAACGAAATCTCTTATTTCGGCTCCGCATAAAAACAAGCTGTGTACTTTCTCGTCCAAAACGGAAAACGAAATGGTTAGTATGTTGCTTTTTAAGGCACTCTAAATTACTTAAGCATTCATGGTATGACAGAATTATATGTGATTATATTTTACGGTACACATTCGATCAATAAAACTTACTATGAAATTCAGGTTAGATCGTTATGTATATTTTAAACCGCGTTTGGGTGAATTTAGTAACATTTTTTAATTTTCTTTTTGAAAATTAGGTAAATGCAGAAGCTGTCGATAAAGATTCAGCCTGTAGAGAATTAACTGATATGTAAAAGCGAATATAGGATGTAAAAAACTGACATTTTATTTATCATAATCATAAAAAAACTATTATGTCAAGTTTTTAAATTTATTTATTTTTTTAAATGGGGCAGTTATTCGCTTTTTTCATCAAAGTCACTGAGATTCTTTATCAATTAGGGTTCAGACCACCAGTTGTTAATTAGAGGTAAAACGGTTTTGTAACAACACACCATATTAAAAAAACGTATATCGTAGCACATATTGTAAACACATAATTCGTAATCAACACAAGGTGTAGAACTATATTATTGGATAACAACTAAATATCGACAAAGAAAAATCACACAAATATTAAGTTGTTATCTGACGATAAACATTGGCAAAGCCTGATGCAGAACGGCAAACTATGGGCAATTAACCACCCCCAAACAAAAATTGTTGCCCAAATCCCAATACGTCCTTCGAAATCCGAAAATAATTAAAAATTTTGTTCGTTCCAAATCCAAGGTAAGAAAAGAAGAAATGGGTTTAGGGCAAAATTTCCGTTCGACTAATTTTAATTTCGCTGGGTACGAAATTTTCGTGGCTTAGATTTAAGGTAAATATTGATTCCCGGTGGAATCCAGGTGTTTAGGGCGGCATTATGAAATCACAATACGTAGCTTGACGTCACAATCGCCACATATGGCCTTTTGACCGCGACTCTGGACTTTGTTACATCACAACAAGGACATTATTGCTGCAACGCGCGCGATATTTAATAAACCGAACGTAGACCATCAAACGAGCGTCGCGACAAAACGCGATTGTTCCAGAAACGCACGATTCCTTTATGACGTCACAGTAATCCGGCGCGCTCATCGAACGAAACGTTTCGATTTCTTGGATTGTTTCGCGACGCGATCGCGATATCTCGATTGTTTGTTTAATTCTAGAATAAGAAGGATTGTAGAACAAACATCAAAGCCCACACAGAAGTAGATTGCATTTGGTAAAACCTCCAGCGATGATAAACCAAAATATGTTGAAAAGAAATAAAGAATACGTTATAAGAATATCAAAGCTCATACAGAAGTAGGCATTATTTTGAACAATTCGAATAAATCTTTATTCCTACTTCTGTATGGGCTTTGATATTCTTATTACGTCTTAAAACAACCTCCAACCATTATGCTCCAAAAAAATAAAGAATATTTATTCAAAACATTTACGAAATGCCACCTATTTCTTTAAGGGGTTTAATATATTGAAACTGCATGAATATTTATAGGAAATATCAGCCGAAATGTGTCATAGAAATATATTTTTTGGATTAACTTTAAGCGCTTTTAACAAGGTTTATAAAAGATTTATTTAAAATGTTCGAAACAGGCTGCCCACTTTAGTATGGGCATATATATTCATTCTACGGCTAAAAACAACCTTAAGCCATTATCTTAAAATGTATTCTAAACATTTACAAAATGCTTCCTACTTATGTATGCGCTTTGATATTCATTCAACTTCAAACCATACAACCTCAGCCATTGTTCTCCAAATAAGGTCGCAGGATTCGATAATAACTTAGCGCCGTAAGGAGAGATATTAAGTGGTATATGGGCAACTTTAGGCCAACCCACGGTGCTTTTAATATAAAGGGCCGCGGGGTTCCGTGGGAACATTGGGCCAAGATGATGTTAATCGGGGAAAGGCGGAAGAGAGGAACAATGGGAAAGCGCGAGAAGCCATTGTTACGTGACTTATTTGTGGTTGGGAATTTCGCTGCGAGATGTTTCGCGTTTTGTCGTCGTTTTGCGTTTGTGATGCTGGTTTTTAAACTAACAAGTTTGCTTTACATAAAAAATGTATTCCGTGGGTGTCTTATGCTTTATCACAACATGTTTAGTTTGGTAACAAGAAATTTTGATTTTGACAATTTGAATTTCAAAGCCAAAAAGGTGGAGTATATCGACAGCATCTTAATAAAGAAGTTTTGATACGCACTTATGATTCTCAGTTAATGTGAATGTTATACCGTAGTGGATACCAATATACTTAGGGTAAATTTCGATCTGTAATTTAGCATGATAATGAATGTCAAAGACAAATAAGTCTAGTAGATCGGCATCATCTTGATAAAGAAGTTTCGGTACCCACTTGTATCATCAACAGCATCTCGTATTTGTACAGATTTTATTATTTTTTTTTAAGTCTTAAAACCTTATTCCTTGTTATCTAATTACTATGTAACGTGAATATTCTACTTTTATATCGAAATTTTCGCAGGGATATATATATGCCTTGCTTTTTCAAGATTTTTCTTTAAAAATAAAAGAATCATCTTGAATTAACCTCGAAGACCGATAGTACAAAGGTCTGTGGTTCGACTCTCAGCAACAACGCATAATGCGTTTGCGGACCCAACTTTTTAAAATCATACCCGTCTTATGTTGTGCCATTTAAGATGGTCGGAGACAGAAACTAGTACATCGTTAAGTTACTTACTCGTGTGTATTCGATCGCCATAAAAACTGTTAAATCCAGTAAAAGCATTCATGACGTCACACAATCTAAAGCTTAATTTTATCTCGAGCAACACAATATGTTAAAACCGGGAAAGTAGTCAAACGGTGAATCACCATCAAACCATTATCGCAATTTCGTGGGAATCGACATTTTTCCACAATTTCTCATACGGTTTTAACCCAACTGACAACAGGGTGTATCTTTATAGAATCCAAAACCACCGGCGGCAGGTTTTAGCCGGTCGATCACTGCTCCGCTGACGCGTATATTAACAAGTAAAACTCATAGTTAAAAACATGAGTAAAAACAGGATCAGACGTTTTGTTTAAAAGGAAAATATATTTCGCCAAAGTGGCATCATCAGTTCCTGTAAAAGTACAAATAAATAAAATCAGAGCGCAGCCATCAACAAACCAATAAAAGTAAAGAATAAAATATTAAAACATGATAATAGACAAAAAACGCAATGAAAAGTACTAGAGCCTCGCAGGCAACACGGCTGGGAAAAATGAGTAGGCGACGCAAATAATCCAACCGATGTACGCCTTGATTTACCACACAATTGTGAATTACACCGCGGATGTACGATAATATCGGATCGGAACTGATACCAGAAAAAAAAAATAAAAAAAAAATAGTTCAAGTATAAAAATAGGGTCAAAATTAAGCATTTTTGTAGTCTGTACGTTTAATTACCATTACACTACCAAATGGAACCCTCTTGGGCAAATTTCAGATAAAAGTTTATAATTAGGGGCAAAATTTAACAGTTTGCACTTTATGCATACGATTTTATTCGTAACACAGCCTTCGAAAAACAGTATCACATCACCACTTCTCTGGAAAAAATAACAAAAACGATTTTTTTTAACTTTAGCTCTTTTTGAATAAAATTGTTTTCGATTTTTTTTATAACCTCTGTGGTTCTGTTTAGATCACTGCTTCCCAACCATGTGGTCGCGAGGCATTTCTAAATGTTACAGTTTCCCCATAGATCCGGAAATTACTGCATTATACCTAACATTTATGCAACAATCTAACAGATATGTAAGAATTAGATGTGTTGTGTCGCATTAACTATCTCAGTACGTGCGCCAGTAGTAACGATGCAGGTTTTATGTAAATTTAGTTATATCTCATTGTGGATCGCACAACAAAACTTGCATTAAAAGTGAGTCGTGAAGTGAAAAAGGTTGTGAAGCACTGCTTTAAACGTTACAGATCACTTTCTTTTGCGTGGAGTGCTTCGCGATACAAAAGACCGTTAAAATACGTCGGGCAAACACAGAAAAGTGGCCAGAGCCTGGATTTAATTCACAGCGCGGAAATAAATAAAGGAATCGAGAGAAACGAGAGTGATTCGACGACAAAAAGCGATCGCATTCCATTAGCTTTCAAGAGGAGCGCAAAAAACAAATCCATCGCCTCGGTGAGAAATAATGGGCCGTTAATTCCGCCCCCCTCCCCCCAGAAAACCCTGATGAATATCTCGAAATATAGCGGGACGACAATAGGCCGGCGCCTCATGGTCCTCGACAGCGCCGCGAGTTATTAATGAGACTTTCAAGCCAGACGCGGCGTCGCACAATCAAAGAGCCCTAAGCAAACACTACAGGGCAATTAGGGGGCGCCGAGGCCGTGTTTTAAGGCGTCACAAACACCCATTCACTACGTCACAATGCCCTGGCGCGCTGTATCCTGCTTCAATCGAGATCGGTTGAGAATTCGCGAATATGATTTTTCCATTGTCGACGTAACAGAGAGAGTTTTCGCTTTTTATCCCGGAGCCAGCCATTAGCGACGCTGCTTCGAAATTAAACCCCGGGCCAGATAAGAAACAGTTGTTGTTTCGTCATAATCGCTTCAATTCAAATGAAAACAATCCCGGAATAGCCGGGAGTCCGGGTCCTTTCTCGCGGCAACATTGTGTTGTTATAGGGTGACAAGTTTTCAATCAAAATTCAGTTGAAGGAACGCACTTTGCTAATGGATCCAACGGCGAATTGTAACTAGTTTTGCTTTGGTGAGCACTCAAAGGTACATTTCGCTATTAAAAGCGCTTCCAAAAGGGACTAAGGAGGTATTAGGAGAACGGAGTTTCGGCTTGGGGTTGGGAAACATCAAAACGCGTTGTTTTAGTTCCTTTTGTGCAAACGACCTGAATACAGACCGAGTTTTGATGCCGAGATTAAATTTAAAACATTGCAACGACATTTTATCAAGCGAACGCATTTATCAACAAAATAAGGTGCGTAAGGAATCTCACTTTCACAAAAACTATTGTTGTCACTTTTGTACAGAAACCAACAAAACCTCGGGCGAAATATTTACTTTCTTAAACTACTTCAGACCCTAAAGACAAACACACACATATGTGTTAAACGACTGTAGTCTGGCCCTTCTGAAGCTGCTTTTTAGACAAAAGTTACGACTTACGTATTAGCAGTAGATCGGCGATGGCGTCCGGTGTACTTCTGATCCTGTTCTATGTCTCTCTGAAATTTATTTTTACATTCCTTTTTTTCTTTAAATACAAAGCTGAAACACTTATGACAATTTTTTTTTATTCAGACCGAACTTTATCAACCGACAAGCTGGCTGCCACAATGCCCACCAGAAATACAATGACGTATCGCCGCATAAAGTGACGTCATAACTTCATTTGTTGTCCACCTAATTAACCCCTACTTCCAGCCAGTCACTTGATTGGTCAGATAACGTCAGAAAAATCAGTCTAATGAGCGTTGGTCACAAAGACCTATCGGGGGCTTCATTATTTGGTCAAAAGAATGCGGGTGGCTAAAGTGACCCAAACCCCTAACCCCTAGGGGGTAAAGCATGGGGGTGAAATCTGTCGGTAAAAATTAAAGTCAAAAACGTCAGTACCCCTTTAGCAGCTGATAATTCACTTCCACAGGTTTAAAAGGCCACTGGGGATTCCCCTAGAGGACAAAGGGTTGGTCAGGCAAAAGGTTAAAGGTCACTGAACCCGGATACGTAACAATGATTGAAATCGGACCCCGCGGTCAGTGGACATCTGGCCGGGGAAAGACGGGACTAAATAAACACACCGTTAACTAATTGCGCAAATTAGCGAGAAATTGGAAAACGTGGAAACAGACTTTGTACAACACTTTATTATAATACTATTTTAAAATAAATCTTATATTTTGAATTTTTCAAGCTATAAACTATCAGATCTGTGCATGGTGTACCAAAGATATTTAAAATGAAATATTTTAAATTTGAGTTAAAATAACAGAATTAGGGAGAATTAGGAACTAAACGAAAATCGAAAATTTATTTTCGTTAGATCATTTCACAATAACGTAAGGAATACAATTTTTTTGCAAACCTTATAATATAATAGCGTGACTGATTATATCTTGATAAAACTGAAAAAACGGTATAGATTGGAGATTTTAGCGCCATTTTGCTCTGATATGACGAATTGATTACCAAAATAATTTTTTATTTATCAAATTCGACGTAAAGAATGCTAACCAAAACGTTGTTTTAATTAAATAATTAACCACCCGTTAACCTGGTCGCAAATCAAACAATTTCTAAGGATTAAAAACAACGTAATATTAAGAAAAAAATACTTTTACAGCTAAGAGGTCGAATATCATAACAAAAACACCTTTATTCGTCGTCAATTCTAAGAACGAAAAAAATTGCCAGTAGATGTAATATCCAACTCTGTCAAACTTACGATCGAAAGTACTGCTGAAACGGCGCATACCAACCCTAAAAAACATCTAGAAATCAAAAATGTGATTAAACCTGACGCAAACCAGTTTAAATAGACTACTGTTCTTTCATCTCTAAATGAAACGATTTTAACTAATTCCGCCCCTGTCTAATTAAAACGCTTATGAGGTTTATGAGTGGCGTTACAGATAGGCAACACTTATTTTTTGCCATACAAATTAACGCGTTGTAACAAAAAGGAAATAGGAAAATGGAAATTTTATCGCAATTAGGTGCTTTTGGTTGTTTTTCAAGTTAACCATAATGGCTTAGAAAGGAAACTAACCTATAAAAAAGAACAAAACAGACTCATATTCCCAATTTACTACAATTATACGAGAATTTAAAAACGTTAAAAATTTACGCTTATCCGCAAAATGAAGCTAATATTAGCTAAATAGTGATTGGCGGTAAACACCGCACGGATTTACTGGATTTTCTCGTAATTATGCTTAATGTATCCTGCATCTTAGGCTTGTGGTTTTTTAACATTTTACCAATCTTTGTAAATGGTCGTATTTGTTTTTTCTAAATAGGGTAATCAGGTGGAACTATATAAAGACAAATTGTATTGAATTGTCGACTTTTTTTTGCTTAAAAATTGTCCAAAATATCAGGTATAGGTATAGGTAAGTTTATATTCTGAAAAGTTTGAAAACGGTAGCGTTCCCCATAACATTGGCGAAAGTATCCCCTAAATTCATCAAATTATCTAGGGTACACAAACAGTCGAGGAACCATTGTATTACGAAACCCCTGGTCGAGAAACAAATGTCATAAAGGCGGTTTATCAAGTACAAAGTAAAGAAAGACAAGGTTCAATTGAAGTGCCATCATCGCCTATAATGGAAGTCTTGGGCATCCAAGCGTACCCAACACACATACACTTTAGGCCAGACCTGGTCATATTTTAAGGCCACTTCGAGAAAGCCAGGCCCCCTTTTTTAGCCATGACTTTGGGCCGATAATGTTCGACAGCCAATTCACATATCCGCTTTAAGCAGCAATCAGCTTATATTTTTTGACTGTTTTAACATTTTTAATTCTGTGGTCAATTCGAAAGCAGCTTGTGCGTATTAAACACCCTATTCACTCGTTTTTTTCTGTTTTAGCAGTTAAAATGTACGTCGCAAAACAGTGCAGTTTTATATGGACGATGCGTTTTTGATATATAGCTATTTTACTTTGGCGTGGCAATAAAAATTGATACACTTATGTCCTAACCAGTGTGCCATTATCACCAATACAGTGTTGAAAAACAAACCATCTTTATTCAAAACGTTTAAAAATGGTAACTACTTTTGTATAGGCTTTGATATGCACAACCTCCATACATTATCTTAATAATTATTAAATACAATATTGATATGCTACCTAGACGTAGTAACATATTAGGTAGCATATCTTTGGAGCATAATGGTTGGAGGTTTTAGTAAGACGTAATAAGTATATCAAAACCCATACAGAAGTAGGTATCATTTTATGAATAAAGAGTTATTCGAAACGTTCAAAATGATACCTACTTCTGTATGGGCTTTGATATTCTTATTACGTCTTACCACAACCTCCAGCCATTATGCTCCAAAGATATGCTACCTAATATGTTACTGGTGTATAGGCTGTAAAACCCTTCTACAATTAACATAGTTGATGAACAAGCGTAGGTTCAGAGAAAATTTAAGAAAGCAAAAATATATTTGTCGTGAATGATAATTAATCGGATGTAACAAAAGTTAAAAATATGAGTCTATTGAAAATGGCCTTAGTAAACCGGCCATGGGTAATAATACTGGATAAATTTGCTTAAAAAGGGTTGTGGCCATATAAAATGTGCAAAAAGCCTTAAAAATCGGTTAAATTATTTTGACAAGGTGCATTTTTCTAACTTTTCTTCAGGACCACTTTAAAAGTAGCCGGTATATGGCTGAAAAGCTCAAAAACCACTGCTTTAACAAATCCGAAACTTAAGATGTCCGACATTGTATTTTGTTCCGATCAAGGTACCGGATCGAAGCCGATATAATGATGCCGACAAGGTGCATTTTTAGCGAAGCATTTTAAAAGAGATCGGTTTCGGGAAAAGAGGAGCTGGACAAAATAAAACGGCCCAAAAATCGGCCATATTTAGAGAGAGAGAGAGAGAGAGAATAGTTTTCGTCCCATTTTCCGGCAGCAATCACCAATCAAGCTCTATAGCGATCATCGCGCGATACAAGTCAACACAAGCGAACAAAACGCGCCATAAATAAGCGGCACAAGCTTCAGCATCGGCCATTGTTTGAGCAGCGAGCGGCGCGCGCGGTGCTCCATTGTTCTGTCATAATGGAGGAGCCCCGTTGCGCTGGGGGGAGGGGGTTATTACGTTGCCATTGGAAACGGGCGGAGGCGCAGCAAAAAGCGAGGATAATCTCGGTATTTTTTCTCCGCGTGCAAGACAATAAGGTGAAAGCTTTGGGAGACTAGCGCGTAATTAAGGCTGCTTTTTGACTCTATTCAGCGGCAACAGACCTTGACTTGAATGGGCTTCAATCGGCTGGGAGCGCGTACCTCGAAATGCTTTCTGTCTCTCGCTATTAATTCCCAGCGAAGGCGATGATATGTTGTTGGTGGTGGAACGATAACGTATTACTGCCGCTGCTGTTGTTGTGTTGAGTTTAAGCAAGTACGTTTGGTGTTGGCGCGGTACGTTTGGGGATTTATTTTGGAACAGATTTTAATCGAATCCATTTTTTTTTAATTGTTATAAATATTTCCGTTCGATGTGGAAACATTGTTTTCTTCTTAATAAGATAAACAAAAACACAAAAAATGCAATTTTGGTTACGTGCACGCAACATAGAACATCAACATAAAATAAACCAGCACAGATCGTATCCACCGTGAAACGAAATTTAATAAGCAGTTTTACCATCGCTCTATACACCAAAATAAGGACGACTGAAAAAGATGATTTTCACAGCAAATAATCCTTTGAAATTGAGGATAATGTCTGGGTTTGCATTTAGAATCGTAACTTTGTTGAAATTTCGACAAAATCGGCACTTAAGTCTGAGTCAAATTTCTTAGAAATAAGACTGTTCAAAGAGACCATTGAAGTAAGGACTAATATAAAAAATATTTTCGAGCAAATCGCGTTTGGAGTCACCATGCGGTCATAATAGCTTAGCACGAAAAACGGTTTCAACTTCAAATATTCCGGTGTGCCTAATTGATTTTACAACACGGGCAATAGGAGCTATCAAAATAAAGCTAATCCAATAGCGCTGTTGTTTTGCTTCAGAATCGCGCCTTTGCTTTAATTGAGCGCGCGAGCGAGATAATATTTTCACGAGGTGTCTGGCAGTTTGGCGCGCGCGGAATAACACTAAGAGCGCGGAATAACACAAGGCGCGATGAAAACTCTCGCGCGCCTAATTGGCCGTCTTGGTAATCACAATAAGGCCTGCAATAATATTGTGACTGGAGGTTGCCGTTAAATATGTGGCGCGCTTTTTGTTCGGAGTACGCAAACAGGATATTGGCTTTATCTTTAATTTGAAGAGTTTAATCGGCCGAGAATTTTAAGGTTTTACACCGCCATTGGCGTTTTAATTAATTATAAAGTTTTTTTTGCGTAGTTGAAATATCATTGCGCTGATGAAGATTTTTTTCTGTATATGTTTTCGAAACGTCGGTACATTTGATAATAAAATATTTTCCAAAAGAACAATTTTATATTAGATACAAAGCCTGGCAGCGACAGTATATATTCATCAGCGTTTTAAATAAACTTTTTTTAAAAAGAAGTAAAATATATTTTATAACAAAACATAAAGGGTCAGCCAACAATAGAATACATCTTAAATTGACGTGTGTTTATATACTTCGGCACCGTTTTAACTTATAAAGGGGGTACAATGTTTTTAAAAGCGACCTACAGTTAAAAACTAATTTTTTGATATTTTTTGAGAAATCATTTACAAAAATAAAAAATACATAATCGTGTTATCTCACAACATCCTTTAAAAAAAACTCTAAATGGCAACAAATCTGATAAACTCTTAAATATTCAAGGTATATTGTTTAAATACATCCTTTTAACAGTTCGCCCATGATTTTTACGAGATCTGAACACGCAACCCTTGAAACTTAGCAAAAGCGTTTCATACTTCAGATAAAAATTTAACAACTATTCCAAACAATGGGACAATATAATTTGTCCCAGGTCGAAATACTGACGTTAGCATGAGTGGAAATGATAGTTTGTCAGAAACAGAAAGTTTATGGGATATGTAACAAACCCATTATATACTGACCAACGACAATGGCTAGTATATATAATATACATTCAAACTACATTACATATTACTCGGAGTGTTCATTGTTGACAAATTACACTGGTTAAAATAGTACACAATTTGTTCCGAAATTGCAAATCTTGCGTCGAGAAATTGATGGCAGCCTTATCAAATAATCTGCGGCTAATCAGTTTGCCAAACCTGACAATAATTTGCATAAAAAATGATGGGAAACGCGGAAAACACCGTAAATGACAGTATGGAAATACCTGGGTTACACCAGTGCAACCATTGTACAAATATATCTCGCTGAATGCAATAAACTCTGTCTAATCTGACAAAACATCACACAGTAAAGGGTTTGACAACCGATCGGTTAAAACATGTAACTCGCAACGCTAAAATTAACGCAAAACTTTACTTGATGCAAATCAGGTCTACAAATGCTTAATTTTGAACTATTTTTAAATGAAGCCGTTACCCAAGATCATACGTTTATAAACCCGAAAAAAACCGTATGGCGAAGGCTCTACTTTTGACAATATCTTAATTAAAATTTGTGAAATCAAATTTAAAATGTCAATCTAAATAAAGTTATGGAGATTTAGAACGTTTGGGTATTTTCGTGTCTGATTTGGAAAGGATGACATCGCATATTTCTTTAAAAGTTTGCCTCTGTCGTAAAATAATTTCCTAAAAAGGTAAAATAATGAAGTCATTGTGGTTTTAGCCCAGTGATAAGACAAACGGGCGTTTTCGTGGTGTCTGTGCATCTGTCTGGTCATATTATGGGAAGGGCTTTGTCAAATTAAAAACACAGAAGAAAGGGGAAATGTCGCTTATGACCTCAAATTGTTTGCCGTCATCTTTAAAACGTTTATTGTCATCCACAAAATGGCAAAAAAAAAAGAAATTGCCTTTCCAGCGAATCGACTATAGTCTCTTTGCTGGCATAAATATAGTTATTAAACAGAAAAATGCACAAAATGTGACGGCACTAGAGTCCTAAAAAACACAAAATTATCGGGGGTAATTTAAAAGTCGTTTGCCGTCACGTACACAAGGTTACAAAAAACTAAAATAAACCCTTCTTAAGAAAACCGAAATTATTTTTTATCTATTTTTTTCGGCAAAAAAATGCTGTACGAAATCCTTTTCAAATTCTTAATAAAGGCGAATTACCTAAATTGTGTGAAGTGACAACATGGCTATGTTGATTGCGTCACACAACATGGGTATATTGATAACGTCACAAAAACTGGTGCGATTTAGGAAATTAACAATAAACGCCACTCCTTGAAACAAGGTAACTATAATTTTAATATCCCACGGCACTTTTTGTGTAAAACAATGCCTGTATTTTCCCATAATCGATCGCAAAACGTAAAATCTGCCATTAGATTTGTTACGATACTAAAAAAATGATGCATAATATATATTTTGCATTTAAACAGAACATTGCGTTGATTGCGTAAAATAAAATATTCTCAAAATCCCTTTTTCAGTTGAGAAACGTGGTAACAGGGTTTAACAAGCATTATCATGAGGTTAAAAAGCGACAAATTTGCGTATAAATTAAATCCGCTTCGACCGATATGATTTTGAGGCCTGGTCGGTTAAGACCATTTGTGTTTGTTTTTATTTACAGCTTATCTCAATTTTCCATCTCGGTATCATTTTGCGAATTATGTAACAGTGATGCGATCAGTTCAGATCCTATCTTACTCGTGTTTCCGAAAGAACTTTGCTTAGGCACGTATTCCACCAATTTACGCCCGTTCTGCTAAATATATCCTCAAAGTTACGGCGATAATTTTTACCGCCACTCCGACATTAGCATACTAGAATGTACCTGCGAGAATTTCCCGTTTAAAAGTTCGTAAGGATAGCGTGGCTGAAAATGAAAGAATATTGTTTCAATCCACTAATCAAAGATTGACCCTTTTTAATTTCAATCGGAATATTTTTGCCGAGAAAGGTTTAATTTAATTTCTGGAGTTCAATCCGTTGAATTTACAAAACTTTCCAAAAAAAAAAAAAAACGTTTTCATAAAAAACTTCGACAAATGTTAGTAACTTCGCGAATGCCTTATAAATAAATCACGATTCCTAACTAAATGAAATTGACTTAACATGAAACTTTCAATTAGAAATCAATTTATCTCGTAGTCTCAACATTATTCTGTATTACAAACAATGCAATTATTAAAGCCCATACAGAAGTAGGTAATATTTTGAACGTTTCGAATAACTCTTTGTTCATTTTCAACATCTGGTGTTGCTACCATGGTCCTTAATATTCTCAATGCGTCTTCCTACAACCTCCAGGCCCAGCTATTGTGCTATAAACTGCAACTATTGCACGTCGCTGCATTGTTACACACAATCAATCTGTAATTATAGTTAAATGGACTGCGCTAATTAGCACAACCATTGTGCTTCTTATAAAGCTAGTATCGATAGTTTTTGCTATACAACAACCTCACCCGAAAATAGCACAGCGGCATTTACAAATAAATGACATTTGAGATTAACAAATCAAAAGAAATTAATCCTATACTGAGCAGAACCTTATCCAAGAGCTTTACCTTAAATAAATCCTTTAAACATAAAAACATCGAACTGAAAAAGCGTCACTCTCTCAAAACCCAATAAACAAACCTAACCAGTGCTTTGCAGAATCAAAAACTTCATTTATATTTCTCTCAAACCAAGTGGTTTAAATTCGCGTAAAAGCTATTAACTAAATTAATTAGCGCGCGAGCCCTATACTATGACGTAATAAACGTGCAAATAACGAAGCGTCAGGCGAGGTTGAAAAGTTCGTTGTTCGGTAAAATACGAATCACGATTCACCGAATTTCAAGTTTATCAATAAATTAAATTATTCGTTACACGATGTTGAATTGCTTCGCAAAATTGCAAGTCAGGCAAATTCGTCATTATATAATCGACCAACGTTTGGCAGATTCCGTTTCAAAAGGTCGAAATTAAATTAATCAACTAATTTATCTAGGGCTGTCCCATACTATAGGGTAGTATCGGTACTCGTCCGATACTAGGGTGGTATCGATGACGACCATACCAAAATAATATAGAAATATTTGCCGGTATTTACAACCCAAAGCAGCTTTTTTACCTGAAAAGGTAAATTTATCAAACAATGCTTGATTAACGACTGAAAACTAAATTCCTTAATACTAAAGCAAATTCTGGCCAAATAACCGGAAAAAAAATACCTTTGAAAGTTTAAATTTTAACTATTTTGTAAAAAGCACGGCAATTGCGTCATTTAATACCAGGTCGCAATACTTTTACTGCAAAATATCGGCCACTAGTATCGGAATAAAATGTCAATTATCGGACATGAATAATTTTAGCACATGACTTACTAACTAATTTTTTACCTACAAATACATTAAAATACTCATATTTTGTTCACTCGCCAAAAACCTGACATTTTTTTACAATCGTCATAGGACATATAGCAAATCAAAAGTGCTATAAATATTTAACAAACTACCACACAGGCCACTACCAATGCATGCTGGTAAAAATTACATAAAATTTCATCTAATGCGCGTTTTGCGCCCAATGTACTTTCATTCCAAAACTCGACAAAATTCCGAAAACTTGACGAAACGTTACTGAAAGCTTTTGTCTTTGACTCAGGCACCTTTTATATATCCATTCAAGGTTAAGAAATCCTTAAAAAAACCTTTCGAGGTGAAAAAATCGCGTAATCTTCTCCCAGAGAATCTCGGAGTCGGGAAAGTTCCCATCGAGACGCGGAAGCTCTACTTCCGGGTCCCACGGAACTCCAAAATTCCCACGCTGTTGGATGCGATCGGAGATAGGAATTACCTCTCAAAGTTCAAACGCACAAAGTTCAGCTTATTTTGGCCGGGATCATCCAAAGCCAAGTTCACTGAGAAAACCAGGGGTGACCAACCTACCGCGCATGCGCAAATCACAATAAAACAAAAGTATATAACAAACCCCCAAATCCTAAACTTTATTTTTTTTTCAGGGAGCGCTCAACTTGATCAAGTGACGTCATCAAGACACGACTTCAACGAGCGGGGATTCCCCCACGCTGGATCGATTCGATTCAATCACAAAATTAACATTCCAGAACAAAAGTAAATATTTAAGTGAATAAAAGAGTAACATGTTTTAGTTAAAGTAAAATTTGCTGATATTTTTAATTTTACCGAATGCTACTAGACCAGTGGTTTTCAACCGGGGTGCCGCGGCACTCTATAGGGTGCCATTTTCACCGCTCAAAGGTTCCGAGATATATTTCAAATTCTTTAGGAGTCCAATTTTTGCTCCATTGGTAAGCTTCTTGATATAATTTTTGTTTGCGATAAAAGTGCCTAATATAAAAAAGGCTTTATCAACCTTGTTGCACAGTTATGAGCTGTTTCAATATCGTTTATTGTAACGTTACGCAGTTAACTGTTTATAATATCTGTAGGAAAGCCACAAATGTTGCCAAACACTGTACTAAACCTAGAAAAAAGTTTGTCTGATAATGACGAATCGGAAACGATCCCTGATGCTAACGGTAGTGCCGGTACTCGTTCGATACTAGGGTAGTATCACTGCCAATATATTACTAAATCAATACAAGAAATTAAGCCATGATTTACGATGCGGCGACTATAATGTGAAAGCTAACCATTTCAAAAAAGTAGGTAACTGGAGATTACTTAACTTCTCAACATTAAAGAAAATTTTGGCCTACTAAATAGAAAGCTGACGTTTGAACGTTTCAATTTGTCTATTTTGCTAAGCATTAATGACGTCATTTCGAACCGGATCGGGTTTATGTCGTTTTGTCGAAAAGATTATGTGACGAATTTGGAATGAAATGTCAAGTATCAAACAACCGTACTTACAAAACAATAAAGAATAAAATTGATCGTAAAATATGTTACTAGTGGTACTAAAAGTTAAGCAATTTTTTATAGCAATGCTTTTTTATTGCGTTTTTTTATTCTATTAGTTTAAAAAACTATTTTTGTGCTTTTTGATACTCACAAAATATTTGAGAAAAAAGCAAGTTTATCAACGCGGTATTGGACATGTATAATTGGCAACACGTATTTCATCATGTTTCAACTGTGTCTATATTTCTGAGCTTGACACGTTTTTCACTTTTTAAAATTAGAACAACGTTACCACGGATCATAAATGGCGATCTGAAACGTTTGACCGCCTAACCTTAGCAATATATGCCAAGTCATTTAGCGTATTAATTGTGATTGCTGTTCGATTGCAAAATATTATGCAGCAGTAACAAATAGATGCCGTTTGTTGCAGTTTCGCATTTGTTTTTCACTTAATATGTTGTGATTTTGCTGAATTGCAAACACGAAAAAGAGTAAAGTAATTTATTGAGCTCTTTTAGAATTATTTACAATTTTTTATGCGAAATTTCCCGGTACGCAAACAAGGTACTGTGTTACAAAATTTTGGAAACCTTAAGCGTTTTTTATACGCTAGGACAACTTTACTATCAAGACACCGTGTGCTCAGTGACCTTTGACCGCCAGTAATAAAAAGCATACATCATTTAATTACTCCTAAAACACTTACATTGAAAATAAGTAAGGCCAACAATTCCGTTTCGTAAAAATAAAAGGTGACCATTTGTGTTAACTCTAAATTTCATAACGAAGAATGTATATTAAATTTAACAGTACGCTCCGGTAAAAATATCACGCTTATGGTATTTTTTCCAAATAAAAACCTCTAAGCCAGTGGTTCCCAGCGCATGGGTCGCGACCCAAAGTTGGGTCGCCTGATTATTTTTGGGGGTCGCTTGTTTTTCAGGCATATTGTATCTTTTCACAAAAATGGAAATCATAATCACAAAATATCAAAACCAAACAGCGAAACCGGCTGAAAGTTAAAGCCGACATGCGTGACTCTATATGCTCAGGCAAAATAACGATTTCAAAAACTCACTGAGAGCAAGCGAGCACAACTATCTCATTAGTGATTTATTAAACATATTATTTTCGGAAAAAGTAACTGCTTATGTAGTGCAGTTTGTTTGCAACGCAATCTTGTATTTGCTTGGCTCGCAAGATTATACCAAATTATTATTTTTTTTAAATGGGTCGCCTTAAAAACGTGTTGGGAACCACTGCACTAAGCAACACAATTTCTCATTTACTAAATGCGATAAACCCAACATTGAACGTCTGTAGAAATACCACGCTTATGATATTTTGGCAAGTAAAAATGAAAAGCAACACAGTTTTTCAGTCACGAAATGTATTAAACCCAACATTAAGCTCCTGTATAAATACCACGCTTCTAAAATTTGGCCCACCAAAGGGTTAAAGGCCAAACACCGGTCATCTTGGCTTTATTGGGGGTATTTAAGTCACTTTGGATTGCTCAGTGCAGCATTTAGGCGTGTGAAAAAACACCCAATTTGGCTTAGGGGCGTTTTAAAGCATGTTCCAAAAAAACAGCATAAATGCCGAAGTGAACACAATTAAAAAAATACATTTTAACGGCATTTCAAAATCACATAACTTAAGTTGCATAGGCTAAAAATAAATTCAACGACTATTGAAAGATTTAGGACTTTCCAAGACGCAGATTAATTCGTAAAGATTCAATCACTTTGTAGCAACCCTGAACACGTTTTTAAGATTTCGGCGCACATCGGATCCAAAGGGTTAAAGGCCAAATACCGGTCATCTTGGCTTTATTGGGGTCTTAAAGTCACTTTGGATTGCTCAGTGCAGCATTTAGGCGTGTGAAAAAACACCCAATTTGGCTTACTGGCGTTTGGAAACTTGTACCTTAGCTCGAAGGAGACAGCCAGTTGGCCATTGCTTGCTCGTTTGACGCCAATAAAGCGGCCAATACCAATCCGAGCTATTTATAACTGACCTTTGATAAAAGCGAAACTTTTCGCGATTGCGGTTTTGGGCCTTGATGGGAAAATGCAAGTGTGAAGCAAAAATTGAACTTAGTAATCGGAACAGAGTTCAAACCGCGGTTAAGTAATGAATGGTTATGGGACTAGACGCACTATTTGTGGTAAACAAAATAAGAATTCATTTTTCTGCAAATATTCTTTAGACTTTCCTGTCTTGGTCAAAGTTAGTCATTAATAAGTTCTCGGGCAGATCCGGCCCGCCAACGCGAATCATCAGGCCCGCGACCTATTTTTCAAACTGGACAGAAGGCCATTCCTCATATTTTTTGGCTGTTTCCAATACGTCAAGGCAAATATTTTTTCGCTCTGGCAGACCTTGTTCCTTAATCGAGTGTATATGTACTGTAGTTAGACCCCTTTCAATTGCAAATACCCTGGTTTTATCCCTGATTAACAGTCTTTTGTTGTAATAAGATGCGTAAAGTCTTCACAGATAAAATTTAACGAGACAGCCAGTTGGCCATTGCTTGCTCGTTTGACGCCAATAAAGCGGCCAATACCAATCCGCGCTATTTATAACTGACCTTTGATAAAAGCGAAACTTTGCGCCATTGCGGTTTTGGGCCTTGATGGGAAAATGCAAGTGTGAAGCAAAAATTGAACTTAGCAATCGGAACAGAGTTCAAACCGCGGTTAAGCAATAACTCGGTAATAGGCTGGATGTATTATTTGGAAATATAAGATTACGAATGCATTTTTGTTACCATGTGTTACTGAACGAAACCCAAAAATCGTTACAAACAATAATACAGTGGAACTTAATGGCAATTCATCGCATTTTAACGACTGTGGTTATTTTTAGCTTTAAAGCAGGGTGGGGCCGCCAACGCAAATCATATTTTATATACGCCAAACCAAATATTTTAGCGCTTTGCGCATATCTGCTTCCTGCGCCAAGTTTAACATCATAGCTAGAGCCATTTTTAATTGTAAAATACCCTAGTTTTATTAATGATTAACAGTCGATTTTGTTAAAATAAGATGCGTAGAGTCTCACCTAATTCTCTCACAAGTTTTCGAAAATCATTTTGCTTTTTAAATACAAATTCACAATGCGCTATACGAGAACACTCAAATCAAATGCAATATACTAATCTAATTTCGCGATTAAAGAATTACCATAAAATCAACGAACAACAAATACGGTTCAATTGTATATTGTTTTAACTATAGGAAAAAATATATTTTAGCTTCCATCCCAACATTAGGCTTTTTGCTTACGAAGTATTTTTTTGCACATACAAATCTAATTATATATTTTACTTTGGTTTACTCCATCGTGTACAGTTGGTATAATAGGTTAAATCTGACTTTCACAAAAAGTGTTTGAATAAGACAATGTCCAAGTCAAGTGATTTGTCAAAAAAGATCGCACGCACAAAATAAGGCTTCACCTCAACAATCCAATTCAGACACTTGTCTCCACCAATTCGCAATCTTCCCAGCCGACGCCTCATTAACGAGTGCCATTGTTTCACACGACGATACACAATACTCAATTATGACGTCACAGGGGAATAGCGCGCGCGCGTCTCGAATGTGCCAAGTACCCGAACGAGCAGAAGTATTAGGCTTAACCCCGATGGTTGTGGTAATTGCGATTGCGCACTTGTGAAATGCGTAAGTTAGCCATAAATGTCTGAAATCCTAAAGGCTACAATATCATGGCACGCCAAACTATAACAAAACACAGCGAATCTAGGTTGTGTTATTTTGGGATAATATTCCGATAGCAGTGTTTCTCAACCTTTTTTCGCGGTCGCCAAATACTGAGCGAAATTAAACAGCACAGTTATGGTCACCCAATTCTCTAAACTGAAGGTTTTGTAAGCCTAAAATAAACCAAACACCGAGTCATTAAACACATAACGACAGTCTTAAAATAATGTGGTCTTTAAATAATAATAATAAAGAGAATAAATGTCGAAATGTCGAAATGTCGAAAAAAAACTTTTGGTCCTCGGCGCGAAAAATAAGAGCACATTGACGGAAATGACGTCATTAACGATTGTTACCTCACTGTGTAACTTTTAGAGTACGTCATAAACGCGTCGTTTTTCGCTTCAAATCGCTGTTTTTCTTGTCATAGTGCCTTTGCTGTGATGTCACAATGTAATCGCGACCCAACAATAAAGAAATAATAATAAATAATAATCAATTTTAGATGAGTCAGAGACTAGAAAGAAACCACTGCCCTGTAACATCGGATAGTCATATTACAAAACATCGCGGAAATCGACACACGAATTTCCCCAGCCTTAACAATATCCACAGTAAAAACAAGAAGGTACCACTAAAAATCACCCTAGTTTCGAAAGGGTTAAATACCCCTTAAACAAAGAAAGCGCGCGCGTAATCGAAGGAAGAATTCCCGCGGTTTCCTGATTGTCCTTGTGTTCTAGAACTACGTAATAAAGGGCCGACAAAGACACCCTCAAATGGATATTAGAATCTGAACAAGCTATCGTGCGTTCGTTTGGCGACTGATTGCCAGTAGCTGTAATTAGTTTCGGCGGTCTAGCTATTTATAACTGGTAGATTCTCGCTTTAACGCTTTCGTTGACCAGCTGCAAGACACTTTACACAAGACGGCCTCTGAGGGTTTTTGACCCCGACAAAGTTTTTGAACTTGGCTTGCTCTAATTGCTTTTTGACGGAAATTAATTTAACGTTGGTGTATTGCGCCAATGAAGGGGTTCTCAACCTATGGATCGCGCGAGACCCTAAATTGTATATAGTTGCGTATATGGTAACATTTATTGAGATTTATTAAGAGCACTTGTTAATTGGGTCACCGGCAGAAAGGTCAAAAAACACTGGGCTTATCGCTTATCCCAGGTTTTTTTTTAACTTTTTTAAACGCGCACCCCTTAAAATTGTGTGTTCCTAATCAGGGTCGACATGAGAAATATTCCGAGATGACGTCATATATTGTCGTCATAAAACAATATTAATCTTATTTCTTTGATAACAATGTCTTTTTTTTATTGATCTATTTTATTTTTTAAATTCATTACATTTTTTTTCAATTTTACACCAATACTTAAGTTAGGGCTTCATGGACCCCTAAATGTGGTAAGGTACCCCCAAATGGGGTCCCCAGTTTCGGAACCCTGGTTTACTGTAAAGTAACCCGTACAAACGTATACATGGAGCTGTGTGACTAGGGTTAAATGCCGCTGATGTACAGAAATAAAAACCCTTAACCGTTCACGTTGCCACACTTGCTCGGCCCTGGGCCCTGGTTTGCAGAGGTCTATTACACGCTCCATGTCACTCTGTTCTCGGTTAAGTAAGGGAACCGCCAAATTACAATAAAACAATACAATTATCCCCACTAAGCCCTAAGAAAATGTTTACCAATGGATTTAAAATGTTATGTATTGTTCCATCCTAGAAGTTCCAAAAGACCTAAATAATTTTAAATACCAGCCTTTTTAAAGTAAGAAATGATGGCCTGCAATTAGCAAGTGATCTAACCACACACAAACCAAACGACATAATAACTTGAATGTCTATCGAAACATTATAAACATTGAAAAGTCTAATAAAACGATTGATGTTAAAGACATCTTAGCATAGCAATGAACCAATACTTCGCTCAACAATAAAACTATACAAGCAGACTAATAAAAAACAAACAACAGTTCTGTCTTCTGACCTTAATGAAGTCTAGTTTTTGCGTGCTTCTAATTGTCTTCATATTCCCACAGGGATACAATCAGTAGCTGCCTAATTCCGTAGAGGTGTCTGGAAAAAATGAAACGACAATTTATTAACAATGGCTCTATGGCCACAAAACGACTATTAACATTATAACGCTTAAATAAACATTTGGAATAGAATGGCTTTAGATTTTAACAGAGCTTAGATAAAAATAGGCAGGTGGAAACTATGATATGAAAAAAGTATGCAGAAAACACCGTGGTTTGACATTTTCGTCACTCATGGAGTATAATTATTGTAAATTTAAATTATATCCAGTAGAAACATCAATCTCCCTAGCAAAATCGGTTAATTGTTTTAACTTTCCAATGAAACAATGTTCGTTATCGACGTCATAATGTTGGCGTGATGCGTATGGATAAATATCGAGGCCTGTGAAGAATTAGATTTAGAAGTAATTTTTACAAGTTCAAATAAAACAATGTACATTATTAACGTCATAATGTTAGGAAGTTGCAGCTTATTGTGGGGTATACCAAAAACTAGTTTATTTTTAATTCTACATTTTGTGGCATATTGGCTTGAGGTTGTAGTTACACGTAGAATGAATATTAAAGCCCATGTAGAAGTAGATGGTATTTTAAACGTTTTGGATTACCCTTCATATTTTCAATCCTACATTCGGGGTTTATTTTAGGCGCCTTTTTACGAAATAGAAAAAAGTGAGCTCAAAAAGTCAGTCAGTTGTCGAGTGTCAGAGGCACAATAGCTACGCGCCCAGTCATGCGCTACCGCTTGTCGTCGACCTTAAGCCAATCACGAGCAATTAAGGACGGAAGCTTCGACGACACGTCGGTTGCGCTTGGCTGCACATGTGCAGCGGAGCGTGCAGTGCGGGGGAAGTAGACGTTTCATGGCTTCTTAATTAATGGAAAGATAAGAATCAGCTTGTTGTTGCTGAGTAAAACTAACGCTAATTGCAACCTTAACCATGTTTTAATTGCAAAGGGTTAAACAAATCTAAAAGGAATTTAAAGAATGGTTTTACATTTCCAAAAAGAACACATTGCATTTAGGTTTATATTGGAAATATATAATCTAATGATTAATCTCAGTCGAGAAACAAAAGCGCAAAAATAATTCTGATGGCCTAATAACTGGGTTTATATTGCAATTTTACACCCTTGGTTAATTTCAGACAAAATTCAACCCAAATCTTCTATTTTGCAAAGCTATTTGAAAAGAAAGACATAGTTTAAAGTGAGGGTCTAATTGTTTAATAATTGAAATTATATTGCAAATTATTAACAACCTTATTTGATCGGTAAACTAAGAATAAAAACACGAAAAATCCTCTATTATATTAATAAATAAAAATAAAAAGTGTTGAAGCGAAAAACGTGTCCTACGACGACCAGTTTCCATGTGACCAAATAACGGCTTATTGGCAATATTAAAGGGGACTTTAGCGAAATTAAATTGTGACACACAGTGGGACGTTAATCACCAAAACCCCCCGTTGTTGCCAACCGTGGGAATTGCTCGCTTTTAATGCTGATTCATTGCTCATACGACCAGAGCGGAACTGAGTGTTTATCATAGAAGCCGCGCCTTCAAAGCTTTTCCAGGTTAAACTATATAAGGCCCGAATATGGTCAAAAACTGATTTCGAGAAGTTTTTTTTTTTGCCCGAAGCTTTACGTTTTTTTATTATTTTTTATATCAGAAAAGCCGCGCCTTCAAAACATAAACGACCGACTTGCGACAGATGGCAGTTCAGGCTAAACTATATCGGGGCGAATTAATAAAAAACTGATTTTGAGAAGGTTTGTTTTTTCCCAAAGCCTTTACGATTTTTATTACAAGGAGTGTAGTCCATTAATGCTGCAGCTTAAAAAGTGACTAATTTCACAGTTACTAATGTACACACCACATATGGGGTAGATACCAGGGTTTCTTAATCTATGGGTAGCTAATGACCAGAAGTGACCTAAAGTCAATTAAACGCAATAATTTATTGCAAAACTTGAATCCTAAGGGGTACGATCTATCCTGTTAACGCGTTAAAATCTTATTAAAAGGTAACGCCGTACTAAAAAGTCACACAAAATAGAATTTGTAGTACTTTAATTTACCACTAAACGGAATTAATGGATCTAAAAGGCATTACGATATCAAGATTTAAAAACCCCTTAGGATTCAAGTTTTGCAATAAATTATTTTTAAATTATTATTATTTTTTTTTTTAGAAGAATTTGTAAAAAAAAATATTTATTGCAATTTGTTTAGCTAAATTATGTAAAATATGACGTCATTTCACTAAAATTGAATTCGCATTAGGTAATAGTGCTTACGCAATAATACGGCGCCCTACTAAAATCCATTGTAGAGTCATACATTCTTTTAGAATGGTTTCCTCCTAATATTACGACATCGTCAATTAATCGCCGGCATCAAATTTAAACAAAATATAAAATTGTGTATTTGTAACAAAAAAAAACTCAATATAGTGCCTAAAATATTCATTTAAGCTTAGCAATTACTGCCACACGATTTTCGTGAAAAAAGGCAAAGGTTTTTCCGAACAATGAAAGACACACACAAAGTTTTTCCGAACACTTGTTGAAACGTTAAGACAAAATCCAACACACTTTTAATTTGACAACAAATAGTTTTAAATATATATATTTTAATTATGCTGAGATGAGACAAACCCCACCACAATTTTAAGAAAACAAATATTTTTAAATATGCCTACGTCTATATATATTTTAATTGTGTTAAGGTTATCAAAACGTCATCACTTGTCTCTGGCTGAAATGGAATCGAACTTATTGGTAAAAAAGGCTTTCCGTAATCGAGATAAAATGCGAAAGACACAGAAAGTACCAATTCTAAATAATAAGAATCTACATGGAATTCTAGAATTTCTTTTAGTTTATTTGTTTTTTACTTATATTACGTCACCATTACCCCATCATCAATTTATTGCCTGAACACAAAGATGTGAAAGGCTAAAGTTTAAGAATTAAAAAAATAAATAATTTATTTCATAGGCCTACTAAAGTTTTACAACTAAAATAAAAATTTTTTTTTCAGTTTTTTACTCAATATGGTATACTGTAATCGCGTTTTGTAAAGACAGTGACATAGGCTTACTAACGTTTCAGAATTAAAAAAAATTAAAGTGTTTTTTTAATTATATGGGCGAAAAAATTATTTTCGGGGCATATCTTGTCTTTGCCACTGTTCTTTTTTGGTTGGCCATGTTTCATTTCTTTGTTGTTTTACCTAATATATTTATCAGATAATTGCATAAACAGAATCACGCCATCTGTTAAAAGGCTTTTTCGTAATTGCGGTAAGATGTTGTTAAAATAGACAGTGACATAAGCTCAGTAACGTTTCAGAATTAAAAAAAAAAAATTCTCTGTTGTTTTACCTAATATATTTATCAGTTTATTTCATCAACAGAATCACGCCAACTGTTAAAAGGCTTTTTCGTAATTGCGGTAAGATGTTGTAAAAATAGACAGTGACATAAGCTCAGTAACGTTTCAGAATTAAAAAAAAAAAACTTCTCTGTTGTTTTACCTAATATATTTATCAGTTTATTGCATAAACGGAATCACGCCAACTGTTAAAAGGCTTTTTCGTAATTGCGGTAAGATGTTGTTAAAATAGACAGTGACATAAGCTCAGTAACGTTTCAGAATTAAAAAAAAAAATTCTCTGTTGTTTTACCTAATATATTTATCAGTTTATTGCATAAACAGAATCACGCCAACTGTTAAAAGGCTTTTTCGTAATTGCGGTAAGATGTTGTAAAAATAGACAGTGACATAAGCTCAGTAACGTTTCAGAATTAAAAAAAAAAAATTCTCTGTTGTTTTACCTAATATATTTATCAGTTTATTGCATAAACAGAATCACGCCAACTGTTAAACGGCTTTTTCGTAATTGCGATAAGATGTTGTTAAAATAGACAATGACATAAGCTCAGTAACGTTTCAGAATTTAAGAAACTTGGAGTATTTTTTTAATTTCTTTGTTGTTTTACCTAATAA
The DNA here is from genome assembly GCF_963924565.1 of Ascidiella aspersa. NCBI lineage: Eukaryota > Metazoa > Chordata > Ascidiacea > Phlebobranchia > Ascidiidae > Ascidiella > Ascidiella aspersa. The sequence continues at coordinate 36,303,101 of NC_139449.1, read as the reverse complement.
TATATTTATCTTTGGAGCATAATGGTTGGAGGTTGTAGTAAGACGTAATAAGAATATCAAAGCCCATACAGAAGTAGGTATCATTTTGGACGTTTCGAATAACTCTTTATTCATTTTCAACATAGCGATGTTGTCTTTCAATATGTTGAAAATGAATAAAGAGTTATTCGAAACGTCCAAAATGATACCTACTTCTGTATGGGCTTTGATATTCTTAATATATTTATCAATTATTGCCTAAACACAATCACGCCAACTGTTAAAAGGCGTATCCCTAATCGCGTTAAGATGTTGTTAGGGCAGACAGCACTCCTGTACGAGCCTCACACATCACAAGCGAACGTGGAAAGCAAGTGACATATCGAGATATCATCGTAACGCGATGCATCTCTTTGCACCAAACCCGACAAACCTTTAATTAGGGAGAGCGGGACACCTGGCGCGATATGACGTCATCCAGGGGTTGATCACGGGGGGTTAGGGGTAACAAACACCCCCGTCGGGTGTTAAGGCAAAGTTAACGCGGATGTCCAGGGCGGTATTATAGCAAATATCAGTGTTGTAATGACTTAAGTTAATAACTTATGAAATGAATGACTTGACTTAAGTGCGATTAAGTCACTGTATCCAAATGACTTGATTGACAAGTCTTTTAAAAAATGCCTTAGGTTGAAATGAAATGTTTTATTTAGGAAATTGTTTATAAAATTTGGCTATTTTTTTTAATTTGCGCAAACCATTTCTTGCGTCTTTGTTGTTTTCTAGTTGAGTTATTGCTCATATCAGACAACTTTTTTAATTCTAAAGGTTTAACGTTTAATTTTGTATGGCAAGGACTTGAATCATTTCAAAATGACTTATTTTTAACACTGGTAACGACAAACACAAAGCTTATGGGAACGCCGTTTCCATGCGTTCTACATCAAACAAACAGTTTTAGTTTAAAGTTGGGTTACCTGCCCACGCTGATTTGGCGACTGCATCGCTTTCAGTGATCCTTCAGCTTCTTCAGCTAAAACAAACATAAATAAGTCTTAATTTTTAAGTAAAATTGTAAGGCTGGCGTTCTTTTACGTGATTCGTTTACGAAATCATTTTTTTAAATTTGTCATATTGTTTATTGTAGGAAACAACGGTATGGGATAATGATGTTTATAAATTATGACTATTGTCCCGAAAATAAATTCTTTAAATATTTTAACAACATTTAAAAACCACAACTTTAAACTTTATTTTGTCATTAGAAAAGGCGAAAATAGAAAACTAAAGTATGGTTAAAAAATATAAAATATTCATGGCAAATAACCTAAACGTTTGTGTTTTGCTATGGCGTAAAGATGTATCGCGAAAAAAAAAACATTCTAATGTTGTGTTGTCCCAATCAATATAAAAGCTCTATGTTTAATCGCATCTACAAATTAATCGAGTTGTAAAAGTCGCAGTTATAAACTGACATTTGCCTATGTTCCAATACCCCGAAAAATGTATTATCACGGTTTTGAATTCCCCTGACAAACGAACCAATTAACCCCCCTCCAACAAAACACCCCCTTTCGGCAGCTAATTTCGACTGTGGGCGCTAAAAGTGTGTCGCTTCACGTGTATCAAGATAAACAGGGCAAGGGTGGTGAGATAGTGAAGCTAGGTTTGCTTGAAGCCCCGGTATCACAGTGTCCCGTTTCAGCAGGGCCCTAATTATTTTAATGGCGTAAGGCCGCCATCTTTACAGCCGAAATGGGGCGCCACGTTCGGGAGAATGACGAAACAATCAGACTCGTCCGCGTTAAAATGTTAAAGCAATAAACGCGAGGGCTTGCATTACATTTAATGAGCGGCCTTTCGCGAAAGAGCTAATATTAAGCCAAGCCAGCATCCCTGTATATTAAAAGCGCGCTTGAACAGTGTACTAATTTTCTACATCGTTATCACGTCTTTCGCTTCAGTGAAGTAATTAACGTGCTACTACTAATCACACAATTTTAACTTGTGAAAATTATTTTTGCAAAAAAATTTGATTGGGTCGCAGATTGCACTTGTTTTTAATGGTTAAATTTATTGAGATTGATTGTGAGCAAGCTTTCTACAACATTTGAGAAAACTGTGGTTGAAACACGATTGCATGGCTCATTTTAATCAAACTACCACTTATAAGAACAATATACTTTAGACTTTCTTGTCTCAGTCAAAATCAGTCACTATAGGCTCTAGTTTATAAAAGAGAAATTATTCAAGAGACTGATGACGCCGTGATTGGCGAAATATATTTCTCTTTTATTAACTAGAACCTATAGTGACTGATTTTGACTGAGACAAGAAAGTCTAAAGTATATTGCTACCATTCGAAGTCATTAACGTGCTTTAGGGCGAGAAGATATCTTCATTTTTGCATATCCAGGTTGCATTATAAGAACAATGTCAAAGTTTTGTTCACTTACAAAGAGTACGGTAAAAGTAATTGGGTCGCCAAAGCTTCGCTTTTAAGACAAAATAAAAACCAAGTTAAAAACAAGGTAAAAAAAACAAGAGTTAAAAATTTTATGTAAAAAAAAACAAAGCAAAAAAAGTTTAAAATCAAGACAAAAGTTTTAAAACCAAGCAGAAGTTTTAATATAAGAACATTAGTGTAGACCAGGGGTGTCCAAAAAGCGGCACGCGTGCCAAATAAACAATGTCACGCAAGCCCCTCCCCCCTAAACTAGTTAATTTGCTATTCAGCCAATTGTAAAAAAATACCTAATTTTTTATACAGTAAATTGCCATTGTTTATGCACAATATAAAACAATCGCTGCAATCACGACAACGTACAATTACTTCTAATACTATAACATTATATTGTAGTGGAGGCTTTAACATAACTATAAAGTTTGGTGTGAAGAAACAAAAAGCAAAAGTCAGCTCACCGACGGACACTTAGATGCAGTAATGCGCACTGCTAACAACACGTTTTTATTATTTGTAACAAAACGCTTTTATTATTAGAAAGAATTATTTTACTAAACTTTGGCACGGGAAGAAGTTATAGGATAAAAATTGGCACGCCGGCATGTTTGAGTTGAACACCCCTGGTGTAGACCATAGAAAAGGTTTTAAAATAAGACAAAAGTTCAAATTCAAGTAAAAAGTTTACAACCAATGCGAGTTTAAAAACAAGTCAAATGTGAGAACCAACAAAAAGTCTACTTGTACCGAACAACGAGGTTATTTCACAACGAACGACATTCTTTCGCAACACGCGTGCAACAAGGCCACAAACTGCGAATTACAGGCGTGGTAATTTAGCAGGAACGCGTAACAACCATGGCTCCATGTCAAAACTAATGCTGACGATATGAGGCCAACACCGGCCCCAGAACAACAGGTGTGGGGTTGCTGGGGTTAAACTTTTAAGACCCCCTTGTTAAGCGTCAAGGTGTGAGCGAAATAGCTGGCTTTTTGTTATTTTTAACGAATTTAAGGCGATGCCAGCACACCTGTAGTTTAAAAATGCTATGAAAAAAGCACATTTTTTCTACAAATACGTGATGTGATGTTTGGATGAATTAATTAACGTGTTCTCGTTCGTCGGCTATGATCACAACGTCACATCCGAATTGGATATAAATTAGTTCATTTCAGTTTTTTCAAATAACATTGGTCAATCAGTTGTGTGCAAACAATCCTTTTTGCGAAAATTTTAAACGAAATGGCATCTTAGATAAAAAAAAAAACGGCATGCGTTGTAGAACGTCTCCAAAGTGACACAACAAGTTAAGGCCAAATGTAAAAAGCTATACAACCGAAAGCAACATTTGTGATTAAGTAAATTTCATTGTTTTGCAAAAACATTTTTCAAAAATCGCTTATATCGAAAATACAGCATTCAAAACATTGACAACAAAAAATCGCCCCGGCAAATCTATTTCAGAATTAAGGAATCACATCATACGGCGAAATTTTGACAGACTCATACAGCTTTTGGTATTTGTGGTTATATTTTATGTGTAGTTCGGACACCTTTAATTAAGTAGTATATAAAGTTGTGTGCATTCGGGTGTATCTGTGTTTGTGTGCGTGTGTACATGTTTGTCTGGGCGTAAGTGTGTACAGGAAACAGGATGTGTGTATTGGGACTTTACGTCGCAAAAGCCACATAGACACCTACAAAAGGTCAAATTTGTTGCGACAAGAATATAAAATCGCTATACTTAACTACCTGCCGGATGCTTGGCCCCTTCAAGAGTCGTCTAAACAAACGTATTGTGAGAATAGCGATTACAGGGCGAACAAATAAAAAGGTGAAAACAATAGAAGCGGCCAGCGACTTAAACTGCATGTTATCGAGACTTATGAGTGGCCCCATAGATTTTCAGTTGAACCCTGTCTTAATTTTCCAATCTGTTCCACCCACAGCCAAAGTAACTAGTGATTAGGTGTCAACAGAAAACGTAATAAAATAAGAAATCAAACGGTAAGGTGCAAAAGTGAGAACAATAACGCAAAAAAATAAATAAGGAAGCAACACTGCACACATACAAACGAAACTGAAACATAAATATACACAACGTTGACGAGTATTCTGTTTAAGGTTTCCTGAAAATACATGCCGTACCTGGTTTTTGACGTTACGTTATAAACTTGTGTTGGTTTCGATAATCTCGATTGTGCGGGTTTATCTTGCTTCGTTTATTCTTGAATAAATAAACGTCCAACATTGAAATACTGCAATTGTCTTGAATAACTTAAACGTACATATATACAATGTGTATTCTGTGATCAAGCTTTTCTGGAGTCGTACTGGCCAAATATAACGGCACCCATTATAGAGTAAGCCCCGTCTAGGGCATCTTATGCACATACAAGTAACAAAACATTGTGTGCGGCGACACAAGGTGTATTTTAAAGTATAAAAAACCCTGAGAAGTTTCGGCTCCGTAGAATTCACCCTTTGGCGTGTAATTGTGGGTCAATTAAGATATCGCGTGTCACAAGAGACATCTTCCTCTACCAGAAATAGCAAATCACCTCTAGTACGACGAAATATTTAGATTTTTGCGGCGCAAAACGAGTTTCTTATTCGCCAAAAATACCGGGAATTAACGTTCTTCGAAAACCGAATAAAGTTTGACGTCATTCGCTAAAGTGACGGGTCATCTTGGTATTTAACATAAATATTGTTCGACGAATTGAATGTCAACGTGAAGCTATTTAGCGAAGGAATTCCAAAAAAATATTTTTGTGAGCTCGCTATAAACAGCGTCGCGTCCGACTGATCGAAAACTGTGACGTCACCATTTATTTAGCGCGCTATGACATCACAAAGGTTACAATCAACCGAGGATGAACGCACGTTTTTTGCAGCGCCTGTTAAGCGAAACGTCCAATTCACATAACGACGAGATTGCTTTTTTGTTCAGGCGGAAAAAAAAGCGCCAAGCATTCCCGGAATTATCACAAAGCCCCGATCGAGGCGTTCCATTGTTCGTCATAATCGCATAAGGGCCAGAATGCAAGCGATCGTGAAACCTGCCTAAGCCTCCGCAATTTCCATGGCGATGCAATTATGAGCGAATAGATGGTGGCTTTATGACGTCACGTGCCACGCCAGACAATGGGCTTCGCGCGTCGCGGAATTTCCGCCCGAGCCAGCTGCAGGAAAACTGCCGGTTAGCTCTGGGGGGTAAAGATATGAGGAATTAGGTTATTTTGGACTTTTTATGGGGGGATAATTTTTGGCGGACAAAGCCAAACTGTTGCAATATTGTAGCATTAGAGTAAAGCCTAAACCGCACAAAAAATTTTGAGCATAATGTCTGAAAAATGAATGTTTATAGCAATGAATAACCAAGCCCATACAGAAGTATAAGGAGCATTATTTGTTGAAAATAAATAAATTCAAAATGTTCGCAGTGCTACCTACGAAATGACACCTAATTCTGCAAGGGCCTTGATATTCATTCTAACTACAACCTCCAGCTATTATCTTAAGATTTGTTAAAAATGTTAAAAACTCTACCTATTAATCGTGGTTACTAATCAATTCTAAACAGGCTTTAATTTTCTTTTTTAGTTTAATAATACGGAGCCGTCATCGTTGGACAGTTGTACTTCCTGGTCCCATAGTTTAAAAAAATGCGCTCGTAAGAAAAATATATGACAACCGCAGGACAGTAATCAACTGGCTGTATGATTAATAGATCGTGCTTTACCACAACTTCACCTGGTTTGATGCTGGATTTTGTTTTCAAATCTCTGTTCACGCAGGCAGTGTCGGTTGATTAGCAGTGGCATTTATTTTGCTCACGGCATGACGTGTTTGCTCATCACCTCAGCTGATTAAACAAATGGTCGTGCCACGAATCCACGCTTCACTTGAGTTGATCAAGAAAAGGGAATCTAATTAAGGCTGAGTCTCTATCGAGACAGGAAAGAACGCCTTCCGGAGTCGTAATAACCGGGATCATATTTTTTCCGACGCTATAGTTTACTGAAGTTCGTTAACTGCACAACGCGATTCTTTCTACTTCTATGTCACTCTATTACACGCCAATCGAGTTCAGAGTCATTTTGAAATTATATTTTTAAGAAAGAGGCTCCATCGAGACAGGAAATAACGCCTTCCGGAATCCTAATGACCTGATTCATGTTTTATCAGACGCTACTGGATTAATTTAGCAGTACAAGCGATGCTTTTTACTTTGATTTCATTATACCAAACGACAATATGATTCAGAGTCATTTTAAAATTGCCCACTGGCCAACTAAAAAAAAATGGCACAATTATGAGATAAGAATGTACTGATTAATTACTGTGGAAAATTAATTGCGTTCTTTTTTATGATTGCGTTCTTTTTTATGATTAAAATTAACGCTACCGTATTACATGTATTGGTTTTCTGGATTTGCAAGCTTTTTTCACTTAACTCTTTATTTAATTCAATTGTTTTAATTAACTAATTAATTTATTAATAAGGGGCAAATAGTTAAGGGTTGTAGTATAAACTTTAATTGCCATACTATTCAGAAGCGGCCCATTTTTTTCCAACTCGGCCTGAAACTACATGGTTAAAGTGTTGACGTCATATTTTATTAAATGCTCCCCTCTTCCGACGGCCACCGGGTATTTTCCACCATTGGGAAAGTTTAAATGTGCTGTAAAATTGAACCATCCTTTTTACCGGTCGCTGTTATTGAGAGATTTTCATTACAAGTGTCGTTTTCATTTCCATAATTAGAACTAGAATGAATATCACAGCACATACAGAAGTATGTAGCATTTTGTAATCTTTTCTATTAAATATAAAAATAATGGCCGAATGTTGTAGTTATACATAAAATGCATACCAAAGCCCATATAGAGGTAGGTGAATGTTTCGAAAAGTTGTATCAAGAATAGGATGGTTATAAATACCTCTAAAAAGTATGTTCTCTTAGTTTTAATATTCATTTTACGTCGTCGTCTAACTACAACTTCCAGCCCTTTTTTCCTCCATAACTATATTTCAATATTTTTCCATTTCTGCCGAAATTACGCACAACGTAAAATTACGTCACTTTTTATAGCAGATGAAGCGTGACCATCCCCGGTAGGAAATGAACCTGGCCTCTGTACGTTTTAATCCGCACTAATCAAATCAAAAAGGAAACATTTCCTGAAGCTATAAAGTTAACACTAGCTATAGGTTGACAAGACACTTTGTTGTAAAGCTATATTGGTCAGCCGGTGAAATATATTTTCAGCGTATTGTACTTACGCGTCTTTAGTTAGTGATCGTAATAAGTTCCGCCCGTATATTTACCAGAGGCTTAATTTGCTACGAGTGGCTTCGGTTCTAAGGTCGGATAAGTCCAAGTATAATGGGCGTAACCCTACAGCCACTGCTATTCTGATCAAAGTATAGTTTGGTAGTAGTGACAATACCTTTAATGAGATTTTAACGAAGCGCCCAAAACGAGATTCTCCATAGATATACAGAACGACAAGCCAAGCGGGAAATTTACTTCCGAAATCAATCTTTTTAAACCATATTTTGCAAGGTACGCTTCCCAACCCTTTTGTCAAAATTAATATATGAACACAACTTTTTATGAAGTAATGCTTATTATTTCGTGTGTGCTGCTTTATGGTACTTATTTCATAAGCAGAAACAGTAACCTACGTCATGGCAATGATGTCATACTTTGGACAGAAAACACTACTATATAGTCACACAAGAATTGTCTTCAACATTATACACAAAAGGACTAGGTTAAAGAATTGAGGAAGTAATTTAGCAGGTAATGATCGTGGAAACTGTAACATGTGTCTCACACTTAACACCAGCGCCTTTAATCCGTTCTTCTGAATCGAAAAAGCCACTTAACGAGTTTATAGAGTCCCGCAAACTTTAACTTGGTAAAGAATTAAAAAAACGTTCCCAGTGTTGTATATTACTAAATCTTGCATTTCACTGCGTGCTTATATTAATAGACCTAGTATCTCGGGCCAGCAACCTTTTTGTTGTGAATATGAGGCATTCTCTAATTCGTATAACGATAACGCGTCATTTCTAAAATTGCATTCCTTTTACTGGAAATTCGCTAAAGATATTTTTATTGATGAGCAGGGAGCCAAGTGTATCTATAAAAGGGGCCACGAACCATAAAAGATTGAGAAACACTTAAATTTAGGTTGTATGAACCGCTTATAGACTGGAATTTCGCTAAAGACTAAAGATTACGCATCGATGAAAGGCTTACGCGCGTGATTTAGTAGAAAAAAGGCAACAAAGCGGCAGTTTAGCTTCCAAACTGAGCGCGAAAATGCAGTTAATCAGGGGCAGATTCCCCACAATTACCCCCTACCCCCCTTGAGTCCTCAATTTTACTTATCAGCGTAATTTGGCCTTTTGGGGTGAGTTACAGGGAGATTATACCAGTCAACGCACCATAAAATTGGGGTGTTTTGGGGAGTATTTTTTACGCGCGATTGGCGCTATTAAGCCCGGGGATGGATGCTCTGTGTTTCCTGCGATCGAGCAAATTAAAGAATGTCAAAGGCGCCTTTATTTGCGCAGCCCAATATATGAGAGTTATCGAGAGGCCTGTAATTTGACGAGGCAATTCTCTCAGCTATTAATAGAGCCTTGATCATACACTATATTGCCACGTGTGGCGCCCGAGGGTATATTCAGGCCCGTGGGTTGATTGTATTTTGTAACGTTTTCTCTGCAAGTTTTCAGGTCTTTGTTGAATCACAATAAAAGTAAACTCCTAACTGCCCTGCTGTTTTTCAATGCCTTCCTGCTAAATCGTAGCTTTCTAACAAGTGTTTTTTATCGCCTATTTTTCTATCTAAATCGTTGAGTTGTGTCTTTCTATAAATAAAATTGTAACGGCAAAATATATGTACATTTTTTAGCGCAAACTTGCTTTAAGGTATACGTTAAAAGGCTACTAAAAGTTTGCGGGCTTAAGGTTCATATTGTACAACTAAGTGGAGACTTTGGATTTTGAAATACCTTTTTACTTTTTCAAGGTTACTTTTTTACAGGTTAAAGTTAAACACACGGGAGTTTCGACTCTTAGCGTAACAATTACTCTAGATAAACACAGTACTACTAACTTAAACACTCTACAGAATCGTACATAACGACTATAACAAATTTTCGAACAGATTTTACTCAATATTCGTATGGGAAATAACAAGAAAGTAGCGTGTTTTGTTGGTCCACGTGGATTTATATGGCATGTTCGAAAATCAGGTGGAACGACATTGAATTGTATTAATATCTTGAGAAGCGTTCGCACAATTGTGCTTCATTTGTACTGACCTAGAACGACCCGGCCTAGAGCGAAGGACGGTTGTGCAAAAGCTTGCCAAGATTTTATTACAATTTGTCGTTCCACCTGATTTTCGAACATGCCAGATAAATTCACTCGTAAATTAAATTTTCTCACCTAACAACGAATTCTTCTTCCTCCTTGATCTTTCTTTGAATTATTGTGGCAAGAGATCGGCTGTGTCTACCAAGCATGAATCCACAACGAAAAGGTCACTTGGCCTCACATACGTTCCCTAACAATCGCCGATATGCACCTGTCAGATGCATAAAGGAACGTTTATAAACTTAAGCATTACTTTTGATTGTTATTGTGAAGCCTGTATGCATGTTAGACAAAATAAATTCCTGAAATAATTAAAAATGCCCTCATTTTTTTAAAGCACTTTGATTAATGTAACAGATACGCAAAGCAACCAATAGAAAGTTACACATAGTTTGGACTTTATTAAAAAAAGAAGCTTAGAATGTTTTCAGGACGACATTCATTGTTTACCAAAATAATAGCATAAACTTTATTTGTTTTACAGTAATATATAAATTAATAAGTGTGAATTATAGACATTTAAAACTTTAGCAGTGTTTTTATGGTCTTTACGGAATGATAATACTTAAACATTTATCAAGATAGTTTTGTTACTTGTAAAAATAACAACAAACGAAATATTTTTCTCCCTAATCACTCGATTCGCACATCAAACAATTATCGCCGTTTGTCGCGTCACAATCTCTAAACAAATCGCCGAAAATTGGACTGGGTAATGGCGCGGGAACGGCGGGCTGCCATTGGTGCGAATCGTCGCGCGCAAAAACAACAACTCTATGACGGGACAAGGGGCCAAATAAAGGCTATGGTTACATCACAGAGACGCGGCAAACACAGGTGGGACATAATTACCGTTCTAGACCTTGCGTGCGAGCCTGGATCTCTGTCGGGCGACATTAATGCATTCTGGTAACATAAGCAAGGTAATTGCGATGTTATCAAAAAGCGCGCGTAATTGGAGATGGGCGAACGCATGCAGAAATTGGAGCAATTTCGGCGGCTATTAAGTCATTCTAGCGTGTGCGAAATGCGCCCTAGCGCTCGCAATTACGCCGAAATTATTCCCCCATCCAAGGCAACGTGATCCTGGCTAATCGCGCAGCCAACCCGAGCATGCTTGGCGCTAAGGTCACCCCGCTTATGGGATTTAGTTTGGGGCGAAAAAATCGCGCTATTTTTTTTTACTCTTAAACAACAAAATAGAAAGACAGACGGGTATAAAAAAATCGCGTTTTTTTATTTTTCACGTTTGAAAAACAAAATAGAAAGTCGGACGAGAATAAAAAAATCGCGTTTTTTTTGTTTTTTACTATTACGCTTAAAAAAACAAAACAGAAAGAATAACGAAAATAAAAAAAATCGCGGTATTTATTTTTTGAAACAATGCTGTTTTATTTATTACTTTGCTGATATCCTATGAAGAAGTTGTATTAAAAACTAATCACGTGAGCAAATTAAATAAAATCGGAAAACTCCAATGAAATCAACACACGCCAATGTTTTTTAACAGTTACGCGATATTTATTTTTTTTAAATAAAATAGCGAAAATTGCACAATGAAAACAAATTATAATAGGAAGGTTCTTAAGCAGCTAACGACCATTTACTTTGTGTATCGCCATGCTTCCTCTTATTAAAAAATCGCGGTATTTATTTATTTATTTATTTATTATTATATTTTTTATTAATAAAATAAATAGCGAAAAAACGAACAAGAAAAAACAAATCAAAATAGTGAAGCTCTCAAGCAGCTAACGACCATTTACTTTTGTATTTTGTCATACTTCCTCTTTTTAAAGCCGAATATCGCTCGGAAGATAGCAACAGTAAAAAGCGTAACATAGTCGGGACAGTTTCGGCATATTTACTTTGATAAATAACATAACGCGCCATAAAAGGACACAATTCACAAATGTTTTGCACGGTTCGTTTTTGTGCACTCCAAAGAGCAATTGCTCGCGGGAAAAAACACACGATATTCGTAGTTTAGTACTTAACCACGCACTCACGTTTTCCCAGTATAGACACGTAAAAATCGCAGTATTTATAATGCTTTGAGTCTTGTTTAAACTTGCGGCGACATCTGACGGGCGTGGGTTGGATACCAAAACTTCGAAGGGCGTTATCGCGACCGACTCCGGGGTACTGTTTCACATCGAATTAAAATGACATTAGATTCAACTTCGCAGAGAGAGCTTCAAACTTAAGCCGGGCTCAGGTTGCTGATATTTTCCGGGCTCAAGACATCACGATGTGATTTGGGGATATATTGGATTAAAGCGAAGTTAAAATGGAGAAGGTCGCCCGGATCAAGGTACATCAATCACAGGAGACGTTTTTCGTGTTATTTAAGATGGCGGATTTGTTGGCGACTTTGTGTCAGCAATCCATGAAACAATGACGAAATTTAAGTGGCTCAACGTTCGATCGAGACAGGCAATGTGCAGTTGTAATATATGCACTTTGATAGAAAAGTTTTTTTTTTTCAAAATAATTACAATGTTAAATGCAAAAAATCTGGATCATGTTGAAATTAATTTAAAAAAAAGTAAAAAATATTGTTTCATAATAAGAATTGAAATCAATCTCAAAATTATAAAACAAACAAATTGCTTTTGGAACATAATGCTTGGACGTTGTAGTTGACAATATATCAAATAGTTTTTGTAGAAAAAATAACTTAAGGTTGAATGAATATCAAAATCAATACAGAAGTAGGTTGCATTTTGTGAACATTTTGAATAAATCTTAAGATAATGGCTGGAAGTTGTAATTAGCCACGTAAAATGATCATCAAAGCTCATACAGAAATTGATAGCTTTTTATAAACGTTTTCGAAATCTTAAAATACAGGCTGGACGATTTCTTACTAATTGCGAACGCAAAACAATAGAACCCATTATGTCCCTCATGAACCACAAACCGCTTTAAACACCCTTTTAATGATGTATAATTCACACCTCAGTTCAGTCACGAACAGCAAACTTTACCTGTTTCAACGCGGGGTTACGAAACGCTACATTCATAGCCCCATCCCCCCACCCCCAATCACCCTAAACTCACCCCGCGCCCCTAATTAGAGCGAGGCGAGGAGATGGGGTGGTGCTAATTGAGTGGCCGAATAACTGGCATTAAAAAGGCGTGAAGCGAAGCATAGTGCCAGCTGCGGGAGGGAAAACGTGCAGAGTTTGACAAGCTGAACGCTTAGGGCAGTGTTTCGCAACCTTTTTTGGCGGCACCCTACAGAAATTATAAATAGCTCGCGGCACCCTTGCTCGTATTTTTGCTGAGTGGTTAACTGTAACGTTACAATAAACGAGATTGAAACAGCACCTAAACTGTGCAACAATGTTAAAAAAAAAACTTACAATTTGGCACTTTTTTCGTATGCAAAAACATTTATGAAGAAGCTTACCAATAGAGCAAAAACTGGAATCCTAAATAATTTGAAATATCTCTCGGCTTAAGCATTAAAAATGACACCCAAGAGTGCCGCAGCACCCCAATTGAGAATTACTGGTCTAGGGTGATTGGTTGCAATTACTCGGTGATTGTAGCATCTATTGTTTTTTCAGGAACAACTTGAACTGTTTCAGTTTAACTGTTTCACAAGTATAGTAAAGCTGCACACTTCGTTATTTTTTATAGTTTCTTTGTCGTGTAATATTATACCAGGTCATCATATTCTGCTTACATGAAAAGTCCAGTTCTTATTATTGTATGATACAGAGTAAAAAGGGGCCACTATTAAACTAATCTCTTAAAATAATTGAATGCATAAAATATTCTTAAGCATTTAGACTTGATCAGAAATTTATTTTTTGCACATCATGTTCCCACCCTTATTATTCCTTTGGAATAGTAAGAAGTCAACTAGATATAAAGCATTTCAAGAAAGTTCCTCGAATTGCACCAATCAAACAAAAAATCAACTTACTCTTCTTTTACTGCTTTTATGTACATGTAGTTAGGGCTAGCTGTTTTAATTGTGTTTTTGACTGGCTATTTCCTTTATTTCGCCGTTCCCGACCATATTTACTTAATCTGATGCCCATTGGCGCGAAATCCGCCCGCCTTGATTGGTTTTCCCACGTCTGCAGGCAAGCGTAACGACGTGGTCAGTGGAGCGCGACGCGTGGGGTCGTTAAAAGGTCACCGAGTAAATATTTTGCTTTTACCAGTTGATTGGGGGCGAGGCCTCGTGGTGGAGAAGGCGCGTCTTGGAGCAAAATAGGAGAGGTAGGGCGTGTGTAAAAGATTTTATCAAGGGGTTACATTGTTTAGTTTTTGTTTTGTTTACAAAGATGCCATTTATTCGTGTAGTAATGGCTGAAAAATTCGCGGCCATGCGTCCATAACTTTTTTGTGTGTGTTTTTTACGTAACGAATATTACCTCACTTTCTAAAATGCGTTTTTGTAGAATCTCTTCAGCCAAAGGCGCCATGCTTTCAATGGCACTTTCTAAAATCACAGATTTCTCGCTTTTTAGGGTTGCATGCAAATGTTTTCCTGCATTCGTCCGATACTAGGCTGGTATCGGTGCCGATCCTTTCTCAAACTAATATAGGAATCCAGCCGTGATTTGCGATTCAACGTAAGGTGTTATACTTTGAAAAATAAATATTTTAAATGTTTTAGGCTTATTTTTTTGGCTTTTTTGATTATATATATTAACATTTTGCCATTCAAAAACAAGACCGAGCCTCTTTTCCCTTTTGTGTGAAGGTCCTTATTCCAAAATACACTTTCGTGAAAAATGAAAAGAAATACAGCCACCAAATGACCTCATGTAATTGCGACCCTTGGGACAGAAATTACATTACGACCACTTAATGCCACTTGGATACAGTTTTATTGCTTTGATTTTCAGATGGTTGGATCGCTTCATAGGCGTAGCCAGGGGGGCCTGAGGGGCCATGGAAAATTTATAAATATATTTTTACCCAAAATTTATAAATATTTTACTTTTAATAATTTGTTTTGTAGCATTTATGAGCAGTACCACAACATTTGATCACAGGCATGCCACACCTTTAATTGTCATGCATTGTTACGTCACAAACGATGTAGTTAATATAACATTTACTATACAATAATGTACTTTTACTACTTTCAGACAGTTTATGCTCATTGACTGTTTTTTGAGTATTGCGCTAACACTCAGTTAGTTGCTGCTCGAAACGGTTTGCTAGCATATTTATATGTATTCGTACGGCGGTTAATACAATGGTAAAAGCTAAACAAAAAATTCCAACTTTTTGCCCCCCCCCCTAAAATGTCCCCCCCGCCCCTAAATGGCTCGCTACGCCACTGGATCGCTTAGTCATATTGCAGTAATTCTAAGCTCCAAGCGTAAAAGTAAAAACGACTCTGAACGAAAAAAAAAAAAAAATTTATAAGGCATCAAAAGTAGATGTAAACAGTGTGGTAGTCAATATGGAACATTGTCAACAATCAACATATATAGCAAGCCCCCACAAACGTTTCATGACCAACGTTATAATGACACACGAAAAAATCACAAGTTAAACTTTTTCAGAACTGCCCGGAAATTTACCCCCGTTATTCTCTTTTGAAAATTAATTGGTTAAACCCACATATCCTTGCACCATTACCGCTGTAAAAGAAACAACGAATCAAGAAAATGCGAAGATTTGACCTTTTTCTCCACAATTAAAACAATTCCCCCCTTGATCCCTTTTAGCCCCTTTCTATCTGTACCTTCCTACCTTCGTTCTGTATGTAGCCCCCCAACATCACTCGTTAAAGTTAGGCCTGAAAACCAGAGGTGGAACCAGAGGGGGAGGGTCATGATACCCCCAAACTATACTTTTTGCAAACATTTAAAACAACTTTTTTCGCGCTTTGCGTAATTAGACTAGATATTGCTGCAATAAGTATTTCAAATTTGTTTTTATGACGTCACATAATGTAACTTTGTGACGTCATACCTAAAAATTGGCGAGCCCTCCCCCCAAAAAATCCTCGGATCCACCCCTGCTAATACTCTACCTCCTGTATCTAACTTCCTGCCTCAGAAAGTATCGCTACTTCTGTGCAGCGCGTAATTGGCAAGCTATTGTCAAAACAGGAACGCTTAATTGAGGCGAGCTACTTAGCGGGGAGTGCGGGGGGTTTAAGTTCACTTGGGAGGCATCGACCCATGCTCTGCTCGCCCCAATCGCGACTCCCCGCTCAAGAGCTGATAGTAATTCGGCTGATCGCGTTGATATTTGGACGGAAAATGCCAAAATGTGACCCCTGCCTGCGAGTTAAACTATACCCAGGAGCTTTTTACAGATTTTTTTTGTAACAAGGACTCTACTGGTAAAGAGATTTCTAATGACTTGGTGGATTTCTTAACGGTATTTTTTTCGTTGTTTCACAGTCTTTGTTCTTTATATCTAATTGATAAAAGTCAACTATGTCAGTCTTCACACAAATCTAAACAAACTACTCTGGGTACGATTTCTCAACAGTATATTAAATGTGCAATCATTTTCTTTATATTACCGTCTGTTTTCGTTTTTAAGTATAGGGGAAACTGTTTCAATCTTTATTAAGCAGGCCTAAACAAATTACGCTAGGCCACATTTGCAGCTTTGTTTGTTTAGGGGCGTTTAGCATCCCATGCAATTATGAGGTGGCTGTTGTTCCGCAGTGAATACAAGCGCACGCAAATAGTCTGGAAAGTTAAAGAGGAAAGTTAATACAAACCTTATGCTTAAAATTACTTCAAAAGTAACAAAATTATTTGTGCTAAATGCAACGTTTCTCGGTAGTCTTTTTACTAAATTTTATTTGTCTTATTTTTTTTATATATTTCATGGTTAAGAATGACGTCAAGGATATTGATTAGTAACCCTTTTCAATGGCTTTCTAAAAAGTTGACAAAAAACTGAGAAATAGCTCTCTTGCTCCACTGGTGGTTAACATGTTGGTTGTTTCCGAAAAAAATTTGCAACAATGTCTACTTTCCTGAATAACCACATGAAAATATTTGTTTATTTACACTATGCTTATGTCTGCAATGTAGCTTGATAATGTCAAAGGCAAAAAGGTCGAGTAGATCGACATTATTCATTAACTGATAATGACACAAGTAGGAAATGTCTTTATCTAGAATTCTCAATGATGTCGGTTTACTCGACATTTTATTTTAAGCAACGTATTTATTGTCTCTTCAATCTTTATCATAAATTAACCCAAAACTGAGCAACTAATGCATGTTTCTTTCCCGAGACCCAATCCCAGGGTGCCAGAGAGGGCTCTCCAAGGGGTAGCGAGTAGGGTCCTTAAACATAGATAAATAACTGATTTCGTTTCACAAAGTTCATGAACTTTGTTTTTGCTCACCACCTAACGCGGCCACTAAAACACTCAAACCAAGCGATATAAAAGAACCACCGAGAAAAATAACTATTTTAGCTTTACCTTCCAGACATAAGTTTTACATAATTTCGGTTGGTTATTACATGGGAACAAAGTAAGTATAAATATAAATATAAACTTCCTATAAGCTTTAATTGTTGGTAATCTGCCGTTAGACTTCTAAATAAAAGTTTTGCTAAATTTGTTATCTAGAAGTTAAACACAACAACCACTAGTATCAAAGCTTAAAACATATAAAAAATTATAAACAGTACACTTGCATGTGCTTGGCTAATTTTCTACGTCTAACTGCCAATCTCTATCCACAATCTTTGAAAATCATAAAAACATTTTCAGTTTTAATGAATTAAAAAACCATTACTTTTACTAAATTAGCCCAATGCTGTTCCATTTAATCATTAGAGCTGCTGCTGTTCAGTTTAACCAAGCATCAAATAACAATGATATCCTAATATCCTATCTACTTTAGAACAAACAAAAAAATCAGACAATTGCATATTCTATAACAATTGTTTTGCCTTTGTTTGGTCATAATTGAATAAAAATTGACCATAATATTTTAATACTACAATTGATTTTTGAAATGGTAAGTAGCAATTACATTTTTGTTGTGGTACGTTTTCACCTTTTAAGAAAAACCCTTTCTAAAAAACAAACGTGCTTGATTGCACGAGAGCTGGTTGTTGAGTCGTTTCTCTTTTTTACTTCCAACATCACAAATTGCTCGATTTAATAGTATTTTTTATTTTGGGGGTAAACATAAAACACAGTGAAAATGGATATGGCTTTCACAGTAGTACACGATTGAAAAAACACTGACAATATTTAAGCGACTTTTGAAACTTGCAAATACAGGTTGTGAAAAAAACATTTCAAATCAAAAACTGCGAACTGGTACCGTACAAAAAACCCACAGAATTCACTTAATTTCCAAAGAACAACTTGATGCAATTAGTGAGAGTTTACAAGAAAATGCAAAAAATACGCAGTATGCAAGTGTGTGTTATATCTCTTTATGGAAACACGCACTTGTTATTTTATTCGTAATATAAACCGTATATCATGGCAATCGCGTAAAGCGTCGTGTTTTGAAACCGGACGGTTGCGAAAGAGTCGGTTTTATCGTTCCACAAGCACCTACTGCCAAGGTATACACCAGGCCTTTCCTTGATGCTGCCAATGCTGACCACGACCACGTGCTTGTACCGCTTGTAGTTCTTTGCTTTAAGAGCAGCTGATATTTTGGCGGCTATGTCTTGGCATTCGCTCCTGCACATATCAGGGTTGTAGACCTTCTGGTCGAGGTGCTGTTTCAAGATGGCCGACGCCGTGCCCTCTATTTCGTAAGACTTGAATCTTGCCTGAAAAGAGATGCAAATAAAGTAACTAAAAGAGAGTCTATCAATGTATTATAAATTACATTGGTTATTAAAATCGCCTGGAGATTGTTTTGATGCGTTGTTACAATCACCTTTGTTGAAACAGGTCAAATGACAAAATGCCTGAAAGATTAAGTTTTACACAAAAATGCTTAAAAAATAGGTTTTACCAAAATGCCTAAAAGATTAGGTTTTACACAAAATGCTTAAACGACCAGGTTTTATACAAAATGCTTAAAAGATTAAGTTTTATACTAAATGCTTAAACGTTTAAATTTTGTTAAAACACTTTTAACGTTTCCGAGCACCTAGGAAAATTGTTATACCGGAACGCTTTTCCGGCCTATTTCAGATGTGTAACAAATTAGCAACATGAGACCCTGTTCTGATGTACTACTTATTTTATAATGGTCGGGAAAGTCACAAAAATACCCTTTATGGTAGAAAAACGCGTTTGATTGTGTATAAAGGCTAAAAATCACAGCGTTCAATCAGCTCGGATCGGCACCGATACAATGCTAATATAAAACGATTTCCAGTACTACCACTTGGCATCAGATACCGGATTTGTTCCACACTATTTTTTTATTGTTTTATTTTTTTGTCGTAGATGTCAGAAGTGAAGAGGTCTTAGTAGAAGATGATCTTTTATTTTCCGATTTTTGATTTATTTTTAGTTTTTAAAAGTTAATCTTTTATCTGTGTTCTATTTAAAACAAACGATATTCGGATTAGGCTAACTAACAATGAACCAAAAAACAGTGTTAAAAAGGAATGCAAAATATGGGAATTATAATTAAATGCAGTAAGAAGAATATGAAAGCTTATAAAGAAGTAGGTGGCATTCAAAGGTTTCGAATAACTCTTTAATCATTACAACAACTAGGCTGCTTATGTATGGGCTTTGATTTTCTTATTAGATTTAACTAAAACATCTAATATGCTTAAAAGATTATATTAAAATTGCCGATTTCGCTCAAACCACAACTCAAATTAAAATTGCATTTAGTTAACTGAAGGATATTTCAGTTTAAAAATTGATGTCCCTTAATGGTAGGCCTATGCTAGTAAATGGTTATATTCCTTGTAGCCATGCTTATATAAAAATAATAAAAGGTTCATTAGTAGACTATTTTAATTTAGAAACTGTGCGAACCCCTATTTATATATAGGTAATTTTATCTGGGGAATTTCCCCACTCATTTCCAAACAACTAGTTCTCTAGCGCCAACTAGCAACTAACAGATTTGTGAAATAAAGTTAAGAGGGTAAGAAATAGTTAATTATGCATTTTACAACGTGTTTGTACTTTTAAAAAGCATTTCAACAACAGCTATAAAAAAGTTGGAAAAATTGGATAAGTTTATCCTGTGTAACCCGGAGAATTAATATTGTTGAAAAACTAAACCTTGAGTTATAAAAAAAATCAAAAAACCGTACTAAATCAAAAAGCCGTACTTTTATTGCCCTTCAAAACTCGTTTAAACATTTCGTTTTTATAAATATAGTTAAATCGCATACATCTGGGTCCATCTTGTAAGTGTTCTCGTACTGGACTTTCTTTGGTTGCATTACGAACGACGCCTCACTTGCTGCTCGCTGCGATCGCATTTCGTCAGTAGCCCCTGCAAGTAATGAGGTGCTTTAGATCAGGGGTAATCAACCTTTTTGCGATGCGGACAGGTTTACAATTGAACTTTTGTCGCGGACCGGCATTAAAAAAACAACAATTGTTCAGTAAAGAAAATATAATGTTGCACTGAATATGTGAATAATGGAAATCACCTTGACCCTTGCAAGATAAATGTCGACCTTAATTCCTGATCAGGTCAGACACAATTAATAAATCTTAAAAGATATATATATATATTTCGCCAACTAAGGCATCGTCAGTATATCTGAATAAAAACAAACGCAACAGTATAAGAATAAGTCAGAAACATTCTCTAACCCTAATATACTGTTTGCATTGTTTTCGATTCATGCTCAAGGGATATCGATCAGGAAAAGGAAATATATTGCAGCTTTTTTCAATGAGAACTTTAAGCTTGTTTTGACGCAAATAGATGTCCCCATCTAGGAATTATTGAACTTAACGAAACTTGCGAGAGATCACCGACCGGCCAAGCAGTTTAACCCAGCCCGCGGATCATTTCAATAAAACTTCTTTGCCTAAATTACACTTGTATACCATTATCACTTATTCCTACTCCCACCAGCTTGTTAAAATAAAGACATTTAGAGCGATATTTTAATAGAAGTTACACTTTTTTATTAAATAAAGCCTAATTATGTATTTCAGATCGGTTGCCGACCACTGCTTTAGATTACAAAACTTAAATTTCACTGTAGTTTGGTACTTTCGCTTAAAATATCGGCATTTTTTGACCGTAGACACACTTTCTAAGTGATAAAATCAAAATATAGTTACAAAAGTGATGCAAGGTCGGATCCAGGGGCACCAGGACATGTGTAAAAATAAAAAAAAACCTAAAATATCGGATAAAGGGCGACGAAAGAATTATTCCTACTATTATTAAGATAAAGTTATTCCCAATAAAAATGACGTCACTTGATATCAGATCGGAACCCGATATTTTTGTTAAAATATCGGGTATCGGTATCGGAATAAAATGCCAAGTATCGGAAATCCCTTTAACCCAGTGTTTCTTAACCTTTTTCACTTGGGGGCGCACCTAGAGACATATGAAAAAGCGGCGGCGCGCCTTGCGAGCGAAGTTAAAAAAAAAACCTTACGAGCGAAGCAAGCGCGAAATTTTTGAGGTGTACCAATATTTGTCTTAAATTGCTTGCATTTTTTTATTATATGGGTTTTATAGTTGCATATCTTTAAAGGGACTTCCAGCCTTTGAGACTAAAAACGTTATTTTGTCCATTAAAGTCTTAATCCAATTAATTTTGGACTTATTTCGACATGGTTTTTCCTTTTGCTCGCGGCGCACCAAGCAGCCTTCCATGGCGCACCGGTTGAGAAACTCTGCCTTAAGCTATGATAAATTAGAATAGGGTTATACCAGTTTGATCACATAAGCTTACCATCGTCCATTGGTGAATTATCAGTTGGTGCGAGCAACTTTCCCTTGGATTTGTCCAGCTTCATTTTTCTTCCCTTGTTCATCTTTCAGTTTGTTACTAGTTGCTGCTTTTACTAAAAAATCACCTTTGGAACAAAATCAGCGTACAGTAAGATATAATGTTGTTGTACCCTCGTCAAAACCTAATACCTGTCACTCAAAACAGCTAATAATACCTGTACGATCAGAACGGCTAATACCTGAGATTCTAATACAGTGGTTATCAACTTTCTATTGGTTACTGTACCCCAAAAAATCGTAAACACATCGCGGAACTCCCAAACGAATTTACAATAAGTGGTTTACTGTAACATTCAAATAACTGGAACAACATAATTGACTCTACACATGAAGGAAAACTATTTATTGGACCTTCATGGACACCCTAAAACTAGTTCGCGGACCCCAGTTTAAGAACCCCTGTTTTTAGCGTTATAAATTAGCAAGGCTGCCGCGGCATCCGGGTTGGGAATCACTATTCTAACAATTTCATATATTCCTCTTAAATTCTCACAATTTCAAACAAGTCACTGACTCTGTAAACCATTTTTACCTATTAAAATTTACAGCATCTCTTTGCAAAATAAAGCTGTACATTTTGACCCATTTGGATAACTTCCATACCACCAGCACCATACAGCGCTCAATAGCTTTAGCCGCAATTACAGAGCTTTCGAACAGCTATCTGATTGCAAAATTTGCAAAGACCTTTTTGCAACGGCAAGGAAAAAATTATTGTTAGGCTTTGATAATTTGTTTTGAACAACCAAAAAAACACATGTTATCATTAAAAACGTCATCATTCAACGCTTTGGAGCTTACGCCACCTATACAAGGCTTATCTGCTTTTATTATGGCTTAGAAGGCTTATTGGTCGTGCTATTGCCAAGTTCACGGTTGATGGTTACTATTGATACAAGATTCATTTATCGAGAGTAGAAGCTACATCAACAATGTCGCGTTTGCGATACAATGCGGCTAGCGATACGCTACGGTGTGTATTGATAGTATAATCGCCATGTATAGGGCGGTGTACACTTCAAACGCTAATACACCCGATATATTAAAAGGGTTCGCGTTGTCAGGCGAGACACGCCATTGGTCTTTTAATATTGCGTATTCTGGGGTCTTTCTATTTAACATTGGCCAAACACGGACATAATTCTATTGACTTATAGGCGAGACATAATATGCGATGACACAGAATGGAAATATGACGTCACTAATCGGCAATTGTGACGTCACTTGCTACGGCGAGCCAAACTGCGACTATGTTAGCATTCAATAAGATATCTATGTTAAGATTTAATAAGACATCTATGTTAAGTCTCAATAAGATATCTATGTTAAGATTCAATAAGATATCTATGGTAAGGTGGTAGGTCTATTGCAGAGCTCGCTTGCAGAGCTGGAAATGTAGGCCTAAGCTTTAAATTGTGCAGCTGTATAGAGGCATTTCGAACCCTGTCGTCTGGATACCAATAAGGTTAACTATTACGTCTTGCTGCTTACTAAGAAACACAATTAACACTTAGAAAAACAAGTTCAACACTTGCATCATCCTGACTAAGACGCTTCGATACTAACTGATGATGGTGCAATTGCGTATCGAAACATCAAACAAGATGATATTGATCTACTCGACCTTTTTTGTCTATGATTTTCTACTCTTACTACAAGCAAAAAACGTAAATAACGCAAATTTTTATCGTAGCTCAGCTAAAATGCTATCAGAACTGCCGCGATCCCAATATAACACACCACAACAGGCCTTAACCCTAGAGCGCCGTTTGTTTTCGTCTATTCCGGTCACAAAAGGCATCAGGAGCCAATATGTAACCACAACTGTCCTGTGTAGGACTCCAATGTGAAGGGCTGGGTGCGTTGAGGCCTGTTTACATAAGGTAGAGGCGGCTTTGTGGGCACGACAGGTCGCTATATTGTGTCGCTTTTGGGGTATACGTGCCTTGAAGCTTATTCAGAAGATTATTGCAAACACCAGTTATTAATTTATTTTGCCTGGGCACAGAGCTCGCGCGGTACGGAATGGTTGTAAATGAATTACTAATTATAACACTGGCGCTTTAACTTTAAACTTTGTTTGCTAAAAAATACACACAATTAGTGTTTTTATGGGTGTTTTGAGTGACCGAAACGTTTCAAAATTTAGCCAGCGTTCTCTGAAAATATAGGTAATATATTTTTGTTTTTACAAAATTAGACAGAATAGTTGCGGTCTTTCAAAATATCTTAGCGGTAACCACATCGAAACCTTAAAAAATCTGCACAACACTTGATTTGCAACACTAACAGTGTAAAAGTGACCGTCCCAATGAAGGCGTACGAACTAGGGCGCACAAGTGACACAATGGAAAAATAAAATTGTGCTTTGTTTTCCACCGAGTTCAAATTTCTCAGCGCAGTTTTAAATGAACAATCCAAGGTTATCTCAGAAAAATTTTCATCCGCGAACGTCAAGAGCAATATTATACTAGAAACTGAGGACACTCGAAAAAAAATACTTATTTTCCACTAATAACACCAGTTCTGCGCACTAAATGTTTTAGCTGGGTAGTGCGTTAATACATGTTTTACACATTTGTGCCACACTAACTTATGTAAGGAGCCTGTATTTAAACAAACTAGTAAGTATCTATAAGTTTAATGGTGAAAATAACGGCCCAAATAGACGTTTAAAGCGACATGCTTTATTTTCAAACGTTTCGGCAAATTCTAATGCCATCATCAGTGATCTGATGGCATTAGAATTTGCCGAAACGTTTGAAAATAAAGCATGTCGCTTTTAACGTCTATTTGGGCCGTTATTTTCACCATTAAACTTATGAACAGATCCGTATATAGTGTTCCTAGTAAATATCATTTTGCCAGATTACTGTCATTAACTTATCATTTGTCTACAATTCGCTCATAAAAGTGATGAAAATAAATAATTTAGCCTGGATAATTAAAGTAAGACTGTTCCCAATTACCCTAATCTTTAATATATTTATGCAAGAATCCTTATTTTCTCAAGATTCTTTCCTTTAATATAAATATAACGTACACAACACATATTTAACTGTGGATAGCTGTTATCTTGAGTAAACTCGGTAACCAAGAAACGGTTTCCTTTCAAGAAGATTAAATTACCTACCGGTTAATTGTTCCGTACATCGCATGAATCCAGGTCTGCCAGGCTTTTTTCTTGATTTATTATTTTGCAATCGGGGCGTTTTTACTTTATTACATTTTTTCTAAGCTGTTTAAACTGGAAAAATGCATTTAACAAGCATTAAGGGCTGGGAAGCTAAAATCCGTGACTGTTTTTATCTAGTGACTATAGCCTCGTGTAATCTCGTATAAACACTTAATAATAGCATCTGCTATAAGTATGCTTACACTACGTTTGCAGAAAACATGCAAATTCTTATTATTCAATTTTCACCCATGCAATTTATGACATCATAAACGTTATTGTGTTTGATGCTCAATCAAGAAATGCAATTTTTTATATGCAAATTTTAAATTAGCAAACTTCATACTGAAAAAAAACCTGTACTGAACTGTAGAAACAGCATTGCTTCAATTGCAATTGTAATGAAGCCAGAAAGTTTTTCTGACGAATTTCATTAATCAACGTTTTTTGCCTTCAGCTGTAAAATGACGTCTCCGCGATGAACACCAAGTGTTCATTATAAAACAACTTTTTGTGGTGCTAGGTGGCAGCAAAGATCAATACTACAACTGACGCTAAACGCATTCTTATGCGCCAAATTGTTTTGAGCAATGAATCCTGATATTTATAATCGTTTTGTTGATATTTACTGGCTAATTTCCATTTCATAGAGGCTAAATTGGAAATGTGTCTGCGTTTATGAGTATTTACCAAAAATGAGAAGGTCGCACAATTAAGGCCGAAAATCAAATATAAAGTCTTTTGGCTAGAAAAAACATTTTATTGTCAATTTTATTGCCTGTAATTTTAAAATAGAAACTCATCTTGCAGCTTGTGCCAGATTTCAAGTTGGAAAACCAAAACCTAATGCAACAAAAAAGCAATAATTTTCTTAACAATAGCTGTTTCTTAAAGGGATAGACAAAGGAATACAGGTATTTTTAACTTGCAATTCATGATGTGACCCATCAAATGATTAAAAAGCCATAAAAACAAGGCAAACTTGGAAATTACAGCATTAGTTTTACGCATATGATACAGGTTTTGTGCGTTTGCAAGCGATAGCAGCTCTCTTTGACCGAATTTCAAGCTAGGAATCCTCCAGCACGTGTTATAAGCCCCTGGGATTCAGCTAGCTGGGCGATTGAGCAGACGTAAGTCAGCTTGCCTTATAAGGAGCGGGTCTTGGTGCTGAGCATTGCAGCAATCTCGTGCTGGTGAAGCTTGGAGGCGGAAGCGTTGGATTGAGCTGGTTAAGCTGGACTTTTGTTTCTTTATATCAACCTTTTGTGTTTCTAAACGGAGTAATCAGGTGGAACTATATAAAGACAAATTGTATTGAATTTTCGACAAGCTTTTGCACAACCATGCTTCATCAGGTTATGGTAGAAAATGATTTTCTACTTTTTTTATACCTTGGCCTGATGAAGCACGGTTGTGCAAAAGCTTGTCGAAAATTCAATATCATTTGATTTAAATATAGCGACGCTTGATTACTGTATTTGGAATTAGACACATACAGCCATTTACACATATTGTTTCGAAACGATGTGTCGTATAGAAGATATTTTCTTTCTTTATATCACGGGGAAAAGAAGAATACTTTTTACCGGGACGATAAAAAAATAAAAAAAACTGTTTACCAGAAAAGATGGAAATTGTCAGAGATGATGTCATAACGTGGGTAACCTAAGGAAACCTGAGTTTATCGCTTAAAGTTGTGCAAAAATATTCAACTGAAAAAATAGTTTGAATACATTCAAAGAGGTGGTAGACTGGTCTGGTAAAAAAAAGTTTTTATTGGTACGATGTCCCAAAAAATGTTATTTCACCGGAAGGCCGCTTCGAAATTATTTTACCTGAATTACCTACTTTCACCACTGGTTACATTAACGTTTGTGATTTGTGTCTAGGAGCAGATGTAGTAAAATACAGGGTTGGGTGACATGGTGACCTAGAGCAGTGGTTCTCAACCGCCGGTCCACGGAGTCCGCCAAATATATTACAATCTTAAATCTTAACTACAAAATGCAAAACATATTTGCACGGCTATGAAATCTATATGTTGGTTTAACACGAAAAGTTACACACGTGGGTCAACTTAAAATCAACAAAACTTTATTCACAAAAATACACGAGCATAAAAAGTTGAAGGTGTCGGGGCGTAAACATGATCACTTCTACTTTTTGATGAAGAAACTCGGACATTTTTTAGATTTGTTTTATAAAAATAAGAAGATTTAAATATACACTCAAAACTGAACAGGATGAACAAAAACGACATACAAGATTAACAACACAGGATTTCTATTTCAAAAATATCCATTTTCATTTTTGTTTCATATACATGTCTCATTTGTCTGTTTGTTTATTGATTTCCGCTTTTGCAGTTCCTTCTTTACTGTATATAAATCAGAGCAATAACCAACAAGTTAAAAAAGGTATACGCACAAAACAAAACAAATCAAAAGGTAATTTTTGGGGTTGAAAAAAATTAACAAACCCAATAACTGTCATTTAGGTTCACTATATGCACAGATCTGTAATGTAGCTTAATAATGAATGCCAATTGCCAAAGCCAAATAGGACACATTTGACTGGCCATGATAATACAAGTCTGCATAGAAATGTCTTAATCAAGATGATGTCAATTTACAAGACAATTTTGGCTTTGTCATTCACAAATAAGCTACAATAACTGTCAATTTCCAAAATCACTGCTAATAAAGAATTGTAAATCAAACTTAATAATTATTACAATTCGTTTCTCGTAATTATTGAAAAAGAAAGAATTGCAAAACACAAATAGAATAAATAAATGTATAAAACGCTGGAAGAGGTCTTAACAAATAAAAGCAATCAACAAATGGCAACCAGGATCTAAAATACAGTTTATGATATTATCGATAATAGTAAAGTGTAGGCTATACAATATGACTTCACCTAAATAAATACATTTAGTAATAGTAATTTTTTTGTACAGTATTCAAAACAGAACTAACTTACAGAATAATGTCTTAATGTAAAGAACTACTTTGCATAAAAGGAGTGAAAGGCGTTCAACTAAACACAGTTCGGGTTGTTTATCTGGCTAAGTAGCTAAAAACAATGAATTTTTAATTGGATATTTAACATTTCATATTTGGTTACGCTTATCGGACTTTTTTCTTAGGTCGAATGATATAAGTGAAATCATCAGTTTCGTAAATTCCCTTTTCATCTGGAAGTCTGTAAAGCACCTGAGGTGGCGTGGCTGACCTTGAGTAACGACCTTGGCTCAACACGTGGTCATCTCCACGTGGGTGCCGATCATTTGTAACCTTATGCATTTGAACAGGAAAGTGGCTGTCAGCTACATTCTTTATCGGAAGCATGCCTTCAGAAATATTCCTTATCGATTTTCCAGCGTCAGAGACATTCTTTATCGGAAAACTGCTGTCGGGGACATTCTTTATCGGAAACCGGGAATTGTTGGCCCGTGGTTGCTGGCTCTGCTGGCCTGGTAAGTGTACTTCTGAAAGGAACTTACATGGCAAGCTGGGCCGTCTTGAAGGCTCATCTTGTTGTTTCTTCTGCTGATGATGGAGAGAGAGGGACTTGTGTCTTTGTGGATCGGAGGTCGTGTCATTTGGAGGAGAAGTCCTCATGATTAGACTCGTACCAGCCGTGAACCTCTGCTTCTGTATAGGAGATGGAG
The DNA here is from genome assembly GCF_963924565.1 of Ascidiella aspersa. Lineage (NCBI taxonomy): Eukaryota > Metazoa > Chordata > Ascidiacea > Phlebobranchia > Ascidiidae > Ascidiella > Ascidiella aspersa. The sequence goes on along the minus strand of NC_139449.1, from coordinate 36,274,518 downwards.
AACTGCTTTGTCGAGACTGGGGCCTTGGATCGGGGGTTACCTGTATTGGAAGATGGTTTTCATTTCGGATAATGTCCATAAAAACTTGCTACTTTTTAATATTGCTAACTTATTTTTCGTACCTCTGTTTGCCAATTTCTGCATAAAGGTTGGCAGTCGAATACGGACCTTTTCGCCACTCTTGTATAATTATCGTTGTTTGGACATTTTCATTTTAGCAAACTGGGAGTTAATTTATCAAAACCATTTTGCTTCTTAGTCGTTTCAGTTTAACTGTGATTATTGCATAAAACGATTATATATATTATTATAAAAAAGTTTCGAAGTCTATCACATAATAACAAAATAAGGATTCTTTCTTAAAAAGTTAAAAATGAATAATATTAAGGGCGTTTTCGTAGTTTGACCTGTTTTAAATTCATTTGGATTATGACGTCGACAAAGCATATTGCTCTATTAAACAATGCGAATAATTCTCTATGACATTTTACCGTCAACCTTAAACCACCATCCAAAAAAATCAAATCCAAAAAAAACCTGCGAAGTTCGAAGTTCAGTCACGCTTGGCATCTCCACCAGTCCGTGACGCCTTCCTATTGGCTGCTTCTCCGCGGATGGTGTGGGCGTGGTCGCCACACCTCTTTTATCAACTCCAATCGCTTCAGATCTCGTTTCCCGCATCACTGAGGAGTTTGGAAGATCGATTGATCTCCTCCTGTGATCCGTGGGAGGTTTTGGGAATAGTGTGGGATGGTGTCCGCTGGATGGGGACACAGATCCGGAGGCTCTTCCATCGTCGCAGCCGGAGTCGGTCGAAAGAGGAGGAGCAGATGAAGACGGACTCGCGTTCAAGCTTCGACGAAACGTGACGTCATCTATGTCGTCATCAGGAGGAAGTCTAACGTGAGAGGGAGAAGAGGACTTTCTTCCTCTCGAGGAGCAAAAAGGAGAAACTCCTCGGAAGAGCAAATCGCTATTTGAAGCGTCCGGAGTCGAGAAGGATCTTTGGCAGAGAGATCTTCCTGAGGACTTTGGTTCCTCAATGGACGAAGATCTACAAACTCCCTCCACCACAGTGGGGATCGAGATTCCTTGGGAGCTATCCTCGTACTTTGATCGCGATTCCAAGCCGCTGTCGCTGAAATATCGTCGGTAGTAGCTCGGCAACAATGAGCGCCTGTTACGTAAGAATCCGCCAGGGGAATAACCCGTTTCTGCGATGGTCTCAGTGATTATTTGCTTCGCGTCGGTTTCATCTTCCTTAAACAAAGGAACCCCGAAAGCGTCATAATCGACATGTTTGAGAAATGGAACTTCATTTTTACGCTCTTCGTTTGGCGTTTTCGGAATTTGTACGCCTTCCTTGGAAAGAGGGGCTTTGTTTTTAGACTTCTGACTGGATGAGCTTGCTTTCGGAGCAGGCGTCGGTTCCCCACCTGACAATAGAAAGCAGTCCCTACTGTGTAGAGGAGTATGGAGCCCGAACTTTGTCTTTCCCGAATACTTCTTCGCTTTCCTAGGCGTCGGTTTAACTTGAGCGGTTTTAGAGGCCGGGGTTCCAGACTTCGCTTTAGAAGTAGTTTGATGTTGATCTTCGGTCTGTGTTGTGTTATCTTGCGTACAACGGTCACTAGATAGTGGTCTAGTGGTGACTAGAGGCTTGCTGTGGCTAAAAGGGGGTGGTAACACTTCTCTGGCTGCTGGTATCTTGCCGTTGCAGTTCTGGCACAGTTGATTGGCAGGATTCTCCTTAACTTGGGTGGTTTTCTCAGCAGTTAAAGGCTGAGCAGTTCCCGACCAGTCCTTAGTCTGCGGCCGCGAATCAGGTACGGTATCCAACTTGGAAACAGGATGTACGAAATCACGAGAGCTCCGTCTTCTTGAAGTAATGCCGTTGTTGAGGGGAGCAATTTTGACGCGATTCGAGTTAGAATTAAACGGAATTGAGAAATGACTTTCGTCCAAAGCCGGAAGATTTGTTGAGTTTACAGAGGAAGTTTTTCGCGAGCGCTTCTCGTTTAGCGAGTTTCTTCTTTCGCTCTTGTGCTCGTTTTCGCTCTTCACCATTGTTCCGCTCTGAGGACCTGAGATCACCTGGGATTGGGAGGAAGATCGCTCACTGTTTTCCTGCTTCTGGTGGCTCGAAAAGTTGTTCGTCTCAGTAACACACTGGACGCCATTTGCTGCCAAAGGACTTCTGTGATTAAGTTGCATTCCAAGAAGGTTTTCGCTTAATTTCGGTTTAAATCTTCCTCCCTTTGTTTGGCTCCTGGACTTTAGCTTCTTCAGCGCTTTGATAAAGTCCTCCGCAAACTTGTCATCCACCTCCTGGTCTCCCTGGATCGCCATCACGTCTAAAGCATCCCGGATGTCCTTCTCAGAAGCGGATAGCTGCTCCAAAGGTCCTCCGATCTGAGGTGAAGAGGAAAGAAGATTTGGAGAGGAGCTGTGCGTCTTTAATCTTCCTAGAAGAGGCGGAGGAATACGGGAGGACATCGGATGTTGATCCTGGCCGGTGTCCAGCTCGAAGTTCTCGTTGCTTCGGTTGACCTTGGCTTCGCCCTTGGCCGTTTCCCACGTTTGAACTTCCGGTTCGCGCATGCGCACTTCGCCGTTTGCCCCTTGCTCGCCTCCAGTGGTGGATCGGGAGCCCTTGGATCCCTCGAAGCTGTACTCTTCCGAAGAGGAAGAAACCTGCGTCTGGATCTTCGTTCTCGGTAAGTTGCCGCCCTGGTTCTCGGGGAAACCCCACTGCGACTTGTCTTCGGGAGATTTCGCGTTCGTTCGCAAAAAATCTCCGAGTCCTGGCGGCGATCTGGAATTCTTACGCGGAAATTCGTGAGTTTTCGGACTGGTTCGCGGAAACTCGTGAGGTTTCGGACTGGTTCGCGGAAATTCGTGAGGTTTCGGACTCGTTCGCGGAAATTCGTGAGGTTTCGGACTCGTTCGCGGAAATTCGTGAGGTTTCGGACTCGTTCGCGGAAATTCGGAAAACCCGAAGGGCTGAGCGAAGATGTCCATGGATTTGTTCTCGTGTGTTTTGTTGTAGTTCAAATCAGACTCGAGAAGAGGACCTTTGGAGTGATTTGAGAAGACGGGAGAGGTCCTCATCACTCCAGCATCCGGACTTTCACCAGGAGAGCATCCCCTTCTCGTGGTTGCCCCTGACGACGGCTTGAATGGTGAAGAGGAGGAGGGATAGGATCCGGAGCTTGCGAGACTCGAAAGAGAGTCCTGACGACTGAAGCTCCTCTGTGGAAGAGCGGGAAGACGGGATTTACTGCTCCCCCCGAAGGCGGGGTTTGAACCTGCGATCCTTGGATCTAGGTTGGACGATGAAGCCTGGAAAAGAAAAAAATTATTATTTCGATTTCTGGAAATGGTGTAAAACAGATTTAAACGTAGGTTTTAAACCCGGGATCTTAAAGCACCTTAAAGAAATTAATTAACAACACCAAACAAGAACGACATAATAAATTGAACTTAAATTGTTTTTAAACAATTTAAAAGTCTGATACCAGTTAGCATTAATATTAATGTTTAACGGAAGGGGGTAGTAGATTTTAAGGGCTTTGATATTGATTCTACGTCCATCTACAACCTCCAGTCATTATATTAACATTCATTAGAAACGTTCACAAAATGCCACCTACTTCTGTATGGGCTTTGATTTTCATTGTACTTCTAACTACAACCTCCAGCCATATGCTCTGATACATCTACTGTTAACAGGCAGTTAAATATATCTCAAAATGACTTCGTAAGTTTAATGTAAAACATTTTCATTGCTCGGTTTAACATTTATTTTGGTGCCAATGACTTTGATTTGACCCAGATAACTGTACAGTTGTTTCTTCCAACATTTGTAAAGATTACTTTGGATAAGAAAATGAGGGGAACAATTATAATTCTAGTAGTGTTAAAGAAAAAAAATAATAAACGATTATATAAGACTTTCTGGCCAATTTGTCGGTTTAATTCCAAATAGTCTATAAATCTGGTAACATACAGAAACTAAACAGAAAACAAGACATTTTTCTCCTAATTTTACCTGTTGGTCGTTTTTGCTGACTCCGCTGTTCTGCCAGATGTGACTTAGCAGATTTTTGACCGACTCTATAGCGCCCTCTCCCGTCCCTGATATCTTGCAGTTGAGGTTCTCGCTGGTTTTGCTGTAGCGAGCAACACCGACTAGAGTCTGGAAAAGTTGCATAAAAAAGGGGTTCAGAAAAAAACAACTCAACTTTCATAGAGACAGGTCATGATTTAAAATAAATAAATATTATCAAAAGAATTTCTACTGAAAAAAATTAGGGAAGCATGAGTGTTGGTTTAAATTTATCAACATTTTATTAAAAGTTAAGTATTAAAGAGGCAAATAAGTACAGAACTTAGTTAACCGGAAATCAGTTTGTCTGGATGTTATATAATGAATATATTTTCCAACTAGAAGCATCATCAGTTCCTAAAATTATAACACAATATATATCAAGAAGGGTAAGATTTGCGAGAATTATTGGCATATATTGATATAGACATTTCGCATTAAAGTTTGTAAATGAAAAGCTGATAAAGGCAGTTCAAAAAAACAGTTCTAAGGAAAGAGTCAGACACAAATATATTTACATATATATATTTCACCAGAGAGCGATACAATCTAAAAAGATAAGTTCAAAAATGATTTAAGTAAAAGCGTTAGGCACAAATGTATAAATATTTAAGCAATGTGTCCTTTATACGTAAACCAACCTATAGCTAAACTTCCTTTATACATATTTAATGTATATATTATATCAGCTGCATTTTTAGACATCCCAATACCTGATTTCTCATCTGCTCCTTTAGTTTCTCCTCCCATTGTTTCACTCTCTCCTCCCTTTGTCTCAGCTCCTCCTTCTTCCCACTGATGTCCTTCTCCTGGAAGCGGAGAGCATCCAACTTCTCCTGCATGTCCTGCATCCATTGCTCCTTCTCCCGGAGGAAGATGTTCGTCTCTTCACTAAGTTGCTCTAAGGAAGTGAAAATATAAATGCTTAATTCAACACCCTACAATTCGCGCTTGTTTGATGATCCTAATAATAACTACATTTTTTTTAAATCTTTAAACACACAACAGTTATTCATAAAATGTGAAACTTATTAGAAAAAGGGGTTATTTAAGATGCCAGGTTACAGGTGAATTAAACATTTTAAATAAAAAAAAGGATTCCAGTGAGACTGAATGGGTCAAACGTCAAGCAGAAATAAATGGTATATTCTAAATCCAATGTTATTTAGAGAATACAAAGTCCATGTTACTGTTGTAGAAAATGGTTACCATTTTAAAAACACAAATTCCATAATGAACCTTACAGCAAATTTTACTCCAAATTATTGAGATTAAGCAACCAGTTTCAATTGTTTTTACTGAACTGGATTGGTCAATGTAAAATTCTCCAGCGGATGCCTATAGTTAACAGTGTAATTTCTGACATGTCCGGAAAATGTGTAGGCCTACGTATGGCAACCCTTTTCTGGATAGCCTGTTGTATATATTAACTTGTTAGTTCGGATCAAGAAATAATACCAAGTTTTCAATTAAAGCCTATTTGCAATTTTAAGATAGAGAAGGCATACTTGTAAAACCAGGATATATAATTTCGTCTTACCGTCGTTGAGCATTGAATTAAGCTGAGCTACAATCTCGTGAAATGGAGGCCTGCTTTCCGCATCATTGCTCCAGCAATTCTGCATCAAGTCGGAAAACCTGGAAACAAGAGGTCGGTTCACCCGGTCGTATTTTGTATCGTTCCTTTTTGTTTTAAGACTGTTTGTTTTTTATTATAAACTTCACCTCACTCAAACGGTTTTGGAAATGTTATAAATAGTTCTGTACAGTGTTGCTCGATCGTTTATAACAAAGAAAATTGTGTAGAGTAATTCAAAATCCTAAAACCATCAGTAGCTAAACTCAGAGGGTTCGGAAATTTGAGTCGCGAGTACTTCTACACTACTTTTATGCAAGTGTTACATCTTCATAAATGGTACTATCTGACTTTGACCAATCTCCAACATTATACAGAACATAATCCCCCTTGCACGTTACTTTAAAAATGCGCACAAAGCGGACAAAAAATGTACTGTTTATCATTAAGCTATCAATAGCTAAGAATGTGTATTGACATACAAGTAGCTTTAAAGTAAAAACGTCTTAAAATAGTGTCGATGTATTTGTATGTATTAAGTAACCTACATAAAGGAGGTTAACGCACTACTAAGGGTCTGATGTTTCTAAAAAAACAATCAACAAAAACCTTTACAGCTACCACGCCTTATAAATTGAGCAAATTAAATATTTGTCATAACTGACGCTCGCGGTATCGTCATCGAAAATTACTCTTATCTCTAGTGGCCAGGAAAGGACATTACGGCTGGTCTGTGGTTAGGTTGAAATCCACTGACAATTTGCGGTTGTTTGTCTGAATCAATGTTATTTTATTTGGTTAAACGGACCGGTTTCAAACTATAACAATTGTACTTCTAATGCTATCTTAAGGTTCGCGCCGTTTAGAAGATTATGAAAGTTCAAATTTAAAGAAAAAAAAAATTTGGGGGAGGAAGTCTAGCATTTTGCAATACTGCCGAGTCAATAAAAAAACAAATATTTGATTTTAATTTTTTTACTAAAAAACTAATACTGACACTACAATTTTGTTGTTGGAACGTATGAAAATTTTCAGTAGAAAGAGAGTGGCCCAAATAATAGATAAAAGATTCATTCTTTCATTCGCAATATAGCGGCTATAGTGACTCGTTTTTATCTTAGCCTCACTTACTGCACTGATGATGGCAAAAGAACTTGGCGAAACGTTTGCAAATAAAAGAATGAATCTTTTATCTATTATTTGGGCCACTCTCTTTCTACTGAAGATTATGAACAGATCCGTGTTTAGTGTTTCTAAGTATGAAAATTGTTATTTATTTCTTGTTTCATAAGCAACAAAGTATATACCAATGTTACGTGACGAATACGATAAAGCCTAACCAAAACATCAGGCAACAACAACAACAACTGTTAAGTTGCCGCAATCGTTGAGTCTACGATCAGGTTACGTTTAAAATAGAAGCAAGACGACCGCAGAGAGTAGAGGGTTGTTTAACTTGCCGACGTCTGTCAACAGTTTGGGACTGCGAACTTGAAATGAATCACTGACGTCGTGGGAATTAGGAATTCCACTTGTCTGTAAAACTTTCCTGATCGACTGGGAATGGGAACTGGCGTGAGATTTTTTCGAATTGCAAAGTTTGCGTTTTTAAAGATAGAGTTAGTGTGCCCACGGGACCGAAGTCGTTAACCGAAAACATATTACTATTTCGGGTATTTCAACCCAGGGCCACTACACTTTTTCAAGTCTTGGTGACCACTCGTTTACAGGATTTATCCCTTCTACACAGAACAATGTAAAAAATAGAGACAAAAAACAATCTGAAGCTAATATTTTTTATATTTTTCAGTTAGACAAATTTCCCGAAAATTTTTCCTTTTTTATTTCTTTTTAGACATTTATTCCATTTACATTGTTCCATTTTATCTTATTAAAATAACAATTTTAAAACATGATAGCCATCGGCAAACAAACGGCTGAGTAATCGCATGGTCACGTGACATTTAGTTTAATGTGTGCTAAGCCACGTGACCATTTGTTGATCACGCAGCTTCGGACTTGGTTTTCACCAACCTCTTGGGACAAGTTGTCGGCACCGGAGGCCTTTCTTTGTTCTCGACGACGGCCCAGGCCACTTGGAAGCCCTGAAGGCCTTTAAACGGAACCTCGCGGGTCAGCAGCTCCCACAAGACCTAAGCACAAGCGAAAGTTAGAAGGAATAAGCTGCTATTTTGGCCGACAAAGGTCGACCGGAATCTAGAGTGGATCAAGTTGCTGATGTAGTTAATTGGCTTTTACCGGTCCGTGAGCCTTTGTTTGGCGACTTCATAGTCGGCTTGGCAGAGACAAGACGTTTCCTGGGTATTTTTACGCCGCGAAAAAGGTTGGAATTAACTAGTGAACTGAATAGGGGGTCACCAATCGAGTCATATATACCTGTTTGTGTTGCAAACGTCTAATCCCTTTTACCTTCGATTTGTATCATACCTAAATCTATTACAAATGATGGATCTTAAAGTCGTTAGGCACAATTATAAGATGTCAGGAGAAAGTGGTAAACGAAAGCTAGCGTTTTTTAACTGAAAATGTGTTCTATATAACCCAACTAACACAATAAAATACATTAAAAAATTTGAAAAAATGATGCATGACAGAGATTCTCGGCTTGCACCGCATCAATACAGTAAGTTAATCAAAATATGTCTGTGTTTAAAAAAATATAGGACCAAGTTTGCCTGCAGAGAATATAGTTTTTTCTATTATCCCCTTTTATCAGATTCAGCTTTTAAAATAGCCAAAACACATAAAAAATTAAAATGTTTTAACTACAGTAGAGATCATACAAAAATTAAAATCTGTCCAAGCTGCATAGATCATACATACATACTATGTTTAGCAAACTTTATCCTCAAGGACGAAATAAATTACCCCTATAGGAAATCAAACTCAAGCTAGGAAACCTGCTAGTCGAACGTACCACAGCAAACGAATATACGTCACAGAGCTCTGACGTAGGCAGTCCTTGTATCATCTCCGGCGCCATCCAGGGGTAAGTGCCGGTCACAGTCATGACAACAGTTTCGCTGAAAAATCGACTCGCTCCGAAGTCGCAAAGCTGGAAAGAAAATAGTTTCTATTCGAAATCGAAATAATGCGCTCAAAAAATAAGTTGCTCCTAGTGTAAGCCAAACCTCAAAACTTGTTGGATGATCGATTCTTACATTTTTATTTCCGATACCAATACCCGATACATTTCCGATACCCGATATTTCTAAATTATCGCGACGCGAACCGATACTAAATGACGTCATTAATGTACTTAAACAAGCAAACTAGATCATTCAAATGTATTTTTTCAGGCTATTAAAAATTTGCTTTAGCGATTTATCCTCACGATGTAGACCTGCCAAAATTTTAGTAGTTTTTTTTTTAGTTTAGTACTTTTTTATTTAGTAGTGGTAAAAATAGGGCTTTAGTAGGCTATTTACAAGTGTTTATCAAGCCTAAGAAATGTAAATTAAGCGCCTGTTTGTGTTTCGGTAGTACATAAATAAATTTAGGTAGTTCCGTAGTTTCTAATTAAAATTATAAAAAATACCTAATTAAAACCAAATTGTCGACGGTAAAATATTCACTTCACCATTTTTTTAGTCGCCCAAAATCGTAATTCTTTTAAAATGCCCGACTTTAATTACCTATCGGTTTTGGAAACATTTCTTAGATAATGAAATAAAACTAAAAATAATATATATATACATTGTTTGAACCGATACGATAGAGCTTACCTTCAGGGTTAAATCTTTGCAGATCACAACTGAAAAAAATAAACAAGACAGATTACATAAATTTAAAACCATCTCAGGAATACATTTTTATGTGACAACAATAGGGTGTATCTTTATAGAATCAAAAACCATCGGCAGCAGGTTTTAGCCAGTCGATCACTGCTCCGCTGACGCGTATATTAACTAGTAAAACTCATAGTTAAAAAAATGAGTAAAAACAGGATCAGGCGTTTTGTTTAAAGGAAAATATATCATTTTTATGTAAAGAGCTTTAGAGTAAGGATCGCAAAAGTATTGTGCAAATATACACTTTGCCGTTTAAGAGTGACACCTGACTTTTAGTTTTTAAATTAGGGACTTTAGCAAACAACGATTAAAATACATGTACATTCTACACATATGCGTTTTACTATTTGGCCACATCCTTTCACTAAGCCATTTAAACATGCCATCTACAAATCGACTGAACTTAAGTAACCCTATAAGATCGGGTCAATGACCTTTGGACGGAGATCTATAGAGCACTGCATATTAATGTCATCCTAAGGGCATTGCAACATAATTCCCAACTTTAAGGATAACCGTATCGACTAAAAGGTTAATGTACTCTTTCCTTTGTAGTCTCACTTAGTCTAAAACTGTTTCAACAGTTTTATCTTGTGTAAATTACAGTATTTTTTCCTGGATTTTTTGCTGTACATTACTTTGGAATAGTTATAAACGCTAGTACAACGGGTGTATTTCCGAATCTTGAAATCCTTTAGTAGCAATAATAATAGTCAAAACCAATTCCAGCAAAATAAATATGTTATCACATCCGTGTTAAATATGACGTCATACCCTTTGTAAACAATAAAATTGCACAGTTATTTGATAAAATACAAAAAATTATACTAGAAAGTCCGAATATATTCTTTAAATTGTGTTTATATGATTCTGAAATCTACGTAGGCCACCACTTTTGAAATATTGACAAATGCGCATAGAAACAATCCCTTGTCGTTAGTTAACTTCACGATTTCAGTTATTTGATTAAGTACTGAGGAAATTGCAACCCTTGGTATATTACACCTACCATTTTTTGACTTAAGATCTCTATGAATGACGGTGACTGGAGCTTCTTCGTGTAAATAATTCATCCCCATCGCTATGTCACGTGACCACGAAAGAAGCTGCATAAACTGGAAAAAAAAGTTTAAAACTCAAGTTAAGGACATTTTTAAATGTGTACAAGATAAACTTGACTGTTTATACGGTGAAATTTATCTTTCTGTTTATCGTTTAAAAATAACATTTTCATCTATGTTTTTACAATTGTCTTCCGAGCCATTATGGTTTGCTTTTTATGTATTTCGCTTTTACTTATAAATATGTTCGTCAATTGAGGAGTAATTAGACTAGACAGATGAATACATGTCAACGGCCGGACATAAAAGCCCATTGGCAGGTTTTCAAATCAAATCTATACTAAAAGTGATTTTTTTGCCTAAAACACTAATAGTAAGCTTTAACCTTGATTTGGACTCTTGCATAAGTTGTTTTGCAAAAAATATAAATAATGTTGATAGAATTAAAGAAATGACCTCGAAACAATTAAATCCCAATGTATTTCTTAATGAGAATTAAAACTCCTGTAAAACATTTTGGAACAAGAAAGATCACAACAACAGTAAAATATTTTCAATCACCTCCATCTTTTCGCTTTGTGATGTCGAAAGGAAATCGAAGAGGCTTCCGTAGGGAGCAAACTCCGTGACGATGCAGTAATTCGGGCTCTCTGCGCATGCGCCGTAGAACTGGATGATGTTTCGGTGACTCAGCACACTCAGTATATGAGCCTGGAAGATAATTAGAGAGTTTCATCAATAGTAAGGGTAAAAGGCCGAGCTTTAGCTTATGTGGTTTAAAAAAACTTTTCTATTCTGAAACAAAACGTGTCTAGAAGCAAGCTTTTGAGTTTTTATAAACTTTTTTGCCAATAAAACCAATGTCAATAACAAGACTAAAATCAGTCTTTTTGTAAGCTGCTTCGGTTCACACCGGACGCCGGGCATTGTCAGTTTTATAAGCCTAGGTTTTGAAATCAGTCTCCAATTAAAATGTTGCCAATAAGATCAGTCATAATTCGCAACAAATTAACTAAAAGTCATTCATTCGAATGATAACCTAAAAATGATGCCAATGCCTTGTTGATGCACCTCTCCAAATGCGCAAGCCTCAAAATGTAAAAACAAGCATGTCTAATGTTTATTTGAAAACATTTAGTTAAACTTAATAGAGATGTAAATCTTTCAGAACTAAATATGCTTATATAATAATTTTGTCGACAAGTTGTTATGCTTGTTTACTGTGTATGTAGTTTGTAAAGCACGCGCTTACCTCCTTATCCATGTGATGTATTTTCTTCACTGCCACCTCCTTCTTCCCCTGGGGCAGCCACTTCGCTCTGAACACGCTCCCAAAACTCCCCTCCCCACATTTCTCGCAAAACTCAAGATCTTCGAAACGAACTCGCACGAAACTGTCGGGAATCTCCCCAATCTGAGAGCCGCCCGAAGACTTGCTCTCGCTGCTCTCATCCGATTTGCGACCTCCCTCCTTTGAAAAGGTGATTTTGTGAAGTTACGACGTACACTACTATCGGAAATAGGCTTTCTTTAGCATGTTGAAAATATATAAAGATTTAATCAAAACGTTCACAATATGTTACCTTTTTCAATATGGGCTGTAATACTCTTTTTGCGTCGAACTACAACCTCCAGCCATTATCTTAAGATTTATTTGAAATGTTCACAAAATGCCACCTACTCCTTTATGGGTTTTTGACATTCATTTCACTATCGATATTTTTAAGTTTGATTAAGGGCTATGTTCGTTAATATCGTTGTTTTACACCCTACCAGCTCTAATTGTCGGATTTTCTTCTAATTGTCGGTTTTTGGTAAAAATATTCAAGTGGTTCACTAATATAAACCGCTAGATGTTAAAACAAAAGGTTTGAAGTTATATATTAATTTCATTTTGCCCTACTTGTGAAAAGTGTGGTCGAAAAATGAAAATGTGAAGTTGAAAAAATATATAAGGTGCTCAAAAAAGGAGGAAAAAGAGTTGTTTGAGTTAGCCAAGGAAAGACTCACATTGCTACTTTATGATTTTACCAACAAACGAAATAACCGCAAGTTAATAAGATGTAAATTCTCCGATTCGAAAGAATTGTTCTAAAACGACAAAACTACGATTTCTATTCAACAACTATAGTCACCTAAGAATATGACGCAATGGAAAATGTTCAGGTTTGTCAAAGTGGCGAGAAACGCGGCTAACAATATTAAGCATTGTAAAAAACAATTGGAACCTGTTATTTTAAGAAACAATAGGAACCTGTAATTTTAAGAGGCGGTAATTTGACCAAAGGTTCAATTTCATTTTGCGCGATGGCTCAACTTGCTACATACAGATACAGCACCTCCTATTATTTGCGACCTGTCGTTAACTTAGGTGTCATCGCACAAATCGCAAGGTCATTGTCGATGTGGTTACGCTGGTTTCTATTTTGAGAAGCGATTGACAACAACTGGCGTTATATTTTGGTGACGTGCAAAGAATCTAATCCCCCGGTTGCTAAACGTGATTTAGGTGGGTCAAAATTAGCTCACAGAAAACTAAATTTCGGTTAAAAAGTTATTTTTGACACAATTTTGGTTTTTGATAATATTTTAACTGGGACTTTTCATTGCAACAACCTGACCTTAAGATAACATATAAACCAGGGTTGCCATACGTCCGGATTTCCCCGGACATGTCCGGAATTTTAGTGTTCAAACTGCGTCCGGGGGGAAATGCCAAAATATGCTTAAATGTCCGGAATTTTTTTAAATTGTTTGTTCCGGTACGGATAATAATTTCATTGTTGCGTCATAAACGACAATACAGCGCTCTATTTGGGATACATGGATGAGTGGAGCTGGGCTAGTAGCTGAAGGCCTTATATCTTGGTCGATATTGCAAAATTTAGAACATGTCTGAAACGACAAGAGCGTATATTCACTGAAGAAAATTATAAAGCAGTAGAAAATAGCGCAACAAGAAGTCTGTTGCAGACCAAATGAGAATACCAAGGAAATTGTCGTTTTGTTGAATGCTTAATGAGAACTTGCATTCGTGTATTGCAATACAACATTATTTTCTGTTTGTGTATAGTTTCGTAAAAAACAATGGCGATAAAGTACTTTGGTAATATTCTAAAGTTGGTTTCCCATGCAACTGAGTTTACCATGCAACTGATTTATCATGCAACTGAGGTAAACTTGTTATGGATTTGGGCATTATCAAATATAGTAACCCTAGCCTAGAGATCACCAGAGATCAAATCAGAGATGACCCAATAGCCTAGGGAATTCACTACACTATGTTCAAAAATCCACTCCGGTATACAATGGATAGGCAAAGCATTGCCAGTGTGACGTCATATTGACAGACAATGTGTTGATACCTCATTTTAAAAATCACTAGTGGGGACTAAAGAGTGTCCGGGTTTCAGGCCACGAAAATATGGTAACCCTAATATAAACACATCTTACACATGTATAAACTATTTCTACCAGGCATATTATCATAACCTTCTCCTTAATTGTAATTGTTAGGTTGCCAAAAACTTTGGTTAAATATTACAGTTACTAGTGAAGCTGTTTTTGAATGTTATATAAATACATGGCAACGTAATTACGTTTAAGTATTGTGATGCAGGTGGGCCATATGTGTTTATTAAGAAATTACAAATACAACTATAGTGTATGGCGCACTGTATAACTACTAGTCTACTACTATATTTTAATAGAGAATTTTCCTCTTCTTAATATTAGTTATCTAGACAGCAACTGTTACTTTATTAATCGTTCGGTCTATATAAAAAGAAACTAAATTTTGCTTTAAAGATGACAAAGCATATATATCTAACCCCAGGCCAACATAAGGTTGAACGTCACTGCCTACAGCTTATTGTCAAGGAATCGTTACATTTTGGTCTATTTTAGGATACGATTATACCAGATGCTATAATTTAGCAACAAACCATCTGTCATATCTGGCATAATGGAAGGTCAATTTAAAAAAAATCGTTACCTGAGTTTCTTTTTTAAAAGGGATTTAACAGCAGATGTTAAAATTTAGCAACACACCATCTTCTATAATGGCGACAAAGGCTGCATTTGTTTCTCCGCTTTTTGTTTGTAATTTTTCCTTTTGTACAATTGACTCGGTTTAAGTTTGTGCTCCAGAACACAATAAACCAAAAAAATAGGTTCCCTGTTGTTGACTGTTTGTCAAGAAGTCATAAAAATAAGTAATTTTAACACTTTATAACTTTACAAATTCTGATACTATTTATATGATTTTTCCTACTTTTTAGTATTTGCTATACACAGCAACTGTTTCAACCTGATAAAAGTATATTGTGCAATTAAGAATTTTGAATTATTTGGTGCAGAGTAAAAAAAACTAAAATTGTTCCCCAAGATGACATAGCATAATCATTCGGCCAAGGTCATCGAAAGGCTGCACGTCACTGCCTGAAGGTCATGGCAAATCGTTACCTTTTGATCTATTTTGAGATACGGATTATAACAAGGGTTATATTTTGTGCATACCATCTACAATAATGGCCGCAAGAGCTGTATTTATTTTCTCCGGTTCCATTCGCAACTTTTCCATTTGTACAATTGCCTCGCCTTAAAATTGTTCTTAAAACTATAAGGTTCTGCTTTGCGTCAATTTTCACTTCTCGGGTTTAAATCTGCCGCAGAAAGGTGATAAGAATTGCCCGAAACGACGATAAATGATGTGAGGGGAAAGTTATCGGGAAATTGGCGAGAAAATGCTCATTTAATGGACCCGGCAATGCGACGCGAATTTTGCCGTAAAAAACTATAAAATATTCGTTTATTATATTATTTGTTTTTGCTTTCCAAAGTAACTGCCTATAATAAGCAAGAATTCAGAGCCTCCATATTATTCATATTTTCAAAACCATTGCAATATTATTAATACATATATATATATGCAATTTCTTCCTTAACATTACTTTCACCTCGACATTGCGTAAGTTCAAGTTGACGGTAAACATGTTTTCTTTGTAGTTTCTCAAATACTTACGGAAATAAGCACTATTTGCGACTAGAACTGCTTTGTGGGCAGGAAAGTAGTAGCCCTGGACGTTGATTGTGATTTCTGGACGGCCGGATAATATAGACCAGTGGCTCCCAAACTTTTCTGGCTCGCGGCACATTAAAAAAATCTTAACCGTTTCGCAGCACACTTTTAACAGAGTAACAATAGAGTAATTTTGCAATCGCCCTTAACACACGACAAACTATATTTAAATGTTTATAAATGTTAATTTGTAATGAATAGTGCGTTTTAAAGTCTAAAATGCTTGCGTGTATGCCTATTGGTAATAGAAATGCTCTCTTTTCCGAAATTACAAAAAGTTTCGCGGCACACTTGATAATCTCTCGAGGCACACAGTTTGGAAATCACTGATATAGACGATCTTGGGCCAAATTTTGTTGACTTTATTTTATTTTTATTCATTTAGGACTTAAGTAGAAATATGGAAATGTAAAAATACTTATATGCAAAGAGCTTAATACAAAAATACAATGAGCGTACCAAAATTGTGTTTAATATACTTGAGCTTAATAAAATTGTGGCTGAAGTTAAAATTTCATTAAAACTTTGCTTGGTCTTGCATCCGAAACTTTAATAAAGTATTTCTAACCGTATTTTGGAATCATTACGAAATTATGTCGCGGGCCGAAAAAATTGATCCTATAGGTCGGATCTGGTCCTCGGGCCTTAGCTCGGCGAATGTAAAACTTTAGGTAATTTGGATACTCTCACGTGTATAAATAACACTTATTGCTTTAAACTGTATTTATAAAATATCCTTACTGTCACGATGTTGCACTGAATATGTGAATAATAGAAATCACCTTGACCCTTGCAAGATAAATGTCGTCCTTAATTCCTGATCAGTAACAGCAAAATAATCTAGCAAAGCTAGCAATTCAGGTCAGACACATTAACCAGATCTTAAAAAGATATATATATATTTCGCCAACTAAGGCATCGTCAGTATATCTTATTCAAATAGAATCTTCTTTCTATAGCTTTGCTAGATTATTTTGCTGTTACTGTCACGAATATGATATTAAATTGATTGCTGTTACGAATATAAAAATAATATAAACGTTGTATTCCTGGACAAATTTGTATGTTGAAAAGGGTATTAAGCAGTTTGTTACAAGTGGTGTATTATTTCAACAATGTCCAGAAAAATCTACGTTCAAAAATATCCTATTGTCTCACTTCCCCAAATTAGGTTTGCTCCATATAATTAAATTGGCAACAAAATTTGGTACTAAAGTTATTTAACATTGAGATACAGTATATGCACGGATCTGTAATCTAGCTCGATTAAGACGTTCGGTTAAATGAAGGTGATAAAAGTTCGTATTAAAACGTCTTTTTTAGGATGATGTCGATTTACTCAACATTTTTGACTTTAAGAATATTTTTTAACATTACCGTTTAAAGTTTTAACGACGTCAGGTGTGAAATAACATCACACGACTTTAGTTCCATGGTTTATTTTCTCTTAATACAACAGGATTCGAATGCGTGGGTATTTAAGGCATAATTGACGCAGTGCGTATATCAGGTTCGTCCGCAACTTCTGCTACATTAGCGTCACGCAAACCTTTTCTCTAAATAGCGCGGTTAAGTTTTGCCTCTCAAACCCAAAACAACCATTCAGCTGTGTAATTGAGCAATATGGAGAAACGAAATGGTGAATAACAAAGTCTGGAGTCTGCTTCTGGTGTGTGGGTCAGTGAAAAAATGATTTTATAGGTTAAGTTGTGTGTTTGAACATGTTAAAGTGTTTTACTCTTACTAAAATTTTATTTTGGGATACAAAAAAAGTATGGTGCCAAAGCAATTAACAGAGGAAAAAAACTGAAGCAACCCGAAGTGCTCTTATTTTGCATTTTGTGAAACAAGAATTACGCAAACGTTTCTTCTACAGGCTGTTTCTTCCAGACACAAAACAACTATTCATCTGTGTAATTGAGCAATATGGAGAAACCAAATGATGACTAACAAGGTCTGAAAACTGGCTTACGTTTAATAATGGCTGGAGACGTTGCCAAATATATTTGGGACATTTCGAAAATATTGGCCGCCTTAATACTTGTGGGTGTTCGACTTAATATCAGTATTGTTGTAATTCGTGGAAATCCTAAGAGGCGTTTTACGTTTAATTTAGAAACACAGTGTTATAAACTATAAAATCCTAGTGACGTCATTCGCAAAAACGAAAACAAATAGTAAGTCAAGTCCCAGTCCACGTCATTACTTACGAAAGTCATTTTCAAGTTAAAAATAATTAACTTTCTAAAAAGAGTGAATTCGTCCCATTCTGGCCAATATTTTGCAAAGCAAACACAAAAAAACGAAGCAAAGTAACATTTATTAAATTTTATAATTGGTTAAATAACCCATTGGAACACTATATACGGATCTGTTCATAAGTTTAATGGTGAAAATAACGGCCCAAATAGACGTAAAAAGCGACATGCTTTATTTTCAAATGTTTCGGCAAATTCTCATGCCATCATCAGCGAATAACCTAATTTTGCTAAAAAATATTTGATCAAAACATCTTAACATATGTCAAGTCATTTGTGTAAATGACTTAGGCCTAAGTCAATTTATTTGTATAAATCACATAGATAAAGTCATTATACCCAAAAAAGTATCAAAGACATTGACTTAGGTAATTACAACGCTGTGCAAAGTTGTACAAAAATATAGCTGGTTTAAATAATAAAATAAAAAAATAAAAACACACGCTATTTAAGCTTATCTTACCTGAACGGATGACGTCACTGGCCGTACCCCCTCAGATTCGAGGGGGTATGTGGGTTGGTTGTGGTACGTATCGCCGTACTCCATCGTTGCGACCAAGTTCAGCGCATTACGACCAAGTTACTTGCACCCCGGTGAAGTTCGACTTTATTATTTGGTTAAGTTGCGAGCTTTCAGTTTCGAATTTTCTACATAGCTATTAACTGCGATTTTGATGTGGTTATTTGGCTGTAAACTAGATCTTGTGAACCTGGAAGATATATGAAAGTAGCTTAAAACTGCACAAACTATATCGACGGAGAAAAGATAAAGTAAGGTGTCCCTGCTGATTAAAAAGAACAAAATAATGGCATGTTTCATAATGAAAATCAGAATTTTATTTGAAACATTGGAAGCAGGTTTCTGCTTGTCGATCACTGTTCCAATGATGTGTATATAAACAAGAAAAGTTAAAAAACAACAAACGCCCACTTTCAATACATTGTAATATATAATATATATTTTTCGCTATAACTTTTCAGCGACCGAAATTAACCCATACAGGCTGCTGTTTATAGTTCACTGACCATTGGCTAACCATAATTTAATTTGTTTATAACTGAATTCTAAATAATGGTAACACACACAGTCAAAGTCCATACAAGAAGCTAACAGAAACAAATTAGGAGTTGATTTCATGGGAAACTGGGTTATTTATATATATATTGCTGTTATAACTGACGACGAACAAAAATTAGAAGTCTTACGAACTTGGCTGATAACAATAATATGACTGCGCGAAAAGTTGTACATTCTCCCTAATATACGATTTTACGCGACAACTTTCAATCACAAATATCGATTTTATAAGGCGCGATATCTCACGCAAAACACGTGTAAATGTGAAGCGATAAAAAGTGCTGGAACTTGCCTGAGGGTATGCGGACTAAATTTAGTTCGGTATTCGCGATATTCGGATTGCTGAAAATGCGAATTAGCTGATAAAGACTGAGAAACAGCAGTATAAAGAGTTAATGGCAAAATATACAATAGAGTTTTAAAAATGGTTGAGAAAGGACCTTTCTGTTGAAATGGTAAAGAAATAGAGTTAGGACTTTCATACTTCATCTGTTAATGAGGCTAAATTAACTTAATATAATAAAAGTTGGAAGCCTAATTCAGTCTTGATGGCATTAGCTGTTTTGCTTAAAAGTGGATAAAACAGTAAAGTTTGCGGCCTCGTTTTAAATACTTGAACGTTAGATTTCACGCACGAAACTGTGAAACCACTAATCTGATCACCACACGAACTAAATCAACATCTCTTAGCCCCACCTTGGTTTTGGTTCCTGCGGCTAAATCTGAAATAGGCAGCGGCCCTTTCATTCCTTCAAGTTCCCATTAAAAAAATCTGAGACCAACTTTGAAAAATACTACTACAACAAAATATGGTCGAATTTGAATTTTGCACACATATTTTAGACCTTTCAGTGTATTAGCCCTTGCGTTTTCTCACAATGCAGCGAGCGATAATTTGGATATTATATCACTTTTTAAATGCGAAATATATACAATGTTGTATAATTGGCTGAGGAGGGTTATTCTACATCTTGCCTTCGTTACATTTTCTGACCCGAGTATTAAATCAAGCACTTGCACTTCTAGGACCTAGGACCAACAGAACACTCTAACTCTGTTTGGGTAATTGGGGTACTTGCTTTAAAAGTTTAGCAAAGAAATTATAAATGTATTTTATTTTATTTCCTACATGCAAGACAAATAAGGGCGATTGGTTATTCTAGAAAATACGTGCCTGGCATCAGGGTAATTCAGTTTGCAGCAAGCACTGAAATCATAGCAGTCTAGTTTTCTCGTCACAACTGTTTTGACGGAATCGAAACTTCTCGAAACGCATCCAAAGTTCATTTCCAAACCTCATCAAGCAAAGCAGCGTCTGTTTCTCGTAAGTTCGCGAATTCCGAGCGGGTCCCGGCTATTTCGGAAACCACTGCCTGTCAAATAAACTTGGGCCGCGCGATAACTGCTGGCTGACCTCCGAGACCAGCGAAAGCGACGCCTCATTATCAGCAAGCACCAGGTCTAAGTGATTTGCCAGACGCCGCCAGCAGCAGGCTTATATGACGTCACAATCGGCGTCTGTGACGCAGCACGCACTGACGCACCGACGCACGCAAGCACGTAGCGTTTCTGCAT
Source organism: Ascidiella aspersa (assembly GCF_963924565.1). Lineage (NCBI taxonomy): Eukaryota > Metazoa > Chordata > Ascidiacea > Phlebobranchia > Ascidiidae > Ascidiella > Ascidiella aspersa. Next base: position 36,253,970 of record NC_139449.1, on the reverse strand, counting down.
CTGGAAAATGCAGTTTGTAAACTGCTGCGACCCTTAAGTGCTAGAAGTGCTGATTGCTGCGCTTGGCTGAAGCAGCTGCGACGCTGATTGGTTGAGAGATTTTGGCGCATTTTTTACCCTATATCGCCATCTGGCGGTGCAACTAACTGTAATATTTATATGGGCCGAAAATTTGTTTTCGGGGTTTTTGTTTTTACCGTTATTCTTTGTTGGTTGCTATGGTTTTCTATGGCTTGCTTGGTATGTTATGGTTTGCCATGGTTTGCTTGGTATTTTTCAGACCGATTTTTGTCCGAAGCTTTATAGAAAAAGTATACATCGTAGAACTTTCGAATTTTTAGACATGGCGTTGAATGGTATGTAGGTGCGCTGTAGTAGAGGTTCATGAGTCTGCACCCCTAGTCACCTCTAATTGGGGGACAAAAAACAGTAGTGTGACGTCATCGTTTTAGTCCTTTACAGCTATCTGTCGCATCTAGTTTTAATATTGTTTTTTCCAGTAGTTAGGCTAGGGGTTAGCAAACTACGACACATCGACAGACTGTGGCTGATAGCACCATTATGACTGCGCGAACATTTTTACTTTCTCTTTTATGCATGTTTTACGCGATATTTTTCCTGAACCAAGGTAATCTAGTCGGGTAAAAATGAGTCTTTATCGAAATATATCAAGTCGGTTTTTGAGAGAATTGGAAATTGACGACGTTATCAGGATAATAACGTCAGCTTAAACTGTCCCTTTAAATCTAAACGGCTCTTTCCCAACACTTTTACCGGATCCAAATACTTTCAAACGCTTTCAACGTGCCTTGCCGTCAATCAGTCAATTACACTTTTGGCCCAGAACGGGACATATAGTACAAACACGACAATGGATTCATTTGGATGCAAAATGCTATGTTTGAAATGCACAATAATTAGAGCTTAAAACAGTGGTGAAATTATGTAGGACGGCGTTCCTTTGAAAGAATTGAAAAAAAACGGTAGGTCGTAAAAATGTTGTACTGGCCATCCCGACATCTCCTCGAATGTATTTAAACCAAGATCTCAGTAGCTTTTTTGTGCATTACTTGAAAGAATAACCTCGGGTTTTATAAGATTACTTGTTCTAGATGTCCCGTTAAATATTTTATCGTTTGGGTAAAGAAAGTTATTCTACTCAACCCTGGCTTGAAGCTTGTTTAGTCAATAAAGCTAAAGCCACTAGACCAATAAGTAATATATTTCTCAAGTGACTTTCTATATTATATTACTTATAGGCGCCATAATGCTGATCAGGCCGACTGGTTTTGGTGAGCCTTGTAATAAAGCATCTTGTGTACTAGGAGTTCCGTTATCGTTGGCCAGTACGACTCCAGAAGGGCTTGATCCAAGAATACACATTGTGGATATGTACGTTTAAGTTATTCAAGACAAATGCAGATTTTCAATATTGGACGTTTATTTACTCAAGGTTAAACGAAGCAAGAAAAACCCGCACAATCGAGATTATCGAAACCAACACAAGTTTATAACGTAACGTCGAAAACCAGGTACGGCATGTATTTTCAGGAAACTTTACAATTAGTGTACTTGAGTTAACAAAATGTAACGGCCCAGAAAAATCAACAACAAGTACAAGCGCATGAAATGTACAACGGCTTCTTTGGCAATGTTTTACGATGTCAACTATAACACAACTTCAAAAGAAAAACTTTTACAAAATTTTGCGATTCACGAGAAAAAAAAGCTAAACCAGGCACAAGTTGAATTGCTAGCAATGGAATGACGTCAGTCTCAACTAAAAATACGTCATCAGCACGAAAAAAGCTACAATACAAATAAAACGTGTTGACAGAGCGCGTCAGCAGAATCATTTTCCCATCACGGATGACGTCAATCCACAGAAAATATGACATCATAAAATGACGTCATTACACTATTACAGTTTAAAGCAGTGATTTAGTGTCGGGAAAAATCGCCTCTTATTCGAGCACTTCGGTTGCTTTCAGCGACAAAACAGCCAACTATGACGTCACGTGAAGGTTTCTGATGATGACGTCATACCCACGACCGCTAGGAGGTGATGACGTCACAGCCATGGGTGCCAGGCGGGGTCCATACGGCAGAGGTTGTCAGCTGAGCTAGCAGCAGCTACCAATGTACTCGCCTTGCTCTCACCTCCTTCCATTGTTGCAAGAGTCTGAAGTCTGCTTAATACTGAAGCTACTGCACGGTTGACAAGTGTCACCAGTTGGTCGCTGTAACAAGGAAAATGGACGACATTTTATGTCACGGTTCGTAATTCGTTATTATGTGGTGTACGGTTGGTTAAAAAGGTTTACTAAATAGTCAGTACTGAAGCTACTGCACGGTTGACAAGTGTCACCAGTTGGTCGCTGTAACAAGGAAAATGGACGACATTTTATGTCACGGTTCGTAATTCGTTACTATGTGGTGTACGGTTGGTTAAAAAGGTTTACTAAATAGTCAGTACTGAAGCTACTGCACGGTTGACAAGTGTCACCAGTTGGTCGCTGTAACAAGGAAAATGGACGCCATGTTATGTCACGGTTCGTAATTCGTTACTATGTGGTGTACGGTTGGTTAAAAAGGTTTACTAAATAGTCAGTACTGAAGCTACTGCACGGTTGACAAGTGTCACCAGTTGGTCGCTGTAACAAGGAAAATGGACGTCATGTTATGTTACGGTTTGTAATTCGTTTCTATTTACTGTATGGTGGTGCCGTTTGGGCTTTACTAAATAATTAGTACTAAAGCACTGGTCGGTTGACCAGTGTCACCAGGTAGTCGCTATAACAGGGAAAATGGACGCCATGTTTTGTCTAAGCTTCTTTTTATTAGGAGCCATTTCAAGATATGTCGCTTGCTCAATTTGCGAAAAATCGGGGGGTATCGGTGCACCGTGAATACTTTTGATTTACTAAATTAAGTTGAGGTAGATAATTTTTCACGCCAAATGAAAATAACACAATCTTATGTATTCCTGTTCTGCTTATCAACAACTTATATTAGTTGTTTCAGCAAAGAATCGCGCCCTCCAAATTCTGGTTATCGGTCAGTGAACGGATTTTGGTAAAGCGTTAAAAGGTTAAGACTCAACAATGTAGATTATCCGCGCTTGGAGGTTAAGCGTTTAAAACTTTTTTTTTGGTGGAAAGCAACAGAAGCTTTGGAAGTCATACAAAAGTTGGCAACATTAAGTAAAAAAATTGAATATTTCTGAACATTAAGTAAGGGGAAACACTTTTACTACTAATATTGGAATTTTCACATGTTTGATTTTTGTAGAGAAACTGACGATGCCTTTATAGGCGAAATATATATTTCCGTAAATTTTAAGAAATGATTTTATGTTTTATCTGTTTTTATAAACAGTCTTAGATCATCATTAAGTATGGGGTTTAATATTACTTCTACGTCTAACTACTAAAAAATATGTATTCTTACACAATATTAAAGCAATACACAATCTTAAGAGCAACCATAAATTTATTTTTTAAGGTTTACAAAATCATTTTTCACCTTTCCATCTCTGGAGGTTGCAATGTGGAGCCACTCGACTGTGACGAGGTGGAGGCCGCTGATTGGCTGCTGCTGTCGTCCTGCTTCTTCTTGTACCACGTGATCATCTCGTCACGCAAGACTGCGCGCAGTAAGCCTTCGAACTAAAAAAAATATAGCAATTACAAAAACGAAGTTGCCAAAAATAATATTTCTTGTGCAATTTAAAAGTTTAGTAGACTATATTTAATTTAGAGTTGTACAAATCTATTTAAAGATTCACTTGCTTGGTGGGAACCCTGTAATAATATTCTGAAGTCGAACCAAAACGTCCGTCAATCCAATAAACAATTCTCAACATTCGAACTGCATTTGATATTTTTTTTAAAAGTAAAAATGGTGCATTTTACTTAGAATGTTAAACATTAGTTGCAATTTACTAGAACTGTTAAAAAATTCGTTACAAGTAGTTCAAATGTTAAAAATTCGTTACAATTTCTTTGAAATGTTAAAAATTTGTTACAATTGACTTGGATTCTTCAAAATTCGTTACAACTACTTAAAAACGTGATCCTTACCTTGAAGTTTGGTTGCAGGAAACATCTCGCTGTGGCGATCATAGCAGCGGTGAGCACACTGCTGACACCTACCGGCGATAGAAACTCGGTAATGTTGGGCGTTAGGCGGAATGGAACGGGCCGGTTGGCGCACAAATCACCACGGGAATCGCTAACGTCGAATCTGGGAAGAGGTGTAAAAGTTTGACTTAGGGATGGGATAATTTTAGTGAAATGTAGAGAAAAGACTTTGCTGTCGTAACAAATTTAGTCTTAGAATAGGTTGTTAAGGATAATGTATTTCATCAAAAGCGGCATCATAAGCAAATTTTAACTTCAGTCATTAATAATATGTTGAGAAATATGTTTCGTTAAAAGCGGCATCATATTGAATTTAAACTTCTGTCAATGGTATAAAAAATTAAACGTTTTAAACAACCATTCGCTTAATTTATCAGTCGAAGCAATTCTACCTTAAATGGTAAATTTGTCCGGAGTTAAATAAACTTACTAACGCCAAAGCAAAGTCTGTTCTAATAACCTGTAAAAGTGCATCTTTGAAAGGTTACAATTTTATCTGTTTTTTTTGCTGGACTATTGTAATGACGTCATCTGGAATCGGATCGAATCGTGGAACTTTTTGCTCGAAATATCGTTATCGGAATAAATGGCAAAGATCGGACATTCCTGTTGAATAACCTTCTTAACATTCTACTGCTCGCTTATGAGAAAAAAAGGGTTTCGGCAAAAAGTGTTAAACATTACAATTTTTCAAGTGACCCCACCTAAAGTCAACAGCGTGTAAAAATATATAATAGGTTAACATTCTGCCTAATAACCTATAAAAATGCGTTTAAATGTTACAACGTCATCTAATTTGCTTGTTTGACCATAGTAATGGTATAAAATCGCAAAACCGTTTGCAAACCCTTTTTTTGTAAATATATAAACATAGGGTGGCGGTAACAGAATAAAATGTCAAGTATCAGACGTCCAAACAGAATCTTTAGTGTTCCATTCCCGCTTAAAAAACCCTATAGTTTCAACAAGAAAATATTTAACATTCCAATTTTTATGTGCTCCTACCTAAAGTACACTGCGTGTAAATGCCCGCTATCCTGAGCAATCTGCAGCATCTCGGGAGTAAGTCTAGTGAGGTAAAGAGCAAACTCCGCGAAGCTGAGAAGAGCAAGGTGAAGAGAAACGCTCTTCCTGAAAGTCCAGTAATCCGTAGCGTCAGGGAAGGCGTTGGTGGCCCACTCTCGCATCATCGAGCGTGGCACCATTGACCCCTGGACGTCCTTGAGAATGTCACGCAGCACCTGGTGCGACACCTGGCGGAAAATAAGCACAATCATAGAATACTTAGGCAGGTTAAGACAGCTAGTACAAATACTTTAATAGTAATCTAATGAAACTAATTGTCGTTTTTTAAACAAATTACATTTATTTGTTTCTCCGTATATTTTTTTAAGGTTGATACAATTTTGTAAGGTGCTTGCAAGATTAGTATGTTAAAACACAAGGGTAAATATAGTTTAAAATGCTGTTATGATAAATGGGTTAAATAAGATTCGAAGCACACCTCACACTTGAATCTTTACACACAAATAAAAAAGTTACATAAAAAACTGCAGGTTACCTGTGTTGATCTTGATTGGACGTTCGTGAGTCGATCGTAAAACCGAGATATCGGGGCGTCATGCTCCACTGATTTCTTGGTGCACCTACGAAGACAACGTAACATATCGATATTGAGGCTTGTAGTAAAAGTAAAAAACAACAATTATTTTCGTAGATACATGTATTTTCACACCCAGGTCCATAAAATACCAAAAAAACAAATCGCAAAAAAGCTTACTAATAAAAGCAAGAATTAGGATCCCAATATTTGGCATTGTTAAGATTTGGCACCCTGGTTGGGAACCACTTCTATAGAACAAAGTAAGAATAAAATGAAATACAACTATAATCTAGCTTAACGCTTTAAGAAAGCTTGACGATAGATATTTATAATATTATTTCGCATAACCGGGCTTCATTAAGTCAAGTTAAACGAAGAACGGTTGAAGAAAAGATAAATTGATTTACTTCTAAAATATACACTAATATTTCAATTTGGCGTTGATAGACCCCATAAAACTAGTTCACGGACCCCAGTTTAAGAACCCCTGACCTAGAGAGTAGAGATGTTGTTGATTGGGCGTCGGCACTTTTACGTTTGCTGACAAACTTGCTTCGATCTGCAATGTTTGCACAACATACGTTCGACTGCGGACACAATAACGTACAGTATGGAGCTGATAGCACTTGTTGCTCTGCTGAATTAAACTGAACTGCCATCTTGCAGGCGCTTTTTTACTTTTCTGAATAACTGTTAATCATAAAGATTAAATTAAGTACAGAACTTCGTAAACCGAAAATAAGTTTGTTTTTATGTAATAAAAAGATAAATATATTTCGCTATAAAGCATCTTCAGTATCTAAAAACATAACACAACAAAAGTCAAGAATACGCTAATAAAAACCTAAACCAACTGTTCTAGGCAAGTGGTGCATTCCGTAAGCCGCAACTGCTGCAACTAAAAGCGTATTCTTGACTTTTGTTGTGTTATGTTTTTAGATACTGAAGATGCCTTATAGCGAAATATATTTATCTTTTTATTACATAAAAACAAACTATTTTTGGTTTACGAAGTTCTGTACTTAATTTAATCTTTATCATTGATGTGCAACCAGAATCGTTTGTTTTCACCATTCGGATTCAGGCAGATTTTGTTATTCCAAAGAAATCTTTGATTAACTGTTAACAGAATAGTAAAGTATGCTTTCCTGCGTTTGTATCCGCGAAGTCTGGATCGGAAAAAGTTTGCATAACAATATGTAAAGGGCGTATCTTTATGGAATTCCAGACCATTGGCAGCAGGTTTCTGCTTGTTAATCACTGTTCCGCTGACGCGTATATTAACAATAAAACTCAAGTTAAAATATTCGACTAAAATACAGGATCAAGAGTTTTGTTAAAAGGTGTATACTGTATATATATCGCCTAAAACAACATCTTTAGTTTCTGTAATTAAATAGAATTGATTAAGGAGCTGAAGACGCCGTTTTAGGCAAAATATATATATTCCTTTTATTAAGAGTCTGATCCTGTATATTACTTGGGATTTCTACATTTTTTCCCTGGTAATCTCCAACTGCAAACGTTAAATCATTTTTCGGCAAATTTTAAACTTGAATTAGGTAACGACAATACCCGAGTATCCTGCTAGTTTCGTTACAATATTAAACATTTCGCTTTATACCATTACTACAAGGAAGAACAACAGAAAACGTACCATCACACCTAACTGGTTTACAGGTGAACGCCTGATATCTGCTTCTAAGTATAAAACTCAGCGTTTTCCCTAAGCTGTGAATAACATTTGCACGCCAACCACAAAAATTTGCATGGACTGGAGAAAATTTCAAAACATCTTCTCAACACGAGTTGTAACCCAACTTGCTGGTAACCAGTGTCGTAAACAAATCTTTCAAGTCAAGTCACTTGCAAAATTATTAGGGCAAAGGTAAGTCATTTGCAAAATTATCAAGGCAATGGTAAGTCATTTACAAAATATTAGGCCCAAGTCAAGTCATTTGCAAAATTATTAAGTCCAAGTCAAGTTATTACTGTACCATGTCAATTCATCAGCCTGAAAATGCAATGATTTACTTTAAGATATTGATAAACCCATCTTCATATAGTTTTACGTTAGCAACCACCAAAAGAAAACAAATAGACGGAAAACTGTTTCGCACAAAAAATGAACCTAAATAATCCAAATCCTCGACACAACCTTTGTACCGGTTTAACACTTATAGTGGTACTAACTGTTTTGCCGAAACGTTTTTGGACAACGAAATTTACCGAATATTATGACTTTGGTAGATTTATTCAATAGACCCGCCCTAGCTTGTAGATGCCGAGGAGTGGCAGTGAAGATACCAATACGTCGTCCATTTTAATTGCTTTTATTCTTACTTTGGCCTGATAAAGCACTGTTATGCGAAAGCTTGTCAATATTACAAAACATTTTTCATCCGATATTTCGCAGAACTCTTTCTTAATTTGCAGAACTCTTACTAAACTTTGCATAATTCTTTCACAAACATTACTGATCTCTTCCTAAACTTTACAAAACTTCCTTTACACTGGTAAAGACTTCAGTAGTATCGAATCCATTTGTTTGAACTTTCCACTGGTGTTTTACTCAAATAATAAAAACAATCAAATGTACCCACCTTAGCTTGTAGATATCCAGGAGCGACAGTGAAGACGGATTGTCCTCCACCAGTCGCATCTGAGGACTCACAGCCACCACTCGAGGAACTGTGAAGAGCAGCTGCCTCTTGGCCGTCTCTTTCCTCTTTTCAAGACCGGGATTCAGGAGCCGGAGAAGCTGGAGGACTCTCTCCTCACGCCGGGACTCGATCAGGCATCCGTCGTTCATCACCTGGACAAATTAGGGAGTTTAAGGATTTAAAACCTAACATGGATTTAAGGTTATGTTGCTTTGCGACAGTAAGCCCGTTTATATGCACGTTTAAGCCGGATTCGAATCTGTTTTGTTAATTCATTCTCTCTCGTTTTGGTGCTGGAATGAATTAAGTTCTCTCGTTTCTTAATCGGTCAAAAGGAGTGTTTTTTAATCCGTTCTCCGCTTAATCTGTTCGTTTCGCTGACGGCCGAAATCGTTTAATGTAGAATGACCTGATTTAACGCAGTAAACATCACGCCACTTTTGGGGCATTGTGACGTAACACGAACGGCTAGTCGTAAACAAAACAAGTTTAGCGCATAAGGAAAGAATATTACATACACTCGTTAGATACTAATTTGTGACAGAGGCGCTGGTCTATAGTCCACAAAATCGAACATTATTTGGGTTAGGATGCGGGTTTGGGTAGGTTTAAATAGTAATAGTTGGCCCACCCTCACCCAAATATTGCATATTGCTTTAATAATTGTCTCAACGCTGTGGTAGGATTCTAGGCCAGCGCCAAATACAGTTTTCATTAGTCATGTTTGGTACATCTCATCACCTTCTTTTGTCCACTCTGCCTTGTATATAGCGTTGACACATAAGCTTAACTTTCCTGCACTTATATTCTGCAACTGAAGCACTATACAGTTAAAAACATACTTCGGCAAACCAAACTCCATCGACAAACCAAACTCAGGTAATTCTTATTTTTTTCAATTTTAGGTTTATAAAAACGAACAAGCAGCAATAGATTGCTACCGCAAGGAGTAGCCTAAGCCGAAAAATCGGTTGTGCGTCATAAGTTTACTGGAATATTACGTAATAATGCATATCAGTGCAGTTTGTACACTCAAGCTGGCTTGAATTTCGCGCCATGTAATTACGACGCTGGAAAGGATTACTTTTCAATCCGGATTGAACCTTAATCTAATCCCGCGAAAGGTGCATATAAACGGGCTTAGTGTCATTTAGAGGAGGTGTCAGTTTGCAATGTGGTCATTTAACAGAAGTGTCATTTAGCGTTAAGTGTCAGGTTGCGATGCAGTCTGTTTTTACCATGAAGATATCAAGATTCATGAGTAAAACAAAGAAACATACTTTTTTTAATGTTAATGTTGTTTCTTAATGCAGGTGTTAAAATATAAACCAAGGTTCTATAACATCAACTGGTTTCTCAGAATATAGATAAAGGTAAACCTTTAGGTTTGTAATATTTCTACGGTAACGATAACTAACCGTAACGGTATTTTTATATTAAGGTTTTAAAGGTATTCTATTTTTCATGACAATACAAAGTGTCAATAGAAACAGCAACACCAAGAAAACAAACTAAGCACCAACTTACCAGATACGGGTAAATCTTCCCGTTATGTCCCCTAATGTAGAGTCTCCTTGCCGCAGTATTGTGCTTCTGGACCACGTGCACGCGCGGCATGAAACGCGCGATTTTGACGTAATAATGGGTGTGTTTGGGCATGAGGAATTCCCCAGGTATCTCGACCTCAGCTGTGCTCGCAGAAAAGTTGCTCAGGAAACGACATTTCTCCTCGATCAGAAACGATTTGGGCATGATCTGTAAGGATTATAGTAATGCAGTGGATGTGGCTAAAACATACATATACACAATGTGTATTCTGTGATTTCAAGCCCCTTTGAAGTCGTTCTGGTCAACGATAATCAAATTATACACTAAGAAACTATTCCACGTACCCCATTTTTTTTAACCTTTGCTCTATAAAGCTACCATTATCGGCATAATTTGAACGAAAACTGAAAATATTCTGTGAAAGTATTATAATTATTAATTAACCTTCCTATAATTTTGTTTTTAACAACATGGCATATATTCATCACATTGCTCAGCGGTATTTCACCACCGTTGGTTATTTTTCCAAAGACACTGAAGGGTAATTAAAATAATACAAAATTTAAACACAATCATTAATGAATTGCAGAAATAAAAAAACGATTGACAGAATGAAGAATGATTTACAGAATAAAGAAATATTAAATTCTTCCCACCTTGGTCTTAGCTTCAAGGATTTTGATCCATTTCTTCAGCTTCTGGATGACATTGTGGAGCTTCATGGATCCAGGAAGACTAAAGTCGAAGTCAGTTGTGAACTGGGTCTTCATCTTCTGGAAGACAGGGTCCTGGGCCGTTGCCTGGACGACATGAAAAACGATCGAGTGATGACGTATTAGCAAGACATGGTGGCAACACCATTTTATAAAATAAATTCAGAGACTATTTAAACACTTTTGGAAAACATAGGGCTTTTAAAAGAATTTTCAATACGCCAATAAATTCAAAGACATCCAAAGGAATTTTATTACTAGACCCCACAAATCTTCTATAGGTTTGTAAATGCTAGGTTTACCTCTCACATTATAAATAAACTTATATAATTGCCATTACTAGGATTCAGTGTTTCATATATACAAAACTAACCATCTGATATGGCACAACGAACACTATTTTAAATACTTCCTACTTAAATTAGGTACAACGGCTTTTTTTAAACACGTAACTTAAGCTCGACATAAAATTTTTTAAAGATTTCTGGGAAAACATAGGGTGTTTTCAAAGAGCTAACGACTATAGAATAACTTTCAATAGGTTAGAAAGACTGAAGCAAATATTCCGGCCTTTGCTATTCCCCCTTTACAATTTACAGTTGGTAGCCTTATCGGTTTCGAAGCTTGCTACTGCGCATGCGCACGCCGGATCCGGGACTCTGGTAGTTTTACAAAGTCCTACTCGAGTTCAAGTCCGCAGTCCTGCTTACTGTACAGAAAATCAAATCAAAATTTGGAAAAAAAACTTAGGGTTTTTCAAAGATCTAAAGACTGTACGAATATTGATTCCAAACAATAACATAAATCCAATTTAAATAAAGTACAAGCAAGTCTTACCTGCACCCTCCTTGCCAGTGATTCGGAGGCAGCACTCGAGAAAGTTTGCGTCACGTTTGACACGTTCTCGATTCCCACCCCAAAGGTGGAAACCAGCTTCCTGACGAAGTTGAGGGTGTGGGGGGTGATCTGGGCACGGGAAACCCCCCCGCGGTTCTCGAAGGCCACGCTGTAGCATTTTGCCAGGCCCTGGCAGAGCTGACGCAGCACCTGGACAAATTAAAATCTTGGGTTTAATACTTGCACCAAAAAAATAAAAAAATAATTCAAAAAAAAAATTGTAAAAAAATTTCAAAACAAAAATTCTAAGACATTTAACGACATTTTAGAAAAAATTTATATAAAAAAGTTTATATAAAAAAGTAACACCGGGGCAAATAAAAATCTTAAGTTTAATACTTGCACCAAAAATAAAAAAAAAAATTGTAAAAAAATTTAAAAACAAAACATTCTAAGACATTCAACGGCTTTTTAGAGAAAATTTATAGAAAAAAAAACTAAAATTGAATCGTTCGACGTTATTTTTTTAATAATTCAAAACTAAGAAAAATTAGCTTTAGCGGTAGAAGTTTAGCAAGATTAAGTTGCTAGCCATACGATATTTGCATTTACCACTGTTTGATTTTTTTGTTAGACGTAAAAAAAGTAAAAAAATGTTTTCATTTAAAAGTTTAAAAAAATACAAGACATAAACTTACGTTAAAATAACTGAATTGTCATAATTTATTTGATAAATAGAAAAATACAAACCAATGATAGATTTAATTCAGGATGAAAGATTAACCTTTAATGACCGCCATTAGCTAAATTAAAAAATGTCAATTTGATGAAACACAACTTAAGTCACAACATTGGGAACAATATCAGCTAACCAAACGTTTTTCAAATCATATTTTTTCGCATTAACATTAGCTTTAAATTTATCCTTGTCGACAGAGCGCACTCACTTCTTCGTGCCAATTCTCTCGGAACCAGACCATTTGATCGACGATGCCCTCTAGTGACGATAGTAGTGTCGGATGAAGGTCTCTCTGCATGTGCATGATGCGACTGCACCGCCACATCGAAGGCGTCGCTCTGATTGGTCCAGAATCGCTGCTCGATGATTGGCTGGAGGTCAAAGGTTGCGACGAAGACTTGGAGTCTGTCAAGTCATAGAAATCGAAAATTGTAGGCTTGCTATATTCTCAGGAGATATGTAGGTAGTCACATTGGTTCTTAAATATCTTTTATTTTTCAGATTAAGGCAGTTTTATTGATAGAAATATAATTTGTACTTAACAATGTCCTATTGATTAATAAACAAAAGTTATTTAAATTTTGATTAAAAAAATGTGATCATCCAATTAAAAAAAGAAATTGAATACAAAAACCAAATTAAAAAAAGTGATCATTCTGAAAATTATAATTAAATAAAGTTTCGGTAATTTGAAATTAACACTTTCGCATTTTTACAATCGAAAAATCGTTTTTTTTTAATTTTGTTAAAATATTATCAATAATAACAATCAAAATACGATTTTTTGCTCAACAACAAGTTCAAAGCCGCCATATCAGTGAAAAGTATTATTATGAAGCAAAAGTAAGCAATAAAATACATTGTTAGTGGCTCCTGGAAAAAAGTTATGCAAACTTTAAGATTTTAAGTTGCAATTATTACAAAGAGAATTTACTTTACCTTGGCTGTCTGATGGATCGTTGGCCAACTCCGCTTGATCTGCAACCTTTAAACACAAGTCATTTTACAATGTTTTACTGAAAAAAGCACCTAACAATTGAAAAAATATTTCAAATGTCAAATTAATACAGCGCCTGGCAGCGAGAGTATACTCCAAAGTACCTAAGATAGTTCCAAAGAACATTTCCAAAAGAAATATTATCCTCACTGATTCTAAAACTAAAATTACCAACCAAATTCTCGAAATAAATCGCTGACATCAAAATGCATAAATATAGTCGAAAAAGATCAACATTGCACACAGGAGACAAAATTATAGTAGGTTTTACAAACAAAACCAGTTTTTCCGCCATATTTATTTTCAAGTCTGTACAAAATAACTCAAAAATAGTCTTAGATCGCTTAAATTACCTGGAATGGCCGTATTTGTCTAGTTCTAAATAAGGTAATCAGGTGGCGCTGTATAAAGACAAATTGTATTGTATTCGCGACAAGCTTTCGCACAACCGTGCTTCATCAGGTCAAAGTAGACTACTTTTACGGTTTGTCTTTATAAACTGCCACTTAATTAGGCTTTTTAAATATCGCTTAATTACCTGGGTGTCGGTAGAGAGCTTCTGTTTCTTCTCGCTAGAGGGCGCCTCTGCGCTCTTGTACCTTTCCCGTTGTTCGATCTTCAAGGTCAAATAGAGGGTACGGATGGGGAAGTACACCGCTTGGGGGTAAACACGTGCCACCTGGGGAGCATATTGCGACGTCATAATAACGGTATTGCTCTGTTTTAAGGACTGTTATATTTTTCATATTGTATAACTATTAAGGTTTTGTATGTGTTGGTAATTAAAGAAACGCAATACTGCTTGTTACGAAAAAAAACACATAAAAAGGAAGTTGATTTGAATTCGTCCTAATCTCAACTTTATACAGTTAGAACAATCACTACTTACGTGGCTGAGCAGGTTGAGTAGCTTCCCTCCGTTTCCACAAACGAGGCAAGTTAAGAGCTGAGGGACCCAAGCTAGCCACTGGATCGGGGGAACCCCCACCGAGTACTGGAATAACAAATTGATGGTTAAGTCAGTGACTTAGTTTGTTTCAAACTGTTTGAAAAGGTTAAAGGGCACACAGAAAACTAACAGTGTTTACCTTCATTGAAAGTTTTAAATGAAAACTTTATACCCTTCAAGCAATTCTCATCTCCCCATAGAAAGTATAGTTTTTGTCACAAGTCAGGCAAACGGATATTCATATTACCCTGACAACTGGTATACCTATAAACTCGACAATTGTAGTTCTGACAGTACTGCTATTACTCAACTTATGATATTACCCAAACTGCTCGCCTACTCGTATAGCATAGCACTGCTTGATTATTAATGGTAAATAAACTACTCGACTCATCAGATTTCTTGAAAAGTACTAGTTTTATTTGAGTCACATTAATTGTATTAATATTCAAGTGGAATTTGGCGAGTCATTACCCTAAGTACTCGACTACTCATATTACCCGTGCATTATCAACCGCCTCAGCGAGTACACAGTATTTATCATCGTAGCTGAGTAGCCAGATCACTTTGGCGAGGTACTCAACTACCCGACTGCTCGTATTACCGGTAATACTCGACTAATCATATATCATTATCACTCTACTTATCATTACTCATACTGCCTGACAACCCGTATTATTATTCCTACTCGTATTCCACTATTACTCGTATTACCCGTAATACTCGAATTCTCATATACCATTTCTACTCAACTTACCAGTTACCATACTACTCGACAACCAACATTACTATTACTGCTCATACTTCAGTATTACTCGTCTTACTTGTATATCTCGACTACTCTTATACTACTCGTATTACCCTTAGTACTCGACTACTCATATAACTAATCGTACCTTATCTACGGCTTCAGCGAGTACACAGTCCTTATCTTCGTAGCTGAGTAGCAAGATGACTTTGGTGAGGTCCTCAATTACCCGACTACTCGTATTAATAGTCGTAATATTCGACTACTCATATAACATTTCTACTCAACAGTTACCAATACTGCTCGACAACCCGTATTACTATTACTGCTCATACTTTAGTATTACTCGTCTTACTTGTAAAACTCGTATGAGCCGTACTACTCATATTACCCGTATTACCGGTAATACTCATATTATTACTCGTACCTTATCAACTGCTTCAGCGACTACACAGTCCTTATCTTCGTAGCTGAGTAGCCAGATGACTTTGGCGAGCTCCTCAACTACCCGACTACTCGTATTAATAGTCGTAATATTCGACTACTCATATAACATTTCTACTCAACAGTTACCAATACTGCTCAACAACCCGTAATACTATTACTGCTCATACTTCACTATTACTCGTCTTACTTGTAAAACTCGTATGAGCCGTACTACTCATATTACTCGTACCTTATCAACCGCTTCAGCGAGTACGCAGTCTTTATCATCGTAGCTGAGTAGCCAGATGACTTTAGCGAGGTACTTAATTACCCGAGTACTCGTATTACTCTCGACTACTCGTATAGTAACACTTGACTACTCAAATACCATCAGTACTCAACTTATCACTTACCCATACCTCTCGACAACTCGTTTTACCATTAATAATCCTATTACCCGTAAAACTCGACTAGCCTTAGGATACGTATCGCTCACATTACTCGTATTACCCCTAACACTTGACTACTCATATACCATCGGTAATCACTTAATTGCTTACCCATACTATTCGACCACTTGCGACCCAGCCAACGTCTTCAGAATTCATTTGAAACAATGACTTAAGTCCGAGTCAAGTTATTTGTCCAAAAGCCTTAAGTCAAGTCAAGTCATCAAGTCAAGTCAAAACAAGTTATCTGTCCAAAAGACTTAAGTCAAGTCAAGTCAAAACAAGCCATTTGTTTAAAAGACTTAAGTCAAATCAAAACAAGTCATTTGTCCAAAAGACTTAAGTAAAGTCATTTAAAAAAAGTATCCGTATTACCGGTAATACTCAAATTATTACTCGTACCTTATCAACTGCTTCAGCAAGTACGCAGTCTTTATCATCATAGCTGAGTAGCCAGATGACTTTGGCGAGGTATTTCCTCGACTTGTGTTCGTTCTGGTGACGACAGGCGTGCAGGTAGCAAGTTATCGCCGATACGCCTGGGTGCTCACCGCCATTAGGGGGATTCCCGTTCTGGAACAAAAGGGTGAATTATGACGAAGCTAAGGTATACACTAACCAGTTGTTTCATGCACTTAATACATTCACATCAAAATTGAAGAAATGTCTCTTATATATTCTGCTGGAAGAGCAACACTCCGTTATATTTAATTGAATGTCGGTCAAATCATTTTATTTCCCTGTACCAATTTTTTAATTTATTATAATGTGTCACATAATTGTTAAGTACACCATACTAAAAATTGTTGCAATGTTCAGATTTAAATTAATCTCAGAAAAATACCTTCTAGCTATAATTTACTTAAATTCCGTTCTAAAACAAAATTTTGAATGTTATATTTGGACTTAAACCATAAAATACTTTGTAAAAAGAAAAATGTTTTCTTCGTTTAATCAAGTTAACCAATTTCGACAAGTTTTTTATCTGACCAGCGAACTTTATTTTTTAGTTTTACTCGTCCAAGTTTGGTGACCATCGCGCTAAAACAAACGTTTTAAAAGAAATCAGAATAAAATGTTTACAAAACAAAATTAAAACACCCCATGTTTGGAAAATACCTTAACTTTAAAGATAGAAAAATTTCATAAGAATAAAAGCTGTACCTTGACAAATACAGACTCCAGGTAATCTCCCCAGAGGGCCCAGGCCTTGACCAGGTGGCCATAAAGTTGCACAGCCGCTGAGAAGGCCTTGTTGGCCTCATCCGATTTACCGATCTGTGCCAGGAACATTCCCTTAAGTGCGTAGAACTCTGCTGTCATCTCAGGTGTGAAGTACTTCAGGTTCGTAGACTCGATCACTTCAAGGCCCTGACGTAACAATGATGGGTTAGTGACGTCATATTTGACTTGTTGTTATTCAAAAAACTCAATCACTTGGAGGAATAAGAGAGACTTAAATATACCGAATGTTTGTTCCATTTATTAACTACAAACCCTGGCGTCACAGTGATGGGTCAGTGACGTCATAGTAGGAGTAGAAGCAATGTTTTTATTCAAAAAATAAAATTACTTAGGATCAATTAAAGAAGCTAAAATGACGTAGTAGGTTAAAATATGGATAGGAAAAAAATTGTAATCCAAAAAAAAAACAAATTGTTGTTAGAGCTAGTATGGTTCCTAAATATACTGCTGGTTTGTTAAATAGATCGTTTACATATATTCTGACGTGACAATGCATGTATGTAGCGTTATAGTGGTAATAATGTGATGTTTTGTTTTGATTTAAAACTTTTAGCATTAGAATGCTGTAGTGTGCCTAAGAATGGTTCCACATCCTAACTAATTTGGGCCTTTACAGAAGATGTTGTACACATTTATTTAGTAAGCTTTATATACATCAACTATCAAATACCAATGCTTATAGTTAGCCATTTCACAATCATTCACCTGCATGCATTCGTTCTTTCCCATAACTGCGGCCATCTGCAAATAGCACTTGACCTGCTGTCGAATCTTCTGGAAACAATCAACGATGGGAACCGAAGGAATTGCGTGTATGCGGGACAGTGAGTCCAGGGCGGAGTTGATCTGACCGTGTTTCCTCGCCACTTTACCGTAGTGAATGATGGCGGACGCTGAGGCGTGTACACCAAGCATAGCGTGGGTTGAGTTGGGATCCTGCTGGGACGCTGACACTGTGTCGTAAGCGTGCACTATCGCCTGTGGAATAAATAGAGTAAAATCAACTGTTTTAAGGGGCTCTAGTGTAGTGTTGGGTTAATTAATTTTTTTCACATAGTATCTTGCTGGGACTCTGGGACCTTATCGTAAGCGTGGACTGATAAAAAAGAGAATTTAATCAACAGTCTATAATAAAAAACAAGTTTTCATTTTTTGTAAAATATCATTTTGTAGTAATCTTATGGTTTGTTTTGTGGGTTCTTAAATGGGGTACATGAATCCCTAGGGGTTACGTGAAATAGTTTAACGGGGTCTATGAAGTATTTAATTATTTGCAGTGTGATATGTGGCAAGTGAATAATTTCACGAAGGCAAATACTTTTAATAAAATTAATAAAAACAAAACAATTTTTTGTGTGTTTTAAAGCCGTCTCTCTAGCACCTGGTAGTGGTGATGCCTCCAGGTGAAGATGTCGCTCCAGTGGGAGAGGTCGTCCGAGGTCATTGGGAGCCGGTTCCTCCAAGTCTTCACGATCGCTTTCATGTCGTGGAGTGAGTTGTTGCGTCCGATGTTGCTCGGCTGGAGACTCTGGTGGACCTGGGAGGAATATGTAAAGAATGTGGTGATTTAACGGGCGGGTTGAGGAAGAAGAGGTTAACAAGAAACAACTTCGGACGATTTTCGTGAATAACATGCCAAAAAAGTAAAATTATTTAAAAAGAGGAAATTTGAGAAAAAAATCAAAAACAACTAATAATAATCAATATAAAGAAAGTTTAAAACAAGGACCTAAAAAAAATGGTAAAAACTTGCAAAAAAACAGCTAAAAACAGCTTTAAAACAAAATACAGTATAGAAAAAATGTAAAACAAACGTGTATAAATTTATCAAGTCAAAAAACATAAATAAAATTAAGGCTTTAGAAACGCTACAATACTTTACAGTGTTGACTTACTTGTGCTGCTTCTTGTAATTCAATGATCTCCTGTGCAGCCTGTAAGAGCGGAGTGTGGATGTGAGACACGATGCGAGGAATGCGCTTCCATTCCTGGATTAAGGAATACAGGTTAATTCCACTGTTTCTCCATATATATATATATATATATTTTTTTTTTAACTTTTGTACAAAACGTAGTAAAATTAGCACAAACAGGTCATATTGCTTTCGTTTTTTTTTTTAATTTTAAAGCAATCTTTTTGAGAACCAATCTCACTAAATCTAACCATAAGAACTACTGCAATCGGCGACGCAAACAAATTAAGCAGCGAGCCAATTTAGGATCGCGACCCTTAGGTTGAGCACAAGAACATTTGACATTTAGGGGGAACAAGAAAACTAATTGCATCTTAATTTTCGTTTTTCCAGAAAAAACTCTTATTTGAGCTTGGTAATGACGTCATTTGGATCAAATCCCAATGCTTTGTGTCCAAAACATCGGCTATAGTAAGTATAGGATATCCCTATATCACCAATCACCATACTACCTTAATAGCTTGTGAGCTTGCCATGTCGACAAGCCTCTCAATAAGGTTGAGGTGGTGATCGTCTGGGTGGCAGATGGCAAGGAATCCACGGTACATATAAACCTTCCAAGCCATTTCCTTCGGGTAAGACATCTCCACTTGCACAAGGGCGTCTGTGACGACACAATACATCAGGTTTAAAAAATGCGCTTGAAGGTTTTAGCTGTGTATAACAGCATCATCCAACCAAAATTGGACGTTTTCACAAAAATGACAGATAAAACACAATCTGAATTTGTCTGGATTAAATTGAATTAGTTTTTTCAAATTAATTCAAACTGAATAATAAATCAAATAAAAATATAATTTTGTAAATGTTCTGTTTGTCTTCTGTTTCTGTTTCTTTTTGTTTTAAAGAAATAGAAATATATTTAAAATATGAAAACTTGTGGAGGTAAAACAACAACACGTTAGGTAAAATTGACTCTTAAAACCTAGAATTATACAACAGGCGCCCCCTAGCGGCACTCACCTTTCATATTGTTCCAGTCTGGGAGCCTCCAAGCACATTCTACCACTAGGTGGGGATTGCAAACGCTCTTACAACTTCCGTATTCGTTCAGAATCTCCCACTGAAACCAAAAAACAGTTTAAAAACATAAATAGTTTTAAAACATAGCTAAAATAGCAATGAATACAAACAAAAATAACCGAAAGGCGGCTTCTAGAGCTGTATGATAAAATGTTTGGTAGCAATGCAGTGTTTTTACACTAGGCTAGACCCTAACAACACTTAGTTAATTTTTGTCAAAGCCCAAATTAAAAATCGCTTTTTAATGAAATAATGAGCTTTCCTCAAAGAAGAATATGTTCAAAATGTATATCAATTGCAGCGGATGGCTTCGGCAAGGTTAATCGAAATCAGTCAGTATGACCACGATTGCAGTCCAAGCAAGGCCAGAAAAAATAAATATCCCCTGGTGAGGTTCGAACTCACGACCTCCGGTTATACTGTTAAATAGTAGCGTTTCGTTTTTCACATAGAAATGTTTGTTCAGCTTAGTTACAAAGTCAATTTTATACTTTATTGCAACATTTTGACAACAAAATTCAAGGATTCATTACTCAAAAACTTTTTACAAATAAAAAAGGCCTATTTTTCGGAGTAAATCAATTTGTTTCACAGTTCTTTAGCATATGTGGCTTATTCATCTATCGAAAGAATGTGTATAGTACTAGCAGCAGCAGCAGACCTAAAATGGCGTCCAAATACCTGGTTGAGCTCCTGACAACACCTGATCCAGTGATCCTCCCAGACCTTGTACTCAGGGATGGCGTTGTACGGAGCTGGACCTTTGTTGTGTTCTTCCCTCGCTTGTGACATTAAGCTTTCGTATGTCGACTATTGATTGACAGAAAAGATTAAACATCTATGGGTACTAGTGCAAGTATTTCTGCTAATTTTAAGAAAATATTTATACTTTTTGCGTGTTTTGTTATTCTAAATATGCTGCGGGTAATTTTTAATGGGTGCAAAATTCCATAAACGATTACCAAAAAACAAGTTTATTGTAAAATATTTTCAAGGAAATCGAGATATAAAAAAATGCTTTAACTGTGTGATCAGTGGAAATTTCTTTTTATGAGAGAATTTTTGCTTTTTAATGAAATATTTTATGTTTTGATTTTTATTTGCTTTTTGGCAAACATATTTTGCCCTAGCAATTTTATCCAGGTTTGAGAGATTCTCTTACTTTTTGAATATTTTTTGTCATGTTAAAACAAGAAAAAGACGGTATTTTTCAGGTTTGATTCAATAGATAAAAAGAAAAACTTCAGTCGAGAAAAAAAAGTCGAGAAAATATACTAACCGCTCTATTATAAAAAAAAAACATTATGATGTCACAGAAGACGAAGGCGAAATAGTTTATAGCGTCACGAAGTAATCCCGTTTATGACGAATACAATTACAGCGATAGTGACGTGATGCCGTTCACATAAAAACCAACACTTTAAACAACGCCAGCTTTTTGTTTTTATACCTGAGCTTGTTCGAAGAATCCCTGTTGCTCGTAAGCCATCGCTTTAGCTGTGTCGGGGTAAATACATCTGCGCTGCCACAATCCCGTCCACATGTCTTCCTCACGAAGCAGGGAGTACAGGTCGCACAATGCGTCGAGTATCTGGAAAGATTACCTCGTCGTTAAAAGCTTAGATTAGGTTGAAAATAGTAAACCAGTGGTTCAGGAAAATCCATTTCTAATACTAAAGTGTGCCGTGAACTAATTAGCAACATTTAGAAATGAACTTGATAAAAATTCGAGTATGGGTACCGCAATCTGTCTGGGGGTGCGATAGACAAACCAAAAAAATAGAATTAATTTTCTCTTTAATCGAATTTATTTTTTAACTCACACTAATACAAATTAATTATATGGAACTTGTAATATTAGTATTAACGAGCGTCGGAATATATAAGAATCGCTACACACAGCTTGTAGGGTTACGTTTCTTAGCATGAGTAATTAAATATCCCATTCTCTTCACAATTTTTTACTAATAATTTGAAATTCATTTTTTTAATTACGACTGTAGTTAATCGAGTGTAATGCACAATTTTTGTATGTCAATCTATTTTAAATCTGTTAATATTTGATGATCGTTACTTTATTTAAAAAAGAGGGGCTAAGAATGTATTACAGCCGAGCCCAAACGCTTTGGTTAATGCGGGTAAACGAGCACATTGAAGACTTACATTCTGTTTCCTTGTAGCAATAGGATCAGGTTCAAGGGCCGAAGCAATTGACTTTGACTTCACCGAATCGAGTCCAACTTCAGTGGACATTTGCTCCAAGAGAAGCGCGCAACGAAACCACAGGTTATGGGCTCTGTAGAACAACACACGTCAATATATTATTGGACCGGTTCACATACCCGATACCAAGTGATAGTATCGTTATTAATGCAGCGATTATAATGTGAAGGGTAACCTTATCATATGTATTTGGGTTCTGCCAAAATTACGTTTCAAGCAGAAACGAGCAGTGTTACGTCACAGCTGTAACAACTTACTATGACATCATAACCAATTATTATTATTGAATTGTTGCTACGACGCAACCGATTATTTCACAGGCGAGTGTTACGTCATTGTCAATAAACACCTACAATTACATCACAATCGATTGTTCGAGCATCTTGTATTAGGTCACAATCGGATAATATCTGCCAATAAAGTTACGTCATTTTTCGATTGATAGTTACGTAACAATGAAAACATTCTCCAACTTACTTTCCGAGATATTTGACGACCTGTGGTTTTAGGGGAATACCCGGGGAGCAGTTGGTGAAAGCCTCAACAATGGAATGAACAGCTGAAGGTTGACAATCTTGTTGCACAAGGTGCGAGCCGCTGCACACGAATGCACTCAACTCCTCACCCAATATCTAAACAAACAAGATTCAATTTTCGAACACAGTAATGTAAAAACATAGGAACACAATACATTTTTTTTAGTAACTTCAATAAAAATATCAAAGCCATAATATTCGATAAAATCGACATTTCGCAATTTACAGACGTTTCAGCAATAACTCATGCCATCATCAGTGTAAAACATCGCTTTTATCTTCACTTGATTTTTACACTGATGATGGCAGGAGTTATTGCTGAAACGTGTGTATATTGCGAAATGTTGCTTTGATCAAATACTATGGCTTTTATATTTTTATTGAAGATTCAATTTATTTTGCGCATCTTGCAAACAATAAGTTAAAGAATAAAACACATACATGCTGGTTACCCCTATCAGAGGGTTCTCAGATCTCGAAGGCTGTTTTAACGCATTTTTAAAGAATGTTTAACTGGCTGCCCGAAGCAAACTTAATTAATTTATATTGGTAAATAAAAAAATACGAATTTAAAATAATTTTAATCGACGAATGGGAAGAGCCCAAAATTATTGTTAATGGACTATAACTCTTATAAAAATATTAAACAACGCTTTTTGTCGTTGAAAAGGAAAAATCTTTACGGAAATAAACGATTTGGTAATCTTGACTTCTGTTATCGAACCCTGAAAACAGACTGATTTCAGTTAACATACTTTTTTGTGTTTTTTTGGCTTTTTAGGCGTATTTCGTTAGTTTTCGTCAGTGATACGAAACCAGTTTCACAAGATGATTACAACATGTTTTAAACGCATCTAGTTCAAGTAAACTAGTTTTGCTTGCATTTTGTTGTCGTTCCGAGAATGAAGCCCAAATACGCGGGAAGAGTCTGCACCAAACGGTGTGAGCCAGCTTCGAATCGTTGTGGCAAAGCTGAGTGGCGGCCAATAGGAAAGTTGAAGTTCGAACTTCCGACAATGATTCCAAGAACATCCAATGCCTGGTAATGAACAAAGCAAGTCAAATTGATATTTGCAAAGCTGCCATAACACGTACTCTGGATAAGTTGTAATGTCGGGACAACATTAAAAAGCTAATATTTTGTGATATATTATTATTAAAAATGGTGTCAATTTGAATACAACCGCTGTTCTATTCAAAATAAAACTCTTTCCAGTGAGGGGGAAATTCTCGCAAATAGTCACTGATGAGCCATAAAAAAACCGTGTGTTCACCTTGTCAAATAGTTGTATTTTTACAAAAATGTCACTTGTTGTATCTCTGTTACCCAATAAGCATAAAAACAATACCAAGACTTTTAACCGACCTTGTGATGAGCGTTGATGTCAATTGTCTATCTTTGTTTACAAAATAAGCACAAACCTATTCTTTTTCACAAACAATACCAGAACTTGTTGAAATACTAGGACAACATACGTTATGTCATCTGTGTAAATGACCCAAGTTTTCGAAACGACTAAGTCAAGTTAAGCCATTTTACCTAAACGACTTGAGTCAGGTCAATTGACTTGAAAACACTGACTTAAGTGCAAAGTCTATATGGCGCTATTATCAACAAATTGTAATCTATATAGCGCGCCCCTGAAGTCAGCATCGTCGACCCTCATCCAAAAGAGGCAAAAGTTCGCGAACGCGTGACGTAACAGAGGAAAAAGAACAATAAAAATCGTTTTTAACAAACCTTGTGATGAGCGTGTTAAGCTGCTGGGTCCGATCACTGGATGTTGCTGGATTCCTCATCCCAGGAGCATTGGAGGACATTGGAGCATCTTTGACCTGCTTCCTTGCATCAACTCCTGCTCCTCCGAGATCCGAGGAGTCTTCGCTCTGATCCATCATCTTCTCAACATCCTGAGAAAAGAAAAGAGAAAGTTCAAAATATGTTTTTCAAGACTTTTTTTCTTTTTTTATGTTGTGTTGATTTAAGTCTTTTTTTAATGTTGTGTTGATAAAGTCTTGGTAACTTTTTTATTGATTTTATTTAAATAAGGAATTAGGTTGTTGTAACCATCATTGTGTTTATTAACTTCTGATAAAGACTTCCTGCCTTGATTGCATCTGTGATCGACAGATCCGTTTAATAGTCTGCGATGGCTTTCGGTGTACTATCCCTACTGTATATTTGATACTTTACCTCTTCCTTGCTGTCCATTTCGATGTCCATCGGCTCGGTCTTGACCTTGGCAAGGGCGTTGAACGCGTCACGCTCTGCTGCGTCGGCCAGACTGATCACGTGACTGATGGACGGTATTAAGTAGGGGCTTCCCCTAGCGATAATGGGCGTCTCGCGATCGCACACAGAGAATATTAACTGGAGAAGAAAATAAAGTTAAATTTGGATAAAATCAGAGTAGAAATATCAAAGCTCATACATAGGCGGAAAGCATTTTTATGAATGTTTTAAAGGAATGTTAATGTAATGGCTGAAGCAGGGCTGTGGAGTCGGTTAAAAACAACCCGAGTCCGACTCTGGCCAAATGTAAGATTTTGTCAAGTACATATAAAAAATGCGCTACCTCAATACATTGCTTGATCCAGAAGTGTGATCCCATCGCTTCCCAGTTTTGGGAGCAAGTGATGTAGAGCATCCGATCGAAGAGGTTCTTCTGAACGCTCCCGTCGAAAACCTCCAGGAATGACCTCCTGGTGGATGGCTGGACACAACGGAGTCCGGAGAGGAAGGCTGGCTCCAACTTGCTCGTCAACTCACTTCCACTAAGAGTCTCATCCCTGGATGAAAAACTTGTAGATTAACCACTAAAAGCGCTGGGAATTGTTCCGTTTCATTTGTATTATTTAAATAGCTAGCTTGAAATTTGAGCCAAAGACAAACAGACAATTACCACACCAAATGTAAAAAAAAAACAGCGAGGGAACTGAAAGACAAGCAGACGAGGAACAGAAATAAAGACAAACATAAAAGGAACAAACAGACACAAAGACAAACAGGCAAGGAACAGACAGAAAGACAAACAAACCAAAAACACACAAATTGAAAAGGAATAGACAAACAGACACGTAACAGACAAACAGAAAGGAACAGACAATTAGAAAGGTAACAGACAAAAACACAAAAAACAGACAAGTACCGAAACCAGACCAAAACAAACAGACAGAACCAAGGTATAAAGAGCACTTTAAACCTGTAAACATAGTTGACGAGGTCTAGGAATCCAGTGTGAAGATCAGTCTGATCCGGGAACCTCTTCTCAATGTTCATGAGTTTTATGAGGAGAAGGGACTTCTCACGGAGGGAGGGGGATTGTTGGAGGTCCACCATCGTCTTCGCCTGGAGGAGGAAGAACAATGCATGACTTACCCAAGCAAGAAGTATAGTGCAATTTAGTTGAAAATATAGGTGATGGATATTTGACTTCTATAGGGTAACGTGTTTCTAAGCATTCAGGTAAATGTTCTGTTTTTTTAAGTTTTAATGTAATTTCATGAATAATTATTATGAGTACTTTGTAACCTTACTCAGACTAAGGGTAGGTGAAAGAGTTCCTCAGAAATTAAAATGTCTTTATCATTACAAATTAACTGTGCTGTTTAACTATATTAGTTATACTTTACAGTCTGTAACTAAAATTTCGCCAAATATTATATATTTTAACTAGTTTGTGCTTGTGGCATCAAAATGTATAATAGGAAATAAGATATTGTTTAAATTCATATGTTGTTAGAGCGCTGTTATGCGATATTTATGGGTTTTTATCTGTCTGCTACTACAATTATTTTAAATGTTTTTATAAGTAAAGGTTTAAAACTCCAAAAAAGAAACATAAGTCGCCACATCCATGAATGGCATTATCCGTTTATCTCAATTCGAATGATTTATTTATAAATTTATATGGCGAAATGCATATTTATTTTGAAAGTTTAAGACCTTGCTGACGAATTGTTGTTCGAAGCGGTGCGCTTCTCAAGCTATTACAAAATTTTAGAACTTGTTTTGTCGGCATTATGTGTTCTGTTGGAGGGCAAGATTCTGTTGTGGAAACACATACTGTATTAATCTTAAGCCATTGTAAATGACAAGATTCTTAACAAGACTAACTAAAGCAAACATTTCAGTATTTAAACTATATTATTTACTTTTTTACCGATAACATAAAATATCTGACCTTGAGCCAGCCGTCCATGACCTTGATGACAGCCTTGAGCAGTTTAGCGTCGGGAGACTTCTCGATGATCTGCACGAGGACCACGTTGATGAGCGTCTTCCGAGTGTCCGTTGCCATGGTAGCGATCCTCTGCTTGACAAGGTCCAGGGAAACGACGATCAACTCGCTCAGGACTGGAACAGAACAATGGGAGTTAAGGAGGTGGATTAAAGATGTTGAAAACGGGATTAGTGAGGTAAAAGAGCAGGAGGATCAAAATGATGAGTGACGATCAACTCGCTCAGGATGGATAAGGAACAATGAGAGTTAAGGAGGATTAGAAAATGGCAAGAAGAGACGAAAACGAGGGAAAACAGGAGGAGGTAAGAGGTATTGGGATTAACAGGAACAAAGGGAGTTAAGGAGGATTATTTAAGGATGCTAAAAGAGAGATAAAAGAGGTACAAGAGGAGATAAAAGATAATAGGATATATGGTAGTTAAGGAGGAGGGTTAAAGGAAAAGTTTTAGCGAGGTAAAAGAGGAGATAAGAGATGATAGAATTAAAGAAGAGGAACTTTTAGTTAAAATAGGAATTTATTGAAAAGAAAAAGAAGTTGGAAACAAATCTATCAGGTTTTAAGAAGGAATAATGGAGCTTAAGGAGGGGGATTTAAAGATGTTGAAAGAGGAATTGGTGTGTTTATGTAAAAGAGAAACAGGATTTATGAAGGACAAATTGACTAAAGCAGGAACAAAGGAAGGTAAAGAGAAAGATTAAGGATGTTGAAAGAGGAATTAGGAAGAAGGAGAAGGTTTTAAGAAAACGCGAGAAGATTTTGTAGAAAGGGGAATTTAATGAGTAGGAGGAGGTAAGACTATAGACGAGGATTTGGAATCAGATCTCTGACGACTAAAGCATGAACAACTATAGGTAGGGAGATAAATGTCGACCTTAATTCCTGGGCGATCAGTAAAAACAGAATACTCTACCAAAGCTAGCAATTCAGGTCAGACACTACTAAAAGATCAAATATATATATACCTTTTAAGAGTTACATATATTTTAAGATCTTTTAATAGTGTCCGTAATTTCTAGCTTTGCTAAAATAATTCTGCTGTTTGAGCTACAACTAAAACTTTTATTCATGTAGCGTCTATGTATTATTGCTTCAGTTCATTTTGGATCTCAATTTTTTGGTTTAACTTCGCAATTTGCTGACCATAAAGGCCCGTTTACACTACAGCTGCACTGAGCTGCGCTGGGCGTGGAATTTTTTTTACTACAGCTGCGCTCAGCTGCGGTGGGCGTAAAAATCGTTCCAAACGTAACCTTGAGTTTACCAAAGCGTGAAACGCTAGCCACAATAGAATTTAAATGCAAATTACGCCCAGCGCAGCTCAGTGCAGCTGTAGTTTAAACGGGCCTTAAGTCTTTCATAGTTATAACCTACTTGGGTTTGCTTCGCTCGGTTGTCCAGGTTGTTGGTGAGGTTGCAGATGTTCCTTTACAAGTTTCTGGAACGCTCGAACGAACAATGAGATCACGTTGTCGATGTAGGCTGGTGTGTGAGTGCAAGCTGACTTGAGGATCATAAGAGTGGAGTAGAGGCCTGTCGAGTAATGTAAGCGATTTGTAACAAGTGCATTAAACTAGAATGTGCGCAACGTGAAATTTGATAAAAGAAAAAAAGCGATAAAAAAGATTTAGCCTGTTTAATATTTAACTGATTCGAGGCAAGAATTTTTCTTTTACATTTATTGTTTGCCTTAGAGAGATTCCCTACAAACAAATGCTTTTACTAGAACAAAAATAAATATCAAAGTCCTTGCTGTTAGGTTGGAATTCCAAAATATATGTTAGTTGATTGTTTTATTCATAGGCCGTCACGAAACTATATGAATTGCGAATGCCCCAAAATTTAAATAATTGTGCTGGTATTAATGTCAATAAATTGTTAAAACTTCAGGTATTTTAGGTCTCGTTAAGCTTAAACGACCATAAAAACAGTAAAAAAATACTTATAACTGGCATTAGCACTGTAAGAAGACGAAAAACTCAACAAAAAGTATTGTTTTCTGGTCCCCCAATAAACGTAAGAAAACCTGAGGTAAACGCCCTAGATAGTGTTTTTATTGTGGGTAAAAAATAGGTAAAACAAAGCTTTAAATTAATTGCTTCTAAAAAACTAGACAAAAAACACTTGTAAAAATACTGAATAATAAACCCGTCATAGTTGCACTTTCTTACAGGCAGACTATTTTCTGTGTTCTAAAATACGTAAGAAAACCCCAGGTCCCGGATCGTTTAAAAAGTAGGTAAAACGAAGCTTTACGAATTGCTTATAAAACAATAGGACAAAAACAGTTGTAAAAGACAAATATCTCTTAATAACCAGTCACTTACTTGCAGGCAAACTGTTTGCCGTCTTCTCATAAGTGTTTAATCCCTCGGTGACAGTTTTACCAACAGCACTGTACAAAATATCAAGCCCCTTCTCCGCTTGACTGCGCTCGGACTTCACCTCCTGTGACGTCATAGAGGAGTCGTCGGCGGGAGCGGCGGTTGGCGGGAAAATGCCGAAAAGGCGCGAAAGCAGGTTGTGCACGGAACGAGTGACCTTGAAGCCAAGGTCAAATACACGTTTTTGTTATGTGACTTCCATAAAGTGATTTAGGTCATTCTTTTTAATTACCTTTATTTGAATTAAAACTTTGAGGTTATATAACTTTACTTGAACTTGGTATTTTTTATGTTTAAGTTTGCTAAACTTAGGTTAGCTCACTAATTTTATACATTCGTTTGATTTCTATAGGTTTTGGGTGTTTGACATGCAAAATATTTATAAATCCAATGGGATTTTTATTATTTATTAATCGCAAATAAACACTAACTGATGATGATACAAGGTTGTATCGAAACGTCTTTATCAAGACCTTTTTGGCTTTGACATATTAAGCAAATATACCAATTTTTCTGTTTAAACAAATTTGCCAGAACAGCATAATCCATGTTTAAATGGGTAATTCAACAATAGTGTGAAGTAATGACGTCATGTACCTTGACGTTGGTTGACGTCATACATGACGCAATGCCCTGCTGTAGCGGACTGAGAGTGGATACGACGGATTCCTTTGGTATGAGGGAGAGAATGAGATTGAGTAGTTCCAGGGCTGTGCAAATGTTACCGATGTTACCCTGGGTAAAAAGAAACATAAACAGCATAAAAACAAGTTTACATTTTGTAAGTGGTAACCTTGAAGGCTACCCATGAAATGTTTATTATGTTAAAGACGTAATTATTTGCTGCCAGTGAGTTGATTATTATCATCAAAAACCTGTAAAAATAGTAGAACTTCGTAAACCTTTAAAAACAAGACGGTTAAATGAAAACTAAGTTGCAACTCTTATGGAATAAATATATTTTTGACTTTTAAACTCACATATAAAGCCGCACGCTCAAATGTTAAGTACTGTGCACATATATTCACCATATAATATAAATTGTAGTCACGCACTTAAATTTCGATTCCAAAACGAAATATTTTGATGATGCTAAAAACAGACTTGATTTAAGATTTTCGTCACTTGACTTGGATGTTAGGTCTTGTATTTTAATTTAAGACAATCACGCTTAGATCCCGAACGAAGTATTAAAATTCGAGCCCAGACTTAAACTTGAGCGCAAGCACTTTCGTTTTGCGCACTGCACGTACCTGTTGGGCAGGGTCAATGGTCTGCAGCAGTTTATCGAGCCACAGCAGATGTAGTTCAGCGTTGGGCCACATGTCTCCCTTTAAACCGATGTGCAACAGCGCCACACAGCGGCGGGACAGCTGCTCGATTGCTGAGCCGCCGCTCTCATTCACCTGCACGAAAAAGTATTAAAAATAGGAATTTTTCAGCAAATGAACCCCCAGATTAGAAAAAAAACTTAATTGAAACCAACCTACGGGTGAAGTTTCTTTGTGATTATTAAAAAAATAACTAGACTGCAGAAATTTCAACTGTGAAACGTCAACATTTTTGTGGTGTATTTCAAAATGTTTTTCGTAAAATATGTAGGCAGTTTTAATAAAACATAGACCAAACAGAAAGAATATAGGATTAAATCAACGCAAAAAATTAAGACAATTTATTAAAAACAATAATTTTATACAATTATTGAAGCTGGACAAAAATACTGTCAATTGTTCAGTCCCAATATTTTTTTAAACAATCGATGTACACGTCATCACCTGACACGTCATCCTCAACAGAAAGTTGATGACGCTGTCCGATTGTTTCTTGTCGATCCTGACGACGACCCCCGAAGTGTGGGGGGTAGAGGGTGAGGGGGGCTCGATCTTAATGCTCATCGCACCAACGGGGTGGATAAGACGCTTCACAGCTAAAATGGATACACATGGAGCATTTAGAGGCAAAAACAAACCTCAAAGGAGATAAAAACCTTTGTAGTTTCACTATTAGACTTAGGTAAACAATACAGTTTAAACACCCGTTTTTTTTACCGTATTTATGTTTTGTTGTAAAATCCAATAAATAGAAACATTATTGAAATATTGTGTTTGTATTGGGAGGTTTTGCCCAGAGGTTTGAGGATCTGTTTTACTTATAGAACAACTTTTATTTGAGGTTTAAGTCGGCAAGGCACACGGAACTGATAAAAAGATGACCTTCTTTAATAAAAAAAAAATTTCAACGAACAAAAATGAGCCATTTGGATAATAAGTCATAGTTGCTGAAACACTGTACTACGCAGAAGAGGAAGCACAACTGGTGCAATAAATCAGTTTTTGCACTTCTAATGACAATGAAGACAAACCTACATTACCAAAAAAGCATTTGAATAATGAGCCACACTAGCTGGAACAGTATACTATAGAGAAGAGGAGGACTCACGATCGTTGTTTGAAGCTTCCTCCTGCTCCTCTTGGATCCTCCTGCGCTCCCACTTGATGATCACCTCCGCAACATCCACCGCCAACCTGGAGCAGGAACAATGGGATCGTTAAAGGCATAAACACAACGCATGTCAACGTCGTAAAATACCATAAGCCAATACACAAGTGGGTGTCATTGTGCGAACGTTCTACAAAAACAATACGCATTATGACGTAATATTGGTCACAGAATAGTATTACAAGAATTAGGAGAAAGGATATACAGAAGTGGGTTGCATTGCACAAATGCTCGTATAAGACAACATGCATTTTTTCAATAAAACCCGTGTATTGTGTTTCTCAATAAGCAGTTTTTGTCTTAATTTGGTCAGAGATAGTAGCAGCATGAACGCCCATACAAGAAGTAGGAAAGTTTCGAGTTTTTCCTTTATTGATTTTTCAACACTTGTCTTAATGCTTATCGAAACATCTCCAAAAGATTTACTGTATTTTATACAAAAACAATCGACAGTGTAATCAAAAAGCATTCCACTAATGTTACCTTCTCTGTTCCATGTTTGTGTTCGGTGCGAATCCAAGCCGTTGCATGGAGG
The DNA here is from genome assembly GCF_963924565.1 of Ascidiella aspersa. Lineage (NCBI taxonomy): Eukaryota > Metazoa > Chordata > Ascidiacea > Phlebobranchia > Ascidiidae > Ascidiella > Ascidiella aspersa. The sequence goes on along the minus strand of NC_139449.1, from coordinate 36,221,496 downwards.
CCACCATCTGCTGGATAAGACCGCCGTTTACCGGGTAGTAGACCTTGGAAAAAGAAATTATGATAAAATCTAAACAAAAAAATATAAAAAAGCTAAGTATAGTATTGTTTTGCATTTTAACCTTTTAAAAAAAACATGAAAAAAACGAACTTGGCTTAAATAACAAAAAGTGGAAAATTATATAAAACTATTACAGAAAAAACAAAATGTGACAAGTAATAAAATGTTTTAAAAATACAATGTGAGCGAAAGATTTATTAAACAACTAAATATGAGAAAAAAAATTACACAAAAAATAAAATAAATGTAACAAAAAACATGTGTCAAAAAACGTGACAATAAGTTAACAAAATGCACCCCCGACCCTTGAAATGCCTGACAATAAGTAAATAAACGCAAATAAATTAATAAAATCCAACTTTATCCAAATAAAAACTAATAAATCAACCCAGTCTAACCTTGAAATGCCTGACAATAAGTTGCAGAACATGCATTAGCTGTGCAAGGGTGTGTCCCTCTTCAACGATAATTTTCTTGGTCCAGTGCGTCAGCATCTGGTTCCCGTCTTCCATCCGGACCGGCATGGCAGGGGTCAGAACGTCCAGGGCCTGTCGGACCACGGTACGGGCCTCCACCGCGTGGGCCTGTGTGAAAATAAGCGGGGATTAGAAACCCATGAACTTTTAAATCAAGGAAAAAAATAATTTTAGTGGGAAGCTTGACAATATTACTGCTCGTTTTTTTTCGGCGTTCCTTATTTTTTTTTTACATAACGAACTTAAAAATGCATTTTTCCTTCATTTGTTAAAACAGTAATTAAAAAAAACATTTACAAGGACTTTGTAATAAGCAAATCAATTCAAAGTTTTATATTATGACTAGGGATGCTCAAAGTAGAATCCCAAGGCATTCTAGAATAATAGGTTTCGAATCTAGAATAACGAATCCAGAATAGCGAATCCTAGTATATTTTTGTTAAATTATCTAAACTTGGTTTTGTTTGGGGAAGGGATTAATCTTAATCTACCACACAGGGCCTACAATCACAGCAATAAATCGCCCAAACAATTTGCTAACATGTGTACATTATAATAAAAAAATCTCCCATATGTTTAACATTCTTAACAACTGTCATTTGAAGCAGTTCTGTAAACTGTATTATGTCAACTGTCCAGGTTGTTGCCAAAACTTATATTTTTGCCAATAGTGAGTACAATGAAACACTGCGCACAGAAGTCTTAAGCAATTCGGACCTGTTTTTTAAAGCATTGTTGGGTTTTAGTGCTTCGTTTTTGACTAACATGATCTGTTATGCAGTCAAATAATGTACTGCAAAGAATACAAAGTTACTATTGACATAACGAATTCTTGACAATTACGCTGTGCATAACTGCATAACCTAGCTAAATATTAGCCTAAAGTTGACCTTAAGTAACCCTAAAGCGCATTTTGTGGACGGCCAGCACGTTTTACAACGTAATATTACTTTTGCAACTTAACGCATTTAGGGAAATTGCGAACTTCACACCAGACATTACACGTTAGTCGCTCGCCCAATAACGCTTGATTGACACTTAATTATTAGACGAACGTTATCGCGAGACGCGGTAATTGATCGCCCGAAATAAAGCTGACACTGCACTACCAGGTTACATTTAAAGCAAGCACCGAAATAAATGGCAGAATTGGATTCGAATCTCATCTGGATTCGAATCCAATGATTCGATATTTTACTTTGAACATCCCTAATTATGACTCAGATATTATATTTCGTTTGCTCATTTTTAATGCTCAGTACCCAACCGTAACTAAATTATAACTTAAACATGAATAGGAGCTTTCTAATAGCACTTTGAAAAGAACACACTGAATAATACTTCTTCATCGCATCCTATCGTCTTTAGATTTAACTCCGCACAACTTCTCACCTTAAGTAACGAATTTACGAGGAGGTAAATCTTACCTTGAGCAAGGAGTAGAATGTCTGGAGGACTATCTTCTTCCTGATTGCGAACCTCGCGATGATGTGGGAGAGGAGGAGGTGTCCGTGATACTTGGACGCAGGATCGACGCAGTTGCGTGGCAACAAGCACGGCCAGGCGAACGTCATTATCCTCCGGAGCTTGTTGCCATGACGTTTGTTTGTGGGATCGTGGATGTGAGGGGATGCGCGCTCCACCAGGAGTGAGAGGAATCGGAGGAGCTGGATCTGAACAGCATCCGGAGCGGCGTAAGGCTTGTCGGGATCGATAACTCTGAAATGATAAGGAAAAAGTTAGATTTATCAATGTGTTGCTAAACTACAATCGCACATACAGGATGTTGAACGCGTTGAATATAGGGTGTTGAATGTCAATTCGTTAGTCCTTCCGTTTTGGTGGCTGTTTGTCTGTATGTATGTCCATCTTGCCGTGCTTCTATTTGTGCGCATGTGGGTCAGTCTGTTTGTTTCTCAGCGTGTATAATATACTGTATATATTTTAATTGTGCGTCTTTATGTTTGTATATATGCCTGCTTGTGTGTCTGACTGTGCGCATCTAGGTTGTTCAACTATCCATCTTTTCGTCTGTATGTCAATCCGTTTCTCTGATAGAGTGACTGTTTGTTGCTAACTACAATCGCACATCTAGGTTGTTGCCCTGTCTTTTTATACAGCTTTCCGTCGGTATGTGAATTATTTCGTCCCTCTGTTTGAGAGACGTTTGTTTGTCTGTTTAAATGTCCCATCTGTGTGTATGTGTGTCTGCCTGTTTGTTTGTCTGTGTGAGGTTTGTCCATTTATTGTGAGTATATTAATATATGTTTGTGCGTCTGTATGTGCGTCTAACCGCCTGTGTTTCTATGTATTTGTTTGTGTTTATTTGTGCGTCTGTCTCTGTGTGTCAATCTATTTGTTTGTCTGTCTATTTGTTTGTTTGTCTGTCTATTTGCTTGTGTGTCTGTCTATGTTTTGTGTGTCTGTCTATCTTTTTTGGGCTGTTTGTGTGTCTCATCTGTCTGTGTGCTTATCTGTGCTTCCATTTGTTCGAGTGTCTGACTGTTTTATGGCTGTTTGTGTGTCTATTTGTTTGTGCGTCCGTGTGGGTATCTACCTTTTTGTGTGTCTCTGAGTGTGTCTATCTGTTCGTGTGTCGGTCTGGGTGTCTAACAGCTAACTATCCTACAACAAACAAACTAAATCATTAAAAAACAAAAGTTTAAACCAACTTTCCAACAAACAAAGAACACACATCGTACAACAGCACAAATACTTTCAGACACACAGACCCACCCACCTGTTTACAAACAGACTGATGCAATCGTTGGGGCTGTCGTTGTCAGGGTTGGGGGGTCCCCCAATTAGTTGCTCCCCCTCCCCCGAGTCGAATGCCTTCCTGAAGATCGGGATGAGGATGTGCTGGATCGCTAGAGCTTTGAGGTCGCTTGGGAAAGTTGAGTCGTGATAGAGTTCCACGAATTTGAAGAAAATCTGGGAAGGAAGGTTAATTTTTTTTTCTTTTTGATTTTTCGAAAACTTTTCTGGCCTTTATGTTTGGCGACGAATCAATGATTAAAAAGCTAAACCAACTTGAAAAAAAAAATTGAAAAGAAAAGGTTGTTTTAAATTTCGTTTTTTGCAAACTTTCCTGGACTTATGTTTGGCGACAAAGTAGTAATAAATTAACTAAAGTAAATGAATATAATGTGGCTGAAGCATTGTATGAAGTGTAAAATTTTTCTCTCGGCAAATGTTTGTTTTTTTAAGTATTTCGACGTTTCGATTTCCTGTACGGCTATGAAGTTTGTTTTGCCGGAATTACCTTACAAAAGTCACGTTGTTTATTTTAATGAAATGAACGTGTGTCTGTAATCGTTATTTCATTGTCGTTTGAAAAACACGTACAAATTGCAGATAAGTGGTTTTACTATCATTGCACAGCGATTGATTACAAACGAAATATGTTATATTTTGTTTTACTGGGGAATAAATACATAGTTTTGTTTTCTTAACCTAACCTAATACAGAATACCAGTATCCAAGGTATAGCGCAGGGGTGGGCAAACTGCGGCATGCGGCTCTCCGGCATGTTTTTTGTGGCTCTTCTAGTCGAATAGTAAAATTCCTCCCAAATTGTAAAGGCTACCAAGAGTACCGTTTATGGACGTTTCTCTCTTTTTCTTTTCTTTATTTAGGTCAGCATTTCGTTTATGACGTAACACTAGCCATAGAATCCGAAGAGTTAGTTAACAAAAGACTGATATTGATAAGTATTGTTCGTGTTATTTTGTTATTACCCCCTATTATTATTGTGATTTTATATTACCGTTTTTTTCTATCACAATTCTGTTATTATTGCTGACTTTCCATTATTTGCCGTTTTTGTTTTGAAATAATTTTGAGTCTCTCTGGTACTTGTATTTTCTGCAAATGGCTCTTCCATTGAATACCTCTGCCCACCCCTGGTATAGCGTTTTGCTAAAAGTTTTTAAACTCTTGCGAAAATGTCTACCCTAATCCTAAAACCTGATCCTTAAAAAAACCCAAAATCCTTACGTTTCGCTTCTGCTGGATTGAATAGTTGCATGGCACGTGTTCATCGAACCAGGCTCTTAGGAAGTGGAAATCCGCGAGGTTTCGTGTACTGAAAGCCCGCAGAAGCTGGAACTGGAGTCGAACGTCTGTCGGGTTGTGAGCTGCGTACTTTAGAAGGCATTTGCACAGGAGTCTTGATTCATCAAAGTGCGCGCTTAGACTCGTTTCTAAAATGCAAACAAGACTTTACATTAAAGGTGATCTACAGTACCTTATCATTCACTGAAATATACAAACACATATGTGTTCAACAACTGTGTTCTCGCCTTTCCAACTTCAGATAGGGTTAGATCGCAGAAAAATTGGCACTAACCACGAAGGTTTTTCTCACCTTTCTCATGCTTTAAATGGAACTCAGGTGTCGTCCAAATCTCGTGTAGTTTGTTAACAAGATTCATGTTGGAAGGGAGGAACTGTGGGTTGTGTTTTGCCAGGATCCACGCGATCTGAAAGTAAAATGTTTAAATATAACATAATAACGGCATTATTCCGAAAATGCAGCTTTGAAATGGAGATACAAATAATTCAAAGTTTTATAATTTTATAATTTAGTCGTATAATGTGAGTGATTTTAAAATTATTTTATTTTTACTAACTCGGCGTAAACAGAGAAAATTAAATGCAGCTAAAGTCAATTTGTTACAGCACACCTGGTCTATTTGTTTAAAACATATAGAAATTAGGTGCAACCGTTGCGCTCCACTGACCAGTATGCCGAGGTACTGCAGCTCGGCCAGCTGGGGATTCAGCGCCGTGACGTCACACCTCTGACTGAAGCACAACGTCATCACTCGTGACGTCTTCTTCTCCATGCGCTCCCGCAAGGTGTCGCCGTTCTTGTCCTTGCGCTTGAGGAACGTGATCTGAGCGGAAGTGCAGAGGGTAAGAAACGTGAAAACAGCGGCAGCGTAAAAGGATTCGTGTTTAAGCAAAGGTTGAAATATTTTTTTTTAATTTCGCATAGAAAATTCCTTTTATTAGTGATTCAAAGTCCAAAATTTGTGCAGATATTAAAACACTTGCATTGTTTCAATTATTTTTACTGGGTTTAAGCTCTTCACGACAAAAAACTTTTTTGGAAACGTTTTCATATCGCCTACCTTTACTTTGATTTCTAATTTACTTGATTACGGATTGTTGATGAAATACTTTTTTATAATGCTACCTAATTTTGTACGACCCTTAGTGTGTATTTAACATCATTTACAAGCTTTTAGGAATACTTAAAAGATTGAGACGACGACACTAGACAATGCATATTATGTAATCTGGAACGACTACACAATGACACTTAATCCTGCAAAATTTCTAAAAAGCCTTTTAAATTTATGGCTTTAAAATGTATGGCTCTAATAAACCCTTTTAAGTTTATCTCTAAAATACATTATTGAATTATTCACAACCTAGTGCTGTGTGGTTATTGCTATTTAATCTCCATAGGTATTTCAATCACGTATAAACATTATGACGTCGACAATGCGCATTGTTTTATGAAGAACACCCACACAATGCCAACTCCTGTGTTGCAGTTTGAATCTATTTTGTGTATTTTAAGTCGTTAAACTTCCCACCATCATTCTGTTCCAGTGTCTGTCGGATGCGTGAAGATCATGGAGGAAGATGTTGAGAGCTGCATCCGGATGTTTAGTGAGGAAGCAGAGGAGCGGTTTCCTGAGAGGACTCCCGACCTCCAACATCAATCCTGTCTCCGTCTTCACCGAGAGACTGATCAAAGGTTGGAGGAGAGTCTGGATGCAAGGGAACAATGGGATCAATGAATGGAAATAAATGTGCCTCTTCGTGAGAAAGTGAGATTTTTTTACACTTTTTGTAGTTTAACTAATATTTAGGTTACCATGTGTTCTAATGGAAATCCTGGAAAATTCATTATCTATACGGTTGAAATAAATTAAAATACACCGACTAAATGACATCGTGTTTCCAGTCTCATAGCATGCCTTAATATGGGAAAGTTGTGTTTCTCAAATATAGGAAAGTTGTGTTTCGCAAATATAAGACCCAAAGCAATTTTGTTTTACCAAACAAACTTGGTAAATAGACGAAGTTCAAAAGTACCCCGACCATTTTAACAGCTCTTCGAGATAGCAAAAATGTACATTTAGTACAAAGCGTTAGCTGTGGCAATATGCATTTTAAAGTACGTTTTTTATGAGTAATACATTATGCTAAAGCTCCTTTGTGCGCCTAAATGGCAAAACTTAAACAATCAAATTTCATTTTAGATAGTGCAAAACAAGCACAATAAGCAACCTGTGGAGCCAGTGGAATAAGGTGGAATATTTCCAATATAGCAGCGCACAGCTTTAGTTCTTTAGATACGTCAGCCTTGCTCTCTTGCGTCTGCGCTGCCGCTCCGGATGAAGAGATGGACTGGGACGACACCTGGCGGTAGAAAAGTGATAAATTAATACATGGGAATGAGTTGTTTTTACAGGGTCGGTTTTAAGTTGGGTCTTGGCAGTTACAGCTTGTTGTTTTTTTCAGAAAAATAACCACAATTTTTTCAAGGTAATTTCTGTGACGTTTTTAGGATTAGTTTTAAGGTTCAATGTTGCAAAAAGGCGCATCTTTATGGAATCCAAAACCATTGGCCGCATGTTTTTGCTGGGTTTTTTAAACTTTGAGTTTCATGGTTTGTTGAAGGTTTAATGTCCCTATCTTTTTTAAACTTAAAACTTTTAAACCTAAAGGCAACAATTCAGTTTACAAAAGGCCTCAATCGAAATAAAAGCTAGTTTTTGAAAATCACTTCAATTAGCTGATTTTTAAGCAAATTTGCACCGAAAGAAAACAAGCGTGTTCCCGAAAAATAGAATCGAATGTGGAAACAAATATCGAAAATTTATAAAAAAAAACACGTATGCACAATCACTTATACCTGTTTATGTAGCGCAGCCTCCAGCCACTTGCTTAGATGGGCGAAAAGTTGTTCACAAAGTTTTTCGTTGAAAGTGTTCGGGAAGAGACGGGACAGTGCCGCCAAGTGGTGGACAACGCTCAAGGTCAAATTTCTACAGAATAAGGTCAAATATATGACATGGGATTTTTAGGGCATAACTTCGATTTCTGAAGTTTACTTTAATTTAGCAATTTTACTTAAAAAAAATAAAAAAAATTTATATAAAAAATATATGTTTTCAACACTAGGTGGCGAAAATGCGCCACATTTGAAGATGTTTAATTTGATTATTTCTGTTTAAACGATTATTTCTATAAAAAATGGTAAATTTACTACGAACTGTTGTATTTTTTTTACCTAATTGATTTAGTTTGTTAAGACAACTTATTAGGTTATCTTATCATTTATTGAAAACATGTTATTGGTAACATTAGGTACACTATGCACGGATCTCTAAAGTAGTGAAATAAATGTCAAAGCCAAAAACGTCGCTTAAACCGACATCACCTTAATAAAGACGTTTTTCACGAACTTGTACGAACTTCAGTTAATGTTAAATTAACTGATGGAGATACAAGAGCGTATCGAAACGTCTATTCACGATTTACTCGACCTATTTGGCTTTAACATTCATGTTAACATAAAGTTTTACTTATTTGAGAAAAATACTGATAAGAGTCTACTCTTCCAAAACCAGTATTTCAAGTACAAATAAAAATTACCTGCCTACCGCTAAACATAGCTTCATCGCAAAGGCCTTGCTTTTTTTGTAGTTTTTTAGCAACTGTTTTTTTTTGCTATTAAGCTACCATTTATTATTTATCTAAACATGTGGAGCATTCAGTTTTACAGATTTGGTAAAAAAACTGATGAGTTTCTACTCTTTGACAACACTAGTTTTCCAAGTAGACTTCATAATTTACCTGCTTTGTCTAAATTTAACACAATTATTTAAAACAAATCCGAGTTTCAGCCATTTTGTTTTTTACCTGTAATCTCCCATCTTGAGCAGTGTTGGCCTCATAGCGTTGTGGACAACATCGGTTTCAATCGGTTTTCCTTCTGCCTCTGTTCCTTTAAGAAACTGGCTGATGCAATCTTCCGCTGTCTTCATCAATTCTGGACTCTCAGAACCAAGTTGCTTGAAGAGAACGTTTATAAGCTTCTCCTTCACCTGGAAAGCGGTAAAAACGGAATTTACGGTTGTGTGGAGAATGGTGAAATATGGAATTTAGGGATGCGTTGAGAATGGTAAAACACGGAATTTAGTATTCGTCTAGAATGGTAAAATACGGAATCTGGGGTTCTGTGGAAAATGGTAAAACACGGAATTGACGGTTATGTTGAGAATGGCAACGTATGAAATGGGGTTCTATGGAGAACTGTAAAACACGGAATTTAGTATTCGTCGAGAATAGTATATCACGAAATTTGTGATTATGTGTAAAATAGTAAAATACGTAATGTGGGGATTTCCGAGTGTTTTTTTTAAATGTAATTATTTCTAAGTGGAAAGGAATAACCCTACACAGAAATGTCTTAGGTACTCGTTTTTTTTTCGAACATCAAGTTTTGCTTTGCTCGTGGTTATAAACTTTGAGTTGTTTATTAATTATACCGGTACTGTTCAAATGGTTTTACAGACAACATACCTGCGGAATGTAGTGGAGTACAGCCAGTGCCTTCATGGCGCTCACACGCAGTGGGATGAGGCTTGGGACATTCTTGTAGCAAGCAAGTTTACGCAAAGCAGCGTCATCCGCCTCGCATATGTTGAACAACTCGGTGAAGAAAACCTGGGGAAACAGATTATAGACGTAGGAAGAATTTTACAGAAGTAGGTAACGTTTCGAATAACTCTCCACTGTGTTCAACATGAATAGAGTTCACCCTGACGAAGGCGGCTTGTATAGGTTGCCGAAACGTTGGTTAACAATTACAATTACCAGAGGATCTGTTTTTCATTTATATGAATAGAGTTATTCGAAACGTTTAAAGCTACTTCCTTATAGGCTTTGATATTTATTCTACTTATAACTACAACCTCCAGTTATTATATTTAATATTTATTCGAAAGGTTCGCAAAATGCTAACTACTTCTGTATGGGCTTTGATATTCTTATTACGTCTTACTGCAACCCCAAATTATTATGCTCCAACGTATCAATTTAAGATAAGAATTATGAACATAAAACTTGTTTATTTTTTAAATTTATTTTTAGTTGTTTTTAAATACAACGCTAGGAAAAAAACCTAAATAATCACAAACCTTGTGTTCCTTAATGGAGAGATCCAGCGTAAACAACCTCGGCTTAAGAGAGTTACAGAAAGTGTTTCCGTCCATTAAACCGATCTGTGTGTTGACCGGTTGATGACGTAGCAAGTGCTTACGTGGCGGGATCATGTCGGCCAGTACGTCACGATGACGTGACATGATGTCAGCGACGCTCCGGCCCCCGAATGTCTCGGCGAGGGTGTGAAGGGAGCAGACAGCCTGGGTGGGAATATGGGGGTTAGGGAAATACCCGTGTCAAGTGAGTTGAACTGTAGAAAACGGCCTGAAATTGTTTTTTGTTTTGTTAGGTTAACCCAGTGGTTTCTCAGCCGGGGTGCCATGGCTAATGCTTAAGGGTGCCGATAGGTATTTGAGATTTTTTTGCGCAACTGGTGAGCTTATTGATACAACTATTTGTGTACGATTAGAGACCATTATATCAATTGACATTTTCCTACATGTTTCACGTTGATTGTATTGTTCCAGTTCCATTTACAGTTCCATTTCAGTAAAATACTCAAATTCGAGTCGGGGTGCCGAAAATCTATTTATTATTTTTAAGGGTTGCCGTAAGCCATAAAAGGTTGAGAATCACCGGGTTAACTTGTTGTGGACATTGTAGTAATGCAAGTCCTTTATGACGTAGGTTTTTAAACTTTTTTTGGTTTGCGACAGACTAAAAACTAAAAAAAAAACACTTGCGGTGCACTAAAAAAAAAAAAAAAAAAATTAATCGCCTTGACACATGACAATAGGTAAAAATTCCACCATATAATCAGTTTCATGATGGATGGGTTGTATAAAGTCTTACATGCCTATTCGTAACATAAATTAGTTAAGGTTAAGGGTAGCAAGATACATAATTAAATGACGGCCTCTACATTTTCCAAAAAGAGACTAAATAACTGAGGGTAAAAACGCACAATATGTCGTGAAAAAAATTCCCTTGCTTTCAAAAGCGGTATTCAAACGTACAATGTTGTTAGGGTTAGGAAAAATACACAACTACAAGGAAAATGGCTGCTTTTAAATTGGATCTGCTAACTTGGTTTAGAACTGTCACGGACTGAATAACAAACAGTTACTGTCTAGACACGCAGTATCCATATGCTGCCTAGGATATGACCGCCACAGTATTTTATCAATGAGTGCCAACCAATCTCTTTAAAATAAATTGTCGTCGCAAACAGTACCAAAGGATTTCTGGGAAGCGCGTGAGTTGGTTGCAAAATCTCCAAGCTAAAAAACAGGCTGATATAATACCGACACAATGCGGCAAAACAGCGTTCGAAATATCAGAGTGCACACGTAAAGTCTTGTCATGAAAGCCGTAGTAAACATTTCGACCCATGCTCGTTTAAACGCTTGTTGTTTAACTAGTTTAAATACGGCAAGAGTGAGCATAGGGTGCATCAAAGTCGATTCTTAATGAAGATAGAAGAACGTATCGAAAAGTCTTCCTTAAAATGTTGTCAAAATTCAAATTACTCCACCTGTTTGGCCTTTTTATTCATATTCAAACCACAAACTTATTGGGTGAAAAAATAATGATATAATTTTCATTGTTTATATTTATTCGAATCTATGCCTCTTATAATACTGCCGGTTGTTTTTCTTTTATCCATGTCATTAGATCCAAAAGAACCACAAAGGTTAAGTAGGATCGAAACATCTTTACGCCAAAAACGGCATCATCAAATTTACAAAAACATAATTCGAAAAATCGTTTTTTGGCGTAACTGCAGTATTCATTCTTTTAATAAAGTTTATTATATCTTTTTAACCTTTGTGGTTCTTTTCTATCACAACTTTTTTCGAAAGGCAAGCATCACTTAACAAATTTTACAAACACGTTTTTTTAACAAAAAACACAAATTCTAACGTAAAAGTTTTGGCAAAAAAAACGCACCTGTTCTCGGACCAGCTGATTCGGTGACGTCACTTCTCGTACCAGCTCGTGCATGACGCGGTTGAAGGATGTTTGCTGGAGCGCGGCGACCTTGGGCTGGCTGGCAAGGTCAGGGGGTAGAGGGGCGGCACATTTTACGAGTAAGTCCTGCCAAAAAAAAAAAGTTAATGTTTTCACTTTAGGAGCAACCAAATAGATAATAAAATCATAAAAATCAACGACATACGAAAAAGTAGCACGTTACGGCCTTTAAGACGCCGAGATGACGTCATATGTGGGTAAACGACCTTGACAATATAGACTGACCTTGAGTATGTCCTTGGCAAGGTCAACTGCCCCACTAGAAACCTCGTTGGTGAGATCCATCATTACGAAGAATAAAGCGCGAAGAAAGACGTACTGCTGCTCCAGAACCCATTTCACTGGCATCTGTGGGGTAAATAAGGGTCATAAAGTGGGTGAGGGGTAAATAAGGGTTAGAATGTGGGTAAGTGATAAAAATGTTCGATTTTCGCTGGTATTTTTAAACTTGACAAACTTATTTTTTTTTTAAATTAATTAAGGAAATCCAGGTGAAATTTTAATTAGCATATTTTAGTGAAATTGTAAAAGAAACGTTTGGAACGTCAACTTCAGCTAAAAGGTGACAACAAAACCCCTTGGAACTTTTTTTAGTTTGGGACTGGTTTAAAAAACTTAAGCTTACAGACCAACCCTAACCAAAACCCACTTCACTGGCATCTGTGTGGGGTGAAAAGTATACGATATCTCTAGCTAGGATAATGTGGGGATGCGTAAATCGGATTGACATTCCCAAAATGTACATTTAAATGAATACAGCGGGAGCCTTCAAAGGGGCTGATCGAATTCAGTTGACCAATTAATGATGTTATAATAATGAAATATCCCATTTTATTGTCATCCATGTAAAAACTAGGGCTAAAAAAAAAAATAAGATATCTACACAAATCATTTCTGTTGAAGTTACAATGCACCAAGGCTGCATGAGTTTTAAATTAAAATTTCGTTCAACGCTGTCAATCGATTGTACGGACAACGTGTTGTCAACTTATGGAGATTTCTTGAAAAGCAAAATGTTAAACATGCACAGAAGAAATTCTTGGGAGTATTAGCGGAGCCTTAGGGCAAAGCGTAAGTTCGCGCGAATAAAGAGCAAACTGTTTATTTCTTGAAATATTTAGCTGCATGCAATTTTCTCTCTTGTAGCCACAACAATTTGACTTATTTTGAACGAGTTTACTGATGCCGTCACACTTTTGAGTCAACATTTATGATAAATTTAAGATTTCTGTGAATTCCTCAACGCTAGCAGTTTCAAAACTCTGACAAAATTGTGACGCAAACGTAAACTTGTTGATTGGTTTTCAATTTGCTCCGCACTGTGCTTCAGGGTTTGCATCAGCGGTTCTTAACCACTCGGACATGGAATCATTTCGATGTGGGGCAGAGAACAAATTAAAAAAGCCCGATTTATTGAAGAATTTAGTTCCACTTGTGTCACTATGCCTAATTTTAAAGAAATATAGGCTTGAATTGAAAATAAATGTAAACTAAATGTACATTTATTGTGAAGCAGCAAGTATCTTACTAAGGCACGGTTGAATAAAAAATCTCTTTTAAAATATGTTCTGCTGTTTTTTATTCTAAACCAGTTTTATAGTTTTTTTGGAGTTATGACAACATATTTGAAGCTCATTGACTAACAAATTATTATATGTGTCGGACCATTAGTTTGTGTCAGCCCAGCGAACAATGTAAAATAAAAGGGTCAATATTTTAATTAATTATCAAATCTTAGCCTTAAAGATTCAAGATTGAAATTATTTTTATGCACCTTTGCAAACAAAAAAAATAGCACACAAATAACACAAGGACAGCGAAATGACCTTACGGCTATCGATTCGAGCTGCCCAACAAAAATAAATAAATTTAGTGGCAATATTGAAACAAAAAAAAAAAAAATTTACCCAAAATGGCGCGTATCACCTAAAATTTGAGGTTTGCCACAAAGATGCTTTATAAGGTTACATGGAATTTAGTAACATCTTGGTAGTGAAAAATAAACATATAAAGGCGCCATATTAATATGTAACTACAAGTGTTCGTCTGGCTGTGCAAAAAAAAATCAAAAATTGAGACCTACTTTCAAACAATATTTAAAAAGCGATAATAGGGGGTTGAATATACCTTTAGTCTATAGTTATGTTTCACATTTTAGATACATAATTTTCGAAAACATTTTTTTCTAACTATGTGGAGCCGATCCGTAAAAATTTGTTCCATTAGACTTTAGCTGATTTTCTAAACTTAAACTATAACTGTTGTAAACTAAATCATAATGATTAGCAGAGATTTTTTAATGTCCATAGGTTAAAATTCAGAGACTGATCTGTTTAACAAACACTTAAATATATTGATGCCTTTAAAATATAAATAAAAATCTAAGAAAGAAAATCATTTGTTAAAAAATTCAAAACTTTTGCGACCTTTAACGGAAAATACGAAAAAAATTCCCGTCCTAATCTTTATGTTAGAATGTTATACCAAAGACATCAGCGAATTTTGGGGGGTTGACTACAACTTTGTGAAGCACTTTACGCTTAATAGGAATAGGGGGAAATAAACTATTTATTAGCACGTTTAAAACGGTTCAATTTTAAGGAATCCAAAACCATTGGAACTTGAGTTTTATTGCATGATATTATTAATTAACACGTTTATGGCAGAAGAACCAATGTAGTCCACACAACCGCGTATTCAATATTAAGAATCATAAAAGTCTACCAGAAGCAATAGCGTTCTCACCGTCTCCATAAGGTACTTAATGGCGCTGCATCCACCGTACTTAGAGTACCAAGCTCGATCGTAACAACATCCACACATTCGCTCAGCTAAGTAAGAGAAGAGAGGGAGGTCAGCTGCACGCTCAGGGGAATCAAGGACAGTTCCTGCGGGGGGGAAATGAGTTAGACGTTAATATCTTAAATCGGTGTGTAGAAAACGCGAAAAAGGGACTATACAGAGCATAAAATTATTGGAACTTTGAAGACGCGAATGTCCTGCGTGAAAAGTGGCTATACTTTGTCTATTAAATTGGTGGAAAAAATTAGAATTAGATGGATTGAGATATTACTTTTAATATGCGGAGGATTGAGATATTACTGAACCGTTCCTGTGTTGCGAAATCATTAAATGAGCAAGTACCAATCTTAAAACAATTAAAACTTTAAGGAGTGAGATATTATTGATTCAACTGGTCCAGCAACGTTCATGCGTAGCCAAACAAAGGATTAGTTCCCAGTTTGATACCGGTTGAAAAAAAAAATGAAAAAAACATAAAAAGCGGGGTGGTAAGACGTTGGCAGAAAATATGGAACTTTTAAGATTGAAAGAACTATTAATAATCTGATTGATCGATTCAAGCAATGCTGTTGAACTAAACTTAGTTTAAATATAAAAAAAAAACTTTGGGGTAAATTTGTTTATGGAAAAACTAAATACAGCATAATGTTATGGGATACTGGATGGGACAAACTCCCCTCATATAGCTCAACCAACCTGCAGCTTTGATAATGAGCAGGATTGCAATATTGCCGATCTTGCATAGCTCTTTCTCCTCGTAAGCCATACACTCAGCCACAGCGTCCACGAGAACCAGCGGGTCCATCCCCGATCGACATGACATAGAACCGGCTGAATAACCTGACAAAAACAACATGGTTGATTTTTTGATTTGACGGGTTTTCACCTGACAGCTCATGATTAGCGCTAAACACTTATCTGTCTTTTTTAAGTATCGTTATCGTTAGTGTTCAATTTTTTTAGGTATCGTTATCGTTAATATAGAACTTTTTTTAGGTATTGTTTTCGTAGTATTGAATTTTTTTAGGTATTGTTTTCGTTAATATAGAACTTTGAACTTATTTAGGTATTGTTATCGTTAGTATTCAATTTTTTGGGTATTGTTATCGTTAATAAAACACTGAACATTTTTAGGTATCTTCGTCGTTAGTATTCAATTTTTTGGGGGTATTTTTGTCGTAAGCATTGAACTTTTTTAGGTATTGTTGTCGTTAGTGTTAAACAGTGGATATCTATCTTACATAGTTTTCAGAAGCCTTTTAGGAAGTAAATATCTAGCTTAGGATTATCCTAAACTAAAAGACTAAAACAAAAATGACCAGTACTTGTATTTTTTCCCGGTAGTGGTTTGAAAAGAAGCGCTGTATTCCTTACATCGTTTTACAGTGTTGTAGTACATCTTAAAATTATCTGAAGGCTAATGCACAGTTTTCTTGTTAAGTGTTGTAAATTTTTAATTAGCCGAAGCCAAAGAGGTGTTGTATTTCGATGCAGTTAATTATTCAGAGTTTTGAGTCCCTAAACTCAAAATGACTCAGTTGGTCGAATGACTCACCACTCTTACTGGCATTAAATTCGCCTTTGGGTATCAGATCTAGATTTTATCTGTACGGACACAATACACATATTTGGAGCTAAGTTATTGCTTTAAAAGTAAAGTGCTTTATTTAATCTTAATCACTAATTGTGCAACTACAATCATATGGAACAGGGTGGTCCAACTTATTTTCATCGCGGGCCAAATACTAGGTTTATTTTATCTTGCGGGCCAATGTTTTTAAATAGCGATTCTTAGACTTATTGCTGGCAAATTATACATAGTCTACTCTATGGCATATATACTAACTTTATGGAATGCATACCTTTGTTCAGTTAGGGTAGTTATGAAATAATTTCAACACCAAAAAATTAAAAAAACAAAAATTGAAGTGATATTGCCAGATTGAACCAAAGCTGACTACCAGTTCGCGGGCCACGAAATCTGAACTCGCGGGCCAACTTTGGTGGCCCGCGGGCCTGCAGTTGGATCACGCTGATATGGAACATAATGGCTAGAGGTTGCAGTTATACGTGATTAAAATGCCAAAACCCAAACAGAGGTAGCAAGCATTTTGTGAACGTTTCAAATAAATTGTAAGGTAATGTTTAGAGGTTTAAATTAGACGTAGTAGAATACCAAAGCCCATACAGAAATAGGTAGAATTTTAAACGTTTCAAATAACTCTTTATTCATGAAAAGGCTTAAATATTCTTCCTACAATCATTTGTTTTTTTTTCATTTAGGCATATATTTTAATCCAATATTCGAATTTTAAAAACCCTACTAATCAAAACGCGGTTGCCTTTGGCGCAAAATGGCCGGCTTGACGGGCAAACATGACGGGCAATATAAAGAGACGGAAGCATTCAATTTGAAATTGGATCGTCCGAAAAACCGCCAGAGCTAAATATAACCGATTTACGCTGCCCCGACAGGATACCACCAATGTTAGAAGTATCTTGTTTCTACTATATTTAACCCCAATGCATTACTATTTACGTATTACAATGCACTGTAGCCCATGTAAACATGTTTAGCGCAACCGTTTTTTTATTTTTTGGGATATGAAACAATGAATTATGAAATAGCCCTTATCGGAATAAAAACTAATTAAACTGACAAATATTTTTTATTTATTTATTTATTTATTTTATTTTATTTGTGTTTGGTGTTTTAGAGCAGTAGTGATAGCGCTTTGTTGTAACTATATAGCATTCTTTTTTAAGCTGTTTTTTGATATTTTTTAACCTTTCTGGTTCTTTTTGGCTGGATAAATATTCAATCCTAGTATTGAGAAGGTTCGTAAGAGTTTGTTATAAAAGTTTAAGCTTTTAAGATTCTTATTCACAGTATAGCAACATATTTTAATTGCCCCGTTGCTAATTCGACTTTTCTGTCTGGAGGTGAATACACTAAATAGATAGAGACAGATTTGACCATTTTATTCTGTTTTCTGGCTACATAACTAACAAAAATACAGGGGACTACGTATAAGCATTGTTACTAATCTATTTTTATAAAATAAATTGCTCATAATCTGGTAAATTTGGACGAACGTAATGAAGTTGTTTCTAAACCAAATGAGATCTGCCTATCTTTAACATATAATATAATTCCAAAGAAACTTTCAAGTGTAGTGTGTTAATTCGGTCGCACATTTTATTTAAACTTGACCCATTGTTCAACAATGTAATCCTCGGAAACTCTATTGACACCATGAAGAGCACTTTACGGCCCTTGCTTTATAAACATATTGTGGCGTTTGATACAACTTAATTGTAGCTTAATCTATATTGGTTTCAATTATTCGATTTTAGCCAACTCAAACTTTGCGGTATTTCGGGAAAAGGTGGAAGATAAGGTTAGCAATGAAAGTGTCGAAAACATTTCGTCTGGTCGACCGAGCTGAATTAAGTTGAAATACAGCAAAAGAAAAAACAACTTTAAACCGAAACCATTTATGGAGTTTTACATGCTACATAAACTTAAAACTTTGTATGCTGAAAACAAAAAATAGAATTGTTTGTATGACGCGACAACTTATGTGTTAAATACCAACCTGCTTTATATCCTTTTAACGTTTTTTGCAACTTTCGGTTTTTGGTGACACAACTACTCAAGATTTTTTGTTAAATAATAACATGGTATAGTCCTACAACGAGCTTAGAACAAAGGCTGATGGTTTTGGCTAGACGCAAAACAAATCCCGAAGCCCATGTAGAAACAAATTGCATTTTCTAAGCGTTTCGAAAACTGATTATTCATTGAAAAATGAAGTTGAAAGCTAATAAAGAGTCAGTTGAAACGTAGAACAATGTCATCAACTTCTAAATGTGCTTCGATATTCCAACTACTCCGTACTAAAAAACACTTAATTTTTTCTCACTCACCGAGCAATCCATGTTGTTTCTGTTGTTTTTCCGTGACGGGGAAGGGACCGGCTTGCTGGGCAAGCGTACACAAGGTGTAATGCCTCACCACGTGCGCTACGAATGGCAAGGCTACTTTCCTAAGGTCCTTGATCACTGCACACACTGAAAAACAAAATAATTCGGTTGTTTCGATGCTTAATAGTTAATACTATACACAGCGTAATGTAACTATAATGGAAAGCTAAGACATCAACAAAATCGACAAGTGAATTCAGGGATGCCGATCAGTTTCATGAAAAGAACTTGAAGACTTAAAAAAAATTGTACTTTAGAACACTATATACGGATCTGTTCATAAGTTTAATGGTGAAAATAACGGATATCACTGATGATGGCATGAGCATTTGCCGAAACGTTTAAACAATAAAGCATGTCGCTTTTTATGTCTATTTGGGCCGTTATTTTCACCATTAAAAAATTGTAGGTTTCTAAAGATGTAAAATAGGATCATCATCAGTTAATGTGACTGAAACACCTCTAAACCTCACTTAGAAGGTGTAACGCAATGTCTATTTACAAGTGAGGTTTGGATCTGTTCAAGTCACATTAACTCAGTGGTCGGCAAACTGTGGGCCACGGCCCAAATGTGGGCCGCTGAGCCATTTTTAGTGGGCCGCGAGGTACTTTTGAATAATTTAGTGTTATCACGTAGTTGTTGGCCGCGTGGTAGCCGTACATTCATTGTAGTTAATTTTAAAAGTTCATGTGGCCCATAATCTTTAAATTGGCTCAGCTTTAAAAGGCCCATGCACAAAATTTGGTCCTGAGAATCTGTCGAACTATATTTTTTTTTATGGCACTGTTTTGTGCATCAAGGCGCCGTGTAATTAAAACAATTATCCTGAATCCGCCACTGTTTTCGTAGTTGTTTTACACAGTGGGCCTTCAATAGGTCTGAAAAGAGTACTTTGGGCCACGACAAAAAAAGTTTGCCGACCACTGCATTATCTGGTGATGCTACAAGCAGATATCAAAATGTGATCGCCCGACGATTTTTGAAGATAATTCGGAAAGCAAACAGTATAAACGCCATATTCAACACAATACGTCAAGGAAAAATACAGTTTAAAGCAAAGGAACCAGTCATCAAATGAAAATCGTCAACCCTAGCTGCAATGCTTTATTCCGACCTTCTGCTTCAATGCTCAAACGCGAATATTTTCATTAATTTTAAAGATGAGCAAAAGTCAACTATTATGTGTAGACGTTTCAATGCAGTTAATCTATTTTTGATGCCAAGTTACAGAACACACTGGGTCCAAAAATATTTTTTTGTGCAACTACAATACTAAATGAATAACTCATTCGTTCTCCACAAGTGGCGTATCCAGAAATACAAAAAAGGGGGTCCGGACCCCCAAACTCCCCCCTGGATACGCCACTGTTCTCCACCAATCAGTGGTTCGCAAATGTCACAAACTAGTATCTATTCTTATGTGTTAAACTTGTTTGTTTTTTTTGTTTAGCAAACGGCATTTACATTTTATGCAAAGGTTAGGATAATTTACGCAACTACGATTATACTGCGGCTGTCGTACGGTAAACATTTCGTAGGCATTAAATCCGCTTACGGTAAAAACTAGACGATTAGCGCTACAGGTAATGTTGTTCCTCCAATATTCGTAAACTATAATTCTAGTATAATTTATGAAGAAAAGGTAACTCTAAAACTAGCATAATTTGTGGAAAACTGGTAAATCTAATTCAAGTATATTTGCGTAAAACAGGTAACTCTAATTTAAGTATATTTGGGAAATATAACCCACGCAAAGTGTGTAAAAAGATAGAAGTTGGTACGCACCCGGAGAAGGGTGATAAGCACTGACATAACTGATGGCACATGTCACCGTATCTACTTAGAAGCGTAATGTTTTCAGGTCACTTCCCTTGGCTAAGCAAGCCGAAATTCTATCCCTTCTAACATTTCGGTCAGATACCATTAACGGGCTTGGCATTTAGCGGCTTTTTATGGCAGTTACGAATAAACGCTCTACGATGAATCACATGCGGTTGACATTTATTAGACAAAACCGACAGCGTAAAGTTCAGTAAGACATAAAAATCATAAAAAAAAAATCGCACCTTTGTAAATGCACGCCAAGCTGACATAACATCAAATCAAAAACAGCTCCTCTGGTAATCGCAATTGCTTCGTTTTTTGTTAAGTTAAGGTATTATCCAATCATAGGGTGTCTTACATAACTGTTGCACCAAGGCATAGTATTAAGAATTAAAAACATCTCCTCTGGTCATTGCAGTTTTAAAACAACGTTTCCGCAACCTATTCAAATCGCCTTCTTTATATGAATAAAACGCAAAATTAATTATTATAATTATTATGCCTGGTGTTTTTGTACTGATAAACTATTTTGGTGCAATTTTCCTTAATTTAGGTTTTTAATGCGTCAGAACGGATAGACTTGACTTAAGTGGAATCAATTTATTATTTCCAAGTATGGAAGTATGGATTGTTTTTCGAGTATACTGGTAAGTTACGAAATATGGGACTTGTCCAACTTAAAAAAATATAACTAAACAATACAAGAAAAAGTTTTATGGGCGACCTTATCACGTGACTTGCGTGTCGATAATCACCGTGATGACGTCATCATTTTCATTTCAATAAATCCGAGCGGCGGCGCTAGAGAGTTGCCGTTGAGACCGAAAAATAGTTTTAAACGAAAAAGACTAGTTCCAGTCGCAAAAACGTCTTTTCGTTGCCTTAGGTAGGACGATGTCGGACAAATTCGTATTTGCGAATAAATATATATTTGTTTTGTTCTAAATGATGTTATTCAGCCAGGACTAATACCGTATATTCGGTACTTCTACAGTTTAAAATTTCTACAGTTTAAATCGGCAAAAATGTGTTTTGCATTTTTACCGCCACAAATTAAAAAGGAAACTGCCTTTTATTCCATGGTAAAAAGGTATTACAAAAACTCGCTAATAAAAATATTTAAACTCCCATTAAACAATCTTCGGGTAAAATTCGACCTTCAACTAGAAAAACACGAGAGAGAGAGATCTTCCACATTTTCGGACAATTTTAGGGCACTGACAAAATCGATAATTTTTGTCCAAAATATCGGGTATCGGGAAAGTATCGGACATCCTTGGTTCGGTTTTTCTGTAGAAAACTAATAAGTTGAACCTAATCCTAAACCAAGTAAAACTACCCTTATCAGATGGTAGAGATCAAAATCTTTCAAAAAGTACAAGCAGTTTGGCAGACTAATCTATACAACGCTGAAGTCAAATACAAACTTAAATTACAAATGCTAAATTCTCCCTAGAACTGTTAAACAGTTCAAATCAATCTCCCGCCAAGCAACAAGTAGGAAAAATATTTATGCTGTTGCTACCAGGCATAATATATTAAAAATAAGTTCTTCTGGTATATACGTATTTGTCCAACGTTTCGCCTAACTTTAACGAAAAGATTACCCTTTTGTTTCAGCGCATCTGGTTTGCAGAGCAACCAACCGCTTCGCCCCACAATCAATCACAAAATCAGTTCCGCTAATTCCAAACACGCACAACTTTTTGTTGGCGTTTATGGCAAACTCGTCCATAAGGCTGCTTTGAACTGCATAGTTATATTTCGGAGACAACTGACTAGGCTGGATATGTTTCTGATAATAGGCACGTTGTGGGTTTCTGCAACTTTGCTCTAGAAAATGACAAGGATGGAATAAAAACGATCCAAAGTTTCTGTCAAATTTATGACGTCGAAACACAATCATTTAAACGTTTAATGAAAAAATAAATAACAGATAACGTTTCTTAAAGTATAGGAATATCAAAACCCATATAGAAGTCGGTAGCATTTCGAATTTTTATGTTGAAAATAAAAAGAGATAGATAATCGAAACGTTTACAATATGCCACCTACTTCTGTATGGGCTTTGATATTTCTACTACGTCTAACTACAACCTCCAACCATTATGCTCCAAAAGTTTTTAAAGTTTTATTTAAAACAAGATTTATTTCTCTACATTATACAGTCTTCGGTTGATTCGTTGCATTTGGATTCAAACCTTACGTCTTAACACAACTTGTATCTTTGTTAGCAAAAAAAAGAAACGATCGTTTTAACTGGATTTTAGAAACTATCTTTCCGTTCATTTTGCGGCTCAATCTTAGCAAAGGGCTTTTCTATTCTACATGTGCTCATTTCCAGGCAAAACAGAAGTAAGCCTTTACAATATCGATTTTAGGTAAAATAAGCATTTCAATTCCCAAAAAGAACAAAAATTCGCTCTGACTTACAAACAAACCGCTTAATAATGGGGTAACTAATCACAAACAGATTTCAAATTCGATAGGAAACATCGTAGACCGAATTTGACAGCACATACGGAAGTAGGTTGAATTTTGAACGTTTCGAACAAATATTTATTTAGTTTCAACATATAACACAACTTAAACTTCTGTATTGGCTTTGAAAGACACCCTACGTCTAAATACAACCTTTCGACCATTATCTTAAGATTTATTCGAAAGATTCAAAATGCTACCTACTTCTGCATGGGCTTTGATATTCATTCTACGTCTAACTATTACAACCTCAGACCACTATGCTCTAAAGATGAGAAACAAGGTTATTTCTTTACATGTAACTGTCTTCAGTAAAGTTCTTTAACATTAAAAATTCCTAAGCTAAAAAAAGGGGCAACTGTATGCTTTAACTCCACCTTTTCAAAGCTGTATTCATCACAGCTTATCACGCGTCTACTCATTTGATCAGACAACTTGTACGTTCTACATTCCCAGAACCTTTTTTACTCCACAGCTTTCGCTATCCACGTGCTATGACGTCATGCGGGCTGAGGCTGCTTCTAGACGTTTGGAGTCTAGTGCTAAGGTTACCGCCAAGGCTAGCTTTTCCCGCCAAATTTAACCAATCAAAGGCTGCCACGTAGAGAGGTTAAACCGAAATATTTTTTTGGAATTTAAAAGGAGCAAAAAGTGCGGCAAATTTATTTATTTATTTTTTGTAAAAAGGCAACATTTTAAAAGAGTCTTTTTTTAAGATTTTTTGACAAACAACAGTAAAAATTTTAAACGACGTCCAAGGATTTTCCAATGTTTTCCGAATTTTCCTTTCCAATAATTATAGATTGAGCATTTTTTTTATAGATTGAGAAATTTCAACCTATGCATACAACGTATTTCACATAACAGAAAGTTATTTTATGTGAAACAAAACCAACGAGCAATCTGTTTCGAATAATTGGAAATCGAACAGTTTTTAAGAAAGGGGAAAAAATCTATACATAGTTTAAAAAAACATATATAGTTTAAAAGGTATAAAAACAAAACAATAATTTAAGTAAACTTTTATACTAGCACCAACAAGGCAGTACGCTGCAAGTGATACAGCACACTATTCTAAATTACTATTTGTTTCCAGCAAAATTGGACAACACGATTTTTTAGACAAAAAAATCCAACTAGCCACGATAGCTTTAGAAAGAAAGGGGATTCGTTGGATGTTTTACAACTTAAGCCGCTCGGCTCTTAACTTTCCATAAAATCAGTTCTGGAAACAACTTATTGTCACAGAATAATTTTACAAAGACAATAAATTGTAGTACTTCGAGGACTGTGACTGGCAAGCCACAAAGTGCTGTTGTAAGACGTTTAGCAACAGCTAATTACAGTCCTGGGTATAAGGGAATAGGGGTGGATTTACTACATTGGGAGATTAGGAACATTTAGTAATATCTATTGCCATGTGGATATTAGTGTCTTACAAAAGTTGCCCCAGAAAGCACAAAACCGTAACTGGATAAAAAACAAATGGGGTGGATTTGCTCTAAATTAAAAACAATTTTAACGTATAATAATTTGTCTAATAAAAAAAAGTTTAAAAAACAATACGAATCAGACTCCAGGATAAATTATTGTTTCGGAAATTTTATAAGGTGTTTTGGGGAACCGAAACTGTCCCCCAAATTTCTCCAGCGGTTTCCCAAATTTTGGACTTGCAACTTTTTGGTATTTAAACGAAACACTTGCGGTCTCTTAAAACTAATTAGCGGTCACCCAAACCAAACCTTAAAAAAAAAACCAGGCCGTTGCACGGAATTCGTGATATTGGAAATCACCTTAAACCTTGCAAAACAAATGTTGATCTTAACTCGTGAAAAGTATCAGTAAAAATGTTTAACAATGCTAGTATTACGTACTGGTACTTGATAAAAATGTTTAAAAAACAAAATATATATATGTATTTTTCCGGCAAATGTATCGTCAGTGCATATAAGTAAACGCAAAAAGCAGTTTTTTTTTAAAGCGTTGCTTTTTCTAAGGAAGACTATTCTGCCGTTACAATTAGCCTTTGAAATCAAATCTTATTCCGCTTGTAACGAAACTTTTGGCAAGTAACACAATAAAAAAGGTTGAGAATAAACTGTAGCAACACAAACATAGTAAATGAAGACAAAGTATTGATAGCCGTCTAAGAATGTAATGAACCTTAGGTCGCAGGCGACTATAGCAATTTTTTTTACTAATGTGTATGGTAATTTTTCTTTTTCCCATAGCAAATTTTTTTTCACTGATGTAACAAAATAAAACGAAAATAACAGACTAACTCATATCAGCAACGAAAAAATGCCATAACAGAAAAACATTGTAAATTCGCGACATTACATATCGAATAAAAAATTGTGCCGAAAGACCGTATTTTCCATTAGATTTACTAAAGAATGTTCCAATGCGTAAATCGTCTTGTTCATTAAGACG
The DNA here is from genome assembly GCF_963924565.1 of Ascidiella aspersa. Taxonomy (NCBI): domain Eukaryota; kingdom Metazoa; phylum Chordata; class Ascidiacea; order Phlebobranchia; family Ascidiidae; genus Ascidiella; species Ascidiella aspersa. The sequence continues at coordinate 36,196,209 of NC_139449.1, read as the reverse complement.
ACTTTTACAACGCGACATAAATATTTAATGTTGTTTAGCTGCACAGTTGCTGTCGTTCTTTTAATTAAATATAGCCGCAGCCTTGAGATTTACGTAAGAACAAAACTTTTTTTGCGTTCGCATATACATGGTTGCCACGATAATTTAAGAAAATATTTCGAGACAAAGCCTTTTTGAAGAAAATTTTAAGGTTTTAAGGACCTAAAATTGGATAGCTCGACGTTTTGTTAATATTATTCTAAAACAAAACAGCATAAATGCTATGGTCAAAAAAAAAAAAAAATTCAAGTTGTTTTTTTTTACTGTCGGTTTCCAAACACATAAAATAGCCTTCAGACTTTTTGAAAAATTTTGGAAAAAAAAAAATTTATTTTAGAGATTTATTAAATATTACTTTCAGGAAAAACAAAAAACATGCCAGCCGAATTATAAGGCGCATTTAAGTCTCCGTGGAAGTTTAACTTAGTTTTTGAGCAAACTGTACAACGGTTAAACAGTTTGTCATTTGACTAAATTACAAATAAAAATAATTGATATTTCTTTGCGTGACACGGACAGAAGAAAATTTAATCACCAAGAAACAAAGTTAACTATTTTTTTATTTCCTACAAAATCTATTAATAGATTTGGAAAAATAAATTGTTTAAAAAGCATTTATTTTAATTAATAACCTTTATAAACCAACGTGTGTTTTGCCATGAACTTTCACTAACGATATTCACTTAAAAATAACCAAGCCTTTAAACTTTTTGAAAATAAAATACTTAGTATTACTAAAGGCGCAGGGCTATTTAAATAGCCTAAGCATGTTCTGCTAAAAATGTAGGTCTAAAATCAAGGTTCATTTAGATCACTGCTTCCCAACCAGTGGGTCGCGAAGCATTTCTAAATGTTACAGTTTTCTATTTGATCGGGGAATTACTCCATAATGATTACGTAACATTCATGCAACAATGAGACAAATACGTAACGATTCAATATGCAACCTCAAGTTTCGCGTTATTAGTAAATTTCATATGCACGCATTGTTTCTTTTCTCATTAATTTGTTTTTCAATTCGTCTTATCTCACTGTGGGTCGCACAATAAAACTTGCATTAAAAGTGGATCGCAAACTGAAAAAGGTTGGAAGGACTGCTTTAAAGTAGTTTCATTTTAAATTTGTTACTAAGCTGTTAGAACTAGAACTAACAAACAGTTTAGTTGGAATAAGCATATTACCAAACCTTGGGTCATCTTTTTTGTTACCAAATAAAAACCTTAAAAATCATTACAGACAAACAAAATTTCCAGCGTAAATTATAACTGCTAAACGTTAATAGCTACGACTCTGCGTTAATCCTTTATTTATCGAGCTACTATTTGTAAATCAGGTATTTTTAACAACACATCAAGCTTTGAGGGGTTATTTTTCAAGTTGTAAAATCATATAGACTTTTGCTATCGGTCAGAATAATAAACAAACCAGCTTTTGTTGACATCCTAAACATGTCACCTTTTTCAAGGTTTAACATTAAATACTGTTAAACTATATTTAGACTTATTGTTTGGTTATCATTTATGGTGACAGGAAAACTTATTAAGCTGAACGTTAAAAAACTTTTAGTTAGTGGTACTTCAGAATTAAGAAGGCGACTTTCGTCGGACGTCAAAAATTTAATAAAAAACAATTTTAACTATCTTGTCGCAACACTGAGTTATCGAGAATAATTTGTACCAGCTCACAATACGTTCATTAGTCCTGAAGTTTATAAAAAACAGTCAAAGCTGACCTGGCAGCGGTTAATGAGCTGAACTACAATAGGGTGTATCTTTATAGAATCCAAAACCATCGGCAGCAGGTTTTAGCCAGTCGATCACAGCTCCGCTGACGCGTATATTAACAAGTAAAACTCATAGTTAAAAACATGAGTAAAAACAGGATCAGACGTTTTGTTTAAAGGAAAATATATTTCGCCAAAGTGGCATCATCAGTTCCTGTAAGAGCTGAACTAATTAGGCTGAGCGCCCGAATTAAAATGGCGACCGCTCGACTGGCTGTGGTAGCCTTGTGAGTGGGACAGCTACCAGTTGCTGTGTTGTTTCTCTCAGTAGCGCAAGGCTCAAGCTTTCTTCTACAAGCGAATAGAGAGAGAGAGACTTGTTTACTCGAGTGTGTTGTGGTTTAGCTGCAGCAAAGGGCACTAGGCCAGTCTTCAACCATTGTGCACGGTGCACCCTGGGGTGCACCAAAGTATACAAGGGGTGCACCAGTACGAAAAGGTATACAAGGGTGCATCACAAACTTTTAATAAACTATTAATAGTTGACTTCTAAAGTTTGTTTGAATGCTGCTTTCTGACATGTAATAGCACTCGCAAGCAGCCTGCAGCCATAATCGAACTTTCACCGACAGTGTGTTAAACTTTGACAGCTCCGCTCGGTTTAATTGACATAATGACATTGATATGCATAATGATTTTTTTTATCGCTTTTTACCTCAGTTGACGTTTTAAGCAAACAGGGTACATCAGTTGGTCACAACAACTTTAAGGGTTCAACAAACCAAAAAAGGTTGAAGAGCACTGCACTAGGCCCTTGGGTTGGTTAGCCAATTTCTGGCATATTTGCGACATATTTTTAAATGCTTGACGTCCTGTTTTGGGGATAGAACTGGCACCTGTTGTTCAGAAGTTAAAAAATTGAGTAGCATCATTTACTTGAACGCTCACTTTATTATTAGCATAAAAAAAATCTTTCTTCAACACCTAAAAATATACTTTGAGATGAGGTTACATTATTTTCTAGTGAGCACAATATCGTCACGCTCATAACCAAATTGCCCAAGTCATTTTTTACTGATTTTCAAAGTTTTTGATTAAGTTACTACTTGTTGCCATCCCCATCCATAGAAAAAGTGCTTAAGTCATTTTTTTGCACAAGCAAGTGGGAAATGACCTAAAAATGACCTAAGCACTTTTTCTATGGATGGGGATGGCAACAAGGAGTAACTTAATCAAAAACTTTGAAAATCAGTAAAAAATGACTTGGGCAATTTGGTTATGAGTGTAACGATATTCACTCTGCTAAGAGAACTCAAGATTTGGCACGAATTTACCGACACTGTATCAGCAAGGTCAATAGACTCGCATTGGTTGGACAATCTGGCTTATCTGCAAATGTTCGACGTCTTGTTTTAGGGGTAGAACTGACTTTGGAGTTTAAAAGTTAAAAAATTGTGCTTTCTTGTCTCGCTCGATTTCACGGCGCAGGGCATCAGAACAGAATTTGGAAAAAACAAAAAATCCTTTTAAAAACTTAACGCTTATATCTCAAAATAGACAAACAAAATTGAGTATTAATTTACACCTCTTCGGAGCCACACAATTTTCTTTACTATATTCTTATAGCAAATAGCATCATTTACTTGACCAGTTTATTATCAACGTAAAAAATGAATTCTTCAAAATCTCAGAAAAAGTTACTTTGAGCTGGCGTTCTATTATTTTTTCTGTATACATAATATGCACTGCTAAGAGCACTTTACGTATTTTTAAAGGCACGAATTTATCGGAACTAGATGCAAGGTCACTAGGTCTCGCATTGCCGGCTAGATAACATATGGTAAATGTGCATGCAACTGTTCGACGTCTTGTTTTGAGCTTTAGAATTGACATTTGTGGTTTAAAGTTAATAATGGGGTTCTGAGGTTAAAAAAGCAAGTAGCGTCATTTATTTCACCAATCTTATTATAAACCTAGAAAATGATTTCTTCAACAACGAAAAAAATGTGCTCTTGAGCTTGCGTTACCTTATTATGTGAACATTTTATGCACTGCTGACGAGCACTTTACAACATTTCAAAGGCACGAATTTATCGACACTATATCAGCAAAGGCCAATAGACCCGCAATGGTTAGATAATTTCTAGGTTATCTGCTAATGTTTGATATCTTGTTTGAGATTGAACTGACTTAAATTATAAGGCGCTATTTGGGTCTTCATGGAAATTTAATTTTAGCGATTATTTGAGCAAAATGTACAACGGTAAATCAGTTAATTGAATGTCCAAAAACAAAGTTAAATATTGTTCTATTCCTCACAAAAGCTATTAATATATTTGAAAAAAAAAAATTTTTAAATTTGCTGGTCAATTTTGCGGCATAGATCATGTCAACAAAATTATGAAAAATTAAAAAAAACTATATAGACTTTTAAATCTTAGTCGAGGTTGAAGTTAAGAGTGTTAGACGCAAAACGAATATCGAACATCAAAGTTTTAAGCAAAAAAGGTATAATGGTTCTTAACAAGATTGCAATGATAACAGAAGTACAGAACGACGATGCATAATGGCTGGAAGGTCTATAGTAGCTCAAACCGCAGCAGGCCTTCTAACTTAAGCTACAGCGCACCAAGGCTGCTGGCAAGTAGGCAGCCCGAACTAAAATCACAATGGAAGTGTAACTGCTGGAAAGCACAAATCGGTTTGAGAAGTTCGGTTTTTACACTTGGCGAACAATAAACTGCTGCAAAATCAAACGTGAGAATTAAGTAACGTAAAACTTTTAAGCAGACTATTTACGAAACCGAAATATTCAACGGAAATATTTTACCAAAATAAAATAGTTTCCAGTTGGCGACAAATATCAAACAGAACTAAGCTAAAAAATAATTTGCAAAATTCAACTACCTAAACTAATTACTGACTGGCCATTTCATAACTTTTGTGACGTAACATTACACTCGTAGTAACTCGTGACGTCATTCTGCTGGAGTTTTTCGTTTATCGAAACACAGCTTTTATTTTTGCCTAGTAGCGAGGTTGTGTATGACGACGACGTATCAGTGCTATGTATTTTGTCAGGTTTGCTTCGCAATAAAAAAGGAATGAGAGAAAGGATAACAAAATGTTGTGGATAACAGCAACATTTCCTTTTTATTGAGTCTTACTAGATCAGGGGTTCTTAATCTGGGGTCTATGGGCCCCTTGGGGATCCGTGAACTAGTTTTGGGGGGTCCATGAAGGCCTGATTAAAGAACTAGTGCAAACTTAATGGTGAAAATAACGGCCCAAATAGACATAAAAAGCGACATGCTTTATTATTCAAACGTTTCGGTGAATACTCATGCCATCATCAGTGATATCAGTTTGAATAATAAAGCATGTCGCTTTTTACGTCTATTTGGGCCGTTATTTTCATCATTAAACTTATGAACAGATCCGTATATAGTGTTCCATAGTGTAAACTTATTCTAGAAAAAAATTAAGAAGTAATTATTTTTTCAAAGAAAACACATTAATTAAAAACTAAACGGTTTTGCACTGAATGTATGGTTAGACTCCATTTAACCTTCACATTTTCGGACCGGAATAAACAGAGTTGTGAAGTCTATTTGTATTGTGACGTCAATTTATGACGTCATTTTGGAGCATTTATTGCCTACCGGGGTCCATGCAAAGCAAAAAAAATTTTAGGGGTCCGCGCTAAAACAAGTTTAAGAACCCCTGTACTACATACTGTCCACGCGTCTCGCACATTTTTATCTCCTTTTTTCTTATTGTGATTTTACTTTGTGTCTTGTTGGCTTTGTGTGTCAGTCCCTGACAAAGGCTTGCCGGATAGTAAGCCGAAACGTTGGTAGAAAATAATATATATTGCCAGAGGAACCTGTTTTAAATATACTGTTCACGTTGCACTAAACCACTAGGGGCCACCAAACTACCACCAGCGTAATATTGCCGTTGTGCGGATCAAATGGAGTGGAAACGTTGTCAGATGCAATTCTAAACAGAATTTTGATAGAAAATTAACCTCGATGAAAATTTTATAAGACTTGCTACATTTTTTTTTTGGTCAAAAGTTATTTACATTTTACGATATTCAAGTTAATAAAGTTTGGAGCATAATAGTTGTAGTAAGACATAGTAATAATATCGAAGTTCATATAGAAGTAGGTAGCATTTTAAACGTTTCGAATAACTCTGTATTCATTTTTATTGCTACGTTTAAACACACAAAACTAAAATGGCGAAAAATTTGAGTAAACTTTCGGTACGATTACAGTGTCTCAGTCACTTCTAGTAGCGCTTAAACAAAATTAAACGCTTTGAGCACACCAGACTAACCGAATCTGTCGATTAATGATGTTAGCAGGGAAGGCTAGAAAAACAAATGTAGCCTGCAGTAAGGTTCGAACTCAAGACCTCCGGACATAGCTACCCACAAGCACAGCATTAACTTTTCTGCTGCTCAGGTGTTGACGAAGGAAACCGATTACCACAAGCGCGGTTTTCTTGAGTCGTGGAACATACATTTACGCGCCAGCACGATAAACGTAAAAACTGACGTTCTAATGCCGATTAGCTATCGCGTGAGCGTTGTTCCGAGTTTGTAATCGCACGAATTGTTACTTGTTGATTTATAAGAAATCTGTTTTACATTAACGTCAGTATCCTGATGAAGACGTTCTGTATAGCATGTCGAAACGTCGATCTATTATATATTCTGCTGGAAGGGCAACACTCCGTTATATAGCTACACAGGTTTAAAGGGGGGGCAAGTCAAGAAACGACCATAGCACCGTTGCCTGCCGCATCCTGTTCGTAAAAATATTCTGTAGTGAAGTTCGAACTCATGACCTCGGCCATACCGCGACAGTCGCTCTACCAACTGAGCTACAAAGGCTGCGAGTCAAAAAGCCAGCATACGCCAACGCCTTAACATTCTGTTAGTCCACGCCTTGAGCACGTGTTACTTGCGTCCCATGAGCGCGGCGTTAAATCACCGGAAGTGGCGAACTTGGCGCAAAAGAAGCATCGCTCATCCGACTAGAACGGGCGAGTTATTTTGAGAAGGCGAACTTCTGTAATCTGATCGCGCCAGAAGCACTCGACCATTACACAAAAGAGAGATAAGGGGAGAATGCAGGGGAGTAAAAATCGTATCACAACATGAAATACCGGGCTATTTTTAGCCCTGTTGGGGCCTAGATAGCTTTTCAACCTGCGTTTTGTAAAAACAGGATTTTCGCTGTAGCAACTTGCCGCAATTTTTCGTAATAATATGTTGGAATGCAAATGTCATAAAAATATCGCATTTGAAACGGAATCATTGTGCGACGCCATTTGAAAATAAAATGAAGCACCAGGGCATCGCGACGCACAGTTTGACAACCTCTGTCCTAAGACATAGCAAGATTTGGGGGTTTGAGTGTGGATATAAGTTGCACCCCAGTGCAAGATTTGGGGTTCGGGTGGTGTCAAGGAATAACAGCATCTAATAAATATAAATCACCTATTTCGTATGTTTTATGAATATTTTTTTGTCTTTTAACAATAACTTTGTAGATTGTGAAATCCGGGCAGGTCAAAAAATCAATAAACGACCCTTTCTAAAGTTAAAAACAGAAAAGAGAAAATATCTTAAAGTGGAGATAAAACCTCTCTTTTCGCGCAAGACTGGACGCTTTGCAAAACCTAATTGCAGAAAATCTGACAAAAAACAATTTTGACAGAAAAAGTCACTAAGTTTAAGGCAAAAAGCATTTGCAAAAAATACAGCCTAAACATAAATTTTAGAGCGGGAAAACGCCCAGTTGAAGCGGCATCGTATTTGCAAGCCCAAGCCGTCGCTTCCACACAAAAAAACGCTGTATATTTAGCGCGAAACGTCTTTATCCGAGCGAGATCCAACGAACGAAGATACAACCGCCGCCACACATACCTCGCGGCTCCCAAACAAACACACCATCTCGCACACCACGAGGCCAGCCCGCGCCAGCCAATCAGAGCGCGTCACGTGACCGTAGTAAGCCACGCCCCCCTGGTCGACATTCCGGACATCGGGCAAAACACCGGGTTACTATAGGTCACAACTGAACGGCGAGGGCCGCTTTAGGCAACGTCTGCTACTACTGGGTGTTGTAGCTGAATGCTGCTGCTTCTTTCAAAGTGCTGAAAGACGCTCGTTAGGGTGTTTCCTAAATGTCACGCGGGTCGCTTCATAATTTTTTTGATTTTCTATATTTTGGGGCTCCTAGAAGATAAGTGAATTGGTTCTGGTGATAATAAAAGAACATCTTTTCTATCTATGACATAAGCTTGGGCTGACCAGAACCCCTCATTTTTAGGCCAATGTTTTGTCGCAAGAAATTAGAGTAACATGCATTTTCCACCTCACATATTTTTTTTAAATATTGTGAGGAAGTAAAACACCGAATTGAATAATTTCTTATTCATTTTGCACATCTGAAAAATTATTCAAATTATTTCGTTTAAAATATGCAAAATATACAAATATACTACCTACTTCTACATGGGCTTTAACTAACAGCCATCCAGCCATTACCTTAAGATTGCTTCAAAACATTCGAAATGCATAACCTACTTATGCATGGGCGAAGATTATGGTTTGGCAGTAAATTTTCGTAACGATTAATTTCATGAAACCACGCGGCGCCGACAACCAATCATATGACGTCACTGCATCAGGAATCGTGAAATGTGATTGGCTACAAAGCTTTCACGGTGATGCACCAAGCAAGTGCAAGCCGCGATAAGCCGGGCGGAACTTTCCCGACTTAGTGTTGTTAAAACTTTAGGAATGCTGAGCAGAGATTATTTTCAAAGTGGTAATTTTCTGTCGCGAACTGCTATAATAACAGTGGTTAACAGTTTTTTTTAAATAGAAATAAAACGCAGGCAAAGTTTTCTGCAAACCAAAGTTGCTTTAAGACATAATATGTGGTAAATGTTAATGAGATGTCACCTTATACAGTGATTAGTGCACGGGAGGGAGGGGCATGGTCTTATGGTCCCACAACCAATAATGCTAATGGTACTTATGACATGACTATATAGCTTAACGTAATGATTTAAATTAGTTGAAAAACCTACACTTGTAAAATATGCATTCTAGTATAGAAATCAGGCCGATGCTCCAAAGCATAATACAAAAACACACTAATACCTAAAATATCGTAAAAAAGGTATCCGTACCGTAAAAAAGGTATAAAATACCGTAAAAAAAGGTAAGTCGATATAGCACTTTTCTAGCTTTGCACTTTGGAACAGCTTAAAATAAATCAGTGTTTAACCCCATGTCACGGGGGTTACTCTGGGTCAGTATCGTCAACCTTTGTTTGAATAAACCGCGCGATTATGTATCTAGTTATCGTTCGGTAAAGCCCAACACTGATTTAACCCGTCGCCAATATTTGTACGACTTCCGGGGTAACCCTGTGTCACAGGGGTTACTCTGGGTCGCTCGGGGTAATGACCCTTACACTGCTCAATCTACAAAGTGGCAAAGTGTTTCGTGTTAGGCTATTTCTATTTACCGCAGATATTTACCACATACACCCATTAGTGCAGTGTTTCTTAACCTTTTTAGCGCTCGTACCCTTTGAGCTTTCATTGAATTTTCTTCTACCCCCTGCCTACATTATCCACAAAAGTAAATAAAATTGTAATAATAGGAATTAAACTCAGTGTATTTAAAAATAACGTATTGAATGCATGCATTAAAAACAGTCTTGTAAGTTCAACAATCAGTCAATTTACTAATGTTTTGGTTTAGGGTTGAGGTTCAGTTGGCGGTGGTATTACTAAATCGAATTTCCGAAGGTTTGGATTATTTCCATGATCTGTTTAAAATTACTTTGTTAGCCGGGTAAATAGCTTTGGGAAGTGCCTATTGGTTATTTGCCCGGCTCTCTCGATTACACATACACCCGATAAATTTTACCTATACTTCTGTATGGGCTTTGATTAATCTTACTACATAAAACTTATGTAAATAATCGTAAATATAACCAAGTATCGCTTTTAGTTCAAACACAAACTAATAACTAACAACCGCTTCTATATTCACTCTTAAAATGCCCGATTTTGGTTCTACGCCTATATAGCATTCCCAACTGAAATCTGAACACAAAAAACTTCTACTCTTACAAAAAGCGTGTAAAACGCAAGAAACAAACCGGTAAGTACCTAAAGCTTTCCTATACCTGGCAATTACGGCGTACGATGGCGCCTTGGAAAACTGGGTCAAGCCCAACGAATCAATAGGATAGCTATTTTAAGTGGCGCAGCCTTTTATCAACTGCCACTCTCACAAATGGCCAGACTACTGGGCCAAATCGCGGCCGGCACCTTTTCTTGACTGTTTTTGCGCCGTTTGAAAAGCATTTTTAGCCTGAGGTTTAGTTCTTTTGCAATGGGGAGATTTAAAACTGCTAGAATTGTAGCTTTAAATATGGCCGTTTCAGGGGGGGATGTTGGGACTGTAAGGCGGTAAAAACGTGGCCTTGAAATGGCCATTTAAACAGACCGGCCTAATTTCTGGCTTAAAAGAGAATAAAGGAAGGGGCTTTGTACAAAGCGCACCTTCGTTCTCTAAACCACCTTAACTGAGCGTTGTGTTTTTACGTCGGGCTGGACACTAAACTCGAAAGTAGGTCAAGGATGAGAACATGCTCTACTCGTGTTGACTGTTAAGCCAGCCCCGTGGCTCTTTAGTGCTAACTTATTATAGGGTAATAAGTTAGCACTAAGTAAAGATAAATTGTGTTGAAATCTCGACAAACTTTTTTTTTGGGGAAATGAGTTCTGTGAGCCCCAAAGTCGACTGTGTACAGCATTGGTTCTCAACCCATGGGCCACGACCCAATATTTAACCAAAAGATTCGTATATTGCTTGTTATACCGGAATTAATAGTCTAATTCAGTGTTTCTTAACCGACGTTGGTCTAATTTAACCGAAATTGAACGTTATAGTTTTTGGGTCATACGGGGTAACCTGAAAGAATGCATAGCGTTTTTGGACTGGCTTAATTTCGTTCCCACGGACAAAAACATAGAAAAGTGAATCAAAGTTTGCAAATTGTTTTTACTTAGTAAAAGTTGGACAAAATATTTTTTTCGGAGGGAATGGTCTGATTGCCCCATAACCAATTATTCTAATGGTTTTATATATTAACCTATTTAGCAAAAGAAATAATAGGAATAATTCCATAAGCCCAAAATTAATCGGTATCAATCTAACAATCGTCCGGTCTGCGTTCCAAAGGAAAGGCTTCTGTATTTATGCCATTTAATTTTTTTTTTTTAAGTTTTTTTTTTTTTTTTTTTTAATTTCAGCACTGTTTCTATGGCAGTTTTTTGAAAGTTGCCTATGAAATGTAATAATAACTTTATTCAATTATATGTCGTTAAAAACATTTCACAAGAGAAAAAATATTGTTTAAAAAAAATTGACTAAAACATTTTAAACCAGTAGTTGTCAACCTTTTCAGCTTACGGACCGGTAAAATTTCAAAACAAATTTTCCAGTGGACCTTCAAAAATCAAAATCGCCCCAAAATGTAATTACGACAAAAGTATGCAACTTAAAAGCAAAGAATGACAACTCCAACCATCTACTCGTTCAGTCAAACAAAGTACAACAACCACAAATTCCAAGCGGCGCGCGAAATTCCATTCAAGCTTAGATCGCATTCGCAAAAACCTGGACTTAATCTGGGTCAGACGAAAAAACGCGAGTTCAAACCTCGCTCCTTCTCCAATTTCTCTCCTTCAACCGCAAAAAACGCCCTCCGTCAATTACTGCCAGCACCCTTTGCTCTCTTTCGTGCGTTTTAAGGCCGCCAGTCGTCGTAAACAAGTCGGGACTTCCCCGAATAGTTTCCGCTCGCGCGCGCTTTTGGCGGGAAGCGGGTTTTGGCGCGAATCAGCCACTCCACTACGTCATTGTTTTGACGCCGCACCAAGCCCGTGACTGAATAAGTTGGGGTTTTGGCGCGAAACCGAAAATAATTTTTTTTTTCTGGTGAGTGTTCTTGACACGTCCGAATCGAAAAGAAGAAGATGGCATTTTCTATTTCGCTCTAAGCAATAATTGAATAGATTTTTTTAGTTCCCGCTTACAATTACTAGTATACAAAAAAGCAAGATCTGCAATTTTTGGCGCTGGAGAGTTCTATACCACTTTTTTACAGTAACGAACGAGTTGTCAAAGTTGAAATTGCAAGTAGGAAATAAATAGGGGAGACTAAATATAATAATAATACTTGACCTACCCAAACCCAAACGCTAACCAGCACCCTAACCCAAGTAATGTTCGCAATACAAACACCCGGACGAAAATGTGGCAGGATTCTAGACCAGCGCCAAATTTTTCACTTTTTCAGTAACATATAGCTCAGGCAGCACGTGAGAAGACCAACATATTTTTTTACAAGATCGGAAAAGTATAGAGCTCGACCCAAATGGTGAAATTATTGTAGCAACTAGGTATCAAATTGGCACCGATACCACCCTAGTATCGGACGAGTACCGATACTACACCACTTTACATCGGTTATTGGTTCCCAACCGGTAATATCGAAGCGAAGAAGAAGTTGTAATTTTAAATTTCACTTCAAGCAATAATTAACTGTTTTTTACCCGCCTACAATCACTAGTATATACAATAGCATCTAGCTACATTTTTTTCTTTTCCAGAAACATATAACTAATTTGGGGCCTAAGCTAGTAAAATAAGTCCGTTTTACCGGTAAAATGTGATTTTGAGTGCCAATAGCCCTTCCGGCTATTTACATGGCCCATATAAAAACCAAGACACTTGATATTTTACTATTACTTTAAACCTTTATGTCCAACAACTAAAAACGAAAAATTATTTATTTAAGAAAACGCCTTGACGCCCTTTCCTTAAATCTATTTGGACCCATTTCCGTTTCACATATAGACAGAAAACTTCAGGTTTCTTAAGTCTACTAGTTTTATGACGTCGATTTGTGACGTCATCAAAAATGCATACCGACGCGAACCACAAAACAGGTTTAGGGGGAAGCCCCCTGCTTTAAATTGTCCGTTTACAATGGCAAAGTGTTAAAAACAGGCACAAAAACGTTCTTGTAAATTGTAGAATGGCGTTTTTTGAAGTGAACAAATCTTTGCTTAGTCGGAACTTCACAACAATCAAGGCCATAACACAAGTCGTGCTAAATTTTACGGTCAATATTTACCAGTGATGGTTCGGCCGAAAGAGGGACAGCAACATATCTGGTTTGGAACGATTACTGCTATATATGGCAATTTTAACAATCCAATTAAAAAAATTAAAAAACAAAATAAGTGCTCACAATGTTCATTTTATCAAAAGCGACAAAACGTAGCGTCACGCTCATAACCAAATTGCCCAAGTCATTTTTTACAGATTTCAAAGGTTTTTAATTAAGTCACTCCTTGTTACCGTCCCCATCCGTAGAAAAGTGCTTGGGTCATTTATAGGTCATTTTCCACTCGCTTGTGCATAAAATGACTCAGGCACTTTTTCTATGGATGGGGAGGGCAACAATGAGTGACTTAGGCAAAAACTCTAAAAATCATAAAAAAATTACTTAGGCAAATTGGTTACGAGCGTGACGATAGGGTAATGCATTATAGATGGACAGGGTTGTCACATAAATTTATCAAATAAATTCAAAGACATTCACAGACTTTTCAAATAGGTTTTTAAGTTTTTCAATGCCAAAAAATACATCACGAGGAGTGCTCTGCATACATTTAAAAGTAAACACTATGTTACCATCGTCGATACAATATCAAATAGTTCAAAAAAATGTTTTACAACAGCCATTTCTAAACAGCTGGGCATTCAATGAAATCAAATACTTTAGAAAAACGTGGAGGTTTTAAAAACTTTTTAATACGTAAAAACAAAATCATTTTAAAATTGAAAGACTTTGTGGCAACCCTGAAGAACGTGCGGGCTTAACTTAACCAGTTGAAAGCCAAACATTCAATTTTACAATAAACGCTTCCGTATTTCGTGCATATCACACAGCAAACAAAGGCCCTCGAATTTCTAACAAATGCCTGAACCCAGGCCCTAACTTGGACCGCAGACCCCCGCTTTAATCGCGCTTTTGAACGCGCGGCGTCGTTTGTTAGCTCACGAAGCCACCCCCGGGTACAAAGGCCACGCTTTGTTGGTTGATCAAACACGACACCGAGTAACCCCGGTTGCTGGGGTTACTTTGGGTCAATATTGGGCGGGGCCGGAAATTTAACGCGAACGCTACTGTTCCAGGCGCCGTAAAATGAAATTTAATTCGACCGAATTATGATAGTTACCATGATTACAATAAAAAACAATCCTGTCTTATCAAATTAGTCGGAAATAGTCGAGTTATAGTCAATGATAATATAAAGTTACCTTAAAAAATCAAAAAACTATTTAGGTAGATCACTGAATTAAAAGGGATTGACCTTGTAAGTTAAAGCACAAATTTATTTTAAAAATTAATCAGAATTTTTAAACCCAAAAATGATGAAAAGACATTAAACTTGTTACTGCTAATTATATGTTCCGGTTAAACATGAAAATCTTAAGTAACGTTTCGATTCTTGCAAGACCAAGTTTTTGCAAGATGTAAAGTAAGCTAAGCGTTAACTTGCAAGAGCGATCTCAGTTTAGCCTAGCAAGGCTACATAATGAGCAGCAGCCACAGCAGATACAGAATAAGCATCGGCAGTAACGGCATGAGCAGCAGTTGTAGCTACAAAATAAGCAGTTACAGCAGCAGCAGCACCAGCTCTAAAATCAGCAGTTACAGCAGTTACAGCAGCTGCAGATAGAGCATTAGTAGAAGCTGCAAAATGTACAGTATTAGAAGCTACAGAATGAGCAGCATCTAGAGAATGAGCAGCAGCAGCAGCCAACGAGTGAGCATTATCAGTAGCTACAGAATGAGCAGCATCTATAGACAGCAGCAGCCAACGAATGAACATCATTAGTAGGTACAGAATCAGCAGTTAGAGCTGCTACAAAAGGTAGATCAGTAGAAGCTACAAAAAACAGCTAGAAAATAAACAGCAAGGGTAGCTACAGAATAAGATGTAGTTATTGCTAGTAGATAGAGAAAGAGCAACAGCCAAAATGAGCAGCAGCAGCAGTTACATAAGCAGCAGCAGTAACGGCAGACAACAACAAGTTGCAGCTGCACTGGGTCAAAGGTAGCGAACATGCCGAGAGTTCGTGTTACAATGCACGGACGTTGTGTGCCGAGATATTGCCTCTGCGGCAATTGGCAGCCACTTTCGAAAAACTTTAGGTGCTTTGAGTTTAGCTAATTACTTATTTACAGCTTTGAACTATTTATGTTGTGCTTCGTCAAAAAATTATTTTTTCTTAGTTACTGGGTAAAATTGTTTAGTACTTATCATTTAAAATGATAAACTGGTTGCAGACAAAATTTGGAATTTCCTTAAATATTAAAAATATATTAAAATTTCTATGGTCAAATTTGTAATTTTAAGTCGCTAAAACACGTAGAACCATAAATTAGTTTTATTTAAAATCATAAACCCTGGGCATATTTGAATGTAATTTCTAACCTGAATTACAAGAAAATTTGTTTCAATAAATTTTCTTGATGCAATGAAACGCAAAAATACTTGTATATAAAATAAATGCGTTTCAAAACGGTAATGGACATTTTGGCATTTAAGAAACTTTAAAACCCGTGAATTTATTTATTAAAAATAAGCAATGATAACCTATTCAACTAAATGGTGGCCTTTGAAAAAAACTGTTTTCCATAGTGTAAATAAGGTTACGTCACCGCCACATTATTTGTAAAACACAAGTGTATGGACCAGGGGTTTCAAACCTTTTTTTACCGCTGACACTTCGCATGGACCCGTGTAGGCAAGAAATATTGAAAGATGAAATCATAATACAAATAGAGTCCAGAAATGTGCAGTTTCCCGTCCCAAAAATGTGAAATGAGGTCCAAATATTATCAGTGCAAAGACATTTTATTTTTACTACACTCTTTTCCTTAAAAAATGATGGCCTAAATATACTGTACACCAAAAATTCAATTAGGCCTTCAAGGGCCCCCTAAAACTAGTTCACGTACCCCAAGGGGTCCATGGACCCCAGTTTAAGAACCCCGGGTATAGACAGAAGAAAAATCACTTACTGAACATGCCGGTCAGCGCTTGCTTGAATGCGCTCCTAGTGACGGTGTCAGCGCACTTGTACAGGCCGCTAGCTGGCACTCGCGGGTAACTCCCGGTGCGGAACGAGGAATGCTGTAGAAGGTGGGAGAAGTTTTCCCGGTTGTCGCCCGTGTTCATCATCCCGATCTGGATTCAAAGCAAAACAACTTCTGATTAGTTATTGTTACGTCACAACCGCTTTTGTCCAGCATTCAGTGACATATCAAAGCATCCTGGGGAAATACTGTAGGCAAATTGAGAGCTAAACAAAGCGGTCGCAATGCCCTTTTTTTAAAACTTACTATTTCTGCCAAAATGTTTTTTTTTTAATTTGTTAAAAAGTAGCATTAAACTATGTCACAATGAGCTTAGGTATGACAACACTTTTTATTGGTGAAATTTTGCCGAGAATTTGAAAACAGTCGTAGAATTTAGGCTTAGAAAAAATGTATATTCTACAAAAAAGTGCTGGAATTACTTAAAGCCTTAAAAAGAGATTAAATAGAAGGAAAGCAGGTGGGAAAGTATAGAATAATTTTCTAACCGAACGGTAAAAAAATTCTAACGGAAACATAAACATTGTCAGAAATGACGTCACAATGTTACGTCATTCAAAAGAGTAACCTTAGAATATCTGAGGTTAGCCTTAGGAAACCTGACGTTCGATGTCGTGCACAAATATGTAACTGAAATTGGAAAACATAGTTTTGATAGATGGCCTCATCCTGGCTTGCACTGATTTCAAAGGTCTCTCATTCTCCCAAAGGGAGATGGTGCCGCCACTTGGAGGTAGGGCCCGAGTTAAACTGCGCATCGGCAGAAGGTCAACATTTTCGCCTTTTTGGTTATGGTTTAAGGTGTAAGCAATAATTTGAGTGTCAGTAAGGTAATAATTTTAGTATTTTACTGGCCAAAAAAAAAAGGTGTTACAGGGAAACAAATGGCACAACACAAACCCCACAGTGATCCGGTTAAAGACCCCCGTTTTTTTGTTTTATTTTTTTTTGCTAACTAAAAGAAAGCAAAAGCAAAGTTAAGGGTAAAGGGGGTAGTGGCTTCTTCTTCCCATTGGCCAAAAAGGTGGCCGGGAATGCCTGAAATGTCAGTAATGGTTCAGGCCCAATCCTCAGGAACAGCATTCCCAAAGGGAGATGGTGCCGCCACAGGGAGGTAGGGCCCGAGTTATAACCGCGCATTGGCAGAAGGTCAACATTTTCGCCTTTTTGGTTATGGTGTAGGACAGGTAATGGGTAATAGAAATATAGTGTCAGTATTGGTAATAATTTTAGTATTTTACTGGCCGAAAAAAACCCCGGTTTTACCCGGGGAAAAAAAATGCCAGGACACAAACCCCACAGTTATCCGGTTAAAGACCCCCGTCAGGTAAGTATGGTTACTTTCACATCTGCACAAAAATTCCAAACCAGCTTACCAGGAAGCACTTAATGACTTCAAACGACTGTCTTCTGTAAAAAGGTTCGGTTGTCGGACTCTTCAGACACTTTAGGGCGCTAGAGATGATCTCTTGAACCTTGAGAAAATAAAACAAAATGTGATGATAACCTTATCTGTAGAAGCATAGGATTTTTCGCTAAAATGAACAGCAATTAAAAAGAAATATTATAAAAATAAATAAAAAATTATATTAATCATTAGAACGATCTGGCTGATGTTTAAAAATCTTAACTGGGTGCGTACCAGGAATTTTTTATCAATTTGACTAAAAGTTAAGTCATACTACTTTACTTTGTTTCGCAACTAAAAAGTATAAAAAAGTGTACCCTAAATAAATCACTGCCTAAAATTATTTCATTTTTCTTTGGTAAACCGCCGCTATCAAACATGTGTTTTATTTTCGCATTTTGTTGTGTGCGTCATTTGAATATCCCTTATAGTAAATGGCAAAGTTCGTCCGCCGGTCGGTCGCTGGCATGTTGTCTTAAATTAAAGAGACAGACAGACTGCTCCTCTTAAGCGAGAAGCCGGGCGGTAGGGGGAAATAGAAATGAAGATAGCCGGTACTATACATTTATCCTTTATTGGTTAGAGTTAAACTGGTATATTATCTATTTAACCGGGGCAACGCTTAGTACTTCATCCAGTTAATATTGAAAAGCATGCGAAAAACACACATGAAAATAACGCATACCGGTAGCCTAATTTATCAGTTAGAATTAAACTGGTATATACTCTATTTAACCTGGACAAACCTTGGTACTTCGTCTAGTTATTATTAAAATCATGCAAAAAAACACAAGAAAACAGCACATACCGGTAGCAGAATGGGAGTTTTGCAATCGTTGAATGCGATTTTGAAGCAGGGACCGATAGAGTCGGAATCATCGAAGGCGAGACTTTGCGCCTCTTTCAGCATCTTCCTGTTCGACCCGCCGAATTTTCCCAACACACGAAATGCCACGTGCGCGATATCGTCTGACGGGTTCCGCAAGGTGCGCCAGAGAGCTTGCATTAGCTCGGCGCGGACCGGCTGAAAGCGGATGAGCACGCGGCGTTACGGATCGGCGGTTTTTGCGCGGGAATTTTTTTTTAATTTGAAAGGGCTAGTTATCACCAGGCTTGTCAGCATCTTGATGTGCAATAGCCTTTAAATATTCACGGTAATTTAAGTTTAATTAACTGACATACAAACTCCAAAAGTTCCACTGTTTATGGTTTAAGCTCTCGGCAGTTAAAAGTAGTAAATTTAACGATTTTTGCAGAAAGCTGAGAGCATTTTAAAGCACGACATAACTCACAAGAGCTTATTCAGTGTAAGCTCTTGTGAGTTATGTTACCGAAGTCTAAGTCTCCTAATTATTTCTGGCTGTAAAAAGAAAAAAATGTTAACTTTACTTTACCTGAATATGATCGTAAAGGAAATCCGGTTGTAAGTTGTCAACGCACAACTCCAGAGTACGTAAGCCCTGGGGAGAATAAAGGTGTACTTTAAACCATAACTTTTAACTTTTTGTGTAATGTAAGACTACAATTTTCAACGTTTTTTGTTTCAATCTACAGCAAACAAAATCCGGCTTAAATTGATACAAAATATAACTATAAAAAAAAGACCTTATTGAAGGAATTTTCGATTAACACCCAAATTAAAAACTTACTTTACAATTACATTTTAGTGTATGGGGGAACATGAAAAAATCTTTGAAAACCACTGAGCTAGAGTATTAAATATTCGCATCGACAGAAGGTGAACGTTTTTACCTTTTTCGCGATGTTAGTGTAAATGCTAATCTAAACGAGCATTTTTACAAGAGAAAGCCTACCTGTGTTATAAGGGTCTGTGAGCCGTTGAGCGCCGATACTAGTGGGTCCATAAGCATGGGAAGGTACGGTAGCAAAGAACTGAGTCGGACTGGGACGGTGAGGCAAAGTTCAACAAAGAGGTCCTTCATGTGCTGCTTGTGAAGTCCGCTCTGTAAGCTGTTCAGACCTGGAACAAATATGCCGTGAAAAGGAAGTTTCAAATAATAAATTAGACGGGAAATGCAACCAGGAACTAATTGTAAGAGAAAAACGTAACTGAAAAAAGAAACAATTTTGCAGTTACGCAATTAAACTTACAAAAAGCTTTTTGACTTGTAGCAGCTTGGGAGGAGCTTTAGGATACTTTACCAAACGGAGCTTAATCCAGACAATAGTTACAATATCTATAACCCCAAGGTTAAACAATAGTTGTTCCTTTTGTTATTGGCTCTCACCTCCGAGCAAATTTGGTAGGAGCGAGATTTGTCATAATTAAATCTTATAAAGACACAAGATGGCGGCCATTTGGCACTATTGCTGTAACCCTAAATTTTTTTTAATTTAAATCATTATAGTTATGCAAAAAAAATTTCTTTTTTATCACGTATTGATGCGCGAAGGACAAATCAAGTTTGCCGTTATGCAATTAAACTTTAAAGCTTCTCACCTAGCAGCAGGTTTGGTAGGAGCGTTAGGATAATTTACGTAAATCTAAATGGAGCTTAATCGAGACACAAGATGGCGGCCATTAGTTATTATCTCCATAACCTCAAGGATAAACAACTAGTTTTTCGTTTTTGTTTTCTATCTCTCACCTTGTCGTAAGTTTTTTAATCAAGACACAAAGATGGCGGCCAATAGTTACAACAGCTACAACCTTAACGTTAAACAACTGGTTTTTCATTTTTCTACTGGCTCTTACCGTGTAGCAAGTTTGGGAGGAGCGAGATCATATTTAAATCTAATAAAGATAGAAGATGGCGGGCATTAGTTATTTTATCCATAACCTCAAAGTTAAACAAGTAGTATTTCCTTTTTAAATTAGCTCCCACCTTGTAGAAGGTTTGGTAGGAGCGGTAGGATTTAAACAAGAAACAAGATGGCGGCCATTAGTTACAATAGCCATAACCTCAAGGTTAAACAACAATCGCATTTGTGTTAGCTCTCACCTTGCAGTAAGTTTGGTAGGAGCGGTAGGAACTCCTGGTAGAGAGAGTCGTGGCTCCCCCCTCCTATGGATCGGAAGAGCGCTCGGAGGAGGAGGAAGTAGTTGTAGGGGTCCTGGGCGGTGTTGGCCAGCGACATGGACTTGGTGACGATCGTGTGAAGGTGGGGCTTCAACATCTGCTCGTTCTCGTTGGCGAAGAGCGACACGGAGCCGAAGACAAGCTGTTGGAAGGAGGAGGAGGAAAGAGTGAGAGGCAGTGGGAAAAAAACGAAATCACATTGCTGGTTGAATTTTTGAAAGGCGAAAATTTTAGGAAATTGAAAGTCATTTTTTGAGCATGACATAATGGCTGGAGGTTGTAGTTAGACGTATAATAGCAGTGCTACCTACTTTTGTATGAGGTTTCATATTTATTCTAAGTCTAACTGCAATCTCAAGTCATTATCTTAAGATTTATTTGAAACGTTTAAAATACTGTCTACTTCTGTATAGGCTTTGATGTTTATTTGACGCCCATACAAAAGTAGGGAGCATTTTGTAAACGTTCCGAATTAGTATTAAGATAATGGTTGGAGGTTTTGGTTGGACGTAGAATGAAAATCATAAGGGGGGAACATTTTGAACGTTTCAAGTAGATCTCTATCTATAAGTTATGTAACAGCAAAATAATCTAGCAAAGCTAGCAATTCAGGTCAGACACATTAACCAGATCTTAAAAGATATATATATATTTCGCCAAATGAATCGAAGATTTCATTCGAATTAAGATATACTGACGATGCCTTAGTTGGCGAAATATATATATCTTTTAAGATCTGTTTATAGTGTCTGACCTGAATTGCTAGCTTTGCTAGATTATTTTGCTGTTACTGATCAGGAATTAAGGTCGACATTTATCTTGCAAGGGTCAAGGTGATTTCTATTTTTCACATATTCAGTGCAACATATAAGTTATGTATAAATATTTGTAAAATCTATTAGGTTAATATAAGTATTGTTTGGTTTCACGCTTTTAAAACATAATCGGTATTAGTTAAACCTTATTGTATGGTACTGATTTATACATGCATGATCGGTATAATATGAACAAACTACATCACATTTCAAATTTAATCATGTTTGAAGGTATAAGTATGGTGACTGCGCTTATAAATTGTTTCCACAAATCAAGGTGCTGTTATACTAACACATATGCATTCGAACTTATTGTTATGAACAAGCAGCAATAAATTATTATGATTTTCTGAAAAACACAATAAGCTTTGCTGTAAAAATTTAGCTGATATTTAGTAAAATCCTATCGCTTGTTGTGGAGCCCAAAAAACGTCAAAAAAAAAATATTTCCTAAGAAATTAATTGTCGATTATTTCAGAGTATCGGATTATTTAACATGAGGTTGGGAAGCCATTACGATGCTATAATATCGGACCACCCTAGTAACCAGGGCTGGGGAGCCACCGTAAAATAGCATTAGCTCCGGCTCCAGCTCCGGAGCCATCAGGCAATTATTAAATGGCTCCGGCTCCAGCTCCGGAGTCGTAAAACTCAATCCTTTGGCTCCGGCTCCAGCTCCGGAGCCATCAAACACACACCCAATGACTCCGGCTCCAGCTCCGGTGCCACCAGTCACTTATTCAATGGCAAGTTTTAAAAATTGCTTTTGGCTAAATAACGTTGGAGATGGAACAAAATATAAATTCTTAGCTTTAGCACCACAAATTGTAAAATGGCTTTAGCTCCACAAAAATAATAAAAATGGCTCCGGCTCCGGCTCCAGCTCCACAAAAATAATAAAAATGGCTCCGGCTCCGGCTCCAGCTCCACAAAAAAAAATAACAATGGCTCCGGCTCCGGCTCTGGCTCCAGAGAAAATGCTTAGCTCCGGGCTCCGGGCTCCAGCTCCGGCTCCGGCTCCCCAGCCCTGCTAGTAACAGTCGTATATGTTAGCCCAGCGTGATCCAACTGCAGGCCCGCGTGCCAAAGTTGGCCCGCGAGTTAAGCTTTTTTGGCCCGCGAACTGATAGTCAGCTTTGGTTCAATCTGGCAATATTCAATTTTTTTTTTTTTAATTTTTTTGGTGTTGAAATTATTTCATAACTACCGTAACTGAACAAAGGTATACATTCCATAAAGTTAGTACATATACCATAGACTATGTATAATTTGCCAGCAATAAGTCTAAGAATCGCAATTTAAAAACATTAGCCCGCAAGATAAAAAAAAAACTTGTTTTTGGCCAGCGATGAAAAGAAGTTGGACCACCCTGCGTTAGCCTATGGCGATTATGAATATCTGTGTTCCTAACATAGCCGTATGAGCACCACAGGCTCATGCTACCACTGAACAAAACGCTGTAACGCAAATATATTGGCTTGGTAGCTTATTGTAATGAGCTCATAAAGTTCCAAAATCTTATTGCCCCATTTCTCGAAGACAAAATAATGCTTACCTTGAATAGCTTTAGGTATAAATTGGACTTTTCTCCCGGCACGCCCATGTCTTCCAAGCGATCTAACAAGAACTCGACAAGTATCGTAGCGAAGGTGGCAGATGTATGGGGACTAGCAAGGAACGAGTTGGCAACCATCTGCGTCACAATCAAGGTGTTACGTCACAAACAAAACAGATGCAAGCCGAATTTTTAAAAATACGTTGACCAGGACAACGTAAATAATAAAGAGAAGTTTAAAATGGTTCAATAGATTTTGGAAATAATTGGTTCAGGAAATGCGATATCCCAATGATTTTCTCAACCTTTGTTATCCGGTTGACCCCCTTAACCGCTATTTAAAAACAATTACCCCCTAAAAAAACAGCACTTGTAAATTTGTCACTATACGAACGAAAAGTATATAAACTGTTGCTACCAGACATAGTAATACAAATCAAAAAAACAGCTCCTCTGGTAACTGTAATTCATACGAACGAAGTATATCACCTCTTTAAAATTTCAAGCTGTTCAGTCGCTATATTAGTATAACTTAATCTACTTTATTGAATAATATTTAAAAAAAAACAATATCAGCAACTGTAATAAAATTACAGAAAGCACAAAACGCATTGTGACGTAATAATAAGGAACTTGTACTCTTTAGATATAAGTTTGTCCCGCTTGCGAAAAAGGCCTGTAGTGTTTAGATTTAAAGATAAGGGGACGCTTTTTTTAAATAGTGAGCTTGTAGTTTTAAAGCGTGCACAGTAACTTACCTGTAATGTGTAGTTCTTGTAAATCCGATCTACCACGTATGTGATGGTTGCAGAGAAGACTTCCTTGAACGTCTGTGGGTTCATCATGGTGAACACGCAAGCGAAGTGCTCCAAAACCTCCTTTTCTTCTTTTATCCGCATGGTGGGGCAGTTGGCAGCCCGCACAGTCGCTTGGCCGTTTGCGTTTAAAGTTATCTGAAAAAAAATCCGTAATTTAGTATTAGCTGTAAAACAAAGGCTGAATGACAATGACAAGGAACTGTTTGAATTCTGCAAAATTCACTTAATGTTTTTTCGGGCAGTTGTTTTTGTATTCTACGAAGGTGACTCCCTGCCTGGTAATCACTTATATATAAAGTTAGAGTTTAAATTATGAATATGCAACTTTTGCCTGCCACATACATAACCTACAGAAGAAAAAAATACAATACTTTACAGAAAATATCTGATTACCTAATTTTATTCAGATTTTAAATTTTTGAGTTTTACTTGTTAAATTCCTATAAATATTAACTCTGAATTGTTCTTAGTAATTAGGTCAGACATGAGGCAACATTAGGGCCGCCAAAGTTTGCAAATGTATCTAAGAATTTCACCCGTTTAAACATTTTTTTTATTCTGTAAGAAAGTGCTTTAAAAGTTATTTCATATATCTGGGTTTAAGTAAAAAAAACTTTTATTTAGCAGCAGAAGAGTTTTTTTGGCTCCACTTTGGAAATCAATGTTCTAGAACAGTGCTTCTCAACCTTTTTTCTTTCGTGGCCCATTTTTGTTGCACAAACATTCTGTGGCCTAATAAATGTCGATGAAAAAAACAACTATGAAAAAGGTTTAGAACAAAAAACAGCAGAACATGTTTCAAAACAGATTATTTCTTTAACCGTGCGATATACTAGCTGCTGAACGATAAATTTATTTCTGTAAAATTAAGTGTAGGGACACAAATCAAATTTAATTCTTTATTAAATCTAGCTTTATAAAATTGCTCTATGGCCCACTCAAAATGTTCCCATGGCCCATTAGTGAGCAATGGCCTACCGATTGAGAACCGCTGTTCTAGAATCTAGCCTTTGTTGCTTTTTTGGCAAAATGAGGATACAAAATGCTACAACGACTTATCTTACCTGGTAAATGTCGAGGGCTTTGAGCGCATACTTGACAAGTTTCACGAAGAGTTCAGTCTCCTCAGGTAAAAACTGCTTGTTGGACGACACCATGGGGCTAATCTGGGTATTTCCCGACACATCCTTGATGCTGGTCCCCTTGCAGGACCCCGCGCCCCAGGTCACGGTCTTCACCCCACAGACGAGGTTACGCACCAAGTTTCGGCAGTCTGATACTGATACGTTGGCCAGTGACTTACCATCGTCTGGGAAGACAATTGACAAGTTCCTGAGTGTTTGGTTCAGTCATAATGACCAGTGTCACAAAAGGTTTTGGTTTGAAAATGCTGTTGTAAATCTAAACTGTACCATACAGTATGCCTTCGGAAAGGCTTAGCGAAATCAGTCGAACTGGATTATTTCAGTTGCTGTACCATAGAGATAAGAATACATTTAGTTAGCTTTCATTAAAGCGGTACTTTGTATTTTTTATTACTTTTCGTTTACTTCTTGGTATTTGGTATTGGTGTTTAGAAAATAAATTTGCCTTTGAAGAAGTAGTTAGCCCATTGAACGTTTCAAATATCTTTTTACTCAGGGTACTGCTAATAAAAGTAGTAAAGCGTGACTTCATAGCATAACGCGAAAATACAAAAACGGTTTGTAATTAGAAGTAAGAATAGCAAAGCTCATACATAAGGAGGTAGCAGTTGAAACGTCCGAATACATCTTTAAATTATTTTCAACATGTGTGGTGTGAGCTTTGATATTCTTACTGCAACCTCTAACCATTATGCTTCGAACTGTTAAAATGATTCTTAATGATACAACTTTTTTTCGACAAGAAATAACCGTTAACTCAATTTTGCAACAATTTTAAGGAAATTGCAAAAATCTTACCTGACTTCGGGTCCTTCTCTGCTTCTTTACCCCCAGGAACGGGGGTAGAAGGGGGCACCGGTGTGGATGGGGTGGCGGGGGCAGTTGGGAAAGCCCCTTGACTGGTGGAGGTTGGTGTGGGCTGGGCAAGTAAACTAAGTTATTAGAGATGGACCGATTTTGCTTTTTAGGACCGATACCAATATTAATTTTTATATACCCAAAATATATTTAAAACTTTAAAAGGCCAAATTTTAGTTTTTCTAGTTATATCCATTAAACTTTTAGTTTGCATATCAACTTTGCAGGCTGCTAAAACTTTTTAAGAGGGACTTTGTTCAATTTTTAGCTCTATCACAATTTCATAGTAAATATCGACCAAAATATCGGTAAAAATGTACCGATACCAATATATCAGTAGAAGCAAAACATCTATCAAATAAATATTGGATTTAGGAATTCTGTGAAACTAGGTTTTTTATAATTATCATAGTTTTAAAAAAATCGGAATTTCTTGGCGTAATTTTAACCCACAGGTATCAAGAAAAATAAATTGCTAGAAAAGTTTATTAAAAGGGTATAATAAGTGTCAGACAACCGCGTATGGCGTTGTGATAACTTAAACACAAAAAACGCTCTTTATAGAAACAATTTTAGTCCCGAAAAACTATTTTTGTTTTGACTTCTAAATATCATGTTATTATAATTTATACAAAGTTGCAAAATACTTAAAAAGAGCAATTTTACCAATACACTTACAGCGCTACTGGCGCCTTCGCTTGTTGTGACAGCTGCTGAGTGACTAGTGGCGCTTGTGGAACCTGACGAGCTGCCACTGGCACTCGTTGAACTGCCAGAGGTGCCAGTGTCAGCGGCGGATTGCTTGCATTTGGCGAAGAGTCCTGGAAGCACGTGTTTTGTGATGGTTCGAAACTTGAGAACGAATACTTCAAGCATTTTCATCAGGATCTCACGACCTTGTTGCTGCGCAAATAAAAAACGAGATATATTTTGCCGTTATTTGCGGAATTCAGATTATTTATATAATAGATAAACATGAGTTGGAACGGATTTAAGATCGGAAACAGGTCGACTGGGTTCCATTTATTGACCAAATAGGGACACTACTTTGCAACTTAAAATCCATTAAGAAATACTACCCGAACGCGTAGGTTGTTGAGTAATGGCTGATGTTCGACATTTATCATGTCTGGCCTTTAAACATTGTTGAAAATTATTTCTTTGTAGAATAAATTTCAAATCAAGTTTTGACTCGTACCACTGCACTATAGCTTCTCGTTTTTATATAAAAGTTCTCAACCAGTGGGCCATGGCTCACTGGTGGGCCATAAGAACATTTGAGGTGGGCAACAGACCAATTTAAAAAGGCTAGATTTAGTTTCATTTGTGTCACTATATTTAATTTTACATGAATAATGGGTTGGAAGGAATAAAAAAGGAATGTAATTTTATTGTTCAGCCGAAAGTATCTCACTAATGCACGGTTGAATAAATAATCTATTTTGAAATATGTTCTGCTGTGTTTTGTTCTAAACCTATTTTACATTTTGTTTTTGCTTAAAACTTTTGGGCCACAGGATTTTTTTGCAACGTAAATGGGCCACGAAAGAAAAAAGGACCACTGCTTCAGACAGTTCCCAAACCGTTTTTTTCCACTCACCGGGCACTTTTCGGCCTCACTCTTCGTGGTTATTCCCTCCACCAAGTTGAGCAGGAGTTTGCACGAGATCGTTTGAAATGAACTTGCAAGCGAATCGTCGTGGACGTTCTTGGCGAACAAGTGGACTGCTGAAGAAAGCTGTGGGAAAGAATATGAAGATTTTAAACTACAACGTTCAACTGGTTCAACGGTTCTTATATGAGTAAATTCTCATATATGAGTAAAAATTACTAGCTAGAAAAGTGCTTATTATCATGAAAAACATACTTTCGCATGATTTTAACTTGTGTAAAGATTAACAGATAGGTTTCCTAAATGGACAAGAAAAACAGTATTTATTTTGAAAAAATATTTTGGATTTAAAAAAACAGGCAAGTTTACTTTAAAAAACATTTCGCTAACTCATTTTTCTAATAGTCATAGCTTTATTTTTGTTGCAATATGTATGAAAGCATGTTAGTTCCAAGTGACTAGCGAGAATTGGCATTTTAACTGGTTAGTTTTATCTAACGTTAAAAAAATATATTTACATCTTATTGCCTGCAAAAAATTCTAACATACGAAAGTCTTTGCGCCATTTTTGATCTTGTTTCAGTTTGGTATTCATACAGACACGCTCCGATTGTATTTTTCACCTGAGCCAGCGAGAGTTGACCTTTAACCTGGTGAGTGACGTCAGCGAGTGTGCTGTACGCCAGGATCCTGAGGGTTTCGCGAGCCGACCAACCGGAACCGATGAGAATGTCCTCGTTTAAAAGGCGGTCCATGTGAGGCACAAACCCTGGGGAAACAATTAGTGTTTGTTGGCGATTGTGACGTCAGTAAACAAGCACAGTGATGTAATAGTTGCTAAAGAACAAGTGTTTGAATTAAACAATTAAGTCCAATGCGCAAACGGCGGTGTGTAGTTTAAATGCTAATTCAGTTAAGTCCCAGCGACAATGTACTTTAAAAAACTTTAAATATATTAAAAAAAAAAAAACATTTTTCAAAAACGCATCAAAACTAAACGTGGTAAAGATTGGAAATATTCAGTCATACAGCTGTCACTATTCATGCTCCCAAAATATATTTCTGAGATGAAATCCTGAAGATCGATAATAATTAAAGTCACGAAATATTTTAAAAATACACATATTTTTCAGCCATATTTGTATAAGGCAATTACAGAAAAAAAATCCTTTTAGAAGAGATGTGAAAACTTTACTAAACCAAACTTTCTATGACATTTGTCTTCATTAAACTTTTGACATTATGTCTCAAAGAGTAAAGTATAGCAACCATACTAGTTTTCAAATCGGTGGCGAGTATGTGTCTGACAGCAATAAGAAGTTCCTTTCTTAACGAGGCCACCTCAGGTGTGCAGTTTGTTAGCAGTTGTAACATCGCCTGAACCATCTCGTTCGAGTACTGGATGATATTCTCCTATAAAAATAGTTTTGCAAATTAGATCAAAGTCCCACCATTTAAAAAGTAAGTGTTGGGTGTAGTTCATGAGCCGCATGTTTAACTCTGTAAATGTAATTATTTAAAGAGTTTTTTATGGATGATTTATAATTAATAACACACAGTAAAGGCTTGGTTAATTTCCTTTAAACCCATTTCATTCTATATACATCTACAGGTGTGTAACTTCAAGAAAAGGTTACTAGGGAATAACTAGTGTTTTGTTAAGCATTTTCGGAACACTAAAAGTTATCTATCTATAATTTTTTATGGTAGAAACTCCAGGTTAGGGTTTTAATACAACTAGAATATAACACTGTTCGTAAAGAAAATTGTAGTTCTTCAGGGTAGCCTCAAGTTTAGCAAATACTCACAAAACAAATAGTCAAACTGGCGCTCTAGCTTTATATTAATTACAGTAAAATAAAATCTTTGCAACTGGCCGTATTTGTCTAATTCTAAATAGGTAAATAACAAAGGTAGTGTATTTTAAGAGAGAAAAACAATTGATCAGCTTCTACATGGCGAACCACAAACTTAAACAAACTACCGCCAACTTACGTGGTAAAGTCGAACAAAGAAGGCCACAAACGACAGAGTCTTGACTTGTGCTGCTGTGAAATCGACGAATAGTTCGGCGTTAAAGTTTGGTTTTGCTCGAGCAGCAGCAGAAGGTTGGAGCAGAAGGGTTTTCATGATGAGAGGAATAAACTCGGCAACCACGTTCTGCGTTGCTTGCTTGTACAACTGCGATATTACAAAATATCTCACTTAATTTATCATAAATTGCCGTCGAATTTACAGTATGTTGAAAAAACAGGGATATAAAACTGTCAACACTGGCTTCTGCAGATAACTCAACAACCGCTTTTTCTGAAAAAAAAAAAACTAAATTTTGAATATGACTAATGAATAACTAAATTTTGAATGTGAATAATTAGAAACTATTATTCACTAAACTTACATTTGTATTTTTTTCGAAAAATAATATTTAGATTATTCTTGAGGATAATATCAATATCTTTCATTACAATAAGAAATTTCATTTGTTTATAAATTGAAAATAAAACCAATGGAAATAAGGGAATTTAGGAGCATATAGAATTGGCTTACTGAAATCAATCAGCATTCCAACTTTCTAGGTAAAAGCTTATAAAGCCAGAAAAACTAGCCTTAGGTAAGTTTAAAAGGTATTATGAAGTTACATTTTTCACAAAAAAATAAAATTGAATGTGACTAATTTAAAGGGCTTAAAAGAAATAAAATACCTGATACATAAGTACAACAGTGATGGGAATTTCTTGCAAGACCTTCATGGAATTTAAGGCTCTTGGAATGACAGTCTGCAAAATATAAATAACATAAAAGTTTTTCTTAAATACAGTCATTTGAAAATCTTGAAATTAGCAGGTGTATATTTAAATCTGGGAACAGCCACAAGAAAAGTCGCACTGCCTGACAATAATGGCTTAAATAATTAAAACTTCGGTTTCTAGCACTGACATCATTCGTTAGACAATTTTTTGGAAGCAAGGAATTTGGGGCTAGAAAACTAACTTGTAAAGATTTAAACTCATATCTCCACATAGTCTTTAGACGTTTTAGGGCAAAACATTGTAAAATAGTAAAACCACAGTGATGTTTCCTGAATTGCTAGTTTTGCTAGAGTTTTCTGCCGTCACAGCGATGTTAGACGTATGATGAATATATCGAAGCCCATACCAAAGTAGGTAGCATAATAACGTTTTGCATATTATTTTATTCATCTTCAATATCTTCTCAATGATGTATTTCTCAAATACCAGCGATGACAAAGTAAAAAAAAATACTCAAACTTAAGATCCAGCTGTGTAGAAGTAAAGAACAACTTACAGTGACAGTTTTACCGCCCGGACTTGGGTTTCCGTGTATGTTTGCTCTGTAAGTGATCTGCGTAATCGTCCCAATTCTTTGTGGGTCTGGAAGACCTCCATCATTTATAGCAGGACTCTCAAACAACCAGATCTTGAAAAACAAATAAACGCAAATGTTTAGCAGTACTTTTTTCATAGCAGACCTTCAGTACAAACATTCAAATTACTTTTTTGCTTTGAATTAAAAGTGTGAACTGTTTATGGAGTTGTAGTAAACACTAAACTGTTGCAGGGTAAAATTAGGAATCATCCAAAAAAGTAAACACATTAAATAATTTGGTAATGGTTTAGTTCGTAAATTACCTAATTTGGACCAAGTGGTATAATTCTAATTTAAAAAATTAAAATTGATAAGCATTTTATGTAAAGGTGGTATTAAAACCTAAACCTATTCCAAAAACAGGTTTAAATTTAAAAAAAAGTTCCGCAATTTGAAAAAGCTGTAACCTAAGGAAAAGTAAAACTTACCATATTCTGAGGAAGTTCTGCATAAATCCTTTTCACCAAGTTAAGGAAATGTTGAATCTATAAAAAATATTAGTTTAAAATTTTTAATTTTTTTTAGGCAATCCTGACCATATAAAAACCTTAATTTTTACAGGACCACACTTAATGAAGTAATATAAAAATGTCAAAAGTAATTGTCAAAAAAAAATTATTGAATATAGTAAAGAGGTTTATGACAGCAAAAAGTATATAATGGAAACATGATTCTTTTGAAAGCAGAATACCAACCGTTTCATATACTATCTTGAAAAAGAAATACCCACACAAAATGACATCATTTAAATATAAACAAAATAAGTAGTAGCAAATACAAACGTAGGTTTTCCCGGGGTGGCCAACACGCTGCTAGTGAGACGCATGCAGCTCTTCACCCAGTTTTATGCGGCTCTTAAGTTCATGTTACACTTATGATTTGTTAAAATGTTTCGATTTCGTTTGGTTAAGTTACGGATTATTGCTGGTTCCGACTGTTTGCCTTAAGGCGTTTGTATTTAACACTTTTGAAACAAGAAAAACTCAAAAAATATGCCCAAATAACATTGCTAAATGACATTATTTTAATTTTTTTATTTCAATGCGTTGCGTATTCTTTTAAATTAAAATTTTGTCTATTTAATGAAATAAAGACACTTTTTTTTAGCTAAGTGCGATCGCTTTGTGGGAGTGTGTGAGAAATAGGGTAATAAGCTTTTATTTTTGTTCCATGTGTAAGGTTTTGCTCTTTGCAGTTAACCGAGTAACAAATGAGCTATTGGTAACTGATTGGTTGGCCACCCCTGGTATAATATTTAAAAATAGGTTTAGTTAATATTGCATACCTCTGGAGCCATTTGTGGTCTGAATTGCTTGTGAAGATCAATGATAATTTTGATACAGACCTGAACATTTTCTTCATTATCGACCTGAAAGTGAAAAAATGTGTTTTTTAATATCATTTTAAGATCATTTCAGTTTAAAAAAAGTCTTGTAAAAACTAAAATCATTTGAAAATAAAATAATTTATAAATAACATTTTTTTAATGAAAAGATTTGGTCCAGTAAAGCCAAAAATAAGTAATATATTACAAACAATAATAAACAGGTTAACTTGGAGATTATCTACCAGATTACTAATTTAGAATAGGAGTGGTTATGAAGAAAATTAACCATAAATATCTGCAAACTTCATGTTTACCCAGTTTATAAACCAATGGCATCTATCTTGCCTTTGTAACACAACAATAGGTAACAAACCTCGAGCAACCGAAAGCAGAGGTTAAGGATGCTTTTCACTTGACCTCGGAGATGGTCGTTTGTCGGGATTCGATGCAAGACGTCGAGAACTAGCTTCCTTAGTTGCTGCAAATCAAAATGAACAGATAGCACACATATGTTCATATTCCCATGATAACTTAAACTAATATATTTTGCTCACAACCTAAAATATGACTGGAAATATGCCAAGCAC
Organism: Ascidiella aspersa; assembly: GCF_963924565.1. NCBI lineage: Eukaryota > Metazoa > Chordata > Ascidiacea > Phlebobranchia > Ascidiidae > Ascidiella > Ascidiella aspersa. The sequence goes on along the minus strand of NC_139449.1, from coordinate 36,163,609 downwards.
AAATGTACACACATCTGTATTAATGTTTCAGTTACTTATCATAGGTAAATTTGTACATTCTAAAAATTTAAGAATACCAGCATTTTACTCACAAAACAAAACAACTAAAGGTATTATCACATATATTTGGTTAAACAAATATTTTTTAAGTTTACACATGTATTAAGTTAAAAGGCTGTCACTTTAAAAATATTTTTGTTGTTGTTACAAACTGCCGTTTTGTTGGTAATATATTTTGTAATGTGTAATAACTGATCTCCACGGGAGACTGTGATTTGCTAACATTTTTGTTTGAAATTAATTTCTACAAACAAAAGAGGTGGATTTAGTTGAGGGTTGCTAACTTTAAGCACAAAAATCTAAGAATAATTTTATTCTGGAGAGCAACAGTTATTCTGCGGAATTAAATATTTACATCCAGTTATAGTACAACCCCGGGCAACAAAGTAGCTACTTTAAAACACAAGAAACCTGTGAAGGGTTTTCAGAAATAAACTGAGGTTCTCCTTCTTGAAGCAACTTGATGAAACATGGAACAAATACATTGAGGAATTCAGGGTATTTCGGGGACTGAGCAATGTCCTGTAAAATAAATCAATATTATATGAAGGAACACAATCTCTAATATAACTACTGAATCTAAAATTTTGTCACTTAAGGTGGAAAACAAAATTGATGGCACATCACATGCATGTTTCGAGTATGAGTTGAACATTTTTCAAATTTATTTAAAGTTTTGTGGCACACTTGATTATCTCTTAAGACACATCAGAATGCACACAGTACAATAACCACTAATTTAAACACACCTAAATATTAGTACAGGCATGGGTTGTGTTACAAGTATAATTACACAAATATATTTTTTTAATCAAAAAAAATTATAATTAATTTTATATATATATATAATATATATATTGTAATATTCAGATATATTAACAATCAGTAAGATTATGTTGTCACTTTTTTGCCCCCTTTGATCGGTTAACACGGAAAAATGGTATTTTTAGTTCGGTTGCGAATGTGGCACATTTAAAAATACGGTTAAGCAACGATAATTGTCTTGGGATATTAGTTTAATCCAGAAAGCGGCTGTTTTGGCTTTAGAAGTTAACTTGGAGAACAAAACACGTTTTTTTTCTAGTTTGATGTCTTTAGAATGAAAACGATCAATAATGTTAAGGTAATAAATATGTATTGGCAAGATGTACCAATGCATAGTAAACCCGTTTTAAGACTGTACCTCAAAATGCTCACTGATCTCCTGAGCTGCTTTTAATTTGTTGTCATCAGCTAAAATGTTCAATGAATAGTTAAAAAAGAAAATAAGTTATATGAAAATGTACAATAGACATTAAATTATTTACAATAGAAAGGTTATATATTAGGGTTCCTCTCCGGGAATGCTTCAACGGGAAATTCCCGGGATTTCCCGCGAAATAACGATCCCGAATCCCGGGAATTTTTTTTCACAATCCCGGCTATTCAGCAACAAAGCAAAATTCAAAAAAATGTCATTTTTGACTAATATAAAGAAAAAAAATATTACAAAACCTATTAAAATCGTTGCCTGAGTTGCTTTATTTGCGCTTAGCCGCTTACCAGCGGAAAAATCCTAATTAAATTTATTTTACCGATAAAAATGCGCCCTGCATGCGCGTGTTTTGTAAATAAAAGCAAATAAGGGTCCAGCCTTTAATACGAGAAGGTCTTGCAGAATCAATACTACAGAACATAAATGAGCTTAATTAGATGTTTAGAGCTAATATAAAGTAATTTTAAACATCACATCAACGTAATTAGGACACAAAAATTACATCAAGATTCCCGGGAATTTTTATTTTTCAATCCCGTTTCCCGGGAGTGAAAAAATCCGGGAAAAAGAGGAACCCTATTATATATATCAACTAGAATAGTTTTTTTACAAAAAGATTAACAAACAACCAGATTAACGATAGTGTATTGAATAATCATGCAGCTTTTAAAGATTTATATTAAAGCTGGGAATAAAATCGGCGCTGGTCTAGAATCCTACCACAACGCACATTATTTGGGTTAGGGTGCGGGTTAGCGTTTTGGGTTAGGGTGTCTAAGGTATTATTATTAAATAATTAATATAACAATAATTGACCCACTCTCACTCAAACACTAACTTGCACCCTAACCCAAATATTGTGCGTTGATTTAATAAGTGTGGTAGGATTCAAGGCCAGCGCTGATAAATCCACTAAAATCTAAATTCTAACAATTTTGTTTACAAGGTCAAAATCGGGTTTATTTTATAAGCTGTTTTAATAAATATAAAGTAAAATGTGTTTTTGTTTCTTACAACGTGTTGGGCTGTTCAAAAGATCCAGGTATGATTGATATTTCACAATATCATGAGTAAGATCTCCGATTGGTGTTTGCAACATTGTTCTGCCCTAAACACCTCAAACGTAGTAGCAACAACTAAAGCATTTTATGGTAAATTTTAACTGAGAAACAGGCTAAATTAAAACATACAAAGTTCAACGGTAAATACTTGTATTAAGAAATGCTAAAAGGTACAATTTCTACTTAGATAGAATTATGCCAAAAAAAAGAAATTTACATAAAATCCAAACTTTATGAAATATGATAACTCGTTTATAAGTGACATGCATTTTTGATTACTGCTTATTAGTTATACTTGGGACAAAAATATAAACAAACAGCTACTATATTTGGTAAAAATTCGTTAAAATATTCGCTAAACTTTGTCGCAGAATCTTTCTTCATTCTACAACAATCAGATTTTCGCACACCAAAATTATTGACCAATCAGAACGCCGCATTACCACATGGAAAGTAATCGCCCTACGTTTAGACTTAGAATATTTAATTTTATTCACAATTAATAGTAATAACCTTCCTTATGAGTTGCTTAAAACACTAAAACAGCTAGAAAAATGTATTAATAAATTTTAAAGCCATTTATACCACAATTATACTTATTTTAAAGCTGTTATTTGTAAATAAACACTTATCGCCCTAAAAAATTTATTTCACAACGATCAGAACATATTTTTGTCATTTTTTTAGCGCGTAGCAACACATCACACACATTAACAAAAAAATGGAAACTTACTGCTCAATTATACAAATTTTTTTTTTTAATAATACTATTGTGCCTAACAAACATTTGATAAACACATTGTTGTTGGCAAACGCACAATTAGGAAACGCCATTGATTGGCTTACAGCCTACTTAAGTTGTTTTGCTTGTTACAGTCAGACTGGGGAGTTAGTTATAGGCCTAAGGGATAGACTGGAATGGGGGAGGGGGGGGGGGGGGGGGCAAACCGTTATTCATTAATCATGTGAGCGGTTTACAATTCAAGCAATGCTAAGCACTGTGTAAAATATCAAACGAGAAAAGCATTTTTTTGGTAAAAAGTAAAAGCAAAAACACATTTTATTTTGTTTGTTTACGACATTTTGTTTGACACCAAATGTAGATATACGACTTTATACTTAATCTTTAAAACATAAACTTTATTTTTTTAAATCAGCCGCACACATCATCATGCTTGTAGAGAAACGACGCATGTCTGTTTGTGCTTGTAATTATAGCGTGTTCGCCTGGTAAAGTGTTAAATATTTCACCTAGATACTCATTTCCTTTCGTGGCCGTTCTGGCAAATCTAGCCGACATTCGACTCAGCTAATCTCCATCGCAGTCGCTCTTGTGCTATATAGTGTCACGCTGCTGTTGGATTAAACACTACAGTCAACTGATGCATGCCTTACTTGCGAGACCCGTTTTTACTGCGCTGTAAGCTCTTTTATTGAAAGCGAAATATGCTAAATTATGTGAATGTACAATAAATCTATAAGCGACCTGACAGTATGCACTTTGAAATGCTATGACAGTTTGTTTAGTTTCGATTTAGTGGAGTTCAGATAGCACGGTGGTCATTTCTCACCTGTAGAAAGATACATGCTTATACAAATAGCTAGTAGGCCTACACTTAAGCTGTACATAAAAGCAATAAATATAAAAAAATGTTACAGGATTGCACAATGCGATCTCAAAGATAAGTATTGTCGTGAAAAAAAAGAGAAACATAAAAACCAAAACAACTTGTTGCATAATTACAAAATAAAGCAAAACAAGTTGTTGCTACTGTTGCTGTGAAAACGTGACTTCTATCCTCTGCTGATTGTACTTAGAGCTTCGAATTCGCCATGAAGATTGCCGCTTTCAGGAACAGGCGCGCTGTGAAATAAATACACAGTGTTGTAATGACCATTAACTTGACTTAAGTGCACTTAAGTCACTATTTTCAAATGACTTGACTTGGCTTAAGTACTTTGACCAAAATGACTTGACTTAACTTAAGTATTTTGGACAAATGAGTTAACTTGGACTTAAGTCATTTTGTCAAATACCTTGGGATTAAATAAAGTGTTTTTCATTAAATTTTATCTAAAGTTTTTCAGATTAAATTTGTTTTTTAAATTGTTACTTATCATCGGACGAATTTACCAATTTTAACAGTTTAGTTTTATGTCAATGACAAAACCTAAAATTGACTTGCTCTCATAATGACTTGACTGGGACTTGACTTAGGCAACCGATGACTTGGACTGGGACTTGACTTGTTATTTTTGCAAAAGACTTGACTTGGATTTAAGTTATTTTTCAAATGACTTGACTGGGACTCAAGTCATTTCAAAATGACTCGTTTACAACACTGGAAATACAAAACTACTTAGTGAGGATAAACATATACTTGTTACTAATTTATTTAATGAAAACAGCCCGGATGAATGATAAGGGTTTACCACTTGAAAATAGCCTATATATGTTTTCGAAAGTTACTGTTTACCCGAAGTGTAGGCTATGCAAATCGTTAAATTATGACTAATGGGTGTATGCGTACTTGATCGAGCTGGGTAAATAGCAATAAGATGCATTTCAAGCTATTTACCCGGCTAACAAAGCGATGGAATTAGAAAACAAATCATGAAATAAAAATAAAATTAACAATACCCTTTTTAGAATAACAAGTTGGTCGCCTGAAAACCAATAATTCGTAAACCGCGGGTAGTTGGTCCTCTAGACCAGTGCTCTTTAACAGGTGTGCACGGTGCACCCTAGGTGCATCAAAATATGCATGGGGTGCGCCAGTACGAAAGGGTATACAAGGGTGCATCAGAAACTTTTAATGAAATATTAATTTTTAACACTCCATGCTGTTTTATGACATGCAATAGTATTCGTAAGCAGCCTGCAGCCATAATCGAATCTCATCGACAGTGTATAAAACTTTGGCAGCTCCACCCGGTTTAATTAACATAATAATATTGTTGTAAGCATAATGATTTTTCAGATCGCTTTTCACCTCAGTTTACCCTTTAAGTGAACAGGGTGCAGGAGTTTGTCACAACAACTTTAAGGGTTCACCAAACCAAAAAAGGTTGAAGAGCACTGCTCTAGACTTTTATCTGCATTGTCTGGCCAACTCAGTAAGGCCAGCTAATCCCCAACACACTAGAAGCAAATCCTGAACACATTCGTCTTTTGCTAAGTTATCGAAACATACATAAGAAAGCTATGCTGCGTGTGATACGCTGTAAACTGTATTTCATAAAAATGTAACTTATTAAAGTGAATCTTAAAATTTTGACAAAATTTTCAGTAGAAGTTTTAGTAACTGTATTAAGTATTTTTCACAAAGTTGCGTTTACTAATTATTCAAACAAATTTCCGATGTTTAATAAATGTTGCTTACATAGTTGCATTTCTGTCCGAACTTTGTGTGAAAGGTGACGTTGCACTTGACCTTGTGCCCGCTTCGCTCGTCAAAGCTTTGGCACATTTGGTAGGGAGGCGAGTAGAGGTGGAGACTGACCGCCTTCTCAGTGTGAGATTTATTCTCAACGCGATGGAGACCGATCGAATCTGAGTCCAAGCAAACCAGGGGGTTAAAAACCTACTTGGCGTCCTCAAATGTTACCGTTTGTAGTTTGAGGGAAATCCACAATGGATATGCTCAGGGACCCACTGACTTGCAAAAGTGAAGTGGCACATACAAGCGGGATAATCACCAAGAGATATTTTTCTTTTTTAAATGACTTACGGGTTAATGAAAAAGCTAGCGAAAATAGATAAACAGGAAGTTTATATTTTCCATTACAATGTCTTAACCTTCAAGCATTGCACAAAACGATGTATTTTTAAGAAGGTAGTTTGCCAAGCATAACTCATACCGTTTATGTAGGCAACTTCATCTTTACGTAAATGTGTGACTTTTTTAGGCTTCATTACTTCGTTTTCGGACTTGGGCCACTCATACTGGGTCTCGGTTAGACTCCCGTCCAGCATTTTCATGAAGCAGTGTGAATCTGAGTGGTCGTGGATCGAACTGAACAACAAAAATCATCAATGTTACATGTTGACGAAGTTCAGAATGTTAAAAATCAATAAAGAATTGGAAACGTAATGCTACCTACTTCTGTATGAGCTTTAATATTCACTCTACTACGTCCTACTGCAACCTTCTGCCATTATATTAAGATTTACTTAAAACGTTTGCAAACTGCTACTTACATCTGCATGAGCTTTGATATTTAATCTATAAATGCTGATGTTTAGATAAAAGCGGTAGACGCACAAAAAGAAACAATAATTAACAGTGAAAGAGGGCGATGTTACATGTAAGCAATAGCTACTTGGTGTGAAAAATGTCTAAGTCCACTTGCCTCCCATGTCCTTCTCCCCAGCAAAGAATGATCAGGTTAAATCTACCGTTACCTTCATCAATCAGGTTGCGAGCGTATCTAACACAAAACAGGGGAGAATTTCTAAAACTTGGATAAAAACTATCACATGTAACTAGATAACTGGACAAGTTGCGTTTTATTAACAATGAATATATATTTTATTCTTAAATGTTGAAATTGTCCGTTTTACCGTTTTAATCAAACTGCTTGAAAATATAAAAGGTTGAATTTTTAACTAGATGCCAAACTTGGAAGGATAATTTTAATTAAAAGTGTAACTCAAAGACGTTATCCACGTAAAGTAACTAACGTCCATCCATAGTCGTGTCATCACCTGTGCGTGTCAAACGTTGCGAGCTCCTTCCAGTCCGCCTCATTTGCCGCGTATGACGTCATAAAGTGTTGCACGTCATCGATAATGACGTCATCGCTTGCGAACAGCTCGTGCAAGCCGACAATAAGCTGGTGGAGGGAGGCAGGGCGGGGGCGTGGCACCTTGCAAGGCGCGTACGATGAGGGGGATTCCCCAGCGATAAGTTGGTGAGTCGACATTAAGTTCAGTTTGAAATCTGAATTTGTCGATTATTTGCTGAAAAAAGTCAAGTTATCAGTATTAGATGAGAATAAAAATTGACATCAACTTTTTTATAAGAATAAAAAGTTACTGTAAAATTTGAAAAGCTTTTCCTGGGCATTTTTTTATTAGCCCAAATGTTTATTTCTATGCTGCTTGAAAAAAAGTCGAACGATCAGGATTTTGTCAAGCGAAACATGACGTGAAGAGTGTTCATTTTCCATTGGCCCAAAAACAGAAAAATCGCGTTTCAGCTATTTCTGTAGTGCGTTATAAGACATTGCCTTAAGTTAAAAATCTGTTTTTGTCAAATAATTCTTGAAAATACTTAAACGATGAATTTTTTTGTTTAATTCATGCATTTCTTTTAATTTCTGTATTGGTGAAAAACGTAATTTGGATTTTTTTTTAATTTGGCCTTTGTATTGCTGAGATTCTTGTTCCCAAACTATAAATAAAGCCCCGTTGTTTGTGTTTTGCTTGAACCAGTTGCTAGGCTTGTAAAGCAATAAAGTCACAGATTTGTTTATTTTGTATCCACGTCGCATTTGAACGCATTAATCTGCCTTACATAAAGAGACGTGAGCCATAGTGTGCGCGTCAACAATCGATCGTGTGTTCGCGCACAAACGACGCGTCGCAAAGCGTGACGTCACTGTAGTAACTGCGATGAACTATGTTTGAATAAGTCAGGAAACTTGGCCAACTGCGACCCTCTCGGTTTTATTTCGGGCTAAATTTACATCGCACAATTGCGCAATTTGAGAAACGATTAAATTTAAGGACATTGCTTTAACAAACAGTAGATTCCACCAATTTGAATAAAAATATGGAAGTCATACTTTTCGATAAAATCGACATTGCGTTATTCACAAACGTTTCGGCAATATGGCCGTAAAATTTCTCAGAAAAGCCGTGCATTGTGCTCCGTTTCCCGCAAAGCCGATGGAATTTCAAAAAAGAGAATAACTGAAATATTTTTTTCATCCGGAGCACTAGGGTTCATTTGTGAACGTTTCTTGCTCTCCCTGTATATATATATATATATATATTTTTAGTTTTATTTTCCGAAATTATTCATTTTACCGTTTTTTTTTATTACACATCGTAAAAAATTTATTCGCGAAAAACGGAAAACATTTTAGTACATCAAAAAATCAAACCAACTTTCGTTTGTTTTACGAAAGGTGGCAAATTTAAAAAACAAACGACGCCAGTCTAGCTTAAAACTAGTATGGAATAAATTGGCACTGCATTTGCAAAAAATATAAAAACTTTTTATAATATCAGCAGCTTTAATCCGGCTTTATATTGATATACTAAACTGGAACGTTTTTTTATACAGCAATGCACGCAATTATATTTAAACCTCATTTAAAGTATAAGCAATGTTTTGGAAATAAATTGAAAAAAAAAAAACATTTTATAATATAAGTATCTGTAACCCGGCTTTTACTAGCATACGTAAACCTGGAACTTTAATTAACAAATCTATACAAAACCTTACTAAAAGTAATTAATTACTACGTTTATCGAAACAAATTGGTGACATGGGCAGATTTAAACCGCTGTAGGTTGCCCTATCAACTGCTTCAATTGAAATAAATACCTCAGTTTTATAAACCAAAATGCCTAATGAAAACACTGCATTTCAAGACAAGTCATTTTGCTCTAAAGACGTAAGTCATTTGAGAACAGCGACTGAAGTGCACATAAGGCCATTGACTTTTGGTCATTACAACAGCGCCAAACGCTACAGCTAAAAAAAAAAAAAACAAAAAAAAACAGACTTTATACTCAGCCAAACCTTACGTAAGGTTGAACCTGCATTTCGAACTTAAACCTCAAAAACGCAGCAATCAGCAGGAGGCCTCCTTAGTTAAATGCACGTTTCATCTCAGCGCTGAGAGAAAATAAAGAAGAACATCGCGACGCGATTGCACAATCACATCGCGAGGCGCGCGCGCCACACAATGCACGTCGCGTTACTGCATTGTGACGTAATAACGATGTGACGCTGAATCTAAATCGATGTGCTTCTCATCGGCGCCGTGTTACCGGACACAATCATCGAACGACTTTCGACTGCGTGTTTAAGTATTGCGGGCGCACAGAAACGGTGTTCCCCTAGCTCAGTGGTTCTCAACCGGGGTGCCGCGGAACCCTATAGTGTGTTTCTTCTAATCCTCAAGGGTGCCGCGACATAATTGGCAATCTTAAAGAATCTGATTTTTGCTCAACTCTTACAACTTTTTGTGTAAGATTATAGTGGAATAAATCCAATTCCTACGTGTGTAGATTTGAGGTGTGTTGTTCCAGATTTATTGTGACATTCTAGTGAAAATATAAAATTACCTAGCGCCTCTTTGCAAAGTAAATTTTGTTTTTGCTAGTTCGAGATAGGCACTGAGCGCCTATTTACTAGGTATTGCGAAAACTAAAACTGTACAAAAATACACTATAGACTTCTGACTACCTTTTAGAAAATTCCACGTTGTTGTTAACCTGAGGATTTTTTGTTCTGTACTGAGAAACGCGTGAACTTATCGCAGGAAATATCGCGTCCAGTAATCGCACTATTTCGGTGTTTTATAAGACTTTAACAGCTTTTACTGGTAGAAACAAATCTGAGGTTTCACTACGATTCGAATTACCAGCAGTAAAAAGTGCTGTGGTTAAACAACCTCAGTTACTGTTTGCAGTAAAACAGCTAGTAATACTACTATAGTCCTATAAGTTTCGGAGGCTTTGTAGTAACGCACTGAATCTATAGAGCCGAGCTTGGTAAACTGATTTAAGCAAACTACCCACAGTTCGCGTTAGCTGTTAGCTCAATGGTACATGTCACAACATATGGACGTCCAAACCGGGCTATTCATATGCTATAGCCGTTTTTCCGCAAACGTTATCTGAGGTTGTTTAACAGCAGCACATTTCTCTGCTGGTAATTCAAATTGAAATGGAAGTTCGAATTTGATTTCCTAGTAAATTCTGTTAAAAACACTAAAGGTTACGAAGAGGGTATTTTCGACGTACTACTAATTAGTGTGTGAAAAAATTAAACAAAAATTTGGCAAAAAACAAAACCATGTCGTTTTCTCTAAGTCTAAGTTGCCAAACAGAAACAAAAAGCAGTGGCAACCTCAGTGAAGATTACAAATCTTTGCCAAGCCACGGTATCTCTAGTCCAAGCAGTGGTTCTCAACCCTGCATGGGGTTGCTATGTTAAACTCTCATGGGTGCCAAGAGAGATATTCCCAATTCTTTTTGATTCCAAGTCTTGTTCTATGCCAGTAGTAAGTAAGCTTACTTTTTGGGTACGATTAGAGTGAAACCAAAAAGGTTTTTTCAACCTTCTGAACAGTTTATGTGTACTGTTTCAATCTCGTTTATTGCGACGTTACAGTTGATCACTCAGCAAAACTCCAAGTGCCGCGAACTTTTTATAATTTTTGTAGGTTGCCGCAAGCTAATGGTGGTCGGAAACCACTGCTCTAGGCTTTATGTCAGTGGTTCTCAGCCGGGGTGCCGCGGCATCCTGGGGTGCCATTTCTAATACTCAAAGGTGCCGAGAGATATTTGAAAATCTTTGAGAATCTGATTTTCGCTAAACTCTTACAACTTTTTGTGTAAGATAGAGTGAAATAAATACAAATATAACTTCCTACGTTGTGTAGAGTTGATGTGTGTTGTTTCAGTTCAGTTTATTGTGACATTCTAGTGAATTATCTACGAAAAAATCTTTTAGGGGTGTCGTAATCTACTTATAAATTCCGAGGGGTGCCACAAGTCATACAAGGTTGAGCACCACCGCTTTAAGTTCTACTTTCCTGTTTGAAATCGGATCGCCATATGTCGGTGATCAGCCAATCAGCGCCTCGCAAAAGGGAAACGCCCACAAATCCGCCGTTTTATTTGCGCAATTTTCGCGAATCATGCCAACGTCAGCGAATTACCCTAAATCCAAGGTGATAAGTCGTTGTTTAAAGGCAGCAACAACAGCTAAAGCAAACTACAGGCTTGTGTAGTGATTTAGAGTCGCCCTTGTGTTGTCTGGCAACTCTATGTACATTGCTTTTAACGATTCCGAGCCCTGGTCGTAAATTTGACACCAGGATACAAAGGGTTAGATTGTATTTCCTTGTTCTCTGGCGGAGTTAGGAAAGTTATTTCACCACAATCGCCGCTATACACGGCTAAATATAACTTCATACTTTTTTCGAGGGACGGAGTGCTGAACAAATATCATAACTTAAATCGAGGCACAAAATATTTCAAGGGCCTTGGTGTGTTAATATAAATGTACAGCAGCCAATCTATAATCACCAAACGGACTAGTGTTTTAGTTGTTAAATTAGAACAATAAATACGGCCCTTTGAAAAGCCTAAAATAATCCTGTTTATAATTGTTCGACGTTATTCTCACTGTATAAAAAAAAACAGTTTGACTTAAATTATCTAGAGGAACTAACATCACATTCTTCCTAAGCCAGTCAAAAACTAAACAAATACGCTAAATTTGATAACAAATTCGTTCACCAAGCATTGAAAGAAATAAAACTCTTATACTTTTATTTTTAAGAATATTTTCCTTGGGCGGCTATAATAAAGTTTGAAAAGAACAAGAATAAATTGAAAAGTAGTTAAAGCGTGAAGTCAAACATGAAAACACTCTTTCCGAAAAGAACAAGAAAGTTATTTCCGAAAGAACCACGAAGGTTTGAAAAGATGTAAAACAACTATTGAAATACGGAATATTAAAGTTTCGCCAAAAACGGCATCATCAGTTTTGCTAAACATGGATAAAAGATTAACCACTGACAGTTGGAACATATTTAGAACCAAATAAATATAACCAACAAATTTGGCAGCACTACCATGTTTTCACACCAAGTAGTTGACGTTTTTGAGCATTTCTTTTTGCACAAGGTTGGTTAAACCAATGGTTCAACCTGTATTGAGCCACAGAATACGTTATTCATTAAAACATTTTTTTGTAAAACACCAAACGACAGTTATTATAAAGCCTTAAAACAAACATCAGAACAACAATTTATTCTCTTTTAGCTTTTCTAAAGGCGATGTCTGGACTTGGCAGGCACACGCAAATCCTGTTTTTACAGTAAACAAAGCAAATCACGGTGATATACCCAATCTGTGATAAAAACTACTTTCATAAAACAGAAAATACCTAGGCTAAACCCGTTGTGTTATCACATAAGTTAAATTAATAAATATATTGTGGAACACCTGATGACATTTCAAGAAACACTGGAAAATCACTGCATTAGACGAAATAGCAGACGTGTACTTTAATAAACCTCAGTTGGGGCCATAAATGCCGTTTCCCTTCCAAGTCACGTTTAAAGCAGTGCGTTATAATCTCACGTACTTACTTGGTATTTGACATAATTACTATCACGAAGCAAGTTTGCAATTTGCATATTTCCCAGAAGTTGTGTTGTGAGTGGTTTCCAAAAGAATAGCACAAAGTTTGCTACAGAAAGAATTGTTAACTGATCGTTTTATTCTCAGTTACCAAATCCTAATGTGTGTGTCACACAAATCTTTATGAACACTGTTAGGAACCAAAGTCAGGCGAATAAATAGCACTTTTTGCAAACCATGATGTACCCCTCCAAAAAAAATAAGCCTTGATAAAAAAAGTTGGTCCAAGAAAAGCTCCTAACTTTGCTAAAATAGCGCATATTTTTTCGGGTAATAATTAATAGGTTTTGTGGATATTTTCGCTAAATTTAGAAACAACGAGAAATAACAGGGTATTCTCTTAAATAAGATGAAATACTGTTGAAATGTTTTGATAAATACTCGTTCGATTAAGAGCAGGGGCCACTACACGTTTTTTATTAAGGTCGAATAAGTGTAAAGGACTAAATATGTCATAAAAAAACGTTTTATTTTTTATGAAAAGAACTTGGGACTTGACTTGCTATTTATTGAAAAAACACATGACTTGGACTTAAGTTACTTTTCAAATGACTTGACTTGGACTTAAGTTACTTTACTTTACAAATGACTTGACTTGGACTTAAGTTTTTTACATATGACTTGACTTATATTTAAGTTTTTTACATATGACTTGACTTGGACTTAAGTTTTTTACATATGACTTGACTTGGACTTAGTTTTTTACATATGACTTGACTTGTATTTAAGGTATTTTATAAATGACTTGGATATGAAAGTCATTTGAATTGACTTGTTTACAACACTGAGATTATAACTATACGAAGAAAAACAAAAATTATTATTTACCAACTCACTTAGCAAGCTTTATAAAAATTTTCTTTCGGTTAACAATACTTCCTCCGGCAAACATTATGTTTTCCATTTAGAAACTATTATAAACAATATTTAAGCTTTGTTCAGGAAATATGCCGCTGGCCTTAGTTTGACGACCCCCTTAGACTCCAGTAAATCAAACACAATTTTACGCCGGGTTGTGTAGAGTAGAGCACAGACGTGGTTTAATTGAAAAGCAAACATTGCGTTGCTGTAATAATATTTTCACATCATGTACCGACCGCATTAAAGAGAATCCATGTCAGATCAAGTCAAAAAAACAAACTTCCGCCTTTGGCATTTTCGATCCTGAAGGTCTATGTGTTTGAGCAGGGTCGGGCAACTATTTCGGACAGGGGGCCGCATGAGAAAAATACAGAAAATTTCTTGAAGGGTCGTGTCAAAAAAGGAGATAAGAAATACATTTAAAGTATAGTGTAATACTTAAAATAAGCTCTACTGATACATATTTATTTTAATCAAGGCCTTGACGAGTCCCTCGCGGAGTACTTGCGTAAGAAAAAAATATATGAAGAAAAATATGTTACCAAACCTATTAAAGTCGTTGCCTGAGTTGCTTTATTTGCGCTTACCAGCGGAAAAATCCTAATTAAATTTATTTTACCGATAAAAATGCGCCCTGCATGCGCATGTGCTTCCTAAATAAAAGATAAAAAGGGTCCAGCCTTTAATACGAGAAGGTTTTGTAAGATTGCAGAAGCAATACTACAGAACATAAATGAGCTTAATTAAATGTTTAGAGCTAATATAAAGTAAGGATAAAATAAAGGATTATGTAAAATGAGCCGCGGCCTGGATTAAATTACATGGCAGGCCAGACTTGGCCTGCGAGGCCGTACGTTGTCCTGGTCTGGTTTATAAATTGTTTCCTGAAGTCAGTATTTTGAGACAGGGTTGCGATTGTCAGCATTTGGGCCTATACTCTTTTTTGTGGCATTTTTCGCGCTATAATCTGTTTATTTTTTATAAATTTAATGATATAGGTGGTACGCCGATAAAAAGTTAAGGGATTAATAGACTGAACAATGTTCGGTCGGGATACACGTAATACCATGACGTTTTAATGAGACAAAATCAGTTTTATGAACACCTCACGCTCCAAGACACGGAAAACTCATGAAATAGTTAATTCTTACGAAACATTTTAAATTGGTTGGATGTCGTTGACCTATTTACTCAAATAGCCATCTTCAATGTTGTTCTGTAATCAACTAAACTTGACTTAAATGCCGCCAAAACTGCCTATGATGAAATAATTTATTTTTATTGGATGAAACCAAAGGAAATGAGTTTGATGCAATAATATAGTCTATGTTGAGATGGAATAAATCATTGTTCCTTTCGTTTATCTAAGCCGCAAAAATCAGCAAGCAGCTTCGATTTTCTCAGCTTGTAATAGGAAAACCAACGCGCAAAACGTGTACAGCAACACTTGACACAACGATAAAGAGTTTCTTTTCTCTTAAAGCTCACATTTGTAACGCCACCTAAATCGTAAACTGTGCGCTCTAACCAAGCACTATACAATAGCACGAAGAAAATAATACAGAAAGGCACTAAATTTATTAGTTTATGACACCGTAGTATCTTTATAGAAGTTCTTATATTTTTTGGGGGAAGCAATTTTTCAATTTTCGCTTAACATTTACTGAAAATGAAGGTATAATGTAAAATACGACAATCATGAAAGTTTAATAAGAATTAAAGTAGCATGTTATTTTGCTCCGAGTTCCACAAAGTATCTCAAAAGTTGGCATTTAATTTCACTCACAAAATTCACCCTCTAGGGGTCAGAAATGTAGCTGTGGGTTAGTTTTAAACACATTTAGAGCGTTTAACTTCTAATAAGAGAAAATATGGATTAAAACAGGCACAAAATACTATTGTGAGCTAAGGAACTCTTAACCCTGTTTGGGTTTTCCAACTGTAGTGTCTCTAGAAAACAACATAGTTTAAAACGGTTTTACGCAATCATTTTATCGACAACAAAACGGAAAAGTTTAGACGAGAATCGAAACAACAACCCTTGGAACTCTGCATTAAAAATAAAAGCGAGCAGCATAAAGGTGCATCTACTTTCAACTACAACCATTGGCTTTTGGTTAACAGCTTGATTGCTAACGTTATGGTGCAAAAAAAAACTAAAGACCAAGCAAAGGATATAAATCTGTTTTAAAGGAAGAAATATTTCGTTAAAGTGTCAAATATTTTAATAATTTCCTTTTAAAAATGAGTTATTAACTTTAAAGATAAACTTAGGAAAACATTTACTTCACTTTATAACTTTAAAATATTACGCTTATTTTTTACCCACAATTTGGTTAAGGGTTAAAAATCAGTTCGAACTGTGTTGTCTCGTAGTTTCAAGTTAGAGTTTTACACGTTTGAAACCGTCGGAAAATCGCAAACAGTCGGTTAGTTACAGATACAAGGTGTGAACTTTTGGGCGGAAGGTAAAATGCGGAATAAGTGAAACTTTTCGCGAAGGAAAAATTAAACGCCAAAGTGCTCTACAGGTAAGTCTGTACAAGAAAAGATCAAACCACTGCAAATCGATTTTTTTTAATTTAGCCTCCATTATAGTGTTGTAAAATCATTTTAAAAAGTAAAATAGTGTTTTTAAACAATATCCACCAGGAAACTCTGATTCCAATTTACGGGAGATTTTTACCCTGATACTTGATCCACTAAAGCGATGATTTACCTACAGTATATAGAGAAGTGGTTCCCAACCGGGAGTATCATTTCAAATGCTTAAGGGTGCCGAGAAATATTTGGGAATCTTTATAAATTAACTTTTGATACATTTCTTTGTGTGCGATTAAGTACAATGAATCAAATATTATTTTCCTACGTTGTGTAGAGTTGCTTTGTATTGTGACATTAAAGTAAATTACTTAACGAAAGTTCCAGTAGAGGTGCCGCAATCTATTCATTAATTCTGAGGGTTGCTGCAATCCATAACAGGTTGAAAATCACTGCTCTAGAACACAAAATAGTTATTTAACGGTTTCTTACCAAAAAAAAAAAAAAACGTCAGCGGCACACAACATAAAAAGGCAGATAGCGAGTACCAATTCAGTAGTGTTAGTAGTGTTGTTAGTCGTTACACGAAAGCCCAGCTTTGACCTAAACATCCCCAGATTCTTAACCTGTGGGCTGCGAAGTTATTTCAGATGGACAGTTCACTTTTACTGAGCTTTTTCGGTGTGGAGAAATTATAAGAGCTGGTTCTACACTTAGGTGTTTTATGTAAACTGGCATAATTTAAATTTCCCTCAGTTCCCGCATAATATAAGTACTTTAAGTCACCTTTCCCATTCGCATTGAATTCCATTTGTTAATTGTTTCGCCACAACTTAATGCATGTCATGGAAAATAAATTCTCGGTAAAATTGTGGCACTAGGTAAAAAGCGTTGGTGAAAATAAGGAAAAGTTGAGAAGCAGTGTGCTACGTAATTGTCAGTCAATCCAAGTGCAAACACATTTGCTGTTACGCGGCAATCCAAAGCGAGAAGTGTTGTTATTTTTTTTATAGGCCAGAATCTCTTTCTTTTGTTGTTCAGTCGAAATTTGCTGCATTTGTGGAACTTTTCGGGGAATCACCGCCCACTAATCATCACTGTGTTTTCCTCTGAAAAAATATATTTTGTAAATGTAAGTTAGGGGCAGGGTTTGGGGTTAGGTAAAAGGTTGTATAGACCTCAATCTGACTATTTAGGTGTTCTGCCGACAAGTTTAGGTCTTATTCCGATTTACACGGTATTACCAGTATTGTGTGCTATTCCTATTTTGAACATATTTTGAACTGTGTTTTATTCCCACGTTGATGTTGTTCTAATTTCGGTTTTATTGGTAGAGTCCATATAACAAACCACGGGGACTTATACGGGTACTCGCTCGTTATACACATATACCCGCTTCTAAGAGTTACACCTATTTAACAACATATAACCAAAATCAGTCATTCAATCTAGCAACTGAGCTACACAGGCTCAGAGGGAAGCAATTCGAGAAACAACAATACGCCAATGCTGATACGTAAGCCGTAATCGTTGCTCAAAAGCGGCTTTAGAAGGGCTAGATCACGGTTCCAAACACATATATGTGTGCGTATGTCTCATTGAATTGTACAGGGTAAACACTTGCGTATGAATGCTTTAGTGCAGGTGTCGGCAACCTACGGCCCGCTGGCCGGATCCCGCCAAGGTAATTTATCCGGCCCGCCGCCTCTATGACAAACTGGACACAAGTCAATTTCCTATACTTTTTAATTATTTTAACTACGTAAGTGCGGAAAATGTTCGCGCTTCGCGTGATTGAACTTTCTACATCTTGGTTTTGATGTTGTCTTTTGAACTATATTAGACATATACGCGCTTGCTTCGCTCGCCAGGTGCGCCGCCACATATTTCAAGGTTCGCAGGTGCGCCCTGACTTACGAAGGATAATAAACACTGAACTAGATTAACCATCAGAATTATCGCGTGCCCTTAAAGTAGTTTTATAGAAGGCTACCTGCGGACTTAAATTTTAAACCAAAAAAAACATTTTTTTCGCGGTTTGCGCGAACATTATACTGCCTCCCTAAATGTAATTAAACACATTTTAAAATGCCAAAAAAATTCAAGGCCCGCCTGATTCACAGTTGTTTTAACATTTTAATAACACAATTCTTAGTTAACATTTTGTGCGGCCCGCAGATACCTTTCTGAGTTTGGTTTTGGCCCGCGACCAGAAAAAGGTTGCCGACCCCTGCTTTAGTGTTTCAAACAAACAGTACAAATTGTTCAACTCACGTAACAACACTTTTGTCCGAACTTTGTGTGAAAGGTGACGTTGCACTTGACCTTGTGCCCGCTTCGCTCGTCAAAGCTCTGGCACATTTGGTAGGGAGGCGAGTAGAGGTGGAGACTAACCGCCTTTTCAGTGTGAGATTTGTTCTCAACGCGATGGAGACCGATCGAGTCTAAGTTCAAACAAACCAGGGGTTTAACTAAGCAATTAAATCTTAAGAATATAAACGTTTATAACCCACTGATAAATAATAATTAACGAGGGCCGATGGAATTTGGTTTGAATAATATGGGGTTAGATTACGAACTAAGGCTAAGGCATTTACTATTTCTACTAATGAAACCAAGTCAAGTTTCAAAAAACCTAAAAGTTACAGTTATTTTTTCAATATTAATTTAGGGTGTGACATTCAGGTACCACAGAGGAATAGTAAAACTCAAAATTGGAAATGTATCTTTTAAATAGTCTTTTTAAACTTAATAGAAACAAACGTTGATAGGTTTTTTTCGGGCGATCCGAAATGATATTACTTGGGTATTTGCCCAATCTATTTGGAAACCCCTGTTAAAAAAAAAAAATTGTTGTTCATATGTTAATTTTGACATTTTGCCAGAATATCCAATCTTTTAAAACAGCATTATTTGCTGGGACTGTTAGTTGCTTACCGTTGATATAGGCGACTTGGTCTTTGGAGTATGACGTCACTTTGTTAACGTGCATCTGGGTTTTCCGCTTGGTTGGCCAAGCGTACTGCGTCTCGGTCAGTGTTCCGTCCATCATTTTCATGAAGCAGTGTGAATCAGAGTGGTCGTGGATGGCGCTAGAAAGGCAAAAAAGTTAGTTTTAATCGAGAAATCTCGCCCTTCTGGTGTAAACGGAGTTATTCACAGACGTTTCCGCAGCAAATAACAACTGACATTCTGGCACAGTTAAAACGATAATAGATGTCAGTCAGCTTATGAGTTGTAGAAAAAGTTGAATAAAAAGACTAACGGTAAGGCTAGAAGTGTACAACTAGCTCGCTAGCGATAGATATGTGTCCATAACCTGGTTTGTGTGTTTATAATTTGTTAAATGAGTCTTACCTTAATTAAAATTCGGCCTTGGGTAATTTAAATAAACGAAAATTAAGCCAGAAATAAAGTTGTAAAGTGTTTAGATTGGAGGTTAAATTAGACAGAATTCATGTATTAATAACGAATATAGAGGCGACAAAGACGTTAAATTCTCAAGCTTGACCTTGTGTAGATAATCATGATCAAACTCTATCAACCATCGCTTAAAAAAAAATAGAAAATCAGATTTAAGTAAATGACATTTCATCAGATTAAAGTAAATGACATTTTCGGGTTTGCAAGCACAACAAACGCGACAACAGACTGGGATTGCCATAGGGAGAAATACAGAGAAAGATGTAAATTATTTGGCCTACTTATGCTAGTATCTTGTAACAAAAGCGTAGGACTAGTTGTGATAGGCGGAATGTTTAGTTTACACATCTCACCTTCCGTGTCCCTCTCCCCAGCAAACAAGTAGGAGGTTGTATTTTCCGTTCCCCTCATCCACCAAGTTCCTTGTGTATCTGAAAAAACAAGACAGTTTTTAAATCGAATTCGCGGTACATTTGATAAAAAAAAATTTGACGGAAGAACAACTTTACATTCAATACAATACAATGCTTGTCAGCAACCGTATTCTTATACTGGTCTGGTGTGTTTGACTTAACCACTACAGAGAATTTAGTGTTATTCATTCAAATAAAGAGTCGAAAAAATGAACAAAGACTATTCGTGCATTTCACCAACGTTACTCACTGCACTGTGGGCTGTCACATTCAACTTCCTGGTTTATTCAATAATCAAGGTTATGAACTGAACGCTAGTTTCGTTGCACAAACGTTTTTATACTCGCTTGACAAAACTATGTAACACCAAAAGGTTTGACCTCTTTTGGTAATTTAATTCTGCCAATTTCCTCGTGTTCCATTACTGCTTTTTTATGTGTTTGCTTTTAAAAGCGCCAGTTGGGTAAATTTCGCTTTATTTTATTTAGAAAACTTTTGACGTTGTCTTGTGGAGAAAATTTACAGGTGAACATCACATGTGTATTTGCAATCACGGCGAAATTTAATCGCTGTTCTGACAATTTAAGTGCCTTCATAATATCAACAACAGATTCCGTCACAACTAAAATAGCATATGAACAAAACAGAACGTCCAATCCCGATCGCGATTGGTCGAAAATGTGGGCGTGAAGAAGGCGTTGCCTCTACTTGAGAGCGCAGCTGAGGTGAGGCCTCATTGTTGTGACAAACGGTCGTTTGTTCGAGGTTGTGACGACATAATAGGTGTTTACGCGCGTTGCGGAATGCCCTTGGGTGCTTATTGCAACCTTGGAAATCGCGTCCTGGTTTGAACTTAACGAAAACTGAAGATAGGTAAGGCAGAGGTTGAGTGGTTCGACCCAAAATTGCAACGTCTGAAATTCAGTTTTGATTCTTGCTCTTAGACCAGTGTTTCTCAACCATTTTTCGCGGCGAGCCAATTACTAAAGGTAACTATCACACCAAAACTTTAGCCACCAAACTCTTTTTTTTTATCAAACTTAACAAGACATACACATTGGCATTATAAATTTCGAATTTAACTTATTTTGAGCCATGTCTTCTTATTTTACTCACAGTTTTTCAAAACGCGGAGAAATCTTGCTCAGAACAAGTCTCCATAAATTTAATAATACCAACTACTGTTTTTTAACCTTTATTCGTCGCGGGGACTCAAATACTAATCATTTTCACTTTGGTAAGCCAACAAAACACAACACATATTAAATAAGTTCGAATTGAATCAGCAATAGGCATGACTTCGTATTGCTTGCCACAATTTTTGTCACATTTTGGAGAAATCTATTACAGAACCAATGTCAATCAATCTAATCATAAAAAAACTACTGCAGTCAAGGACTAACAAAGCGAACGGTGAACCTATTTTGGGGTCGTGAGTCACGGCTTATAGGTTGAGAGACACTCTCTTACAACAGTGGTTTCCAAAGTATGGGTGGCGAATCAAACGGGGGTCGAAAGGGTTAAAACTGGGTGGCACATGTACGATTCATATTCGCCGAAAATTGGACGCTAAACTCAACTTTTTTCTTTATATTCAAGTTCGTTCCATTTCAACATAGACTGAATTTTTTGCATGAAACGCATTAATTTGGTTTCGTTTTATTGAACTGAATTATTACGTCGAGTTCGCCCAAAATCACGACGCCGTAAAGCGCCACAACTTTTTCCTAAGGCTGGTGAGAAGGTAAATGTGGCAAAATGGTTGTTTTCTGTGGTTTTATGCCCGAAAACTATCGCGAAATATTAGAATTCGCTTTGTTGTTAAAAAAATTTTCGACGTTTTTAATATAAACAGAAAATATATTATTTGAAAATAGCCCAATAGTTTGGAGATAAATAGCTGAGAAAATAGGTCGGTGGAGTAAAACGCCATGAAACATTATTAAAATGTTTCCTAACAATTGACTAAATTCATTAAAAAAGTACATATTTTATACTAATTTTCGGTATTCGCGAGGTCGCGATGTGTTTTTAACAGGCCGAAGAAATTATTTGACCATTTAATTTCTGATGTTCATTTCCTCGACAAACTTTCCTGGCATTTTTCGGTTGCGTCGGATGTGAAAGCTGCACAACGGGGCACCGAAAGTTTCGATGTTACGAAATTCACGACCAAGCAGTTGCGTAATTCTGTTTCCTTATGGCGATTCTAATCGCGATGCACGTTGTTAGCCTGTTAGAATAAGTAATCGGATCGTATGTACAACATGAGGGTGTATCTTTATAGAATCCAACACCATCGGCGGCAGGCTTGTAATCGGATTGTATGTATATTCTGTCTTTATCGTAAATTACATATAGTCGCCGTGTACGCTCATAATATTTGTATATTTTTTGAGCTTTTTTTTCGAAAATGCAGGTGCTTATGGTCTAATTTGAACAGCGACACTCTCAGATTGTTTCCAAACTTTGTATCAGAGACATTTTGATCTAGTTTAGCAGGGTATTCAATAATTAACAAACTTTCTAAATGAGTGGCAATCGTGAACATTTGTAAACTTGTAAACAAGTGTTTCAAAAAGGTTTTTCTTGTTTTAGCGCTTTTGTAAAGTTGATTTCTGTCGAGGTTTATTGCACAAATTGCGCCCTTCGAATGCAGCATTTCCTTGGTACAAAAGCAACACAAAAAGTTATCCTATACGGTTTAAAGTGAGTTAACTATCGCCAATTAAATATTAATACATTAGCAAGCGCCCAGTGAATTATAATTCAACATGAAGTTGAGTGAAGTGACGTGCTTCCTATGTACAAGGAGTTGTGACCCATCCTTGTCACTTCTCGTGAACGATTGCCACACACACGCAACTAATCACGATTTACTTGCAAGAAAGACCGCCGTATTGCGCCACGCTGCTTAAATCATACTCGGTAAAACCGGGCAGAGTAGTGCTTGTTTTTGTTATAATTGGTAATGTTCCACCGCACAGCAAAAGTGTTCCGAGTCAGGGTTGCCAGTTTGGATTTGCCAAATTTGAAAATTTAGGCTTTTTTTAAACCTCTTGGGATTTTTTCTTTTCAAAAAAAATCCAAATGAAATTTGGCTTTTTTAGGCTTTTTTTTGTTTCATTCCAAAATTTCATGAGTTTTATGTTAAGAAGAGACCAAACTATCACAACAAGAGAAAAATTGTCACAAAAAAATGTACAAAAAGAGATAAAATACCAATAAAATTTTACAAAATGCGCCAAAAAATTGAGAAAAATTGCCACAAAAGGAGAAATTCGATGTACAAGCATGATCATTTATTGTATTTTTATTAATTTAAGGAAAAACATAGGCTTGTTAGAGTTTGTAGTAGTTTTGGCTTTTTTGGCTTTTTTTTTAGGTGAGTTTGGCTTTTTTTATTTTTTCCATCTGGCAACCCTGCTCCGAGGGTAAGAAGTTAACTGGGTTTTGCACTCGCCCACTCACCACTGCGGGTGAAATTCGCGCCGGGCGAGCGCTGATTGACACCAACTCGCATGACTGGTGTGTGGGCTCGGTGGGAAATTTAATTAGTCTGTGAAGAACGACTTGCGTTAAGCTCCACTACTAAGCGTAATTTTACTTAGCGCCAGTTATTTCCTTAAACATTAGGGCACAAATACATTTAACACTTCACAAATAATAAGGTTAATCGAAGTCACGTTCGAAGCTATGATCGTAATAAAGACTCTTTATCCGGTTTTGAAACATCGTCCGACTGGAGAGTTCCTAGGGCTTGGGACTTTTTTTAAAAAGGTGCACAGGCAAAAAAAATTAAATATTTTGTTGTAAGTTTCAAACGTCAATCATCTTCGGTGGCGCCTACACGGACTCTATTTTTTATGGGTATTTGCATATGATACCTTTAATGATACGCAAGTTTTATTTTAATAAAGTTTTAAATATATGTTCTAATGGTCGCCCGGAACCCGCACCCTTTAAACAGTTTAACGTTTGATGATTTGGGCACTTTGCGCACTGTTTTTTGTCTGAAGTGCAGAATTTTAGAAAACTGCGCACGAGGTACAAAAATTGAAGGGAACACTTGTACGAGACAGATTGCTACAAAGCCGTATGTCACCGATCCGACATTATTTGACATCCCAAATAGTTAAAGTCACTTGTTTGCTAATTTAAAGGTAGAATTGCCGCATTGATCATCGCTGGAATTCCTATATTAACTTGGTATCGAATCGGCAACGATACTAATACAAAGACCGATACTACCACTCGGTATCGGGTATCGGCTCCGATCCGATACTACCAGACATCAGTTAAAGTTAAAGTCACTCGTTCGATCCAAATTAACAACAAACCTGTGCGTGTCAAAATGGCAAAACTCCTTGAAATCTTCCTGCTTTGCCACATACGATCCCATGAACTCCCTGACCTCTTCCACATCAATGTCGTCTTCCTTGAAGATCTCGCTCAATCCTTCCACAAGTTCGCCAAGGCTTTTGGGCCGAGGAAGTGACTTGGACGGGTGCTTGAAGTAGGGGGCGTGGCGAGACACACCCCCGTCGACGGCTTGTGCTATTTCGGTGGTCATTGTTGTTTAATGCTGTGTCGTGTCAGGACGTATACAAGTGTACAATTATATAAGCTGTAAAAAGCTGAAATATATATAAGACTGGGTTAATGGAGTGGTGATCAAAAATACTGAATTAAAGGTAAAGAAATCGGTAAATACCGCGGCATATTTAAACTCTTGCGAAAAGACATCAACTTTTTATCGATACAAAGGACGTTTAAGTCCTTGAAATATATATTTTAAACTAAACCAAAAATCCCGGTTCGTAGAAAAAACATGTACAGATATAAATTATTTATTCGTGTTTTCCAAGTCTAACGCTTCATGCCTCCTCTTTATCTTGCAAATCAAGTTAGTTGAACGTATTTTTTGTATTTACCTCTGGTATCAGTTCGCTACAATGGCCGTCGGGCAAAATAAAGCCACAAACATAATTTCAGTTAACATTTAAATCAGTTTGTAATTTGATTTTCGATTGAAGGTTATTTGTAACTTTATTTGAAGGGATATTTGTTCGTTGCCCCCCAAAATAACCAGGTACCCTTTGCTGAATTTTTAACTAGACCAGGCTTGTTTTACGTTTGACACTGTAAAACATATTAGAATATTTTGAACGGCTGTAGGCAAATGTTACAAAACACTGTACGCAAATAAAAAACACTGTGGAATGTAGGCAAATGTAACATGACGACCTGCAGATGAGTTGGTAAGGTTATATAGCCCTTTCTCTTACAAGGCCTGCATACTTTAGAAGGGAGAGTATACATCTGCAAAACTCTGCTGGACTGACATGTTTGTTTGCCAACTACTGATTACAACATACGTCTTAAACAACACAATTGAAGCTTTACTGTTATAAAACCACAAATGCACAGTTTTTCTTCATGATACGACGTGCCAATTTTTATCTTATAACTTCTTCCCGTGCCAAAGTTTCGTAACCGAGCCAATTCTTTTTAATCATATAAGCGATTTTTTACCAAAAATAAGAACGTTTATTTAAACTTGAAAAAAAAAACTGTCGTGTAGAAATGCGCATCACTACATCAAAGTGTCTCTCAGTGAGCTGACTTTTGTTTCTTCACACCCATCTATATAAGTTATGTGAATGCTAACCTCCACACAGTATAATGTTACCATATTAAAAGTAATTGTTGGTTGTCGTGATTGCCGCGATTGTGATGCGGTACTGCTCATAAATGCTAAAAAACAAATTATTAAGAGTAAAATTTTAATAAATTTTTTTTTGGGGGGGGCATGGCCCCTCAGGCCCTCCCCCCTGGCTACGCCTATGCTTGCGTGCCATTTTTTATTAGGTCGCGTGCCACATTTGACACGCGTGCCGCTTGTTGGACACCCCTGGTTTAAACCAACCTTTCATTCGCAACTTCTATGCATTGTAATGTCGACAATGCATATTGTTTAATTATAACACTCAAAAATCCTTCAAACTTCTAAATATTATGATGTCGACAATGCATATTGTTTGATTAGAACGTCGAACAATCCTTGATTTCGCAACATCGGACGTATGTTAATGCTGGAAGTTGCGAACTAAAAACGTGACTGGCGATCGTTCAATCGTGCAGTGAGACATTTACGCAAAGAAAGGTCCTTTTCAGTCGTGCACACGGAACTTTTAAGACAGCTTAGTTTTAAATCGGCGCTGAAACCGGCTTAATTTGCAGGACACACGATTAGCGCTTTGGGTAAAACACGACTTACACATTGGCCAATTAATGCCTTTTAAACAAGGCATTTTTTGCATTTGTTCTACTTTAAGGTGCGATAAAACCACGAAAACAGGGTAAAAAAGGAATGGCCCACAGACTGGCCTAATTTGCGGGGCACATAAATAGAGCTTTTCGCAAAACACGGCTAACACGACGAAGCCAATTAAGGCATTACGGGTGAAAAGTATTTCCTGTTTTATATCAGGAAATAAGTGGCCTCCACCGCACGATTTAGGCGTTAGGCGAGCGCAAACTTTTTTGTGCGTGGTGCAAAGTGCAAAAAACTTTTTGTGCATGAATTTTTCGACATAACGAGGATATTTTGGGCAATTTTTAAAAAATATTGCTGGTATTTTAGGATGCTGGACCTATAAAGTTCGTTTTTAATGTTTATTTATAGCGGACTCGCGTATTTGTAGCCTTTCTCAAAAGACTAGCATTTACCATGTTTAACAAAATGTTATTTATGTTGTTTTATATATAGCTGACCAATTTTTACACACGTGTAAAACAGCCTTTTTTTAACACGAATTGGACAATAATAACGACAAACATATTTATACAGATGTGAAAAAATCTTCTGGTTTCCAAACTTACGTAGTATTTAAATGCCTTTGCTTTACTAAAGTCACTGAAACTGTTTTTCAACGCACTAAAAGCGTTACAACAACCAAACAGACAAATTTTTGCGAGTTTAAACTCAGCAGAGATTTACACTTGTTGAGCATTGAGAAAATTGCAAATCAATATTAGGTTCAAACAGGAGTCCTTACCTTTCTTTAACCTATTAGCGTGTTTGTAGCTTATCGAAGGCAGCTAGTAGCATGGACTATTTTTAAAACGGAAAGCAACGGCATTTTAATGCGATATGCAGCCAGTCGCACAACAAAGCGCAACCATTACAGTAGCACGTCATAACTACAGTTTCACAGTAAGCTATCTAGCTATGGTTCAAAGCAGATCACCAGGTTTCAAAAACATTATAGAAAGCTGGACGGAAAATATACGGTAACACAATATAACGCCGCATTATATAGTATTACAGCGTAACACCACTTTACAATGGTCGCCATACCGCAACCCTTTACAGCAGCATTACTAATAATTAATTTTACAAAAGTAAACTTGACGTCAACGCACTATTCAACAGAGGTATGACAAAAGCTTACTTCACAATCACAACATATTTCGCCACTTTGTAGTAACACAGCGTAACACCACTTTATAAATAGTCAACATACCGCAGCCCTTTACAGTAGCACTCATACTTCAACGTTTACAATAGTAAGACTTGACGTCAACGCAGTATTTAGCAGCAGCATTACAGAGGGTCACTTTTCAATAGCAGGATATAACGCCCTTTTAAAAGAGTATTACAGCACAAAACCGCACTTTGCGACAATCAGCTAAACGCATCCCTTACAGAAGCTTGATTTTTACTTTTACAATTATACCAACATATATCGCCGCTGTGTAGAAACACACTAACACAGCATAATCACTTTACAATAATCAAAATACCGCAAGCCTTTACAGTAGCACTCAAAATAATTAATTATATTTTCTAATAGTGTGGTTTATGCACTATTTAACAGCATCTGAACAGATGGCTACATTTCAATACAGGATATAACGCAACTTTTACAGCATTAACGTGGTCTAACGCCATTGTATAGCACAACGGAACAAGGCTATATACTAGCAGAATGATGTAACGTTATTTCATAGCTGTACGTCACTAGGCTACTTAATAAAAGCGTGGCGCACCGTCACCCTAAATTATGACGTATAACTCAAACGCTATTACAGCAGCGTTAAAAAAAGAAAAAAATTAAATTAAAACTTTAGATCGAAATGACTTGTAGGTAAATTTTACATTTTAAAAGCCAAAACCTATAAACAGTAGCACAGGAATATTTGCAATTTACATTCTGATGAGAATAAACTGCGATTTAAACCAAATTGATAGTGAATAAATTAATGTAATTCTAGTTCAAATTCTAGTTTATACTATGTTTTGCTAAGATTTCAGTAATTCTAATTGGAGAAAACTAAAATGATCCAATTCTAATTTAGTTTTAAAAAAATGAAATAATCTAATTGTAAAAACTTTTCCAAGTCTGCTTCCAACACATCCCGACCTCCACAGCAAGACGAAAACGTGCTTTATTTAACTACAGACGTCTGCGGCTGCTTACCAACCCAGCCTCCTGTGACCAATAGAGGAAAAAGGAAGAAGGCGAGCAAAAAACAGTAGACACACACCTGACACACCCCGAAAATTCGACCAATCAAACACCGCCGAAGCTTCAATCTACTGGGCTACAGAGTGGCGTGTTAGAAACATACGTTTCTTGGCTTTTGCTGACTTTCTTTTCAGAATGTTTCAGTCAGGGTTTAAACAATTAATAAAGTTAATCGCCTTGACCGAGTTACTAAAAACTATCTTAAACCAAATGTAAAATTATTGCTCTTCCGGCAAATATTTTTTATTGTAAAAGTAAATAAAAAATGCCGGTGCAATTTTACATTTAATACAATGCCTGGCAGCATCAGTATATTTAAGTTTGTTAACTGAAAAGATTACACATTTCAATCAAAAGTGCCTAATGTTTGCAATCTTAAACATTAAATCATGTTTTTTCTGCTCGATTAATTCCAGAAGATATATATATAATTTTGTATTGCAACTTTCAAAATTACTCAGTTTGAACAAGTTACAATTAAAAAATGGCATTTCTTGTTCTGTTTTAATGTTCATGTTTTACTTAGCTGTTATTTCCAGACTGCTTACGAGCAGGAATGCAACTTTAGCATTCGGATTCTATTTCAAGCGGTTTGCAGCGAACGTGACTTCAGACACATTTAAGGAAAAAAAAGAGTAACTGCTCGTAAAGGTGTGGTTTCTTGTCAGGACAGGGCTTGTTTTCAGCAAAGATATTTCATTACGACTATTGAGCAAGTTTCTAAGAAAAGGCGTTAACTAAAAACTATTTAAACATTAGATTTAGCCACCTTTTTGCAAAACAAAATAAAAAATATTATACAACGTTCAAATGCACTTTCATTATATATGAACAGTTATATAAACAAGCATACAAGTATAAAGCTACAGTTCTGATTCACACACGCAAAATATACCACTAGAATAAGTACATAGGCCTGTGCAGACACTTAGAGGTTGACAAATGCGTTTGGTGAACGGTGACACATTGTCTTATATCCGGTCCTCTTTGAAACACCATTTCGCGATTGATTGCGATAGGCCAGTTTTCATGGCCTTGTTTATAGCGGCCGGAACTTTTCTTAGTCGCGTTTTTTTGGCCGTTAAGCTTGATAAAAATCTAACTTAATTATATTTTTAGTCGGAGATTTTTTTCTACTTCTTTAGAGGCGAAAAAAATGCAAATATAAGAACAGTAAAAATAGCCTTTGGCACCTTTTAGGTTGGCCACGTAAATAAGCACTCTTTTGGGCCGGATGCCGTTGTGATATCAGAATGCAAGCTTAAACGGAAGGACCGTACACTACCCTGTATCTACCAACTGTATTAACATACACAGCGATGACTGGATACTATAAACATGTTTAGAAAAACTTACAGCGCTGTAGGAAACGTTTTGTAGAACGAGCTCTTAAATGCAGTGGTGTATAAAACGTTTCATACTAATGCACGCTGAAAGACTTTAGGGAGTAAGGAATCTCCCGCTGACAATAATATACAAAGAAAGATCCTTGCTTTGGTGTCAGATGATCTTAAGACTGTTTATAAAAACAGGTACAAAACATAAAATCATTTAAATTTTTTTTTACAGAAATATATATTTCGCCTTATGTATAGGTATTATCAGTTTCTTAATTTCAATGATTTGCGAAACTTTAGAAAATAATTTAATATTTTTTACCTGTTTTTATAATCAGTCTTAACTTCATACAACGTAGGCATTTTTTTACTCTTACTACTCGTATAAATTTACCATTATGTGTTAACGTTTGAGTTTTTGATTTATAACGTTTAAGCGCACGAATTAATTAACGTTTATTTTCATGTTCCATAAACCAAGCCTAGTTTGCACGATAGTTTGCTTTTAAAAAATAAATTTGCTAAAGTTGGACTTAAGTGCTGCATCACTTCAACATATCTCAGAAGAACACAACTGAAAAACCAAAACGCTATTAGGGCTGAATAGTTGCAAAAAATGACTTACAATATACACGGTTCTGTAATTTAGCTTGATAATAAAACTCAAAGCCAAAAAGGTCGAGTATATCAACATCGCCTTGATAAAGGCGTTTTGCTACAAACTTGTATCATGTTTAGTTAATGTGGTTCAATTAATTACAGGTAACTTCTTGTACAACTGCCAGGTGCGTATTAGAGTAGATTCGATCCACCTGACTCGACCGCGTAAAGTGTCTCCTTGTATTAGATTTGTCGTTATTTCCAGTCTGTTTACGAGCAGGAATGCAACTTCAGCATTTGGATTTTACTTCAAGCGGTTTGCAAGGAACGTGACTTCAGACACATTTATGAAAAAACGATAAGAGCGATTTCTAATTAGGACAGAGCTTAATTTCAGCCAAAAATAATTCAAAGGACTGTTAGAACAAGTTTCTGACTAAAATGCGTCAATTAAAAGCTCGCTACAAGGGGTTCAGCGTTGTCATAGCAAAAATAAACTTCCTGTACAATTTCCAGGTGCATCGTAGAGTAGTTTGGGTTCAACTGATTCACCTGCGTTAAGTGTCTCCTTGTATTTGCAGGCGCCCACAAAACGTGCTACTGTGGCGTCACTGGTGTGTACACAAACTACAGCATGCGACACACAGTCTGGACCACGTTGAATTAAACGTGACACAAATACAAGTCATCGGACAAGTTTGCAATCCAATTTAACTGGGCAATATTTGATTTTGTCTCCAGTCAATTTTTTTGTGGATCACTTTTGACAAGAAAAAAAAAACAGAGTTGGAACATGAAATTTTTACAACTGTTAGAGACCCTTCCAAAGTTGTTTCTTATATAAAAATTTTGTGCCCCGGAACTAGGGGCTGGTTTTCAGGGGTAAAACTATCATTTTTTTAGTTAATTTAGGTCTAAGCACTTTTCTACGATAAAAAATCGTAAAAATAATCTGATATATATATGGATAATGGATACATGTCATATAAAAGGTTAAATAACAAAATTTTAATTGTTTTTTGGGTTTTTAAGAGAAAAAAAAAATTGTTTTTGGAGATATTCGAGTTGAAACGGTCATTCCGTTTTAAACAAGCAGTTTGGTTTACTTCGAAAAAAAAAGTGTTACTTCGTCTTTATGGAAATTTTAAGCAAGTACGTTCAGCGTAATTTCCACACCTTGTAACATCCAAAAGGCATAATATATATTTGTGGATTTTAAGCAGAAGATTTTCGGGACCAAAAACAGAACGCGTCTTGCTCTTTTTTTTTTTTTTTTTTTTGTGTATATTTTACGCGTTTTTTAGTGCCTAACGTTAATAGAAACCACCAACAAAACACTTAAAAAGCTTTTTGCTTATAAGAAAATTGTTAGGGCAGCATGGGAAAACCCTACTTCAACAGTGAACCATTAGCACGTGTGTACATCTGTGGTGGACGCTTTTCCAAGTCGCATAGGCAACGATAACGACCACACACATCACCAAACACAACATTTTTTGCCCTTTTTTATGCCAACATTTATAGAAAAAGTTAACGCCCATATTGGTTTTGCCCGCGAGTCTTAACCGACAATTTGTCAAAAAAAACGCAATGCCAGCGCCCTTTCAATACATCATACGATGGTGGTGTGCGTTGTAAATCGACCTAACGTTAAATAAAAGTCAGCCAGTGTGTGAGGTTTGTGTTCCCTACGTTGCGCCAAATATCGTTTTTCATTCTCGTATCGATGACAAAACAATTCTCAGGCCTCTGGTAGACGTGGCGTTGTGCAGGCGAGGTCTAATTAGGTTGCGATGTTGCGTAACTTTAAAATTACGCTATTTACGGCGTGATTGCAGGATTGCTGTTGTTTGACAGGTGAAGGTGAAGGTTAAGAACTAATTAGTCGGTTTTAATAAGCCCTAGCTTCTATAAATGGTGCCTTTTTGACCTTCGCGCTACTGTGTTTGTAATGAAACACGTCACTCAACAGAGCTGTTTTCAAAATTATTTATTTTGTTAAAAGAGTTCTTAACATACGTTACTCGGGGTTACATAATTCGGTTATCTGCTTCAAACAAGCACGCGTGCGCGTACACAATCACACAAACAAACAAACAAGCGCACACACACATTTATAGACCATCACAAACACACAATATAAACACCCCCAAACACACACAAACACCATCGTACACCATCAGTCATCACTCACACATACACAGTACACACACACACACAAAAAAGCTGATAAGGCATTTTTAAATAAAATCAAAGTGACACAGGCATTTAACTATAACAAATTGACATTTACAAGAAAAAAACCTTTCACATCGGTCCATTTCTGAAAGTAGGACCGCAGATAACTTTTGGGTCAACTATATTCTTTTAGTTGAAACAGGTTGTGTGTTCAACCAGCGTAAAGCAAACTTTAAAAACAGCTGACGGTGAACTAAGCTGAACCAAGCTAACAATGTTTTTTGCAGCAAAGGTCTCAGAGCTAATGTCAGTTTTGAGTTAATCGCTGCAGGCCACACGAGTATAGCGGAAGAGTTACACTGGCTTCACCGTGCGTCAAATGGTGGCCAGAACACAGTAAAC
Source organism: Ascidiella aspersa (assembly GCF_963924565.1). Taxonomy (NCBI): domain Eukaryota; kingdom Metazoa; phylum Chordata; class Ascidiacea; order Phlebobranchia; family Ascidiidae; genus Ascidiella; species Ascidiella aspersa. The sequence goes on along the minus strand of NC_139449.1, from coordinate 36,130,548 downwards.
ACAACAAACAAAACTGCCTTTATAATGGATTGCAAAGCCAAAAAGGTCGAGTAAATTGACATCATCTTGATTAAGACGTTTCGATACGAGCTTGTATCATCTTCAGTTTATGTTAAACATTAAACTTTAGCTGAAACATTAACTCATACTAAAAGTTGAAACGTCTTAATCAAGATTATGTCGATTTACTCGACCTTTTTGACTTTGCAATTCAATTTATTTTAAAGCTACATTACAGATCGGTGCCTAGTGTACCCAAAAAGGCAAAATGATCTATTTCCTATTTTAATCAAATTTGGAAAAACTGAAATGCTTTAATTTTAATTCTAATCTAATTATAAAAAAGCTAAAACCAATCTAGATGTCCGAGTATGCCTGCTACTGGTTTAGTTAACCAATAAAGACTGCAGTTATGCACTATTCCTTCGGTGCTATGTTAAAGCGTATATTACCAAAATAAAACGAACAATTGTTCTACGTCTTGTAACAGCATATAAACAAATCTTCTCACCTAATGTATGGCTATAAACTTTGAATTTTAGCGATTACTATTATAACATAATAGTGGCGTAACTTGTTAAAACGTTGTCCAGGCATGCTCACATACTCACTGACCTTAGTTACAACCTGCTATGCCCTACCTGTCATAAACGGTCGGTTTAGTATTACTCACCACACATCATCACTCAAACCAACGTAGGCGGATAGCAGGGGCGCATTCACGGCTTTCGTTTGGGGGCGTGACATTCTTGTCAGAAATTACGTCACGAAGTTATGTCGTAACGTTACAAAGTTAGATCTAAATGTGATGTATTTGAAATGTAACTTTAGGAACACTATACAGTGCGTATACTTAATTAAAAAGGTGTTAACGTCACTTGCATTTCAAAAGCTACTTTATAAAAATTGTATAGATTTGCGTAAATGGGCTTAAACAATTTTTATCAAAAAATAGGCTGAAACAGAGTCGAAACAAAACTAGGATTCGCACGAAGCGCCAAAATTTGGTTACATTTTGTTAGTGAAAATCGGCAAAAATACAGTTTTTGGGGGGATCGTTGCCCACCCTTAGACGCAACCATGGTGGTTAGCCGATTGGTTCGTTAGGTTAAAGTAATGTAAAACTGCGGCTCAAATAACACCAAGAGCTATTTTGTTCTAGATATTGTAAGAAGAGCTTTGGAAAATGGCCTTTACTATATATCCTTAGTTGACCATATTTGTTTGGCGTATGCCGGATATGATTGTTACATAAACAACATACGGCATACGCTCAAAAACTCATTTAAACTTCGACCAGGTGTTAATTTCCCAAACGTTTTTCGGCAAAAAAGAAATTCCTAACACGATCCAACGTATAAAAATTGCAATGCAGTTTAAACTAAAATAAAACACCACTTTGAGCTCAACACATGACACGATTTTCGAAACTTTGTATGCGTAGATATTTTACTGTGAAAAGAATATCCGGGAAAACAGGATACAGTTTTATTGAGCGCTAAAACGCAATTCAAGGCTAGCCATTCAGTCCATCTAAATAAAAAGCAGCAAACTAAAACCAACATATTTCTACCAACACAACAGAAATTTTAATTGGCAATTTGATAAGAATTTCCTGATAATACTCACATAAGTGCCACAAAACAATAATCACTGCTACAGTAAATGACTTTCTCCGTCAAAATTGACATACGTCAGTTTACCTATAGCACAATGAAAACAAATCCTTAAAAAGAGGGATTGTCATGGTTTGAAGTACCACAGAGACTTGAACATATGTCAGTGACATCACTTCAGTTCTTAAAAGGACGCAACCTCGTGATCTGTAAGTGCACTCTTAAAGTCGGGAATATTTTGTGGATTTTTCCGTAAAAATGGTGACGTTATTTGGTATTATATGACACAATACGCTGCTCTAGAATCCTACCACAGCGTTTAAACAATTTTATTAATACAACTTGCAAAGTTTGGGTTTGACAATAAACCTCACAGTTTAAAGACCCAAGTAAATACAGAATCAGACAGTTTTTAAGGAATGTATATTTCGGCTCTGCTGGCATCGTCAGTTCCTTAATTCAAATGATTCAAAGTTCGAATAACAAACACAGCACTGTATTGTCTACTCTATAAAAACTAGCATTTAAGGATTAAGCGAATGGTTTCTAAGCATTACAGAACAGCACTAAATATACATCGCACTAAAACACATCATTAATCGTAACTACACAAAGTCCACTAAGGCCACAGATGTTATACACTTCAAACAGTTTTGCCTTGTTTATTGGTATTCCAGTCGCGATATTCTGTCCTGTTACCTGATACAATATTTAAACTAGTGTTAAAGTTGCATAAAAAACCTTGCTCAATCCGTAGTATTTTTATAATGACTGAAAGCATTTGCTGACGTAATCAAAACCAATCGTTCCAGTTTAACTATTTCGTTTCTATCTAAAGACTTTTGACTGAGAGAAGAAACACGCCCATTTAGCTATTGTGACGTTTCAATAAGGCCCATTGTTACAAATTAGCCTCAAACGCAGCGCTTGTAAACCTAGATTTTAGTAAAATGTTTTTTTTTTAATGTAACTGGAAATTCAATCAGTAAATTAATGTTTTACATCTATCTGCAAATTTACTGTGGTAATTTAGGTAATACTACTTTTGTAATAACACACAAGTGTAAAGCTTTGTTTGCTAAGTGTTTAACTTCAAATGTATCCAGCAAAATTAGAATAATCCGGTGGCTAAATGGCGAGATTTCGCGAATCCTTCGTGACGTCATGGAAACCTACTGGGAAAGTCTCGTAAAATTACAAGCCGGCGTAACGAGGAATGGGCGAAATATTTCACTGCCTTTGGGCAAACTTTGAGCTTAGCAAAAATTACGTGATTTAAAAACACAAGATAATGGATTAGTTATAATTACCAAATACAAATATATTTAGAGCATAATGGTTGAAGGTAGACGTCGTAAGAATTTCAAAACCCATTCACAAGTCGGTAGAATTTTAAACGTTTCGAAGAGCCCCCCAGTCAATATACCTCCAAAAAGATATTTGAAACGTTCAAAATGCTACCTACGTCTATATTGGCTTTAATATTCTTACTACGTTCAAATAAAAAAATGCAAAAATCCTTTACCAAGGTTTTGGGTGTTAGTGTGTATTTGGTTTCATTTTGAGTTAAAACTGATTGGTTGGACATTAACGTCAACAGCACAACAAAACTGCCCAGTGTTACTACTGGATTTTGTTGCTAGCAGTTGAAATGGCTGGCTATGACCATGTTCTGCTAGCCTTGAAATATCCAGTTACGCTAACGCCGGGCTGAAACAGACTACAAACAGTGCGGACAGGAAATAATCAGCAGCCTCCCAAAATAAGTAGCAGTCAACGCCGGTCGGCACTTAAATCACGTGGTTTGTCTCACATAACGCTGCTGATGCGTTAAAAAATTTACGGCTTAGTTACTGCACTGGAGACTGGGTCAGTCAACTGGATAATTCTTGTTGTCTAAGTCAAAAACTCACTGCAAAATTCTTCTAGTTTGGCAGAACGGCGCTGGTCTAGAATCCTGCCACTTTTTTACAGTAACTAAACGAGTTGTCGAAAATGCAATTGCAAGGAAGAAATGAATAGGCTATGAGAGAATAAATGTATTAATAATAATACTTGGCCATCCAAAACCAAAAGCTAACTCGCACACTAACCCAAACTTACACCCTAACCCAAATAAAGTTATCAATATAAACCCCGGACGAAAACGTGGTAGGATTCTAGCAGACAAGCGCAGGCATAATACGCACTAATTTTCATTCTAATCTTATTTGAAAAAGCTAAAAGATGTCCAAATCTGCTAGCACAGGCTTAATTAGGTCACTAGGGAGTATGGCGTGCGTCTTAAATTTAAATCAAAGGGCACCTGTTTGAATTTTAAGTTTGGGGTTGAACCACAAATGTGAAAGTTCGAGTACACTGTTCTACGAAAAAAAAAGTTTCTATTTTTAGTTGAGACCGTTTCTGAAATACATAGGCCTAATTGGGCAAACATGCCGTACCAAGAACGCACAGTTTTACCCGCTCGTCTAGCCTAAATTTAGGTTAATAACATGCGAGTACTCATATGTAATCGATAAAAGAATCCAAATTTAACCTAATGTTTACTTCTGACAAACATCTGACTTCATTGTGGGCAAACAGGCTACTTGGCTTGTGGGATTAACGCTGATACCTATGTACAAACACATCATAGCAAACCTTTAGGCAGTGCTTCCCAACCGGGGTGCGGCGCAATTATTGGGTGCCATTTGTAAAGCTTAAGGGATTTCTTTCGGAATTAACTCGTGGTTTATTTATAAGTTCCGTGGGCCCAAAAATGCAAGGGAGGAAAAATGCAACGTGGTGATTTTGTCTATATTTTTTTTATTTAATTGTAAGTATCACAAGTTAAAACAACGATAACAGCATTGACTGACGGGCTGAAACCCGCTGTCAATGACTTTAAAACAAACGATTTTGTTTAAGATAACTTACAAACAAACGTACTGTAAATATAAAACGTCTTTACGACATAATTTCCAATTTTATGCACTATATTTTATCATTAGTTACTGTAAAACTGTTTTATTTTCTCCTATTGTGAGAATTAAAATATAACCTGTTAAGACAACAATCTAAAGCAGTGGTTCTCAACCTTTGTACTTTCGTGGCCCATTTTCGTTGCACAAAAATTCTGTGGCCCAATAATTTTTTATGACAAAACAAATTATAAAAAAAGGTTTAGATTAAAAAATAGCAGAGAATATATAAAAACAGATTATTTATTAAAGTGTGCATTAGTGAGATACTTGCGGCTATCAATAAATTTAAATTTTACTTACATTGCTTCTCAATTCCTCCCAAGCCATTATCCATGTAAAATTAGATATAGTGACATGAATGAAACTAAATTCTTCAATAAATCTATCGGCCTGTGGCCCACCTAAAAAGTTTCCATGGCCCACCAGTGAGCCATGGCCCATTGGTTGAGAACCGCTGCTCTAAAGAGTGATTGACCGAATGATTTTCACAATACTCCCGTTATGGAACGTTAACTTTATTGCCACAATATTTACACATGTGTATAATGCGAAGAGGGGCAGTTCGTGAATATAGATCGCGATTAGGCGTTCAAACTATATAAGCAACGCACACATTTTTAAAAGCTAGAAATATGAAAAGTGTATGTTTGAGCTTGTTGAGGTTCAGATGGCTCGTATAGATTCAATATGGAAAATCTAGCAAGTTATCAAAAGTAACATCTAAAAAAATATAAAAGTAGGTCCGTAAAGTTTTTAGTTTTAAGACCCAATATTTTCGATATGTTTGCACCTAGTACAAAGTTTTTTTTGTAAGCGTTTTTTTAACATTGATTTGTTAGATAATTTAAATGCCAATCGATATTGTATATAATAGTGAGCCATATTTCAATATATTAAGCTACATAAACTTAAAATAATTTTAGTAGGTCTGAAAAGCATTAGAACGATGAAACTGGAACGCATATTTTTCAAAGTGTTATAGTCGGTTTCCTAAATCCCCATTTGGATGTAAAAAGTGCTGTTTAAAAAAAGCTGTAAGTATGTTCAAAACTTTTTTGTACTCATACCAGACCGAGTAATAAAAAAGGCGCTACTCGTCCGAGTATAACTCGTTAAGGATTGATAGATGGCAATAAATATACAAGTGGTTCCCAACCAGCGGGTTGCAAGAGATTGTATTAGGGATCGCAATGTAACAACATTAGCTTAAAAGAAAAACACAGCGGCCAAAAAAATATAAAAAGGTTAATATAAAGTTAAAACTTAGGCCTAAAGAGATCCAAAATCTACACACGTCTAGCCGCCTAATAATCGCGTTTATTGTATCACCTTTAAACTTGTTACCCAATTGCTTAAGTAAAGATGGACGCGCGCCATAGGACATTTGAACAACATCCACGTTGGAATAAAACAAAGTTCGTAATAAAACTAAAATGGGACTAATATCTTATCATCTAGGAATAACTCCTAAATTGAAATAAGGTTTAAACGGCCAAAAAAAGGCCTGTAACACCTTTTACCAAACCCCTATCTCCCCTAATAATTTTAACCCTAACCCAATTTCTTACCCGTAAGACCCAAACAGAGGCAAACAATCAGACGTCAAAAGTGACGTTCAAATTAGGGCGCCCAAGCGTCGACAACAAAACGGCCGATACCAGACCGACGGCCCCTGATTGTCCTATACCCTTGACCTGCAGTTTCAGGCTTTATTTTGACCTTTTAGGCCTTATTCCAAAAAAATGGGACTTTGTCTTATGTAGACGATTTTAGATATTATTCAGTCGTGGTTATTACAGCGTATTTGGCTTGATTATGTCGTTAAACTTGTTTCTGATTTATATATTGTTTGCCTTATTGTGTGCTCCCGCATAGATTTCGTGAAATGTTTTGTCTCACATTAGAAAACAACAGTGACCCCAGTTAATAAACATTGGTTTAGGTCAAGCTTGTCATACTTGGTTTGACACACAATATTATGGAAATAAAAATGAAGACATCCAAAGATTTTTTAAAGAAAGTTTGTAGGTTTTTTTAAACCTATTGTTGGCCCAATAAATTAAAATTGAACTAATATATAATTTTTCAAAAACGTTTAAAATGCAACCTACTTATGTATGGGCTTTGATATTCTTATTACGTCTTACTACAACCTCCAACAATTATGCTCTAATGATCTAATATAGTAAACTAATATTAGGGGTCGCGTGAGTTTGTGAATACTAGAAAGTTATCAGAGGGCAAAAGGTTGGGAACCACTGGACTCTACATAAAAAGCTCAGGAATTAAAACGAGTAATTAAAATGCAAGAGAGTTGCTGTTTCGGTGGATCCCCGTGGATGGAGAGCGTAGAGAAGGCAGGCAGGTGCTTGTTATGACTTGGGAGGAAGGAGGTTACGCTTGTCTGGAGACCTACTGGAGCGTGACAGCCTGGCTGATAACTTATTTTCAAGCTTTTCGTTCTTCGCCTTTAAAACGTCACGTTCCTGTGGAGTTGAACAAAATCATTAGAATATATATTTTACTAAAATAATATTAATTGTTCGCTTTAAAACATCGTGTTTCAGAGGAGCTAAAAGCAAAAAAAGTTCGAATGTTTTTTTCACTAAATTATTAGGCTATTTTCTATTTTTTAGATGGCGGAGACCATACGTCTCGTTTGTAATGAGTTCGCGCGAAACATCACGAACATTTTGATTTTTTCCAGAAAAGGCTTTTTGGTAATAACTGGGTTTAAGATTAATTATCTCCTGCAAAAAAAAGTTGTTTTTTTTTTACTAAATCGTTAGATTATTCGATTTCTCAAGTGACTAGGACTAACATAATATTAATTTTTTTTAAAAAACGTCGCGTTTGGGTTCGCGCGGAGCATAAAAAATGTTTATTTCCACTTGAAGAAAATTTATTTAAAGATTATATCCTTCTCAGTGTCATTCACCCTGACGAAGGCGGCTTGTATAGTTTGCCGAAACGTTGGTTAACAATTACAATTACCAGAGGATCTGTTTTTGATTTATATTACCATGCCTGGTAGCAACAGTTTATATATATCCTTCTTTGTATCAAAAAGTTTATTTATTGCTTTACGTAAGATAAAACACTGAAATTAAGCTAAAATATACAGTGAGTAGCATCAAATCTTACGATCAACTGGTATATTTTACAATTTCCTCATGTGTGTGTTTTAAAGTCCGTTTTTTCCCCAAATTATCATAGGAATTTCAGCAATTATTTATGGTGAAACCCAAGTCTGACTTTGAGGGAATCTGCGAGCTCTAGTATAACGGGCGTGTTCTAAAAATGTACTTTGGTTCACATGGAATATGCATCATTATAAGCTTGTTACTTTCTCCTTGTCTGCCTTTGCACAAGAGTGGACTTTGAGGGAATCTGCGTTCAGGAAAATCCATAACATATAAATAAAAATAATTCAATAAAGGAAATTCTAATTTCGTAAAAAATATTTATGAAAAAATATTACGACTTGAGTAAACCTCCTAACGTTCAAGTTAATTCAGGCTTAATAAAATCTTGTATAGGTCCTATTATATAAAACATTTATTTTTTACGTTCCTATTAAGCTTAGCTCATTGATTCCATAAGCCTTTTAAGTAGAAAACGCACTAAGACTACAAATCAACTATAGCTAAATCAGATAATTAATCTATAATAGGCTACCATAAGTAGGCCTATTAAGACCACCTTCATAATAACGCCAAATTCGCAGTAATAACCACGACAGAATAAGACCCAAACATGTCGAAATAAGTTCAAAATTAATCGGGAATAAGACTTAAATGACAAACTAACGTTTTTAGTCTTAAAGGCTGGAGTCCCTTAAAAGAATTGAAGGCAATTTAGGAGAAATACCGGTGCAACTCAAAAATTTCGCGCTCGCTTCGCTCACAAGGCGCGCCGCCACGTTTTCATACGTCTCTAGGTGCGCCCTCAAGTAAAAAGGTTAAGAAACACTTGACTAAAATGTCAAGTTTCGCTAATGACGGGATAAGTTTACAATCGTTTATCCCCCCACCCCCCCCACCCAAAAAAAAATATATATATATAAATGAAACGGAATAATGACTCACGTTTGTGACTGCGCAGAGTTCCGAGCGTAGCTTCTCGAGGTACTTTATCTTCTGCAGGTGGTTGGAGTGACCTGCCAACTTGGCGTTCTCCGTCAGCATTCGCTCGTTCTCCTGACACAAAGTACAAGGGTTGGTGGTTCAAATCCCGGGGCCGCAACAGGGCGAATGCAAAAAGATTGCATGCAAAAACACGTACTCTGTATACACTTTGGTCTGAAAAATGGTTTTCTAAAAAAGTGATGTGCACCAGAAGAGGTCTTAAAACTGTTGAACTTTCTTTAAACGCCAACCTCTTCTTTTATTTTGGTTTGTGGGTCGACATGAACTTTTTTAGAACCGGCTTCATAAAAAATGGTTGGAAAACAAGTGGACTTAAGAAACCCAATGTTTTTCGGCCACAAAAACGTGAATCTGAAATAGGGTCCACAGGCTCAATGCTAAAACATCTTAGAAAAAAAACTCTTTGCATTACCTTTTAATTAATACACTAATATTGCAATTAGACCTTTATGTACCTCCTTATACTAGTCCACGTACCTCCAAAGCAGTGGTTCTAAACCGTTTTTCTTTCGTTGCCTATTTACGTTGCAAAAAAATTCTGTGGCCCAATAGTTTTATGAAAGAAAAAACTGTAAAATAGGTTTAGAAAAAACACAGCAGAACATATTTCAAAACAGATTATTTATTTAACCGTGCATTAGTGAGATACTTGCGGCTGAACAATAAATTTACATTCCTTTTTTATTCCTCCCCAAGCCATTATTCCTGTAAAATTAAGTATAGTGACACAAATGAAACTAAATCTAGCTTTTTTAAATTCAGAATAACACTAACGCTTTTTAATCTTTGAGTTTTACTTGTTAATATACGCGTCAGCGGAACAGTGATCGACTGGCTAAAACCTGCCGCCGATGGTTTTGGATTCCATAAAGATGCACCCTTTTATACAGAAAAATGATGTCTTGGTATATCTTCAATGTTGTCTTTTTGAAATTAACGTTGTCAATCAAAGTTTGCTCAGGATTAACCGTTTATTAAATTTGAACAAACATTTCGAACGATTACTGTTATTTTCGAGGTTGAAGGCCCCCCAAAAAAATACAAAACAGCCTTAAAAATTAGGTTTAAGTCTTAATTATCCAACAAATATAAACAAGCATAGAAGCAATGAAGCAAATTACCTTATTTGCAGATAATCTCATTTCCCTTTCTTTGTCCAACAAAACCTTTATGGATTCGAGTGCTTTCTCGTTTTCTTCAAGCCTGAAACCAAAAAAATTGTAAAAATAAGATTGATAATAAACAATAAACAGAGAGAATTGTCCCTAGGGTAAGAATCGAACTTTAGACTTTCGGAATTTGCAACGCTTACTGCATTATTGTGCAACCACTAAGCGACGAGGAGCAGAGTGGGTGTGGTAATAAGAATGAGACATATTTTTATTTCTGGTTTTACATATTTTTATTTTCATTTTTTTTCCTCGTTCTACATATCTTTATTTTTATTGTTTTTAATTTCGATCTCATTAGCAGACTTGGACTACTAGATAATTCTAGTTTTCTAATTCAATGAATTAGAGCAAAATGCGGCTAATTCTAATTCTAATCTAATTTGTGAATTGTCTGTGTGCTCTAATTCTAGTTCTAATCTAATTCGGATTTTACCAAAAATGCTACTTTGTCCAACGTCATTTTATTCTCTCAGTCAAAACAAAGAATTTGAATTCAAACTCTTTTTCTGGAACGTAATTTTAACAGTTTGAAAAGCATATGCTATACTTAAGGGCATCAAAATTAGCACATATATATTAACCATTCACATTCTTATTAGAATACTTCTCCATTTACTGAAATTGATTGTGAATATTGAAACGTAATTCCAGTTCAAATTCTAGTTCAAAATCATTTTTGTTAAGAATTCGGTAATTCTAATTCTAATCTAATTTGAGAAAATTCAAAATGCTCTAATTTTAATTCTAATCTAATATTAAAAAAGCTAAAATAAATCTAGTTGTAAGTCCGCCCATTAGTAGCGATAATAATTAACCAACCTGTGCATTCGCTGCTCGTTGCTTTTGCTCGTCTCTTCCAGTTCGCGCAAACGTACGTTCCTCTCATCCAGCCGAGCGGCAAGTTCGTTCCTTGATGTTTCAACTTCTCCGATCCTGGCTTCCATCGCACTTATTTGTGAGCGCAATTCTTCGCACTCAAGGGCTGCTTGACACTCAAGGCGGCTCGCGGCTTCGACGAGTTGAGTTTGGTGATCGGCGTCGCTATAACGCGGTAGGTAAAAGTAATTCTTAGGACAAAAATCGGAGAAAGAAGGCTTAAACCAGCGGTTCTCAACCTGTTTTGGCTTGAGGCACCCCTCAGAAATCACCAAAAGATTGCGGCACCCCTACAAGATTATTCCGTAGTAAGTATTTCACTAGACTGTCACAATAAACGGAACTGGAACAACACACATTAACTCAACACAACGTAGTAAGTTATAAATAATAATTTTTTTATTCCAATCTTTACAAAAAAGTTGTAAAAGTCGAGCAAAAATCAAATTCTTGAAACATTTTCAAATATCTCTCGGCACCTTTCAGCCTTATAAATGGCACCCCAGGGTTCCGTGGCACCACGGTTGAGAACCACTGGCTTAAACCGTAGTGGTGCTAACTTCTAGCGTTAATTGTTCATATTGTTGCCAGTTTTGTAAAACAATCGGCCCAGAGTGGCAACATTTTGACAAAGAATTTGATTGTAATTGATACTGCTAATATGTCTAACTAAAATTTGAAAAATGTGAGTATTTGAAAATTGTAAATGCGTGAGTATCTAAAAATTGGAAAAGGGGGTATTGATGTGTAATATATAAACTGTTGCTAACGTGCATAAAATGTTATTGTTAGACAGCGTTTCGGCAAGCTTGTGCTCAAATGTAGCGTTCTCTACTTTGAAAGATATTATTTTCAAGTTTGTTATGCATAATATGAAACCGTACAACGCCAGATTCACTTACGCCTGTTGTTTATCTTGTGCGACCTGGACAGCGAAGCTGGTGTGATCTGTTTGGAGTTGTTCGGCAAACTGCTCTTTCGCTTTCAACTGGATCTGAAACATAATAATGCTTTGGGTTGAATATTTCGGCAATTGCGCTTAAATTACAACATTTAAAGTGAAATTTATTGAAAATAATGCGGATTGAAAACATGGCTTGGCATAGTGCTCAGTTAAAAGAAGAAGAAATTCTCCCAGGTTAAAAAATCTAGCTTTGTCAAAATCGTTCTCAAAATGACAACAGATGCAAACAAATTATATCAAGTCAGCTAATCAAGGATTTCCGTTTCGAGATAAAATCTTCAACGCGTTTCTTTTCAATTGTTAACATACCAACAGGAAATTATCGACCACACGGTGCCTTGTAAGGGGGACTACCTAGTTTGCTTTTCATATTTACATGACAACATTGTTTTCAAAATACACATACACTAAACGCGGACCCCTAAATTTGTCGGCGACCACAGTAGTTTACATAATTAGATCATTGAGATTGGTTCAGGGCAAAGTTTCTCCAATACTTATAAATATTGCAAAAGCCATACGAGATCATATTAGTTAATATTTTATTTATGTTAACGTCTCAATGTTTTGTTAATTTACCAAAAGTTTAGTGTATAAAATTGGGCCGACAACTTCGCTGTTGTACCTACGCCCCTTATTTTCGTCCACACTGCACTAAAGGCCGATGTTAAGTTATCTAAATTGGTTAAGTGTTCTATGTTTAACTAGCTCTCATGGAGTTTACTTTGTGTTTGGCTTATGTTATCTAAATCTTGGTTTGTCCTTCACTTTGTGTTTGTACTTTAATCAGTAGGGAGGTCTAGTCTTTGTACTATAGCTTGTTAGAGTACTATTATGTTTATTATTATTATTATATATACTTGTTTTATATAATAATGTTGTTTTATATTCTATTTGAACAAGAATAAGTTGCACATGCTACTGTGGTATAAGTTAGTGTAATGATAACAGATAGTGACTTTTAAGAATATCAAAGTTCATACAGAAGTAGAAATCATTTTAAACGTTTCAAATAATGATACCTACTTCTGTATGGACTTTGATATTCTTATAACGTCTTACTAAAACCTCCGACCATTTGTTAGTCTGTTAAACTGGATTAACAGTCGATGTTTAGCTTCGCACCTGAGTCCGGAGCAGCTTTTCTCTCACTTCGTCCAACTCCCTCCTCTCCTTTGCTCCTTGCTCCTCCCGCTCCTGGATGTCAGCCTCCAGCTTCTGACACTGCTCCGTGAAGCTCAAGATGTCCTCCTGGAGGTTGTCCACCTTGGAGTGGGATTAAAATCGAAGATGATGGAGTTAGATCAGTCATTCTTAAACATATTGATTGTTTAGTGCAGTGCTCCTTTTCATTAACAATCGTCAAGTGAATAATTTACGATTTGTATATTCACAAATTTTGTTTCAATTGGATTTTTTCCTAATTCTAGTTGGAAACTATAAAATGACCTAAATTACTTTAAAGTTTAAAAGGTAACCTAATGGTGTACATAAGGACTCCGCAAAAACCTTAAGTAGTCTGTTGGAGAATTAAATTGGAGCAAGATTAAAGTGGAAGAAGATGGAGTTAGAATGGCCTTAAAAGATTCTCTAGTGCAGTAGTTTTGAAACTTTTGATAATTCGGAATCTCAGAAAACATTAATTGTGCAAAACAGCGCGAATATTTTAGCGTATATTTCCTCGCTTTTGTTCTGTGCGATTAAATATCAGGATTAAAAGTGAAAAAGAAGATATTTAGATAATGATACTTAATGTAAAGAAGGCGACTTGTAGGTATCCGAAACGTTAAATAAGAATTCTAATTACTAGAAGAGCGTTAAATAAGAATTCTAATTACTACAATACATAAAGAAAAGAGTTTATTCGAAAACCAGCTGCCGTACTCTCATTCAATGTATTTAGATTTAATTTCAGTTTTATATTGGTTCGGCAGGTCTTTAAAGTATATATACTTGGTCAATGAAAAAGATTGCTTAATGATGTCATCTCTAAAAAGTGTTATGCCGACCCTGGTCCACTCGAACAAAAACATTTTATAGGCTTCTAGCTTGACAAAGCTTAAGAAGTCCTACATAAAAAGGGAATTTTGCAGTATTTTCAAATGTTTTTCTGATTAATTAATTAATTATCTAGGATTGTTAGGGCGTGTACACACTTGGTTTTATCTTGTATTTCTTAATTAATTTTTTTGTCAAGTTTAAACTACTGGCGAAATTGTTGATTTTATCGAATGTTCAGATTTCGTTACTTCAGGGGTTCTTAAACTTTTTTTACCGCGGACCCCTAATTTATTTTTTTGCTTCGTGTGGATCACCGTAAGTCAAGAAATTTTCAGAGATGACGTCATAAATTCACGATCACAATACAAATAGACTACAGAAACACGATGGTTTCGATTCAAAAATGTGAAAGTGAAATGGAGGCTAAATACATTTAGTGAAAAACCCGCTTTATTTTTAATTAGATTGTTTTCTTTAATAAATTGATTACTTCTTAAATATACACTAATATTTCAATTAGACCTTCATGGACCCCAGTTTAAGAACCCCTGCGTTACTTTAAGACTTAACTTAAAAACACCCAAAACAGGCGTTAAACATGCTGTCTCACCTCAAACTGGTGCTTCGCTTGAGTGATTGCAACTTGCTCTTGGAGAGATTTTAGTGTTTCAAAATATTTATCTTTTTGCTCATTGCAGCGATCCAATTCCTGGCAAATGAAAAAAACAAAATGCACTCCAATCTCAAAATTTAATATGCACGAAATTTTCAGTGACAGTAGAACTGTTAAAAAGTCGATTTTCATCCATAAAATAAATATAAAACACATTTAAAAGTCGAAAATAAAAGGGCTATTTTTACAATATAGAAAACAGTTATCAAAGTGGTGTTTGAGTGGGAGTCGAACTTACACTCTTGGAAAAAAGCGACCAGTCTTTTTTACCGACTAAGTTATTAAACACACCCTTACAAGGATCAATAATAAAATACTATTTAAAACAATAAAATAACTTTAACTAAATAATTCTCGCAACCCACCGACGATAGTTGGTTCATTTCTTCTTTTCTTTCTTCCAATTCTGCTCTCAGTTGTTCGCTCGATATTTCGTGCAAACTCATCGAACCTCGAAGTTCACTGACTTGCTGAAGTAAAGCCGATACTGCAACCTGCAAAAACATAAGCTTAAACTAAACAAAAGGTGCGTATTTGAATGTGGTGTTGAGAATTTAAATGTGGTCAGGAAAACAGGCAAAAAATGGAAATCCTACCAAAAAAATTGTTTCCTCGATACTATTACAACTGACAATACCACAATTAATGATATCAACAACTCAACTGATCCGCAAAGGCTTTAAGACATAAAGAATGTAATTAAGCAATTGGAACAACGATAAAGAGATGTGCAAAAATAAACAACGCAAATTCGGTATTAAAAAATGATAAAAAGGTACGTCGAAAATACAGGATTTAAATTAAGTACACAAAAATGATGAAACAGTATTCAAAAACGAAGAATTTAAATAAGCCATTTGCAACATGATAAGTTAAAAAAAATGTCTAATCCTGTCAAAACGGCACCTTGTCACTTTTTGCCGCTTTATCCGAAGCTTCGAGCCTCATTTCGAGCTCTGCGATGTTTCGTTTAAGCGTGTTGCTCTCATCCGCTGTCGTGGAAATAACCTTGCGCAGTTGCTGGTTCTGCTCGCTAAGCTCGGAGCAGACTTGCCTCTTCTCCTCGCTTAGCTGGAGTGAGAGCTCCGAGTGGGAGTTCTCCTGCTCCTAACAAACGAAAAGAGAAGCACTGTGAGCGTCATAATTGGTTAAAGGTTATAGCAAAACATAAAGCCTTTTAAATAAATTGTTCTTAAGTTTTTAGGCGTGGTTGCTCCTTTTCATGGGCTCTAAACAATATCTCCCATTATTGGTCAGATTTCACAAAAATACACGACAGAACGTCACAAGGAAGGTGTCTGATGTCATCAAGAAAACTAGAAAAAAGTATATTACTAATTAATAGAGATCGACCGATATCACTTTTTTCAACCGATACCCGATACCGATTTTTTCGATATACCTGGGAAATGTTGAAAACTTGAATTAATTAAAATAAAATCCTAATAATGTTTTGATTTATATAACTTTATTAATTATTAAACAAATATTTTGCATATTAACTTGGTGTGATGCTAAAACCAAAAGTTTTTTGAAAAAATTGATAAAAAATTGTTGTAGAGGAAAAATTATATTATATTTTGTACTAAAATATCGGCGAAAGTATCGGCCTACATTTACCGATACCGATATATCGGTAGAAGCCAAATCTCGGCCGATATATCGGTTTATCTTTACTAATTAACATATTTTACGCGTGTGACCCTCGAAGACTGTTCTATACCCAAACATTAGCTTAGAGTGCATTATGGACACCGTAAAGATTGTACGCTGAACTTTTACGAAACTAAAATAAAAAGATATACAAAGGTATGTCATATTGTGCAAATTATTATTTTATCAGGAAGGTGGTAACAATAATTTTTTTTAAAGTCAACGCAACGCGAGTTAATTTAATGCTATATAAGTATTGCGTGAACATTGAAAAACACTAGATATTATCAACCGCAAGAAAAAAGAACAAAAACAAAGCTTAAAGAAGGCACAATGGTAAACGTTCCAGGAAAAAAATAATAATAAAATGTTTATACCATCCCCAAAACATTCTGAGAAAAGCGATAACTATAGAATAGAATGGTGCTGCATCATCTGTGAAAATTCATTTTTGTAAAAAATCACCCTAAATTTTCTTTTAATATAACAAAGTGTTTTTTTCATCTTGCTTGAAATTTTTAGCCAAAATACATTATTTTGTCCAAAAAACAAAACATTACAAATTTTCACCTTGAGCTGCTTTTCCAAGGTTACCGCCCTCTCCTCCGCTTTCCTTAGCATCTCGTTTGATGACGTCACTTGTTCGCGTGCGAAGTCGGCCCCGGCAGATGACGTCATCAGTTCGGTCTCGAGTTTTTCGACGAGGAGCGAGAGGCGTTCCGCTTCGCTGGTTTTGAGCGAGCATTCTTCCAAAGCCTGGTTTCGAGAACTTTCCACTGATCGGATTTCCTAGAATTTTTTAATTATTTTTATTATTTTATGATGATAATAATAATAATGAAAAGAACACCTTAGACAGTTAAAAATCTAAAAAAAAAAAAAAATTTTTAATTGCGAAGCCAAAAAGGTCGAGCAGATCGACATCATCTTGATTAAGGCGTTTCGATACGAACTTTTATAAAGTTAATGTGACTGAGAAGTCAAAGCATCACTTATAAAAGGTGGGACGGAATTGTTATCATTCTGAGTATATCTGGAACATTATTTAGCACCCTCAGGTGTGTTGATAAGGTGTAAAAAAATATTTTAGTATAACATATGTTCGCAAATTAAATAAGAACTTATTCGATCGAACCAGAAACTGAATTGGTTTTCAGAAATGATGTCCGATAATATTGGATCGGAGCCGATACCCGATCTCAAGTGGTAGTATCGCTACTCCGATACTATGTTGGTTGTGCCGGTTCGATAGCAATACATACATAGAAATTTTGGCGATGCTTTCTAAAGCAGCAAATCAACCTTAAAATGTTAGTTTTTACTTTTTATGAGATTTGACTTTAGTCATTTCATAATTTATTGTTTACAACACTGGACAATTCACCTGTTGAAGCTTGCTCCGAACATCATCCAGTTCTCGTCGTTGGTCGTTGAGTTGTTTGTCGACCGACTTCAGAGTTATACGTAAGTCCTCAATTTCACCGCTTTTAACTGCAAAAGAAGCGTTTATTTAAAGTACAATAGTTGCGCAAATGACCTGTTTGTTGATAGCATTAAACATCGAATGCCTTTGGAACGGCTTATCGAAATCAGTCGACCTGAACAAGAATATTGTGCAAGGAAGGCAGGCTAGAAAAATAACAATAGCCTGCTGTAAGGTTCGAACTCGCGACCTCGGCCATACCGGGACTATACCAACTGAGCTACGCAGGTTAAGATGGAAACGAGTCGAGAAACAACCATATCCATACCACCGTTTCCGGCTGCATCCTGTTCGTAAACATAGTCTGCGGTGAGCTTCGAACTCCCGGCCTCGGTCATACCAGGACCAACGCTCTACCAACTGAGCTACACAGGCTCAGAGGGGAGCAAGTTTAGAAACAACCATAGCACTGTTGTCTGCTGCACCCTTTTCGTACATACAACCTCAAATTAATCGGATTAATAGACCATACTCAGCAAATAAAACGTTAATATACAAAATGTGTTTTTCTGTGATTAAGCCCTCCTGTCGTATAGGCCAACGAACTTGTGCAATATAATGGATGCCGTTAATGTTGATCAGTACGACTTTATAAGAGCTGAATCACAGAATAAAATTTTGCGTAGATGTACGTTTCAGCAGCATTGGACGTTATACAAAAATCTTATTTGCGGGAGTGAGTTTTAATAGATCATGGAAACGTTGGCGTCAGACTTTAAATGAAGTATGTCATGGAAAATTTAAATGAAGTATGTCATGAAAAAGAAACACGGCAATGTGTGTTTTAACTTAATTCGGCATATTTTACCAAAAACAATAAATTTGTTTAATAAAGAATAAAAGTGGATTAATTGAACAAAATTTAACAAATTGTTATTAATAAACCAAACTAACAGTTCAGAAAAAAACGAGAGAAAATAAAACTTCAAACCTACTTCCATTCTCGAACTTAAGGCTGTCAATTTGTTTTTCTTGATCTTTCAAATCACTTTTGAGCTTTTCTTGGGACTCGACGTTGGTTTCTTTCTGCTTGATCATGGCCTGCAGTGGAAAAAGTCACCTGTTAAGTAGTCAACAGTGAACTATTTTTGCAAGTGGCTATTCAACCGGTGCGCTATTTTACGCTTGCACCAATACGTGATTATTGATTAATTTGGGGTTTGTTTTGCGTTTGGGTGGTGGTAGATTTATTTAATTTTCCGAGTTTTGCACAATTTTAATGATTTTTTTTCCGAGATTGATTTGAACTACTTTTTGAGCCGGGTAAATAGCCCCAGGAGGTGCCTAGATAGGCTATTTGGCCGGATCGCTATTTTACGCTTGCACCCTTTAGTGATTATTCATTGAAATTGGGTTTGTGGGCTTAGCGTTTAGGTGGGGGAAGTATTATATTTAATTTTGCGAGTTTTTGATAATTTAAATGATTTTTTTTAAATCAATTTAAAGTATTTGTTAGCTGGGTAAATAGCCTCAGGAGGTGCCTATAGGCTATTTGACCAGATCGCTATTTTACACTTGTACCCGTTAGTGATTATGTGTCGATTTGAACTACTTGTGCCCGGGTGAAAAGCTCCTTACTTTTTTGTATTAAGATCTTCAACAGGGCAAACCCTTGCTTAGAAAATTAAGTCGCAAAAGGGAAATTGTGGTCGAGGTGATTGGCCGTTGGTTTTTTCTGCAAGTTTCCGCAGATTAAAAAATGAGAAGAATTAATAAGCTGGACTAGAGTCTCCGTATAAAAATTAGATTCTGGGTGTATTTTTTGTGTGTAAATGTGTTTGTGTGTTTGTGTACGAGTTTGTGTGTTTTTTGCGTAGGCGTGTTTGAGTGTTAGTGTGTCTTTATGTCTATGAATGCATGCGGCTGTTTTTCTCTAGGTATGCGTTTGCCGTTGTTTCAGTACAAATGCTGATGTGTTCGTATGCTATTTCTACAGTACTGATCAAATTAGTGCAACAAGAGAAAACAACTAGTCTCTTGTCAGGTTCGAACTCACGACCTCCGGTTATACCGGGACTTTCGTTTGCTGTTCATGTATATTTTTGTTTGTTTGTATTTCTGTCACATTTTCAAGTTTTCAAACCTGTTGTACAAGCTTCCATTTTCCCTCGAACGATCCCAGCTCTTCCTTCAGTTTATTCGACTCCCTCTCCAGCTGCTGCACTTGCTCTTCCAGTGCCTTCTTTCCCTCCCTCTCCGTTTCAAGTTCGACCATAAGCGAAGCAGATTTCATCTCATTGTTTACTTGGACGTCCATAAGGTTGAACGAACCTGAACAAAACTCGAACTTTATTGATGTAAATATAAGTTAAAAATATAAACAACCTACCCGCAGGTGTTATAGCCCACTTAGTTCAGCGTGCTACCTGAATGGTACAACATTACAGGAAAGTCAGCAAAACAGCGCTCGTAAGCTTACTAAGTTTTACACGTGATAGTTTTGATAGTTCTTTGCAAACTACAACTGTTTTTATGTCCGAAAACATAATAACAAATATTGACGGTGGCCGTGTTAAAAAGCAGGCCGGGGATTCAGGTAGAAATCCGGCTACGACCCACAATATGAATCCGAGTTCTATTCCGTCTCTGCAGCTCGGTTGAAACTTTTTTGTTTTCATGTTTTTTGTGTTGTTTTAGTTTGCGTGGAAAGGCTGCATTCCCTAACGTTGGATACAATAAGTCTTGGACGAGCTTGTTTTTAGTATAGTATGTCTTGAAGCAAGAGCTTAATATTAACAAAAAATCAACTGTGACACATTCCATGTTGATAAGCATGCCAATTGAATTAACATAAAGTGTCTCTGTGTGCATCTGTGTGCATCTGTGTGCATCTGTGTGCATCTGTGTGCACTAACTCACCATCCGCCCCAAAGTCGAGTGAGTCGTTTACCGACGGAGTCAGCCGAAGTAACTTTCTTGAGCTTGAACCGTTCGACTCTGACCACAACAAGCTCTGGAAGTAAAGGAAAATATTCATAAACCTATCAGTGTAAATTGTCTATAAACACAAATCGTTAAATTGGCAATTATTTTAAAAGTAAGTGCCAAGGAAAAACATATTCCTACATCCTTGGTATAAGACAAATTTAAAACGTTTTAAATGCTACCTACTTCTGTATATACTTTGATTTTTACCACGTATACTTTGATTTTTACCCGTACAACCTTCAACCATTATGCTATAAAGCTTTGCACGGTTATATCCATTTTTGATTAATTACAGCTAATTATTCAAAAAGACAAGTTTTCAAAACAGATTATCGATACTATCTCGCATCGGGTATCGCAACAGATCCGATATTATCGGTCATCCACAAGCAGCAACATACCCTCTTCTGCGGTGTTGTTACGGTGCGGAGTGTCGAGTTGTGGATTTCATTCAACTGCTTCAGCTGCGCTCTGGCGCCCTCCTGTGCATCCACCAGCATTTTTTCGGCGAGTTCCTTCTCCCGTTTCGCTGTAGCGAGTTCGGCCTCGAGAGCGGTCACCTTAGCCCTAAGAACACAGGATCATGATAGGTTGCGCAATGCCAGATTTTAAGCGCTTTTAGCCATTTTTTGTCAAATTGGAGACTTCAACGGTAGAAATCTGCGATTAATTTATTGCTATAAAAAACGTGAAAAAATACGATAACCTTAACCGTTCAAAACGATTAAAAAGTTTAAAAAGCTTAAACAATAGATAAAACTGTTCTGTATTTTTGTAAATGTACCTTTTTAACCTCAAGGTTTAATTCTACATAGTGTTTTTTATGGTTTTAGTTTAATTCAAAGAAATTAGAAAAGTGTTTTTGGCTTTGAAGGCGATTCTTTATTATAAAACATGAAAACCGTACCAAAATTGTAAAAGCAATTAAATGAAATATAAAAACGCAAGAAATGGGCAGCTATGTGTGATTTAACAATAACCAAACCTATTGCTTGAGTTATGTTCCTGGTAATAATATAAGTTTTGTAAATAGCGGTGGCTCACATAATCTTTGCTTCTTCTTCTTTTCGTTTGACCTTGGAGCTTTCAAGTTCAGCTTGGAGACCTTGAACTTTCACCTCGAGGTTTGACCTTGCGTTGTCGAAGGTCACTGAAAAATAATGAAAAACTTTGAATAGTTGAACTGGAAGAGAGTAGAATAAAAAAAGATTTGATCGAAGCAGATCGCTCAAAGGTTTTTTTAGGAAATTTAATTTTACCCGAATGATGAATTACTCATTTGAGGTAACTATTTGCAGTTTTTTAATATTTCTATTGAACTTCAAATACTCTTAAATATACAGGGCGTCCATAAGTCTCTTTACAATTTAAAAAAATATTAAAAAGTGAAATGATCACATATCGCAATGAGGTTTGTTCTATGTTAATCAGTATTTCATAAAGGTTTTATTGACACTAAAATTCATTGTTACAGACAAAATTTCTTTATTAACCGTTTAGATGTGCTTCGTGCAACTGATGGTGCCCATATGGAAGTGTTTTAAATAAACTAATGACATTTTTAATTTTTTTTAATCAAATGTTGTTTAAATGTTTAGAAGTGTATTTAATGTGTCAATAAAAACTTTATGAAATACTGATTAACATAAAACAAACCTCATTGCGATATTTCATCATTTTACTTTTTAATAATTTTTTAAATTGTAAAGAGACTTTATGGACACCCTGTATATTGAACAAAAGACGATGTATTTTGGGAAGTAGGTAAGTGAGAAACACGATTTATGCACCATTTTTCTGTGAGCAGGGCAGAAAAAACGACAAAAAATAGAACAGTTCGGATGTGTGGATTCCACAAAACTGAAAAAAAGCCAATATATTAGAGAATCTACAACCCTATAGAAAATTATTTTACAAGCTCGATAATTTTTCACAGTCCTATATAAAAAAAATAAAACAATTTGCAGTTCCCAGGGGAAACCGAAGTCAGCTGCTAATCAGTGTTGGCATTCATATGTAATCCACAACAAACCACGGTCAAGGAGTCAATTTAGCGCAGTGAGAAAAATAACCAAATATCGGCCAAATACCAGTGTTTGTGTCGTTTTCGTTTTCATCTTTCGTAAGTCGCTGAAATTCCGCGATCAGTTCAGCTTTTCGATTTGCAGTGAACTGAAACAACACAACGTTATTTCGAGCAAGTGTTTGCATTACCGCACTCGTATATGATATATAGACAACTGCAAGCCATATAATTTGGGGCTTACTGGTTGGAGGTTTAGTTAGACGTAGTGAGAATATCATCAAAGCCCATAAAGAAGTAGGTAACAATTTGCGAACGCTTAAAATAAATTTTATTAAACTGGTTGCAGGTTGTAGTTAAACGTAGTAAGAAGATTGAAGTCTGTATCGAAGTCGGTAGCATTTTGAACGTTTTGAATATTTCTTTATTCATTTTTAACGTCCATAATGGCCGGGGGTATATTCAAAACGTTCAAAAAATGATATCTACTTCTGGATAGGCTTTGATATTCTTACTATATCAAGCCATACAAATATGTAAAATACAGTTTCATTAGGAAATATGGCAGTTAGTAAGTTTTTCTTGAATGGCTTAATATCTACTAATAAATTTATTGTTTTTTATTATTTTTGGAAAGTGTGTTTCAAACTTACATTATTATTAATTGTAAAACTGTTCTTCCGACAGAATTTTTTTTAAATGTAGGCCTACCGACGTGAAAAAATTATTCTTCAGAGTAAGTTC
The DNA here is from genome assembly GCF_963924565.1 of Ascidiella aspersa. Taxonomy (NCBI): domain Eukaryota; kingdom Metazoa; phylum Chordata; class Ascidiacea; order Phlebobranchia; family Ascidiidae; genus Ascidiella; species Ascidiella aspersa. The sequence goes on along the minus strand of NC_139449.1, from coordinate 36,107,304 downwards.
ATGTATAGGTTATCAGAACGTCGGTAGATTTAAGAAAAATTTTATAATTGATACAATGTCTGGCAGCAACAGTTATTCATACATTCTAGTATTTTTAGTTTACCTCAATAAATTCCTTCACTGTGGGCAATGACTTGAGACGCTCGATATCCATTTTCAAATCGTCGTTGTTCTTGCTCAATATCGCCACTTGGGGGTGACATTGGAGCTGAGCAAAACGTGAACATGTTCATTTTACGGCGGTAATATTATACAAGCCTTTGCATAGAATTTTATCGTTCAAACATTCACATTTAACCAATAGGGATATTATTATTTATATTGTATTACTATTATGCATATATAAGACGATTTTTTAGTTTATGGACAAACTTAATTAAACGTTAGTCAAAGTCCATCAAAATAGTTTTGTATTCTTAGACTTTGCTGAGTTTACTTAATAAGTAAGAATACCAACACCACAAACACAGCATTTACGCACATACACCTTTTGGGGACTTTTAAACTATATTTTATGGCTTGGTATGTTCAACCTATGGTTGGTTTTCAATCATTCCAAAAATTGCGTTTAAATTCGAAGTAACAAATTTTTACCTCAAAACACAAATTTAATAAAGCAAAGCAAGCGACTATTAATAAATTTATCGAAAAAACGACAGCAAAATGTAAAACGCGAAACTAAAAAAAATGGTGGAAATGTGTGCAACCAGTCTGTACAACAGGAACCAGTTTGTATCGCTGATTGGGTCCGATTTAATATCATCGTACAACCTTACCCACACAAACATAGAATTCGCAAACCTGTGTGTTGAGCGTCCTGATTTCTCGCTTCAGGGATTCCACCTCTTCGCTGACGTCATCGCCCGTCAGGGATTCCCCGGTCGCTCTCTCGCGCATGCGCAGAATGGTCGAGTCGCGGAACTTGACGATCATTCGCGCCGACAGCACCGCCTTCTCCGTCTTGCTGATGACGTGCTGCAGTGACGTCACTTTGGCTTTGACGTCATCCGAGTCCTCGCTGTGACGACGCCACATCTCCATGGCCTCGAGGAAGTACTGCTGGTAGTCTACGTCACCTGTATGACGTAATCGACACGAAATAAAATTTAATACTTTAGTTTTTAAGCACAAGGTTGCCAATTTTTAAACGACTTTTAAAAAATTAAATAAAAACTTAACTATTTGCAAGGAAACTTGCTGTGCTGCATAAAAATATGGATTTTCCCTGATTTAGGTGAAGAACTAAAAGTTGATGCTTTAGTCACATTTAGATACTACGTCAGAGTACTATATTACGTCACAACACCATTAGCGCTACAGCATTATTACTTTTATGTAATTATAATAGATGGTGTGACGGGAAAATAATCAATGAAATAAAAGTGTTAAGTCTAGTTTAAGTACAACGTTGCAAAAATTAAGAAAAAATCAATAAATAAAGTAGAAAAATGATATAAATTAGTATTTTTTGTTACAATTTGCAAAGAAATTGTTGCGCTGCATGAAATTACGGATTTTCCCTCATTTCGATTCAAATAAACAAGTGTTTTGGTTCGAATAGGCGAAACTGCATTGCGCGATTATGACGTAACAACAGAGCGTTGTTTCCACGACATTTGAAACTAAACGATATAGATTAATTAATTTGAGAAAAACTCACTAATGAAAATGTGATTTGTGTAAGAAAATAATTATGATTATACAAAGAGATAAAATATTTGGCTGATGTATAAGATATACAGGGCGGTTGAACAGACAATTTTTTTGACAACCAAACAATGTGATTAACATACCTTCTACGTAATGCTTAGAATTGTCTTCTTTTTCAGCCAAAAGCCGCTGTAATCTTTTCACTTCGTTCTGAAAAAACAAAACAATTAGAAATGAGAAAAGCTGCAGAGGATTCGGCTTAGAACGTATAGGTTTTAATGCACTAACTTCAATCGAATGAGTTAAAAACTATGTTTGCTCACAAGTTTGTAATAAGCAAAAAAAATTATAATAATAACAGCAATTTTCGTCATTACTTCTGCTAAAAAAGCAAAATGATAAAAGTGCAAAGATTTTTTTTTATTAAAGTTCACTATACAGGATTGGAAATGGCAAATCATGACTAAAATACAGAAATAATTTGGTCATAAATCGACACTGATATTACCTTAGTGTCGGACGAGTAATTATCCCAAGATATTATTGGACAACCCTTAAAGTGCGTACTAGTTATATCCGCTACTTGGTAGTTCGCCCGATATCCGATATTTAAGAAAAAATAGAAAACCTTAGCTTTTTTTTTCCAGGTTTTTGGGTCTCAATTTGCTTCAAGGTTAAAAAGTTTAGTTACCACAAGTTGTTAAGCTAATTTTTTTATAAATTGCAGGCCACTTTATAGTGAAAAGCACAAAAAAGGCAACGTTCTTCACTTGCCGCTAGCAAACTCAGCACTTTCTGTTGGTTTCGCTAACAACGGTTTGAAGGAATTTGCTTCTAACATGGTTCAAGTCAATTTGATTAATTTAATGCTATTATATATTTTTTTATTTTGGCCCCTTTTTATTTGTTAAACCGATTTTTTATACCAAGGTGGATATTTTGTGAAAAACAGGACAGCAGCAAATAAAATGCGTTTATTTGGAAGGATTTTTTGCGTTTGTTACAACCGTTAAATAGCACATTTCAGCTTCAATGCAGAATCGCTGCTTTGGATTGCCAATCATAACTAAAAATAATTTGTTAATTTAATAACAGATCGCCACCAAAACCACCCTACACCAAACCAACATGGTATCGGACAAGTGGCGATACTATATCGGCATCTGGTATCGGCCACGATCCAATATTATCGGATCCTTAGCACACTGACCTGTAGAGCCACCACATCCCCATGGGCGTCCTCATTAACTCGGGCTCTGTTCTTGATCATCTTGGCTCGTTGAGCGAAGTAAAGGGTGGAGAGGGTTTCGGAGAAGAACTGGGAGTTCGGGTGGACGTTCGCGATCATGCAAGTCCGTGCATTGCCGCCCACTGAGTCCTGCCGATTGGTAAAAGAAAAGAACAATTATAAATGAGCAAGAACAAGAAGTAAGACATAAAAACTATCCTAAAGGCTTTTTAAGACCTTCAAGTATATTGTTTAAAAAAACTTTTATTGACCTTTCCTTTACTTTATATTACGTAAAACATTTTTTTATTGGGTTAAACTTTTATTTTGTTTGCGTTTCCCTATTTAAATTAATTATCTTTAAAAAACACTTTATTTAGATGAGCTCAGAGGCATATTTTTCATATTTTCGCAACGGTATTTTTCGAACACATTTAAAAAAACTTCTGTTTATCTTTCACTAAGCTCTACTTACAGACAGATTTTGGGGAACAAATCTACAATTTTTTTAATACTTAAAATTGTACAGCAGAAAAAAGACTTTTATCCAAACTTTTTTTTCATGTGATTTCAAAACAGTATTTTTGCAAATTAAGTTTTTTTATTTGTTATAACTTTTTCCTACCCTTAGCAGAAAGGTGAGTTTTGAGTCTCTGTAGGGAACATGCCTCAGCTTCCCGTGGTCAATATCCACAAGCGACATGATGACATTACCGAGCACACTCAGCGAGTTGTTGATGATTCCGGCCTCCTTCAGTCGGAGCCCGACCGCCCCGGTGTGGCGCTGACGCTCGGAACCGGCCAGGTCGACCAGGTTTAACAGGGACTGGCGTACCTTTGTGATGTCACCTGGAGGTTTTTTGAGGGGTGAAAATAAACTTTTTTATAATTTATTTGATAATAATATCGATGTAAGTATAATGATAATATCTACAGTCGTTTTGCTATTTTTATTAATATTATTGAAACAGGATTTTTAATTTCTCTTAAATTTTAGGGTGTTTTAAAATAGTTTTTAAACTGATGTTCTCTAAAACTTACTATTTAAACCAAATTCTGCAACTACAACAATAAATAGCAGTTTGAACTTATAATTTCTGTTTTGTGCTTTAAAATTTACACTATTTTTAACAACCACTCCAAGCTGTGTTTCAAAGATGATTTACAACTTTTGTTATGTTTTTATGTAATGTTTACTTGTTAATTATAGTCCATTTCTTTATAAATGAAAGGAAATATAAATAACGCAATAAAAACTGTAGTGAGCCATCTCATCGTAAACATTAAAATTTCATCAACGTTTAGTTTTGAATTGCATTTAATAACATTTAAAATGTACTTCATCTTAATTAAGGAAATATGCAGACACAGCAGGCTGGATCTGGCCTGTGGGCCACAGTTCGCTGACCCCTGAGTTACAGGCTCTATTCTAGTATTATCAGATTTCTTCTTGGGATAAGGCACACACATACCTGTCCGGTCACTGCTCTCGATACAAACAGTGAACACAGCATGACTCCTTGAGCTTTCCCTGTTCATAGAAGTAGAACCGACATGTCGGTTTGCCCAACCCTCCTCTAAAACCTACAATAAATCATCAGTTCTATTGAACAAACTGTGACTAAAAATTCAATATAGCGACTAATATAACAGATTTTACCCTCCTTATAAATTACATAAATAGCAGCTGATTCTTTTAGTAGAGCAGCAAGAACTTTGTAATCTTTAAAACGTCATAAACACAAAAACAGTAAACAGTAAAATACATATATTTTGGAATTCCATGCACACTGTAAAATGTTTGAACAAATTCGAAATGCAAATACATGCAATAAAAAGAGTAAAACTTGGCTACCAATATATAAACTAATTTTGTTAAAAAATCAAAAAAAGAACTATATTTTGTTATTTAAATTTGACAAGACCACATATCAACAACAATTTAAGGACAAGCTGAAAAAAAATGTTACCTAATAGCTTAATAGCGAGATTAGTAGAAAACTGTATTATACAGCTAACTTTTATCTACGCACCTTATATGCATCGGTGGCTGACATCACAATCTGTTCTCGGTTCCCTTCAACAAACACTCCACGCTTGAGCGATTCCCTCAGTTGTAGTGACGAGGTCGGGGCAGGGTCGAGGAGGTCGTAAATCTGCTCCCGATAAATTTCAAGGAACGAGCATTTGCACAGGAACTCAACTTGATCGCCGTGCTGAAAAAAATGTACAAGAAGTTTGCCCAAAGCCATTATATTGGGCAAATATTCTATACACTTTCCTGGCTTAATCAAAGTCGTTTCGAAGTTCTTGTATTCCATGCTCATTGCTCCGGCTTCGAGGAATATCTTATCGTATGGTCAACGAAATTATAAGCGACTGACTTCGATTAGGACAGGAAAGTGTAATATAATAATATCTGCTCCCATTTGAAGTTATTGTCGTCATTTATGTTAAGGGTTAGGACATCTTCTTATTTACACATTCAGTTTGCCCTCATACTAGGTTCATGTTTTTCAACAGATGGCATAAATATACTACTAACCAGACGACTTCTATGCAGAAAATATTTGAAACCAGTAATTTTGAACCATTTATGGCTTGTGAGTTTGTGTCTTCATTATAACTTAGGATAACTCTTCAGTAATTGTTATTTGAAACACTTCTCTATTTCATGAGCAACGTGGGTCACGATTCATGAAATGTTGAGAACCACAGGTGCAAAGATAGGTCTCTAAAGGTAAAACAAAGCCACAAAATGCAGTCTAAATGGCTAACAATAAAAAAAATAGTATATACATATGCTTGTGCACAAAATACCGCTTCATGGCACTGACCCACCACAGTTAAGATACTGGGTTTGGGTTACACATTTTAACTTACGAAAAAAAAACAGTATATATATCAAACATTACAATCGGTAAAAAAGAGCGCATTAGTATCACATTCACACTGCCCACATTTTTTACACTACACTGCAACATATTTGTTTAGCTTTTGCCTACAGTGATAAATAATTAGGCTGTTTGGCACAAAATAGGAAAAAAACAATAAGACAGCAGAATAAATTAACCAAAATTTAATTAATATGAGACATTTCTTTCTATGGCTTCCAAATTTTCTCAGTATTGGAGAAATCTTGCTTAGCACCAATCTCAATAAATGTAACCATGTGAACTACTGCAGTGGGTGACACAACTTAACCAAATAAATTTTGGGTCTCATAGTTCGAGAAACACTGGCATAAAACAACAAAGGTTGTGACCAAGTTAAAAACTTGCAAAAGGTAGTGAAACACTTGAATAAAAAAAACTTAAGGCTAAGTTTTTAGTCATTTTGTCCGCCACACTTTAAAACAGTGGCCGAAGTCTGTTAAACTTCTTTTTTTTGATTTGTGACCGCTCTTGATCAAAGAATGGCTATTTAAACACAACGGATTTTCGCGGCAGCTGCCATGCTATTTAACTGTAGGTTGCAGCAGCTTTAAAACGACGATGAACTGCAGAATTTTTTATTTGTATTTTAACTATAAATCTAAAAGGTAATATTTAAGTTTGGCAAAAATAATGTAAGACAAGTAACCAGTTCCAGTTCTATTACTAGTTTTATTTTCTTACCAGTTCCATTTTCTTCCCAATGAGGTGGAAAAGATATTCCAAACATCTCGGAATTACACCCCTCAGCTCTCTGTCTCCCCCTTGTGAGAAGTTTTCACTTGGCCCAAGCATCGTGTAAGTTTTACCTGAGCCAGTTTGACCGCTGAAGTGTAAAGAATTTTTGTTTTATCGATTTTTTAATTAGTATAATATTTTGTTTTAGTGCAAGTTTTTTTTGCTTTTTGAAGAATTTTTTTATCTACATATAAACTCTATTTTAATTTAAGCTTGAAAATTAATGACAGAAATCTATCATAGTATTATGCAAAATTTTAAAAACATCACTTCTAGAAGACAGAGTGTTAAGTTTAATAAACAAAATAAATAAATCATGATCAAACATGAAATACAAGGCATATCTCTTTGCACAGTTTCTGAAAAGCATAGCGCATAAGTTTTAGATTATTGCAACTGATTTAAACTTTCTTATAAAATATATATATGGCATGTTTAACAGCCTTAACTTTGTTTGTGTATTGAGTATAAATCTTATTGAAAATAAATAAAACTTACTATGCAAAAATCGTTCCATTATATCCTTCGATACAACCTTCTACAATCTTTTGTCCAACTGATTCAAAGACTGTTTCCTTAACAAAAAAAAAAAAAAATACACAACATACCTAAACCAAAATGCCTGCTTCATTTTGTTGTTTATGCAAGTTAGTTTTAAAGATGTGTAAAATCAAACAGAGTATTCACAATTCAACAAAAATAATTTATAGTAAAATTTAATGTATAAAAAACAATTTTTTGATGCTAGTGTCATTCGAAAAAAAAGTTTACTTCATGGTATTTACATCAAACCAAATTTATAGAATTTTATAATTGTTGAAAAAACCTGCTTAGAATCTTGATCAACAACTTTGTCGAAGCAAAAATCTTTCTGGTTTACATCGCCGTGTAAGACAATGCTAGATTGTGATGTCACATTGAGGCAGCTGCTTCGGTCGTGGTTTGCTGGGGGTCTCACCCTCACAATCACTTGAATTACATCTTCGCTTTCGGCTTTTCCACCTAAAAAATAACATGAAGTTTATTTATAAATTAGAACAACGTTTTCACACAATTTTAATGAAACAAATTTAGTCTAAGACAATTAAAGACCTTTCAAAGAAACTATACAGATTTAAAGATCTAAAATTGAAACATAGGACATTTTTTTTGTTCTTTTTAGTTGGCCATTGTAACGCGACACAATTACATTTTCAATGAAAGGTAAAAAATTTAATAGAAAATAAAGGACCAGTTAATTGATAACAAATTAACCTACTGACTTACCTTTCGGAGGTGTCATTGCCTTTATGATCTTCGGTAAACTTTTGTAAAAATATTGGCGTTTAGATTGAAGCTATCTTTTAATTAGACTAGATAAAAAAATCTGAACAAAAATAAATAATTCAGTCGGTTACTTGCGTGGTTTCGACTTGTAGTCAATAACTTGGGCACTTACTCAATTTTTTGGCGCTGGTCTACAATCCTACCACAGCGATAATTGAAACCATTATTAAAGCAACACGCAATATTTGGGTTAGGGCAGGGGTGTCAAACTCAAACATCCCGGCGTGCCAATTTTTATCCTATAACTTCTTCCCGTGCAAAAGTTTAGTAATATAGTTCTTTCTAATAATAAAATCGTTTTTTTACAAATAATAAAAACGTGTAGTTAGCAGTGCGCATTACTGCATCTAAATGCCCGTCGGTGAGCTGACTTTTGCTTTTTGTTTCTTCACACCAAACTTTATAGTTTAGAATGCTAGCCTCCACTAGAATATAATGTTATAGTATTAGAAGTAATTGTACGTTGTCGTGATTGGGCGATTGTTTTATATTGTGAATAAACAGTAACAATTTATGGCACTCTTTCACTATTGAACGTCAAAATTAATAAAAAAAAACTTTCTTCAAATGCCGCATACCACAACGCATATTGTTTGGGTTAGGGTGCGGGTAAGCATTTGGTTGAGGGTGGGTCAAGTTATTATTAATAATAAACATAATATTACTTGACCCACCCTCACCCAAACGCTAACCCGCACCCTAACCCAAACAATATGCGTTGTGGTATGCGGTATTATTTTGTTTTGTTTTTTGCATAACTTTTCACGTACATAAGTGAAAGAGCGCCCAATTTACAGTATAAAAAATTAGGTATTTTTTTACAATTGGCTGAATAGCAAATTAAGTAATTTAGGGGGGCTTGCATGCAATTTTTTATTTGGTCGCATGCCACATTTGGCATGCATGCATTTTTGAAGAACCTCAACTGAACCCTAGCCTGTCAAAAAAGTGGTTTACGACAGCGTGACGTTACAACTTGTATTTTACAGAGTCAAATTATGACAGTTTTCATCAAAAAAAATAAAAATATTTTTAAATATTGAACTGCTTGTTTTTCATTAAATCACGAATCTTTGATTAAATATACGTGTTGCTATTCAATAAATATGCTTATTGCCTAGCATTCATTGACCCACATTTTTAGATTTAACGCAAATAATTTTGCATCCGAACAGGAACGTTATAAGCTGGTTTTGAAAATAAGTTTAGTTGAACCGGAGCTAAACTTTCAAATTGTTTTAAATCGAAACCGGAACTGAACCGGATTTCGAAAAAATCCTTGAACCCGAAATGAACCTGAAAAGTCAATCGGTCTTGCAAATTACCTAACTTTACTATAAAGATCTTTCGCGCATTGGCGATGGTCTAGAATCCTACCACAACGCGCATTATTTCGGTTAGGGTTAGCGTTTGGGTTAAGGTGGGTCAAGTATTATTATTAAACAAAGAATATAATAATACTTGAACCACCCACACCCGAACGCTAACCCGCACCCTAACTCAAATTTTGTGCGTTGATTTTAGAACTGTGGTAGGATTCTAGACCAGCGCCCGCGCATTTTTTGGTACCTTGTTTATTTTAGATTTTTTTCAAGAAATTATTATTAACTTTTAAATTTAAAGTTTTAATCTTCTTTCCAAAACTAAAACTTCTGAAACTTAAAAGTCCCGCGATCACTACAATCTATTTTATCCTGAGCGGCAAGGTTTTTTAGGGGTATAATTGTTATAAATATTTCAGGATATTAAATAAATTATAACATTATTTATTAGAAGTTTTTCGATTTTGATGCATTTTAGTTTTGCAGGTACCAAAACACACCAAAAACTAGTTCGTTTCATTTTTAAATCACCGACATTAAAGGTCGATGTTTTTCCGGGTCGCAATAATGGTGAGTGTGTTCAGTAGAGCGAAACATAACAGTATGTGATTTTTTATAAAAACATTGCAACGGCTTACAAAGGGCGGAATTTCAATGTAAAAGTGTGATTTAAACGAGGCCGCTTTGGCTACATCATCAAGAATAATTTTTACCTAGGGTAATAAAGTTTTTTATCAAAGAAATATTTCCGTCGGTCAAAAATCCCTCTTTGACTGCAAAACATTTTATCCTGAGCGGCAACGTTTTTTAAAATTGCTACACAAAATCAAAGAGCTCTTTGCACAAAAATAGTCATTTGAAGCATTTTTTTGTACAGTTTATGCCAGTTATATTATATTCAACACATTGCAAAAGTTTTGAAATACGATTTATATATCTAGTTCTTTCTGCAATGAAGCCTGGTATTTCTGATCACAGATCAATGACAAGTGTAAGACAAAACACAGCTCTGCAAATTTTTAGTGGACTAACGTTCAAACTAATAGTATTTAAATATGTAATTCGTAATTAGTAATATTTTAAGCTTTTCCGTACTCAAACTATTTTTTTGCAAGTTGTGATTTTCTAAACCTAAAGCACAAATTTGTTGTGGTAGGACGGCCATGCCAAAACTATTTAAAACACAGGAAAATACAAAGGCAGCTTGAATTAGTGGTAGGCTATGATTATGAAACAATTGGGTCAATTCGCAGACAGTCTGGCGACATTTTTGTCCAGGTGCTGATTTTTGTCACCTGACCGGCAAGTGCATATTTTAATAATTCCATTATAAAATGCTCTTATTTCTGACTTTTACTCGTAAATGTTTCCTGAAGCCGATATATTTGAGCACAAAGCTGATGTTTTTGTGAAGCTTTTCACGACAGGGACCAGTGGCGTAGCCAGCCGAAAAAAAGTTGGAATTTTTGTATTAACTGCCGTAACGAAACACAAATAACAATGCGAGCAAACCGTTTCAAGCAGCAACTGACTGAATTTTAACGCAATACTCAAAAACCATTCAAAGAGCAAAAACTTTCTAAAAGGAGTTAAACTACATTATTGTATAGCAAACTTTATATTAAGTACTTCGTTTGTGACGTAACAATGCATGATAATTGAAGGTGTGGCATGCCTGTGATTATTAGGAGTAAAATATTTATAAATTTTGAGGGGCCATGGCCCCCCCTGGCTACGACTATGGCCCATGGCGGGGACGCATGACAGGGTTACCCTTCGCTTTTTCAACGACCTTTTTTGAACAAGAAAACAAACTATAAGTGAAGTGTATTTTTTTATATATTTATTGAATTCCGAATAATCAAGCACGTATGACGTATAGTCTTATATTCATAAATTCAATGCCCGACTTTTGATTGTGGGGCGTTTCTATTGGGGCGGAGTATTTTAAAAATAGCTTTCGGTAAGTATTTGTGGCCAGGGATGTTAAAAATAATTCGAGTCCAACTCACACTAATGGCCGATTTCGTTGAGTCCTTAGTCGGGCTCTGACTCTGCAGCCTGCATTTTGCCAACGTATATAGGTAATTAAAAAAAGGATGTTCATAAAACTACTTATAGGTGTGTCATTTAATTAATCCAACCACAATGCGTGGCTGAAAAACTATTCCATACCATCAACCTTTACAATTAACAGTTTGCCGCATGCGCACGTCGGACTCGGGTAGTTTTACACATAATTCTTACTCAAATCTCGAGTCTTCGATTCTGTCCTGTTTCTTGCACTGTACTTTCTGCAAAAGCCATTGTAGCAAACAGCACAAAGCTGGGGGTCAAAGTGCACGACCCAATCGCGATTCTGAGAGTACTTCGGTACACATTGGATGAGTGGTGTAACGCCGTTGCGGAATCGTCAAGGCTGTTACCGAAAATCAACTGTAAATATATTCCGTAACTTGAAACAAACACCCACGGAAAGACATAAATACCGCAACTCAACGGGAAATTCTTGGTATGTTGTAGAACAACGTGTTAGAATACGACGAATTTTATAGACAAAAGTGAGGTGGTTTTTACAAGGTTGTAGTTAGGCAGTGTTTTTCAACCTTTTTTCACGGCAAGGTTTTGACGATCCAATTCAATTATCTTTAGTGTACTTTTTTAAGCGAACAAAACAAAATAGAAGGTCGAATTTAATTATTTTGAGCCATATATGAGCACTGTCTTCGTAGTTTTATGCAGTGTTTATCAAGTAGTGGAGAAATCTTGCTCATATTAACCTTATAAATGTAACCAAATAAAACTACTGCAGGCGGCGAACCAACCAAATCAAACGGCGGCCCGATTTTAATTCGCGACACATAGGTTGAGAAATACTGTAGTTAGGTGGCATACTTGGGGCTGGCTCTCTTATTTAACTTTCCACATAGTTAAACTCAACTTAAAAATCTGGAGCCTTTGTCTGGTTTAAAATTCGATTTCACACGCCGTCATCCATACTAATAATGAAAAGTGTATTAAGACTATTTGAGGGAACGCGATAACATTTAAAGTTAATCTAGCGCAGTGTATGTTAACCTTTGTAAGTCAGGACACACCTGGCGAGCGAAGCAAGCGCGATTTTTTGTTTTGGTATACCGGCATTTCTTTTAAATTTCTTGCAAGTTTTTACTACATTGCCGAAAATAAAAAATGTTAAAAAGTCTATTTCTAACATTTTGAATACGTTTTCCGTTTTTCCGTGACGCACTTTGCGGCCTTTCACGGGTCAAAAGTAAAGAAGTGCTGGTCTAGTTGAAAAGACAGCATCAAAACGTAAACAAACCGGACGTTAGATGATAATTCGCGCTAAACGCGAAATTTATTTGCAATTACGTTGTTAAAATGGTCAAAAAGTAAGTGAAATGAACTCGTGTCTATAGAGTGTCAGCCCCAATCCGGTATGATCCGAGATCCCTCGTATAGACCCTTGTGTTGGTGTAGGACAGGGGTGGGAAAACTAGGACAGGGGTTGAAAGTTGAGGCCTATTTGACAGTTGAATATGGTCGCACAAGAATGGCATTAAAATCCGACATATGTATAGGAATTATGTAAAACGAGGTTTGAATATATTTCAGTCACTCAGAGGTTCTTAAACTGGGGTCCATGGACCCGTTGGGGGTCCGTGAACTAGTTTTAGGGGATCCATGAAGGTCTAATTGAAATATTAGTGTTTGTTTAAGAAGTAATCAATTTATTAAAGAAATCAATTTAATTAAAAATAAAACCGTTTTGCACTGAATGTATTTAGACTTCATTTCACTTTCACAATTTTGGACCAAAATCAGCAAATTTATCAATTTATGACGTCATTTTTTTTAATTTTTATTGCCTACAGTGGTCCACGCGAAATGAAAGAAAATTTTAGTGGTCCGCGGTAAAAAAAGTTTAAGAACCCCTGCCTTAACTGATTATGCGTATCGAAATGTCTTGATTAGAATGATGTCGATCGATTTACGATACGCCCTGCGAGCACTTCATTCCCTTCGTTTGACCCTACACCTAAAATAGGAAGCCACTATTTAGCAGGGTGGAGGCATGACCACTTGGATATACCTTGCTAACTAGTGACTCCCTATTTTAGTTGTAGGGTTCAACGAAGGAAAATAAGTGCTCGGGTTAGCGGCGCTGTGTGTACGTGACTCAATAAGCACCGATATACGTCCAGACTCGCATCGCATGCCTTGATTAACCTACTCAAGTGTTTGCAAACAATGGTGCGAATCTTGCAATAACGCATGCTGCAGTCGGTAAATCTCACAGGCCAAAGTGCGGTCATTATCAGGAGCCAGAACTCACCCAGTGTTTGGTAAATTTAGAAGGAGGCGTTGTGAAATTGTTATGATCAAAGCAAATTTTTTCCCAAAATGTAATATTTTTGCAAATTTTTTTTTTGCAAAAATGTTCTTGTATTTTGACCCGATGGCGTAAAAGCGATATCTCTTTGTGAATTTTGCAAATAAGCTTTCCAAAATTGCCATTCAAATCAGTGCCGCTGTTACACACATACATGTTCATAAATATGATGTTGCTAACAAATGTTTAGTATACCTGTTCATTTTATACCAAATCACAGGTTATAAAGACAAAAGAACAGAAAGACAGGTTAAGTTTATATTTTAACTTGATTTTTGTCGACTTAGCTGCAGTTTTCGCACATTTTATAACACTATTGTGCTTTTCTTTCGATTTATATCGTCTTTTCAATATGGCCATTGCACCGCAAGTAACACATCGGTAACTTAAACCCTCAACAGCAAAAAATAAATTGGAAGTAGTTTTGTGCGAATTTTTTGGGTACCGGTATTTTAACGTTAATTTTTTAGTCAACGCGCCCAAAACTTGATGAACGCCAATTTATCAAGCAATGTAATTTTTTTCTTATGTGCCTAATGCCCTCCCCCTCCAAGTCTACATTAAAGTTTGCATTTTAAAAGAAACACGTCGCAGTGTTTTTTTTTAAATTGCGCACAACTTCTAACGTAATAACAAGTTCGTCAGCTTATTTTTTACAGCGTCAGAGTATGACGCCATGTGGCGTGTATTTGAGATTCTATTTTTGACTCGGCATGCCATAGCAGTTTAAGTTTCTCATATGGGCCGCGGTTAAAAATAATTAATTGCCCACCCCTGCTGTAGGATGCTTGAAAGTTTGATGTGGTCGCATTAGAATCAGCTTTAAAAAACAAAACTGACATATGTCTTGTTTTACTCGATGTCACTTTGTCATGATAGTGGGGGCGCTATCTGCAGTGGCATGCATACAATAGGTAGACGTGAGATTTTTTGCACAGATGTTCATTTTGGCGTTTTATTTTGATTTTTGCCCGAATACAACTTGATTTCGATGTACTTCCCCCCCGTATGACCCCCTAAACCCCTAAATTTTAGCTTCAGCAAAATAATCTGTGATTAGTCTCAAACGAACCAGAATGAAAAATTGTTTCTAAAAATATATATTTTTTAATTTTAGGAAGTATAATTTTAAAGTTATTTCAATTTAACGTTTTGATGGCGTCGTAAATACGTCAAATTTGTGTCTTAACCTCCATTTTAGCTTATTTTAATCACAGTTTAATTGATTTAAAATAGCGTTTTTGTTTTTTCAGAATTAAAAAGATAGTTCAATTTAGCTATGGCGTCATAATGACGTCACATTTTTTTTGTATTTTGCGTATTTAGGAAAAAATGAGATTCATTACAATGTAGAAATTCTAATATAGAATGTAAAAAGCCATAACATGTAGTATAATTACTTTCATGGCGTAACAAATCAATCAATTACGGTAAACGCAGTTGTAGATAACTTTTTCGTAGATAAAGCATCCAACTCTATAGCTATTCATCGTAAAAACGTGTTTACAACATGCCCTTATTTAATGTGAGGTTTTAATATAATATATCAGTCACATTAACTGATGATGATGCAAGTGCGTATCGAAACGTCTTTATTAATATTATGTCGATTTATTTCACTTTTTTTGGTTTGACATTCGTTTTCAAGCTACGTTACATATCCGTGCATAGTGTGTCCGTCTGTAATGCTATGTAATTCTTATGACCCGATATGCTAAATATGGCTTCCCCATTGGCGGTGCACAAAACGAAAAAAAAAGCGAAGAGAAACGCTGTGTGTACGTGACTCGATAAAACCGAAATACGCCGAGACTTGCATCGCGTGCCTTAACTAAACCTACTCAAGTTTTGCAAACAATGCGAGGCTTGTAATAACGCATTCTGCAGCCGCAAAGCTCACATGCTTAAGTGCGCTAGTTATTAGAAGCCAGAACTCGCCAAGTGTTTGGCAAACTTAGAGAAGGTGTTGTGAAATTATTTAAAAAAAGCTGACTAGGTTCCGTTGTGTCTGACCTTAAATGCTGTTAAACCACGGGTAGCTGAGTCAACCTGACCCACTCTTCACAAACTATCCAATGTAATATTTTTTGCAAAATTTCCAAGCTCTTGTATTTTGACTTGATGGCGTTAAAGCGATACCTCTTTGTTAATTTTCGTGAAGGATTTTTCCCAAACTGCCATTCAATTCCGTGCCGCTATATCACATAGACTTGTTCATAAATATGTCCAGGCAACTTTTAGTATATTTGCTTATGTAACATGTTGTACTCAGCGCAATAAATTACCTTCAAGTCAACAGTATAATTGATCCTTTACCGCCACCTAACGCGTCAAATTTTGGGTGCGTCCATCACAGGTTGTTTAAATTAAAATTCTGTTTTGTAGGATGCCCGCAATATTCTGGGTATGTCGCGTGTGCCATAACTGCAATCACTTGTTTAGTTCCAATGTAGAATTGGGTCGCTGTTTGACTTGATTAAGTCTCAGACAGCAGTAGTTCGCAAGGTTTGATTTATTCAGATTGATTCCCGGCAGAATTTCTTTGAAATTTAATAAAATTGCGGGAGCAATACGATGTCATAACACGCATTAACTAAATTCAAACTTTTAAAACTAATGTCTTATGATTTGCTGGCATGCAAAAAGTTTATAGAAGTAAGGCGCCTAGACCTTGCTGTTATACTTACGCTTAGTGTTTGGGTGGCTGAAAAAAATTGGAAAACTGTCCTATACGATATATTGAAGCCATTTTTTGGATATTACACTAACATGGTACTTCTAATATTTCAATTTGCATACAGAAGTAACGCGAGGTATTTTAAATTTAGCTGTCTTTTTGAGATATCATTATTTCTCTAACGTTTCACCTTGACAAACGCACTAGAAAGCGACTTCGAAAATGTGAGTGCCATGCTGTTTTAGCAATGAAAAATAATCGGTAAATATTTTATGTTAGGAAGGATATTGGCTTTCAAAATATGCTGCGGCTAATTTAAATTGGAAATGCGTACTTTGGCTGGTGGGCTAGAGCAATGGTTGTCTTTGGCTTACGGACCGGTAAAATTTTTAAAAAAATTTGCAGACCGGTGAACCTTTAAAAAGGAAATTACGGCAAAAGTATGCTACTAGAAGTCTTTTTGGATTTCACATACAACTGGTCTTGGAGTTAATCATTTCTGTAGTGTGCCGCAAGTCAAAAAGGTTGAGAAACACTGGCATTAACTATCGTGGAAAAATGTGTAAAGATTATTTGTTTTGATTTGAGTATGATGTAAGTGCGCAAAAAAAAAAAATACTGGGCAATGTGTCTACGCAATTGCGCAGTTGCGCACCTTAGGGGAAACACTAAATAGCATTATAATTAGCGCCGTATTGTTTTACTTGATGCCATTTTGACATTAGCAATTCATTTACCGCGCATCTGTTAAGTGAGGTTTAAATATATTTCAGTCACATTAACTGATGATGATACAAGTTCGTATCGAAACTCCTTAACCAAGATGATGTCAACTTACTCGACCTAATAGGTTACGTGTTATTTTAAAAATAAATGTGCAAGCCAGTTAGGTCGGGTAAATCGACTTCATATTAAACGGACAGTTTGTATACGCACTTGTATCATCATCGGTTAATAGCACGCTAACTGATGATGATACAATCGAATATCGAAATGGCTTAATTAAGATGATGTTGATTTATTAAACCTTTTTGGTTTTGACATTCATTTTCAAGCAACATTACAGATCCGTGCGTAGTGTACCCGTCTGTAATGCTGTGTCAATCATGCGGCTCGATGTACTATTATGGCTTCCAATTAGAGGAGTACGAAAAGCGGAAAAAACGAAGATAAACCCTGTGTGTACGTGACTCGATAAGCATAAGCACCGATACACTACAAACTCACATCGCGTGCCTTGATTAAACCCAATCAAGTGATTACAAACAATGCGAGGCTTGTAATAAGCATTCTGCAGTCGGTAAAGCTAATAGGCCAAAGTGCGCTCGTTATCAGGAGCCAGAACTCGCCAAGTGTTTGGTAAAAGAGTGTTGTGAAATTGTTTTGAAAAAAGCTGACTAGGTTCCGTTGTGTCTGACCTTAATTGCTGTTAAATCACGGGGGGCTAAGTCAACCTGACGCACTCTACATATGACTCAATGTAATATTGTTGCAAAATTTGTTTCACTGTTGTATTTTGACTTGATGGCGTTAAAGCGATACCTCTTTGTTAATTTTCATGAATGTGTTTTCCAAAACTGCCATTCAATTCCGTGCCGCTGTATCACATAGACTTGTTCATAAATACGTACAGACAACTTTTAGTATATTTGCTTATGTAACATGTTGTACTCAGCTTTTACCGCCACCTAACGTGTCAAATTTTGGGTGCTTCCATTACAGGTTGTTTAAATTAAAATTCTGTTTTTTAGGATGCCCGCAATAATCTGGGTATGTCGCGTGTGCCATAACTGCAATCACTTGTTTAGTTCCATGCGATATATTGACTACACAAATGACAATCTTCTCTTTAGGTTGTTTGTAAGTAAAGTTTGGAAACGACGCAGTTTCTATAATAAAAAACATGCCAGAAATCAAAAATACGCGCATCGATTTGATTTTAGTTTTGCAGTTTTTTATTCGTTTGCGGTGGTTTCCAACCCAAGGGGGGTGAGTTGTATTATTTTTTGCTTGTAAAAACTTTCACAGTTAAAGGAGCAACCTAGAGCTCTTGTTTAACAGTTTTTACCAATATAAAAAAGCCATTCGACCCGTATGCGGCACATTTATGCATAGGTGAATTTTATCTAACAACATTTTCCCACTTAAACAATTTAGAGTAAAACGAGATAATTTTCCTTGTTGCAATTACAATAATAATGTCGTTATTAAAAATTCACAAGAGCTAAAATTGTTTATAGAAGTTTAAATTTGACTTTTGCGTTGCGGATTTGAACCCGGTGAGCAAGCCCCCTATTCGTTTGACACGCCCCCTACACTGCTTTTTCCAACGACGCTTATGAGATCAAGAAAGCGCGTAGAGTGCGAACTTTATCATAAGTTTAAAGCAGTTTGGCAAACGCCGGGATAGGCCGCGAATAACTAGACGTTACATAAGAGTTAATGTTTTACTTTGAACTTCATCGTACGTTACAATGCTGCAAGTGTTGTTTGAAAGTAGGCTACAACTCGTTTAAGTCTTAAATACCAAGACCAGTAGGACATGAAATCTAATAAGACTTTTAGTTTCATAGTTTTGTCATAATTACTTTTTGGGTTGATTGTGATTTTTAAAAAGCCACCGGTCCGCAAAATTTGATGATATTTTACCGGTCCGTGAGCCAAAAAGGCTGAGAACCACAGAGTCTAGCTGGCTCAACATATCACACTACTGTGCATGAACCACGTCGCACCTAATATTTTATCTAAATTTATTGCGTATTTTTTTTAAGTTTTGTGTGTTTTAATTCACAAATAAAATAAAACGTATTACAATTTTCATCGCTACGAGGCACATATACCGTATCTTTAGTTACTTGTGAATGGTTATGGCATACACGTCACACCTAGATGATATATAAATGTCCTGTGTATTTTTTTGTATTCGCAGTTTAGTTTTGTGCGTTTTTTATATACAAATATAATAATTAAAATCCTATCGCTGGGTGCGTCGTAGGATCAATAAACATTTACAAGGGCTTCGTTAGGAAAAAAACACGTTTAAGAAACACTTCTTTAATTATCGACGAATGCCTTAAAGTTTACAATGGTGGTTTGTTTAAGACTTCCTTTAGGGGTCAAGTAATGCTAGCTTTCCACAATCCCGTTTAAGTTATTTTACAGACTGGGTCGCGTCACGAGGTTTTATTATATTTACATTGTCGCTTTTGAAATTAACACCTCTCCAACCTAAATCTTTAACAAGTAAACCAACTGTGTGGTATTTGTAAGGTTAGTTTCTATGACATATTTAGATTTAACTTCGTGAAGTAACTGTCGTGACCCCCCACAAACAAACAAGCCTAGATCCGCGCGTAGTCACACGTGAACGCTTTGTGATTGCGCAGCAGAAAAATTCTGAAACTTATTTGACCAACTAGGCGAGCTCTATAGTTTTAGCTTAATAGCGCCACCTAGCAGTCTTGAAATGTGTGATATATTGGTTAATATCAAAAGTAAACGTCAAGTCATTTGCAAAAAATATCAAATCCAGTTCAAGTCACTGTTCGTCTACCAAGTCAAGTCTAGTAGTTGAAAACAAAATGAAATGTTAAATTATTAAAATTGGTTTCTTTCGATCCTCACAAACAACAAAACCAGCAAACTCTTTTCTCTGAAACAATCGGGAGTAACTAGCCCGATTCCCAGGCCTACTAGTCATGTACCTACCCTCACTTGATTTAAGCTATTCACATGAGAGATTACAAAAATGTGTTGTTGCACAAAAAGCCTATTAAATCCTTTGCTGAATAAATTTGATCCAATTACTGCGTATAGGCACTTACGAAAAGAGCCGATCATTGATCGAGGAGTTTCAATAGTATTGCTAACTGGTGATGAGGAATCACCGGGTTAGATTGTGTGTAGGGGTGTATCACGTGAAAACGTAGGATTTGATTGGAGTTTGAAAAGGGGTTAAAGTTTAACGATCCCATGGTATTTGATGCACACAAATGCCATAGTGGTCCATGTAAAACTAAATTAACTTAACTAAGCATCCGGAGCCTGTTTTCGTTTTGAAAACTACGATAAGTGTTTGTAACAAAAATGAAAAACATTAGGATTAGTAACAAATGCTTTTTATATCTACAGTGATCGACATCTTACTTTTTTTTAAACATCAATTCCTTTTGATCGTCAACCAAGGTTGTGCCTATCTCAAGATAATGGCAAGGAACGACAAATATGTAAGTACATTTTTTATTGAGCGTCTTCTAATGCATTTAAAATTTCCTGTTAGTTCAATATTTGTAATGTTTTTCTTCTCTAAATTTTGAAACTAAGTGTCGGAAAACCTTTGGGTATCTTCGTAAAATGTCGATGTTCTTAGGAACAACTTCAGTTATATAATGCAAATGAGATCTGGTACTACCCAGACAGCTGTTTCCTTGGACGTGGGGGCTCAGCATTGGTGATCCGGGGACACCATTCAAAACTTGGATCCGTGGCTATCAAGTGTTTCACAGCTAACCGAATCCAAATGACTGCCCTCGTTGCAAGGTGCGTTGTTTTAAATGCTTAAAACTTAAAAAAAAATACGATATTTTTATTAAATTGTTGCACAGGGTAAAAGAGGAAATGGAAATGATTCAGCGAGCCAATCACGAAAGCATCGCCAGAGTCCATGGTTGGACAAAGTGGTCCAACAATATTGGAATTATTACCCAATATTACGAGGATGGTGACCTGGGTGGTGTTTTAGAAATGCCCAACCGTGTGCTCAAACCACTGCTGTGCCTTCGCATTGCTTTGGAAACAGCCACAGCACTCGCATTCGCCCACGAGTTTTCATCGGAAAAACGCATAATTCACGGCGATGTGAAGCCAGAGAACATCCTCCTCAACAGCGACATGCGATGCAAGCTGGCAGATTTCGGCGCCGCCAAACTGGCCCCATTTACTCGCTCTACGATAATAATCGAACCCTCCAAGACTTCAGCACCCAAGGTTTCACAGGATCGCAAGGAACTCACCATGCGTTATGCTTCCCCCGAAGTTTTGATAAACCCAGGAGTGGAGCCCAAACCACAGCAGGACACCTTCAGCTACGGTGTCTTGTTGTACGCACTCATCAGTGGACAGCAGCCTTATACAACCTTCAGCGATAACTTGGCGATCAAAGATGCTGTTACCAAAGAACAACGACCCGACTGTGCTGAGATTGAGAAATACAAAAGCTCTCTCAGCATGGAAGAAAGAGAGATCATCAACCTGCTCCAAATGACCATGAGGAAGTGCTGGCAACAGGATCCTTTGCAGCGTCCCAAGATGGCGGCGGTGAGAGACGAACTCCAACAACATTTCTCCAAATTCAACTGGACACTGGCGGCTCTACAAGCGATCGAGGCTTTCAAAGCTTTGGATCTCGACGCACCAGCACCCGAAGCGGGGAAAAAGTTGCCTCTAAGCCAATTCTCTTCTCACTTTTTACAAGGGATTCCAAGTATTTGCTTGTTATTTCTGTATATAGTTGTCAATTGCCTTATATTTCTAAATCGCATATTCTGTTTAACATTTGTGGCAAGGTTTCTATTTGTGGCAAGCATCGACTTCTTGAAAGCACAAGTATTTATACAAAGTTTGCTACAATTTTACTTTGTACAGCAACCCACCTAACGGGTGACCTTGCTGTAACCCCGGCGGCGAGTTCATCGTCTTCACACCAAGCAGTCAGCCCAGCAAGCACTGACACTGCGAGTACATCCTCTCGACATCTGGGAGATGCAGTCTCATCGACTCAAGGTATTTCAATGAGTTATCGTGGTTTCTTATGATATAATTTGCGTTTTTTTTAACCTGATGATTTTTATTTTTATTATTAATTCACTTGGCGTGAACACATATCATGAAATTGGAAATACCTCTACTGGCAAATCATATTTTCTGAGCTCCTGTGGTTAGCACTGTTTATTCTATAAGAATTTGCATAAATATATTAATATCACAGATGTACTACAGCATACAACTACTCCGTATGATGCTTTGTTATTTAAAATACTTTATTCAGTGACTTTATGTAATGGTTTCAGTTATAAATCATGCAATGTGTGAACGTTTTGATTAGATTACGTATGTTTTATTTCGTAATCCAAAAATATTTAGTAAAATAAAAGCAATAACCAGGCCATTAATTAATACAAACTAAGCCAGTAAGTTTTTATTATATATTTTTTTTTAGAAAAGTCGAATACAGTGAGCTAATGAAGTTTTAGGCAGAATACTGAAGTGAAAATATTTATTCAGAAGTTTAAAAATGAGAAAGGTTTTTAATAAATTTACTTAATAGTAGTTGGTATACATTTTTTAAGCGAGTTGTAAAGTGAAGAAAACATTTTGGGTCTGACTTAACATTACAATTCGCAGCTGACGAATAAACCACCATTTAAAGTAAATCAAGTCACTTAGTTCACGAAAAGATTTTGCACCGACGAGCAAGAAAATAAGAAAATATCCACGAAATTGAATATTCACAGCTTACATTTGTATATCAAGAGGCCAGAGCACATAAATATTTCAGAAACAAGGCAGAGCTATGTTGGGTATTCGAGTGTATAGGCATCAAACTTGATAGAAACAGATTATAAACAAGGAAGAACTGCTCAAGCAGATGTATCTGGAAGTTACAGGTGGTATTGAAGAACTGTTTTAGTTTCGCTTTTAAGTTTAATAACTAAACATTTACATGCAAGGAAACTGAATTACACTATTACCTTAAAGTCAACTCTCAATGTTGAGTTTTTTTCAGTTGTCAGTCCTCATGTTACAAAAATTTCCGTTACATAAGACAAAGCCCTAAAACCAAGACTGTCTCGGCTTAACGTAGGAAAAGCCTACCTTAAACGTTAACTACAAATTTCAAGTTTGTGAATAACTCTCAGTCAGATGACATTACCATTAAGCAACCGAAAAAATTGGCAAACCTTATCCTTCTAGCTCAGTGGTTCTTATCCATTTCCTTGCTGCACACCTTTCACATCATTAAACAATTCTCGCACCTCTTAGAATTGCTTAAATAACAAAAACATTGTAATTTTAATTATATACAATTAAGTAACTAATGTACAGTAACACAATACCAAAATGTGAATTAGTTTTACATTTAACCCAGCATAGAAATAAATTACAGCAATACACTTCCTGTGCGTGATTCCGGAAAAGTTCCAGCACCCCCTACGAACAGTTCTCGAGCGTTCTGTTTAAGAAACCCTGCTCTAGTTCATTGAAACCACGCAATAAGCCAGTGTTTCTTTTTTACTTGGGGGCGCACCTAGACCTAGAGAGATTTTAAAAGGAGGCGGCGCACTTGCGAGCGAGCGCGAAATTTTTGAGGTGTACCTCTATTTCTCTTATTTGTTTGCAATTTTTTGTTATAGGCTATAGGCTTTATAGTTTAAAAGAGACTCCAGTCTTGAGACCAAAATAAGAACAACATCAACTTCGGAATAAAAGACAGATGAGGAATAAGGCGTACATAAGACTAAAACCTGTTAGTCGTAATAATGAAGAAATCGGAATAAGACCCAAATGGCTAAAATAAGGCCAATATAACCTTTTATCTAACCCCAAACACCATCCATAACTATCACTAACTCCCCGAATATTTTCAACCCTAACCCAATTCCTAGCACCACTAACTACCCGCCCATAACCCCAACGGGGGCAAAAAATCCGGGGCCAAAACATCGGCGCCCAAATGCCGACAGCAAACGGCCAATGCCAAACAGGTGTTCCCCAATCATTCCATACCCTTTCACTACAGTCTTGGGCGTAGTTTTGTCTATTTAAGTCTTACTCTGATTTATTTTGGGCTAAATTTGACATGTTTAGGTCTCATCTAAACTATTTTAAATCTTATTCTGTCGTGGTGATTACTGCGAATTTGGCGTTATTATGTCGGTGGTCTTAGTACTATGGTATTAGGCCATAGATTATCTGATTTGATGTTGTTGCCTTGTAGGTATTATTGTGTTTTCTACTTGAAAGTAGGCCTACTGCGGAATCAATGAGCTAAGCTTAAAAGAAAAGTAAAAATACATGTTTTATATATTAAATTATTTTTTCCATTTGCTTGCGGCGCACCTGGCAGCCTTCCATGGCGCACCGGTTGAGAAGCGCTGCATTAAGCATTTCATTTGTGGGGTGGTATGGTCGGATAATGAGTCTTCATTTATATAATTGCCAAGATGAATCGACCACACTCCTACAAGATTAGAGATGGCCTGTCTTCGTGAGGCCATTCAGGTCCAATTCTTCCTTTAGTTCAGATACATGAACAGTCAATTTTGCTGTCTTAGTATTTTCTCCCTGCACTAGGCAGTACTGGGTGATACTGACTGATACTGGTTGATACTGGTTGATACTGGTTGATACTGTTTTTTATTCGATTGAGCGACTATACTTATAGGCGAAAATATTTCTAAAATGCACAGGAAATATTGACGTAGATATTCTTACGATTTTCAATAATAAATCACGTGACAACAAGGCGTGGTCTAAACCTTTTTCTCTCGACTCTTATAGACGGAAATAATATTTTTGTCCCAATATGGCTTGAACAAAAGCGCTTCGATCTACATTGCGACGTAACTGGCGTTCGATTCTAAAAATAATGGATTGTTGACAATAAGGCGAATTTCAAAACAAAGGGCTCACATTAAACGGATATACGTAACATCACATACAGCTCTGACGCATAAAAATTGGTGTAACAAGGCATTCGTTGCAAACTCTAGCAAGAGATATCGGCAATCGAATTTAAACAAAAACTTTCATGACGCAACATTAAGGCGATAAAACAAAGAATTAATTTGATGTGCTGACGTGTTGCGACAAATACTCCCTTTGCAAAGGTTTTGCAGTCATTTCGAATATATAAGAATGACATTATTTTCCAATTGTTTTCGTGTGTTGTGTTTCAGCTGTTGTGAAATGCTTATGGAGCATTGGACGCGAAATTGTCCGATCATTTAACGCATTTGCGCAATTGTTTTTGGTTCGATTCCTGATTCCTCGAGAAAATTTTCGTTTGTGCCTGAACTGGCAAGGAGGATTTTGATGTCAGCGTTCGCTGGTTGCTTGAAATGTGTTTCATCGACACGCCAGAGCAGTTTGCTGTGGCTTTTTGCTTTTCAGGAAATCTGTGCGGCTTGCAGGAGAAAATCCCTGCACGGTGCGTTGCAATTCTGACGTCACCAGGAAGCCGTTGTTTTTGCGCGTTGCATCTCGATCTATCGCTTTGTCCAACGCTTGTTGTGTTTGTTTTCTGAAATTTCAAAATATTTTTCCGGCAGATGTGTGTTCGAAATTATCTGTAGCAACACTCAGTATTCAAGTTATTTATATTTTGGTTATAGACACACATATTTTCTATACTTATATATATATATAGGCGCGACAGGTTACACTTAAAGTTTGAGACAATTAATTACTGCAATTTGTAATTACTCACGTTACATCTTTTGCGATTCAATACAAAATTAAATTCTATTGATTTTTAACATTGAGCAACATTTCCTTAAAAATTTGCATTTTTTTAGTTTGCACAATTCGTTCAATGTAAGTTTTAAAATAACGACGCATCACAAGAAAATACGCTTTGAAATTGCTGCTTTTTCACTATTAATTTTAACAAAGGCAGGTAATGGGCTTATCCCTAATTCGTGTTTATAGACTTACACGATTTTGAAGCATATATTTCGCGTGTGGAAAAAATCATTATGCTTTTCTTCGAGGTATTTAGACTCGTGTTTGTTTTTTAACTACCTAACTAAACGCGGCTGCGTATAACGAGAGTTCCCTAAACTAAAACCCAAAACCGTACCAAATATTTAAAAGAATTCGGAAATTTAACACAAAATTATTTCGTGCACAACAAAATTAAATCATGATTCACAAGTTTAACGCGTTGATTTCAAACTATTGAGCTCCAAGCACAAAAATTAAGCTCTTTTAACATTTATCAAAATATCGTGCGATCGATGTTTAAGCTTAGACTTCATAGATATAGACTATACATAATTTGCGAAATGCGATACATAATGGTTTAATAAAAAGTCGCACTAAAACAATTTACAGACCTTTCGGTCGGTATTTTAATAATTATACATATATATATTAAAAGTATAAGATTTTCACCTGATAAACTAGGCAGAATCAGTTATTGTGAAATCCATAATTCCGTTTCGTTTTCCATGATTCCAAACGGTGGTAATGTCTTTATCGACAACGCTTGTTTGTATTTCGTGTTTCGAATTCCAAGCAAATGCTTTGCTGACGCTATGGAGCGTCTCTT
Organism: Ascidiella aspersa; assembly: GCF_963924565.1. Taxonomy (NCBI): domain Eukaryota; kingdom Metazoa; phylum Chordata; class Ascidiacea; order Phlebobranchia; family Ascidiidae; genus Ascidiella; species Ascidiella aspersa. Next base: position 36,080,704 of record NC_139449.1, on the reverse strand, counting down.
CACGTATCTTTCGATGAGATTATTTTCTTCTAAAGCTGGCTTCTTGCAAGTTCCAAACATGACAGTTTTTAGGCGGCCGTTTGTAGGTGGTCCATACAGATTAAGGCACATATTTTTTCTTTGAGCTTCGTTTCTTCATCTTCTTGGGAAAGTAGTTTGCAGGTGGTTCGTTCCTCACTCGCGGGCATCAATTTGTGGGGTGGTATGGTCGGATAATGAGTCTTCATTTATATAATTGCCAAGATGAATCGACCACACTCCTACAAGATTAGAGATGGCCTGTCTTCGTGAGGCCATTCAGGTCCAATTCTTCCTTTAGTTCAGATACATGAACAGTCAATTTTGCTGTCTTAGTATTTTCTCCCTGCACTAGGCAGTACTGGGTGATACTGACTGATACTGGTTGATACTGGTTGATACTGGTTGATACTGTTTTTTATTCGATTGAGCGACTATACTTATAGGCGAAAATATTTCTAAAATGCACAGGAAATATTGACGTAGATATTCTTACGATTTTCAATAATAAATCACGTGACAACAAGGCGTGGTCTAAACCTTTTTCTCTCGACTCTTACAGACGGAAATAATATTTTTGTCCCAATATGGCTTGAACAAAAGCGCTTCGATCTACATTGCGACGTAACTGGCGTTCGATTCTAAAAATAATGGATTGTTGACAATAAGGCGAATTTCAAAACAAAGGGCTCACATTAAACGGATATACGTAACATCACATACAGCTCTGACGCATAAAAATTGGTGTAACAAGGCATTCGTTGCAAACTCTAGCAAGAGATATCGGCAATCGAATTTAAACAAAAACTTTCATGACGCAACATTAAGGCGATAAAACAAAGAATTAATTTGATGTGCTGACGTGTTGCGACACATTAACACTTTAGTTGGTTGAATTACAAAAAGACAAGGGTATGTTCAAACATTGCAGGCGGATTAACGAAAAAGAATGCCACGCTACGAAAAATATATTTCCCGACTGATTGCGCCATAAAAAACAACAAAATGCTGTTAACCACTTAATCCACAAGACACCGGACGCAAATTTAGATTAGCTTTCAGTCGCCTTGCAAAGTCATGTCACATTATTTTAATTTTTAAATATTTTACGTAATTTTACTGAGACTGACATGTTCGTGATACTAAGGTTGAGTTAATTAATAGATCCGAAACAAAGTAAATACCTCTTGTCTATATATTTTTCGATAAAGTTTAACAAAATTATTTCACTTTTGGAATTCCAGCTCTGATTTGCCTAGCAACGCAACTAAGTTCTTAAACTCAATTATTCGACAGGATAATACAAATATAGAATACTTATATTTTTACAAATGCACTTTTTAAATATTTTCCAATTGAAAAATGTATTTTGAAATTAAAAACTAAATTTAAATTTGACAAGGTATTACCCACTTAGGGCAACGTAATTAAAGCACATACAAGGAAGCAACAAATCTTATATTTCAGGAAGTTGTTTTTTCCCCACGGTATGACGTCAAATTTAATAAATAAAATTATAAACTTTTTTGTATTTTTACGTTGCAGGTGGCGAAAGAAACTCAATTGAAGATTATTTTGACTCAAATAGTAAGATTGAAGTGTTTTTCTGTTATTGTGTTAAAGCAATCATAGTGCCTTAAAAAAATATTTTTATTTTACTTTTATAATGAACTTAATTACGTATTTCACTATTATGTCATCTTATTCTAATCTAAACCCTTAAAATAAAGTTAAATAATTTCATTAAAATAAACTAATTTGTATTAAAATATTTTATTAAACGTCAAATAAACAAACACAGAATTTTTCCTCAAATAATTTTATTTAAGAAAGGGAAACTGCACTTGCGCTCATCCGACAATACGTGACCTCTGTGAAGGAGGAAAACTTTGTTCGAGCAAATCGCGTCGCGGGTGACCTTCAGCAAATCGCCCAAGGTCAAACGACAGCGGAAGATTTTCGACAACTTGGAAATAAACTGACAGAAGAGAAGAAATATCTGGAATCCATTTTAGTTTTGCAAATATCTTCAATTATCTCCGCAAATGACCGGGATCCTGAGAAAGCAGTTGAGGGTGTTCAGCTTTGTGCTTGGGGGTTGATGGACACAAACATAAAGATGATTAAAAGTGACGTCACAATGAATCCCATTGTGCGCGATCACGTGCTTCCACTGATGCGCGACATCCGACTCCAGATTGTTGAAACTAAAAATGTCGACGAGAAGTTTCGGGTTTTAAACTTGGTTCGGTGTTTGCATCACATCGAATATAGCGAAGATTTAATCGGTGATCGGAAAAGTCGGAAGCGAAGCTTGAGGAAAGCGGTTTCTTTAATGGAAACAACTTTCGGCGTCGAAGCTTCCAAGCATCGAGTTTACGCTTCTTGTTTACACAACCTCGGTTCTGTGTGTTGGGAAATCTCGCGGATCACTGATGCGCTGGAATATTACGAACGAGCTCTGGAAGCTTGCAAGAAAGCCGAGGATTATCCAAGTGAAGAAGATAAGAAGGAAGATATTGAAAGAACTGAAAACAATTTGAGAGGATGCAAAGAAATACTCGAAACGAGGAATAAACACAAAAAACATTTGGCGACAATTTTATAAATATAGTTAAAAATTTGTCGATGTGTGATTTTAAAATATAAATATTGTGTATTTACAAATTAATAAATATTTGGGAAAACTTATTTTATTTTTTGCAAGCAAATATTTTTCAGGTTAGAAAATCAAAAAAGGCAGAATATTTAATTTTTAGCGGTTTAAAGATAAAAACTTGTTTGTGTCTCTTGACCTGAAAACTAAAAGACAGAAAAGTATGATAACAAAAGTAGACTCTTGTAACTGTCAAACGCATAAAAAGGAGAATTTCGAAAAATACATAAACTGTATGAAATCAAATTGTATGTAAATATATCGGCAACTAAAAATAATACCTAATAAAGATGACTATATATATAGGTTATGCAAATATATATAAATATTTCAATTCGAATCACAAATGCTCCATTCACTTAAAATCAACACTTTAAACATAAGTATTAAAAGTGCATTACAGCTAAATACAACAGTTAAGCAAAATGAAAAACTCTAAATAACAGACAGAAAAGTATGATAACAAAAGTAGACTCTTGTAACTGTCAAAAGCTAAAATATAATTTTTTTTGCATAATACTAAATACTGTAGGAATTTAGAAAATTGCATGTACATGTATCATCAACTAAAAGGAATGCTAAACAAAGATATATAGGCTATACAAATGTATTATAGATATATACCTCGGTCAGAACAAGCCAAGTTCGCACTGAAATATCTTTTTTTTAAAGTGTTGTAACTTGGTTGGTTATCGTTCGGCAAATCTGTATGATGTTGAACTCGGCTGTATTCATTGAAAAACATCACTCACCAACAATTACTTTAATAAAACAAATCAATTGGTTAAATGTATACAAACTGAGTTTAATCAAATAATAATACTGTTTTATATACAATCTTGCATTTACTTTCAAGACATATACTAGCAAGAGAAGTAGTCTGGGAAGGCTGCGAAGTTGGACTAGGGACTCCGTAAGACCACCCGAGTCTGACTCTCGAATGCTCAGTATGTAAAACTGATAAGGCTGAACACAGTAAATTGATAGGTTGGCGCATGAGTTATAAGACACCCCTATAATAAGATTGCTTTATATCCAGCTTATGTAGTTAAAAAATATTAAATACAGGCTGTACACCTACTCGATAGATTTAACAAATTTAGCATCACACTTACCCTTTTTCTGCTGAAGTCAAACTGTTTGTTGTTTAATCAACTCCGCAACCCTGCCGATAGATGCAAATGCTCATTTTAGAATTTGACCCAAGCCTGACATTTAAGAATTATTCTTAACAAACTTTAACAATCATCTAAATGAAAACAGCGCAATTAATAACCTGCACAACCCATCCAAACACTTGGAGAATTGAAATATTAAACCCTTTTTATATACTAGCAACTAAACCAAAATTTTAATTAAAACAACAATGAGGACAATTACCTTAACCTTAATTTTTAGTATTTATCAAGAAGTTAAGTTGTTACATCAATGGTCAAATATTATTGTTTCTCATAGAAATACTAGTAGTCTCAAGCTGGGTAAAAGTAAAGCCTAATGTAAAGGTCCTTTGGAAAATCAAAACAACATTTTAAAAGCCTTTACCTCACATATAAAAAGCCGCGCTTGAAGACTTGCATTCAAAAACTACCAGGTAGATTACAGCACACCTCAATGAACTTTGATAGATGTATAGTCATCACAAATGATGCAGCAGTCACTGAGCATCACTTTAAAAAAACAACAATCAAGCATTGGGTAAAAAAAAATTGAAATTTAAAAAAAATATCTTAGACAATTCCTGTAGCATTCTATCAAATTTTCGCAGCGAATATGTCTGCCAAACAGTATTTAGTTAAAAACAGTCCGACAAGATATATGTTAGCGAAAAACATGAAGCTGTTAGTCTGTGACACCATGTCAGATAACAACATTGTCAACAAACGTTTTTGGGCAGAAAGGGATTGAAATGCACTCAAGTATACAATGATATGTTGTGTCATGCCATTGTAAAAATGTAACAGTATATAATGTAGGATGAAAATTCTTTAAGAAAATGGTCATGGCAATATAGTAATTTTTTTTTTTGATGCTGTGATAAAACAACATACATAAATGTATAAATGTTCTGTATACTAAGGTACGTATAACCCTGTGAAAGTTTGATAGGTTACTTAACGTTAAACCGGATTGTAATTGATTAATTGTATGCCAGGGGTCTATGATCTCAGGCAAACCAGGGTGGCCCTGGACACCAACCCAGTGCTCTATAATTGTTGAGCTGCACTAAAGGTTATAAACAGTGTCTTAATCTAAACATTTATTAACTGCTTAGTTTTATTTTATAGGCCAATGCTATTATACAATGTTTATATATTTAATGCCAAATTGCTGGATTTTAAAACCAAAAAGCGAAATCAACTTACTCAAGAATATTGGCAAGTTGCATTTAAGTTTATTAACAGTGTCTCTTAATCTGAACATTTATTAACTGCTTACTGCTATGTAGAAGCCAATCCTATTTTACAATACTTATACGATTTCAAAACAAAAAAGCGAGTTACCGGTATATGCAATAAAAAGCATATTTAACTGTAATGATTGGTATTGTAAAGACTATATTAGGCCCATAATCTAAGTCTATTGTTTCACAGTTACATATTAGTCTATTTGTTCAAGCAAAACCTCTATTTGTAGTCTATTTGTTGTTTCACAGTTTCATCCATTAAGGAAATATACACCAATGCAGGTATTTTAATTAGGTATAAATTTATTACCTACGTTATACTTTCAAACATACCCAACTTTCAGATGATTAGCACATCCAAATTTTGTAACAAGTCTTGGCTTTTGGCGAAGATGGGTCTATTGCAGTTTTAAATATTTTTTTAATTTGTAAACTCTTTTTTTGTAGCTTTTTTTTTCTGCGGGGTGCATTGGAAGTAATACATCTAAAGGTAGAATACTTGTGTTTTGGGATCGACAGTGTTTATGTTTCTTTAGTTACCCAAGTACGAGTAATATGTATGACGGAATAAGAGCTAATATGAACTCACCCTGTTGGAATAAGACCTAAAGCGTTCTGGTTAAGATATAAATGGCCTAATTTAAATCTAAAACCATAGTGGAGAAGGTATGTGACAATTTGGCTGGCATTCCAATATTAGTCTTGGCATTAACAGTTGTGCGCCTCTATTTGAACAGCGCTTTTTTCGCACTATAATATTTGCCGTCGTTTGGGGTTATAATTTAGGCTAGGGTTGAAATTATTATCAATGAAAGTTAGTAATGAAGTTAGGGGTGGGTTTGGGGCTAGGTTTGGACCTTATTCAGGCCATTTGGGTTTCAACCTTATTCAAACTATTAGCCATTTGACCTATTTTGGTCTTATTTCGAACTGTGTTTTATTCTGACCATGTTGTTATTCTAACTTTAATCTTATTGCTGTAGTGCATGTACAACAAAAAACCAAAGCCTACACAAGGTACACAAGAAAAGCAATATATTTTACTTGGTTTAAGGCAGTGGTTCCCAACTTGGGGTCCACGGACCCCTTGGGGGTCCGTGAGAAAGCATTTGGGGGTCCGTGATTACCTTGACGAATTTTGGGAAAAAAGAAAAGCGATCGTTTAACTTCCATTTCTCTCTTTAATTTCACAGGTGTCAAGCTCAAGCCAACGCATGTCGATTGCAGTCAAATCAGAATTGGCTCGTCCATTACGTAATAGAAAGCATGAGGTGCAACCAAAGTTTACCTCAGGGGTTGGCAACCTACGGCCCGCGGGCCGGATCCTGGCCGCCTCTTTGACACTAGACATGAGCCTATTTTAAATAGGCCTACTTTTTGACTATTTTAACCACGTAAGATCGAAAAATTTCACGCTTCGCACAAATGATCTTTCTACGTCCAGTTCGTTTACGTTTTAAAGCTGTCTTTTGAACTAGATCAGCGCTTCTTTACCGTTGCGCCGTGGAAGGCTGCCAAGAGCGTCGCGAACAAACGGAAAACGTAGCCTATATTCAAAAATATTGGGCATATATTTTTTGACATTTTTTATTATTTATTTTCGGCAGTGTAATAAAAACTTGAAAGAAATGTTAGTGCACCAAAATAAAATCGTGCTCGCTACGCAACACTTTACTGCCTCCTTAAATGTAATTAAAAAAGTTTTTAAGTGCAAAAAAAGCTTCGAGGCCCAACTGATTAAAAGTTTTTTTTAACACTTTAGTAACAAAATTCTTAGTTAGCATTTTGTGCGGCCCACATAGACCTTTCTGAGTTTGGTATTGGTCCGCGAATAGAAAAAGGTTGCCGACCCTGGTTTATCTCATATTGGCGGGAACGACACCAGTGCTTGCAGCTGGAGAATACTGTTAGGCCAATAGATATGTACCGGTAAGCATATAGGTGAGTGGCATGCATAGTTAGTTAATATTTGAATGAAAACACCAGGATGTAGTTAAATAGATATGAGGCAGAGGACGAAGATGACATTCATGTTGCATTGTCAAAAACTCAACCACAGATTAGTCGTTTAGTTCAGGAAAGGCAACAACAGCCCTCATTAAATTTGCTAACGTTGACAAAGTGACGCTCTTTCACTATTGTACGTGAAAAGTTATGCAAAAAAAAAAATAAATAATAATACCGCATACCACAACGCATATTGTTTGGGTTAGGGTGCGGGTTAGCGTTTGGGTGAGGGTGGGTCAAGTAATATTATGTTTATTATTAATAATAACTTGACCCACCCTCAACCAAACGCTAACCTCACATTTTTTATTTATATCCCCGAGGAAAATCGTTTGGTGAAGGGCGACTAAGTCCTAACAGTGCGAGGCGCAAATCCCGCTAAAAACCTCTGGCCCTCTTTCCTGCTGTGCAGATGTAGCGGGTTGGTAGTCAGCCTATCTTGTCTTTATTTATATATTTTTCCCCACTTTTTTCTAGTTTCTTTAATTTAGTATTATGTCAATTGTTTATTCAACTTTTGTTCGTTCGTTCTGTTGTTCTTCGTTCTTCAACATTTTGACACAGTACAGTAGTTGAGTAGCATAATTATTACAATAGTGAATACTCAATAGTATGTTAATTAAGTTTCAGGTAAAATTTAGGTAGGTGTTACGTGTTTATCAACACTTAAACACCCAAATTAATTAATTGCCATAAGCCAAATCTTAGAGTTCATATTAATATTAAGTTATCTTACGAATTTTTAAATAGGGCTTTAGGTTACGCGTTTCAGCTTTCGTTTGCCAAATATGTTCTTCAGTTACATAATATCATATTTGATGATGCAAAGTTTTCCGTATTGTTGTGTGTAAAATTCCTGAGTTTTCCTGCTTCAGTTCGCCTCGTTTCAAACTTGACAGTAGGGGTCCACATATTTAATAATCTGTCCAAAGGGGTCCGTGACAACAAAAAGGTTGGGAACCACTGGTTTAAGGATTCTAAGAGCTTCTTTAACTATCAGAAAAAGTTCATATACATTATACAGTACACAAATAATATGTTTTTGCACAAAGAACCAAAAAAACACAGACATTGATTAAAGTTGTTCAAGGCCCACTAAATCCAGAAAATATGTCTTTATAAAATTGTACATTGTATATATTGGTTTAATGTAAGTTTTATAACTAAACAACTGGAGTTGGTTCAACAAGTTTAAATTTACCTTAAAAGCTTATAATATTTTTATATACCTCTCTTAATCTGTTTGGAAAGAAAAAAAATGTTGATTTTCCAGATTTTTACGATTTGAGGTTACATAACTTTTTTTGCACTTTGCAGTAATTGATGACTCCTGTGTAACAGTAACATACATGTGGAAATTTGCTGTCAAAACTTTACAAAACAATTAATTTCAAAAACACTTGTTGTTCCATTGGAAAATCATGCACAAATATGCAGCAGAAATCTAGACTAATCACATAAACCACGAAAACCTAACTGCTATAGTGGCTCAAGTCAACACCATGTTTAAAACGAAACATTTACTCAACATGATAGATTTGCCAGACAGACCAACCATTTTTTTCAAGTGACATGCAGTATTTACATTTGTAAACTCATGTAATATAAATGTATCCAATTCTAACTAGATCTGCCATAGTTTTTTCGAATTTTTGTAATGATAAAACAGCTAAACACCTGCGTCCTGCATGTGACAGCAGCAGGACATACAAAAACTGCATAATACTTCAGCATGGGTTTTACAAACAGTAATTCCTTGGCCCTAAAGTCTAAACTGACGTAAAACTACATAGGTTTTATAGAATACTTAAGACTTATCTTCGAGCAAAGTAAAAAATTCTAACAACTGTTTAAAAGAATATTTATTGGATAAATAGGTATGCGTGAAAACATTAAATAATCAGAGAGATGTAATTATTCGCGCTTAGGTTAAAATACTGAATATATATCGTTAAATAACGTGCAACAAGTTTTCTGTTAACGTTTAAATAATCAGTCCAAAACAAAGAAACGGAGCACCTAGTTTTTGATAAATTGCTTTACTAAACTTAATTTGGCGAAATCTACCTTTCGTCAAAAATATTAAATCGGGCGATTTTTTAAAAAGTACGCTCTAGTTGCCCTGTAAAATCATAGAGATGTATGTACAAAGAATAAAGCGGTTTGTTTAAAAATTGGCAAATAATTTAGACGAGGTTTATCGTCATTTACGAAAGCAATTTTAGCCATTTTACTTATCCAGAAGCAACCCCTTAATCAGGACATTTTACTGTTGTTTAGGTTCTGATAAGTGGATATTTCAATTTGAGCTGGTAATTGCACATTCGTGGAAGATAAACGTGAGTAATTAAAAAAGTAGAATTGCTGACGACTTCTTTGCAAGATTCTCCATCTTTAAGCTGCTGGTGTTGGACAAATTCCCTCGTTTACCTTCGTAACTTCACATTCCCGTTAGCCACACTTAAACAAAAAAGTACGTCATTTTTCACAATGAACTGCATTAAACTTTGGCTGTCACGTATCTCTAGATGTCAATATTGTTGGACAGCTGTACAAATGGGATTACAGATGTCCGATAACAGTGTTGTATGTAAGTCATTCATAAAATAACAAAGTCCCAGTCCAAGTCATCAGTTGCGCAATTTAAGTCCCAGTCAAGTCATAATTAGAGCAAGTAAACATCAAAATATTGTCATTGTTATAATAAATAAAACGCTAAACTATTAAAACTGATCTGATTACAATTAATGACTCAACCAAAAAAGCACAACATATACCAAACAAATTGTTTTATGTTAAAAAATTAGGATAAAACCTAATTTTACCAAAAAATAAATGATTATTTTCAATAATTGAAATGCGAATTACTTCGTATTGTGGTTTACTTGTATTGTGTTCAACTCGCTTTGTAGTCTACTCGTAAATATAGCTACTCGTATTTTATTCTAGGCTACTTGTATTGTGATATATTGTGGTCTATTCGTATTGTGGTCTACTTGTATTGTGGTCTACATGTATTGTGACATATTGTAGTGTACTCGTATGTGTTCACTTACGATTCGCAACTTGCAATCTCCATCAAACATTCGTTGTCGTAAGTTGTTCCATCGCTTCCACAGACTTGTGCAAGGATCTTGGTTCACGGCCTAAAAATATACGGCGGTTGTACTACAATTGAATAAACCCTCAACTCAAGGTTTCTTAACCGATTTTTTTAGCCAAGATCTAATCTATTTTACTGAGAAGGGTTTCACAAATTGCTGAAAGGATTTTGGTAAAAGAAAATTTGTTATTTTGGATAATCTCAAATATTTTAGCTGAAAGTTGTATATTTGGATATAGAATGAATATCAAAGCCCATACAGAAGTAGGTTTAATTTTGTAAACGTTTTGAATAAACCTTAAGATAATGACTGGAGGTTTCAGTTAAACTTAGAATGAATATCAAACCCCATACAAAAGTAGGTGGCATATTGTAACACGATATGCAGGATTTATCAAGTAAAGAACCAACCACAGCAGCAATGTACTTTTAAAATGTATGACTTCCTCGTTGACAGTTCAACCATAAAAGAAGAGATCTAAGATTTACATTTAAATCAATGCTTAAAATTCATAAACTACACACATGGTATTTTTCACATTTTACCATCCAATAAACCACGCATGTTTTACCTAAACGTTCCACATTTTCAAAATCTGCTATACAAATCGTTTTGCACTTACTTCTCACAGGGACAACTTCCCGCTTGTACGTAATCTATCGCCCCATTTCCTCTTTTGGACCTGATAGAAAAGAAATTGGCGTGTTATTAAACACAAACAGTTATTAAGCCTGTTTACATGCACCTTTCTCAGGCAGATTAGATTAAGGTTCAAGCCGCTTTGTTGTTTTAATTACGCTTAGTATTTGGGTCGTCGCGAAAAAGGTTGCGAAACACTTGATAAAATAAACCAAATAGAACAAAACGGTAAATTTGATACGAAACATGAAGTCAGGTCGTCTTATCGTTTACATGTTATACAAGAATTTTTGTTTATTTAAATTTAAAAATTAGATTTGCAGAAACATTACTATGGTGGTTAAAAAATGTCTAAATAAAATTAAAAGTGCAAAATAGTGAGACCACATTTGTACAAATAAACTCTTGAGTTTTACTCACGAAATGCAACTTTCTACTTCCAAACTGCAATTATTCGAGTAAGTCTTTCCGTCGGATCCACAAACTGGTAAGTAGATGAGGGTGCAGATACTAAAAAAAGTACGTAATCTATTGCCCCATTTCCATTTTTGGACCTGATAGAAAATAAATAAGCGTGGTATTAAATACAAACAGTTACTTGGTACAAGTTGCCAATTCAAGTGTTTATTATTAGCCAAACAGTGGCTGTTTGAGCTCAGATCATCTTGAGGTACGTTTTATATTTTGAAATACTGTTTGCCGAACCTAAAAATGGTTTCATTTCCGTCGTTTTTTCTTGTTTAAGATTTTGTTTAGTCGAAATATCGTGTTGATCAGGAGTTCTTAAACTTTTTTTAAACGGACCCCTCCAAATATTTTTGTTTTTTAGACCAAAGTTGACATAATTTTTTCAGAGAAAACGTCATAAAACAAGTGAATTAAAGATCTGCTGTTTATGCCCGAAATTATGGCATAAACCAGGTTGAGGTGGCTGTATATACCAGGTTGTAAAAAAAATAGTAAATTCTACATACAAAGGCCATTTTTGAAAAATCGTAAAAATAACAAGCCTTGCCAAATTTCGTGTTTCCCCCTAAAATCCCTGACTTTTTATGTTTTTATTAAATTGTTAATAATACTGCTGATAACAGTATTATTTTCCTTAAATTAATACTCTCCATAACGTAAAGTTAAATGTATTGTTTACTGCTTTAACACTTCAGTATTCGAACAATTGCCTTTGTTTTGTAACATAGAACATTTAGCTTGCTGATGTTTAGGCGCCATTATTATTTATCATTATTACATTTTTGTCAGGTTAGCTGTGTTAGTTTTCTTGTTGGTGAAACTTAACTTTAAATGCAGCTACTGTTAGTTGAGCTGTGTCAAAAGTAGATTAGCGGAGCAAAGTTCTGTAAGGACACAAGCGGTATTTCTGCGATGTATAAGTTTTCCTGCAAAACATTCCCAAACAGAGATGCCGTATTATTATAGAGTAGAATCAGCAAACGAAAGATGTTGAACAAAAGCTTTTGGGGTGAACTTGGGTACGAAAGGATTTTCAGTTCTAAAAATTCAAATAACGTTTGGTCGCAAATTACATCAAGGTTTGAATTCAGTAAATTTATTTAATTTTGGTAAGAGCCCAGGTTCCTAACCAATCAATGAATGGCGTTGTAAAAATTCATCTGCCCTAAAAATTTTCTTAAGAATAGCATTTCTGTTTGTGAAATAACTCATCGAAGCTAAAATGTTATATTGAAAAAAAATGAGTCATTTTCCCTATGGTTAAAATTGAAGAAATGATAATTAAAATATGCGTACTGCGTTTATTGGAGTAAACACTTAAATTAGGGATTTAACATGAAAACAAAACAGTTGAAAAAAGTTATTTCATTAATTTTACTGGTCCCCTTTTAACATAAAGGTTTGCCTAGGGAACTGAATAACCCCTACTCTCAAGCAAATGAACTGGGTTCCTATAAAATCTTAAATTGTCTAATATTTGTATGTACCCTTTTTTGATAAATAGAACAATGTACCCTAGAAATTATACCGTGTTGTTTAATGCGGCCAGTCATCTGATGGCAAACGGATTATGGACTTCTTGCTTACACGACTTTATCAGAGGTGAGTATCTTTCCTAACACTGGATATTGGATTAACAACTCTATGTTGGCTGTGGATTTATCTTTGTATCGGCGCAACTGATTGGATTAAGGCCCGACTGGATCTTTAGCACTAGGGCCCGCAAAAGTCAATAAAGTTAAAATTTTTTAAGGACCTCGTCTGTCCACGAAACAAAGAATAAAGTTGTTTTCAGCACCTAGGGGACTGTTACTAAGAAGTTTATAGGTTAAAATAAAGTTAAAATTTACAATAAAGTTAAAATTTGTTAATAAAGTCAAAATTTGTCAAATTATGGCTTTTGACAAAGTTTTTGTGTTTCTTGAGAGTAGTTTATGTAAATATTGTCGTGGAAGCATTGTAAATCAGGAACTGCGACACAATTAAACCATATTAACCCGTAAAAGCAGGCAAAATGTCAAAATGCCCACTTGGATCTGCAGTAACTTTTATCGCAAAGTGTCCATTTTTTTTATTGGTTGTTACAAAACACTTCCTCTTCATAAACGTGGTCTTTTCGAAGATCAACAGTTTGAATTTTAGGAATAGCCTACTGACATTCTGTAATACAAAAATGCCTAAGCAAGCTTAATCTATCGCTAAAAAAACGATGCACTTTTTAAAATTCATAATACACCTTGACTTTGCAACAAAATATCACGTTTGGGTCTGAAATCGACAAAATATTATGTTTGGGTAACTGGCATCAATTCAAGGAAGAACTGTGGCCTCTACAAACAAGCAATTTCGTTAGGTTAAAATAAAGTTAAAATTTTTTTTTTTTTAGGTTAAAATAAAAATGGCCCTATATCATCACTGGTGGTTAAAGCTCAAATTGCCGTGGAGGTTGCTATAGAAACATAACACCAATGGTAAATACAAATTGCTAGCCTAAAACTTTATTTAAAAATATAAATACAAGGACTTTTACAATAACCAATTTGACTCATATTTGTTTATTGGTGATGTTACATTTCTAAAGTAGTACTGACTAACGATAACCATACACATATCAAAAAAACAACGGAAACCTTTTAAAAAAAAAGTCTTTTCGATATTTTTTTGGCCCAGAAATTCTATGCAAAAAAAAAAAAAAAAAAAAAAAAACACACACACACTTAGCTACGCAGGCTCATGAAGAAGCAAGTCGAGAACTGACCATAGCATCATTGCCTGCTGCATCCTGTTCGTAAAACTAACTTGCAGTGATGTTTGAACTTGTGACCGTGCTACCAGAAACGCCATTTTGTGTATCGCTAATGTGTATAATGCTTTAACATGGCGATTTTATCTTGAGAAGTACTCTTTAAATTAAATTAAGTTTTTAGACGAGATAATTCGCCAGTTTATTGAGCTTCACACGAATGTTTGCGTTTAGTCCTGTATTTTAGCAATCAAACTAATGAAAATAAGGTGAATATCAGCGATCCACTCATAGGGATGTCATCGAATAAATCGATTAATATTTTCTGTAGCCTAAATGTTTTACTTTAAAGAAAAAAAAATAGGCTCTGTGGGGTGAAGTTCCGCAGGGGAACGGAGCGTATACAAACCTTCAAGAGCTTTAATCAGCATTTTTAGAGGAGATGCGGCTCCTCGCAACCAATAGCTGTGCTCAGGGTGAGATTCTAAACTGCTCTGAGCATGTTTAGGCGGATGGAACTTTAGTATTACTACAATTCAAACGAACGTCGTTAATTGTTTATTTACATTGTATAATCCATATAATAACGCAAACGCTTAAAATGATCAATACACTATAATGCTCAACATGCGATGAGCAAGTGGCTAATAAATGACACATTTTCGGGGGTGTTACAAAGCATTATGTTCTTTGATCGTCGGTGCTAGTTTGATGTTTCAATACGACAAAGTGGAACGGCCCACTTATAGTTTGACTCCCGAAAATTATACATGCCAAATCAGCTAAATTACAAGCTGTGGTTAAGGGGAAATAAGTCGTGTCTACTGCTCACTTAGCACGTGGTCTTAGAGTATGCTGAAAGAGCATAATTTTGCGTTAACTATCTTTACTTAAAAATTTATAACGCGCACGACAGTCACTATTATACCTCCTTTTAAGAATCCGTTTCTAAAAGTTTTTCCTTTCATAAAAATTCTATTGGGGCACAGAACTTTTTTGCAAGGTAAATGGGCCTCGAAAGAAAAAAGGTTGAGAACCACTGACCTAAACAAATAAGGAAAGAGAAAAACTATCCAGCGTTTACGGTCGACCAAACTAAAGACGAAAAACGGCGTTTTGCGGTCGATTTTGGATTCGCATTAGATTAAGACGCGTGACCCAATTACTTAAAAAGCACGCCGCTTCGAACAGTTTGTTAAACCATGACAAAAACGAACCAAAAACGATAATATCACTTACAAAACGGGTGGTAAGAACTCTCGCCCCCACTGGATACGCCACTGGGGGCAATGGAAAGTGTATATTATTTTAACGTTCATATACATACTACACTTACAAATAATACTAATAATCACATTTTGAAATTCCAGGGGGGGCAAGTGCCCCCCTTGCACCCCCTGCGGGCGCCCATGGGTTCTGATAAGTGGATATTTCAATTTGAGCTGGTAAATGCACATTCGTGGAAGATAAACGTGAGTAATTAAAAAAAGTAGAATTGCTGACGACTTCTTTGCAAAATTCTCCATTTGTAAGCTGCTGGTGTTGAACAAACTCCTTCGTTTACCTTCTTCACTTTCCCGTTAGCCACACTTAAACAAAACGTGCGTCTTTTTTTTCACAATGAACTGCATTAAATCTCTGGTATCTAGAGGTCAATATTGTTGGACAGCAGTATAAATGAGATTAGGGTTGACCGATAACAAGTCGTATGTAATTTATTGTGAAATGACAAAGTCCTAGTCAAGTCATTTGCAAAATAATTTAAGTTCAAGTCAAGTCTTTGGAATAAAAACAAGCTAAGTCTCACTACAAGTCATCAGTCAATGAAACACGTGCCCACACATATGCGTTTACAACTGTGATCTAGCCCTTCTGAAAATGCTTTTTGACCAACGATTATACGGCTTATCTATCGTTAGAACACCGAAAGCCATTGCAGACTGACTGAATCTGTCGATCAAAGATGCAAGCAGGGCAGGCTAGAAAAACAACTCGCCTGTAGTGAGGTTCGAACTCAGTTTGAACCTTTTTTTGTTCAGCTTGTCTCATTGTAGTAACAAACAATGTCAACTGACTGAGTGTCAACGCAATACTCCACCATTCCAAGAGCAAAAACAGACTATTATGACTACATAAATATATAGCAAAACGTAATATTAACTACATATTTTGTGACGTAACAGTTCATGACAATTGAAGGTGTGGCAAGTCTGTGATCGACTGTTGTGGTACTGCTCATAAATAATAAAATAAAAATTATTAGGAGTAAAATACTTATAAATTTTCGGGGGCGTGGCCCCTCAGGCTTTTTTTTGTAAGTGCTACTTGAAATACTGTTTGCCGAACCTAAACATGGTTTCATCCCGTCTGTTTTTCTTTTTAAGATTTTGTTTAGTCGAAATATCGTGTTGAGCAGGGGTTCTTAAACTTTTTTTAAACGGCACCCTTCAAATATTTTTGTTTTCGTTAACCAAAGTCGACATGATTTTTCAGAGAAAAAAAAAAGAGAAAAAATCATAAAACAAGTGGACTGAAGACCTGCTGTTTTTGCCCGAAATTTGGGCATAAACAAGGTTGAGGTGGCTGTATATACCAGGTTGTAAAAAAAATATTAAATTCTACATATAAAATCCAGTTTTTGAAAAATCGTAAAAATAACAAGCCTTGCCAAATTTCGCATTTCCCTCCAAAATTTGGTCAAGTTCTATTTGAAACCGGTTTGAGTTGGTATTATTTAATGCAGGGGCGTGCAACCTTTCATACTGCCGGGCCTTTCAGCAACAGCATCCAAAACACATTTTGTAGTTTAATTTTTGTTAGCAGGTAACATCCTATTCTAATATGTTAGCAGGTCAGGGTCACATTCTATTTTAATTCTAATAAAATAAAAATTTACATGTAATATAAGGCGACCTAGACTAAGGAACAGTCAGGAAGTTTCAATATTTTAACAGTTACCTGAATGTTTAGTGGTGCGGGCTAAAAACCAAAGCACACCGCGGGCCACAGATTTTGGTTCCGCGGGCCGCATTTGGCCCGCGGGCCGCAGGTTGCACTCCCCTGATTTAATGGATGAGGTGTAGCATGAAAATACCTGGCTTTTTATGTTTTTATTAAATTGTTAATAATACTGCTGATAACAATATTATTTTCCTTAAATTAAGACTCTCCATAACGTAAAGTTAAATGTTATTGTTTACTGCTTTGACAGTTCAGTATTCGAACAATTGCCTTTGTTTCGTAACATAGAACATTTAGCCTGCTGATATTTAGGCGCCATTATTTATTATTATTACATTTTTGTCAGTTTAGCAGGGTTTTAGTTTTCTTTGTTGGTGAAACTTAGATTTAAATGCAGCTACTGTCAGTTGAGCTGGGTTAAAGGAAAATTAGCGAAAGCAAAGTTGTGTAACGGCACAAGCGGTATTTCTGCGATGTATAAGTTTTCCTGCAAAACTATCCAAACATAATTGCTGTATTATTATAGAGTGGAGTCAGCAAACGAAAGATGTTGAACAAAAGGTTGTGGGGTGCACTTGGGTGCGAAATGATTTTCAGTCATAAAAATTCAAGTAACGTTTGGTCGTAGATTACATTAAGGTTTGAATTCAGTAAATTTATTTAATTTTGATAAGAGCCCAGGTTCCTAACCAATGAATGAATGGCGTTGTAAAAAATTCATCTGCCCTAAAAACTGTTCTAAATAGCATTGCTGTTTGTGAAATCGAAGCTAAAATGTTATATTGAAAAAACAATTAGTTATTTTTCTCTATGCTTAAAATTGAAGAAATGATAATTAAAATATGCGTACTGCGTTTATTGGAGTAAACACTTTTAGGGATTTAACATGAAAAGAAAACAGTTGAAAAAAGTTATTTTATTATCTTTACTGATCTCATTTCAACATAAAGGTTTGCCTAGGAAACTGAATAACCCCTACTCTCAAACAAATGAACTGGGTTCCTATAAAATCTAAAATTGTCTAATATTTGTATGTACCCTTTTTTGATAAATAAAACAATGTACCCTAGAAATTATACCGTGTTGTTTAATGCGGCCAGTCAGCTGATGGCAAACGGATTATGGATTTCTTGCTTCAGAAGACTTTATCAGAGGTGATTCCCCTTACTACCACTGGATATTGGATTAACAACTCTATGTTGGTTGTGGATTTATCTTTTTATCGGCACAACTGATTGGGTTAAGGCCCGACTGGATCTTTATTACTGGTGGTTAAAGCTCAAGTTGCCCGTGGAGGTTGCTATAGAAACAACACACCAATGGTAAATACAAATTGCTAGCCTTAAACTAAATTTAAAAATAAATACAGGGACTTTTACAATAACCAATTTGATACATATTTGTTTATTGGTGATGTTACATTTCTAAAGTAGTACGGACTAACGATAACCATACACATATCAAAAAAACACCGGAAACCTTTTAAAAAAAAAGTCTTTTCGATATTTGTTTGGCCCAGAAATTCTATGCAAGAAAAAAAAAAAAAAAAAAAAAAACACACACACACTTAGCTACGCAGGCTCATGAAGAAGCAAGTCGAGAACTGACCATAGCATCATTGCCTGCTGCATCCTGTTCGTAAAACTAACTTGCA
Source organism: Ascidiella aspersa (assembly GCF_963924565.1). NCBI lineage: Eukaryota > Metazoa > Chordata > Ascidiacea > Phlebobranchia > Ascidiidae > Ascidiella > Ascidiella aspersa. Next base: position 36,062,050 of record NC_139449.1, on the reverse strand, counting down.
GTGATGTTTGAACTTGTGACCGTGCTACCAGAAACGCCATTTTCTGTATCGCTAATGTGTATAATGCTTTAACATGGCTATTTTATCTTGAGAAGTACTCTTTAAATTAAATTAAGTTTTTAGACGAGATAATTCGCCAGTTTATTGAGCTTCACACGAATGTTTGCGTTTAGTCCTGTATTCTAGCAATCAAACTAATGAAAATAAGGTGAATATCAGCGATCCACTCATAGGGATGTCATCGAATAAATCGATTAATATTTTCTGTAGCCTAAATGTTTTACTTTGAAGAAAAAAAAAATAGGCTCTGTGGGGTGAAGTTCCGCAAGGGAACGGAGCGTATACAAACCTTCAAGAGCTTTAATCAGCATTTTTAGAGGAGATGCGGCTCCTCACAACCAACGGATGTGCTCAGGATGAGATTCTAAACTGCTTTTACCATGTTTAGGCGGATGGAACTTTAGTATTACTACAATTCAAACGAACGTCGTTAATTGTTTATTTACATTGTATAATCCATATAATAACGCAAACGCTTAAAATGATTAATACACTATAATGCTCAATATGCGACGAGCGAGTGGCTAATAAATGACACATTTTCGGGGGTGTTACAAAGCATAATGTTCTTTGATCGTCGGTGTTAGTGTGTTAGTTTGATGTTTCAATACGACAAAGTGGAACGGCCCACTTATAGTTTGAATCCCGATAATTATACATGCCAATGCTAGATCCTCTTGATGGATTTGTTGCAATATACCAAATCACTGCTTGAACCGAACCTGATGGATATCCCGGATACCAACGCGCGTAAACACTTCCGCCAGTCGAACTTCGTAGCTCTCCATTCTGTGCAGATAAAATGTAGAATTCCGATTTTGATGGCTTGTGTCTTGTACGTTCAGTGTATTGTAGGGCAGTGGTCTCCAACCTGTTGGAGTCGCCTAAAATTTTTGTGGGGTCGCCATAACTCACCATATTCCTGCTCTTTTACTATTTACGTATTTCTTTACAATGACGTCACACTAATAAACGTGACTAAGTGAATTTTCTAGATAAAATAGCTTTTAGGCTCTTATGAGCTGCTCAGCAGCTAACTGGACAATTAAGAAAAATTTGGAGCATGACATGCGGTTATTAGATTTATTGAATTTGGTTCTGAGCAATATTTTACCAAAGTTTACGAAAATTGCGCAAGCAAAAGTAATACCGCGTTTGCAAAACAACAGTGGATACTGTGCAGGCGCTACCACCACACTGAATGTGATATATTGGTAAAACAAATTTTTCGTGTGTTAAATACAAACTCATTTGTTAAATATAACTTTCCTAAAGCAATCTTTTTTTGCACATGTGTAGCCACATATAAACTGTTGCTACCAGGCATAGTAATGAAAAAACAGCTCCGCTGGTAATTTTAATAATCGAGTGTCTATTGAATTAAAATTAATTGTTTTTTCTGGAATTGTGTATAATCCACGCATATTCGATCGTGTTACTTTGTTGGAACTATTTAAAATATTTTTATAATGATATCTGAAAACAATATGGGGTCGCAATGTAAATTCCGATTTTATTTTTGTTAAACTTGGATCGCTAATTAAAAAGGTTGGAGACCACTGCTGTATTTAAAACTGCTGTTTGCTTTAGAATAAAATGAAAACGGATTTGTATTTTTATTCTAATTAAAATGTAAATTTATGTAATGCCGATAATAAAGTAAAAGCTACCCACCTCGTATCTTGAAGCCAACCAAACTGCCACGAAGTTTTTATTTGGGTAGTCCACATACAAGTTCCATGCACGCTGAATGTACGAATACAGCGCCTCGTACATTTCCTCACTTTCAATATCAACCAGAGTTCCGTTGTGGAACTGACAAAGACTCTCTGCTGCGGCTTTGCCTTTTCCGTCCTTTTGAGATGCGACAGTTTGTGGAAGCCAGAAGCAAGATCCTTTGAAAAGAACGCCAGGGCATCGCGACAATTCTAAAACATAAATAACATGTTGCACTGAATGTGTAAAATTAAAAATCACATTGACCCTTGCAAGATAAATTTCGACCTGATTAAAACCATAAGATGCGAAAAAGAATTATATGCTTACTTATATTTGATCTTAACGATTACTCAAACAAATTTGACCTAGGAATCTACCTTTAATTTTCTGGTCTATTTTTCGTTCAATTCTGTTCCAATCAACAATTGGTTGTGGTCCTGTGGCGCCAATCGGGCCAGCTAAGCCCCTCGGTCCAGCTAAACCTTTAGGACCAGCTAAGCCCCTCGGTCCAGCTAAACCTTTAGGACCAGCTAAGCCCCTCGGGCCAGCTAAACCCCTCGGGCCAGCTAAACCCTTTGGGCCAGCTATACCCTTCGGTCCAGCTAAACCTCTGGGGCCAGCTAAACCTTTAGGACCAGCTAAGCCCCTCGGTCCAGCTAAACCTTTAGGACCAGCTAGGCCCCTCGGGCCAGCTAAACCCCTCGGGCCAGCTAAACCCTTTGGGCCAGCTATACCCTTCGGACCAGCTAAACCTCTGGGGCCAGCTAAACCCTTAGGGCCAGCTGGGCCCCTCGGGCCAGCTATACCTCTGGGCCCAGCTAAACCCCTAGGGCCTAGTAAACCCTTCGGGCCAGCTAAACCTCTGGGGCCTCTCCGCCCTGGAAGTCCTTGAGCTCCTTTTAGTGGTGGTGAGTGACCTCCGGCGTTGAATTGTTGCATCTCCAACAAGCTGCCAATTGGTTTGCACACGAAGTCGTTGGACTGAACTTGTGCGTAGGCGAGTGAATTGCAAGCTTGCAGCAAAATAAGAATTGAAACGCCAAGTTGAAACATTCCTCTGTTGTTGTAGTTTCTTATCTTCCTTGAGATATCTTGAAGGTTGTGTGTCGATGCTGTGAATATGCGTGCTTTTATAGCTTTCAAAACGACTTGTTTTCTAACATATATTGACGTATTTCGGAATGACTCGGTAAAGTCAAAACATATGATTCACGTTTTCGCGTCAAAAATTTCACGTTTTCGCATTTTTCAGGTTTTGTTGTTTCTGTTTGACCTGCAGCAATTTCAGTTTTTGCAACCAGCGTTGGAAAAATAGGTAGTCACTCGCTTAAAATAGAATATTGTAATACGTTAGCTTTGCTGAGTCCAACTAATAAATCGACAGAACCGCTTCGCTTTTTTCGCTTAAATAAAATATTTCGTCACTTTATGTTGCAAGTGTTTTACCATTTCTGCACCTAATTATTTTTAAGCGGCAAAAAACGAAAATAAAACAGCCAGTTAAAGGTATAATAATGTACAGGATGCTTTGGGAAAAGGCTCTTACCAAATGTGTTGGCCTAATCAGGATTTTAATGAAATCAAAGGAAGGCCAGAAAAACAACTAACCTTCTGTAATGTTCGATCTCATGACCTCTGTTATACCGGAGGCCGTCGCTTTACCAACGGAACTATAGACATGCTTAAAAACAAGCTGGTATTGAAAAGAACATTTCGTATCTGGATTTAAGCTACATTTACGCTACAACAACGCTAAGGGTCATGGAAACGAGTTTGATATGTTTCCTGTTGATGTAAAAGGACATAAGGTACAGGAAAATGGAATCGTTATACAAAAAATAGGTTAAGAACCACTTGTGTTAAGACCACAAAAAAGCAAAATTACGCAGCGGCAACTTAAAATAGAAAACAACATTACGTGGCCTATTAGTCATCATGCAGTCGCGTTTGAACTAATTGAAAATGGCCTACAGGAATTCCTATAGCCTATAGTCATATCTTAAGCTGCGCACAATGCGTTGAACCAACGAATAAAATCGAAACTGTTGCTGGAAGTTTTGTGACCGAAAAACTGCTTTTTCTCTCGTGTTTTTGCGAAACTTTGATTTACACAACTAAGCTTATTGCCTCCGGACTACAATTTTGAACAATTATAGAATTTCGATTAGTTTCAAATAAAAGAAAATTGCGATTCTAGGCTAGCCAAAATAACCCATTTATGTTTTTCGTTTTGAATAAATTACACTTGTAAGGGAACCTCACTTAACCTTACCCCCACACCCACTCGCCAAAACAATGATGTGTACATTTATTTTGAAAAATATTCTATCTCTAATTAGTTGCTTATAAGCTATCAACGATAGTTTCAAAATAACACAATTCTGCAAAAGCACAATATTCAACTTGCAGTATTAAGTAAATCAGCCCTTAATATTTGAATGTTTTAATGTTTTTTTTTCTAATATAGTAAATACTCAAAATCGCCTTTAAAACCTAGATTTAACGTACACCTCAAGGAATAAGCAAATCCGAGCAAACAGTTAACGAATATTGTCTTAAATATTACAAAAGTACAAAAAATGAAATATTTATTTAATAAAAACTTATATTTTTAGGATTCTATATGATCCCATCAGAGCGGTTTATTTAGGAATTTGTTGATCTAGCTTGGTTTGATTGAATTAGTAATGTTCGTTTGATGATTCAAGGCGGCAAAATAAGACTACCCTCTGTAGTTGTCTATGTCAGTGGTCTCCAACCTAACCTAAGTGGGGTGGCTTAAACCTTTTATGGGGTAGCCATTACACCAATTGCTGCAGTTTTATTGTTTTTCTCCCGTGATTTAAACTAGAAGCAATTAATATTTATCACAGCCAGTCCCCGGTTTGTTTACACGTGCAGTGGTTAGATAAATTGTAAGTCACAATAATAAAAACTGGCGCCTTTGAATAGGCTACCTCAGATTTTGTCTTGTTGTATCAAGTGTTGCATTAACTATTTGGTAGCTACCACACTTCTCTCCATTATTGCTATGTTTTAAAGTGTGTTTATATATTTAGCCTAAAGTTTTTTAGTTCAACAAAGTGAAAAGTCAGTTAAAATAGACCATTAAATGTCTATATTTCTCGCAACATACGAGACTCTTTTATGTGCTTGACGAGTCACCTATTCTTTTAAATTGACATTTTGTCAATTTATATCAAATAAACGCATTTTTTTGATTTAGACTGCGGTTTCACCTGAATTTTGCTCACAAGTTAGCCACAAAAAAAACAGATGTTTTTAAGATTAGTTGCAATATGACATATTTTAATGACGTAACTTTGTGACATCATCCCTTAAAACACGTTGGCTGCGGAAGTGGACAAGCCACCAAGCTGCTGGCACCGTATTTTAACAAGGTCCTGGGTCTTGGCGTCAGTCCCAATCAGATACTTGAGGCAAACAAGGCAAATGAGGCAAACAAGTAAATGCAGTTTACATCAGACAAAAAAATCAGGCAAGAGCAAATTATATTTCACCGGACTGGCGAGGGCCAATTTTAATGCTATATCAACATTGCGTTGGGTATTTTGTATGTATGGAAAGTATTATAAATCTATTGTGACGTGCTCTTATTTTTTACTTTTTACATAAATGTTACCATAAGCCGATAAAATTGAGTCTAATTAGTTTATGTTTCTTTTAAAGCATCTCGTGTCCTACGCATGACAAAGTTACCCTCATTTTTAATAACATGAGAAAACAAACTATAAATTATTTGTCAAGTTTTATCGTTAGTTGAATTCCTAATACTCAAGCACGCAGAACTCATTTTAATAGAGTCAATGCCCGATGTACGCGCTTTGTGTGTTCGACATTATCATTGGAGCGGAGTACTTAAACTAAAGCGCTTTCTGTGAGTATTTGTTGCAATGTAGTTTGTGCAACGGCCATTGTAGCAACATCACAAAGCTGGGGTATCAAAGTGCACGAAGCAATCGCGATTCTGAGAGTACTTTGGTACACATTGGATGAGTGGTGTAACGCCGTTGCGGAATCGTCAAGGCTGTTACCGAAAATCAACTGTAAATATAAAACGTAACTTGAAACAAACACCCACGGAAAGACATAAATACCGCAACTCAACTGGAAATGTTCTATGTTGTAGAACAACGTGATAGGATGCGACGACTTTGACACATTTAAAAAGGTGTATCTAATAGCGTTGTAGTAATGCGAACAGATAGTCAGGGGCTTGCTTTTAAATTTGCCTTTACATTCCTTTATCTCATATAGTTAAACATAACTTAAATATGTGGTGTCTGGACTGATTGACACCTCTTGTTGCTAAATCTGTTAAAATAAGATGGGACAGTAAAGGTTTGGTTTGGTTGTTTTTACTTAAAACCATGTACTGCGCATCTCTAATTAGTTGCGTTATTGATTTGCCTTTTCAGTGGTTTTTAACCTTAAATTTACAAGTAAAACTGGGTCGCTATTTGACTTGATTAGGTTTCAGAAGCAGCAGTTGTTTACAAGGTTTGATTTATTCAGATTGATTCTCAGCAGAATTTCCTTCAAATTTGATAAAAGTTGCAGATGCAATACGAATATATGGCTCGTAAAAATTAGACCTTATTAAAATTAATACCTTATGATTTGTTGGTATGCATAAAGTTTAAGAAACTAAGGTCGCCAAAGCTTAGTTGTTATACTTACGCTTGATGTATGCGTCGCTGAAAGAAAGGTTAAGAAACACCCTGGTCTATACGATATCTGCCAAATTTGAAGTCATTTTTTTAATTATTATACTAACATTGTACTGTTAATATTTCAATTTACATACAGAAGTATTTTAAAGTTAGCTGTCTTTTAAGATTGTTATTTTTCTCCAACGTTTCAACTGGAGAAACACACGAAAAAGTAACCTTGAATATGTGAGTGCCATAGTGTTTTAGCAATGAAATACAATCGTTAATTATTTTATGTTAGGGAGGATATTGGCTACCAAGATATGATGCGGGCTAATTTGAATTGGAAATCCGCATATTGGATTGTGAACTAGAGCAGCCGTCTCAACCTTTCTAGCTTACTCACCGGTAAAATTTTAGCACAAATTTTGCGGACCGGTGGACCGTTAAAAATCAAAATCTATTCAAAATGTAATTACGACAAAAGTATGCAATTTAAAAGCAAAGAATGGAAACCTAAATTTATTGAGCAATTTGCTGGTGTCTTTCTAAAAATATGCGTATTATACCTGTTTCTATTGAAGTTTTTTTTAGTTTTAATTAGACTTTTAAACAGTTGGGCACAACACTTTAGCATTGAGATGTACGATCAAGTCCGAAGTAGACCATTAGCTCTATGTTACGCCACAATGCTTACTGCAAATTACGGAACTGGCGAAGTTTTACATTTGATGGAGAAGTCTTTAATATCTTGCATTTTGCAGATGAGATATAAAATTGTAATACATTTGGCGGACCAACAGAAAAGTTGTCGCGGACAGGCGGTTAAAAACCACTGAACCACTGGGCTAGAGCAGTGGTCCCCAACCTGTGGGTCGCGACCCCAAGTGGGGTCGCCAAATAGTTTTTGGGGTCGCGCTATTCCTCACCATATTTTTGCTGTTTTAGCACGATTTATGTATTTCGTTTTCATTACAGTGACGTCACCCTAATAAACGTGAGTGCATAGCAAAGATAAACTTTTGTTTCTTCTACATCGGGGTCGGCAACTTACGGCCCGCCGCCTCTTTAACAAACTGGACACGAGTCCATTTCAAATACTTTTTGACTCTTTTAACTACGTAAACGCGAAAATTTTTCGCGCTTCGCGCGTATACTCTCTCTACGTCCGGTTTGTTTACGTTTTGATGCTGTCTTTTGAAATAGATCACAGCTTCTTTAGCGCGTTGCACTATGGAACGCTGCCAAGTGCGTCGCGGACAAATGGAAAACGTGTTCAAAAATATTGGACATATATCTTTTTAGCATTTTGTTTTTAGCAATGTAATAAAATCTTGCAAAACAAATGCCAGTAAACCAAAAAAAAATCGCGCTAGCTTTGCTTGCCTGGTGTGCCGTGACTTACAAAGGTTAATAAACACTGAACTAGATAAACTATTAAAGTTATCGCGTTAATTAGTTTTATACACTTTTTATTGGTAGTATGAAATGGCGACGTGCGGAATTTTAAACCAAACAAACGCTTTTTACTCGCGCTTTGTGTCAACACTTCCCTGCCTCCTTTAATGTAACTAAACAAGTGTTAAAGTGCAATAAAAGATTCGAGGCCCGTCTGATTCACAGTTTTGCTAACATTTTAATACCACAATTGTTAGTTAACATTTTGTGCGGCCCGCAGAGACCTTTCTGAGTTTGGTTTTGGCTCGCGACTAGAAAAAGGTTGCCGACCCCTGTTCTACATAAACAAGGTGTTTTAGCTCGCCGCTATAGGTTACAAATATTTCAGTAAATATTTACTTTTGGACTTCAATTAACTTACCCGACTCTGTCCAATTTTGTGAGTTAACTACTCTTTTCGTTTTAAACCACATAGCTTTGTTGAAAGAAATTGGGGGCAATGAGCATATTAAAAACGAAGCCTCGTAAATCGTTCCAAGTAGAGCATGCCATGCGATTATGCTTATGCCAAGTGGAGCCACGTTTTTTATAACTGGTGGACACTATGCTGGCGCAACCATAGCACTGGATGCAATTTAGTGTTGAAACAAATTGAAATTTTGGTGTTCGTTTGTGTGCTAAATTTAAATAAAGCTTCCTAAAACAAATCATTTTGGTGCACATATGATATGTCGCCACAGTTCTTCGGAAATGTGTATGGTTTACACATATTCGCTCCTTTTACTTAGTTATCTGGAAACGAAATGGGGTCGCAATGTTAATTCTGATTTCATTTTATTTAAATTGGGGTGGCTTAATAAAAAGGTTGGAGACCACTTGGCTAGAGCATTAGGGTCGTCAAACAGTACACTGGGGTGTGTGGCAACTATTATATGTAAGATGACTGCATGTCAGTTATAAGGTGTGTGTGCGTCAACTTTTAAAGTCCCTTTTACGGGCATTTATTTATTTCATGATAAATTTATGCCATCCAAAACTTCAGTCCTTGTTATTTATTTTTCAGTGCAAATGTTGAAGAACATTCGGTAAAAACTCCAAGTCAAGTTTTTTTTGTGATTTTGAAGCGTAAATAAATTAAAAGTATATGAGCCCTAATAGCCAAACGCGATTGTCGCGGTGTGTTTTGTGTAGAAGTTGCGTATTTAAGCAAAGGTTTTAAGGACAATCAGCTGCCACATTTTTTCCCTGTCGCAAAACGTAATTGTTTAAAAAATACATGTCACAATAAAAGTATATTTTTAAGGTATTATTTAAAAAAAAATAGCGTTTGGAATTTTGGTTACCTTCGACTGCTATAATTTACTGTTTTCTAAGAAATTTACGTTTAAGCTAGAAAACTGGTCGCATTCCATGATTGAAGTATTTTCATCAACCTTGATCAGATACAACCCTAGTATCGGACAAATACCGATTGTCCGTATCGGATATAAATCCCGATCCGATACAATCATTCTTCGTAAAACCGATTTAGGCAAAGACATCATCCAAATTAGACAAAATAACTTCGCAAATTACGTTACAATCGTCAATGCGGATTTAATTTGTTTATACTTGGTTTTAGCTACAAGCGTTAATAAAAAAAGGCCAATGCAAAATGCCTAGACCAGTGGTTCCCAACCGGGGTGCCGCGGCACTCTAAGGTGCCGAGAGATATTTAAAATTCTTTAAGATTCTAAATTTTGCTCTATTGGTAAGCTTCTTGATGATACAATTTTTTTGTGTAGATAAATGAGCAAAAATATATTTTTTTCAAATAAGTATTTTTTCAACCTTGTTTCACAGTTAATGTGCTGTTTCAATCTCGTTTATTGTAACGTTACAGTTAATCACTCAGCAAAAATACGAGCACGGGTGCCACGAACTATTTATAATTTCTGTAGGGTGCCGCAAGCTAAAATGTTTGCGAAACACTGGCCTAAGCTGTCATGGTAAAATATGTAAAGATTTTTTTGTTTTGATTTAAGCATGATGTAAGCGCAAAAAAAAAATTACTACCCAAATTGTCTACGCAATTGCGCAGTTGCGCACCTTAGGGGAAACACTAAATCGCATTATAATTAGCGCCGTATTGTTTTACTTGATGCCACTTTGCCATTAGCAATTCATTTACCGCGCAACTGTAAGGTGAGGTTTGAATGTAATCCAGTCACACTAACTAAAGATGATAAAAGTTCGTATCGAAACGTCTTTATCAAGATGATGTCGATCTACTCGACCTAATTGGTTGATTGTTATCTTAAAAATGAATGCGCAAGCCAATTAGGTCGGGTAAATCGACATCGTATTAAGGACAGTTTGTATACGCACTTTCACACGTATCATCATCGGTTAATGTTACGCTAACTGATGATGATACAATCGAATATCGAAATGGCTTAATTAAGATGATGTTGATTTATTAAACCTTTTTGGTTTTGACATTCATTTTCAAGCAACATTACAGATACGTGCGTAGTGTACCCGTCTGTAATGCTTTGCTAATCATGCGGCCCGATGTACTATTATGGCTTCCCCATTGGCGGTGTACGAAACGGAAAAATACGAAGAGAAACGCTGTGTGTACGTGACTCGATAAAAGCGATATACGCCAGACTTGCATCACGCGCCTTGATTAAACCCAATCAAGTGTTTGCAAACAATGCGAGGCTTGTAATAACGCATTCTGCAGTCGGTAAAGCTAATAGGCCAAAGTGCGCTCGTTATCAGGAGCCAGAACTCGCCAAGTGTTTGGTAAATTTAGAAGGAAGCCTTGTGAAATTGTTATGAAAAAAGCTGACTACGTTCCTTTGTGTCTGACCTTAGTTGCTCTTAAATCACGGGTTCTAATGAAAGCACAACCAAAGGACATGTTTTTATTATTTTGTGATTTGATTTTTTCGACTATTTTCTCTCATAGTAAACAATATTATCATCCCTTTACCGTCACATCGTGTGTCAACAATTGGATGTCTTTTTTGGGTGCGGCCATTACTGTTTGGAGTAAAATAAATGCCGAAAATCAAAATTGCATACAACGATTTAAATATGTGAATGACAATTTGAATATTGAATTGTCGAAGTGGAAATTAAAACTTTTGTGTTTGCGAAAAGTAGTGCTAAACACCCTCCCGGTACGCACGCCCCCTAGTCGCTTGACACGCCCCCTGCGAGATATTGAAAAGTTCAGTTTGCATCGATGCTTACAGTGTTGTAAACAAGTCATTTGTTAACTTAAGTCCAAGTCAAGTCATTTGTCAAATAACTTAAGTCCAAGTCAAGTCATTATTAAACTAAGTCAACTTCAATTCAAGCCATTGACGCAAACACAAAATAATAAACTACGGTATTGGAATTGATAAATTCGCACAATGAAAATAACACAACTCCATACAGTGAGAAAATTGTTTTACGTGTAAGAATTGGAATAAATAAACTGGTATTATTAAAAATATTTACATAAAATGTACCTACTTTCAACCCAAGTTATTTGACACAATGACATAATTCCAAGTTAAGTCATTTGTCCAAAATACTTAAGTCAAGTTAGGTCATTTTTCCCAAAGACTTAAGTCAAGTCACGTCATTACAACACAGGACGCTTATGGCTTCTTACACAACAGACGCACGTCACGTGCCCTGGTAAAACCTATGTTTGCAAACAATGCGAGGCTTGCATCAATGCGGCTGCCGTCGGTAAAGCTCGCAGAGCAAAGTGCGGACCTTTGAACACTTTTAAGTACTTGGGCAAACTTCGGGGATATGCGGCGAAATACATTGCATCAGACACTTTGCAAAAGTTTACGTTTAGGTGGTGGCTTTGTAGTGACGTGTCTAACTAATTATAATTTGTGCAGCGACGTAAACAGAGTCGTGTCCCTTTTACCATAACTCGATCCGCAGTTTCAGCTCTCTCTCTCTCTCTCTCGCTCCTCCCTTTTACTCTTCTTACTCCCACTGTCTCGCATGTGCCTTTTCGCGTTATGCCCGTGGCCAGTCGAGTCCTGGGCGCGTTACAAGCTGCCGCCTTTCTGAGTGCTAATAAATTAAACTGATAAATTAAGTAGTTTGTGGTCGATGTAGAAACCTTCTGATAGGAATCTAATATAAGGAGTCATAAGGACCTAACCACTTTCCCAATAAACATAAAGACATCCCCAAACCATTACAAAAGTAACACGGTCTTGTTTCGGTCCAAGTTTTCATTACTACTTTATTCGAAGGGGCTTTTGTGTAAAACAGGGCTCATGTGGTGTCACTATATTTTTTGTGGAGAGAGGACGCAAAACAAACCACTGCCATAAAGAGTAGTTTGCAAAAGAACTGTCCAGAACTGTAACTTATAAAAAATAGTAAAATTCGACTAAACAACTTAACTATGCTGTTTTGTTGTGGGACCAGGCCCAGTTAAATGAATGTTTTCCACTCCTGGGTTAAAACTATGCTCAAAAACGTTTTTGTCTCTTTCATTTTTTCCACCTTTCGTCCTGTTGTCTATTTTAAAGGTTCCAAATGATCTGTGTTAGACCGCTCTGTTTGGCAAGTTACTCCATTCACTTACTTTAGTGATTTTTAATATGGTTTAAAAACTTTTATTTACCCACGGCACCAGACAAGCCAAATCAATGCAACAACTTTCCGGGGGGCCTGTACCCCTGCAAAACTTAAAATTTAGGTGTTAAATTTTGGAGCATAATGGTTGGAGGTTGTAGTAAGACGTAATAAGAATATCAAAGCCCATACAGAAGTAGGTATCATTTTGGACGTGATGTTGAAAATGAATAAAGAGTTATTCGAAACGTCCAAAATGATACCTACTTCTGTATGGGCTTTGATATTCTTATTAGGTGTTAAATGAATTATATTTAATTTCGGATTTTAGACCAAATAATTTTTAATCGAGTGATTTAGGTACTTAAAAGCTATTGATAGCGTAACTGTTATAGTAAGTTGGCAGAAATTTCTATTTAAAGCTAGAGTGACATTAACCCTGACTGCATTCCATAATTTGTGGTCGCTAAAGATTCGCGCAAAAGTTTTTTTGGCCAAAATCCTGCGCCAAAATAAAACCAAAAACAGTTTTTCGGCACTGTTTCACGCCAAATGACGTCACTGGCTGGGTTTTGAGGAAGAATTCCACGCCAAAGATCTTTGTCGGGAGGAATTGAATGCAATCGAGCAATAAACTACTAAAGGCGCTTTCTCACCCAAACTGGGCTTAATATTTTTAATAGGCAACTGAAATCCAGTAAACGCGAAACATCTTTGGTACTTTCAAGGTTTTGCCACGCATATTGAATGAGATGTTATGTTTAACAGCTGGTTTTAAATTATGGCTGTTAATTAAATTGTACTGAGCCGATCCGTACGAGAAAGGCGTTATTGGAATTGTAGGAAAAGTTATTTCCGAATCCACAAGTAGACAGCACTGACAAAACTGCCGTAGTTACAGCCTAGTAGCTCATTAGTTTTTCTTGTAAAAGCTAAAAATATAAATCAGTGTTTATTTGATGTGCGGCCCTCCTGTAAGCATTACATTTCCTACCTGGCGCTTGTGTTAAAAAATTTGCCCACCCCTGCTTTAAATTGATTTTGAATTATACGATGTGATGAAGTCTTCTCAGTCCAAAGGTGACGTGCGCATAACAAGTGGGAAATTTTTCGTAGCATGAAACTATGTTAAATACAATTTTCACCAAATTAATTCGCTGATGTATTCTTTTATGATAAACATTAATAAAAAGAGTTTAAGAAATATGTTCATATTTTATTTTGTGTGTGCAAAATGCGTCACGTCTTCTTGTTAATTAACCAAACAAACGCATTTTTTTGCGCTGCGCGCGTTGTTTAATGTTGTAGAGTAGAGTATAGACTCATTTTCAACTGGATTAATTTAGGTCCATCCCTGATTAAGAGTTACTATATTAAAGTGCTTAAAGGCCACACGTTTTTATAACAAAATAGTTAGTGGAAATTTAGTACGGCGTGCCGAGAACTTGCTGAGTTTGGTTTGGCCCGCCACTAGGTAAAGGTTGCCGACCTCTGGTGTGACCGGAAAGCTGTCGCAGACTCAACGAATCTGTCGATCCATGATGCAAGCAAGGCAGGCTAGAAGAACAGTTTAACTGTGAAGTTGCTTGTACTCACAAAAATGTAGCAAGCATTGACGTATGGTTGTTTTTCAACTCCCTCCCCTCTAAACATGTGTAGTTCAGTTGGTAGAGCGACGGTCTCGCTATTACCTGAGGTCGTGAATTCGAATCTAGATGCAGGCTTCTTGCCTGCCCTGCTTGCATCATTGATTGACATATTCGGTGAATCTGCGATGGCTTTCGGTGTACTATGATAGGTAAGCCGTTATCGTTAATCAAAGCAGCTTCAGATAGGCTAGATTACAGTTGTTGAACACATATGTGTTTGTATCTTTCATTGAATCCTAGTGCCGTATGCATTTACAGACACCTAACAAAAGGGGTAAATTTAGCGATGAAATCTATTTTAGAAGTTGAACTTAGAATTTTTGTTTTAAAGTAGAACTGAAATTAAGGTAAACGTTTGTAACCAAACTAAAAACATATAGATTAGAAACAAGTGCTCTCTTATATGTACGGTGATTGCCTCTTATTGTTGGTAAAACATCAAGTCCTGATCATCGACCAACGTTAAGCCTGTCTCCAGATAATGGCAACGAATGTAAGTAATTTTTTATCTTCTTCAATTGAATTTTAAATTGCTGGTTTATTATTTCTAAAGTTCGTTCACCAAACTTGCCTTACTAATGGCTTGAAAACCCATTGAAATAAATATGCTTTGGAAAAGGTTAATGTTAACATTGGTAGCATACAATCGTAAAATGTCGATGTTCTTAGGAACAACTTCAGTTATACAATGCGAATGAGATCTGGTACTACCCAGACTGCTGTTTCCTTGGACAAGGGGGCTCATCGTTTGTGATCTTGGGACATCATTCAAAACTTGGATCCGTGGCCATCAGGTGTTTCATAAATAACCGAATCCAAACAAATGCCCTCGTTGCAAGGTGCGTTTTTCTAAATAATTAAAATTAATAAAAAATACGATATTTTTATTTCATTATTGTACAGGGTAAAATATGGAGTGGGAATGATTCAGAGATCCAACCATGAACATATCGCTCGCGTGTTCGGTTGGACGAAGTGGTCCAACAATATTGGAATTCTTACCCAATATTACGAGGGAGGTGACCTGGGTGGTATTTTCCAAATGCCCAACCGTGTGCTGAAACCACTGCTGTGCCTTCGCATTGCTTTGGAAACAGCCACGGCACTCGCATTCGCCCACGAGTTTTCATGGGACAAACGCATAATTCACGGCGATGTGAAGCCAGAGAACATTCTCCTCAACAGCGACATGAGATGCAAGCTGGCAGGTTTCGGCGCCGCCAAACTGGCCTTTACTCGCACCACGATCATTGCAGTCCCCCAGAAGGAACTCACTATGGCTTATGCTTCCCCCGAAGTTTTGACCAACCCAGGCGTGGAGCCTAAACCACAGCAGGACACCTTCAGCTACGGCGTCTTGTTGTATGCGCTCATCAGTGGACAGCAGCCTTACACCACTTTCAGCGATAACTTGGCAATCAAAGATGCAGTCACCAATGGACAACGACCAAACTGTGTTGAGATTGAGAGATACAAAAGCTCTCTCAGCACGGAAGAAAGAGATATCATCAACCTGCTCCAAAAGACCATGAGGAAGTGCTGGCATCAGGATCCTTGGCAGCGTCCCAAGATGGCGGCGGTGAGAGACGAACTCCAACAACATTTCTCCAAGTTCAACCAGACACTGGCGGCCCAACAAGCGATTGAGGCTTTTAAAGCTTTAGATCTCGACGCACCAGCACCCGAAGAGGGAGAATGGCTGCCACTGAGTCAATTCTTCCCTAGCAAAGGAACCTTTTTGCCAGGTATTCAACCATTTGCTTGTTGTTTCTATGTATATTTGTCTAAATTGCCTTATATTTGTCAATCGCATATTCTGTTTAACATTTGTGGCAAGAAAGCGCAAGTGCTTATAGAAAGTTTGCTACAAATTTACTTTCTACAGCAACCCACCTAAAAGTCGACCTTGCTTCTTTGTCCTTGTCAACAAGTTTGCCTGTAATCCCGGCGGCGAGTTCATCGTCTTCACACCAAGCAGTCAGCCCAGCAAGCACTGACACTGCGAGTACATCCTCTCGACAGCTGGGAGATGGCGCCTCATCGACTCAAGGTATTTCAATGAGTTATCGTGGTTTATTACCATATAACTTTGAAAATATATCATGAAGTCAATTTCTCCTCTCGCACAGGAACCTTTTTGCCAGGTACTCAACCATTTGCTTGTTATTTTATGTATAATTGTCTGAATTGCGTTGTATTTCTACATCGCATAATATTCTGTATAACATTTGTGGCAAGCTTCGGCTTCTTGAAGTGTTTATGCAAAGTTTACAATTTTATTTTGTCCAGCAACCCACCTAACTGGTGACCTTGCTTCTCTGTCCTTGTCAACAAGTTTGCCTGTAACGCCGGCGGCAAGTTCATCGTCTTCACACCAAGAAGTCAGCCCAGAAGGCACTGACACTGCGAGTACGTCCTCTCGACAGCTGGGAGATGCCGCCTCATCGACTCAAGGTATTAATATGTTTTATTGGTTTAATACCATATAACTTTAAAAATATATCATGAAATTAGAAGTAACTTTTATGGTAGATCATATTTTTTAAGCTGCTCTGTTTAGCACTGTTTATTTTAACATAAATTTCCATTAATATCTTAGAGAGATACTGAAGATGTAGTTCAGCATGTAACTACTCCGTTTGGGACTTTTTGTTATTTGAAATACGTTTGTTCAGTAAATTTATGTAATGGTTTTAGGTAGTAGTAACAGAATGTATGAATGGTTTGTTTAGATTACGTGTATTTATTTTGTAATTCAATTTAGAAAATAAAAGCAACAGACAAGCAACTATAATGCAAACCAATCCAACATTTCTCAACCTAGTTGTAAAATGAAAAAAAAAACATTTTAGGTCTCACTTAACATTGCAATTCTCTGCTGAAAAATAAAGCACAATTTAAAGAAAAGAAAGTCACCTAGTTCACAACAGGGTTTTGCACTGTCCAGCAAGAAAATCAAGAAATTACCACGAAAGTCGATTATGTACTGTTCATATTTATAATCAAGCGGCTAGAGCACATAAACGATTCGGAAACATTGGAAGAGCATCCATAGTTTATTTTTAGATTAACAGATTGTATTTATTTAATTTAATTTCTTATAAGAAGGATCAAAACATTTAGTTTGCATTAAATGAGAGACATGTTTGGTACAAAAACTAAACCACATGATATTACGAGGGCTGTCCAGGACTCCCAACAACTATTCATAGCAGTTTGGCACTGCAAAAAAACTCTGCTGTTGTAAAAACTGAACCTCACTTAGCCTATGTAAACTTTGGAGCATAATGGTTGGAGGTTGTAGTAAGAAATTGCAGTAAAATGATACCTACTTCTGTATGGGCTTTGAAATTCTATTACGCCTATGTGAACTATTGTGTGTTTAATGTGTGTGATTTCTCCTTATGTACATTAAGCCCTTTATTTTTGTAGTCTTCTATAATGCATAACTCATTGAAATTTTAAAGCATTTTTCCTTTTTTTGTTGTTTTGTCTTTTAAGGTTTCTTCTGTCAGGTTGCGTTTGTTAGAGCAGGGTCCTTTCTAATACTTTCATTTGCTATTTGCTTTTAAAAAATTGTTTAACCCTTATTTGGGTGAATTATGTTTCTACCCAACAATGTTGAAAATCCCAATAAATTTCCCTAAATATTAAATATGGTTCAAACTAAAATTAGGCTGCATATCGTTTTGGGTATTGATAACCCAAAATTATTTTACAAAATGAAAAACAACAAGTATGTTTTCAAACATTGCAGCTGGATTACCGAAAAAATACCGCCCTACAAAAATGATATTTCTGAACTGATTGCGCAGTGAGCATAAATATGCTGTTTAACACCTCATCCACCAGGCACCTGACGCAATTTAAAACTAGCTTTCAGTCACCTTGTAAAGTCATGTCACATTATTTATTTTATATATAATTTTATTTTGTCTGATATGTTCGTGATACAGAGGTTGAGTTATTTACTACAATTTAATACAGTAAATACCTCTATTGTAATGATAGTGATTTTGGTTTGTACTAAGGGTAAAAGTTTGGTGACTGTATTTGTGCTTGTGTAGCTTTATATTTCTGGACTCGAGTAAATGTAGATTTGCAATGGTAAAGCGTAGCTTAGGTTGTTTTGAGGTAATTTTGTGCTGTTATATATAGACGAGATAGTTTTATCATATCATTCGACAAGGGTGAATGATATCTGGAGATAGATGCTAGGGGTGAACAAATTAACAAAGTTAACTAACTAATGGCATTCTAGCTCTGAGTACGTTCTTAAGCTCATTTACTCGACAGGTATAAAATATAAATAAAATATAAGTATAAATTTTTTACCAATGTAACTCATAAATATATTTTTTTAACTTAAATGAATTTAATGTCAAAATATTGAAAAAATATACTTTAAAATTATAAAAAAAATTCAATTTGGCAAGATAATTGCACTTACCGTACTAAAAAAAAACAGCAAACTTAATATATCAGTAAGTTGTTTTTCCCACAGTCTGACGTCATAATGGATAAATAAAATTATAAACTTTTTGTATTTTTACATTGTAGGTGGCAACAGAAACTCAATTGAAGATTATTTTGATTCAAACAGTAAGATTAAAATGTTTTTATTTTGAACTCAATCATTTATTTCATTATTATGTCATTTAAACCAAAACAATAAAGTTTAATAATTTAAAAAATAAACAAAATTTTTATAAAACATTTAATTCAACGCCATATAAACAAACTCAAAAAGTTTTTCTCAAATAATTTTATTCAAGAAAGGGAAACTGCAGTTGCACTCATCCGACAATTCGTGACCTCTGTGAAGGAGGAAAACTTTCTTCGAGCAAATCGCGTCGCGGATGACCTTCAGCAAATCACCCAAGGTCAAAAGACAGCGGAAGATTTTCGACAACTTGGAATTAAAATGAGGAAAGAAAAGAAATACTTAGAATCCATCTTAGTTTTGCAAATATCTTCAATTATCTCCGCAAATGACCGGGATCCGAAGAAAGCAGCTTGGTGTGTTCAGCTTTGTGCTTGGGGGTTAAAGTGGACAAACATAAAGATGATTGAAAGTAACGTTGCAATGAAGTCCATTGTGCGTGATTACGTGCTTCCACTGATGCGTGACATCCGACTGCAGATTAATAAAAATGACAAGATCGGCGAGAAGTTTCGGGTTTTAAGCTTAGCTTGGTGTTTGCATCACATCGAAAGAAGCGAACAATTAATCGGTGAGGTTAAAAGTCGGGAGCGAAGTTTAAGCGAAGCGATTTCGTTGATAGAAAAAACTTTTGGCGTCAAAGCTTCCAAGCATGAAGTTTACGGACTTAGTTTAAACAACCTCGGTGCTCTGTGTGAGCAAACCTCGCGGATCACTGATGCGGTAAAATATTACGAACGAGCTCTGGAAGCAAAAAGAAAAGCAGAGGATTATCCAAGTGAAGAAGAAAGAAAGGAAGCTATTGAAAGGACTGAAAACAATTTGACAAGAAACAAAGCAAAATTTGGAAAGTGAACAATCGAGTCGAAACGAGGAAAGAAAACAAAATAATATTTGGCGACAATTTTGTAAATATAGTTGATTAAAATTTGTCGATTTGTGATCTTAAAATATAAATATTGTGTATTTACAAATTAATAAATATTTGGAAAACTTATTTGATTTTTTGCAAGCAAATATTTTCCAGGTTAGAAAATCAAAAAAGGCAGAATATTTAATTTTTTAAAGATAAAAACTTACATTTTCTAGGTTAAACTTTTTCTTGTTTGTGTCTCTTGACCTCAAAAATAAAAGACAGAAAAGTATAATAACAAAAGTAGCTTCTTGTAACTGTCAAAGGCACAGAAATGAGAATTAAAATTTTGATATATAAATATACTTAGATATATATTTCAATCTGAATACAAAATACTTCATTATCAACACTTTAAACATAAGTATTAGAAGTGCATTACAGCTAAATACAACGGTAAAGCAAAATGAAAAACTCTAAATAACAGACAGAAAAGTATGATAACAAAGGTAGCTTCTGGTAACTGTCAAAGGCTAAAAAGTAAGATTTTTTGCATAATACTAAAAACTGTAGGAATTTAGCAAATTGCATGTAAATTTATCAACAACTAAAAGGAATGTTAAACAAAGATAATTATATATAGGCTATAGAAATGTATTATATATATATTTCAATCCTAATTAAAATACTCCATTCAATACAAAAATTAGAGCGGAAATACAGCAGCAAATCAAATTAAAACATTTTAATGAAATCCAGAAAAACATAATTAAAGTCCCTACCTCGGGCAGAACAAGCCAAGTTCCCACAAAAATATCTGTTTACCAAAAGTGTTGTAACTTTGTTGGTTATCGTTCGGCAAATCTGTATGATGTTGAACTCATTGTCTTCACAAAAACAGCATTCACCAACAACCACTTTAATAAAACAAATCAATTGTTAAAAATATACTAACTGAAATTTATCAAATAAAATTATTGTTTTATATACAATCTTGCATTTACTCTCAAAGTCTCAAGACATATGCTAGCAAGAGAAGTAGTAGTCTGGCAAGGCTGCGAAGTTGGACTAGGGACTCCGTAAGACCACCCGAGTCACACTCTCGAATGCTCAGTATGCAAAACTGATAAGGCTGAACACAGTAAATTGATAGGTGGAATATTTTCCAACCTTGGCGCATGAGTTATAGGACACCCCTATGATGAGATTGCTTTATATCCAGCCGATGTAGTTAAAATTAAAATACAGGCTGTACACCTACTCGATAGATTTAACAAATTTAGTATCACACTTACCCTTGTTTTGCTGAAGTCAAACTGTTTGTTTGTTAATCCACTCCGCAATCCTGCCGATAGATGCAAATGTTCATTTTAGAATAAGACCCAAGCCTGACATTAAAGAATTGTTCATAACAATCTAAAGAAAAGAGCTCAATTAATAATGTGCACAACCAATCCATCCACACACTTTGATAATTGAAATATTAAACCCTTTTTAATATACTAGCAACTAAACCAAAATTTTAATTGAAACAACAATGAGGACAATTACCTTAACCTTAATTTTCAGCTTTTGTCAAGAAATTTAGTTGTTGCATTGGTCAAATATTATTGTTTCTGACAGAAATATTAGTAGTTTCAAGCTGGATAAAAGAAAACCTTTAAGTAAAGATCTCTTGGTAAATCAAAAAAACATTTTAAAGCCTTTACCTCACATATAACAATGCACACTGACAAATCAAGATGTTAATCTAGGTTTATTCACAAAAAAACAGAAGTCATTATCTGTTAAAATCACATTAATTTATACAATAGTAACATGTGCATCTTATTCCTCATTAAGTAAAATATAGAACAACAATGTTATAAAAGACAAGTATACATAATAATAATAATAATACTAAACATATTGCCACTGTAACTGAAAGACTAACAAGCTATAGTACGAAGGCTAGAGTTCCATACTGCTTAAAGTACAAACGCAAAGTGAAGGACAAACCAAGATTTAGATAACATAAGCCAAACACCAAGTAAACTTCATGAGAGCTAGTTAAACATAGAACACTTAACCAATTTAGATAACTATACAACTGGTAGATTATATGTGGCATAGCTTAATAATCTTTGATAGATGTATAGTCATCACATATGATGCAGCAGTCACTGAAAATCACTTTTAAAACAACAATCAAGAATTGGGTAAAAATATAATTGAATTTTAAAGAAATATCTTACAGATAGTCCCAGTAGCATTCCAGTATTATAGTGAAAGTTTTGCAGCAAATATTCCTGTCAATAATATAATGTGTCAAAAACACATCCCGCAAGACATATATATGCCTGCAAAAAATATCTATGTCAAATAATAACTTTGTCACTACAGTATTTTGGCAGAAAGGGACTGCAATGCACGCAGGTGTAAACTGTAAGGTATACAATGATATGTTGAGCTTAGCTATTGTAAAAATGTAACAGTACTGGTTGGCGGTATATATATATAATGCAGGATGACCGACAACTTCTTTAAACAATTAGTAATGCCAATATATAATGATGATGTGATTATATAAAAACCTAAAAGTATGTTATAGCGCGGAGAGTTCGTGGGGAGGTGTAAGAAGGCAGCTGACTCTATAGACGAGAGTCGACGGCTGCCTAAGTCACTTACAAGTTTTTAATCAGACTCCAAATGAGCAGGCCGCTAGAATACCTGTTCTTAACTTCTTGTACTCTAACAAAAACAATCCACTCAGTAGATAATTGCGTATCGAGTATATTCACAAATCTCAGAAACACAGCGATAAACGGAGCGTTGATTCAAGCCGCTAATCAGTAAGACGTATAGAATGGAATAAATGCGAAACGATCAAAGCGCACGATTCGGCGTTAGTTCACGCGTCAGTGGATAACGATCATGTGTATAGTGACGTAAAAGTAGGCTAACTGCTACAGTATAACCCTGTGTATAATATAACTTTCATTACTTAAGGTTAAACAGGAATTATTATTGATTAATTGTATACCAGGGGTCTGCCAGCTCATGAAAACCAGAAATGATTAATTTCAAAAGTGATTGTACAAAGGAAAAATTAGTAGTGTTTTGGGGTGTGCAGTCACATTTGTAAGAGATCATAGTGGTTTATCACATAGAAAGGTTGGGGAATCTTTGTATATGGCCGTATTTGTCTAATTCTAAATAGAGGAATCAGGTGGCACTTTATAAAGACAAATTGTATTTGATTCTCCTTGAGAATGTAGTTTCATCTTTCGACAACTAGACAAGTCAATGCTGCATCCGGCGAAAGTTGGGAAGATTTAAAAAAAATAATACCACGACTTTGTTGTGTTGGATTGCTGCATACATAATGATTTGGAATCATGACCTAATGTTCAACTGTTTAATAACCTTATTATTTATTATTATGCACTAGTATAAGTTAACTCATTAAAATTACATTTTAAATATAACTTCAAAAAAGAGTTCCAAATTTACTTGAAAAAACAAAATTCAATGAAGTGTTTGTTCACTATTGCTGCATACCTCTTGGCTTCAGTATAACCAAGAAGCTGTTTATGTTCTACAAATACATGAAAAGCATCACCTATCAAATATTTGTTCATCGTTTTTTTTTTTTTAACATTCTTTGCAAAACCAGGGTTCATCGTTGTTATCAATTGCTCCTTGAGGAACATGTGTTTGAACACATTCCCTGTGGAACCATTCCTTACAACTGCTGCATTCTATTAAGAAAAGCGCTCTGTTATCGGCTAATCTACAATTACAGTAAGCGTAGTCTGTATAGCTAAAGGCTTCCTTTGTAAACCTGATCTATTCCTACGCGTAAAAAAGGGGCAACAGTGCGATTCAAAACCATTTTCTGAATCTCACTGCGGAGTGCTACCTCTTTAAATATTACCTGTTCCGGTTTGATGTCGGATAGTAGTGCAACTGCGAATGTTACTGCAAAAGGACCACAATTGCTTTTTCGGGGTATATTGTAATTTGCGTTGTACACTGTTTTACCAAAAAAATGGAAAGTCCTAACCTTTTAGGAATTAAAAAACAGATTGAAAAGTTCTTTTTTTGCAAATAAAAGCACTTTGCAGGTAATTGTAATAATTTAAAAAAAAAGTTTCAAGCTTTTACGACGCGATTTTTTTTTTATATAAAGCAAGTACTTTCCTATAAGACAAAACATACAGTGCAAAACACAGATACCTTGAGCTGAAAATATCTCTAAATTAGGAATAAAATAAAGTTCGCAAAAAAAATTTCAGTTACTGAGAACCATGGCCTGGTGTCTAGCCTCTATGCAAAACTTAGATTCCAGTCAACTGCACTACCTTGTTTATACAAACTAAGCCTAAAATTGGTCACTTTTTGTTTCGTACGTAGCTAAAATAAAACTAATTTGGGCACTTTTTTAGTCGTACGTAGATTAAATAAAAAAATTTGGGCACTTTTTTGTCGTACGTAGCTTAAATAAAATAAATTTGGGCACTTTTTTGTCGTACGTAGCTCGAATAAAACTAATTTGGGCACTTTTTTAGTCGTACGTAGATTAAATAAAATAAATTTGGGCACTTTTTTGTCGTACGTAGCTTGGATAAAACTTGTTTGGGCTCTTTTTGGAAACTTTCGTGAAGCAAAAATGAGGTACGTAGGGCATTATATGTAATAATCTTTGCAAAATAGTGATAATGTGGGGACAAGCAGACGACTGGAGGTAGAAAACAACTTTTAATTTTTTTTTTTGTTTGCGCACTTCGTGAAAAAAAGTGCGCAAGTGCCCAAAATTTTGCGCAAATGAAAAAAAAAATATGCGCTTAGCGGGAACACTGCTTCCGCCCATTTGGTACTCATTGCCACAAGCAAGAGTGGATCCAGGGGGTACGTAGTCATGCCCCCCTCCCCCAAACTACATTTTTTAGCCTATTTTAATTACTTGAATGTCAAAATTTGTCTTTTTAGTATTTTAAGCCTATTTTGCAAAATGGTTATAGCCAAAAGGCGTCGTGCGTTTTATCAAACCCTCGGAAAAAAAATTAGCAGCTAAAACAATATTAAGGTGTTTTTTCGCTTTGCGCGATAACAACTTTATAATGTGGCTTTTTTGACGTCACTTCTAAAAAAAATGACATAGGTACCCTCCAAAACAAAAATCTTACATCCACAACGTAGATAACAAGGCAATGTTATTCATTGCAAAGGTGATATTTTTAGTAACACATAGCAGCAAGAGCGCCCAGTTTTGTGACTAACTTGAATAGTCCGGATGATTTTGCTAGGCTAGCCGAACCTTGCCCGTGGGTTGTAAGTTACCGAACCTTTTATGACCAATCGTAAAATAGAGATAAAAATTCCAGGCAATTGCTTTAAGTTTTCCATTAATTGTGTTGTAGAAACACGACTTTGCGAAACTAAATTACAAGCAAATAATCTCGCGCGGTCGAAATCAGACTTGGATAATTCTCATTTTCTATATCAATGAGGCTAATTCTTATCTAATTTGTAAGTTGCTTGTGTGCGCCAACGCCAGCAATAATATAATTCCGATTTTACAAGAAATGCTACTTTGTCCAACGTCATTTTAGTCTCTCAGTAGAAACAAATAACTTAGCTAATACCCTGTGGTCGTAACGTTTTTCTAGTATCAATAAATTAGAGCAAAATGCGACTAATTCCAATCTAATTTGTGAAATGCTTTTGTGCTCCAATTCTGGTATTAATCTAATTTGGATTTTCCAAAAAACTGCTACTTTGTCCCAAAGCAAGTTTAGTCTCTCAGTCAAAACGAAGAAGGCCTACCTGAATTATTATTACTATTTGTTCGGACAACTTGTAGGTGATTTCTACAGTCCGAAAAGAATAGTCTAATCTAATGTAATTCTCGTGTAATTTCATATTTTGGTATATATTTTTTAAGAATTCATTAATTCTATTTCTAAATTAAAACTAAAACGGTCTAACTCTAATCCAATTTGGAAAAACTGAAACCAAATAAATCGAATTGCCAAGGTCTGCTGTAAAGTGTAGTTCAGGGGTGTCCAACTCAAACATGCTAACGTGCCAATTTTTATCTTATAACTTATTGCCCTGACTAAGTTTTTTAACTAATTCTTTTTAATTTTGAAGGGGCTTTTTTACAAAAAATAAAAACGCTTATTCACACATAAAAACTTTTGTTTATTTAAACAAGCAAACCATCAATAACGCACTTATTACTCCATAAAAGTATGTGTAAATACTGGAGCGTTTTCACGAAACGAAAATATTAAATAACAACTAATTAATTTTTGAAAAACAAATTTTAACTAGACGGGGGTGCGGTTGTTGTATATTTTGTCAGGGGGTATATTTTCAGGCTTAATGTTTTTCAATTTTTACTTTATTTTAATTTTTTTTTTTTTTAATTTTTTTTTAATATTTGTATTGTGTACTTTATATTATATATTTTGTGTTTCATTTTCCTTAACTTGTTTCTGCAATCAAAAACAGATATGGGCCGAAGGGAATGATCGAAACATATATTTGATAAATAGAATTTACGTAGATAATGCGTATGGCCATTTTATTACATTTTGACCAGCTTACGTGTTTGAAAATCAAATATTATCATTCTCTTAAAGACTAAAAATGGTTTAACGCCTATGGTTTGCTATACTTTTGCAAACTTTTACTCGGTAATTTTTTACCATGGCTTGGTTCGAGCAATCACTGTTAAAACAGGCTTTAAATCTGTAGTTTCAAACAATATGAAAAACACTATATGTGCTCATACGCAAACTATTAAATCGAAAGTTTTGCTAGATGTTTAGGCCTGATATTGGTATGCTGGTTGGAACAAGATGCACAACAGGTGCTAACAGAGAGGCGTAGACTGCCTCAAGATTTCGCATTTAAATTTGCGGCGGTAAATACACCCTATTGACACTTGATTATTAGGCGAAGCTTATCGCGAAGTAATTGGTCGCCCGAAAAAAAGCTAACGCCGCATTGAAAGCAAGCATTATAAATGAGTCGCCGATATTCTGCTTTCAACATCTCTACTTGCAATGCTTCCCTCCGTTAATTGTACGGTGGGTGAAACTTTATTCACGGCCTTACCTCTTTGTGTATTACCGCGACAATACGATGAAATACGATTTGAAGAATATTTAAAAAAATCGTATTTGGAGAATATTTGCTATTTGCAACTGTTCGTATGTTGCTTCATTCCAACATATCAACACACAATTATAAGTTGTTTAGGCCTGGTGTTGATATGTTGGATTGGTAACATGAGAAACAGGTGCAAAGAGAGAGAGAGGTGTATATTGCCACCAGATTTCGCATTTAAATTCGCGGCGGTAAAATATGTTGTTTCTTTTAGTTTTTTGTAATTTTACTAATGAGAAGCCTCTTTTTAAAATGCAAGTCGCGCGCGCCCAGTTTTGGACGCGGCACAATGAAAGTCTTACGCGCTGGACAATAAAGCGCAGCAGGCGGTGAGTCGCTTCGTCACTTCACAAGCTGGACAAAGCAAGCGAATATGAACGAATTCTGTATGGAAGTTTTTCTGCTGCTAGATGGCAGTCGTTAGCTACAGAGAGCTAAAACGCAATGTTTCAGGTTTTTGCCCCCCAGTCAAAGGCACCTTGGGGTGCAGCCTCATAAACCTCGACATTGCATGTTCATACCACTTTACGCCATGTCTGAAAATTTGAAAGTTCCACGATGTATACTTTTTCTATAAAGCTCCGGACAAAAATCGGTCTGAAACATTTTCGGGCAAAAACAAGACATGTCCCGAAAACAAATTTTCGGCCCATATAATGATATGTGCGGTTATTAAACTGGTCTCCGTAAGAAAGTTTCAAGTAGTCTGTGGATGACAATTTTGTCTTAAACTTAACATAAGATTGGTAAATAGAACGAAGCAAAGCAGATGAATTTATTTTAAAACACTTCGCTGTATATTAGACAAGTTTTTTTGCCTTTGGACTCACTTAAAATTAGCTAGGCGGGAAATGTGCAAATATTACTTCTGTTTACAAACTGTGCTGTTGTATTCGTTGTGCAAGTGATCATTGACGCTAGGTTTACCAAAATTGTTCATCGAGCAAAGTGTTTTGCAAATCGTTACTGTGGAATTCTCATTGTCCTGTTCCAGCAATTACTGGAGTATTTCTCATACAATAAGCCGCGCCGTAAAATAGTTTCGTCCGGGTTTTACATGTTAGGCAAACACTCACATTAAAGTGTTGTGCCTAACTACTCATCCAAGCAAACACTGTGCTAATATTACCGACGACAGAACCTCGTAAATTAAACCGTATTTCCAGTAAATCGCGAGGCTGTTGGTTTATGCTGCCGTGAAAGGCGCGATGTAAAAGTTAACCTTTAAAAATCGCGACGTCGGTTATGTTTATCATTCCAGGTTAGGGACGCGTAGATTTGCCCAAGTACTGCAGCTTTGAGGAACTGCAAAGCAATATTTATCACATTTCCCTTAAACTTTTACGTCATACTGTTTCAAAATGCAGTGTTACTTCTTGGCATTCCATAACTTAGGACTGTAGCATATTTAAGCCAAAAATTTTGCCTTTATTTCTACATCTAAAAATAAAATATCTCTGTATAATCACTACATGTTTTAGCTAAAATAGAGCCGGATACAAATGGGCGTAGTTTAAAGTTAAACAAAGAAGATTTTTAAATTCCCTAGAAATATCGTTTGTTGCATTGTGACAGCACACTGGCGATATATGTATTATATAAAGCACAAAATACGACCAGTCTCAACTTTGACTAAAACTCAAAAAATGTGATAAAATTTATCACATCATTTGATGTCGGATCGGACAGCGATACATTTTACCGAAAATAAATATTGCACATCCCGACTGGTTTATTAATATTGTTGTTTTTGCGTCCGCGCCCCTCCAAATATACGTAATTGTGACGTCACACATGGGTCGAAATACGACCCGTAAATTGGTATTTGGCATTATCTTCGTTTCGTGCAATAATTTCGTCTGTGACTTGGTATTAGGAAAAATAAGCAAAAGCTCACTGACTAGTAAACTTAGGTTTTACTGCCCGCTTATGACCTCTAGCGGTAAATAAAAATTGTGTTAATATGTTTTCTACATCTAAATAACCAGTAAAAACTGTAACGTTTTGTTGATTGTCTAGTGACCGCCACTTTAGTATTGATATTTTGATAGCTGAAACAACTTCGTGGCTATAACAAGACAATGGCAAGCAACTTGGAAAATGTGAGTTCTGTTATTTTGACTTGCCATGGATATCAGTAAAACATTTTTGCGCAAGGTAAAATAAACGTTAATTATATTAGCTGTTGAAATATAAAGTGGAAACTTGGTGACAAACAGGCTGTCCCCATGTATATTTAAACAAAAAGCACATACAGTAGAAGGTAGCAGTTTGTGCACAAGTCAAATAATCTTAAAGCGTGGCTGGAGGTTGTAATTAGACGTAGAATGAATATCAAACCATATACAGAAGTAGGTGGTATCTTGTGAACGTTTCAAATAAATCTTAAGTTAGTGGCAGGACTCAGACGCAGGGGCGCATTCAGAAATTTAAAAAAGGGGGGTCCGGAATTTTCCACTTTGTAATTCCCGATTTTCCGTCTGCCGTTAAGGAATAATAACGTCATAAATAGTGAAGGGTATGACGCCATGAAAAAGTGATTGTAATTACGTCATTAATAGACAAAAACTAATCGGAAACAGCCATGGGCGTATCCAGAAATCTAAAAAGCGGGGGTCACGCGGACAAACAGAAAACGTATTAAAAAATATTGGACATATATTTTTTAACATTTTTTTGTTTTTTTTTGGCAATGTAATAAAAACTATAAAATTTAAAAGAAGTGCCGGTATTCCCCCAAAAAATCGCGCTTGCCTCGCTCGCCATATGCGCCCAGACTTAAAAAGGTTAACAAACACTGAACTACATAAACTATTAACTATTTACCTTACTGCGTTTTTAAAGTGGTTTTGTTACACGTTTCAATAGTAGTATACAACGTATGAACTCAATTTTAAACTGAACAAACGTTTTTTCTTTTTTAGCGCTTCGCGCCAACACTTTGCTACCTCCTTAAAAATTATTAAACACGTTTTTAAGTGCAACAAAAATCGAGGCCCGCGGCTGATTCACAGTTGTTCTAACATTTGAATAACACAATTCTTAGTTAACATTTTGTGCGGCCCGCAGAGACCTTTTCTGATAGGGCCGCGACTAGAAAAGGTTGCCGACCCCCGATTTAAAGTTTTGGTGCAGAAAGTTGAATTTTTCCTGGTAATGACATAACCATATACATTCTTATGTAAATTTCTATAGTGAATGTATGTTAGTGAACCTAAAATATGACTGACAGCTCATCGAAACGAAAGTGCAGACAATATTATGTTAGCAACGGTTAATATAATACTTTACTGTAAAGCAAGATGAGGGTGGGTGATATAAAATATTATGGAGCTCAAGGAGGCACTAGTGTAAAGAAGGTTGGGAAACACTGCTTTAGGCGTAAAGCGATCACGTGCGTCGTCAACAGTCCTGCCAGGCGCCAGCTGCAAAAACCGCTTCGTATGCAGTCGTTAACTTTAGGCGAGAAACTAAACCAAGACGTGAA
This sequence comes from Ascidiella aspersa, assembly GCF_963924565.1. Classification (NCBI taxonomy): domain Eukaryota; kingdom Metazoa; phylum Chordata; class Ascidiacea; order Phlebobranchia; family Ascidiidae; genus Ascidiella; species Ascidiella aspersa. The sequence continues at coordinate 36,031,803 of NC_139449.1, read as the reverse complement.
ACATGTGTGATTGATTTTGATAGATCCATGTACGGAACAACGCTAAATTGCAAGTAAGTCTTTCGCCACCTGCAATACTAAAAAAGATAGTTTTTCCCGTTGTTATTCGATTAGCGCGACATCTGCTTCACTTAAAAACGTGTTTAATTACAAGGAGGCAGGAAAAGTGTTGGCGCAAATGTTCATCTAGTTTAGTGTTTGTTAACCTTTTTAATTGGGGCGCATCTAGAGGAACAGCTAATTGATGTTGCAAATCCGCAAAAATGGCCTTAACTACACATCACTTACAAATATAATACGTCAATGTGGCAAACAATTAATTATGCCTGTAACAAATTTTCAACTGATTAATTTTAAAAGTGGTTCTACAAAGGGGAAATTACTAGTGTTGTTGGGTGTGCAGCCAAATTTGTAGGAGGTAATTGGTGTGCGTCACATCATTGGTGTGCGTCACAAAAAGATTGCAACTTGCTGCACTAGAGGTGCTGATTAGAGTTTTATTTTCTGACAACTAGACAAAAACTACTGCATCCGGCAAGAAAAAAAAATATTTCAAAAATTACTTTCTATAAACACTATGTTTTTGTCATATTGGCTGGCTGCCTTCTTTATCTTTTGGAATCATGACCTAAAATTCAAACGTTTTATAACAGTGGTTCTCAAACTTTTTTAGAAAAATTGCGCAACGGTCCCTCAGCAACTTTTATAATTGCTCACGGTCCCTTAAAAATATACACAAAATAACATTTGTTTTTAATGGTATAAATGGGATAGGTGCACTTGCTTCTTTGTTATCAGCTCGGCTATGTTAACCTCTAACTAATCACTTTTTTGTGTTAAGCAATCACGAACAGTTTTAAAACCGTGACCGTACAGCCCACAGTGACAGCGCAGCAAGCTGTAAAAACGTAACTCTCATTAGCACAACGCAAGACTATGACGTCACAATGGACAATTCAACTCAAAGTGTACAATAACGTGAATGTACAACTAATCAGCTTGCTTTGGAAAAGTAAGTTGCCTGAATTTTTTTGGCACAAGAGGTTTTCTTCTTCAGGAGCGTCGTTTTGATTTTTTGTCAGGTGCTTCGCGGTCCCAGAAAATTGTCTCGCGGAAAAAGCACTGCGGATCCCAGTTTGAGAACCACTGTTTTATAACCTTGTGTTTTAATATATCTTATGTACTGATATAAATCAGCCACAAAAGTAATTAGTTATTTTGTCCGTTATTTGCGTTGGTGTTGCATGGTTGGGATTTTGTACTCGCCCACCCGCCAATGCGAGTACCATTCCAGCCGGGCTGATTGACACCTGCGAGCCCGAATCGCCTAAAGCAGGGGTCGGGAACCTATGGCTCGCGAACCATATATGGCACTTTTGATGACGTCATGTGGCTCTTTATATGTCTTTTCGTGAAACCGATTTGAAGAAACCCCTGCATCTAAAATGCCCTTTTCGTGCCATGGTACCCTGTAATTATAATTTTGCAAACTTAAACAATGAATTGTTTTGCGCTTAGGCCCTGCTATATATTAACTTTTTACTATTTTCGCCAAACTAAACAATTGTTGAAAAAAATAGCACGGCTCTCATGGGAATACCACCCAAAGTATTCAGCTTTTATGGCTCCGTTCCCGACCCCTGGCCTAAATTAGAGCTAGTTGTTTTTCTAAGATCTACCACACCTAAAATATATTGATCTGCGATCTTTCTGTAGGCTCGATCATAATCCCATCTTACTCCTTTGTTAATGGTAAAAAAAACAATTTTGCGTAAATCGCTTACGATGTATACGCTTGCAAAACTGCAGAAATAAACATTGCACGTGGTAAAAAGTTCCACACATTTCACATTTTCGATAAACAATCCAAAACTATCTGATACACAGCAAAATAAACAGACATTGTACAGCCTGCCGACATTTTAGACGAATGCTTATTATTTTCACCCGATTGGAGAGTGCAAATTTTAATATTCTATATAAATTTTGAATTGTAATTCCTAATTTTAAACTATTGTAATAAGCCTGTCTTCTAACTTTTAACGTAAATGTTACCATAAGCCGGTATATTTGGGCCAAATTATATCTTATGTTTCTTTTAAAGCTTCTTATATCGGACACATGACAAAGTTACCCTTCGCTCCTTCGCGGTCCTTTGTTTTTAAAATTAGAAACAAAAAACTAAGTATAGATTTATCGTCTATTTCCTTTCTCAAAATAATTATAATATTATTTGAACTGTTAGGTTTTGACCACAATGGAATGATATTTATTGCAAATAAGATACGAGAATCAGTACTTACATAGATACTTAATAAACATTCAATAATTTACCTCCGTAACGTAAGCGATTAAAACTTCACGGTGAACAGTATGTGTAACCGCTAAATTTGGCATAAATTACCATCACTTAAATACTTTATACCAGATGGCAGTAATTAGATTTACGTGGCATTACGTGATTAATACGAAGAACCAAACAGGGAATTCTGGACAATAAACTGTGCAGCGGGAGGTATTTTGCCAGCTTGTGACGCACACCACAGACAGGCGTATTTGCGTCACACCTGGCTGTTCGTAAAGAATAACTAGAAATTGACCCGATACTGATTCCCAAGTCCAAACCGCTACAAACTCCGAATATTCAAGCACGTCAGAGTTCATGTCATACAGTTAATGCCTCGTAATCTAACATGGTTGGACGCCATTAAACTATACGGTTGTCACACAAGATAAAATGGTGGATTAGTACAGTAATTTAAAGGGAATTTGACAATTATACAACATTTTTGTTTTCTTAGCCAACTTACCACGGGCTTTAATGGTGGGACTTGTATTTTGGCTAAAGCGCTTTCTGTGAGTATTTGTTGCAATGCAGTTTCTGCAACCGCCCTTGCAGCAAATAGCACAAAGCTGGGAGTCAAAGTGCACGACCCAATCGCCAGTCTGGGAGTACTTCGGTACACATTGGATAAGTGGGGTGACGCGGTTGCGAAATCGTCAAGGCCGTTACCGAAAATCACCTGTAAAATATTCCCTAACTTGAAACAAACACCCACGGAAAGACATAAATACCGCAGCTGACTCGGAATTCTTGGTATACAGTAGAACAGCGTGTTATGGGATGCGACGAATTTGCCGGATTAAAAAAAGTGTTACTAACAGCTTTGTAGCAAGGCGAACAGCTAGGCAAGGACTGCTTTTTTGCCTTTAAATAACTTTATCCCATATAGTTAAACATAAATTAAAATGTGGTGTCTGGAGCGATTGATTAAAACTACCTCTTGTTGCTGAATTTGTTATAATAAAAAGACGCAGTGAATTTTTGTTTTGTTGTGTTTACTTCCATTTAAAGCAAGGAACTACGCATCTGCAATTAGATGCGTTATTGATTTGCCTTTCAAGTCTTTTTCAACCATGGATCTATGACCTAAAACTGAGTCGCTGTTTTATTTCATAAAGTTTATGACAAAAGTAATTCACAAGGTTTAATTTATTTAGATTGATTCTTAGTAAAAAAATTCTTTCAAATTTTATAACAATTGCGGATGCTATACAAAGACATTGCACGTATTAACTAAATTAGAACTTATTAAAACTATATAATGTCTTACGATTTGTTGGTATACAAAAAGTTTACAGAAGAAAATTAGGACAGCAGTTGTTATACTTCCACTTAGTGTTTTGGGCGCTGAAAAAAAAGAGAACGCTGGCCTATACGATATCTGCTTAATTTAAAGGCAATTTTTTGAATTACCACTAACATTGTATTACTGTATTACTTAGTGTACCACTAACATTGTATTACTAATACTTCAATTTGCATGTACAGAAGTAACGCGAGTGATTTTTGGTAGCTGTCTTTTCAAAGATTATTATTATTATTTCTCTAACGTTTCACCTGCAGAAACACACAAGAAAGCAACCTTAAAAGGTGAGTGTCATGCTGTTTTAGCAATGAAAAATCGTTAATTATTTTATGTTAGGGAGAATATTGCCCGCCGGTACCATAATATAATGCGGGCTAATTCAAATTAGAAACCCGCACATTTGCTTGTGGTCTAAATCTAGACTCAGTCTAGAGCAGTGTTTCTTAAAGTGGTGAATGGTTCACCCCAGGGTAAATAAAATTTTTGCGGGGGTGAACTAACTAAAAGGGGTGAATAAGGGTGAAGGAAAGTTCAGGAGCCTCCAATAGTCACTATAGTAAACAACTTTCTGAAGTAAATCGACTACTGAACTGTTGTTTTTTGGTGTTTTTTTGCTTTTTGTAATAGTTAAGTTGGTTTGCACTGAGTGTATAAGTTAGGCCTACCATATGTCTTCTTTTAGGAGGATTTGTCCCCTTTTCTTAAAAAAACTGAATGGTCCTCCGAGGACGCTTAAAAATGTCCAAATGTCCTCTTTTTTGGCATTTCGAGTTAGTTGCTTGTACTTTTAACAAGACTTTTAGGCGAGAGGTTGTATTTATTTCCAAAAAATACTTAAGCCATGAAAGATGCTGAATTGCTGGTTTAAAAAGGGTTTTTAGGGGGGATCCAAGCAATTCGTAGGGGGGAGGCGAGCTCTAATTTTATATTTAAATTTTTTGCTATGATTCTAATGGTATCGTTTTCGTTTTGGTTGCACACCACTCATACAGCGCTGTACAAACTCTGTTTTTGCCAACTTTAACATTAAAACTGCCAAGACAAATTTGCGAATCTTCTGTTATCTAATTTTGTTTACTTTGTTGAGCACAAAGTCTCTTTGAGTGCCATCGCATGTTTTCATATCATCGAAGGTATAACGGTCCTATTAAATTATAATTTTTCTAACTTATAGATAAACGATAGAAGTCATCCACCGTTCGAACTATTTTTTATCCATATTTTATATAATTGGATAACAGGCTAGCAACAGGGGGACCAAATGTTTCGCGAAAAGCCTCCTGATTTTACAGTTTAGCGCCAATTCAATCAATTAAATCCAATTTTTTCGCGCTTCGCACGCTGACAACAAACTTTACTATTTTAAAGTTGTCTCAGTAATATTTTATTACAAATTCCGAATTGCTTTTCGTATAGGGGTGCAAGTCATAGGAAAATTACAAAGGGTGCCGCTGCTGAAAAAAGGTGTGGATATGGCACGTATTTCTCAAACGTAACAATTCTATTTTCGTTTTACTTGCAGGCAAAAAATGTCCTCTTTTTGGTTGCTAAAAATATGTTAGCCCTAGTATAATTACAACAATTTGGTGATTTGTTTTGTGCTTTTGTTGCTTTATATTTCTGAACTCGAGAAATTGTAGATTTACAATGGTAAAACATAGCTTGAGCTGATCTTAACAAAAATTGAAGCAACCTATATCATTTTGTGTTGTTATATATAGACGAGATAGTTTTATCATATCATGAGACAAGGGTGAATGAAATCTGGAAATAGATGCTAGGGGTGAACAAATTAAAAAAGTTTAAAAAGCACTGGTCTAGAGCACTAATAGGGTCGTCAAACAGCACACTATTGGGGGTGTGGTAATTCTTTCGAAAGATAAATGCCTGTTTCATCAACTTTAAAATTATCGAGCGTGCTTCTTTCAAGCTACTTTTCAACCACAACTTTCAATGTTGAGATGTTCAAAAAAACGAATCTTTGTATCATTTTACCACAAGCCGAGTCCTTTGAACGGGTTTTTATTTATTTCATTATATATTTGTGTTATCTAAAACTTGTCAGTTAGTCCTTGTTATTAATTTTTTTGTGTTAATGTTGCAGAATATTTTGTAAAATCTTCTAATTAAGTTTTTTAGGCCTGAATTAATTTAAAGTAAATGAGCCCTAAAGCCCATACGCGATTGTCTTGGTTGCGTAAAAGTAGCGGTTTTAAGCAAATGTTCGTTTCTAAGGTCGTTATCTAGTAAAGTGGTCCTCGGAAGTTTTAGTAATGAAGGTCAAATGCTTGAACATATTTCATCAACAATAATACGTTGCAAGTTTACCATTCTTGAACGAAAGCAAGTTTGCAAGGGCGCTTGCAACCTCTGTGGTACAAAGTCCACATTTGCAATATTCGCCCACTATCGCGTTTTTGAGCAAACAATGGGTCAGTTGTACAGCGAGTCGCGGTAAACAAGCCACAATTAACCCTCACATTTTTCCCTGTCGCAAAACATAAATTGTTTAAAAAATATATGTCACAATAAAAGTCAAATAATATTTTTAAGTTATTACTAAAAACAAATTAAATAGCGGAATCTTGGTTACTTTCGACTGGCAAGTTACTGTTTACTAAAAAATTTACTTTGAAGGTAGAAAACGGTGCATTGTGCTTCATATCATGACTGAAATACTTTCATAAACTTTGATTAGATACAACAACCTAGTATCGGACGAATACCGATTGTCTGTATCCGGCATCACCCTGATCCGTTATAACTATTATTCGTAAAACCGATTTCGGCAAAGTAATTTTGAAAAATTGTATTACGTTACAATCGTCAATGAAAAAACGGCCAATGCGAAATGTCTAAACTGTCGTTGCAAAATATGTAAAGATTTTTGTTTTGTTTTAATTTGAGTATGATGTAAGTGCGCAAAAGGAAAACTTCACTGCGCCAATTGTCCGACGTTGCCGCGCTTTAGAGGGAACACTAAATCGCATTAAAATTAGCGCTATATATCAAAACTGACATATGTATTGTATTGTTTTACTTGACAATTACTTTGTAATTAGCAATTAATTTACCACACATCTGTAAAGGGAGGTTTGAATATATTTCAGTAACATTAACTGATGATGATACCAGTTCGTATCAAAACGTCTTAATCAGGATGATGTCAACTTACTCGACCTAATAGGTTGATTGTTATCTTAAAAATGAATGCGCAAGGCAATTAGGTCGGGTAAATCGATATCATATTAAAGGGACAGTTCGGTATGCACCTGCATCATCATCATCATCGGTTAATGCAGTGGTCTCCAACTTTTTTAACAAGCGACCGCAATTTGAATAAAATTAAATCAGAATTTATATTGCGACCCCATTTTATTTTCAGATACGAATAAAAATATTTTCAATTAATTACTGGAACAAAGTAACACGAGCGAATATGCGTCAATTATACACAATTCCAGAGAACTGTGGCTAAACATGTGCACCAAAATGACTGCCTTCAGGAGGTTTAAGTTAATATGTAAATTTGAATTCAACAAACGAACGATCACAAAGTTTAATTTGTTTCAACATTAAATTGCATTCAGTGCGATGGTTGCGCCTACGAAACATCCACTAACTTCGCACACGCGGCTCCACTTTGCATAGGCATAACCGCATGTCATGTTTTGCTTCCAAGCGTTTACAGTGTTTCGTTTTTAATATGCTCATTGCACTGAATCAACATGGAATGAATATTTCATTATCATAATTAGACAGAGTGGCCTAAGGTGATTGCACCACATTAGTTTGGCAGAGCTAGCAAGCATGTAGAAGAAACGAAAGCTTGTCTCACCTACGCACTCACTCACGTTTATTAGTGTGACGTCATCGTAAAGAAAGCGATATTTATAATTCGTCCTAAAACAGTTCAAATATTGGTGAGTTATGGCGACCCAACAAAATTTTTAGGCCGCCCCACTCGGGGTCGCGACCCACAGGTTGGAGACCACTGGGTTAATGTTACGTTAACTGGTGATGATACAAGCGCATTAACTAATGATGATACTAGTGCGTATTGAAACGTCTTTATCAAGACGATGTCGATTGGCGCGAAATTTTTGGCTTTGACATTCGTTATCAAGCTACTTTACATATCCGTGCATAGTGTGTCCGTCTGTAATGCTGTGCTAATCATGCGGCCCGACGTGCTAATATATATTCCCCATTGGCGGTGTACGAAACGGGAAAAAATGTGTGTACGTCACTCGATAAGCACCGAAATACGCCGAGACTTGCATCGCATGCTTTAATTAAACCTGTACTCAAGTGTTTGCAAACAATGCTAGGCTTGAAATAACGCTTTCTGCATTCTGCAGCCGGTAAAACTAACAGACCAAGTGCGCTCGTTATCAGGAGTCAGAACTTGCCTAATGTTTGGCAAACTTAGAGGGAAGTGTTGTGGAATTATTTAAAAAAAGAGTAGACTACGTTCCGTTGTGTCTGACGTTAAATGCTGTTAAATCACGGGTAGCTATGCCAACCTGACCCTATCTTAAAGTTCTTACATATATCGTTATAATATTGTCGCAAAATTTCTAAAGCTCTTGTTGTTTCCGGGAGCCTGATGACGATAATTCTTTGATTGAATTTCACGAAAAAGTTTGCAAAACTGCCATTCAGTTCAATGACGCTGTATCATTAAGTTTTAAATCAAAGATTATAATGAAAGCACAACCAAAAGACATTTAGCTTCGCCTCATGTGTCAATTGGATGTCTCTTTTGGGTGTGGCCATCACTGTTTGGTGTAAAAAAATGCTGGAAATCAAAGTTGCATGCAACGATTTATATATGTGAATGACGATTTAAATACTGAATTGTCGAAATTGAAATTCTGACTTTTGCGTTTGCTAGTCGCTTAAAACGCGCCCTGCGAGGTATTGCAATGTTCAGTTTACATCGACGCTTACAGTGTTGTAAACAAGTCATCGAAATAGCTAGAGCAGGGGTTCTTAAACTTTTTTACACCGCGGACCTTTTTTTTTTGCTTTGCATGGACCCCGGTAGACAAGAAATGCTCGCTCCAAAAGGACGTCATAAATTGACGCCACAAAACAAATAGACTTCATGACTCTGTTATTTCGGTCCGAAAAATGTGAAAGTTAAATGCAAGGGCAACATAGACCGTAGGCGAGCGTAGCGAGCCGAAATATTGGGGATCCGGGGGTTGTGCCCCGGAAAAAATTTTGCGGCCACGCCCTCTAGATTGGAAAAATAGAAAACAATAGAAAATTTAAGAAACTTTTAGTACTCGGCTTGAGCCAAATTTCTTTTAAAAAAAATGCGTGTACAACACTGATTTATGATTTCCGTCGCATAATATTTAACGTTGTGAAAGCAATATATCATTTTTCATGAAAAGGGCACTTTTGCCCACCCCCTTGCCCTTCTTAGCAAAGGGCAGGAGGGGTGCTCGCCCCCCCGCTCCCCCCCTCTCCGGCGTCCCTGCCTACGTCATTACAACACTGGACCCTTATGTCATCCTACGCAACAGACGCACATTTCGTACCCTGGTCAAACCTATGTTTGCAAACAGGCTTGCATCAATGCGTGCGGCCGTCGCTAAAGCTCACAGAGCAAAGTGCGGAATTTTGAACAGTTTCAAGTACTTTGTCAAACGTGGGGCACATTTTAAAGTCCCCTTCACGGGCATTTATTTATTTCATTATGAATTTATGCCAGCTAAAACTTCAGTCCTTAATATTTATTTTCAGTGTATTTATTTATTTTTTTTCAGCGATATAATGAGATGTTCCTCGTATAGACCCTTGCCTTGGTGTAAAAAAGGGGTGGGAACCCTAAGACAGGGTGGGAAACTTACATATATACTATATATTTTAACCTAGGACAGGGGTGGGAAATATAGGACATGGGTGGGAAACCTAGGACAGGGATGGGAAATATATTACAGGGGTGGGAAATATATGACAGGGGTAGAAAACATAGGACAGGGGTGGGAAACATATGACAGGGGTGGAACACATAGGACAGGGGTGGAAAACATGTGACAGGGGTGGAACACATAGGACAGGGGTGGAACACATAGGACAGGGGTGGAAGACATGTAGGCCGGTTAAAAGTTTGATAAGGTAGGATTATCGACCGTGCTTCTGAAATGCTACTTTTCAATAACAACTTTCAGTGTTAAGATTTGCGAAAAACGTAGTTTTGTCGGTTTTTAATATAAAGCAAGTCCCTTTTACAGTCTTTTATACGAATAACCCAACGCGATTGTCGCGGTACATGTTGTGTAGAAGTCGCGTTTTTAAGCAAAGGTTTAATGTTTTTATCGTTTTAAGGGCGTTGTCTAGCCCATCGGTCCTTTTTAGTAATGAAGGTGAAATACCTGAACATATTTCATGAACAATACTTAGTTCCAAGCTTTACCATTGGACGAAAACAAATTTGCACGGGCGCTTGCAACATCTATAGTACAAAGTCCACAATTGCAATATTCGCCCACTATCGCGTTCTTTGAGCAAACAACAGGTCACTTGTACAGCGAGTCGCGGTAAACAGGCCACAATTAACCGTCACATTTTTCCCTGTCGCAAAACATAAATTGTTAAAAAAAAGTAAATGTCAAAATAAAAGTCAAATAGTATTTTTAAGATATTATTAAAAAAATGTTATTAGCATTTAGACGCTTCATTACTTTCGATCGCCAATTTACAGTTTTTAAAAAAATTTACGTTTAAGCTAGAAAATGGTGCATTGGTCGCATATCATGATTGGAGTATTTTCATCAACCTTGATTAGATACAACCCTAGTATCGGACAAATACCGATTGTCTGTTTCGGGTATCGGCCCCGATTTGACATAATGTGACATCCCTAGTAAAGACCCTTGCCTTGGTGTACAAAAAGGGTGGGGAACCTAGGACAGGAATGGAAAACCTGTAGGCCGCTTAAAAGTTGATAAGGTAGCATTAGAATAAGCGTCAACACCACAACTGGTATATGTATACAGTTGTTTCACTTGATACCACTTTCATTAGTAATCAATTGAAGGCCCATCTGTAAAGTGAGATTTGAATATATTTTAGTGACATTAACTGATGATGATTCAAGCACGTATCGAAACGTCTTTATTCAGATCAGGGGTCGGTGTTGTTTTCTAGTTGCGGGCCAAAACCAAACTCAGAAAGGTCTTTGCGACCGCACAAAATGTTAACTAAGAATTGCGTTATTGAAATGTTAGAACAACTTTTGCACTTAAAAACGTGTTTAATTACATTTAAGGAAGTGGTAAAGTGTTGGCGCAAAGTGCGAAAAAAGCATTGTTTGGTTTAAAATTCGAGTTAACATGTCGTCATCCATATAACTAATGAAAAGTGTAATAAAACTACTTTAAAGAAACGTGTTTTCGTCATGACGATTCTTTCAAAGATGACGTCACAAAGTTACGTCATAAAATTAGATGTAAACGTGAAGTCATAAAAAGTGACCTTATAAATTTTTATGTGAATTTATTTTTTCTAATATTATCTCTCATAGTCAACAATACTATCATCCTCTTTACCGTCACCAAATGCGCCAATTCAATCAAATTTGCTTTTGGCTGCGGCCATTACTGTTTGGTGTAAAAAAAATGCTGGAAATCAAAGTAACATTCAACGATTTAAATATGTGAATGACAATTTGAATATTGAATTGTCGATGTGGAAATTAAGACTATTGTCTTTGCGAAAAGTAGTGCTAAACACCCTCCCGGTACGCACGCCCCCCTAGTCGCTAGACACGCCCCCTGCGAGATATTGCAAAGTTCAGTTTGCATCGATGCTTACAGTGTTGTAAACAAGTCATTTGTAAAATAACTTAAGTTTAAGTCAAGTCTTGGACCAAGTCATAAGTTGCCCAAGTCAAGTTATTATAAAACTAAGTCAACTTTTATTCAAGCCATTGACGCAAAAATAAAATGATAAACTTTGGAATTGATAAATTCGCCCAACGAAAAATAACACAAGTCAATATATACAGTGAGAAAATTGTTTTACGTGTAAAATTTGGATTAAATAAACTAGTATTATTAACAATATTTAAATAAAAAGTACCTACTTTCACCCAAGTTATTTGACACAATGACATAATTCCAAGTTAAGTCATTTGTCCAAAATACTTAAGTCAAGTTAGATCATTTTTCCCAAAGACTTAAGTGGAGTCATTTTTCCCAAAGACTTAAGTCGAGTCACGTCATTACAACACAGGACGCTTGTGTACACAACAGACGCACGTCACGTGCCCTGGTAAAACCTATGTTTGCAAACAATGCGAGGCTTGCATCAATGCGTCTGCCGTCGGTAAAGCTCACAGAGCAAAGTGCGGACTTTTGAACAGTTTCAAGTACTTGGGCAAACGTCGGGGATATGCGGCGAAATAAATTGCATCAGACACTTTGTAAAAGATACGTTTAGGTGGTGTCTGTGTTTATGACGTGTTTAACTAATTATAATTTGTGCAGCGACGTAAACAGTTGAAATTCTGACTTTAGCGTTTGCTGGTCGCTTAAAACGCGCCCTGCGAGGTATTGCATTATTCAGTTTACGCCACAAAACAAATAGACTTCATGACTCTGTTATTTCGGTCCGAAAAATGTGAAAGTTAAATGCAAGGGCAACATAGACCGTAGGCGAGCGTAGCGAGCCGAAATATTGGGGGATCCGGGGGTTGTGCCCCGGAAAAAATTTTGCGGCCACGCCCTCTAGATTGGAAAAATAGAAAACAATAGAAAATTTAAGAAACTTTTAGTACTCGGCTTGAGCCAAGTTTCTTATAAAAAAAATGCGTGTACAACACTGCTTTATGATTTCCGTCGCATAAGATTTAACGTTGTGAAAGCAATATATCATTTTTCATGAAAAGGGCACTTTTGCCCACCCCCTTGCCCTTCTTAGCAAAGGGCAGGAGGGGCGCTCGCCCCCCCTCTCCGGCGTCCCTGCCTACGTCATTACAACACTGGACTCTTATGTCATCCTACGCAACAGACGCACATTTCGTACCCTGGTCAAACCTATGTTTGCAAACAGGCTTGCATCAATGCGTGCGGCCGTCGGTAAAGCTCACAGAGCAAATGGCGGACTTTTGAACAGTTTCAAGTACTTTGTCAAACGTCGGGCACATTTTAAAGTCCCTTTCACGGGCATTTATTTATTTCATTATGAATTTATGCCAGCTAAAACTTCAGTCCTTGTTATTTATTTTTCAGTGTATTTATTTATTTATTTTTCAGCGATATAATGAGATGTTCCTCGTATAGACCCTTGCCTTGGTGTAAAAAAGGGGTGGGAACCCTAAGACAGGGGTGGTAAACCTAAGACAGGGGTAGAAAACCTAGGACAGGAGTGGGAAACCTGAGACAGGGTGGGAAACTTACATATATAATATATATTTTAACCTAGGACAGGGGTGGGAAATATAGGACATGGGTGGGAAACCTAGGACAGGGATGGGAAATATATGACAGGGGTGGGAAATATATGACAGGGGTGGAAAACATAGGACAGGGGTGGGAAACATATGACAGGGGTGGAAAACATAGGACAGGAGTGGAAAACATATGACAGGGGTGGGAAACATATGACAGGGGTGGAAAACATAGGACAGGGGTGGAAAACATGTAGGCCGCTTAAAAGTTTGATAAGGTAGGATTATCGACCGTGCTTCTGAAATGCTACTTTTCAATAACAACTTTCAGTGTTAAGATGTGCGAAAAACGGAGTTTTGTCGGTTTTTAATATAAAGCAAGTCCCTTTTACGGTCTTTTATACGAATAAACCAACGCGATTGTCGCGGTACATGTTGTGTAGAAGTCGCGTTTTTAAGCAAAGGTTTAATGTTTTTATCGTTTTAAGGGCGTTGTCTAGCCCATCGGTCCTTTTTAGTAATGAAGGTGAAATGCCTGAACATATTTCATGAACAATACTTTGTTCCAAGCTTTACCATTCTTGGACGAAAACAAGTTTGCAATGGCGCTTGCAACATCTATAGTACAAAGTCCACAATTGCAATATTCGCCCACTATCGCGTTCTTGAGCAAACAACAAGTCACTTGTACAGCGAGTCGCGGTAAACAAGCCACAATTAACCGTCACATTTTTCCCTGTCGCAAAACATAAATTGTTAAAAAAAAGTAAATGTCAAAATAAAAGTCAAATAGTATTTTTAAGATATTATTAAAAAAATGTTATTAGCATTTAGACCAGACCTGGGCAACATACGGCCCGCCAATCAGTTTAATCCGGCCCGCGGCTTATTTTCAATAAAATACATATAGGCTAAGCAAAAACCAGGGCAAGTTGACAAATCTTGTCAAGACCCCGGCAAATTCGATTTTTAGCCTGTTCTAAATGCTAAAACGGAAATTTTTTTTTTATATTCAAACCTCACTTCACAGATGGGCCTTGAATTGATTACTAATGAAAGCAATATCAAGTGAAACAACTGTATACATATACCAGTTGTGGTGTTGACGCTTATTCTAATGCTACCTTATCAACTTTTAAGCGGCCTACAGGTTTTCCATTCCTGTCCTAGGTTCCCCACCCCTTTTGTACACCAAGACAAGGGTCTTTACTAGGGATGTCACATTATGTCAAATCGGGGCCGATACCCGAAACAGACAATCGGTATTTGTCCGATACTAGGGTTGCATCTAAGGTTGATGAAAATACTTCAATCCTGAAATGCGACCTATGCACCATTTTCTAGCTTAAACGTAAATTTATTGAAAAACAGTTAATTGGCAGTCGAAAGTAATAAAGCGTCTAAATCAGGGGTGGGCAATTATTTTTAGCCGCGGGCCGCATGAGAAACCTAAAATATTGTGGCGGGCCGGGCCAAAAATAGGATCTAAAATACATACAATATGACGTCATACTCTGACGGTGTAAAACAAATAATCAACCAATGTGTTATTACGTTTAGAGTTGTGCGAAAATGTGCAATTTAAGTCGGATTTAAAGAAGGTCACGAAACATCGCGCGAAGCGCTAAAAATTTGCGACTATGTTTGTTTGAAAATGCAAACTTTAATTTAGTTTTAGATGGTACGTGAAGCATTGAGCACCGACTAAAAATGTATATAGCTTGATATATTAGCGTTTATTAAGTTGTGGGGCGCGTTGACCCAAAACTTAAGATTAAAATACGTGAAAATTTTGTACGAAAAACTAGCCTATATGTTTTTTCTTCTTTTTTAAAACTTTAAGTTACCGATGTGTTACAAAGTTTAATAAACTTAGCCTAATAGTTATATATATTTTAAGTATTAGGCCAAGTTTGTTAAACTTTCGTTGGAGAGAGTGCCACTGAGCAGAGGACGCTATTTGTCTGTGAAGTTGCCAAAAAATCGCGTGGAACATACATGCAATACAGTAGAGATTCAAAGTTGCATGTAACGATTTAAATATGTGCATGACAATTTGAATATTGAATTGACGAAGTGGAAATTAAGACTTTTGCGTTTGCGAAAAGTAGTGCTAAACACCCTCCCGGTACGCACGCCCCCCTAGTCGCTGGACACGCCCCCTGCGAGATATTGAAAAGTTCAGTTTTCATCGGTGCTTACAGTGTTGTAAACAAGTCATTTGTAAAATAACTTAAGTTCAAGTCAAGTCTTGGACCAAGTCATAAGTTGCCCAAGTCAAGTTATTATTAAACTAAGTCAACTTCCATTCAAGCCATTGACGCAAAAATAAAATGATAAATTTTGGAATTGATAAATTCGCCCAACGAAAAATAACACAAGTCAATATATACAGTGAGAAAATTGTTTTACGTGTAAAAATTGGATTAAATAAACTAGTATTATTAACAATATTTAAATAAAAAGTACCTACTTTCACCCAAGTTATTTGACACAATGACATAGTTCCAAGTTAAGTCATTTGTCCAAAATACTTAAGTCAAGTTAGATCATTTTTCCCAAAGATTTAAGTGGAGTCATTTTACCCAAGAGACTCCAAGTCAAGTCACGTCATTACAACACAGGACGCTTGTGTACACAACAGACGCACGTCACGTGCCCTGGTAAAACCTATGTTTGCAAACAATGCGAGGCTTGCATCAATGCGGCTGCCGTCGGTAAAGCCCGCTGAGCAAAGTGCGGACTTTTGAACAGTTTCAAGTACTTGGGCAAACGTCGGGGATATGCGGCGAAATAAATTGCATCAGACACTTTGCAAAAGTTTACGTTTAGGTGGTGCTGTGTTTGTGAGACGTGTCTAACTAATTATAATTTGTGCAGCGACGTAAACAGAGTCCTGTCCCTTTTACCATCACTCGATCCGCAGTTTCAGCTCTCTCTCTCTCTCTCTCTCTCTCTCTCGCTCCTCCCTTTCTCTCTTCTTACTCCCACTCTCTCGCATGTGCCTTTTCGCGTTATACCTGTGGCCAGTCGAGTCCTGGGCGCGCTACTAGTTTATAAGTGCTACAAAATTGGACTTGTAAAACTAAGTGGTGTTGGGTCGATGTGAAAACCTTCTGATAGTAATCAGATATAAGTAGTCATAGGGGTCTAAAAATAGTCTCAATAAACATAAAGACATCCCCAAAACGCTACAAATGTTACACGGTCTTGTTTCGGTCGCAAGTTTTCGTTGATACTTAATTCGAAGGGGCGTTTGTGTAAAACAGGGTTCATGTGGTGTCACTATATTTTTTTTGTGGAGAGAGGGAACAAATAAAACCACTGCTATAAAAAGTAGTTTGCAAAAGAACTATCCAGAACTGTAACTTATAAAAAATATTAAGAAACGAGTAAACAACTTAACTATGCTGTTTTGTTGTGGGGCCAGGCCCCAGTTTAATAAAGGTTTTTTACCCCTAAGTTAAAACTATGCTCAAAAACGTTTCTGTCTGTTTCATTTTTTTCACTTTTCGTCCTGTTGTCTATTTTAATGTTTCCAAATGAGCGGCATGTCTCTCCATCTTTGTTAGACCGTTCTGCTTGAAAAGTTACTCCATTTACCAACTTTAGAGATTTTTAATAGGGTTTAAACACTTTTATTCACCCACGGCTCCTAGTCAAGGCAAGTCAATGCAACAACTTTCCGGGGGGCTGTACCTCTGCAAAACTTAAAATTTAGGTGTTAAATAATTTATATTTTATTTCGGAGTTTAGACCAAATAATTATTTTAATCTAATAATTTAGGTACTTGAAAGCTTTTGATGGTATAATTGTGATAGTAAGTTGGGAGGAATTTCAATTTGAAACTAGAGTGCCCTTAACCCTGACTGCATTCCATGTTAACCAACGCTTCGGCAAGCTATTCAAATCGCCTTCTTTAGGGTAATTGACAACGAATGGTCGTAGAGTATAAATCCATATATTTCTACTCGGAGCATTCGGTGTCATTCAACCTGAAGAAGGCTATTTCAATAGGTTAAACATTACCAAAAAACGTATAAGAAATATGTTCATATTTTATTTTTGTGTGTGCCAAATGCGTCACGCCTCCTTGTAAATTAACCAAACAAACGCATTTTTGCGCGCAGCGCGCGTTGCTTACTGCTGTAGTGTAAAGTATAGACTCATTTCTAACTGGATCAAACATTTAGGTCATTATATTAAAGACCACATTTTTTTATAAAAAAATTGTTAGTGGAATTTAATACGGCCCGCCGAGAACTTGCTGAGTTTGGTTTGGCCCGCCACTAGGTAAAGGTTGGCGGCCTCTGGTATGACCTGAAAGCCATCGCAGACTCAACGAATCTGTCGATCCATGATGCAAGCAAGGCAGGCTAGAAAAACAGTCTAACTGTGAAGTTGCTTGTGCTCACAGAATGTAAGCATTGGCGTATGGTTGTTTTTCAACTCCCTCCCCTCTAAACCTGTGCTCCGCAACCGGTGTGTCGCAAGACCATGCCAGGTGTGCCGCGATGTTCCCAAAGATGTGTCACTTGCGTTTTTAAGTATACTCTCCAATAATTACAATCAGTCGAATAAGTCCTAAGTTCATGAGCGTAAAAATGGACGAAATAACGCCTGATCTGTAGTTAGAGTGCTTGGGACGACCGAGGGCCATCGTTCTGCCATCGGATGATTTGGTGTCGACGTTTCGACTCTTTAGTTTAAATATGCATTGGCTTGTTTGTCCCTGTTTGGTGTTATTGGTGGGTTAAAGGTGGGGCTAGAAATTAAGGTATATAGCTGGAGATAGGTGAAGTTAGTGATGGAATTCGGGGGTGGGGTTTAAGGTCAGGTAAAATATTATATAGGGGCCTTATTCTAGCTATTTATGTCTTATTCCCACGGGTTTAGGACTTTCTGATTTAGACGTTGTTATTTCGAGGTATAGTGCTGTTTTACTTTCGCTTTTTGGCTGGAGTCACATATTGACCGTGTCAAGATATTGTAGTAAGACCGTAAAACAGCAAAATCAAAATATAAAAAAACAGCAAAATCAAAACATCATTACAACACTGGAAAATGTATAACATCAAATTTCCGGCCCCTTTGGGGTGATCAATTATTAATCGCTCCTTTGTCCCTGGGCTGCCTGGAATGCTTGCCTTTTTGTGTACTGTTGATCTTCATATATTTCGTAGGTGTGCCGCCAAGTTTTTTTTAGCTTTGTTGGTGTGCCGTAAGTGGAAAAAGATTGCGGAGCACTGCTCTAAACCTGTGTAGCTCAGTTGGTAGAGAAACAGTCCCGGTATGACCGGAGGTCGTGAGTTCGAACCTCCCTGCAGGCTAGCTGTTTTTCTTGCCTGCCTGGATTGTATCATTGATCGACAGATTCGGTGAGTCTGCGACAGCTTTCAGGTCACACCAGAGGTAGGCAACCGATGGCTTTTGGTGTACTATAATAGGTAAGCCGTTATCGTTAATCAAAAAGCAGCTTCAGATAGGCTAGACTAGTGGTTCTCAACTTTTTATGCTTCGTGGCCCCCTTTGAATGGCTCTCGACCCTCTTGCCTCCCTGCTTATAAAAATACCAAGCATTGTGTTTAACGTATTTTACTTGTTTTACTTCTTCACGTTATTAACAAATACAGCAATTAATCAGCAAATAAATGCACTTACTTTTAAATATTTTACAAAGTAATCATTTTAATTTAAATTAAGATAGTTAGTCATTACAAATCTTGTTCTTCGACGCCGCCAAGGTATTTTTTTATATTCGGTTGTGTTTTGTACTGAGCCAAGCGATGTCACTACATTCGTCGAGATAGTTTTTCGATTTTCGTTTTATTAATGCGTTACTGTTAGCCTACTTGACAAATAAGCTGTGCATGAACTGTTGAATGTTGGCCTAAAAATGACCTTGAATATTTGAATAACCCTGTAGACTAGAGTACTTTATGTATTTTACGATGGAATGTTTCTTTTGCAACTGAACGCCCGAAATTGCGAACCCGTTGCACCTGGCATTGCACACTAGTTGCTCGCCTAACAGCATTTTTCGGACACCTAATAATTAGGCAAAGGTATTGGCAAGTAATAATTTACATGGATACGAGACAAAAAATTAACATTCATACTAAAAAACACTAAATAAAGTTACCTGGTAAATTTTGAAATAGTGAAACTTTGGTTTTCGCAATATCTAGCTAGAAAGTTATGCCCGTGGCCCGCCAGGAGGGTGGAGGGCCACGGTTGAGAACCCTGGGCCAGACCGTGCAGTTGCTGAACACATATGTGTTTGTATCTTTTATTGAATCCTATTGCCGTATGTGTTTGATGAAACATGTATGCATTTGATGAACACCTAACAAATGGGGTAAATTTAGCGATAAAATCCATTTTAGAAGTTGAACTTAGAATTTTTGTTTTAAAGTAGAACTGAAATTAAGGCAAACGTTTGTAACAAAACTAAAAACATATAGATTAGAAACAAGTGCTCTCTTATATGTACAGTGATTGTCCTCTTATTGTTGGTAAAACCTCAAGTCCTTCTGATTATCAACCAACGTCAATCCTGTCTCCAGATAATGGCAACGAATGTAAGTAATTTTTTATCTTCTTCAATTGAATTTTAGATTGCTGGTTTATTATTTCTAAAGTTCGTTCACCAAACTTACCTTACTAGTGGCTTGAAAACCCATCAAAATAAATATGCTTTGGAATAGGTTAATGTTAACATTGGTAGTATACAATCGTAAAATGTCGATGTTCTTAGGAACAACTTCAGTTATATGATGCAAATGACATCTGGTACTACCCAGACAGCTGTTTCCTTGGACGCGGGGGCTCAGCGTTGGTGGTCCGGGGACACCATTCAAAACTTGGATCCGTGGCTATTAAGTGTTTCACAGTTAACCGAATCCAAATGACTGCCCTCATTGCAAGGTGCGTTGTTTTAAATACTTAAAACTTAATAAAAAAAATGCGATATTTTTATTAAATTGTTGCACAGGGTAAAAGAGGAAATGGAAATGATTCAGCGAGCCAATCACGAAAGCATCGCCAGAGTCCATGGTTGGACAAAGTGGTCAAACAATATTGGAATTCTTACCCAATATTACGAGGGAGGTGACCTGGGTGGTATTTTCCAAATGCCTAACCGTGTGCTCAAACCACTGCTGGGCCTTCGCATTGCTTTGGAAACAGCCACAGCACTCGCATTCGCCCACGAGTTTTCATCGGAAAAACGCATAATTCACGGTGATGTGAAGCCAGAGAACATCCTCCTCAACAGCGACATGCGATGCAAGCTGGCAGATTTCGGCGCCGCCAAACTGGCCCCATTTACTCGCTCTACGATAATCGAACCCCCGCAGACTTCAGCCCCCAAGGTTTCACAGGATCGCAAGGAACTCACCATGTCTTATGCTTCCCCCGAAGTTTTGATAAACCCAGGCGTGGAGCCCAAACCACAGCAGGACACCTTCAGCTACGGCGTCTTGTTGTACGCAGTTATCAGTGGAAAACATCCTTACACTTTTAGCAATGATTCAGCTATCAAAGATGCTGTCATAAAAGGACAACGACCCAACTGTGCTGAGATTGAGAGATACAAAAGCTCTCTCAGTATGGAAGAAAGAGATATCATCAACCTGCTCCAAAAGACCATGAGGAAGTGCTGGCAACAGAATCCTTCGCAGCGTCCCAAGATGGCGGCGGTGAGAGACGAACTCCAACAACATTTCTTCAAATTCAACTCGACACTGGCGGCTCTACAAGCGATCGAGGCTTTTAAAGCTTTGGATCTCGGCGAACCAGCATCCGAAGAGGGGGAAAAGCTGCCTCTGAGTCAACTCTCCTCTCGCATAGGAGCCTTTTTGCCAGGTATTTAACTATTTCCTGACTATTTCTGTTTTGTTGCATTTAGCACACCGAAAGCCATCGCAGACTCACCGAATCTGTCGATCAATGATTCAAGCAGAGCAGGTTAAAAAAACAACTAGCCTGTAGTGAGATTCGAACTCACGGCCTCCGGTCATAGCCTACCTGGACGTTCGGTTTACAGTCAGTTGTTTTCTTAGTCTGCCCTGTTAGCATCATTGATCGACAGTTTCGGTGAGTCTGCGATGGCTTTCGGTGTACTAATTAAACGTAAGCCGTAATCGTTGGTCATAAAGCAGATTTAGAAGGGCCAGATCACAGTTGTAAACACACATATGTGTGTGCATGTTTCATTGTTGCATTTATTGTTGAATGATTTATACACCTCAATTATTTTGATGTCTAAAACGTAATTGACTAAAAAAAATACGTTTTGTTGAACTTGATATTGTCATCCCAAAACTTTTTCGAGAGCTAGCATAAGTATTTTTTTATTTTGTACAGCAACCCACCAAACTGGTGACGTTGCTTCTCTGCCCTTGTCAACAAGTTTGCCTGTAACCCCGGCGGCGAGTTCATCGTCTTCACACCAAGCAGTCAGCCCAGCAAGCACTGACACTGCGAGTACATCCTCTCGACAGCTGGGAGATGCCGCCTCATCGACTCAAGGTATTTCAATGAGTTATCGTGGTTTATTGCCATTTAATATCTGTTATAATTTACTTTAGTAAATAACTTAACTGGGGTATTCATATTCCACGATGAGCATTAAGTAATAGCATTTTTGTCCAATTTAAATTGCATTAATTTGTTAGAAGGATGACATACTACAGAAGTATAAAACTAAACAGAATGTTTGTTTTTTTTACTTTTAGTCAGGTAACCTATGTAATGATTTTAGTATTTTGTTTGGTAATCGAAAAAAGGTAGTAGGCCCACAATTAAAGCAAGAGCCAGATCATTAATTCACACTAGCCAAAACGAAAGTTTTTTAAGATACAAAAATAAGAAAGGTCGAACTAAGTGAAGTCATTAAGGTAAAAGCAAAATGCGTGGTTAAAAAAAAATATTATTGAAAAGGTTTAAAAGGACATAGGTATGTAAATATTCGACGAGTGAGTTGTAAATTGGGCAAAACTTTTAATTAGTCTTAATATTGCAATTTGCTGCTGACAGGTGAGAACTCATATGTTAATAAAGTAAGTTATCTACAGCTTAATATATTTATTGATCGCGAAGCCAAACTACATAAACAATTTTGAAAATTGGTTATAATTTTGTTAAGTGTACGACTGTACAGGCAGCCAAATAAAATAAATCAGATTCATAAATAAGGAAAAACTAAACAGGCATCATAGAGGGATTTAAATGTTTCAGGTGGTATTAAAGTGAGCTCTTTTAACTAAGTCGCTATCTGTAATTGAATAAACAAACGCTATTTTACAAAAGACTTCTTCAACAACATTTTGAATCAAATAAGTTAGGTCTGAAAATATTTACCAAATTTTTTTTAATATAAAAACATATTTACCTAATTACAATATCTTAGCGATTTATTACTAACCTATTCCTGCAATTTTTCGTATTTTTGTATTGCAGACGGCAACCAAACTAATCTTCAAAAAAACAGGATCGCAATTGTGCCCTTCCAAAAATCCACAAAAGAAAAAACATTTGGTCGAGTAAATTTCGGTGCGGGTGTCCTTCGGCAAACCTCCCAAGGTCAAACTACACCGGAAGATTTTCGAAAACTCGGAGAAAAACTAAGAGAAGAAAAAAGATTTTTTGAATCAATTTTAAATTTTGAAAAATCTATGATTATTCTCTCAAATGACCGAGATCCGAAAAAGTCAATAGAGGGCATTAAGCTCTCTGCTCGAGAGTTGAGGGACACAAACATAAAGATGATTGAAAGTGACGTCACAATGAAGTCTATGGTGCGCGATCGCGTGCTTCCACTGATGCATGACTTGGCACGTCAAATCGAACAAAAGCAAAACGTGGACGAGAGGTTTCGGGTTTTGAACTTGGTTTGGTGTTTGCATTATATCGAATATAGCCAAGGTTTAATCGATAACCGGGAAAGTCGGGAGCGAAGCTTGAGGAAAGCGGTTTCGTTAATGGAACAAACTTTCGGCCTCGAAGCTTCCAAGCATCAAGTTTACGCTCATTGTTTAAATAACCTTGGTGTTGTATGTGGGGAAACCTCGCGGATCACTGATGCGGAAATATATTACGAACGAGCTCTGGAAGCTTACAAGCAAGCCGATGATTAACCAAGTGTTTGTAAATATTGATGAAATTTGTAAATGTGTGATCGCATTAAATGAATTATTAAGTGTTTATGAAAAATATATTTTTGAGAAAGCATATTCTTTTAACTTTTTCAGTCAGCCATTTTCCAGGTAAATAATATCACAACAGGCAGCAAATTTTTACAGTGTTTAGCGATTTTAGGAAAACAATAACTTACAAATAATTTTCTAGCTTAAACTTTTTCTTTATTTAAAAGAAATGACAAACAGAAACAATAAAACTACTAATGCACAAATGGAGGAATGTCTCAAAATACTAAACTCAGATCGACAACTAAAAGGAATGAAAGAAGAAGAAAACAAAAAACTGGAATTGCAATATTTGAAGAACTAAGTTAAAATATCCAATCTTCTAACAAAAATTTCAGCAGTAAATTTTAAATAAATACAAGAATAAAACTAAACAAAAAGGTTTTCTTAAATCAAAACATCTTATATAAATACCTAACCTAGTGCAGAACAAGCCAAGTCCTCATAGAATGATCTGTTCTTATAAAAGTGTTCTGACCTGGTTGGAATACATTTGGCAAACCGTAAAGATGTTACTGTATTCATTCCTTGATTATTGTCACTCAATGATTGGTATTTTTATTAGTGAACAAAGGTATGTCAATACTTTTAAGACTCAAAAATGAGTCTCACCTTACTTCGCGCTGAACAACTAACGAACTGAGGAAAGCTTACGCATTAATAGCCTTATGTTCGATTTTATATTGTACTTTCTTTTTACTTTTTCCTAACGTGATAACGGGAGAGCGCGCGTTGACAATATTACCTCTTGCTATTTTGATCTAAGTTTTACAACCCAACCTCTGGCCATAAGCTAAGTAATATATTCACCATAAAAACTTTAAACCCTGCCAGATACGCCAAGACGTTAATTGTTATTGCTTATGCGTCTTTCAAAGATGTTTTATAGAACCGATTTTCGTTTGGTGTTGGGTAACGCCATATTGCCAAATGCAATTCAAAGCTAAATTTTGATCAAATTTTAAACTGTGCGACAATTTATGGAGGCTCAGTACGGTTTTTATTCCATAGTTATTTGTATTTATTTCGTTTAACAACAATCAAGTAGATTGATAATAAATTGCAAAGCCAAAAAGGTCGAGTAGATCGACACCATCTTGATTTGGGCGTTACAATTTATTATCAAGCTACATTACAGATCCGTGCATAAATAGTGTACCCAAGTAGGTAATGTTAGACAAAAAATTTAAATGCAGCCGGCGATCGTAAATCTTAATAGTTACCCGACCCACGATGGTCAGGTCTTACAGTTGTTTGGCCCTTTGTAAAAGAGTTTGGTGATATCTATTTGCCTTGTTTTAAGGCGTCTTGGTACGACAACTTTTTAATCCCAGTCTCTCAAAACTCATGGAAATGCACCTGCCCTGTAGACCACAAGAGGATTCTATAACACAGTCATACAACTTTAAGGGACTATAATACTGTACCTCCGTCCTACGTGTTGCCAATTCGGTTGATTTTTTTTTGATCCTCGCATTTCCAACTGTCATACCCGGTTGTTAACTTCATTTTAGATTAGAACTGGAGTTCTTAAAATTTGAAAATAATACACCGAAAGCCATCACAAACTAACCGAATCTGTCGATCAATGAGCAAGCAAGACAGGGTAGGTATAGGTTTGAACTCACGACAAGAAACAACTATCCAAAAAAGAATAAGAGGGAAACACAAGATATATCCAGAAAAAAAATTGGCCCATATAAGAAAAAAATTGGCAAGTCAACGCAACAAGAAGGTAGGTCGTTATCTGTTAAAATGCCATGTTAACTTGTAGATTAAAATATGGGCCAATTTATATTTACTCTTGTGAAATTAACCTGTTGGTTTTGCAGCTCTTTGAATTTAATACGGCGTTAATATAATTATTTGAACAGAAAGTAAGTTTGTTATTGAAAATGCTAGTAAAGGTTTTGGCAAAGTGGTTTGTTGAAGTCTACTAATTGTACTGCTTGCTTAGTTTATTCCATCACTGAAGGTCGAAGAGTAGAAGAAAGGAGGATACCAGACCAGACATCTACTGAAACCATAATTCATGTTCGCCCGGATCTAAAAAATACATTTTATTTACCTAATTAAAATAGCTTAAATTACATCGTGCCTGTAGGGAATCTAATGGTGTAATCCCAATTACTGTTTGTACGGTTAGCTTGTTTAGTTTATTCCACCACAAAAGGCCGTATGGTAGCAATGATGGATGAGATCAAAGGTTTCTATTCCGGCCAGGCCGATAGAATGTGTCGGTCTCTCTAGGAAAGCGTGAAGACATAGTATATAAGTCAATGATTACCAACTTTTTTGTCTGGCGGCATCCTTCGGTAATATAGTTCGCGGAACCCTAAGCATTTTCGCTAAGTGGTTAACAGTAACATGGTTAGTACGAGTTACAGTTCGATAATTTTTCTCTACATTTATCGACCCACATTTTCAGAAATAATATCAGAGGCACAGTCAAAGCTTAAACATTGGAATCTAAAAGATTTTGAAATATAGAAACGGCATCCTTGAGCGTTAGAAATGGCCTTCCGGTGGGAAACCACTGATCTAGGTGAACACACCAAGGCAATTGATACATTATAATAAAAATTCGGTTTGGCATACAAGGCCACCGCCTCTATAGTAGAGGTAGAGTCACTATGAAGGCCCCACAAAAAATTTCAGCGCTAACTCTTTCCCTTTATTAATTAAGGAAAGCGGAAGAAAAATATATTACACCCGACAAACCCTTCTTCCAAAACCAGTGACAAAACATGAATGGTTTAAAAGCATGGCTCGATCTTCACGCAGAAATTGAAAGCATTTTAATATGTTACCTGCCGTGTACAGCACGGAGAACCTTAACAAGCTAAAAAATTTAACTGAAGCTCTTTACTATGTATAAAAAATCATTTTGAATCTAATTCAATAAAACCTATTAGAATGTACAGCAATTAACCTGTCTAAACCTATATTAAATTACAGGCAATTTAAGTTATTTTTAAGCATCGTAAAACTATTTAGATGTCTAAATGGAATGTAAACTATGCCTTGTGGATTTAGTAAATATTGGAAAAGTGTTCTTTACACTACGGTTGCATATATTTCACATGGGGTTACTATTTAACCACACAAGTACGAACGTACTATTTATAGTAATACTACTTCCAGCTTTAAGTGAAATGCTTGTAGTTACACAGAATGCAGTCCCCAACCATGCATGAACCATCTGGTAAAGTTTAACGAGTGACTGCGGCGGTTACTGACCCAATTTCGGTTTTACTTTCTTGCAAGACACGACGTTGCTATACAGGTTGGTCTATTTGCTTATGTCATTCCAGCTTTGAAACCTCTTGAGACGAAGTCAAGTGAAGCATTGGGTTGCTTTGAGGAAAAACAGAAAGGTAATCGATTTTTTGTTGGGGCATGGACGATAATATTGCATATTTGAATTGATTTGATATTAAATAGTAATGGCGATATGAAAGACTTGACATTTTATGTTAATACCGATACCTGACATTTTAAATAAAAATTATCGCGAGCCGATACCAAATGACGTCATTACTATGCTTAAACAAGAAAACTAAAAAATTAAAAAAAAACATTTATAGGTAATTTTTCAAGGTTTTTACGCCAAAGTTTGCTTTAGAATTAAGAAGATTATCTACCATTAATATTTTTTACCTACTTTTTAATAAATTTACGTTATTAGATAGAATTGCCGCGTTGAATAGCAAATGTTGACTAAAATTTGTATTAATTTGTTATCAAATTGGCACCGATACCGCCCTAGTAGCGAACGAGTTCGTATAATAACACTTGAAATCGGGTTTCGGTTCCCTACCGATATTATTGTACATCCCTACTTAGTTGTATCGGAACAACGATTAATAATATTAACGGATTTAATTTCGATACCTTTTTTAAAGACGTTAAAGTTAAACCGTGCTTGAAACGACTATAAAGTCCTAGTAAAGCGTTTTGCAAAAACACCTTTTTTTTAAATAGTAAGTAACGTTCAACAAACACCAAGTCAAGTCAAAAATCAAGTCTTTAGCGTTTAAAAGAAGGGTTAAACTTCTTGTTTGAATTTACGAGGTAGAGATAGCAAAAAACGGACAACTAACAAAACACCAGGTAAGGATTTTTACGTAAATAAATTGAGGTAAACATTCAAAAAAAGTTGAACTTTTAAAACGTCCATTTAATTTGTTCATATGACTGAAAGCAAGTCAAGCCGTTTCATTTAAATCACACAAAAAAACATAAAACAAATAATTACAGCGCAGCTTGAGAAGCGTGCTGCTTCGAACCAAATTTAACCAGCAAGGTCTGAACTTTTTATTATAAAATATGCTTTTCGCCAATAGATTAGAGTGCAGACCGCATGACTTCGTTGCGTCACAGCTTATCGCATACTTCAGCGACGTCTAGATTTATTAATTTTAATCTATAGTCTTTTTATTTTTATACTTCTTATCATATAAGTTGGCTAACGTGTTCTTGTTTTAATTTTTAACTATAAGTTTTACTTGTTTTAATTATTAACCCTGATGAGGTCAGCTGGTATCTGCTGCCGAAACGTCGGTTTATACTTCGTTTACACCAGAACAGCGATTTCTATCTATTGATATTTTGCCTGGTGGAGCTAACTCTATTTTTATGTCACATTTTTTGTTAAAAAATCCAGATTATCCTCAAAACGAAGAGATGTCGTTCGAAAGATTGGTTCTGCATATAGGCTGGGGAAGATACCAGGTGCTGAACACAATCTACAGTATGATTGGAATGTGCTTCGTCGCAATGCACGTTATCTCGTCCATCTTCATCGCTTACCCGATGCCATTCCAGTGTTACTCTCCCGAAGCCGCAATGCTTGAAGAAGTAAGTCAAAAATCCCTTAAAAAAGGGTTCAGAACGAAGATAAAATGTTTAACATTTTGCTTTTTCAATAAGCAAAAACCTAAATGTGGTGCCACGCGACATCAATGTACACAGAATAGGTTAATGGCGCAGACCAGGGGTGGCAAACATTTTTTTTCAGAAGCTCGCGTGTCGAAAATAAAATGTTGTTTTAAGTTTATTTGACTTGGGTATCATTAAACAAAGGATTGAAAGCAGGGTTTAAAATAAAGATATTAGGTTGAACAGTTTGCTGTTTTTGAAGTCCAAACCTCTTGACTGTAAACAGGGTTCGGAATAAGGTCAAACTTTTGAAAATAAAGTTGCTAAAATATTAATATTATTATTATTTTTTGTTAATATCGGGATCTAAGCCTGCTCCGGCTTTTCTAGTCGTTGCGTATTTTTACTTATCATTTTCCATATATCCTATTGGTTTTCTTGAATGTTTTCAAAAACAGAGACCCTTCATTGCCCAATTTGGTCATGCAAACTAATATTGTAAAATAGTAGTTTGTGACTTATTTTTGGGTCGTCGGTTCTAAATAAGGATGCAATTATTTTACGAACATAAGGTTCTTCAAATTGAAGACTAATTTAAATTCTTAAACTGTTTTCAAAGTTCAAGGCTCGACTCTTGTGAATGGAGATTTTTTGTATGCACAATGCGGTCAACATAAGGCCGGACGGTCCTGAGCGGCGTTTCGCTAAATCTATAAGAAATGCGTCCCGGTAACACTTCGGCGTTCTGGTAAAACGATTTTTGCAAGAATGACAGTTTTTTAGCCCAATTTTACCAAATAAGTTCCATTTCACTTGTTAAACATTACTGATGCATCGAAATATGTAGGAAATCAAATGTTAAAAACAGTCTCTGTACTACTGTTCTTCTTTATTTTTTCTCCATGTTTATGCTTGTTTGCTTTAAAATATCCCCGTCAAGTTTACAAAAAATTTAAATGAAAGTCCGAAACCTATGATAAAAACCAAAACAACGAACGTTTAATAAATATGCTGTTGCTACCAGGCATAGTATACTAAAAAGAAGCTATTCCGGTACTTATCTATTTTGGTGTTGTTGCATTTCATAATGAAGGCTTATTGTATCGGTAGCCGAAAGGTTTGAGAAAATAAATAAGTATTGCAAATCTTTTTTAGTTGAAAAAGTTTAAGTTAATTACTTTAGAACTACAGTTCAAATTTCGATATGTATTGATATATAGTTTCTGCATTGAGATTTTTGTAGACTGTTCTAATCTATTGGATATTGTTACTATTTAAACCTATGAAGTAATATATATTTAATGTACTTTTGTAGATGTGCAATATATCGATGAGAAATTCAACGTTCTTGATAAACATTATTCCTCCTAAAAAGAAAGGAAACGGTTTGGATCATTGCAGAAGGTGATGGAATACTTGCTTAGTATTTCTTGTTTGGCGCACACTGTAAGGCATTAGTTCTTAACATTTTTAGAGCTATAACCCTGAAAATCCCAATTGATTTATTCAACACTATAAAATGCAGCAACACTGTAAAATGCAGTAGTTATTAAGCGTTTTTAGATAAGGCCTTCTTTGATTTTTTACGTTTTTTTGGTATTTTAGGCATGATATTGGTAATGTAGCCACTTTGTATAGCCTAGCCGCAATAAAGCAATATTGTAATCCTGTGTGAGAAACGTAGGCTTTGTAACGCTTTCGTAAAAATTAAATCCGTTTATTATTGTGTTTATGATACTTGTTTTAGTTTAAACCTAAATTTTGCGTTTTTAGATATGAGTGGGACTCAGAAGTCAATATTTCAGAAATAAACTGTTCAAGTTATGGAAACGCCAGCGAGCACCCATGGACGAATTCGGTAAATGGCGTTATATTCGACCACACATTTTAGATATATAGTTTGGGTCCCTTACCATACAGATTAGGTGTTCCTGAATTTGTGTCCCAACTCTATCTGAGATATTTATATATTTTTTCAAAAAGTTACCCTCATTGAGTTGTAAATTTTAGGACATTTTAACCCTTTAATGTGTTTTAAAAATTGAAATCGGATGAAAAAAAAATGATTTCTTATCTGTATGAAAATGTTTAGCATAATTTCGCACGGACATTGATATTACCAACAACAGCCTTTTTCGCGTATCACGACTATTTGAACAGAGTTCAATATAGAATAGAGTTATCTAAAAGGATTCAGGTGGGGGAGGGGCATGTGACCATGGCCCCAAACTTAATTTTTTGCCTATTTAACTGTTTAAATGCAAAAATGTATTATTACCCTCGTAAATGGAAGTTTGGACAACTAAACTAAACGAAGGCAAGTGTTTTTAGGCGTTTTGACAAAAGAACTGGTTTTATAATTACCTATGAAAATTTGTTCGATGCCTCGAACCGAATTGCTGGATCGATCCCGGCCATAACGCTAGCACTATAGAAAGCCGAAAAGGTTGCAAAACCTCGCATAGCTTCTGTAAAGACACATGTTTAACAAAACCACGGACAGGAAAACGAGTGACGACAACATTTTGGTGACAAACTAAACCGCAGAGTCGAGGCGTCAGCGAAATGTTGTCTGATTTGTTTGCCTAAGGGTTGGTTCACACTGGGCGCGTTAACGTCTAGCGCTAGCGTCTGGCGTCTAACGGCTAACGTCGTCCAGTTCACACATAACGCGCTGCCAGCGTTAACGGCAAATTTTCTCGCTTCTAACCGAAAGCGTCAAAGTTAAAATATTTCAACTTTTCCGCAACCGAAAGCGTTTTTTTTTTTAAAAACGTTTCACGTTAACGCTAGACGCGCCTAGTGGGAACCAGCCTTAAGAGTGGTTCTCGGCAGTGATGGACTGCCTTTGCGTAACCGTAAACTAACGTTTAGTATCTTATGGGGTGTCCGATAGTATCGGATCAGACCCGATACTCGATGCAAAGCGGTAGTGCTATTGTTGTTAAATTTACTTTAAAGATGGAATAAGTGCATTGGATTGGATTGCAAGTAACGGCTGAAATTTTACATCTAAATTTGGGATCGGATCGGCACCGATAACACCCTATAGTATCGGACAAGTACAATACTACCACTTGGTATCGGGTATCGGCCCCGATCCGATATTATCGGACATCTCTACAAGTAACTTCCACTAATAAACGCAAAAACCTAAATGTAATCCAAACAATACTACAAGGTAAAATATTTGCATTTCAATTCGCGAATCATGACTAAAATTCTTATATTAATTTGGTACCGGTTAACGATACCTAGTATCGGGCGAGTACCGATACTACCACTTGGTATCGGGTATCGGCTCGATCCGTTATAATCGGACATCCCTACAAGTAACCTAAATTTGTGTTTTATTACTAGAGCATTCTCTGCAAGAAGCACGTTTTTGTGAGCGATGGTTCGGTGGAGACTTCGATAGTGGAAGACTTTGATCTCGTTTGTGATCGAGCTTGGTACAAATATCTTCTCCAAGCTGTCTTCATGTTTGGTGTATTCCTCACTGGAATTGTGTTCGGAAAGCTATCTGACAGGTTTCAATTAGTTTAAATCTTACAAGGCTGCAGGGTTTTGTAAGATTGATAGATTTTATTTTTTTGCAACCACGACAACTAGAACGTACAAAGTTTACAAAGAAAATTGAAGTTGTTTTTTCCAGGATGCATCGAAATACCGTACGTTACATCTAGTCAACTGCAGGAAATGCTAAGTTTCGCAGCTTAAGAGCGGTGCTTCTTAACCTTTTCTTCTATTACGCCCTTACACAATGGAACTAAGTAACAATTAAGCATTTAAAAACGCCACTATTCGGGAAACAATGGCTTTTTTTATTAGTCACTAAACCATACCCAACTATTTTTGTAAGTTTAAATTTGATTACTCTAACTCAAATTGTAGTACGCGTATCCTAAGAGGGGATTTTGGAGGTACACAAATTAATTTTACTGACACTGTGAAGAATTTCCTTAAAAGTGATTTAAAGAATTCGCTGGTAACGTTTCGTGTGACGAAAAAGTTTAGACTTACTGAGCAGGAAACTATTAAACTTATCTCCATAACCATCGGTGTGACATTATTTTCTCACCCTTGGAAACATTATTATTGCCTGTTTCGTAACAAATGTGTTTTACATTGCTTTGTGACGTGATTGGTCGCAAATACAGTAACTGTGTGGGGCACGATTTTAATAGTTCCTGACTCAATTTTAAGTTGACTTGAAGGTTGCGTGCGTATAGCTCGTTAGCCACCACAATGCTTATAGTGATTTATAATTGAATAATTGTATTATCTGATAAGCGAACACCCAGTTCAAACTATAGTCGGCGGACAAGTTAGAATATAGGAAATGCTACTTGCAAATATCAAAGTTGCGAACAGCAAGTCGTTAACAATGAAGAAATTTTGTTTATAAGCGGAAAGCGGTCTTAAATACACAAAACCCTGTGTTGACCGCACGAGAAAATGCAAGCCAGTAAGCAGTTAGACAATAAATCTGGGGAATAAGCCGATACAGCGTAAATTGCACTGTAAACACCAAAAGCTCTCAGTCGGTAATTATAGTCGTGCGCTCTACAACTGTAAAAAAATTCAGCATCGAGTTAATACTTTTCTTTAATATGGAAAAAATTATGTCGTACGAAACTTTGTTACTTGTAGATAAATCTAAAATCAACGTTGCGAAAAAAAATTTAAGAACGCCTGCCTTAGTGAGTGTTTTATTTTGTAGCTTTTGAGTAAGTATATTAGGTTTGCTGCTAATAAAGGTAAAACATATTTTTTCAGGTTTGGTCGCAAAAGCGTCGTTGGTTGGATGAACCTCCTGACAATCGTCTTCGGCGTCGCGATTGGCTTTGTGACGTCACTTACAGCTTACACAATATTGAGGGGAATCGTTGGGTTCTTTTGCTTCCACGGACCGATCCTATACGTTCTGGGTAAGTTTCTTGACATTGGATAGCGCTACGATGAAACTAAGGTTAAATGTTGGTGCAGGTAGCTAGGTCATAATGATGCGATTGGTCACATTATAACCCCGCTGGAATAGTCTTATTAAATATTCGTTGTCTTTGTTTCATGCAAGCCAAAAATTTTTGTTCTGGGTAAGTTCCTGAGGTTGAACCTTGAAAAAATCTAGAAAAAATTCACCATAATCTACTGCCATCGGCGACCCACCAAATAAAACGGCGACCGGATTTTGGGTCGCGACCCATGGGTTAAGAAACGCTGATAAGAATAACCCATAAGAGCGATTCGAGTATGACTTGCAGCGCTGATGTCTTAAACGTTTTAGCCTCAGAAACTACGGCTCCGAAGCGACGTGCAGCTGTAGTTTTGCTCGGAAGCTTTGGATTCTCGATCGGAACAACTTTACTCGCTCCGTTGGCCTACTTCCTTCGCCGCTGGGTGTCGCTACAGCTCGCCATCACTTCGACATTTATTTTGCTTCTCGTCAATTGGTGGTTTGTGTGCTTGTAGTTTTGTAGGTTGCATACACACATTTGTACCCTCAAACCCCTTATACTTCGTTAGATATACATAATTGTACCTGGACTCCTTATACATCATTATGCATATATACTCTTGTCATTAGACTACATACACATTGGTATATACACACACACTTATCCTTAGACTGGGGTGTCGGTTTAACTGAGCAAAGCAGTGCTTAGCTCCTTAGAATCCTTATGCGTTGTTTCATTCAAATTCGTATTCTTAGACTCCTTATAAATCGCTATACATACACATTAGTATCCTTAATCTTCTTGTACATCGTTATACATACACATTCAGGTTCTTCGACTGGGTGTCGGTTCAACTGTGTAAGTAAGGCTATCTGAATCAGGGGCGCTCATAGCTTTCAAGCGTATACAATTAAACGAATCTATACTTAGCTCTAAAACAATTGTGAAAATGTGTCTGAAATTAACTTTTTTAACGGTAGTAATACCAATGAAAAATGTATTAATTTAAAAAAAAAACACCGACAGCCAACAAAACTTTATAACTTAAAATAAAAACTTAAACTTACTGCCTTAAAACATGTTACATCGAAAGCCATCGCAGACTCACGGGTCTGTCGATCAATCATGCAAGCAAGGCAGGCTAGAAAAGCAGTTCGAACTCACGACCTGCGGTTATAGAATACAGTCGTTAACACACATACGTGTGTGCATCTTTCATTGCCTTACAAAATTGTAGGTTTTTGGACGAATCACCGAGGTGGCTTTTATCACGTGGTCGCAATCAAGAAGCGGTTGAAATCATCAGAAAAATCGTGAATACCAACAAATGCGGGGATGAAGTGAAACTAAAAGTGGAAAAGTGAGACGAATTTTATGGGTGAAGTTTTTGTAAAGTGTTTATGATCAAGAAGTTCCCCAACTAATCTCTTTACAGGATTGTCAATTTCTTTTGTTCAAATGAATGTGTGTTTACTAGTTTGAATAGTTTTTTTTGAGTTGGACTTGAGTTACTATAAACACTTAACTAGGACTTAAGTCATATCAAAACTTACAACATTCACCACTGCCCGTTTGTTGACAATGATTAGTATTTGAAGGTCTAAGAAACCGTTTTACCTGCAGTGTTTGACACAAAATGAATAAAGCGCTTGATTATTGCATTAAATACCTAATTGAATGAAGTTTTAAAAACCATAAAACAAGCGGAAAGTGATCAAGTTCCGTACATATAAATCTTATACATTTTCATTAAGTTTTGTTTAATGTTTTTAGAAACAAATGATACCCAGGCTCTCATAAACTTTTAGAAAAAAAAAAAGAAAAAGGTTTCTTCTTTAACACATAAAAGCAATTCAGGTACGTGGAGAAGTTGGGCTTGACGAAGAAATCGTCAACTTCAAGTCTGCTGAAGTCTTCAGAAAACGAGGAAGTTTCGATGCAAAATGAATTCGAGCGCGAATCCAACCTTGGAATGCTGGACACCCTTAAGACACCAAACCTACGCAAAACAACTGTCGTGCTGACCTACGCCTGGTAAGCTGTTAAAAGAAAATAGTTGTTGTATACAGGGTGGTTTTATTAAGGGTAAATTGGCAATAAACAAGAAAAGCTAAAAGCTAAACAAAATGAGTAAACCATACAATGAATAGTATGATAACGGCTGCAGGTTGCAGTTAGACTTGGAATGAACATTAAAGCCCATGCAGAGGTAGGTAGCATTTTGAACGCTATACTAAACTATTCTTCCATAGTTTCAAACCATCCTAAAACTACTATTCACCAGGTTTTTGAATATACTCTACGAGCAACATCAAGAGTAAAGTGACTCTGTCTAGAGTTCAAGAAGTTAGGGCCAGGTAATTTCAAAAAGTTAAGGACAGGGAAATTAAGGACAGGAGTCAGGTATATAACAAGGAACTTGTAAGAGACTTAGCTCATTTGGAGACACAGGCAAACTTAAAGGCCAGCGCTTTACTTACCCGCAGTATTAAGGGATACGCACAAATTTCACAATTTAACTCAATTTAAACACTAAAAATTCGAGTTTTATAATCCTAAGCTACATCCTATGTCCCAGGTTCTCCACTTCTTGTGCCTTCTACGGCCTCACATTGAACGTGGCAAACATCGGAGGCGATATTTACATCAACAGCCTGACCATGGGACTCGTGGCCCTCCTGGTTTACCCGCCCAGCATCTACCTGTGTGAAGTTATAGGAAGAAGGATCGTCATCTCGGCTTGCTTCATCTTGGTCGGGGTATTCTGCGTGCCCATGTACTTTCTTCCGCCAGGTAAGAAATTAAACACCACGCACACAAAAAAATCCCCTCCTGGATAGAACTTGCTCCCTTCTCGATAAGCCAGTCATTTTCTAATTTTTAATAATATTACCTTGCAAGGTAGAATCTCTGTGTTGGATCGTAAATCATGTTCGAAGCCCTACATTACTTTTGTATCGGATCGGCACCGATACCGGCCTAGTATCGGACGAGTACCGATACTACATCTTGGCATCGGGAATTAGCTACGATACGATATTATCGGACTTCCCTATTAACCAGTGTGATAATTCCCAGAACATTCCCAAAACAGAAAGACCTTTCAAGTTGTAAAAAGACCTCTTATTTTTGTTGTAGAAAACGTTGGTTTGCAGCTGACCATGTTCATGATTGGACGGATGTTCACACTCGTCCCCTTCTCCACTTTGTTTCTTTACACAATCGAACTTTACCCAACCGTTATAAGGTAGGCTGCATTGGCAACACTTCGTGACTGTAATACGATATTTATATAGCTAATATTCAAGCAAAACCACAAAGGTTGTAAAAGAGATCCAAACACAACTTTATTCAACAAAAGCAGAACACTATAGTTACGCAAAAAGCATCGTCAGTTCTGCTAATATACTTATTCAAATAGAATAAGTTTTGAGGTTTTGCTTGAATCTTACGATATGGAGAAGAGATCAACAACTAGCAATGTTGGAGCAGGCTTAGATCCCAAAATTAACAAAAATAGTAATAATATTATTATTATTTCATCAATTATATAGCTAATGTAACAAATAGAAGCAAAACTGTTTGGGCTTAAAATGCATACATTGTAGCGGCCCTGTAATTTCCCACATACGTGTACACGAAGTGAACCTTTTTCTTATTTTCTCTTCTCTCGTTTTTTATGCGCGCTGTCACCGCTCGTTTGCCTTTTCGTTTTGATGGCTGAATAAACTGGTTGTCGCCTTATTGGTGACCCCGCAAGTTCGTTTGCTAACGGAAGCATGAGCATAGAATCGCAACACGCAGTCGCTCTCAAGTTGCCGACATTCTGGACTGCTCAGCCGAAAGTATGGTTCCAGCAAACCGAGGCGCAGTTCGCCTTACGAAAGATTACAACGGACATCACAAAGTACTACCACGTGGCCTCCGCTTTGGACCAAGATACTGCTGGCCGATTAATAGACATTTTTGACAATCCGCCGGACAACAAATACACAAGTCTGAAGGAGCGTTTACTCCAAATGTTCACTCAAGCAAAGTCGCAGAGAGCGCAGCGTCTCCTTCAGATGCCCCCTTTAGGCGACAAAATGCCATCAGCACTAATGGACGAAATGCTGATTTTGTTGGGCGAGGAAGAAGCAGGTTTCTTATTCGAAGAACTTTTTCTACAACTCATGCCAACGTATGTACGCACAGGGCTTGCTGCACAGACTTTTACCGATTACCGTGCTATGGCTCGGACAGACGATGTTTTATTGCACGCTGGACGCCATGATGCCCAGAATGCTTTTTCTGCCAGCGTTAAATCAAAGCTGCCGCAAAACAAGTTCAAAACGTCAAGTAATAGTGGCTTGTGTTTTTATCACGAACGATTTGGAAATAAAGCTAAGTGTTGTCGACCTCCCTGTTCTTGGGAAGCGAGAAACGAGGAAGCCGATCGGCGTTAGCTGCTGCGACGGTCGGTACAACAGGTAGCCTTTTCCACGTGTTTGACCGTACTTCAGGTTACAGTTTTCTGGTCGATACTGGCGCCGAGGTCAGCGTTTTTCCTTCCACTGGACGAGAACGCCGATTAAACCCTCCAGGCAAAACCCTGATTGCTGCAAACGGAAGCGAAATACGTACATGTGGAACGCGCCAGATTGCCTTGGATTTACCTTTGGGCAAGTTTCAATGGATGTTCTTGCCGATGTCTCGAAACCTCTGTTGGGCGCTGATTTCGTGCGGGCACACGCGCTTTTGGTTGACATCAAACGCCGACGCCTAATCAACGCCCATACGTTCTCTAGTAATTCTATTGGCAAGATTGGGCAATCAGCACCACAGTTAAATGCCCTCGCCAGCAGTGCGTCAAAGTATACGCGTCTACTCGGCAAATTTCCGAGGATTACCACTCCCCATTTTTCAGAATCATTTCCTACACACGGTGTAGAGCATTACATTCCCACAAGCGGCCCACCGGTGCACTCCAAGGTTCGGAGACTGCCCCCTGAGAAACTGATGATTGCTAAGAAGGAGTTCAACCAAATGTTGAAACTTGGTATTATCCGAAGATCATCTAGCCCATGGGCATCTCCATTGCACATGGTCCCAAAAACGTCCGGAGATTGGAGACCTTGTGGGGATTATCGACGATTGAACGCTGCGACACAGCCCGACAGATACGCAATACCCCACATCCAGGACTTTTCTGCTCGTTTAGCGGGAAGCAACGTTTTCTCCAAAATCGACCTTGTGCGTGGGTATCATCAAGTACCTGTGGCACCGGTCGACATTCCAAAGACGGCCGTCGTAACGCCTTTTGGATTGTTCGAGTTTATCCGGATGCCCTTTGGTCTTAGAAACGCCGCCCAAGCTTTTCAGCGACTGTCAACCTTTGGATTTCGTGTTCATCTACTTGGACGATATCCTGGTGGCCAGCAACTCGGTTGAAGAGCACCTAATGCATTTAAGGAAACTTTTCATACAGCTTACAAGCCATGGTTTGGTCATCAACGTGGGCAAATGTCAATTCGGCGTTGCCGAAATTGATTTTCTGGGGCACAAAATAACGAAAGATGGCGCACGGCCGCTCCCCGACAAAGTTGAGGCTGTACAAAAGTTTCCACGACCAACGACCATCAAGGGCCTCCAGCAGTTCGCAGGTATGATAAACTTTTATCATCGGTTTATTCCCAACTCTGCCAAAATTATGTCCCCGATATATTCCGCTTTTTCGGGAAAACCTAAAAACCTTGTTTGGAACAAATCTCTAGATTTAGCTTTTCGACATACAAAACAGGCTCTAGCCAATGCAACTCTTCTGCACCACCCGTTACCTCAGGCCCCGACTGCCCTCACCACGGATGCATCGGAATATGCCGCTGACGCCGTTTTACAGCAATTTATAGACGGCGGGTGGCGCCCACTGGCTTTTTTCAGTAAAAGGTTTCGGCTACCGGACACCAAATATAGCGCATTTGACCGAGAATTACTTGCATTGTATCTTTCTGTGCGGCATTTCAGGTATTTTCTTGAAGGTCGTCGTTTTGTTGCTTATACCGACCACAAGCCATTGACTTTTGCGTTTACTAAAGTTTCATCACCATGGTCTGCCAGTCAACAACGACACCTAAGCGCCGTTTCGGAATTCACCACTGATGTACGTCACGTAGCCGGTAAGAAAAATTGTGTGGCTGATACCTTATCTCGTGGAGCGCTTAACGTTGTTCATTTTCCGCTCGACATGGATTACGTCGCGTTCGCCAAAGCCCAGCTTGACCCGGAGGTTCAAGCTTATCATACAGCAGTAACCAACCTTCAGCTTGAAGACATTGAGGTGGGACGCTCAGGTACAAAACTTCTCTGCGATACGTCTCAAGGCTCGCCACGCCCGATAGTACCAAAATCGTGGCAGCGTAAAGTGTTTGACATGATACATGGTCTTTCCCACCCATCCATACGAACAACGAGGAAGCTAATGTCTACGAAGGCACGGGCTTCTGAAGCAAGTTGGTTCATGGGCTAAAGAATGTGTTCATTGTCAACGTTCGAAGATCCAGAGACATGTTCGCGTACCCTTGTCAAATTATCCGATGTGTAGCGGTCGTTTCACCCACGTCATAATTGACATCGTCGGACCACTTCCGCCCTCACAAGGTAATATGTATCTTCTTACAATGGTTGACCGTTTTACACGTTGGCCAGAGGCAATACCAATGCCTGAAGCAACGACAATCACGTGTGCGCGCGCTTTTCTTTCTAATTGGATTTCGCAGGATATTTCGTCCGACAGAGGCGCTCAATTCACCTCAGCCATGTGGACATCGTTTAATGATTTACTGGGCATTAAGGTGCATCGGACAACAAGTTTCCATCCACAAGCGAATGGCCTCGTGGAGCGTTTTCACCGGCATCTCAAAACGTCGCTGATGGCTCGTTTACAAGGTCCTAACTGGATGGACGAGTTACCGTGGGTAATGCTAGGAATTCGCACTAGTCCTAAGAAAGATTTACTAACATCTTCAGCGGAACTAGTTTATGGTTCCACCTTGTCTGTTCCAGGTGAATTTTTCTCATCCAGGCCTGTCAGCCCACAGCAGCGTTTACCAGCTTTGCGAGATTCCTTTCATCACCTGGCGCCAACCCCGATGTCGCGTCACGGTAGAGCAAAGACAATTTTTTTTTTTTTTTTTTTTTTTTTTTTAGTAATTACGTTTTCGTACGAGTTGACAAGCATCGCCCGCCCCTTAGGCCGCCGTACAACGGGCCATTTCGAGTAATTCGGCGCAGTGACACGACGTTCACAGTGGATATAGGAGGGCGAAACCAAACGATTTCCATTGATCGCTTGAAGCCAGCATACATCGACGAGACACAACCGATCGAGGTACCTCAAGCACCCCGCCGAGGAAGACCTCCTTCGCGGAACATTTCGACACCAGCTTTGCCCAACGAATTGGAGCAAACATTCGTACAAACGCGCGCTGGTCGTGTGATTCACCCCCCCTGATCGTTTTTGATAGGTTCACTTCTGGTAGGGGGTCATGTAGCGGCCCTGTAATTTCCCACATACGTGTACACGAAGTGAACCTTTTTCTTATTTTCTCTTCTCTCGTTTTTTATGCGCGCTGTCACCGCTCGTTTGCCTTTTCGTTTTGATCGCTGAATAAACTGGTTGTCGCCTTAACATATACGCTTTATAGCAAAATGTGGCCACGATTTTCTACAAAATACCTCCGGTGCACATATTTTTTATATATCGTGGTATTTTTTTAACAAATGATCGTTAGACTGTTATGGCGTGCAAAGTTACAAATTATATAAGATTTTTTAAAGTTTATAAATGCATCAGATAGACGCTTTGTTTAATCGGGATTTCGTTTGCTATTGAATTTAATATTTTGCCCGATAGTTTGATTTACGTTTAGTCAATTACCGTTATGCCTGGTGAAGACTGGTTTATGTTTTTTGCAGTGTTGTAATAACTTAGTCAATTGATGTACGTAGGTGTTTTATGATTTGACTTAAGTTACTGATTTCAATTGACATGACTTGGCTTAAATCGAAAAATGACTCAGGTGAAATAAGGTATTTCAAATTTTGGTTATTTATCCTAATTTTTTCACATAAAACAACTTGCGTACTGTATGGTGTGCTTTTGGTATGTTTACTTGCTGGGGTGTTGCTGACAATCAGACAGGAATGTGTAATTTTTCTGACAAGGACTTGACTTGGAATTTACTTTCTATAGTTTTGGCTTGACTGGGACATTGACTTGTCATTGATTCAAAAGACTTGACTTGGACTCAAGTTATTGCACAAATGACTTGACTGGAAATTAAGTCATTTTTAAAAGACTTGCTTATATTTTAGGAAAAATAACTTATCTTAGATCCGTGGAACTTAAACTGTGTGGGGGAAGGGGGGCGTGAAAGATTTAAGGGGTGCGCGAAGGACTCCAGAGAAAACAAAACGTTATTAGTAATGTTGTAATGGTTTGTGTTCGTTGCTTTTTTTAGATCCACAGCTGTTGGTTATGGCAGCGCTATTGCGAGGGTGGGGGCCATTGCAGCCCCAGCTATAGCGATGACGGAGGTAATTTACCCCACCCTACCCAACATGGTGTTTGGGGTTATCACATTTTTGGCAGGTAAGATATAGGATGTTCTTCATTTTTATCCCAGTTTTTTTAAATGAGTTTTTGCGTTAGATATAAACCAAATTTAACGAAACGAAACTACGTTCGGCAAATTTTTATTTCGCATTTTGAAGCCATTTGAAGCCCTATATTCTATAACAGGGGTTTCCTTTAGGGGTTCTAATTCTTAAGGATGGTTCACACTAGACGCGTTTTGATTCTGGCGTTAGCGTCTGGCGCAAAACGCTAGCGTCGTCCAGTTCGCACATAACGCGTTGCAAGCGTTAACGACAAATTTCCTCGCTTCTAACGGAAAGCGTCATAGTTTCTTTCCGCAACCGAAAGTGTTTTACGCCTTAAACGTCGACGTTTTCTGTTAACGCAAAACGTGTCTAACGTAAACCATACTTAAAGCTCAAAGGTGCCAAAATATATTTTACTTCTTTAGGTTTTTCTTTTTATTTTATTGGTAAGCTTCTTGATACAATTATTTGAATACGATTCAATGGAAGTAACTAAAAAACAACATTTTCTTGCACTATGTATGGTCGATAAATGTTGTTTCAATTTCCTGATATAGTAAAACGTATGAGAGGAAATGTTATTAAGGGTTTTGCAATAATCTTAATTTCCACCGTCTTGAAACAACATTTACTTATTACTAATAAGTCGTATTATCACGACAAACCGTAGAAATATCGTGTTTCTTTAGCTCAAACACACAACTTTTCACGTCTAGGAGTTGTAAATAACCACAACAAATGGACGTTACGATCTAAAAATTAAAAACCTAGTGCAGGGCTACTCAACTATTTCTAGCAAAGGTTCAGTTAAAAAAGTGTAAACTTTGCTCAGGTCCGTTATAACTGTAATGAAATATTAATATACAGTCATACAAAATATAATACAGTATAATTTACATTATGACCTTCTATCTGATAATTCTGTGATGTCCGTTACTATAGAAAGTGGTTTTCAACGAACATCAGCAATTGTTTGCCAAGAAAAAAACTCTTCCTATCGATTGCTAAGTAAATACTGAGACAGACAGGGTCCGTATTCAGACGGCGGTTCGCAGTTGGGTAGCCCTGACCTAATGTTAATAAAGATACAAGTTATACTTCATGCAGGTGTGCTAATACTTCTTCTACCGGAGACCCGCATAGCATCGATGGCCGAAAGTATGGAAGAAGCCGAATTGTTCATCAAAAACAACCCGGGGCCACTTCAACGGTTAATCTGCCGACAGCCCGACTTAAACAACGAAAGAGAATCAATTGTTGTAAAACTGAAGGACTCGCCTAGTTCCAGTGGATAGCGGAAATCTACATTTTAAGTTCACGACAAAATTAAGAAGCTATGTGAGCTTTACGTAGTAAACATATCAAAGCCCATACAGAAGTAGATATCATTGTGAACGTTTGGAATAACTCTTTATTCATTTTAACATCAAACATCGAGATGAATTGCGTAAAAAGCCAAAAAGGTCAAGTAGAGTGACATCATACTGAATAGGACATTTCGATACGCACTTGTATTATCTTCAGTTAATGTAACTGAAAAGTAAATCAAAACTTTATCAGGCTACATTACAAATCCTTGCATAGTGTACTAAAACTTCATAATGATGTTGAAAATGAATAAAGAGTTATTCGAAACGTTCAAAATGGTACCTACTTCTGTATAGGCTTTGATGTTCTTATTATATACGCCCCGTGAAGGATGTATTTTATGTTAACTATTTCTCAGAGCTTTCCTGCGGTTGGCTCAAATAACAGTGGTTTTATTC
Source organism: Ascidiella aspersa (assembly GCF_963924565.1). Lineage (NCBI taxonomy): Eukaryota > Metazoa > Chordata > Ascidiacea > Phlebobranchia > Ascidiidae > Ascidiella > Ascidiella aspersa. The sequence continues at coordinate 35,988,293 of NC_139449.1, read as the reverse complement.
ATTTATTTGTGTTAATCGACGTTAAATACGTTGAAAAGTCTGCGTTTCTTCTATATGTTGTGTGCCTAATTAGGAAAAGATAGGTTTTATATCTTTGTGTGAAGACATGTTAAATAACTTAAAAGCGTTTGTTTCTCTTGTATTTTTAGAATATGTTTTTAATTTGGAAACAATTTTTTTACTTCTTTACAACTTTTATGGCTTGTGTGTAATTTTATGTGATAAATGATTTTACGCTTTTAATTAGTTACAGAGACTACAGATAAATTACATGATCTTTTTTTCATTTCAAGATTTTTCTCTTAGTCGTTTCTAGTCCGTTAATGGTTTACTAGAGTTTTATATTTGCCCGCCGATGCGTGTTAATTACCTGTTAAAACCTTTTGTTTCAACGCCATTAAAATAACAAAATAAAGTCTATAACTAAAACGCGTAACCTCTATTTAATTCTAAAGCATTGATTCTTAACCTTTTTCATCCCATTTACCCCCTTTAACCACTATATTCAAAACTTAATTACCCCCTAGTAAAAACACTACAAACAAAGCTTTTCACCTGGGTAGAACCAAATTATTATATCAACTTTGCTAGATGATATTTTAATCACAACACTTTATGCAGTTGCAGCAAATAACAGACAGCATACAGAGCGCATGGTAATGTAATAATTAGGTGTACACTTCAGTCAGGGTGCTGTTTGCGAAAAAGTAACTGGGCTTTTAGATTTTTAAGTTTGGTAAGTTCATAACCCCTGAACTAAAATAATGTGTTTTGGGGGAAAATTTTAAGTTTCCCCTTGAAACTTCAAAACGTCCCCCTTGGAGTGAATTCCGCCCGGAAAACTTTAAAATTTGTCCCTTGGGGTAAATTTCCCCCTGGGTTAAGAACCTCTGATTTAAGAGCAGGAAGTGAATTGGAATTTCTAGAAATGTCTGACACAAAGCACCACTTTTTATCCCTTTTTTGCGTCGTTTTACTTGGCATGTTGTTTAACGTTGTGTTATTACATTTCCTGATGAAGGCATCCTGTATAGGTAGAGGTCGGAGAAAATAAAAAAGTGCCAAAAGAGCTTCTTTATAGCAAACTATGCTTGGTAGCAGCAGCATATTTAAGCCAGAAAAGTGCCGTTTTACTTTGCGTGGTGTTGTTGCATTCTCTCTGGCATTAGGGTGTATCTTTATACAATTATCGGCGGCAGGTTTTAGCCAGTCAATCACAGCCGTGCTGACGTGTACATTAACAAGTAAGACTCATAGTTAAAAATATGAGTAAAAATAGCATCAGACGATTTGTTTAGAAGGAAAATATATTTCGCCAAGTGGCATCGTCAGTTTCCTGATAAAGGCATTCTGCATAGGTAGCCGAGACGTTGGACAAAGTAAATAAGTACCAGAAGAGATTATTTTCAGTATATACTATGCCTGGTAGCAACAGCGTATTTACAAAGCACCGCTTTCACCAAAATGATGAAAAAATGCAAATAGCCGGACGAGGCTTGACGCTTTCGCCAACAGAGTGTTATGACTCACAATGTTTGCCTTAAGCACAACTGCTTTAGTAGTTTGTGTAATCGAGAAAGTGCTGTAGAAGTTTAGGCCGATGAATTTACTCTGGGAAAAACATTATTAAGCTCTATACATTTACTCTGAAATCTGGATAACTATATACATGGTTGTTCATCATAAATGGCTGTAGCGTTAAAATAGAAGTGTGTTGTCAGTGGATAGGTATAGAAGTAATTTTTTGATGTATTTGCTTTGCGTGTCAATCACATTGTCGCTCTTTAAGTGACGGGTGTTGAACATCTAATTGAATTTTCTATTAATGTAGTGACTGTAGCCTTGTACTTAAGGTGCTTCTCAAATCTACCTATTTATTTTTTGTTCGCTAATAATAACGGGTAACTGAGGGAGTGAAGTAAAGTAATGTAGTTGTGGCTGGGTTTTCCCGTTGGCCAGGAAGGAGGCTGGAAATTTTTGAGAAAGTCACTACAGTCTGAGTCAAGCTATTTTTTATGTGATTGATTGAGCAACCTGTCTCCACTAGGGAGCAGGTGCCGCCATAGATGTAGGGCAGAGTTAAAACTGCGCAAGGCAGTAGGTAAATATTGTACATTTTTTGCTTGTGGTGTCAGTTATGGGTAAGTTTTTTTCTTAACCTATGGGTCGCGACCCAAAATTAAACATTTTTAGTTGGGTTGCCAGCTGCTGTAGTACTAAATGGTTAGATTTAATAAAATTGTTTCTAAGCAATATTGCTCTAAAAATAAAGACACAGTTCGTTCATCATAAATAAATTCAAAAATTATTTAAGCTAAATTTTTCTGTTTTGTTCGCTTGCACAATTTCGGTGAAGGAAATTAGTCATCAAAGCTTTACTGTTACTTTTACGCTTTAGTTGTTGGGTCGCTGCTAAAAATGTTAGCACTGACGTAGGTGAATTAGACATGTAATTAAATTTTCTATTAATGTAATAACTGTCTCGTACGTTCACCGGCCTTAAATGACATCGCACTGCATTGTATTGATACTGCACCTATACACCATATCATTAACGTTTGCTAAACTGTTAAAAAACGAGGATATATTTATGCTTATCTAGTGGGATATCGACTTAAGTCGTTCATTTCTAGGCCAAAAGTTTAGTTTAAAAAAGCCATCAAATTTCGTATAGGCTACAAATTAAGTCTTATGTTTCCATATTTTTGTGCGTTGCCTCTGGCATAGCCGAAACCGCATTTTACTGCTTGGCCAAATTTGCCGGTTATATTAAGCGACGTGCAGCGCACAGTGCTGCCTTTGTAGCAGTGCTTTGGTCACGGCTGCGTCACATGTATGGCGTTGTTGCGTGCCTTGAAACAAGATTGTGTTACGGGCAATTTCCTGTGAACTGAACGGTACCGGTTGTAAATGAATTGTAGCAGCTAATATACAGCATCGTAGCCGTTCGCTTACATCTGACAAACGAAATGTTAGCAGGTTAAAATCTTGGTAAACCAGTGGCATATGTAAATTACGGCAGCTGAAAAATACAAGTATAGCGATAACGTTTTGAACAGAAATTTGTAGGCAGAAAAACGTCTAATCGACAAGTAAAAGCATTCTGTGCATTTTACTATCGGTACTGTGCATGCGTACGTCGGACTCGGGTAGTCTTTACGAAGTCTTGACATCACCGTGATTAAGACATTTCGATACGAACTTGTTGTCAAGTTTGAAACGAGGCGAACTGAAACAGGAAAACACAGGAATTTTACACACAACAATACGGAAAACTTTACATCATCAAATATGATATTATGTAACTGAAGAACATATTTGGCAAACGAAAGCTGAAACGCGTAATCTAAAGCCCTATTTAAAAATTCGTAAAATAACTTAATATTAACATGAACTCTAAGATTTGGCTTATGGCAGTTAATCAATTTGGGTGTTTAAGTGTTGATAAACACGTAACACTTGTATCATCTTCAGTTAAATGTGCGTATCGAATTGTCTTTATAAATATGATGTCGATTTACACGACCTTTTTAACAATTCATTATTAAGCTACATTATAGATTCGTGCATAGTGTATCTAAGAACGTGACTGTGGCAAACAACGAACGTGACTGTTGATGAAAAACATCGAACATTTTGCTAGAGCCAACACTGTGGATTTCAAAAAGCAGAAGAAATGTCAAGCATCGAAATAGCTGACGAGGTAATACAGCTAGGTTTACGCTTCAATGAACACAGCTTTGCTGCACTTGAAGCGAATAATGGCATTCGTGACGCTCCAATGAAATTCTATACACAAAATCGACAGCTTGGAATTTCGCCATAGGCGTTTTGAATTTCGCCGTAGAAAATTTAATTTAATTTAGAATTCGTTTGTTTATCCTTCAAGTGTCCCAGAGCAAAATCCGGGCAATTTTAATTCAAATAAATCAAAACAAAATCACCATGGCTTATTAGGGTTGGTTTAGCCCTGGTTTAACCAAAGTTTAAAAAACAGTATTAAAAGCAGCGATATTATTTTAAAGCAGGGTTTCTTAAATGTCTTTAACGCGGGAATATTTTTTGAATTGTCAGAGCTAATGTAATAACCAAACGTAACAAAACAAGTAGATTGAACAAACTGTTTTCGAAAAAAAAATACCTTTTTCTTTATGGGCGTTGATATTCATACAACGTCTAACTACAACCTTCAGCCATTTTACTCCAAAGCCCTTAAGCTTGATTTTTCCTTCAAGGGAATGAAGAAAAAATTTCGAAAAAAAATGTACCGCGGTCCGATCTGATACCAAATGACGTCATTATTCTGCTCAAATTAGCCAAATATTTAAAAAAACGTGCAAAGGTGATTCCCTCCATGTTATAAGGCCTACATGCTTTAGCTCGAATATGTAGGTCTATAGTAAACTCCAGTTGTTTACCTACTATTTTTTTTTTTAATTTACCTTTTCAAAGTGAAAATCGTTGCTTTGAAGCACAAACTATGGCTAAAATTTCTATATTGGTTTAGTGTCGAATCGACGCCTAAACCTCCCTAGTATCGGGCGAGAAACGGTACTTTTACTTGTCACCAGGTATCGGCTCCGATCCGATATTATCGGACATCCCTAGTTACTGTCTGCAATATTTTAAGCGCCTAAAAGCAACTAGCGTCGGAAAAAGGCGCTATTTCTTTAAACAAAGCAGTCAAATTCTAGCGACCTTATTTAAATAAGCTAACTTCGCAGAATGTTGTTTTGCCAAACAGGCGTTGTACATTTACAGGCTTCTGGTGGAAAGCTACTGGTGAACGCAGAAACCCTACTCGTCGGTTGCGAAGTTCACCAGCACATCAGCAACGAATGCACGCACGGATCTGGCGAGCAGAGTTCGAACCTCACCCAAGACGAAATCGAAGCGTTAAGTATGACATTGTTATACACTTCTTCACAATTGACCATGAAAAGGTTTCTCTCTTAGCCTGTCTATCTCAGTTGGTAGAGCGGCGGCCCTGGCTTGTCGACGTCGTGAGTATGAATCTCACTGCAGGATAGTTTTACGAACAGGATGCAGCTGGCAACGGTCCTATGGGTTTCCTTCGACTCGCTCCAATCTGAGCCTGTATACACTTGGTGAAGCGACGGTCCCGGTATGACCGGAGGTCGTGAGTTCAAACCTCACTGCAGGCTAGCTGTTTTTCTAGCCAGCCTTGCTTGCATCATAAATCGACTGATTCGGTTGGTCTGCGATGTCTCTCGGTGTACACATGATACGCAAGCCGTAATCTTTAATCAGGCGACGACTGAAAGGAAGGACAGAAGGGATAGATAACAGTGGTTAAACACGTGTCTGTGTGCATTTTTCATCTGAACAAACTGACTTTTAAGAATAGCAAAGTCACAACTATCAAGAGAATTGGTGTAGGGAAGTGCTTTTCTACCTTTTTGCTGGAGTGGAACCCTATGAAAACATTTCACTGGCTCGAGGAACCCCAGTTCAATAATTCCACTGGCTCGAGGAACCCCAGTGTAATAAACACACCTCAATTAGCTAAACAATTTAGAAATTGCGCAACCCCTGGCCTGTACTAGCGGAACCCTGGTTAAAAACCACTGGTGTAGGGTAACGCCAGTGGGAGGTTATTTTGCATATGATTTGATTTTAAGGCAATAGTGCCGATTGGAAATAGTTCGCCCAAAAATTTGAATATATATTAGCGGCGGTCATGACACGCGCTTGAGCATAATAATGATGTCATACGGTTTCGGATTGCGACACTTTCAGTCCAAAACAAAAAATGTCATTTTGTATAACGGCATTTTTAGACTCCCGGCCAATACAAAGAATTTGAATTAAAATGTAGGCAATTTTCTAGTCTAAAAAGCATAAGCTGTGCTAAAAGGCACAGAAATTGGGACATATGTGGACCATTTTCAGTCTTTTTACAATAGCGATTTAAATTAAATTGATTGTGAATAATTAAATGTAACTCTAGTTCAACATCTAGCTGAAATTCGTTTTTTTTTTAGAAGTTGGTAATTCTATTTTTAATCTAATTTAAGAAAACTAAAATGATCGAGTTCTAATTTTAGTCTAATCTAAAAAGAACTGAAATGCTTTAATTTTAATTCCAATCTAATTTAAAAAAGGTAAAATAAATCTAGTTGTCCAAGTCTGATCACTGGCACTGCAGGTTTAAACTATGTTCACACTAGACGCGTGTTGCTTCTGGCGTTAACGTCTGGCGCAAAATGCTAGCGCCGTCCAGTTTACACATAACGCGTTGCCGGCGTTAACGCCAAATTTGCTTGCTTCTAACGTAAAGTGTCAAAGTTGAAATACTTTAACTTTCCGCAACCGAAAGCTTTTTTAAAAACGTTTTACGTTAACGCCAGACGCGTCTAGTGTGAACCAACATTTAGAATCACTGATTTAACGCCACTGTATTCCCAGGCGATCGGCTTAAGCACGAGCTCCTTAAATCAGTCGAGGTGGCCACCGACCAACCAGCCAACGCCCTGCATATGGAGCAAGCAATCGCCCCAGTCACCCTTCCCATGTGCAACGAACCCACCAGGGTGAAAGGGGATTTTGACGCGAAGGGGCATTTCCATCGACGCAAAGATTTATCTCAGGTAAGCACAAAAGCAGTCATGGTTGTTGTGACCAATTATGGCAATGATGGTTTGATGATGCCTTATTTTGTGGCGAAATATATTTTACTTAAAAAAGGGTTCTTAAACTGTGGTCCGTGGACAAGTTCTAGCGGCCTAATTAAAATCTTGGTGTATAATTTGAAAACCGGAATAATTTTTTTAAATAAAAGAGTTTAATGACATTTAATATATTTTGACCCTATTTCATTTTTTTCACATTTGTTGAACTAAAAACAGCAGATTTCCAAAGTCGACTTGTTTTATGACGTCATCTCAAAAATTTCCATGCCAACCCTGGTTTACGCGAATCCAAAAAATGTAGGGTATCGCGTTAAAAAAAAGTTGAATGGCGTTAAAACAAGTTAAAGAGTCTTAAGAACGTAAAAATATCTCACTTCGATTGAGACAGGATAGTCTAAACACTAAAGAATAGCTGCTTCCATTTGAAGCCATTGCCGTCGTTTACGTGTAAGGGCGAGGACATATCTTCATATTTTACACATATAGTTTGCCAGCAGTGGTAGTTCTTAACATTTCATAAGCCATTAACCCCCCTTGCTTACGTTTCGAAAAAAATGGAAATAAAATGTAAAGCATCAGAATTTTTAAAAGAAAACACTTTAATTTAAAATTAAACGGTTTTGGAATGAATGTATAGTTAGACTCCATTTAACTTTCACATTTTTCGGACCGAAATAACAGCAGTGTTGTAATGACTTGAGTCAATGACTTGACTTAAGTGCACTTAAGTCACTGTTTTTAAATGACTTGACTTGACTTAAGTCATTTGGGCAAAATGACTTGACTTGACTTAAGTCTTTTGGACAAATGACTTGACTTGATTTAAGTCTTTTGAACAAATGACTTGGGTTGAAATAAAGCATTTCTTAAAGTATTTTTTTATAAAATTGAGCTATTTTTCCAAATTTTTGCACAAAAACAAATTGATTGCTATATGTTTTGTTTTCCTTATTTTTTAGTTCAGTTATTGTTCATAATCATGAGAGTGTAAAAATTCGAATAGTTTAACGCTTTATTTTTATGATAAGGAGATGACTTGAAGTTGACTTGCTCTAATTATGACTTGACTGGGACTTGACTTGCGCAATTGATGACTTGGACTGGGACTTGTTATTTATTCGAAAAGACTTGACTTGAACTTAAGTTATTTTACAAATAACTTGACTGGGACTTAAGTCATTTTAAAATGACTTGTTTACAACAATGAATAACAGAGTGATGAAGTCTATTTGTTTTGTGACGTCAATTTATGACGTCATTTTGGAGCATTTCCTGTCTACCGGGGTCCATGCAAAGCAAAAAAAAATTTAGTCCGCGCACCAAAGTGTAAAGTGCTTACTGGCTTGCATTTTCTCATGCGGTCAACACAGGGTTTTGTGTATTAAATCGCTTTCCGCTGGTAAACTAACTTCTTCTTTGTTAACGCCTTGTGCTGTTCGCAACTTTGACATTTGCAAGTAGCATCTCCTATATGCTAACTTGTCCGCCGACTATAGTGTCAACTGGGTGTTCGCTTATCAAATAATACAGTTATTAATCACTAGAAGCATTGTGGTTGGCTATAACGAGTTGCACGCACGCAACCTTCAAGTCAACTTAAAATTGAAGTCAGGGCAATTAAACTCGTGCCCCACACCACCCACCAGTTGAAAAAAAAAAGAAATTGAAACTGAAACCAAAAGGATTTCAAACCAAACTTTGCAGATTACAATAAAAACATTCCGCTTTGTACTCGTAAAAAACAAGGTGTCGGGCAATTTTTATTTTCGGACACACGTGCATTTTTTGTGATAAATTTAGCCGTTTATTTTTTTTAGCAAAGTCTTTTAATTTTGTGTGTAGAAAACTCATTTTTGTCGCATTTTTTAATTTATGCGAAATCATTGCGAGTTTTAATGACAATTATTTGGACTTTTTATCGAAAACAAAGGCGAAGACTGAACCTGACAACCATTATATAGAATATTAAAGCCCATTCACAAGTAGGTAACATTTTGAAAGTGCATTTTAAACGTTTAAAATGCTACCTACTTCTATATGGGCTGGTATAAATTCACATTTTTTCTTCTTTCTATCGCAGCCGATTAAAAGTTTTATTTTTCCTAACTTTTTCCATTTTTTTTTTTCAGTAGAAAGAGAGTGGCCCAAATAATAGATAAAAGATTCATTCTTTTATTTGCAAACGTTTCGGCAAGTGCTTTTGCCATCATCAGTGCGGTAAGTGAGGCTAAGATAAAAACGAATCATTATACAGACGCTCGGACGTATTAGAACTCCCTTTCTATGAACATTATGAACAGATCTGTGCTTAGTGTTCCTTTTTTCTTTTTCTTGTCTATATTTAAAGCTCGGGTAATTTCAGGTCTACCAGTCATCAGCGGGCGACGTTAGCTGCACCGAAATGTTCGACCTTGCACTACAGTCAGCCACGGAGGCAGCGGACCGTCAGTGCCAGTCACTTGCGGCCAAAGAGGCGTACATCCTCAAACACGCAAACACAGTAGGGGTGGTTGGGCAAGCCGGCATCGGGAAAACCACAACGGTCAAGAAATGGGTGAAGTCAATTTCCCGGGGTTCAATCCTACCCCAAGTTTCCTTCCTTATTTTGATCTTTGTACGAGCCATGAACTTCACAAATGAAGGCGACTTACTTGAGTGTCTGCTGACCTGTTATCTTCCCAGCTGGCAGCACTCCAAGGCTACAGATCTGGCGTTGCTTAAGGTTAGTGTTGTAATGACTTCGTCAATGGCCTAATTGCACTTATCTCACTATTTCCAAATGACTTAATTAATTTAAGAAAAATTACTTGACTTAAGTCTTTCAAGTAGTTTTGACAAACTGTTATACTCGACTGAAGTACGCTGAAAAAAACGAATTTTGTTGACTGAAGTCCTTTTAACAATTATCTGGACTTAAAAAATTAAGACAAATGACTTGACTTTAATTAAGTCCTTTGGGTAAATGACTAGGGTTGAAATTAAGTTTTCATTAAGCATTTTTTTATAAAATTGGGTTATATATCTTAATTTTTGTATATGCAATATTTGCTTGCTATAAGTTGCAAGAAGGCCTGGACTTAAGACTAACTAGGACTTGACTTAAAATTTATTCAAAAAGAATTGACTTAGATAAGTTATTTTACAAATGATTTGACTTGGACAGAAATTATTTTACCAATGACTGAACTTAGACATAAGCTAATTTACAAATGATTTGACTGGGAATGCAAAAATAACTTGTTTACAACTCTGCTTTTAGGTTCTCTCCGAAGATCCGAACGTGGTGATCGCCATCGACGGTTTGGACGAGGCTGCAGTTGCTAATTCGTCTCTAGCTGTTCCAAAAGTCAACTTATACGACAGAGCAGACGCTTGGACGTTCCTGCTGAACATCATCGGCGGAAATTTGCTTCCAAAAGCAAAGAAAATCGTCACTTCTCGACCAGCGCAACTCTACAACATCCACCCGTCGATTCGTCCGCACTTCATGATACAAATACTTGGCTTGGACGCGGCAGCAAGAGATCAAATTGGCTTGCAGGTGTGTGGAGAACATTACCCACGCATAAAGAAGGCTCTACAAGGCAACGCAAGCGTGTTCGCTTACTGCTACGTTCCTGTCAACTTTATACTTACATTGAACTACTTCATGCAAACCGACGATAAGAAGGACTTTATCTGCTTGACTGGGATCCTTACCTTTACAATGGGGAGCTACATGCGATCAGGGCATCTTAACGGGCGGGAGATTGAGCTTGAAAAGCTTGCCAAGATGGCTTGGAACGGATGCAGGAAGACTCAGATCTTCTTTGACAGTCGGGACTTTAAGGAGGCAGGTTTGCAGGAGGACTCAGTGAGATCTTTCCTCTCCACGGCGGTCACTCAGTCGGCAAACTTCAAGCTGAAGATTCTAGCTGGAGACAGAAGAAGCTTTTTTTCGCACCTGATTTGGCAGGAGTTCTTCGCTGCTGTTTACCTGATGTGCAGCATGCCTCTAGCCGAGTTTTCCAGCGCTGTGGAAGACATGAAAGGGGATGGTGGGAAGCTGGAAGTTGTCACAAAGTTCGCATTCGGTCTCTGCAACCCTGATCTCCTCAACGACCTCCAGTCCTCCTACCCCTGCCAGCCTCTAGAGCTCTTGCAAGAGAAGAAGACCCTACTGGTGGAGGTTGCTCTCTCCAGGATCGGCCGCATCTCAATTGACTACCGACTAACAGGAGCGCTCCAGGCATAGTTGTCATTTTTGTTACAGTAAAATTCTATATTACAAGATAATACTTCTAGGATAGTGGTTCTCAACCTTTTTTCTTTCGTGGCCCATTTACGTTGTAAAAAAATCTGTGGCCCAACAAATTTTTAAGAAAGAAAAAACTGAAAAATAGCTTTAGAACAAAACACAGCAGAACATATTTTAAAACAGATTATTTATTCAACCGTGCATTAGTGAGATACTTGCGGCTGAACAATAAACTTACATTCCTTTTTAAATTCTCCCCAAGCGAGTCATCGTGTAAATTTAAACATAGTGACACAAATGGAACTAAATCTAGCTTTTTCAAATTGGTCTGTGGCCCACCTCAAATGTTCTTATGGCCCACTGGTTGAGAACCGCTGCTCTAGGAAGTACGTATGTCCGATAATAGCGTTTGGAGTCGATACCCGATGCAAAGTGGTAGTATCAGTGCACGTCCGATACTGATTAGAAACAAAGACCATTTAATGAAATTTTTCTTTTTTTTTCGTTAATTAGTTTTCAAATAGTAAAAAATTAAGTTTAATGGTGAAAATAACGGCCCAAATAGACGTTAAAAGCATGCTTTATTTTCAAACGTTTCGGCAATTTCTAATGCCATCATCAGTGAACTTGCCGAAACGCTTGAAAATAAAGCATGTCGCTTTTAACGTCTATTTGGGCCGTTATTTTCACCATTAAACTTATGAACAGATCCGTATATAGTGATGTAAAATTTAAATTATAAAGTAAATGAAATAGTGATCCTCGATATTAAATTTGTCCCTAAGTTAGATTATAGGCCAGCCGTAGCCTATATTTTTTTAAAGTAACTTAAAATATCTATCTTCTATAGATTGTAAATGTTACATCTACAGCCATACCTAAACACCTAGATCTAAATGAAATAATCGCAAAAATGTCTCCAGGTCTGCGCTTGGCTCAACGAGGCACACGATGACGTCATGACTCGTGACGTAGTTGCCGCTTTTTCGGCGGAGATTCGTCTCGGCGGCTCGTTCTTCCCGAGTGATGCCTCAAACCTTATGTATGTGGTCGCACTTTCGCCAAAAGGGCTCAACATCGATCTTAGAGGTTGCCGCTTTGTGGACGACAGCTTTGCAAGACTTACTTCGCTGGTGGCTGAGCTGCCAAACCCGGTAATGCATGGGACGAGAAGTAGATTGCAGAAGTGGTTTCCAAAGTTGGAATGACTTAACTCTATTGACTTGAATTTAGTGCAGTTAAGCGACCCTTCTTAAATCATGACTTGGCTGGAGGTGTTTTGGGCAAAATGACTTGACTTAAGTCTTTTGCACAAATTCGTTTTCATTAAAATATGATTATTTTTCATCTCGATTTTGCACATAAAACAACTTTAAGGCTACTTGCTAAAATGAATTATTTCTTAAAATCGGTCAATTTGCCAATTTTATTAGTTTAGCCCAGTGGTTCTCAACCTTTTATTGCCGGAGACAGCCCTCAGAAATAATAAATGATTGCGGCACCCCTACAAGATTTTTCTGTAGTTCACTAGAATGTCACAGCAAACGGAACTAAACACCACACATCAATTCATTGCGCTCTAAATTTATTGTTCTGTTTCTGCGAAAGTTTAACACTCAATTTCACCATACTAACTTTACGAGGTTATTCAAAACAAACCTTTGAATAAGATGTTAGCCACAACGACAACATGCCGTCTATTCTACGCAGTTGGAACAACTGATTCTAAGCACGGCCAAGGGATCTCTTTACGGTTCCTGGATGGATTTGATCTGCAGCTGCTTGCACAAGATCCGTAAACTCTATCTGCATAAATGCAACATCGGGCCCAAGGCCGTCAAGCAACTGGCTGACAAACTGGAGTCAAATAAAATCATGGTAAAACTATAAATAGGGGGGTTGAACAAAAACGAACCTATACGATGACGTCACATTATTTTAAATAAAACCATGGTAAAACTAGATGGGGTTGAAAAGCAACTACAAACTTATACGATGACGTCACATTATTTTAAATAAAACCATGGTAAAACTAACATGTCGTCTAGCTGTTTCTAGATAGTTATGTCCGATACTTAACCCAACTTTTAGACAAAAGGTATCGATCAGGCCCGATACCAATGACGTCATTAATTGCTTAAACTAAATAGATTAAGTTCAAGAGTTCAAAATGGACTTCTTTATGACGCCACGGTTTTACGTCAGTTTGTGACGTCACGTTATGGCGTAATTTTGTAAAATAATCTCTGAAAAATGTTCATTCCCCCAAACAAAAATCCTGCACATGTGTTTTAAAAATGGTTGATCTAGTTTGTGACGCGATTGTGTATTGCGAAACAGATGGAGAAACTGCAAATATCTAACAACGCATTCGGCGACGAGGGAGCGACCGAAATAGCAAGAGCTATACCTTGGCTAAACAGCTTATTGGTGCAAAACTGTGGAATCACTGAAGTTGGTGCACGAGCGCTGGCAGCTAATGTCGCCAAACTGCAAAGACCAGTGAGTAGCTAGCAGTGAAATTTGCTAGTTTTATGTGTTGTTAGTGTCATGTAGCCTATATATAAATAAGCGGTTCTTAAACTGGGCTCCATGCACCCCTTGGGGTTACGTGAAGGAGTTTTAGGGGGCCATGAAGGTATGGATTTTTAGGTAGACAAATCGTCGTGGATAAAACGAATGTCTGTGGTACAGTGTACACATATATGTTATGTAGCTTGAAATTAAATGACAAAGCCAAAAAGGCCGAGTAAGCATTTCAGTCACATCAATTGATGATGATAAATAAAACTGCGTATCAAAACGTCATTATTAAGATGATGTCGATTCAATCGACCTTTTTGAGTTGTCTGTGATTAACCAAACTTTATCTACTACGAATATTAACATGCTTTTCGCTTTCACCGGAAACCGTGGCAGATTAACCGAATCTGTCGATCAATATTGCAAACTAGGTAGGCAGAAAAACAACTAGCCTGAGGTGAAATTCGAACTCACGACCTTTCGCACATACGAGCTACACAGGTTCAGAGAGGAGTGAGTCGAGAAATAACCATGACGCCAATGCTTGCCACATTATGTTAGTGCAAGCAACTTCATATTGAAAGGGATGTACAGTAGGCTTAACATGTTATTAAATAAAAGATACACACACATTATTATGTGTTATTTTCTTTCAGATGTATAAACTCTATTTGGGAATAAACAGGATCAAAAACGACGGAGCGAAAAGTCTGGCGGCGTGTGTTCACAATATTTCAAAGTTGGACGTAAGGTGCTGTTGGATTGAAGATGAGGGAATTGATGCAATTGCAAGTCGAGTGCAGACTCTAGAACGACCAGTAAGTGGTAATCGGCCTGTTTGCAAGTAATTTTAAGCAGCGCTGCTGATGCGGACTTGAGTAAACCTACGTAAAAGAGTCCGACACCGGCCAAAAAAATACACCTGAGTCCGACCAAATGTAAGATTTTGTCGAGTCCCGAGTCCAGCTCTGACTCTACAGCCTGTATTTTACACATTTACGCAACTAAATTAAGGTAGATTTTCTGCCATCCACTCGTATAGGTGTCATAATTGATCCACCCGCATTACATGATTTAAAAATATTCCACCATTTGCTATTACACTTTTACAACTTCCATTTTGCCGCCTTAACAGTTTCAAAATTTGATACTGCGCATGCGCACGTCTGACTCTGGTAGCAAACTGCAAATTGTAAACCTGCATTGACAATATATCCAGCCATGCGGAATATTTTCCAGCCGTGCATTGTAGTTGAATTATTTAACCCCCAAATATGTGAATTGCTTAAAACCTTATTATAGTTTTGTAAATTTGTGAAATAGTTGGAGTCGGACTCGGGTTAATGTTAGCCGTGATTTTAAGGCAAGCTCCCAGATAATGGTGTCCCTGAGGGTGCGGACCCTGTGGTATTGTCATGGTCGTGAGTTCGAACCTCACCGCATGCTTGATTTTGCTCTACAACAGTGCTCCGCAACCGGTATGCCGCGGCACACTGGTTTGCCGCGAGACCATGCCAGGTGTGCCGCGACGTTCCCGGAGGTTTTAATGGTGTTTTTCAGGGTACTTTTTTTCAGTAGAATTAACATAAAAATGGTACATCAAGGCAGGCATTTAGACCCTATGCAGTAATCCAGATGTAACTTTATGAACTTTCCTTCATAGTTAAAACTTTTTTAAACCTATGTTACGTTCAATCGCCGGAAAGCAAACTTCAAAATATTTTTTAACACAACTATCAAGAGTATAAATATATAGCAAGAGTATAAATATATTTTTTTCAAACTCTACACAAAGTGGAAAAGACAGACTACAAAGTGGAAAGGGAGATGATCAACGCGCGAAACCATAATGAAATATCACTGTAAATGTATTATTGGCATTTTTTGATTGCTAAATTAACCTTGTCTGCTGTCCTAAAAAAAAAAATCAGCACGAATGTAGGAGTACAACGCTCAATTGTCACATCATTTTTCAAATATTTTATAAAAAGCCCTTAATGTTTTCTGACTCGTAATGGGGTTGCAATCTACAGGACTTTGGCCAGGACCATACAATAAGGCCTACAAAGTAACAGTATGTAAAGCAAGATAATTTACAATATAGTATTTAGGCCAACGTAATAATAAAGCCAAAACTTCTAAAAAATACCTAACATGTCGGAAAAAGTCCTAAATTCATGGGAATAAGTCCTAAGAGGGTATGGTACGTTTGGGGAGCAATCGGTCTGGCTTCGGATGGTTTGGCACACAGTTATTTGCTCCTGTTTGGTGTTATTGGTGGGTAATAGGTGGGGTAAGAAATTAAGTTTATTAGGGAAGTTAGTGATGAATTTAAGGGTGGGGTTGGGGTTAGGTAAAGAGATATATTGTCCTTATTCTAGCCATTTAGGCATTTTCCCGACGGGTTTAGGACTTATTCCGATTTAGACTTTATAACGATTATAGGTATTATAGTTCTATTTTGGTCTTGTTGCGAAATTTGTTTTATTCCGACGTTGATGTTGTTCTAATTTTAGTTCTATGGCTGGTGTCCCTTTGGCCGTATTAGGATATTTAAGAAAGAACGTAAAAACACACAAAACTTGCTAATAAACGTAAAAGGTCAAATTTTAGGTGCCTTCGGCGCGATTTTCCAATTTTCTGACTAGCCCAGGTTATTTGGTTTTGTTGTCTATGGTTGATCGTCATATATTTCGTAGGTGTGCCGCCTAATATATGTGGCTCTGTTGAAAAGTGGAAAAAGGTTGCGGAGCACTGCTCTACAATCCTGATTTTTGACTAACTAGTTGTGGTAATAGCCTTTTCCTAAGTCACCTTGTGTTATATAACGAATTTTCGGTAATAGCTGGCCTGTGCGGCTTTGAACCGAAAGGAAGTATAGAGCTCAATTTTTTTATGTGTAATATCTCCGGATAATATATCGGTCGGAAATATTTACACATTGCTTAAAGAAACCTAACGCCAGCAATTAAACTTTCGTCAACAACATATTAGGCCTTAAAAATTAAGCGTGAGAAAGTGACTTACATAGGATGATACACATGACTCTACTCTTCAAAATGAGCCATGACTAGGCCACCAGTTATTCGGAATAGGATATTGACATTCGCTCAAAAAAACATAAACGTCATATTTTGTCAAATGAGACTAAAAAGCAAAGGACTCATAACCCAAGTAATAACAAAGATTTTTAACGGAAAGCTTTTTACACATTACTCAAAGCAACCCCATGTATCAAGCTATGCAAATTTTAGTAAGAAATTTTATTATAATAATAATACTTTATTATTTTCACACATCTACAAAACAGTAATTTTAAAATTGTCAGTCACTCTTAATGTACCGCATGACAAAAACTAAACACACTTTAAGAATTACTGACATATGTTGTAAAAATCTACAGTTAAAACTATTGAAGAAAAAAGCTATACCAACTTAAAATGTATTACTGGCAACTTGAATAACTTTTTGTTCTTCCATTTGTTTCATTTCTAGCTACAGAAACTCATGTTGACAAAGAACACCTTTGGACCAAAAAGTTGTGAGGCCATATCCCTGGCTGTTGGTAGCATCAGTCATTTGTCAATGGGACATTGCGATGGTTTCCAGCTAAATTTGAAAGTCATTGCGAAAGGGATAAAACGCTTGTCAAAACCGGTATGAGATGTATAGTTGTTGAATGTGGTTTTAGTTGAATAGCAGTGGTTCTCAAAAAGTGATTCATAGGCCACAAGGTGTCCGCTTAACATCTTAAAAAATAATTGCCTAAAAAAATATTAGCTTGAACACATTTGTTCTATATTGTCTTAAACCGTGGGAGTAATTTTTCTACAGTTTTTTTCTGAATAAACTGTTGCTGCAATTATTAAAGTGCCAACGTTTCGACCACCCATTCGGGCCATCTTCTTCAGAGAAATATTTTTGCAATTACAGTCAATATATATATAGATATTATATATATATATATATATATATATATATGAAAATATATATACCAGGCAAACAATAAAAAAAATGTATTTTTAATTTTTTGTGTTAAAAGGGGCTCTAATTTTTTTAAGGAATCAAAAGATGTCAACCAGGAGAAAAAAATTGAGAACCACTGGTTTAAAGTTTGTTCATAAGTGTGTCTAAACTTAATTATAAAGCCATCAAATATGATACTTTACTTTAATAAGATCTTGGAATTTAAGAAACAAAATTAGTTTAGTGTTACTTTCGCCATTTTTCTTATTAACCTCATTGAAGCTATTGTATTAATAATACCAAACGATTTTTTTTAACTCTGGTCTCAATTTTTTAGATGCATACTTTACACCTGAAAGCGATAGACCTAGACCAAATACAAATGAAGGTAATGGCAAACTGCCTTCGAAATATCCAGAGGATAACTATAAATGATTGTAGGCTGGGACCTGAGGAGGTAAAACTGATGGCCAAATACATTCACAAACTTCCAGTAAAGGTAATATTACACAAAAATTATTTTGGAACTGATTCCTAATATCTATTACTGGGACTGGAGAGTTGGTTATAAAAAACCTGAGTCCAACTCTGGCAAATCTAAACAACTCTGTCGAGTGCCGAGTCCTTAGTCCGACTCCACAGGCCGCTCTATCACACTCACATGCCTTTCGAAGGCAGACTACTTAATTTATGCCTCAAACTTGCTCAGTATGACTCCATAAGGGCTTGATCTCACAATGCACATAATGTGTATATGAAAGTTTCAATCTAGGCAATAAAATATATTCACCACTTAGAAGTGTGTAATTTTTTTTTTAAGTTGACCCAGAATTTATTTAAAAAAGGCAAAGTCTGCCATAAGTAAAAAGTAATTCAGTGTACTATTGATATGTAAGCCATACTTGTTGGCCAAAAAGCAGCTTCAGAAATGCTAGATCACAGTTGATAATAAACATCTTTTATTAAATAGCATTTGTGAGTTTGAGTCATCATTTAAAAAAATTATTTGTTGCAACATTAAATTAATTAATGTTTTCCACCTTATTTTTTAAAGATGCAAAATGTAATTTTGCAACGCAATAACTTGGAAGATGATAGTGCCATCTACTTATCCCGTTGCCTTCACAATATTGGCATACTTGAACTGTCTAACTGTAAAATTACCAGCAGAGGTGCCATAGAGATTGCCAAGCAAATTCAGAAGCTCAAAACACCGGTAATAAATGGCTTTGGGTTGTGATAAGAATGACAAAAAATCATTAAAACAAAAAAATTCTGCTTACTTAAATTTTACTGGAATGGTTAAAATTTTTACTGAAGGGGGTTTTTAAAAAAATACAAATTTGCTTATAATTATAACTTATAAAATTATATATATATAGTTGTAAAGAGAGGGAGAACAAAGCATTAAATTATTGGGTTTTACAAAAATGTTAATCAAAAGTTTTGTGGAATCCTATATATGTATATCCTCAAAAAAGTATTTTAAAAGAGTCTTATAAGTCAGATTAATTTTGCCTAAAGGGAATTATTTTTTCAAATAAAAACCTTTTTGTAATAAGAACATAATATATTGTCAGTTCATGAACTACTAAAATAACATTTACCAGCTGCTTTACTTTAAATAATGTTTCAATAATGAAATTTTTAAAGTAAATGCATTTTCCTATTTTAGCTAGTCAATACTTATAGTAATGATTTTGTTTAAAAGTGCACTTATTTTACAAACCTGGTTTAACTATTTACTAGAAAATATGTTATTTTATTAATTGTGTTAACATAAAATTGTATTTTAGACAGTGTAGGAATATCAAAATCCATATAAAGTAGATAACTTTTTGTGTATGTTTTAAAAACTCTATATTTATTTTCAAATGTTACCTACTTCCATATGAGTTTTGATATTCCTTAAATGTTTAAAATATAACTATGCTTAAAATTGTTATTTAGGTATTTTCTAACCATTTACTTACTTTAAACCCTTTTAAACAGTTAACATCATTTAACCACAAATACTGTATTCAGATGGAGTCTTTGAACCTTAGTGGCAACGACATCAATCGTGGTGTAGGCGAGCTTATCATAGCCCTTCCCAAAATAAAGGAATTGGACATTTCTTGGTGCGGAATACAAAGTTCTTGTATTCAAGCAATAGCGGAAAACGTATCATGCCTAGACAAAAAGGTTTGCAACAATGTAGAATGTAAACTTGATTGTTCTGTCCGGGCATTTATCTGAAAAAATGTCAAAAAAGTTGGGTTAAAATATTAATTACTAACAAAATTTCCTAAATTAAATTTATTAATGCTACTTTTTATTAAAAAGGTGTCACTGTCTTATAATGTTAAAATATTTTAGGATTTTTTTTTTTTTGTTAAGCCAATAATAAGTATGTCATAAAATTAAACCAGGAAACCACAATACATACTATAAAACAAATAACCGATAGCACCTTACAATCATACGTATGCCTAAAAAATAGATTAAGATCATGAATCATTAATGAAATATACATGACTCAATGACACATATTTATTACATTTTTCCATGCGATTCCTAACTATGATTTTATTAGGGTTTCTAAAAATTTATTAGGGTTTTCTAATAATTAATAAACACATATTTATGGTTCTTCTATGAAATATAACAGATGGAGTTTTTGGACTTGTCGGGAAACCAGCTAAATGGTAAAGCAGTTTTGGCTTTGCTTGATTGTTCGCACAACATTGAGAAGCTCCGCATTTGGTACACTAAACTTGACGACCAAAGCAAACAGCAAGTAACCTTGAAACTTAGGCCAATGAAACTTCAGGTAATGTATAAACAAAATGAACTACAATTCAATTAGCAATTAAATATGAGATACTCAAAAAATAAGATAAATCAAAAGATTTATAAGATAAATCAAAAGAAAATTTGACTAGGCCTACACTGATAGTTTATTTGGGCCATCATGGGTGCCCTAAAACTAGTTCACAGACTCCCAAGGGGTCCATAGACACCAGTTTAAGAACCCCTACTTTGGCCTTAATGTTTGCATGTCGATTATCTATGTATATGAAAAATATGAGCAAAATAGTGTTTTCCAGCTTTTAATATTTCTTGTTTTACAGGCTGGGCAGATTGAAATGGATGGTTTATAAGAAAAATGCACTGACATCTATACAACTTCAGCTTTTCATTGCCAATTAATTTATATGATCTGTAACTTATTTTTACTTTATTGAAATATTTGATATGATTTCAAACCGTACATTAACATGAACTGCACTATGTTTGTTTCAAGATACCCGTTTATCTTTTGTTTTTGCAGTAACTTTGATTAAACGGTGGCCTTTTTCCTTCCAGTAACAGTCTGTGTTGTTTTTGTTGAACAAAGGACCATTCAGTACTCATTGTGAGTCAATAAAGGTAACCTGACACTTTAGTGGTTTGAATCAACCTAAGCCTTTATTTGTAGTAAGCCTCAGAGACGACATAATGCTATAAAGCAGATCATTAATCTTTAAATAAACAACAAGTATTTTACAGTAAGATTGCCGAAGCCTTAAAAAAGACACTTACAAATAATAAATGTGAAGAGTTAGTAAGCAGCTGATAGGTGTTGTTCGAGTCTAGTCCCTTGCATAGCTTTTTGACAGCGTTTTTTATTAAGTAATTTGAAATGACCAAGTCCCAGTCAAGTTAATTGTGAAAAAAAACGAGTCCAAGTCAATGCATTTTAAATAAATGACAAGTCATGTTTCATTTTTAAATTATTCTATGTGCAAACATTTGGATAAATAGCTCCGCTTTATTAAAAAAAGACTTACAGAAAACACTTCATTTCAACCCAAGTCATTTGCCCAAAAGACTTAAGTCAAGTCAGGTCAAGCCATTTTGCTCAAATGACTTAAGTCAAGTCATTTTAAAACAGTGACGTAAGCCAAGTTATGAACTGAAGTCATTACAACACTGCGTTTTGATGATAAATTTGTTGAGTAGGACTGTCAAGACTGTAGGTTTATATCCACAAAATGAGTGCAAGTAATGTTCAAGACAATTCCAAGCAGAGCGAAGTCAAAAAACACATGCAAAAAGAAAGTGATTCGGAGAAGCAAATAACGCAATCTAAACCACAAACGGTAGGCTGGAATTAATCTTAAATTATCGCGTTTAAACAATATTTAAGTTGGGTACACTATGCACGGATCGGTAATGTAGCTTAATAATAAATTGCAAAGCCAAAAAGGTTTAACTGAAGATGATACAAGCTCGTATCGAAACGTCTTAATCAAGATGATGTCGATCTACTCAACCTTTCTGGCTTTGCAATTTATTATTAAGCAATATTTAAGTTGATGTGAAACTAAGTTGAGAACTATAACTCTAAAACAGTAAACGTATATACTATTGTACGTGAAAAGTTATGCAAAAAAAACATAATAATAATACCGCATACCACAACGCATATTGTTTGGGTTAGGGTTAGCGTTTGGGTGAGGGTGGGTCAAGTAATATTAAGTTTATTATTAATAATAACTTGACCCACCCTCAACCAAACGCTAACCCTAACCCAAACAATATGTGTTGTGGTATGCGGCATTTGAAGAAAGTTTTTTTTTTATTAATTTTTACGTACAATAGTGAAAGAGCGCCAAAAAACCTTTTGGTGACATAAATTACTCTAAAAAGAAACAAGAGTAATCCACTTATTTTATAACTTCTAGTTTCTCTTCCTCAAACACGATACTATGCACAAACCATAATTTATGAATACTCAGTCAAGAATACTACGAAAATAATAACGTTTTAAAGGTTATTTTATTATTTAAAAGAATGTTTTATTACTCATTCAGTATTTTCCTACTTTTAGAGTTCTCTTTTAACTATGGGGGAACTCCCTCCTCCGTTACCGCCAACCAGTACTCGCGAAGAACTTCTTTCTGAAAAGGAAACTTTGATGGCTGAACTTGACCGGCATGCAAAGGCGGTAAGGCCTAGTTTATAGCACTCTTATGTGCACGTTTGGTTAGAAAAGCAATATTGCAAATTTGAAATCATTTGAGTCAGCACAAAGAGACTTTAACAAATGAGATGCAACTCCTGGTCACGTGATCATTTTCCCCGTTTAACAAATGCATTTTGGTTTGGTCGTATGATACGGTTCGCTGCATATGAAGAAAGCCTTGGTTACGTCTTAGTTACGCAATATTTCCTGTTGTAAGGAATAAGCGAAACGTGTGAAGTTTTTTATTGCTGTTAAAATTGTTATGCTGTTTGCGAAAACCACTTCTCTGGTTTATATACCAACCAGTAAAATGTGTAAATAGACAACCTTGTTCATTAAATTGTTATAAAGGTTTAGGTTTATTACCACTTTTTTCAAAATGGGCAGTGTTGAGGGTAGTTCTGGTTCTGATATATTTTTGGACTCAGCTACAATACGGCAGCTAGAAGCTATCTCAAACGAAGTTGAGGATGAATTTTCTGGAGTCGTAGAGATAAAATTTGAAAGTGAGAGTGTGGAGGAGGTCTACGAAGAATTGTTAGTGGAGGAGATAAAGATGTGGTGGAGCCAAGTTGGGGGAGAAGCTTTAAATATGCCAGATAAAGCTTGGGAATATTTTTTTACTATTTTCAGATCAAAACCAGACGGCAATTTTCTTCTTTTAAAATTCAGCATAGATGGAATGTTTGTCATTCCTAACCTCCTCCAACATTTATCGAGAGATGACAGTTTAGATTTAACAAGAAAATTGTTTGATAAATACATAGCAAAGTTTAAGAAGTTAGATCTGGAAACTAATCAAAAAATAAATTCTATTACTGTTGATGACCGGCATATTTTGGAATATATTGGTGGATATATTTTGCACAAATTATCTAAGGCATGCAAAAAAGAGTCCCATTTACAGATTATTTTAGATCTCAAAGACCCAGAAGCTAATTTTTCAGAAGGCTCGCTTATTTCAGCACTAAATAATGACACATATGGAAGGCTAACGGTACCAAAAGCACGAATGACAGATCTTTTAGCCTATTTTGAGGTTCAGTTTCGGCGCAATTATAACCACAATGATGTTTTGCAGAAAATTCATAAAAATATTAATTGTAATGTTGTTAATAGAATACTTTGTGACTTTGGAAATGAGGACAACAAAATTCTAATAGAAGTTGCCAACAAAATTTGCCATTTCTTTTTAAAAATTAGATGTTATCAAAAAGCCAAAACAATTAATTCGGATCTTCAATTAAAAAAAGATCAAAATGTTAGCTTACGAAAATCTCTAAAAAAATAGGTCACCTGTAGCTTTATAATGTTTTTGTATACATTTGTAGTACCATTTATTTTCTGTTTACATTATATTGTTTTTTGTAGTTCTGTTGTGCTTGTATAGTTTTTATGTGATTTTGCCTGTTGCAAACATATTTTTATATCTGGTAAAGATAACATTAAAAAACTATATTAATAACATTAATTTGCACTATCTCTTGTCTATAAACACACTATTTTACACATATTCATGTTTCGCAAGCCAAAATTTTCTTATATTGCATACTTATATTTCTTGGTTGTTAAACAAATACAAACTGATTTAAACATTGCTATGTACATTTACAATATACCTTTAAAATAAAGAAGTTGTACAATTTTTCAGAAAGTTAAATTTAATGTTTATATAATATAAACATTTAGATTAGGTATTTCCAACTGCACCCAAGAGGTAACCATTTGCAGTCATTAGGTTTTTTAAAGCAGGACCTTTCGCCAATAGCCATATTATACCTGCATACCTAGATCTTTATACGTGCTTAAACTGATGACTGAAATTTTGATACAGTAAGCTTTCTTCTTTTAGGTAGTTTTGCATTAGAGGTAGCACCATCTTTCCAATTGATACAATGATGCACATTTGAACCCTTAACAGACTTAATCTGTTTTTGACAAGAAATTATATTTTCAAACTGGCTGTATTGATTAATATCAGGCATTTCATTGCGACGACCAAGCTGGCGCATTTTTCCAAAATAGGCTTCCAACGGATCTTGGTTTATTCTTTTTGTTATTATGTATGAATTTTTAGGGCTTAACAGAATAAGAAATTTCACTAATTCAACCATACTTTTTGTTGTCATGACAAGCCCTTCATATGTTTGCTGGCTCAAAAACATTTTCTTTCTTTCTAACGGCATCAAGTTGCTACTGCTCTCCTTCCACTTAGTTAACTCTTGCAAAAAATCATTACTAAGCCAAGATAGCCTATCATCATCTACTGAACGATAAGGTTGCAAATCTTTGTTATACCCTCCACCTAATCGAGTATTCATTAGGTCGAACCATTTATTCATTAGCCTTGCAAACCAAGCACTCCGCTTCATTTCTTCGCCACCTCTGCTTTCCATTAAACTTGCGACACTACCAGACAAAAGCTGGGCAGCATAACAAACCCGCATTTTTGCATAGCTTTGACTGGAAAAGTGGCCCGTGTTTAACTTACAACATCTTAGCTCATTAGAACTAAATAAACTTGGAACACGACAAAAATGGTCCCACAAGATAAAATGTTGATCATATTTTAACATTTTGGTACCTGATGGCTTACTTGATCTTACGTTGTTACAAGCTGTTTTTAATAAATGCGGAGGGTCAGATATTAAAAAGATTGGAACATCTGGGTTGTACACATTACAACACTTGTAAGGAATTTCCAATTTTAAATTATTAAGCAGTGAAAACATTTTTCTGTTGCTAGAAGCACCATCTGCTACTAGAGCTAAAACAGAAAAATGGCACGCTTTTAATTCTCTTACAACTTCCCAAAACATACTTGCAAGGTGGCATGCATTGATGTTATTGGTTGGATAAAATGCCAACGGCCTTGAAAAATCGCTCATTATGGAGCGCATGTAAAACTGCAATGCATGAGATGCTGCAACATCTGTATTTTGAGAACGTGTTCCAAGGTCAACAAAACCAACCATTTGATCTGTTGTTGCATCATACACAATGTTTTCTTTAACTGGGAAAAATATAAAATTTTTAACAAATGTTTTGTTTAATTAGAACAGTTACAAAATGCTTACTCTTCATTTCATCTACAGAAATAACAACATATCGCTGGTGCGGTAAAAGTTTTTGACTTCTGACATCCAATTCATCCATAACGTGCTTTTGAATGCCAGGCTTTGTCCGAAAGACATTTCTTAAAAAACATAATACCTTTAAATAGACTGAAAATCCTACCACATTTTCGTCCGGAGGTTTATATTGCTAACATTAATTGGGTTAGCATGCGAGTTAATGTTTGGGTGCGTCAAGTATTATTTATTATATTAATCATCATGTTTGTTTCTTCCTTGTAATTTTATTTTTAACAATATGTTTCGTTACTGTAAAAAACAAAGTGGCAGGATTCTAGACTACCTTCGCTTTTGTTTATAAAATACCTATATATACTATTCATTCCATTCCGACAATTCCGACCATTCCGTAAATTAGTGAGCGCTCCGACTATTCCGACCATTCATCATTCTGTAAATTAGTGTTACCCGCTAGTTCTGTTCGTGCCATAAACAGCCTCTGATTGGTACAGGGTTAAGCACCTTTTTGCCTAGGATCGCCAAAAAAGTGTTGAACAGATTGGCATGGCTTTTCAACCCTGATTTGAGTTTAGGCTAAGCAATTTAGCCGCGGTATAGAATCCTACCACAACGCAAATTATTTGGGTTAGGGTGCGGGTTAGCGTTTGGGTTAGGGTGGGTCAAGAATTACTATTCAATAATGAGTTAATGACTATAATAATACTTGACCCACCCAAACGCTAACACTTACCCTAACCCAAATCTTGTGCGTTGATTTAATACCTGTGGTAGGATTCTAGACCAGCGCCCAAAATCGTACCACAACGAAGCGAGCCGAAATTAAAATATTCAAAGAAGAATCCTACCACAATTTTGTCTGGGGGTGATATTGCTATTTGGGTAAGGGTGAGTGTATTTTTATTAAATTTATTTCTTGTTGCAATTTTTATTACACAACTCGTTTCGTTACTTTAAAAAAACTATTAGGATTCTAGACCAGCGCCCAATTTTTTCTCAAGAAATTGTTTTAATTCCAATTTATGTAAATAGTTTATTATGGAAATCCCTCATAGGCTACATTGTTTTAATGTAAAATTTAAAAAAAATATTCTTTTGAAAACCGCTTTGCAATATTTTAATTTTTTACTTCTTTATTTTGCTACAATAATTTTTTTATCATGGCCGACGTAGGCCTCGAAGGTCTCGTAGTGCTTTATCAGCGGGTTATTGTCGCGGTGGTAGCGGAATCTCTGAAACGCATTGTTTTTGGTTAAGCTTTATCTGGCATATTTAAAGCTTCTCCCCCAACTTGGCTCCACCACATCTTTATCTCCTCCACTAACAATTCTTCGTAGACCTCCTCCACACTCTCACTTTCAAATTTTATCTCTACGACTCCAGAAAATTCATCCTCAACTTCGTTTGAGATAGCTTCTAGCTGCCGTATTGTAGCTGAGTCCAAAAATATATCAGAACCAGAACTACCCTCAACACTGCCCATTTTGAAAAAAGTGGTAATAAACCTAAACCTTTATAACAATTTAATGAACAAGGTTGTCTATTTACACATTTTACTGGTTGGTATATAAACCAGAGAAGTGGTTTTCGCAAACAGCATAACAATTTTAACAGCAATAAAAAACTTCACACGTTTCGCTTATTTCTTATAACAGGAAATATTGCGTAACTAAGACGTAACCAAGGCTTTCTTCATATGCAGCGAACCGTATCATACGACCAAACCAAAATGCATTTGTTAAACGGGGAAAATGATCACGTGACCAGGAGTTGCATCTCATTTGTTAAAGTCTCTTTGGTTTGGGTTAGGAGCGAGGAAATTTGCCGTTAACAGTGGCAACGTGTTAGCGATAGACGCGCAACACGTTGACTCAAAATGCGTTTGGTGTGACCAGTGTTTTTTTAAGGTGTTTTTTGGGACCAAAACGGTCCCCCAAATTTCTCCAGCGGTTTCCCAAATTTTGGACTTTTTGGTATTTAAATGAAACACTTGCGGTCTCTTTAACACTACTTAGCGGTCACCCAAACCAAACCTTAAAAAAAACCCTGGGTGTGACCTGACCTTATCTTTCTCTACACGTTTGAACTTTTATCAATTTTGCTTATTTGACCATTTTAATGACGTCATTTGATATCGAAAAAAAAAACGTTTCATTTTTGGCCGAAACATTTGGTATCGGAATAAAGTGAGCACCTGGTCTAGGTAGGCTACACTGAAAATTTTCAGACACGATTTATCAAATTGAAAATTGAGAACAAATAAAGCTGACTTTTCCTTAGTATACCGACTGCAAGGCCTACTGGATTTTGCAGTTAAAGTTTCACAAATCCAACAAGTTTAAGAAAATACTTTTATTTATTTGTTGGATGCCGATAACTATTACCAAATTAGAGAGTTGAATTCTTGTTTTCACAGGCTCACAGTTCCGCACATTTGTACGCAAATGTGGAAGATTTCACGCAGAACAAGTTGATTGCCGATATACTTCAAAAGTAGTTTGACAGTTTTCCACCGACGCCGTTTATTCCGTGCACCAATACCTTGAAGTTGAACTGTCAAATAATCAGGCTTGCGTCAATATGGATGGTTATTTTTCTTATTTTTTGCAAATGTAATTCTCTTGAAAATTTGCAACCCAAACCAGGTTACTTTTTGTCAATCATTAATAATCACTTATAAATAAATAAATAAATGAACATGAAGACCTAAAGATAAGTACCGTTTTGTACAAAAAATTAACAAAGGATGCCTGTAATTTTTTTATTACTTCCATTATCATTTTTTTGTTTCTCGTCTTTCTAAAAATAAAACCTAATTTTCCGAAATTGTCAAATGCTTTTCAACCTTCGGTATCTACTGATTGCGACCACATGATGTCCTGGTTTAGACTCAAAGAGTTTGGAAGTTGTAAGAAGTTTTATTTCATTTTTATTAAAAATGAATTAAACGATATTTCTGTAATTTTGTAAGAGGTTTAATGCGTTAATGTTTTGTAACTTTTTTTATATATAATAAATAATTACCCATTTATATCAAAATATACATATACTGTATCTATATATTAGTACCTGGAAAGACTTTCATTTGTAGCCTACACCTTGTTGTGTTTTCATGGATGATTTTAATCCAATTTTAAAAAAACGTCATGTACAAACCTGTCTCTTAAAATGCAAAAAATAATATTTGCTATGACGACGCGTTTTTTAACTGGCATTTCATTAGCAGTTTAAACATGAATTTTTTAACTGCTAATGTTCATAAAACAACAGGAGAGAAAAAAAGCGTATAGTTTTCAGCTAAAATATTGGGCAAATTGAAACGGATTGCTGAACAGAAAAATGCACTAACAAACAACAAGTTAGCCTGAGTCAATCGATCAGTAAAGCCGTTCGACCTGTTGCTGACTTTTTAAATTTATATTCGTTTCTCAAGAGCAGAAATAATGTTTAGTATGACGTCGCGTTTTGTTGTTATACTACGTCACAATGCCCGACGCGATTCAGTCATTAACCGTTTAATTGCAGCGCACCTCGCAGAAAACGTTTGAAACAACGACAATCAACCGGCGCGTCTCTTATTAAGGCTGTTATTAGTGGGCTGTGGGCAAGTCAATTTGCCAGCGCATATAATCGTGTTAGTAAGAGATAAGTCGGCGAAATTAGCGATTAAAACACACGTTTAATTGGTGATTGATGATGTTAGTGGTTCTAGGACGAATTATATAAAAGTTAGGTGAGCAGACAGTTACTTTTTCGTCGTTGTCAGTAGCTGACAGGATTTCTCGAACACTTTAAAATTCGCAGTGACCATGAAGGTAGTGCAAGTTTCTTCTCCGAAAATGTTTAAAAAATAAGTCTTGTTTTGCTTTTAACGCTACAACCAAATTAGATATACCGTTTGCATTGTCAATAGAATAATTATTCAAAAGATCAAGTATTTCAGTAGTATAATTTAGTGATAGGTGTAATCAATTATGTTTTATTTTTTAAAAGTAAAGAAATTACAAAATGTACTATTACGTTCAATGTTTCCTCCTAGCAGTTTTTATACTGAGTAATTGTTTGTTTTAGTGAGCATGAATATTTAAAGCTTAGGCCTAGTTGCTAAAGTGCCATAGACTAACATATTTTATGAAATGAGTAGGCTATGCAGGTTTACAGAAATACAACCAAAGTTCAAATTTACGTTCAATAGCTTCTATATATTTTTTCAATTTTAACTTTTGCAGTGTTTTATGGACTTGAGGTTTATCGCTGCATATAAACAGATTGCAGATTGTGCAACAGCACGAGAAGCAAATTTCACTGCGTAAACCTCAGAAAAAACGCTCATTACATAATTAGTCAATTGTAAAATCTAACAATCAAGGCGCTTTGCGGGTAGATAAATATCAATTGTTTTACAGACGATTTGTCTTGCATTTTTCGTGTATGCGCCTTGGTACGATATTAATTCTGGTATAAGACTGTTGAATAAACGAACAAAATGCAAGAGCTTGGGACCACAACTTCTTCAGTGGTAAGTATTGTTAAAGGTGCCTACCAGTGTTGTAAACAAGTCATTTAAAGTTTGCCTAATGAAGGCTTGATTTCCACCAAGTCTTTTGTTCGTACGATTTAAAACAAAATCAAGCCATTTGTCCGAAAGACTTCAGTCAAGTGAAGTCAATTTACCGAAACAACTTAAGTCAAGTCAAGTCAATTTACTTTACTGAAACGACTTAGGCCAAGTCAAGTCGTTTGAAAAGAATGACGTTAGTGCATTGAAGTCAAGTCATTGACTTCAGTCATTACAACACTACGGCATACGACGCATTATTTTTCTATTTTTACAAGAAAACTCTAAATAAAATATTTAAATAATGATGGAAGGTTACCAAGCCGCTTAACACCAAACCAAATTTAGGCTTGATAACCTGAAAGCGGTTACTTTAATATAATTTTTGATAGGCATTGCTGATGTTATCATAGGTATAGGACGTTTAAAAGACTGCAAGTGTGTTTTTTATCAGTTGTATAAAAACTACCAATAGATTTCAAACACAGTTATAAACTTTTTTCACAGTCGACTGCCAACCCAAGTCACGTGACCCCATATCAGCCGGAGTACGGTGTTGCGTCACAATCGTCGGTTCACCTCTACTTGACCTTCGCCGCTTACATGAACACGCTTTTCCCGAATGCTAAACGAGTGAAAGTGAAGAAAGTTAAAACTCCAGCTCCTCCAGCGCCAATTCCTGGAGAGTTCTCGTGCAATTTTGAACAAGGATGGTAAGAAATGGAATCTGCTATTTTAGCTTTTATATTTATACTGAAGCATTCGGCATTTTTCGTGCAATACAAGTGATGATTTCAGGTGTTTTTTTACTTAACCAACAACCATGTGTATGTGTGATAGCCTTAAAGCATAACTTCAAAACATAAAAAAATATTTTTTAGGCAAATTTACCAAACTTTTCTGACCTTTGGAACACAATACACGTTTTTTTAGTAATTTTAATAAAAATGGTAAAGCTTTACTTGGATTTTTACACTGATGTTGGCATGAGTTTTGCCTAAACGAATATGTTATTCTCGCCCGTATATTTATACTAAAGCATTCGTACGCAAATGTGTACATCTGCGATCTAGCCCTCTGGAGTCGTACTGACCAGAGATAACGGCGCATATATCATAGCACACCGGGAGCATTTAGAGGGGTTCACCGAATTGCGTATTTACAATTTGAATTAATCTTAAATCAAATAAACCTGTTTTATTAAGAAATAAACGATTATGAGAGCGCAACCAGCAAATACGATTTAGGAATCCTTCTAGGATTGAGGATGATACAAGTGAATTTAATTGTGTTCATGCTCCATTGTTATCACGTCAAATCTAATAAATAAAATATTTAATAATTTAATTTTTAACCTTTGTTTTTCGAATACCATAAAAAACATAACTATTAAACATTTTTGCTCAGAGCCCAAGATAGATTTATGAATTTTGTTATCCAGGTGCCCAGGATGGAATCAAAGCAACTCTGACGCTCTGGATTGGACGATTGGTCAAGGACCAACAAAGACCAGTAGGACAGGACCAGGGGTCGACCACACTTTGGGAACAAAAGGTAGGAAAAAATAAGCTAATCAAAAGTCGATGTGTGACGAATTCTCGGTGGTCATACTTAGGAAAGGAAAGAAAATAGCATTTGGTATGTTGCAATTTCATCGAATTCGACAATAAAATCGAACATCCTCTTCCAAAATTAACTTGTTTTAAATTTGTGACCACGAAGAGAGTACATATAGTTTTCTAACAAATAAATATTAAATCGACGCTTGAAATATTTTCTTTTGAAAAACTCGCTGATTCTCATCAAAATTCATAAATTGACTATTAAAACTGGCCTGTCAGCTATTGACTGTTGATATTGACAACTCTTTTGTGTAATACATGTTTGTATTTTGTAGATGGACGCTACGCTTACGTTGAAGCCACAGGTGCGAGATTTGGTCGCAAAGCAATCTTCAGGACCCCGTTTGTTGACATGAACAAGCACGACAAGTATTGCTTCAGATACTGGTAAGTTTAAAACTCCTTAAAAATGGCTATCACATCACAATATTTAGACAACAAAACGATTGAAATGGCCTTAGTTTAAAAAACATATTAATATTTAAATATTGTTTATTTTTCTGCAATTATTTTATATGAGCCAAAATTTCCGTCTAACTCAGGGGTTGTTAAACTTTGGCTCTCGCCCCCTTGAAACCATTTATAGATACCCGCACTCCCTCCCTGAATAATATGTTTCGTAGCCACAAAGCCCATATACTTCCACTGTTTCGTTTTCTGAAGAATAATTTGCTCATACAGCCAGGGTTTTCAGATTAAAATAAACAGTTCACAGACAGGGTAAAGAGGCACTTAACATATAAAATATTACTAGTCGGCTTTCTTAGTGAGGCCCCCTCCCTTTTTATGGAGTTAGATTTTAGTAATACATTATATTAACTTCATATTCCAGGTACCATATGTACGGGAGCGGAATGGGAAACTTGAAAGTAATTTGGAGTCCACCAAAACAATTTGGAAACAACAGAAAATCTCTCTTCCTTATTTCCACTAACTCAGGTCAGCAAAAGCCCAACTTATTTTTTATTCTATATTGTCAATACCAGCAAGGACTCCTCGTATTAGTGTTAGCCGTCATTGTTTCTGACCTAAAAACACGGATCTGTATAATGTTGTGTATAAGGTTTACGTATTTACGTATTGCAACAATTTATTTGCAAACTTGGTTTTTTACAAGTGACCATAAAATTAGTTAACTTTAGGTATTTAAAATAATAATAGATAAATATCAATACAAATAGATATAATTGCAGTATGATGGTAGGAGGTTTTAGTTAGACTTGAAATGAATTCAAAAGCCTCTACAGTAGCTGGTAGCCTTTCAAACGTTTCGAATGCTACCTACGGACCTCGGTGTTTGTACTACGTCTACTCGTCTAGGTAAATATGCCAATATTTTAAATTCCCAATAAATGCTTTGAGCTCTAAAAATAAATTCTCAACCTCAGGCTACATGCGAGACAGTGAGGTTATTGTCGTTTCAGAAAATAAGTAAAAACTAAAAACACCTTAACGTTGGCACTGGTGCAACATGTAACAGTTGTTTTCAACAGGTTCGCAAAGCAAGAATGAAACCGATTGGCTTTTGGAGGAAGTGAATGTAATTTCGCCCAAAACATTTAAGTACACCAAACCAGTTTACGTAAGTTGAGTTTTTGGTATAACCAGATTTAAACCTTTGAATATTAACCTTAGTTAATCGCAATAGCTGTATTGCTATGAGCTTGTGAAGGTAATGCGAAAAATAATAAAAATATTAAATTCAATTTACCTGTCAACAATGCCAATTAATTTATAAATTTCGATTTAACAAAACATCGCTATTAACCAAGACCTTGCCGGAAGAGTATGTCGTTATACAATATTCCCTTCAAATGAATACTACTCGTTCTGTAAAACAAATCTTACTTTGATAATGAATTGCAGAGCAAGATAGGTCGAGTACATCGTCATCATCTTGATTAAGACGTTTCGATTCGAGCTTGTATCAACTACAGTTAATGTGAATACAAGATGGTGTTGATCTACTCGACCATTTAGCTTTGCAATTCATTATCAAGCTACATTACAGATCCGGCATAATATACCATGTCTTACTTTGTTCTGATAAAGCACGGTTGTGCAAGGAATCGATATTCAAACGAAATTTGCCTGTCAACAATGCCACCTTCTGGCTTTCTGTTTAACATAAAATGCACTTATCTTTACAATTTATTTTAGTTTGAATTCCAAGCCACTAGAGGCGCAACATCAAGAAGTGACGTAGCAATTGATGACGTCAGTTTGGTCCCCGGTTCTTGCCAGAAATCGAAAACCCAAGCTTCAACAACTGTTAGTGTAACTTCAACCTCAAATCCGATTACCAACTCTACCAAATCCACAACAAAAGAACCAATTACAACAACTGAAGAAATGAATATGGTAACTGGAACAAAAAAACTGCCGATGAAAACCACAAAAATGTCGATGACCACTTCTCCAATCAATCCAGTGCCTATTACAACGAGTACAGTGAAATCTACAACCAAACCAGTTGCGACAACTGCGTTTACACCAAGGACAACAACGAATAACGAAAATTTGTTTAGCTGCAACTTCGAACTCGGATGGTAAAAAATTAAATTATCTTTAACAACATTTTCCTTGATGCAAAACTTGTTCAAATGCGCTTTTCACCCGCTCTTTGTTATAAAATTTGGTTAATATTAATTTAAAAGGGTATTTTTAGGCCAAAAACTAAAAGTGAGACCATTTTTACTTTTGAATGTTGCGTTTTAGATAAAAAAAATTATATTTCTTAGTTGTAAATTTAAGTTCATGTACTTATTTTTTTCAAAATTGGTCTTTTGTTAAAACAGAAATTTATTAAGAAATATTGAGCTCTAAAAAAAAACGTTGTTTCAATTATTTTTCGGAAGTTTAGATAGATCGTTTTTACATTTTTTTTTTATTTTTATCCAGGTGTCCAGGGTGGAATCAAAGCAACTCTGACGCTCTGGATTGGACGATCGGACAAGGACCGACAAAAACCAGTAGGACAGGACCAGGGGTCGACCATACTTTGGGAACGAAAGGTGGGAAAACAATAAACTAATTAAAAATCGATGTTTATCTAATACACGATAATGCTTGTATTGCAATTAATTATAAATCAGTGGACGATGCATGTAGGAATTAACCTGTGGCAAACGAAAGTTACTGTAGAATGAACTCAAAGCCCATAGTGAAGTAGGTTAGGTATCATTTTGAATGTTTCGAATAACTCTTTATTCATTAAAATGCTTCTACTTGTGCATGGGCTTTAATATTTTTACTACCTTTTACTACAACTTACAACCGAAAGAAAGTTACTGCTCCAAAGAAAGCTACTGTATTGTAAAAAAACGTATTTCGCAGATGGACGTTACGCTTACGTTGAAGCCACAGGTGCAAGATTTGGACGCAAAGCAATCTTCAGGACTCCGTTTGTTGACATGAACAAGCACGACAAATACTGCTTCAGATACTGGTAAGAAAGATATTTTGGAGTCCGCCAACTCCGTTTGTTGACATGAACAAGCACGACAAATACTGCTTCAGATACTGGTAAGGTGCCGTTACAAGGGGTTTAATTTATTTGTTCAAATTATAAGTACGGATTTTCCCAAAAACAACTAAAGTAGCCTACCAAAAAGCACTGATTTTCCTAAAACGTGCATTTTTTCAAATCTTTGTAGCTATAACCATCGCAATTGATGCGCTGCAAACTTGAGCAGATTTTACTAATTTTTAAACTTCCAGGTACCACATGTACGGGAGCGGAATGGGAAACTTGAAAGTTATTTGGAGTCCGCCAAAACAATTTGGAAACAACAGGAAATCTCTCTTCCTAATTTCCACTAACTCAGGTGAGAACAACTGAAGTATTCCATCATTGATGAGAAATATGGCTATCTATAATAAATTTTATATTGAGCAAACAAGACTATTTGGTGCTGTTGGACCTCTTTATGGAAGAGAGAATAAGCTACGTATATTAACGACAAAAGAGTATATGTATACGAAAAGTGGAATTTTACATTGTTTTTTTTTAATGATATTATGTTTTGTATGGTGCATGTTTTTATAAACAGTCTTAACATCATCTTATACGAAATCAAAATATTTCTTTTAAACTTTATTGTCTGCGGGAGATTACTTGTCTTCGGAAGTGTTCATCTAAATTTTTGTTTTATTATATAAGGTGAATCTTTATCGTTTCAACGTTTATAGCTTAACGTTTTACGTCTTCAAATACCGTTTAAACTAACTGCGCAAAGAGACAAATCTCAATGTACTTTATGCTCCAACCATGCTCTGTTTTGCAGGTTCAGTGAGCAAGAACGAAACCGACTGGATTCTGGAAGAAGTGAACGTAATTTCGCCTAAAACATTCAAATACACCAAACCTGTTTACGTAAGTGCTTTTAATGCAGATCCTAATGAGAACAACATGACATTGCGACCAAACAAGATAACAAGTATTCTAATTATAACAAACTACAATTTCGAGAAGGATACAACCTGTAATAAAACAATTGATTGTTACTGAGGGAAGAAAGTCATTAAGTACACACACAAAATAAACAACTTTGCAATTTCCAAATAAAAATACTTAAATTTAATTTAGTTACCAAAACATTTGAACTTAAATTTAAGAAGAAAAATCTCAGGTTTTTAACTCGCTGTGAAAAGTAAGAAAATATAACAAACCTGTCTTAATTTACTGAATACTTATTTATGTTCTCAGTTTGAGTTTCAAGCCACAAGAGGATCTACTTCTCGTAGTGACGTCGCAATTGATGACGTCACATTAGTTCCTGGACCTTGTCAAGCCTCGCCGCCACCAAGTATAGAAAGTTCGGCTACCACCGTTCCGGTTACCACAATGGAAACTAGCAGTGTGGTTCAACTTTCTCACACAACGACAAAAGTTCCGCTTACCACATCAAATACAGACGCAATTACAACAGAATTGCCGATGACAAGCAAAGAAGAACCAGTTGTTACCACGCAAATAAGTAAAAAGACAACTAAAGAACCGATCTCGACAACCTCTACAGCAACAACGACAGAAACAACAACAACACCTGTCACAACAACCAAGTTATCAACAACAGCACAAGAACCAGTTACCACAAAAACCATGATAACCCCAACAACTAGTGATGAAACTACCAAGACGACCAACGAACAAAATGGCGCGAAACTACTTCTGTGTGACTTTGAAGATGGCTGGTACGAAATGAAAACAGAGCTATTTTAGCAATCTTAAAGAAATTAATTAAGGCATGAGTTGCAAAAGTTATTCCCAACCTCTTTTGAAAAAAAGTGAAAAAATCACACTAAAACAATTAAATAAAACAAACAAAAAACACCCAGAAAAATTGTATAAGTTGAAATAGCACTTTTGTGTGAATACATATCCTAGTCATATATTAGTATTGGTGGTGTCGATATTTTACTATTTTCACGCGTTTAATCACAATTAATCCAGGTGCCCAGGGTGGAAACAGAGCGATTCTGATGCTCTGGATTGGACGATCGGACAAGGACCCACAAAAACTATTGGTACAGGACCAAGAGTCGACCATACTTTAAAAACAAGAGGTGCGTTTTTTATTTAAGGCTATTTACGGCATATTTAAGGATTTCCCAATCGGCGGCTGATCGGATTTATAATATTTATTATCCTTGAACAATGCACATATATCAAGTGGTGGAATTCAGCCGGTTCGCACTGGTTCGCACTGGTTCGCACCGGTTCTATAGAACCGTGTCGCGAAATTTTATGAGATCAGCGAACCGGTTAGCAGCATTACTGGTTACTGTCACAGAATTTTTGCCTCTTATCTCATACATTGATTTTTGAGATCCCAGTAGCACACGTGATTTTTTTTCAAATGTCCCATGGTCAAGGTCGCACGTAACACTAACAGTCATACATTGTGTTAATTTTATAATTCTATAATTTTCCTACTGTAATTGTTTGTCTGAAAGTCTAATTGGTTGCGTCATAAGTGCAGTGATGGGATTCAGCCGGTTCGCAGTTCGTAACATTCGCTGGAACCTGGGGTTCCATCCAGTTCTTGCAACTACATTAGTTATTTGCTGCAAAAAATTACATTTTTTAAAAGAACCCGCTAAAATATATGACTTTTGTGATAGAACCTGCTGACATAAAAATCAAATCCCACCACTGCATATATCTGCTGAAGGGTTCACATATGGCTTGTGACAAATGTTTTTTAAGTTGAATGCTAGGCCTACCTATACCAAGAGCCCAGTTATCAATTTTACATCTAAGATTGACGTTTTGTTTTCATTATGATAGTAAATCTTAATGTTGTGACTTCCAAAATCAAACACGGAATTGTAGGATGTAGTTGCTCTAAAATTTACAAAGGATAAGCGAAAAAAAAAAATCCTCTAGAATTGGTTGCAAAAACTGCCTTTTTGTTGAAACGTTTGTCTTTTTACAAGTAACGATTTGTTTTGGGGATAATGCAGCACAAAATAGATTTTTTTAACCTTGCGCTTTCTAAATGAAGTTGCAATTCAATACAAAAAATGCATACTGTGATTTTGTGAATTGCAGATGGACGTTACGCTTACGTTGAGGCCACAGGTGCCAGATTTGGTCGCAAAGCAATCTTCAGGACCCCGTTTGTTGACATGAACAAGCACGACAAATATTGCTTTAGATACTGGTAAGTTAGCATTTTATTCGGTACCGTTAGGGGCGAGTTACCTTAGCGTATAAGAGTAAGTTTTGCGAATTTGAATGTAGCTTTAATATCGTTATACAAGGCTGGATGTCATGTGATGCAAATTTTGACAGATTTTACTAATTTTTAAAATTCCAGGTACCACATGTACGGGAGCGGAATGGGAAACTTGAAAGTAATTTGGAGTCCGCCAAAACAATTTGGAAACAACAGAAAATCAATCTTCCTTATTTCCAGTAACTCAGGTTTGTTAAACAAGTCTTTGCTTTTTGTTTAAGAATGATAGCGCTAATGGAAATGTATAATATTTCGTACTCTATATAACGATGTGTTTGCACAGTTTTTATGTCAATATTATTCGATCCGAGCCTATTGGCTACTAATTGCATTACTCGAAACATAATAAATAGTTAAGATAAAAACAGTTATTTAACCCGTTACATTAGGTTACAGTAATATTGGCTGTTAAAAGAAGCAATAAGTTAAGTTCGCTGTAGTAAACCTTTATTAAACCAAATAACGGCGCTTGTCTAGGATCCTACAACCTTGTTTTTACAGTAACGAAACAAGTCTTCAAAAATGAAATTGCAATGAGGAAATAAATATGTAAAAGACTGAAATCGCGGTCTTGGATTTTATTTTATTAGCTACGGTGTTAAATTCTGAAACACCGATTAAAGCTAATGGCGACTGTTATTTGACAAGTTTACATTTTAGTTATTTTTCAACAGGTTCACAAAGCAAGAATGAAACCGATTGGATTCTTGAGGAAGTAAATGTAGTTTCGCCGACGACATTTAAGTACACAAAACCTGTTTACGTAAGTTTAACGTGACGAATTTACTGGCGAGAGTCTTTAGATCGAAACAAAAAACGTTTTCTGTTGCAGTTTGAGTTTCAAGCTACCAGAGGTGTCTCACATCGTAGTGACGTAGCTATTGATGACGTCAGTTTAGTACCTGGCACTTGCGAAGACTCGAAACGCAAAATAAATACCCAAACCACTACAAAAGTGACTGTTACTACAACTACAAAAACAACAACAAAAATTCCTGTTACTACAACTACAAAAACAACAACAAAAATGCCTGTTACTACAACTGCAAAAACAACAACAAAAATGCCTGTTACTACAACTACAAAAACAACAACAAAAATGCCTGTTACTACAACTACAAAAACAACAACAAAAATGCCTGTTACTACAAATACAAAGACTACAACAGAAAAGCCAACTACAACTACAAAAGCAACAACCAAAATACCTGGTACTACAAAAGCTACAACAACAAAAATGCCTGTGATTACGACTAGAAAAACTACAACAACAAAAATGCTGACTAAGACACCTGCATTGAGTTCAACAACATGCGGAGGAAAAATATTCGATTACAAAAATAAAAAATGCTGCAACGGATATGCGAGGTAGGAACACTTTCATATGGCTGCACCGTAAATTGTAGTTGCTTAAGCTAAACTTTATTATCTTCTCTTACAGAAGAGCCAAAAATGGAGACCAATGTTGTGGCAAAAGAGCCTTCTCGCCCAAGAAACAAGGCTGTTGCGGAGTGAAGGTGTTTTGGTGAGTTTCAAAAGACAACGTCGCGTATCTTTAAAAAATCTTCTTCCTTAAAAAAAATAAAAAAAAACTGTTTTTCAACAAATAATGAGAAAAACGCGCCTTATTACAATAGATGTAGAGTGATTACCATTACTTTGGTGTTTAATACCTCCTTTAAAGTTTTTTTTGGTCCGATAGATTTAAACAAGAATAGTAAATATTCTACCAAAAAACGACTTTCAAATTTATGTACAACGCACCGAAAAAATAAATTATTGTTGTTAATTAATTAGGTTTCAAAATAATAATATTTTAAAAGCTTCTGTTTATGATCTTAACTTAATAATCATTATTTAAAGGGTTATTAGGGGGCTTGTACATATGTGTTATATATTGTTCTGCAGGTTTTTGAAAGGTTGTTTTTGTAAACTTTAGTCGGACGTTTCGCAATTTTTTTTAATTTTTTTAATGTAAAATTCGTTCCTGAAAAGAGATAGTTAAGAGAGCACTGCTCTAAACATGAAAAATGTTCCCCCCTTTATTAGAATGTGTTTATTAGGGCTTTTCACTTTATTATGCGCATAATTATTCCGTTGAAACTAATCCAAACAGCACCTAACCCTAAACAATAACCCTTTCTTTCAGGTTAAAGTTCCAGAAATGCTGTGGTACCAGACCCTACCCGCATTATTTCTACGGATGCTGTAATGGACGCGTTTATAGAAGACGAACAAGCCAGTGTTCCAACGGAATCGTCGTACGCAAATGAAATCTTGTAATCAAAGAAATGTCGCCTGTTGTATTTTAATGACACACTTACACTATTTGCATACGACAAAATGTTATTTCATACAGTCGGCCACTGAAATAATATCCGGTGCTGTAATGACTGAAGTCAATGATTAGACCAGTGGTTCTCAACCTTTTTTCTTTCGTGGCCCATTTACGTAGAAAAAAAATTCTGTGGCCCCATAGTTATATGAAAGAAAAAACTGTAAAATAGGTTTAGACCAGGGGTTCTTAAACTTTTTTTTACCTCGGACCCCTAATATTTTGTTTAACCTAGCGTGAACCACGGTTGTCAAAAAAAAATCCAAAATGACGTCACAAATTGACGTCACAGTACAAATAGACTTTATAAATCTGCTGATTTTGGTCCAAAAATGTGAAAGTGAAATGGAGTCTAAATAGAATTCAGTGCAAATCCGTTTTATTTTTAATCAAACGGTTTTCTTTGAAAAAAGGTTACTTTTTAAATATACATTAATATTTTAAGTAGGCCTTCATGGACCCCCTAAAACTAGTTCGCGTACCCCCAAGGTGTCCATGGACCCCAGTTTAAGAACCACTGGTTTAGATGAAAACACAGCAGAACGTGCATTAGTGAAATACTTGCGGCTGAACAATAAATTTACATTCCTTTTTAATTCCTTCCCAAGCCATTATTGCTGTAAAATTAAATATAGTGACACAAATGAGACTAAATCTATATTTTTTAAATTGGTCTGTGGCCCACCTTAAATGTTCTTATGGCCCACCAGTGAGCCATGGCCCACTGGTTGAGAACCGCTGGATTAGACCTACCTAAGTGAACTTGGGTTAGTATTTTTAAATGACTAAACTTGACTTATGTATTTTGAGAAAAATGACCTAAATGGACTTGAGAACAATTTAATTAAAAATAGAACGGTTTTACACTGACTGTAATAAGACTTCATTTCACTTTAACATTTTTGGACCGACTTCAGCAGATTTAAGTCTATTTGTATTGTAAGGTAAATTTATGACGTCATTTCTAAACTTTTTTGGCCTAGCGTGGTCCGCGCGAGTCCCAAACAAATTTAAGGGGCCCGTGGTAAAAAAAAGTTTAAGAACCCCTGATTTATGACAAACCCCCGAACAACGCTGAGTATTGTAGGACACTGAACATAGAATAAATAAAACACTATTTGAAGACTTTTGCAAAAGCAGAGGGATTTTCAACATTTTAATACGCAAAAAACGCCAATCAATTCAAAGACTAGGCTATCATAGAAAATTAAAAGAATCGTTCTATTAAAAAGTAATAATGTTCTTTCTACTTTTTACTTGGTCATAAGGTGGACCTGCGGTTTTCACTTGGTCATAAGAGCTAAATTATGCCGATTTCCGAGAAATTCTAGATAAAACCAAAATGCATCGAACGTAGACGTATAACAACCCTGAGTATTTTAGAGGCACCGACCCCTGCAATAAATTTGTGGCTTATAGAGACTTTACAGGACAGGGACTTTACATTGGACTGCTTTACATTAGTTGTAGTTTTATTTATTTTGTTTTGTGTTTCTCTTTCTTATTTTAAATTACCCGACGATTAAGAAACGCATCGAAGCCCGTTCTACTTTTTCTAATCGATATGCATGATGACGATTTGTGCAAAATAACCTCAATATTAAACATTTATTTAAAAGGTTTACACAATGTTGCTATGTTGTGTTTCGACTTTAACAATTTGTCTGTGTGTCACTCTTGGCCCTTTTTTTACCCCCACTCCCTCCCCCTCAAAAAATCATAATAAACCAGTACAAAAGAAAAACTTGTTTTATTCGTGTCAAAACAAGGTTAAATAGCGGCGAGTCAACTAGACACAACTTATCTACTACTGCATTCGTTGGAATGTCGTCAAAAGTGATGAAATTTAGTATTTAACAGAGGCCAATAGTTTGAAACGT
The DNA here is from genome assembly GCF_963924565.1 of Ascidiella aspersa. Lineage (NCBI taxonomy): Eukaryota > Metazoa > Chordata > Ascidiacea > Phlebobranchia > Ascidiidae > Ascidiella > Ascidiella aspersa. The sequence continues at coordinate 35,945,694 of NC_139449.1, read as the reverse complement.
GTTACATCAAATATATAATATTATTTATATCGTACACCCAACAAATCAAATTACTGGGTTATCGAATTACGCGTCTTTTAAATATTTCAAGTGTAATAATCAGGAAGAAAGAGTTCTATAAAACATTTAACTAGATTTTTTTTAAATTTAAAAAATTGTGTCCAAACTATAATCTATACTATTTGAAGGAACATATACAACAAGCAGCTAAAAAAACTACATGGCAATAATTGAAAACGCCCAAAACGATTGGGTTTGTCAAGAATAACAAAATATACAGGTCAAAAATAGCAAACAGTTTGGCGAGGTTTGATAACGTTAGGCCTTTGTTACTACAATGTGACTTAATGGCAGCCTTTGTCTTGTAAGAGCGATCTCTATATGTATGTTCATTCGAATTCGAATTAAGGAACTGATGATGCCACTTGGCGAAATATATTTTCCTTTTAAACAAAACGTCTGATCCTGTTTTTACTCGTGTTTTTAACTGTATGTTTTACTTGTTAATATACGCGTCAGCGGAGCAGTGATCGACTGGCTAAAACCTGCTGCCGATGGTTTTGGGTTCTATAAAGATACACCCTATTGCTATATGTATGTTATTATAACGGAAGATGTCCGATAATATCGGATCGGGTGTGACATTTCGTCCGATATTGGCGGTGCGTGAATCCTTAACTGAACTCATTTTCTAATTTTAGCGATAGTTATATAAACCCAGCATTTGTTACCTTCAAAAGAAACCTTTTCAAACGATAGCTGGGAAACAGTCAAATATAATTAGTTTTGAAGCTAATCTTGACATAACAACTTAAAACATGACATTTGCAAGGTTGATCTGAATGATTTAGCTTATTGAAATCGATCGATACAAAAGTGATGGTATCGGTGCCGGTTCTATGCTAAACTCATTTTCTTATTTTAGCGATGGTTTGCGACTAAAGCCGCGTTTTCACCTCAAAAGGGAAATTTTTTAGAACATAGCTGAGAAATAGTCAAATAAAATTGGCTTTAAAGCAATTTTTGGCGTAACAACCTCAATCATGACATTTGCAAGGTTGATCTCAATGATTTAGCTTACTTGGTCACAGTAATGAGCAATGACATCATCTGATACCGTATCATGCAGCAAAGCTTTTCGTTCAAAATAATGGGTATTAGTATCGATATAAAACAAACCGGACATCCCTATTTACAATCCTTTGTTACGTCACAACACGGGCAGTTTTTTAAACGTAAACAAAACGCCTGGTCAGTCGAAGTGCACCTGGTGCGCATGCGCACTGCCCTCCCGCACATACCACGTCATAGGCAGCCCGGAAATAGACCCCCTCGCGGGACCCCTGGGTCCCACCGGGGAAATCCCCGTGGCACTAACGTCACCCGCCCTGGAAAAGGACGGCACGTATTGTGACGTCACCGCGAATCTGGGCGAGCGCAAAGACGTCATAGATGCGACTGTGACGTCAGTATTAGCGTCGGTTGGTTGTTTTTGTTGAAGTCGGATCGCTGAAACAGCTTTTCGCCATTTTAACAAAGCATTGGATGGCGCTAAAGAGTCAACAACCTCCATTTGGGGTTTGGGGGTAAAATTGCCCCCCATTCGTGAGCTTTTCGGGGTTTGTGGAAGAAACCCGCTGACGGATTTCAGCGAGAACGGCGAAAACCCGATTGTGACGTCATTTTCTCGAATGTTGCTGACGTCAGAAGGAATTTCGCGCTCCAGATCCGATTCGATTGTGTCGTCATAGAACAATCCGTCGGCCGCCTTCTCGTAACAATCGCCGGCCCGTTGTTGCGTCACAGAGAAGACCGAGGAATCGTCGCTGGCGCCGACGCGACGCGAGCCCCGAGAAGAGGGACTTCCCCGGCGCCGTTCGGGGGGTAATTGGGAGCTGGAGGGGAGAGAGTGGCCCAAGGAGGTCCGCTTTGGTTGCTGAGCGGGAACAAGTATTCAAATGAAAGAACAAAAATTTAAATAATGTGTTTTTAATTATACTTAATAACGTTTTTTAATAAAAAACAGCACATATAAAAAAATCAACTTAAAAGGTTTATTACATTCAAAAAGAAATAAAAACCAAAAACATTGGAATATATTGCCCCTCAAAATGATACTTTTTTTAAGATTTGTCATGCAACGTGAATGAATTTAATTATTTTTTTGACACCGATTGGCGGATTGTGGGGTTAAAACATAATTAAATTCATATTTTTTAATGTGCATCCAAAATTGCTTGATATGTTAGAGTCAAAACGGTTTTCGGATTTAGTGCAAGTCAAGTCATTTGTCTAAATACCTTTTATTTATTAAATTTGCACATCAGACTTAAGTTGAAAAAAAGAGTATCTTTAAAAAAAAAAAAAAATTTAAAAAAATAGAAACTTGTTGCTTTGTTTTTTTCGGTAATCTGAAGCTAAAACATAAGAACGAAGTTTGAATGATTCCGGATCTCAGTGCTTAATTTTTGCTTTCACATACATCTTCAGCTAGGTTCTTAGGTAACCTGAAGCTAAAGCCTTACAACGAAGTTTGATGAAGGGAGTGCAATTAATAATTTTCAAGTAACTTGAAATTACAAAGACAAGTTTTCGCTTCTACTTTACTGCTATCTTCTATGGTGTCTGCATATGCAGAGGAGCGGCAGCATAATTAAAATTTATAGATAGTGTAGCTTTTGTTGTAATTGGAGGAAATTTATTAATCACATTGTAAAAAATGGAACTTTAAAATGTTGAGGTAAAACATGTAAAACCAAATAAACCTTAAATAATTAGAGCCTTAAGTATCAAATAATCATCTAATTAAAAATAGCTTTGAGCAAATTCAATGGTAAACATTTTATTGCTGTTTGGCATCAGTTAATATTAGCGATTTACTTCCAAGTAAAAACCAACTTACCAGGAAACTGAAGCAGTTCACTTTCTCCCAACATCGACGAGGAAATGTGGAAGAATCTTGTTTCTCTGAAAAAAAAAATAATAATGAAATAAAATACAGGAATATTTTATCAATGTTTGCTTTTTCTGTAGGCCTAATAATAGAAAAGAACTGAATGAAGTAAAGTATTATTTTTTAATTTACCATTACCACAGTTCATCACATAGCTAGATTTAAACGCTTTCTAACTAATATAAAACAACAAAGTTAAATTTGCAAAAAAAACATGGCAAGCACGCAATAATATCAAGAAAGAAAAAACAACCAATTGTTTTTATATAAGAGCAACCTGTAGCAGTAAACATGACATACACTAACACAGCATGAAATCTGCTTTGATTTAGTCAAAGTTTTTAAAGAGGTAAACAATAAAATTACATTTAAGATTTACATTTTATAATTGCATTCTCAACTTTCGTTAAAAATACGCAAATAACTTTTTTGGTTTCTGTATTTTGTGGAAAGTATGGAAAGTGCAACCGTAAGTTTTTCAACATTTACAACCTGCACCCCCCAAAATAAATATGCCTCTGATTTTTTGATGTAGATTAAGCAAGCGGGCTGAACTTTGTTTTTTGTTGAACACGGTCACCCCGATTTTTTTAGCTGTTTTTTCGGTAAACATTTTTTTTAACCTCTTTCTTGAATAATTTTATTCAAACACCTTTCAGGCTAAAACAGGATTGTTCGAGGAGCATAGTGTTCCTTAAACTCACCGTATTCATCCGCATATCCCTCTTCACCTTTATTCCTCCGCATATAAACCCTCCTCCCTAAGTAAGCGACAACCAACAAGCATCCGAGCAGCGCAATCCCGAGCACCAGGATCCACCACCAGCCCACAGAATCTGGGGATTCCCCGGCAACCTGGAGCGATTTTCGCGCCGAAAAAGTCCCGGATGCTCGACACGAGGTGGCGCTAGAGTCGCATATTCCTCTCGAATTGGGGTGTTCCCCGCAAACGGCCACACCCACACAGCTTGAATCGCTTGAAAAACCGCTGGGAACCGCGCTCTCATCGGATAAGACGTTTGCGCGGAAGGCGACGCTCAGCTCATCCAGTTCCCGCTCAAGGTTGAGCAAGGTCACCGCTAGGGTGCGGTTGTCGCGCCACGTGGCCGAGTAGTTGGTGGCAGAGGTTGAACCCAAGGTCAACACACGGTTCAGCTGCTCTTTGTCGCCCACTGGCGGTTGGTCGGTGTCGCGGTCGAAGACAATGACGATGACGTCACCGGTTGTGATGACGTCGATCGAAGAGTTGCTGGACTCGATTGTGACGTTTACAACGGCGGGTGTTATGGAATTGTCTTTGGCCTGTAACGATTATTTTAGATAAAAAGTGAAATGGGAAACAAAGATACAAAAACTTTCACTTCATGCTTCAAACTCAGAATTTCTAAGGTTGTGAAATGATTCCATATTAATTAAATAGTTATTAAAAACTTATGGATCTGATCCGATACTGAAGTCTTCATCAGTCTACCGGAATTTATTTATAACACAAAGGCTTATACTAATTGATTCATATATTAATTCGAACGAATAGAAAACAATGTTATTGGAACAATTTTTTTATAGACACACCCCACTTAAGCGGCAAGTTTTTAAGAATATTTGTAAGTATTCAAATAAAACTGTAAAACAATTGATATATTTTTGACATCATTTCCTAAACAGAAAACTTAACTGGACAATCAATAAATTTAAAACCTAGGCGAATACTTTTTGATAAAACATAAGATTTTGATACGCAGTCTCAATAACACGCAGTTCAACTCAATAACAAGACTTTGTGGCAACCCTAGTAATACATTAATATTGGACTTTTTATTTTTTTTAGAAAATAAACGGAATCTATTCTGAACTTAATCGGGTAACGACTCTGATTCAAAAATATCGAACAACCGTGACAGACACTGTACCTTTTCCTAAAATTTTATCAATAAACGAAATCCACTTCCACCTACAACCAGCAATAAAATGCTCCCCGGCTCATAAAAGGTTGGAAAGCCCTTGCTTAATTAGAACAGGGGTTCTAAACTGGGGTCCATGTACCCCTTGGGGGTCCGTGAACTAGTTTTAGGGGGTCCATAAAGGCCTAATTGAAATGTTAATGTATATTTAAAAGCAATTTTTCAAAGAAAAGTAATGAAAAATAAAACGGTTTTGTACTGAATGTATTTCGACTCTTTCACTTTCACTTTTTTTTGGACCGAAATCAGCAGAATTCTGAAGCCTATTTGTCTTGTGACGTCAATTTATTCAATTTATGACGTTATCTCTAAATATTTATTGTGACGACATCTCTAAATATTTATTGTCTACAAAGGTCCACGCGAAGCAAAAATAAAATTTTGGGGTCCACGGTAAAAAAAGTTTAGAACCCCTGAATTAGAAGATTTTAATAACTGGTTATCGCTTTGTAGAAAAAGTGTTCAAAAGATACAACAAATCTTCTTCAACTTACAACCAGTAGTAAGCTTTCGTTGGCCAGATTGCTCGCCGCGTAATCGCTGTACAATCGCGACTCCACGCCGGTGTCTTGCGACACCACATCAATGACCTCTTCAAGGTCAAACGCTCCGCTGATCCCGGCAGCGACATCTAGCGAGCGGTAGGTGCGTGGGAATTGAGAGGACGTGTCCAGGAAGAGTTTGGTGACCGTGGGAACGTCGGACCCGGAAGTAAGCGAGAGATCCCACTCTGAAACGACCTGGTTCTCGCATTTTGCAAGGGAAGTCTCAAGTTGGGGTAATGCGCTCAGAAGAGATGGACCTTGATGAGAAAATGGAAATGTTTTAAAGTCGTATACAAATAACTTTATTGAACTATATTATAAAGTAAAATGGTATATATATGTGTCAGGGTTAGGATTTTGCACTAGCTAGCTCGCCAATGCAGGTACAAGTCGTTCTGGGCTCGCCCGGCTGGCTAGTGCCCTTAAACAAAAATGAGTTGTTGTTATCAGACCTACTGGACTTTATTTGCGACAAGTTATGTGAAATGGCAAAGACTTTAAAAAATGCACAGACTTTAAAATGGCCAATTATTGCGTACATCAGCAACGCATACACGCAACGAAGTCGCACGTGGTAAAAAGTCGTACGTATCGATAGTCTGGTTAGCAACGTACGTCGGTCATAGGAGGACTACGTATTTATACCAGACGAAATAGAAAAGCTGGTTAAATTATTGAAAAAAACAATTTGGTTGGACAAAATTTGCGTGCGGCGTGTCAACATTTTGGCAAGTGTTATTTCATTCGGGATTGCTGAAACGATACTCGCCCGACAGGCCAGAAAAATTTTAATTAATACAAACCATTTTTGTATATATACTTTAAAGTATGATTTTTAGGAATATTTATGTTGATATTCAATTTAAATCGAGACAGATCTTCATAAAATCGATAGCGGAGTTCAGAGGTTTCACAACTAGAACTAACTTTTCTCTAAACATGTGTCAATTCATCGTGGATTTATATCAATTTAAAATACTTTATTAAAATGTTCCCTTCATAAAAAAATCAAGATCGCGCTTCTGGACCCATGTATTGGGTTGTAAGGGTCATTTACATTCTACAAAATTTGGTTAAAAGCGATTTTACTAAGTTATGAAGGCAGTCGCGCTTTTTTTTTATGTTTCACTTCCCTGTTTTACAACACCTAACATGCGTATAACTTACAAAATAACAATTACCATTAACTATTCTGTAGTAAACTATATAATACCTAAAAATGTGTTGATTTTTTTCTCCAAAGTTTCTCACAAAATTAAAATTGCATTAAACCATGAAAAAAATTATAGTTTTCCTGAAAACTCACCGAATAGTTGGTTCAGTGGTTTGTCGCAGAGACTGTTAATCTGGGTTTGGCTCAACGCCGGACGAAGGGAAATCACTGTTGACGTCACGTTGCTGACGTAACTCACTCCGTCGGTGACGTCAGAGTTTTCGACAACGACGCTGGAAACTGTGGGTACCTGAAAAGTGAGACAAAAAGGTGAAAGTGTGTTTCTGTAATGTTTCTATTTTTTTCCGCCATCCCGTCCTTACTTCTGAGTTAATCCGGTTTTCAAAGGCTGCAACTTGGAAAATTATCGTTATTTTTTCTAATAAAATTGAATTGCGAATTGACGCTTTGGTGAAATATATACCCAAGCTTCAAAACTAGTTTTAATGGACAATGTAAGTCCAATAATTTCGGTTTTGGGCCGATTACTGCTTTCAGGACGAGGAAAAGATGATTTTTCGAACCGGTTTTGTGTCGGTGCAGAAACGACGCACTATTAATAAAGGAATTTTATTCATAGTTACTATTTTTAATTGGAAAGATACTGTTGTTTAAAAAGCAAAAAATCGATTAGCAAAACTTTAAACCGGTTATTGCTTGGAGAATTAGTTCTTAAGATTATTACCTAGAAGTCTAGAACTAATTGCGTTTGAGATAACAATAAAAAATAAAACAAGGCCAATAAAGACTGAAAACAAGTAAAACATGAACGACAAACTGAATGTATATGAAAATGCATCGCTTCACTTTGTGAATGGATGACGACAATGACTCTAAAAGAAAGTATACAATGTTCAAATGATTCGACTTTGATTTATGAGGAAAGTCTGAAGATTATTAGCTCCAGGTACAAACACTTACGTTCAATCCCCAATTTCCCTCCAAAGGTGGCGAGTTTCCGCTGGAGGCGCCAGACAGCCCGGTGGAGTCCCGGATGCAGTAGCGTTGTGCGGCATCTAGCGGATTGGGGGCGGCGGAACAGGCGGCGCGGGCCCGGGGCACCAGGAACCAGGAACCAACCTGCGATTTGTACCACGATATAAATTACTTGTTATTCGGAAATTTTTGGAACCTAGGTCTGCCGCCGAGGGTTCACTTATTCGCGTTAACATAATGAATTTTCTTCAGTATTCGTTTTTATGTTTAATTATTATTGATTTAACGACAATCAGGTGGCAGTCTTACGTATGAAGAAAACCTTTTGTCGCGACACCAATTACAACGAGTAACAAACGGTTTTAAGGAACAACACGTAATAAATCAATATTGGAAACTGGGGCGAATTTACATCAAAATATACAAGAAGCTAACAAAAAAGTGATGCTCAGCGTAAAAATAAACTGAGAGATTCCGAGAAATGTTAAACAAGATTTTCGAAGAGAATATGATTCAACAAACGAGCAGAAGACAAGGAAAATAACTTAAACGGTGACCAACAGAGAACAAATTGCCCGAATCAAAACGGACCTTTCGATGGTTAAAAGTGGACACTTTTAAAACAAATGCATCCGGTGTTGAACAGGTTGTAAATACTCTTTTACTTGCTCGAGTTTTAATACTCGCAAATGCTTTTTTTTACCGCTGGTAAATTCCTTTTTTTATTAGGCAATCTCGCCGCTTCCTTAGGATGCATTTGAACTAAGATTTCAGTTGCATATTTGCGCAGTTCTGTTGCATATTTGCAGTTGCAAATTTGAACGATAACCTCAGCTTTCCTAATATTGCTTGTTTTAGACGCCCAGTTATGACAGAACTATGTGATTTTATTTCAGTATAACACCTAGTCTACTTCGGTATTTTTTTGTTTAATTCAGTGACGGACGCACTTTTTATTTTTTGAGACGTTTTTCGGTATATTTTATTCCTTTACGGAGTATGTTAATTACGAAAAAAAATATCCTGGCAAAACTAAAAACAAAACACACCAAAATATAACAAAAATTATTAAAACCGCAACTGAAAAAAACCCTAAAAAAACACTGTCCCTAATTCTTGCACTCTAAACACCAGGAAAAAAACTAGAGTCTATTCCTCTACTCGCTGTTGCGCGGGCATCCTTCTTTGAGTAAAAATATACCGAAAAAACCCCAAAAATAACCCTGGCAAAGCTAAAGACACCAAAATATACCCAACAAAATTCTTTAACATGTAACTGAAAAAAAAATACCTTGGTAAAACTAAAAACAAAACACACAACAAAAAATATACAAAAAATTCTTTAAACTGCAACTGAAAAAAAATCCCAAAAAACAATGACCCTAATTTTTGAACTCCAAATCCAAGAAAAAACAACCAAAGTTCACACCTCTACTCTTTGTTGCGGGTATCCTTCATTAAGTATGGTCACCACGAACTCTCTGGCCGATTCCCAACGTCCGCTGTATCCGAGTAACTCGCGAGTAGGGGCGAGTTCAAACGCGAACAACTCGTCCACCTCGTCACGCGTCAGCAGCTTTCCCGCCGAAACCACCGGGTCGGTGACGTCATAATGGCCGAAGGGCGGCATGTTTGTGTCGTCACTGAAGGTGACGCGAATTTCGTCGCCGCTCGAAATTTTGGCGTCGGTGGGAAGGTCTGGAATTGTTGTAGTTTAAGTTTAAAAACTACTTGGTTACACTATGTACGGATTTGTAATGTAGCTTAATAATAAATTTCAAAGCCAAAAAGGTCGAGTAGATCGAGAGCATCTTGATTAAGACGTTTCGATACGAACTTGTATCATCTTCAGTTATCATCTTCAAAAACGACCTCCTTAAACAATTATCAAGTTAATCAAGTTTGAAACAAATTTTTATATGCGGCCCACGAACTCCAATCTTCACAGTTGTCCGGCCCTTTATGAAGGAGTTGACCCCGTTTTTTTTTCTTTTGAAAAAAAGTTTGGAAATCCCTGCTTTAAAAAAACATCTGACCCTGTCTTTTCTATCGGGCAGCTAAAAAATGTGCTTCTTTATATACAAGTCAGTGAAGTAGTATTTGACTTAACTAGATATGAGAAAATGCCAATGATTTTTAATACCGTGAAATTTACATTTTCTTAAATCAAACATTAGAGCTCCCATGCTTCAGTTTATTTCATTGTCCATGTACAGAAGTAAAACTAACAAAGCAGGACAAAATAGGACGCAAAGGTTATGATATGCAAGTTTTTGATTCATAGATCGCTTTGCCGATAAAATTTAGAATATTTTCTATTTTAAACATTTGTTATTTCGATAAAGAATCTTACAACGTTAAAACACTTTGTTTAAACGTTGATTGGCGGATGTGGTTCTAGAAACCTATTCACATAAAAAAATTCCTGTAACGTAAAACCACATTTCGACCCACAATTCATTACGTCACAATCTCACCATTGTCGGGTCGACAATAGGGCGACGCGAGAATCCTCGTGACGCTCGGTGCAATCGGAGGAGCGCTAGTGGTCGGCGCGGAAGTGGATGAGACGTACGTATTGTTCCCGACCAAATCCACGCTCGTAATAACAGTATTCGAGACGGCACCGCCCAGGTCGACAACGTGGAGGCTGATTTGCCGCTGAACGGAGCTGGTGCGGAACGCCGGGTTGTTGTACGTTACACGACTGATGACGTCATCGTAATCGGACGCCGTGACGTCACTGTTCGTGACGCTGAAGGTGAGAGTGCGCGTGGCGACGTTGTAGTTGGAATTGGTTCTCAGAAGCTGGAATAATCGAAGGTGGTGTTTAGGCACATATTGTGTAACGTAATTAGTAAGCGATTATTAACCTGGGAGTAATTGCTGCAAAATGGTAATTTGTTTTTTCGGCGTGTAACAAAATTGCTATCAGAAGCTGGAATAATAAAGGTGGTTAATGAAAAATTGGTTGGTTCTTTAAAGTGTCGAATGTGAAGTGCAATTTAATGGTGGATCTTTACTTGAAAAAAATAGCATATATATATTTTGGGCGTAATGGCTGGGTTGTAGTAAGGCCTATAATAAATATCAAAGGCCGGCCTATGTAGAAAATTACTGAAGTTCATTCGAAACGTTCACAAAATGCTTCCTACCGTATGCACACGAAATCCCGGATACGTCTTACTACAACCTCCAGTCACAATCTTAAGATTTATTGAAATCATCAGCAGAATGCTACCTAGTTCTATACGGGCTTTGATATTCATTCTACGTCTACAATATATACTATATTTATTTTAAGTTACAATAAATTATTTAAAGTTTAATAAATTGATGAAAATGGCCAATTCGGTCCCATCTTGATTAAACGATAAACAGAATTAAACTTTTGCTCTACTGCATATCTTTATTTAAATTGCCTTCACAATGATTCGTGCAAAATAGCTTATCTCACCTTTGTGGAGATGAGCGAATCGGTGTGAACCAGAACCTTCTCCACGACATCCGGGACACTTAGGCTCTCGGTTGCATCAGCTGACGAGTCGATTGTGATGTGAACATTCGACGGTGCCGCGTCATCAGGGTCGCTTGTGACGACATAGAGCGTGCTTGGGTAGATTGTGATGCTTGTGGCATCTAAAGAATGTTTGGGGGTAGTTATAACTGAGAGTTGGAAGTTATAGGTATGTCGCTTTACGACCAAGAATATGAAGTTTTATGAATACGAATATTTTATACAATATATCGGGTAAGACTTAGGTGAACTTAAGTGTTTTCAAAATGGCTTCACTTGAGTTGTTTCGGTAAAATGACTTGCTTAACTTAAGCACTTTGAACCAATGACTTGACTTAAGTCAATGAATCAAATGACTTGGGTTGAAATTAAGTGTTTATATTTAACACATAACGTTTTTTGCTTGGCCAACAAATTACATTCGGTTTGTCTACCTATTTACTTATACAACTCTTAATTTGCATATTAACGTTGCACGATGTGAAACACAGTAAACTTAACACTAGATGTTAACTCAGTCAGTGATAAAAATTAAATCAAAGGACAAACGTTTTGGTGATTTTTAAAGAAACCCTATATAATAATTTTATAATAATATATGGGCTGAAATTAGGCGATACCGGTGTATCGGTAGGAGTGTAATATCGGCCGGTATTATCGGTAAATTGGTATATATCGGCCTCTAATTTACTAGCTACCTGGAACCATTGTGATTGTCTTGGCCGTTCTACTGCCATTAAGCTCAGTACTACACTTAAAATGACCAAAGATAATTTTACTTAGGTTATTAGGCCAAAGTTCGGATTAGCTCGAAGATTCATCAAGATCAGTCGTTACCCTAATATTTAAATTAAACTTTCAATGTAGAAATTGCTGTATTGGATGACATTGATGCCTAAATACTTATATTAATTTGGAATCAGATCAGTACCGATACCACCCCTAGTATCGGATGAGTACCGATACCACCCCTAGTATCGGACGAGTACCGATACTACCACTTGGTATCGTGTAGCGGCTCCGATCCGATATTATCGAACATCCCTATTTATTAATAAATTTAAATCGCTCTTCTGGTGTAAACGAAGTATAAACCGACGTTTCGGCAGCAGATACCAGCTGACCTCATCAGGGTTAATAATTAAAACGAGAGTGCGTTAGCCATCTTATATACTAAGAACTAAAAAATTTGAAAAAACGTAGATTAAAATTAATAATTCTAGACGTCGCTGAAGTATGCGATAAGCTGTGACGTCTAGAATTAGTAATTTTAATCTACGTTTTTTCAAATTTTTTACTTCTTAGTATATAAGATGGCTAACGCACTCTCGTTTTAATTATTAACCCTGATGAGGTCAGCTGGTATCTGCTGCCGAAACGTCGGTTTATACTTCGTTTACACCAGAAGAGCGATTTAAATTTATTGATATGTTGCCCGGTGGAGCTAACTCTATCCCTATTTATTCTTCAACTGTTACCTGGAACCATTGTGATTGTGTTCGCCGTTGAGCTGTCATTAAGCTGAATACTCGGCGCAGAATTCACAGCAACCACTTCCAAATTGCGCAAGAACGCATCGGAAGCGATCCCGTTTGTCCCTCTAGCGGTGAGCGACAGGATTCTCGCGCCACCGCTAGAAGTCGCTGTTGGGTTGGCCGAAGTGTGAACGTAAGTGACGCTTCGTGCAATGGATTGTGACTGAAACGCGTTGAAAGTTCCGGAAAAGTTTACAGATGTTTGCTGAGTATTCCAAGTTACTGTTGCGCCGGTTTGGGAAATTATGTCAGCTTCCGTTTCGTAACCGTCCGCTGATCCGATCCGCAGCATTTCGTAGCTCTCATCCGCTGCGTTGCTTAGTGAGATTTGAATGAGGTCGAAGGAAACCGTATGAGAGGAAGTTACAGTTACGTCCGGGAAAATACCGAGCTCTGATCCGCCTTCGGTAAAAGTTAAATCGCCTAAAAAGCAACAAAAAATAATTGTTTAATTTTAAATTTAAATTTTTAATTATTTATTCATTAATATTAAGAAGCTGTTAATGCCAAATACTGTATTTAAAGTTAAATGTTTTGTAAAATTTTAGTCGACTTGAAAGATTGTTAAAATATTCCTAATTTGAGCTGCATTGCAAGGTTACATTTGCTTAAAATGCATGTTGGCTTCAGCTTTCGGCAAATTGTAAACCCTTGAAGACAAAACAAGACTGACTCTGATTATACCTCAAAACTTTCTGAGGATGATTTGCTTTTTATTTGCAGGGACATCGTTTCATTGTAAAGGCGAGGCGACACTTTTCAAAATGACGTGTAAAAAACATTCCCGAAAGCATTTTACCCAATTATCGCTCAAATTCAATAAAAGTGAGGAAAAAAACATGTCAAATATTTTTAAACACACGACAAAAAGATTTTAAAAAAATCAGCTCCATTGAACAAAGCATATATCCTTAAATGCGATAAGAGCGAAACGATCACTATTTATTATATTTTTCCACAATACAAACGTTGGCTTCACCTATAACTAATTGTAAGGTTATAGTAAAAAAAAGTACTAAAATGTTCGTTATCGATTCATTCGACAAAAAAAACCTGAAGATGTCTGTTTTTTTGCACGACGAAATGTATATTTATGTTAGTTTTAGAAAATAATTTATGTTGAAAAAAAAACGCTTCAAAATTTAAATAATTCGAAGCAGCCGCTCTTTACAAGAAAAAGTAATCGAGCGAATAATATTTTAGTAAACCTGATAACTTAGGAATTTTTTAGAAAAAAACAACAACCAAAAAACACGATTTAAATTTCCAAATTACTAACCTTGGCTTCCGCTAATTTCAGGTTGATTTGCAGCCTTGGTTACGCTCACAACGATGGATGTCTGTTGCACACTGATTGATGTCGATGACGCAATGTTGACGTCATAACTTCCGGAGGTAAATCCCCCGGATCCGTCCCAGGCCTTGACCATGATGTGCGGGGCAACAGCGCCGGTTAGCGGCAGGAGTTGAACGAATCTGAAAATAATAAAAATAAATAAATTTCGGTGAAGTTTTAAAACAACTAGTGAAAACGCGTAGGTTTAAACAAACAACAATTTTGCATTTTTTCTTGTTATATTGTAAAGATAAATCGATATATGGGTTTGCAGATAATATCGACTAAAATTTTGCCTCTACCGATATATCGGTATCGGCAAATTTAGCCGATATTTTGACCGATATTTACTAAGAAATATGAATTAGTTTTTCCTGAAAATTAAACAAATTTCATATTTGAAAACGTGAAAAATCGGGCATCGGTCCGAAAAAGATATTTCGGTCGATCTCAACTAATTTGTGTTCAAACGCACTTTACACCAAAGTAAGATTTTTATACTGGAGCAAATTTTTGGCTTAACATGAAAACAATACTTTTAACGTTTCAATTTCTCCTATTTTGAATGTTTAGACATAGTAATGACGTCATTGGTATCGGGTCAATCGAGTTTGGGATTCGATACTTTTAGTTTAAAATATCGGAATTGGAATAAAATATAAAGTATCGGACATCCACATCGCCTGAATTATATAATCGAAGAAGTTTTGTTTTTCATAACATGCGCACTCGACCAGATGACCTCAAGGTATATTAGCTGTTGTGTGTTTTTATGATATTTTCCAAATTTTTTTCCAATGTTTTTTTTTCAGTTTTATTGTCATCTTTGAATTTTTTCTGTTACCTTTTTCTATTAAATTTTTTTTATGATCTTTTTTTTCCATTTTTGCAAAAATGCACAAAAATAAATTGAACTTGAACTAACTTATCCGAGTCAACTCACTTCAATCTGCAAGTCGAGTCGAGGAGAGTTGCCCTCGTACTTGTTGGTCGCACGTACTCACTGTACCCGGCTCCTCCAGCAAACACGAACGCGTACCAACTACTCGACACCGACTCGCACTTGTACTCAAACTCGCCGATCGTACTCGACTCGGCTTCGATCACAGCGAGTCCGGGTAGATCGGTAGGGTCGTCATCGCTACGATTTAAACAAAAATAAAAAAGTTAACTCTTTGGTTTTAAAGTGATCTACAGGAGTGTTTATCATTTTGAACGATTCGAATAAATCTTTATTTATTTTCAACATCTGAATAAAGATTTATTAGACACGTTTATAATGATATCTACTTCTGTATGGGCTTTGGTATTCTTACTAGGTCTAACTATAACCTTCAAACCTATATGCTCCAAAGATCTATTTGATGTTGATTGAAAAAGGCAACTTATTTTGTGTTAACGTTGAACTTTTTTTCTAGAAGTTAATTTATTTGTGTAAAAGTGATCATCTATTTGGTAAAGTGGTGTCCGTTTAATCATCTTTTTGTGTAAAAGTACAGTTCTTAGAGCCAGGGATGCAGAGTCGGGACTCGACGGAGTCGGTTTGTTTTGCTGGAATCGGACTCGGGACTCGGGTAAGACTACGTAAAACTGAGTCCCAGTCTGACGTGCGCATGCGCAGTACCAACTTTCGAAACTGATAAGACTCAAACTATAATGTGTTGAAAAGAATATGATGGAATATTTCCAACCATGTATTGTGGTTGGGTAACTTATAGGACACCCCTATAAGTGGATTGCTGATTAACCACCGCATTAAGTTATGTAAATAGGTGAAGTACACTCTGTAAAGCCGAGTCGGAATCGGGAGCTGGACTCGGGTTCATTTTTCAGCAGGAGTCCGACTCGGATTTAACTTTCAAGCCGAAATCGGACTTGGGTTATTTCCAACCGACTTCGCAGCTCTGCTTTAGAGTACTGTGGCGTGGAATCAATGAGCTAAACCCCTCAGCAATCAATTACTTGAAGTAAGCGGCCATCAACTCTCCAATCAAGGTTCCGTCCAAGTTTTGTTGCTCGGCGTTCTCGTAAAACGGGAATGTGACGTCAGCAGAGGGCAAGGTCAAGGTCGGCTGGTCGTTGACGTTTTCGATCGTCACGGTGCCGGTCACTTCTGATTGGCTGAACGCACCATCCGACAAGTATGACGTATCAACCTAAAAACACAAAATAAAATTAAGTTGGTTGTAATAAAATGAAAATTGTTTAAGATAAGGCGTGTATGTTTTGAATTTAAACAGTAAAATTATAACCAAACGACGATGCTTATTTTTTATATAAAGTATATTTGAATAAGACGATGTAGTATTTAAGGGTACTAAGGTAAGGCACAAGAATAGTTTTTAGCAATATATAATTATTCACAAAAAACAAAAGCTATCAAAAAAGAAAAAGACACTACAAATATTTCGGACACTAACAGGCAAAACCCTACAATAGATTTTACAATAACTTTCATAAAAAAAATCAGAAAGTTTAGATAAACACAAAAAAAGGATTCATTTATTTTAATTTTATTTTTTTAAATATTAATTTTTTTTAAATAAACGCCAAATTTCCATAACCACAAAACAGTAATAAAAGAAAAAGAAAAAATAATTAAATTAGGTATTAACAATAAATGCTCAAAAATGAAGTAAAAAGACCCACAAAACTTACCCCAGTTTGCCCCACCGATCCACTCGTAAAATCCCAGCACTTGTACTTTATATCCACGGCGGCGTAGAAATTGGAGGCTGGCACGAATCTAACAGCGTAAGACGCTACGTCACCATTTGCTCCCAAAAGCACCCCTTGCACCCCCAAAACCTGCCAATTTGCACCCCCGTCCACAGTAAACTGCCAAACGCCGTTGGTAGCGTCCACTGACGTCACAGCAACTCCGAGGTTTAGCAGTGTGACGTCATAAGGAAAGTCGACGTCATCGCAGGCTTGGAGAAAAGTGGAAAGGGGTACACCAGTAGGGGGGGTCGAGTCTTCCGAAAATGTCCCCAGTTGAACGGTGCTTGTTGTAGCTTGTGGTGCGTCGTTGATAGGTTGTATCACCACTTGGACGGTGCCCATGTCGGGTCCGAAGGCGCCATTTTGTGTCCAAGTCGCGTTGGCAAAGTCGCCGTGAGACAGGCTCTGTGATGTACCTGTTGATATAGTGCAAGGGTTGTTGAACGGTTTTGAACAAATACCTCTAAACGCTATTGTTGGCTTGCCTGCGTTAAAGGTTCACGGCTGCGAAGTCGGACTCAGGACTTGGGAATCGAGTAAAACTACCTGATCAGGGCTGCCAAGTCGAACTCGAAGTAGGGACTAGACGGAGTCGGTTTAATTAAACTACGTAAGACTGACCAAGTCCCGAGTCCCACGTGCGCAGTAGCAAATTTCGAAACTTATATGGCCGCAAACTTCAAATTGTAAAATTGGATTAGCATACGGTGGAATATGTGTCAACCACGTTTTGTAAGATACATTAAATGCATAACAACAATATGAGTGGATTGCTCAATATCAACCCCGTTGTTTTAGTTGCGTAAATAGGCGAAATACAGTCTGTAGAGTCGGAGCCGGGCTCGGGACTCGACGAAATCGCACTTTTAGCTGGAGTCAGACTCGGGTTTATTTCTTTGGCCGAAATCGACTCCGCGGCCTTGGTTTGTGCAGTGTTTCTCAACCGGGGTTCTCAAGTGTTGTTACGATACGCACCTGTCTTGTCGTAAGCGACGAACGTGATCGACGACTCGCCGTGAAAGTTTGCATCTGGGAAGAAAATCAAGTGGTTCTCACTGATGATGAGACTCGTTTGACTCAACGAAGTGCTGCGGAGAATGTTGTGGTCGCTATCACGAACTCCGCTCTGAAAGTAAGTTATAAATGAGTAATATAACAGTTGTAAATTGAATAACAGGTGTCAGGAGCCTGCCCTGCTTGCATCATTGATCAACAGATTCGGTAAGTCTGGAATGGCTTTCGGTGTACAGGTGTCAGGATTTTATGGTTTTGTAAAGCTTTTTATCTTTTTTTAACACTATAGGGTTGGTGTTGCATTAAATTTGCATTTGCCGGTCGGACGAATGTCTAAAAATGAGCAGTTCCCCAGGCGAAATAACAGTCCACAAATATGTCGGTATGCGGTTGCGAGTTTCCGTCCTGCCTAATTGCCAGACTTTCTCAAGACACACAAAACTAGTACGAAATATGCTAGTTTTGAATTTATTTTATCAATTCTTAGCAAACTATTAAACATGGTTGGCTGGGGAATAAAAATCTATTTTCTCAATAATTATTGTTTCTTAATCAACCAAACTTGACTTGGGCTAAAACATGATTTATTGAAGGAAGTGGCTTGAATACTGACAAAACTGCTAATGGTGAAATAATTCAGTTCAATAAGACGAAACCAATGAAATGCGTTTGACGCAATGATTCAGTTTATGTTGAATAAAAACTTAAATAAAAAAAAAAAACAATTTACAACAGTCTAATTTTTGGCAGATTTCGATCGTACCTGTGTGAACCATTTTTTTTCCATCACAACCTCTACTTTGGGAATCCCTACTTTACACCGTTGGCTTTATTTCAAACGTTATCAGTAAAAGCCAAATAAAGTTTAGTGGTTCTAAGACAGCGTTTTGGAACCCCGCCCCTCACTCACCCCCCTCCAAAGGAAAAAAAAGAAACACTGCTTTTTACAGTTGGCTATAGTTCCAACGTTACCAGAAAAACCTAAATAAAGTTCAGTGTATTCTCAAAACATTGTTCGAATATTCGTGTACCAAAAAAGGTAAGAAACACTACTTAACACCGTTGGCTATATTTTCAACGTTACCGGGAAAAAACAAATAAAGTTCAGTGGTTCTAAGACAATGTTCTGGCCCCCGCTGCTCACTTACCCCATTCCAAAGAAAAAAAAAAGAAACACTGCTTTTTACAGTTGGCTGTATTTCCAACGTTACCAGCGCCCCCTAAATAAGGTTAAGTGTATTCCAAGGCAGCGCTTGTTTATCAAAAAAAAATTAAGAAACGCTGCTTAAAGCCTTTGTGCCGTTGTGTGCATTTCTAACGTTACCAGGAAATCCTTAATAAAGTTCAGTGTCTTCTAAAACATTGTTCGAATATTCGTGAACCAAAAAAGGTAGGAAACACTACTTAACACCGTTGGCTTTATTTCCTACGTTACCAGCAAAATCTAAATAAAGTTAGTGTATTCTAAAACAGCGTTAGTGTATCCAAGTGTGGGTCCATCAAGCAGGAATTCGCCGGCTATTTGTAAGCTGACACCTGACTCTACACAGTGACTCGTCTCAAGGCGCGAAATCTCTTTGTCCCGATCGAGCAGTAAGCGTGGAAAGCTGGAGAGAGGCGGGGCTAGTTTTTGGCACAAGTTGTAAATATTTCTCGTGGCGGTTTCGCTTTTCGCGCCACACGCTGAGAACTTTTAAAGCTGGGTTTCAAGGATTCGTGAAATTCGATTTCCACGGAATTAAGTTTTCATTTCAAAGAGTTTGCGAAATCCACTTTTTAAATGTTCGTTAAATTACGCGTTTGAAGAATTCGCGAAGTTCTTTAAACGATTCATAAATTGAAAATTGCAGCAGGTCGAAGTTTCGGCAAACACGCCCTACTAGAATATGTTGTAGTGACACTTACTTTTAACAAATAACTATCTGCGAAAAAGCGCATGTTTTTGGTTTCTATATCTTACGGGAAAGTTTTTGATATCCCGTTATCGTTTTAAAAAGGCTACACTTAAGTTGTTGTGT
This sequence comes from Ascidiella aspersa, assembly GCF_963924565.1. Classification (NCBI taxonomy): domain Eukaryota; kingdom Metazoa; phylum Chordata; class Ascidiacea; order Phlebobranchia; family Ascidiidae; genus Ascidiella; species Ascidiella aspersa. The sequence continues at coordinate 35,925,945 of NC_139449.1, read as the reverse complement.
CGTGTAACAGTATAATTAATTAACCTATTCACACGACCGACTTGGATAACTAGATATTTTTTGCTTTTTAAAACATCCCCTACAGATGTGGTTCCAGTCACCCCCTTCAAAAAATATACAAATAACTTAAGCCCCACTCACCGCAATATCGGCGTACACTCCAGGTGAGGTCTCGTACCTCCAGATTCCGTGCCTATTGTCAGCTCCCAGCACCGCGATACCAAGAAGTGCCGCGGGGTCGTTATCCACCACCGTGTTGCCTAGAAACGGGATGTTGGTCGATGTGAGGCCTTCGAATCTGAAAAAAGGCCGGCAATATTTTGGTAAATAAAAAACAAGAAAAGAAAAGGTAATAGATTTCTGCTGGGTGACATTCATATTAATGTAATTGCGAACTCACGACCTCCGGACATAACATGTCAAGTATCGGTTGTGGCCCCACTTAAAAAGACCCTAAACACCTTAAAACAGTGTTTCTTAGTCAGGTGAACGGTTCACCCCAGGGTGAATAAAATTTTTGCAGGGGTGAACCAACCAAAAGGGGTGAATAAGGGTGAACAGTCAGAAATGGATGATAGCTTGCGAAACAACCTAGTCATTTTGTGCTATTATATGTAGATAAGACAGTTTTATCATATCATGAGACAAGGGTGAATGAAATCTGGAGATATAAGCTAGGGGTGAACAAAACTAGAAAAGTTTAAGAAGCACTGCCGTAAAAACCGTTCAGTTTAGTGGAATTATGATTCGAATAAAAAAACACCACAAACAAATTACCTTGAAGGATGACCGCAGGGTTAGGTTTGACATCTAACATCCTTGCTAACGGTTAAACATCAATGGTAAAGAAAGATAAACTCACACCAGCAACCGCTTCGATAAACTCATTCACAACTGAGACTTACATTCATTTCAAACATAATGACAACTCAACTGCCGAATACTCGAAATAAATTTCCAACCCCAAACAACCACATTCGTATTCCATTATAATAAACTCACACGGCGGAGTCCTCCTGGATTGTGATCTGCAGAGGTTGAGATCCAAAGTAAGGAGAGTCGTTTCTTCTGAACACGAAGAAGTAGATGTTGACGTTTGTCTCATCTGTGCTCGCGTAGTTGATGGAGATTGTGAGTCCTCTGAGAGTGTCGCTTGGGTTCTCAGCCGAGTTGATGTACATCAAGCTGTTGATGGCCATCTCGTATTCTTCATGGTTTATTAGGCCTTTGTAAAGAGAAACAAATTACAAGCTTTGTCGAGAGCAATTTGAAACATAATGGCTGAAGGTTATAGACGAAATGACTATGCGGAAACGTTTATTCTTTGTCTTAGAATTATTGATACATACATATTCGAGTGCGCGTTACATATACATCATAATACAATGCACGCGTCACCATACATTGCACTATCATGTATACAAGTCTGTAAAGTAGTGAGAGATGTTGTTCTCCTTCCACGGCCGCCAGCTCAGCTCGACGCGCTGTTGCAGAGATCATTTACTTGATCACGACTCGCGCACTCTGCTTGATCTTCGGGCTACGGTTTTCAGGTTCTCAGCCCACAAGCACCGCGCGTAAAGTGCTCAGCCGGGAGTTCAGCCCCGCATCTGAGGATTGCTGGTCAGTGGCGCTAACCACTTCGCCAACGCGCCCAGAATTATTGATAAAAAAATCATAAATCGTGATTTATTTTGATTTTACGAAAATTTAGTATCACTGCTTTCAAATTACTCGGCTTGACTTAAGTTTATTGGCGAAAATCACTTGCACTGAAGTTAGTGTTCTACTTGGACTTAATTCGTTAAACGACTTGTGTTGAAATTAAGTGTTTTTATTGAAATCTCTTTGAGAATGACGTCACAAATTTACGTCATAACTTGACGTCATGAAATAATTAACATGATTTTAAAACGAAAAGTATTTACATAGTAAAAAAAATTAGTTTGACTACCCCCTGGATCCGCATTTGTCAAATGAACCACACAAAACAACCTGCCCATCGCAATTTCATCTGCCTTGAATTATAACTGTTTTCTCTGTTCGCATCATGACTAGACCCCTTTTACACACACACAGGTGGCGACTAGACGGACTAAAGGTGACACAATAGTAGGGCCACTGCATTATTGTAACTCGACACTGAAAGCAAGCGATTTAAAGTCGCGACATATGCTCTTCCGACGACGCGACACGCGACAAGTTAGTTGTGTCGCTAACAACCGTGGGAACGCGACACACAGCCTTTTTTGACCAGCTGGGCTAACTGTGCTGGTTTGACCTTAGGGTCGAAGCCTCATAGCTGTAGTCCAGGGGGTTCTCAAAACTTTTTTTCAGCTTTTTTTGGTGGGATAAAGGGATGGGTTTGAAAATGTTTAGGGATTTCGAAGTGAAATTAGATTTTGGTTTAATAAAAGGTTCTTTAAATGTTATTTTAACTGGGTCTTTTAATGAAAGATACACACACATATGCGTTTAACGACTGTGATCTACTATTATTGATCGACAGATTCGGTAGCATCGAAAAACGGTTGAAAAACATTGACTTATATAGTGAGAACACTTCTTATCGTAATAACAAGCTCATGATTTTTTTCATCTTAAAACCTGATATAGTAAGCATCCTTCCGTCGTATGACGTCACGGGAATGACGTCATAATCGAACGTGACGTTCCTGCCGCCGATGTCGACGGTTCGCGTCAGCGTAAAGTTCGCGACGCTTAGAACCTCGTTTCCAGAATCGAGGACGTTGATGATTTCGATTGTGACGTCATCGATTTGCGAGGTTCCGTCGATCTGAAAAAAAAAATAGTTTAGTGAGAAAAAAAAATGTGCTTTCCGTTACTTTATTCGTTTTAGTTTTTATTTACATTTTTTAATAATGTGATGGAATTGCTGTTTGGTTCTTTTGTGTAAGAATTCGAGTATTGTTTAAATGTGTCACTTTCCAAAATAAAACATTTGGTTATTTTTATTTTTTTGTTTTTAATGAAGTTTGGAGTCTATTTACTTCTAAATGCAACGCAATGGGGGAAAAAATCCCCTGTTTTTTTTTCAAATCATTAATTTTTTTTCAAAACTTGTTTGATTGCATTGCAAAAACGATTTTTCGCTGTTTTGTTTTCTCCCACAAAACAGGAAAAAGTGCCTGTATTTACCGGATATAAAATTCTGTCCAAAATGTTATTTCAATTTTACCTCTATGGGTGTTAAAATGATGGGTTGGGTGCCACTGTCCTCGTCGTAGCTGTACACAGCCTTGGGCTCGTTCACAGTGACACTGCGAGAAGATACGCCACTTTTTGGAGGGTCCAAGCACCCGTCGTCCCTCAAGGCTTGCTGCAGTTTTACGTCCAAATCATTAAACTGCTGTTTTGTCAGCTTAAAGCCTTTGCAGTCCACTAAGTAAGCAGGTTCACTACTTAAATCAGCACTTTCTGCTTGTCTTGCAAATCGGCCTTTGTTAGGCCTCGTTTCTTCTTCGTTTGTTCCCGGTTCGGGAACGTCGTCGATTGTCCTGCTTGTTACGTCATACGCGACTTGCGTTTGAGCGCCTAGGTTTGAAACATCGCCGGTTTTTCGGTCTCTACTGTCGACGGCTCGTGCTACGCTAAGCACAATAAATAAAAGCGCCAGCGACCACCAGATGAAAGTTGCATTCTTAAACCACATTATTAGGAAACACCCACTCGTATTTAACGCTTTGATATAATAAGAATTAAAATTTGACAAATCAACAAAGAAACAAAGTGGTTTGAATACAGTTAAATCATTTTTCAAACACCTTGTTACACATTTTCTACCTGCTTGTAAAAGCTGCTTTCATTTTTAATACAATTTTATTTTACTCTCCAAAAATAACGAATATCTTTGTTTTTTAGGGCTTATGAGCACAATTTTTTTTTTCGTTTTTATTGAACTTTTTTTCTTTGAAATAGTTTTTCTAATCTAAAACTACCGAAAAAACTGTTTTTTATTGAAATCTCTTTCCATAAAAAATTCGACTGACTTCAGAAAACACCAAAACACAATTTTAACCACATTTTAATAACATGTTTTACTTTAAATTCCATAATCTGCTTCTCAATTGATATTAAACCTTTAAAATAAATTAACTTGTACCTTACAAAAACACTCTTGTACATATTCTGCTACTTCATACTTTTGGTCCTCCTACTCTTAGCTACCACCGCACACCAACATCCCAACAAATAAACTGCAATTTTTTTTCTTTTTTCCTTCCTTAAATAGCCATTGTATCAAATGTTATCGTGGTGCGTATAAAGCGGAAATCAAAACTGGCCGTATCTGATTGCAATATTGACAAAACTTCGAATCAAATCAAGAAGCCAAAAAGAGCTGGACTCCATAAAGTTGCGCAAGGCAATACCTTGGAAAAATGCAGCAGCAGAACCGTAGGAGGTAGTGGTGATGATGGTAGCAGTGTATTTACAAACACGCTCCGGTGTCGAGGCGTTTTCGAATTCGCGACAAAACTTCGCGCGACCCATAACTGGCAAAGGGCATTGTGTTGTCACAACCGTCGTCTTTGATGGCATTGTGGCGTAACAGGGCAATTCACACCTCATGACAATCGACGATTGTTTCGCAGGCCGCGCGATGCCCGACAGGTGTCAGTATTGTTTCGTCACAAGCCGGGGGTAATCGATACACCCCCAGAACCCCTCCCTCCGTCCAGAGGGTTTCCGACCGTCGATTGTTTCGTAACAATGGCGGACCCCATTATTGACACCTTTAATTACACGGGATTCGATTAATTGGGTGAAATTCCATCGAAGAAATGAATCATCGCGCGTGTGTTCGTCCAAAATTACTGGAAAACGCGTCACAATGGATACAGTTGTGTGACGTAATAATTGAAAACTTCGGTAACAAACAGAGGCTCGTGGAAAACACGATGCGCACTTTTTAAAAAATGCACTGTTCCTAAAAATGGAATACTGGTTGCGCGTCTAACGACAATGCATTTCATTTTCTTTGTTGGTATTCCAATTGACATTTAACCTCCCTCAAAAGTATAAATTTAAAGTTTTATTGTTTACGCTTCAAAACAGTGATTGACAAATCTGCTGCCAATGGATTTGGATTCTATAAAGATATACCCTTTTACAGATGACAATGAAAAAGGGAAAAAAAATGGTTATTTTGTCAATTTTTTGGAGAATTTCAAGTAATCTTTACGGTTTTAGCCGATTTTAAATCGTTTAGATTGGCCAAGAAAAAAGCTTTTTTGTGCTATGCTTGCACACTACAAGGTTGCCACACAATTTTATAAAAAAGTCCGGACATTCAAAGATTTTTCAAAGAAAATTAACAGCCTTTTTAAGTCTAGGACCTAAAATTGGATCGCTTATCCACTTTTTATGTAATAATATGAAAACAAAACAGAATGCATGCCATAGTCAACACACCAAAAAAAAACAGTTAAAAAATAGTTTTTAAATGCACTTCGCAAATAACTTGAAGGGAGTGCACATAAAATAATTTCAAAGACTTTTAGAAAAACATGGTGTTTTTTAAAGACTTTCCAATACTCAAATCAATTCGAAGACATTTAAATATTCAAAGATTCTGTGGTAAGCCTGCTGTAAGCCACAGTGGGCCGCACACGCCAAGCAAGTTAATCTTGTATAACTTTTTCGGATTTTTATACGTACACCTATAGCAGGTGTGACGAACCTATTTGCTGTCGCGGGCCAGTTTGTCAGTTACTGCTGAGTAAGCGGGCCACACAGCTTTTAACTCATGTTATAAAACCTTTTAAAATCATAAAAAAATGTTCAATGGCGAGCTTAGCTTACACTCAACTCGTTAATACTGCAATGTACTGACTACTGAAGCAGCAACAGGGTCATGGTGTTAAATTTCATTATTATTAGTGTATTTTATGACACAACAATGAATAAAGAGTTGAATCATGAATTGATGGTTACAGTATGGATTTACACAACAGTTTCTACGATCCCTGCATGATATACGCCAGTGGTTCTTCCTTTTTTTAGCCGCGCCCCCCTTTTGTAATTTTTCTATGCCCCTACGAAAAGCAATTCGGCATTTTTTTATTAATACCACGGAGACAATATGAAAGTGTATTGCTGGTCGCGCGAAGCGCGAAAAAATTGGGTTTTGATTTCCTTGAATTGGCTAAATTGCAATTTGGGAGGCTTTTAGCATTGGGCACACAACAAATTGCTGTGCTAGACACATTGATTTTTATCGAGCTGATTTTGCAAAACGTGTTGTGAGGAAATTGACTCCACAAGTTGTCAGGCTGTGATGTGGAGCGCAAAAAGTCAAGCGCAAAAATTAAACATTACTTTCTCGTTTTTTAAAAGATGTAACGACACACGATACAATGGCAACATTACAAAGAACGTTATAGATTTGCGCAAAAAGAGTCCCCCTGTTGCTAGCCTGTTATCATATATAAAATATGGAACAAAAACAGTTCGAAAGGGATAACTTTTATCGTTTATCTATAAGTTAGCAAAACTGAAATTAAATAGGGCCGTTATTTATTCGATGATATATGTATAACATATAGACAGAACACATGGTGATTTATTTCCCTTAAAAAATTAAATCGGCGCACTGTTTGAGAATTTCTATCTTACCAATTAAATTAAAGTTAAACCAACAAATTTTTATTATATTTACTAGAATACCGGTCGATAACGACTCTTTAGCGACCCCCAGCGTATGTTATGTAAGTTTAAAAACTAATTTGAACGATGTCACAGTTTTATCGTCGCCCTGGAACAGCGGTTCTTGAGAAACTTTACAACAAATAGTCTGTCACGTTAACTTACGCTTAAAGCCTAAATTTTAATATAATTGCTTAAACCAGTGGCTCTCAAACCTTTTTTTTAAAAATTACGCAACGGTCCCCCAGTAATTGTTTTAATTGCAAACGGTCCCTTAAAAATAAACACAAAATAACACGTGGTTTTTAATGGTATCAATGAGACGGGTGCACTTGCTTCTTTGCTATCAGCTCGGCTATGTTAACCTCTAATTAACCAGTCTAACGAAACCCTTAATTTGAGTGAAGCAATCACGAACAGTTTGAAAACCACGACCGTACGGTCCACATTCCCAGCGCAGCAAGCTGTAAAAACCTAATTCTCATTAGCACAACGCAACACTATGACGACAGAATGGACAATTCAACTTGAAGCGTGCAATAACGTGAATAAACAATTAATAATAATCAATTTGGTTTGGTGAAGTAATTTCTTCAACTAGGAGCGCCGTGTTAATTTTTTGTTGGGGTCCGCGGTCCCAGAAAATTGTCTCGCGGACCCCAGTTTGAGAACCACTGGCTTAAACTAAGTTTTTCTGCAACCTATTTAAAAATAAAGACTGTTCATAATGTTTGTGAACATAACAGGCCCTTGTTTGATATTTATCAACATTTATTTGACTAAATTCTTCAAAAGCGCTAACAAACATTTGACCTACGAAAGAACTCGATTGTTTAACGGACAATGGCTCGGAACAAACACATTTTCAAATAATAACAAACGAGTAGAAAACTCGCTTTTAACTGGAATTTCAAATGGAACCGGGTCAAAAATTGAAAAAAAAAACAACAGTTCACCAACTATTATGTACAATTTAGTCCTATGGCTGCGGCATGCAATTAGCAAAGTCGCTTAAATGGCGTCCAATTTGTTGGCGTCGCCTTCTGCGCTTTGAGCTGAAGCTGACGGTTGCTCGTCGGGTTTCATGGCGGGGAAAAGTAGCACCTCCTAAAATGTAGAAATTTTAACGGACTCCCGGTAAAATTCGAAGTAGGAGCACAAGCGAGAGTAAAAGGCGATAAGAATGATGAAGTCTGACATATCGGCGGACGTCGCCTGTTATTCGCGCCATTGTGCTTCTATACCTAGTGCATTTAATTAGCTTTCATTTCTACTTTGACCTGATGAAGCACGGTTGGGCGAAAGCTTGTCGAGAATTCAATGCAATTTGTTTTAAAAAAGTGCCACTAATTATCCTAAAACAAATACGCCCATTTACAAATATTACTTTTAAATAGGTAATTCCACATAAGTTAGGAGGTACAATAACAAGCAAAAGGATGATGTTGTTTCAATCCGTGAGGAACATGGTGCAAAATGCAAATCATAATAGAAAGTGCAAACTGCTGATGGTGGACAATTACTTTCATAAATTAAAAGCTACTCAAGTCCATTGCGTTAAACCCCCGACCAGTGTTCCATAAAAACATTGGCAAAATTGAACCGGTAAGTAAATAGTCGTTGTTTTATTAAGTGAAAATCTACTATCACCAATTTAACAGTTTGCATTTTCTGTTTAGATTTGCCTAATTTATTGTTAAGAACCACTGTGCGAACCTGTGAGATACAATACGTACCTTGATGTTGCCTCCTAAAATGTAGAAACTTTTAACTGACTCCAGCCATAAGACCGAAATAAGAACAACATCAACGTCGGAATAAAACACAGTTCAAATTAAAACCAAAATTCGACTAATACCTAATGATAGTAATACAGTTCAAATAGGAACAATACCTAAATTCGTCGGAATAGTGCCGAATTGGCCGGAATCTAGCCTCTGCAACATTTTACCTAGCCCCAAACCCTACCCATAAGTACGTCACTAACTCTCCTGTTAATAATACCCTTAACCGATTTCTAACCTCTTCCATAACAAAAAAACAGAACAACAAAACTAAACAGATGCATAGCAGAAGAACTTATTTTCAGTACGTACCTTGATGTTGTTTGAATTGGTGAGGAACATTGTGAGTCTGTCGATCCCCATTCCCCAACCTCCAGTAGGTGGAAGTCCGTACTCCAGAGCAGTGCAGAATCCCTCATCCACACTTTGTGCCTCGTCATCACCTGCCGCCTTGTCCTAAGGGGTAAATTGAAAGTGGTTTGGGGGAATAGGATTTACAGTTGGTTTAAAAAAGTAGCAAACTGTTTAAAAAAACCTTTTAACAATAACAGCCTATCACCTGATGCCTTGTCCTGCAGGATAAATCGAAAGTGGTTTCTGGAGATAGGATTTATAGTTGGTCGCTATTTTTAATTTTGGTTTCAAAAACTTAGGAAACTTATCAAAAAACATTGGAGCATTATGGCTGGTGGTTGTAGTAAGGCATAGGAAGCATATCCAAGCCAATCTGAAGTAGGTAGCGTTTTGATCAAAAACACTTTTAACATGAAATTAAAATACACCCTCATCATCACCGACTGCTTTGTCCTGCATGTTATTTGTGAGGGTCGGATTGTTTTACTGTTCTACGTGTTTTTTGGGGGGCAGAGTTTTGAACAAAAAATAAAAACTTACACAAAAAATACCTTTTAACTAAATTTTAATTAATTAGCCTTAATTTTCGCGTTATGTTTTACTTTTTTAAATCAGTAAATAGGGTTTTCACAAAAAAACGCATTTTTTTGAAAACTTTTTTATTTTTGAGTTGTGGGAATTTGTTTGAACCAAGCATAACCTTAGTCTATTTGCAAATAAGTAAACTAATTTTTTTAAGTTTTTTTTTTACTTTAAATTTTGTGTTTTACCTGCGACTGTTGAGCGAATCTTTCCCTTTGCACCATCGGGTCGTTCAACTCGGTGTAGGCGTTACAGATCTCCTTCTTGTTCACGAACAGCTCGAATCTCTCCGTCAGACCTTTCACTGAACGATGCCTGGACACAAAAAAATTAAGAAAAATTAAATCAGGTTATTGTACTCACTTCTACTGAATGTTAATCTGTAAATTGCCGTGATTTTAGCTCCAAAAAAACTCCGTCAGACCTTTCACTGAACGATGCCTGGACACACAAAAACGTATCATCAGGTGATTGTACTGAATGCCATTCAATAAATCATAACTATATTTAAAATAAATGTTTAGCCTAACTTCTAGTAAGTCAAATAGTGTTTGAGCAAGAGCTAGAAATCAATGTCGGATAATCTCTCGTTACTATAGGTCAGTTTTTCTTAACCGGGGTGTCGCGGCGCCCTGGTGTGCCATTTTTAATGCTCAATGGTGCCAAAAGGTATTTGAATTTTTTTTAAGATTTTTGCTCAATTGGTAAGCTTCTTGATACAACTATTTGTGTACGATTACCATATTAAATGACATTTTTAAAGTTGATTGTGTTGTCGCAGTTCCATTTATAGCGACATTTCTGTAAAATACTCAGCGAAAATTCCATTCGGGGGGCCGAAAATCTATTTATTATTTTTGAATGGTGCCGTAAGCCATAAAACGTTGAAAACCACTGTGATAGGTGATAGCAACGACCAAAAATTAGAAAAATAAAGACATTTTCTCGCAAGGCTAACACTTACCACTTAGCCAGAGGGCTCATAATCTCCGGGTGCTCAATGATAAAAGTTGGGTTGATGCATTTCACCTCCAAGTAATCACCGACAAGCTGAAAATAACATTGCAAACATACTTTATGAGCCTGTTTCTTAAGTTTATAATAATACTTTTAAGTAGGAATATACGATTTCAGCGGATTCAGAATACCATGCCACCGTTTTTCTCCAAATATTTTACTTTTTATATTTTAGCACAAGATTTGCGGTATTTCGTTAAATCTAATGTAACTAGTAGTTGCAGTAATATTAAAGATAATCCACTCTTTATAATATCGAAATATACTGAAGCCAGACGACATAGTTTTTTTAAACATATTTAAAGTCATACGACCTGTAATAAATAGACATATCCAACTGTATAAAATATAAATGAATAGCAAGGTGACCTTGTCAAGTAGTCTCGAAGCAGTCCTTGGCGCGGAACATTCCACTCCAAGTTTGATGCAAATGTCCTCCAGTTGTTTCGCTGCCTCTGAAGTTATATCGATGTATAATTGGTAAAATATTTGTTTTTGAAGTTACTCAATCCAGAAAAAATAAATTATTATATCAATATTCACTGAGACAACTGGCAATGTTAAAGCAATCTAAATTTTGATTTTTTTTAATGGTATTTTTAGCATCAAAAAACTGTTTCCTGTATTAAAATATTTTTACTATTTACAACAAATTAGCTTTTTGAGAAATTGAAGGTCTATTGAAGCATTTTAGTATTGCCGGTAATATTTAGATAGAGTTAATTTTAAGTTGAAAAGCCAACAAAAACATAACAATGCCACACATCATAAATTCAAAAACTTTACAAAAAGAGTTAATAGCTTTTCAAGATATAAAATTGGATCACATAACGTGTTTTGAGTATAATTCAAAAACAAAATAGTATTAATGCTAATTGACGACACAAATGCTACGGCACTTTCAAAACGTAAAATTAGGCTGCACATTATATAAATTCAAAGACCATTTTAAAACTTGAAGAAAAATAAGCACAGGTTTGTTCAATTCTTAAACAATCAAAGACGAATATTGTAAAGATTTAAAGACTTTCCGGCGACTGTGTATGAATAAATTTCTTTAGCTTTGTAATTAAAATAAGTTTTCCAGTTTTAGTACATATATAACACGCAGTCAACCTGGGGTATGAAGTTCAGTAGCTGCGGGCAACTTCATCCCAATTTCCTTTTCAAGGTCGGGCAGCATTTTGAGTCGGCGGAACGGAGGTGAATAATCAACTTCATAAGCTTCACCATCGGGGCCTTCAGGGTGGTAAGTCAGCTTGTAGGAGCCTGTGATCTGCTTCACCATACCTGAAGAGGAGAGATCAGTGTTGTAATGACTTAAGTCAAGCACTTAAGTCACTGTTTTTAAATGACGTGACTTGACTTAAGTCTTTTGGGAAAATGACTTGACTTGACCTAAGTCTTTTGGGCAAATGACTTGACTTGACTTAAGTCATTTGGACAAATGACTTGACTTGACTTAAGTCATTTGGACAAATGACTTGGGTTAAAATAAATTGTTTTAATCAAGTATTTTTTTATAAAATTGCGTTAATTTTCCAAATCTTTGTGTATAAAAAAGTTTGCTTGTAATATGTTGCTTTTATGTTATTTTTTACTTGAGTTGCTCATAATAATCGGAGGAGTTTGCCGGTTTTCATAATTTAAAGTTTTACATTTTTGACAAGGGCTAGACTTGAAGTTGACTTGCTCTAACTATGACTTGACTTGTTATTTATTCAAAAAGACTTGACTTGGACTTAAGTTATTTTACGAATCACTTGACTGGGACTTAAGTCATTTCAACAACACTTGTTTACAACACTGGGAGAGATGCATCAATGTTACTGCTTAAACTTTCGGTAATTACCAGTATTGTAATGCCTTGACTTGAGTTACTGTTTTCAAATGACTTTTATGTAAATGACATAATTTGAAGTCTATTTGCTCTCATAATGACCTGGCTGGGATTTGACTTGGGACACCGATGACTTGGACCGGAATTGACTTGTAATTTTATGAAACTACTCGACTTAGACTTAGATTTAGATTTACTTACAAATGATTTGACTGGGACTTATGTTATTTAAAAATGACTTGTTTACCACACTGATAATTACCCCCTGAAAATTTGAGTTTTTTTTTTTTTTTGGATTTTGTATGAATGAGGGGTTGGTTAGTTTAAAAATAAAGGATGGTTTGTTTCCGGTTTTGTGGGGGTACATTTACTAACTCAACAAGTAAAACTCATAGTTAAAAACTATGTAGTTTTCAGCTATGAGTTTTACTTGTAAATATACGCGTCAGCGGAACAGTGATCGACTGGCTAAAACCTGCTGCCGATGGTTTTGGATTCTATAAAGATACACCCTATTGTTTACTAACTCAACAAAGGGGCGTCGACCCCTGACCGATAAACCAATTAAATAATCTTGGTTGCCATTCAGCTACAGTCTGCGAAATTCTTCAGTTATTTTTCTTAAGTTCAAGCATTATTCATTAGGCTGTTGGTAGGGATTCTCGAATCCTTGGATTCGAATCCAGATGGGATTCGAATCCAATTCTGCCGTTTATTTCGGGTAATTGGAACCGATATAATTTAATGTTTTACCGCCAATTGTTGCGCCTAATTGCACAAACGCGTGTGGTAAGTTGGCCTGTCGCCGCGGCGACCAATTTATAGTGCTTGCTTTAAATGCAACCTCGTAGTGCAGTGTCAGCGTTTTTTCGGGCGACCAATTACCGCGTCTCGCGATAACGTTCGTCTAATAATTAAGTGTCAATCAAGCGTTATTGGGCGAGCGGCTAACGTGTAATGGCTGGTGTGGAGTTCGCAATTTCCCTAAATGCGTTAAGTTGCAAAAGTAATATTACGTTGTAAAACGTGCTGGCCGTCCACAAAATGCGCTCTAGGGTTACTTAAGGTCAACTTTAGGCCAATATTCAGGGAAGTTATGCAGTTATGCACAACGTAATTGTCAAGAATTCGTTATGTCAATAATAACTTTGTATTCTTTGTAGTACATTATTTGACTGCATAACAGATCATGTTAGTCAAAAAAGAAGCAATAAGATTAACAAAGCTTTCAAAATAAGGTCCGAATTGCTTAAGACTTCTGTGTGCAGTGTTGCATTTTCTCACTATTGGCAAAAATATAAGTTTTGGACACAACCTGGACAGTTGACATATTACAGTTTGCAGAACTGCTTCAAATGACAGTTGTTAAGAATGTGAAACATATGAGAGAGTTTTTTATTATAATGTACACAACTACACATGTTAGAAAATTGTTTGGGCGATTTATTGCTGTGATTGTGGGCCCTGTAGGGTAGATTAAGATTAATCCCTTCCCCAAACAAAATCGAGGATAAATAATTTAATAAAAATATACTAGGATTCGCTATTCTGGATTCGTTATTCTAGATTCGAAACCTATTATTCTAGAATACCTTGGGATTCTACTTTGAACATCCCTAGCTGTTGGTTATTAACCTCTTAAGACAGGGGTCAGCAACGTTTGGCCCACGGGCCAAAAATGGCATGCCAATCCAAATTAGGAGGCCCAGCACCTCTTTTCAAAACTTGGCACAAGACCAAATCCAAAATGTTTTAAGCGTTGCGCAAATTTTTACCGCTACGTCTGTTTATTTGCGATTTAAATAAATCGTTTCAGCCAAAATGCGCCATACATTAGCATACCCTTAAACTATTAACAATAATTTGGGAAAAAAATCCTAACTTAAATTGCAAAAAATTCCATGATCAACAGTTGTTAAAACAAAATGTTGAAAAACTACACGTTTTAGCCACAAAATTGTCACTTAAAATTTAATACGGCGTGTCACGACCTTTCTGACTTTAGCTTCGGCCCATGACTACAAAAATAAAGGCCCCGTTGAGTAATTTTGACAATCTGTAAATTTACAGTACTACAGGGGATTGAAATAGCCAACATAACAGGTTGGATCAGCGGTGCTCAAACTAGGGTCCGCGGACCAACTGGGGTCCGTACAGCAGTTTCTAACGGGCCGCAAGGAGACTTAGTCTTTAAGTTTTTCAAGATTAGGCTTTAGCAAATGTTTTTAAACATTAGTCTATTCTATTATGCTTTAAACAGGGTCCACCAGGCAAAAATTTAGAAAAGTTTGGGATCCGCTGGGTTATATAGACCATGTGAGTAAGTTCATACCTGATATAAGGGTTTCGGAAATTGTCATCAGATCTTCGTAGTCTGCATATGCCATGTAGAACTCGCATGAAGTGAACTCGGGGTTATGGGTCATGTCGATGCCCTCATTGCGGAACAAGCGACCGATCTCGTAAACCCGATCCAAGCCACCCACGATCAACATCTGAAAATAATATTTGCTTACATAACTTTCGCAGCGGTTAGTATTTAAGACTATCAAGAACACTTAGGAGACAGCCGCTGAAATTGACAAAAAACAGAGAAAAAAAATCCAATAGAAAACAGTAGGATAATAGTTATGAAAGACAACAAAAAAGTATGTAACTTTGTTTTAAGGTATACAATTACTTGTTGTACACTTTAAACATGATAAAAAAGGACTTAATTTTGGCTTAAACATAAAATCTCAACCATAATGTCTCATGTCAGTGCAATAACGTTTTAGTTTTAATCAGGGTGTACCTAGTCAGATGCCATTAGTTAGCACTGGATATGGTGATGATTTGATGGTACCGGACTTTCCTGCCATTAACTCACCTTAAGATACAGTTCAGGGGCTACACGAAGGTAGAGGTCCATGTTCAGATCGTTGTGGTGGGTGATGAAAGGTTTGGCGGTCGCACCTCCAGCAATCATGTTCATTATGGGAGTTTCAACCTGGAAAATAATAAAAATATTTACTAAAAAAATGTTTACGTTTTTTAATGCTAATCATTTTCGCATGACTTAAAACAAAACTTAAAACAATTAAGAATTTATAACATTTTTTTTACTTGTGAATTTAAATAAGATGAAATTATCAAGCATATGATAAAATAATGAAAGTAATGTCTGACTAAAACTTTTAAATTAAATGAAGTGTTTTTCAAGAACTCGGACGTCAGAGCCTTTATTTATAAATGCTAATAAACAACCATCCTGCTTTTGATGCAATTGTGAAATACTGTTTGGATAAAAATCTCAATAATTAAAAACAAACTTGCACACATCATGATCTTGAGGTACACTATGCACGGCTCTGTAATGTAGCTTGATAATGTATTGCAAAGCCAAACCTTGAGTAAATCGACAGCATCTTAATTAAGACGTTTTAATAGGAGCTTGTATCATCTTCAGTTAATGTTACTGAGAAGTAGGGTTGGCAAGCCTGTCAACTGACTTTTTTGGCTAGTTGCAATTCATTATCAAGCGAAAAAAAAACTTTTTAAAGATTACAGGTGCAGAAATAATTTATAAGGAAATGTTGAAAAAACATAAAACAAAAAAGATTGTGCTTATGATGCAACAGAAAAATGTCAATCTTATACTTTAACAAAACAGTTTAATCTATTTCAAACACTAACCTCCAAAAATCCCATTTGGTCGAAGAATGATCGCACATAAGCAATGATCTTAGCCCTGATAATGAACTTGTTTCGAACTTCGTTGTTCATAATCAGATCCAGATACCTTTGACGATACCTGGTTTCCTAAAAATAAAGAAAATTTTTAACTAAAGCTAAAAACATTTCAAAAGTCATGAAAAACGATTTATTAGTGTTACAGGTTATGGTCAATCATTATACAGTAATTAAACTACAAAAAAAGAATTTAACCACTTATATCTTCCAAAAACTTACAGCTATTTTAAATTCATATAAAATCGTGCTTATAGACTAAAATTATTGTTACAAAGTGACACAATTATTTTTTTTTATTTATTTTGTTTTTTTAATTTCGAAGATGATTTTGATTAAAACAATGCACAAAACATTTTTCTTATTGTTCAGATATTTGTAATGAATGAGTTAATATAGTGAAGAACTAAGATAAAATAAAGACATTGTAAATAACAAAAAATTACCAAACAATTTTGGTCAAGCAAAACTTTATTCAATCTATTTTGGCGCTTGGGACTAAATTTCTTGTACAGATAGGTAAGTTATTAAGTATTCATTTGAATTAAGGAACTGACAATGCCAGTTAGGGCGAAACATATATATCTTGAAAAATGTCTGATCCTGTGTTTTACTCGCGCTTTAAACCTTGAGTTTTATTGTTTATAAAGGTATCGGCGGAACTGTGACCAACAAGCAGCAACCCCTGTTGCCAAACGTTTTGGATTCCATAAAGACAAGCCTAATTATAGTTATTAAACAAGTATAATGTACCTTGTCCTTAAGACCGTAGTGGAGATGGGGCAACATATGCAGACAAGGTGATAGGATTTTTATTCCTGTGGGTACAATACTTAATTCCCCCTTCTTGGTTTTGGCTGGGTGACCGACAACCCCAATGATGTCCCCTCGTCGTGTGCGTTCGTTCACTAAATTGAATGCCTCTTCAGACGAGTACATCCTTAAAATAGATATAGAATTGGTGAATATCATATTATTTTAAAAACAATGCAATATCCTGATGTGAGTTTTAAAAATGTAAAACAGAAATAGTTGCAAAAAAAACAAAAGGTTAAGGCTTTTCAGCCAAATTTAAGAATGAATAGGGTTTTCTTTAATAACTAAAAAGTGCGAGCAAATAAAGATTTTGGCAAGTATGAAATTACTTAAAAATAATTTTTATTTAGACAACATGTCTAAAATTTTGTAACACTATATACGGATCTGTTCATAAGTTTAATGGTGAAAATAACGGCCCAAATAGTTCACTGATGATGGCATGAGAATTTGGCGAAACGTTTGAAAATAAAGCATGTCGCTTTTAACGTCTATTTGGGCAGTTATTTTCACCATTAAACTTATGTCTAAAATTGTAATGCAATTAAGTTTTAGACATTTTTATCAGCTTACAAAACCACTATTGAAAGCATTTTCTTATATAGGTCTACATAACATGTTTTCATTTAAAACACTCTAACACACTTCGCATTTGCCATGACTTGTAGCTTTGTTCCTTCACCACGAACGTCATAAAAGATAAGTTTGGGACCTGCCTTGCGTTTGGCGTGTATTCTACCTGTGACAACACAGAAATACAAAGCAAAGTGTTCACATACAAAGGTAACTTAATCTCAGGGAAGCATTTCCCACAAGTGCTATGTTACAAGTCATACAACAGGTTCAAGAAATGAACAAAAGCTTTCATTAGCACGCTGTTGAAACTTTTAAAACAATAAAGAGGGTTTTATCAAAGCCCATACAAAAGTCAGCAGCATAAAATTCTTTAATCCAGTGATTCCGTTACTGTGTTATAAAAGAACTACTTCTGTACGGTTTGATGAAGTAATAACTAATCATAATATTATTATTATTATTATTTTTGTTAATATCGGGATCTAAGCCTGCTCCGACATTTCTAGTTGTTGATCTTTTTTCCATATCATATGATCCAAACAAAACCACCAAGGATGTAAAAAAGATCTAAAACAACTTTATTTAACAAAAGCAGAATACTATATAGTTAAGCAAAAAAGCATCATCAGTTCTGCTACTACTTCTGTATGGGTTTTGATATTCATTATTGATTCTAGTCTAGCTCTTAAGCATTAGGTTCTAAAGATGCTGTTGAACTATTGATTGTCACTTCGACACAAGAACACATATTTTTCCGTTTTAATGAATCACTGTCTTTTATTTTTTTGTGCGTTTGTCGGTTATATCTTTTCTATAGTAACTTTTTTGTATTTTTACATTGATAATGGCATGAGGTTTTGCCGAAACGTTTGTGAACAGCGAAATGTCAATTTTATCGAATATAATGGCTTAAGTATCTTTATTGTATATAAGTTTTCCTTTAGAAAATGTTGCGTGGTTCAACTGACAATAACTCCAGTTGTGTTTTTTACGTAATTTTTACTGAAAATATTGGTCATAATCTACATAAAAATATATAATTTGGCATTCAAATTAAACCTTAAAAGAGAAAATTGAACACTTATCTCACTTTTCCAAGGATTTTTATTACTAATAACTAAGGCTAATATTTTTTGACCTAAAAAATAGGAAATGTTGACCTAACGTGTCAATTTTGACAAAATTTTGACTTTTTTTGACAGGTCAAAAAATATTCGCCCTACTAATAACGTTTTGCAACTGAAGGACTTTTAAATTCAATTATAGAGTTGGGTTTAAAAACAACAGAACTAAATATATATACCTGCTATGCTGACAGATACATCGGTCAAATGTGAACCCTCCTCCAAATAATCATACTTTTCGATGTATTCGGTCAGTGAAGTTGAAACATGGAATTTGTGAGGATACGGTTCTTCTCCCTTTTCGCGGAGTGCTCTGATCGTGTTTTTGCGGATTTGCAAATATTGCTGTTACAAATAAAAGTAATAAGTTAAAACAATAATTCTTAAAATTTGATTTTTTTTTGGTTTAGCCTATTAAAATTTAATCAATACTCAAAAAACTTCTTTACTTTTAAATGTGATTAGAAAGTAGTTTTTGCAGGCTTTTTTTATATTTGTAGGGCATGAAAAGAGCATATTTTTGAAGTTTTTTTTTATTTCAAATTCGTAGTTTAGCTAAACCAATCCTAAATACATAAATTGCTAGCATTACATTTTACACGCGACAAACTCAAAGAGTATTATAAATTAATAAAAAACAGTGTGCTTTATTTAAATTTAAGACAGTGATCTTTTAGTAACCCAGTGTAGTTATCAGTAAAAAAAATAATTATTCAGAAAAACAAATTCTTCAAACAAAACTTAAAACTAAATTTTTAAATAATGAAATCAAAACAAATTTATTTCAATCTTTATATATATAGAAATTAAACAAAACAATTTAAACTAAATTGTAAAATAATGAACAAACATTTGGATCAAGGCCTTCTTCCTCATTTTCAGCATCTTTCTGTTCAGGTTTTTCACTTCCTTTCTGAGCAGCGGCTTGGGCAGCCTTTTCGGCCTTTGCCGCTTTTTCGGCCGCTTTTTGTTGGGCCTTTAAAATTCTCTTTTGTTCACTACAAAAAAACAATTGTATTATTTTACATCTAAATATTAAAAATCATAAATTGAATATTCAACAAACAAAGCAAAATTTTCCATCAGTTGGGTAAAAAACAAACTTAAAAATCAAAAATCTGTTTTTTTTACTCCAGAATTATTTGTTCTTCACTATTTGCATTGATGCAAAATATTTTATTTGTAAATAATTTACAAGTTTAATTCAAAACTTAAAACAATTGTTTTGTTTATTTAGCTTTTGTATAAATCATATCAATTTACTATTTAACATTAAAATACATATGTAATTCATAAAAAGAATTACCCAGAAAGAATATTATTGGAGGACCCATTAGAATTGCTTATTAAGCTCGACAAAATAAATTCTCTTCGCCAAAATCCATTTTGAGCAATTGATTTACTCAAAATTTGGCCAGGGTTAAATGAACGATGAGAACATTGCAAGAAAAAGTTATAAAACAGTCTATTTCTTATCATGACTAAAAGGTAACCATCTGAAAAGGATTTAACAAATTCAATGGCACATACTTTTTACTTATTTTTTCTGTCGTTTCCGGAGCAGTTGCAGTGTCAGACATTGGACTAACTTAAAAAACAACAGGCTATGTTTAATTTTTCCAAACCTAAAAATAAATTAAATATTTTTTGTCATTCTCAAAAGTTAAAGGTACAGATCACAAGTATGTTAAAATATCCAAACTAATCAAAGTTTTTTTCGAATAACAAAATCTGTCTGAATCAGAATGGTGAAAACAAACGATTCTGGTTGCACATCAATGAGAAAGATTAAACCAAGTACAGAGCTTAATAAACCGAAAATATTTTTTAGATACTGATGATGCTTTTGATATAGTGAAATATATTTATCATTTTATAACATCCAAACAAACTGATTCTTGGTTTAATAAGTTCTGTACTTAGTTTAATCTTTATAATATCCAAACTGCTTGAAAAGTGTAGTCAAGGTAAACAAAAAAATGGATAATAATATATGCTATTTCAATCAAATCACTTTGATGGTGTCGTGCAACACCACAGCTATCCGCTAGATGTCCTTAAATAGAAAAAGGAAAGCAATCAATAAGGCCATAACATACATTTAATCTTTGTTCGTGATTGTCTATCAAACTAATTATCAAATTTGATTGAAATTTGAGTATATTAATTTTTATAATGACCTGATTATAGACGAGGACTGCGAGTCCATTAAAAACAACCAGAGTCTGAACCTCCTTAAAAATAAACTTGAGGGCAACACCGACCAAATGTGTGATTTAGTTGAGTCGCAAGACAGCCTCCAACTCTACAGTCTGTATTCCACCTATTTAGAAATGCTAAAGTGGTTGATATACTATAGCAATCCACGCATATCAGTCTGCATTGTCGGACGGGTTCACAACTAAGATTTTCATAAAAGCAATTCGTGTGCACACATAAATGTAGGATGCAGGTTGAGAATATTTTTTATTTAACACTGACGAAACGAGTTTCAAAGTTGAAATTGGAAGTAAGTCATAAATATATAAGAATAAATAAAATAATAGCACTTGACCCACCCAAACTAAAACTCTTACCTTAATATAGTTAGCAACATAAAGCCCGGACGAATATATGGAAGGATTCTAGATCAGCGGCAAATTTAGTGATTTGCACACCTAACATCCACTAAAAGTTTGAGTTGTGCAAGATTGTAGAACTTCAAGTATGAATAAAACTTTGCTTGCACACCTCAAAATTTGGTACTGCACAGTGCACACACAAGATTTTGGCAAAATGTGCAATGAAATGCACATTGGCACACCACTGATAGGGCTATCATTTAGTTTACCGACCAACAATATGTGATTAGAAAATAGGATTCCACATTCTGCACCTTTACAATTCACAGTATGCGACATCATTGGTTTCAAATTTCGGTAGTGTGTATTCACACTTACTCATGTAGACCTACTCACTAGTCTGACTGCAGCAAAATAAACGGTGCTGGTCTAAAATCCTACAACATTTATTTTAACACTAATGAAACGAGTTGTCCAAGTGGAATTTACAAGGAAGGCATAAATATGTAAAACTAAATATTATAATAATAATTAACCCACCAAACCCAAACTCTTAACCTAATCCAAATATTGTTAGCAATATAAACCCCCGGGCAAAAATGCGGTAGGATTCTAGACCAGCGCCAGATTTAGTGATTTGTCCAAATAAAAGTTTGAGTTGTGCTAGATTGTAGAACTGCAAGCATGCATAAACCTTGTTTGCACACCTCAAAATTTGGTACTGCACAGTGCACACACAAGATTTTGGCATAATGTGCAATGAAATGCACATTGGCACACCACTGATAGGGGTGTCATTTAGTTTACCCGCCAACAATATGTGGTTAGAAAATGTGATTCCACATTCTATCCCACCTTTACAATTCACAGTATGCGACATTATTGGTTTCAAATTTCGGTAGTGTGTATTCACACATACTCATGTAGTCCTACTCACTAGTCTGACTTCAGCAAAATAAACTGATAAATGCATCTTAACTAGAATGTTTGCCAGAGGCTAACTAACCTGTATTTGTAACGACGTTAAAATAAAAATAGTGGGCGTTGGTCTATACAATCCTACCATGGCGTTGAAACAATTATTAAAGCGACAAACAATATTTAGGTTACGGTGTCGGTTATAAAGTTTGGGTGAGTCCAGTATTATTTTTTAATAATACTACCCAACAAATGCTGACCCACACCCCAACCACAATGTCAATGTGAGTTGGGCGCTGGTCTAGAATCCTACCACAATGCACATTACTTGGGTTAGGGTGGGTCAAGGATTGTTATTAAATAATGAATATAACAATACTTGACCCACTCACACCCAAACTCGCACCCTAACCCAAATATTATGCGGTTATTTGATAATTGTGGTATGATTCTAGACTAGAGCCAAAATTTGTCCTAATTAAAAAAAAATAATAATAAAACAAATTTTACAAAGAATGCAAAACGTTATTTAGCAAGTTACGAATTTTAGTAAAATTTAAAAGCTAGAGTAGTTCATGATGATTGCGGTCTTATATTCTTAAAATGAATGATGCAATATCGTTTATATATGTGACAAGTGTGCGTGCTTGGGGTTACTTATTAACCCCGTACCACATCTTTTGGGGCAAAACGAAACTTCATTCATCAATTTTGGCAGCCTATTCTCTAATTTTACTACGTCGCACGTGTATGTTTTCTAATTGCGTCAGAAAGTCATCAAAGCATGACCTATTCAAAAATAACTACGTCACAAGGCCGACTCGATATTTTTTTTCGACTTTTACATAAAGAACTGTTCAAATATTTGCCATGTATAGATAATTATTCTTTTGAATACAAGTTTTAATTGCTACCTCGATCGTACAGTTGTATGTTATAAACCGCCCAATAGTAAACCGACACTACGTTGAAGTTTCAACATCGATTTTTTAAGCTGTGTACAACTCCTAAAATGTTTCATAAGCGAACCTTTAATTTTTCATATAAAACCTTTCATTTTTTATATAAATTTCATGTAAATGTTTAAGGGATTTAAAAAGAAGCTTGTTAGAAGAATTACCTAATATCACGAGATTGATTTTCCTGCGGTGATTTCTATTTGCGACATATTTATCGCAACAAGCGACGCGCGTCACTTTCGATGTCGCCAAAATTTGTTTCGACGATTTTGTTTTCGAGTTCAAATGAGTTCGCGTAGTAATAACTTTCTTATCTTAATGTTGTCGTGTTTAGAGAGTATTAGAAGATCTAAAGCGATTATTTGTTGACTTAGCAACTCTAGCGCTGTTTATCTTTAAGTTGATTTAGGTGAAAGCTTAGATGTACATATTATTGTGCCAGACATAACAGTTCAAATATTGCTTAGATAACTTAGCCAGAAACGTTGGTGTTTAAGAATGTTAAGATAGAATCATTTATGTGTATTTTTAATTAGAATGATTTATTTGTGTTTTTAAGACATTCGTTTGGATTTTTGGGATTTGTTTTAGGAATAACGTAAAAAAATTGGTCGACAGATTTGTAAACAACATATCCAAGTTTTCGTCAAAAATGTGTTTGTAAAATTATATTTTACATACTTCAGTATAATCTAAACCAGGAATCATGGTCGGAACCTCTGCCAAGACCAAGAATGGACAGAAGAAATCAGCCTTCAAGGCTTTTGGCAATTTCTTTGCCATGCATATGATGAAAAAACTTGTTACGAAGAGAAGTAAAGTAAATAGCGTAAGTGCAGACAAAGGACCACCTCTAGAAAAATCGGAAAAAGAGGCACTAGAAGCCGGGTTTGTTTCATCGGACGGAAATTCGCAGATGTCGAGAAGTGGTTCAGTTAGTTCCACAAGCACAAGGAAAATTTTTCGCGCTAACGAAAACGTTTCAAATCACAATGGCGTCGATTTGAGTTCAATCAAAACAGTGCCGGGCGTTTTCGGGCTCGTTAATCACGGCAACACTTGCTTCATTAACTCAATACTTCAGTGTCTCAGCAACACCGATGTCTTGGCGGAATTTTTCGTGCTTGGTCAGTACAAAATCGACCTAAAAAACTGTCGAAAAGACCGTAGCAAAAAGTACGGCACAAAAGGCGAGGTCACGGAACAAATGGCCAATGTCGTTCGGAGCTTATGGACTGGAACGTACACCCAGGACATGACCAAGCATCTCAAGGAATCGATCGCAAAGTTTGCGTCTCAATACAAAGGAAATTTGCAGCACGACTCACAGGAATTTCTCCTCTGGCTCTTCGACAAAATGCACGAGGACTTGAACATGATGCCGGTGAAAAAGTTTTCGCTCACTAAGAAGCAGTCGTTCTACAAACGGTCGCAGAACGGCAGCGCCAACAAGAAAGTGACGCGAAAACCGAGCGACGGAACTCAGGAGGTTGATATGACCCCGACCAGTTTCATCCAAAAGACCTTTCAAGGTCAATACCAGTCGAGTCTAATTTGTCCCAACTGCAAGAAAATGAGCCACACCAAAGATCCGTTCCTCTGCATTTCGCTTCCGATAAAGCAAAGGACCACTCGCCCTGTTTACGTAAACGTTGTTTACTTGCCGAGCAAGCGAAAAAGCGGATCCTATCCGAAAAGCTGCGGCAAGGTTGTTAAAATCGGAGTGGAAATACGGATAGACGGAAAAGTAAACGATCTGCGACAAGCCGTGGCAAGTGAATGCGGAATACATTCGCGGTTAATTGCCTTTGTTGAACTGGAGCACGATGGCTTTCACAACTCCTATGGAGACGAACATGCCATTAGCGATATTTCCTCTATCGCTACTAACAATGCCAGTTCTGCCGTTCCCCTATACGCCTTTGAAATGCCCCACATACAGAAACTCACGGCTGGCACACTGCCCAGAAACTTTGCCAGCAGATACAACCGACGAAGTAAAAAAGAGAAGAATAGCGTAAAGTCAAACTTTCCAAGCCAGGACAGCATCGTTATTCTGCTTATAAACAAACATGGGGTGAAAGAACAAGGTTGGTTCAAATTTAACTTCATTGCCAAGTTGTTTGCACTTTATTATTCTATCTACTACTGGAGCACTGTTGTGTTTTTTAAAACAACAAAGCGAAGAATAAATTTAACTCTGTTTGAAATGAATATAGAGTTATTCGAAACATTCAAAATGTTACCTACTTCTGTATGGGCTTAAAAAAATTCCTACTAGTTTCTTATCACCTGTAAACCAATATGCTCCTCACCATAAATCATTTTGGTGTAAAAAGTGTAACCAAATTAAGTAAAACAATCTTTGTTTTCCATCTATCATAACTAATTATAATGTTGAAGAATTTTTATCATTCTTTGTTTTGACCAATTGATGTATTTATTATCAGTATAAATAAAATAACATCACATGTTGTTTTTATACATAACCTCTAAACTGTGTCGTGTTATTTGCACAGGTAAAAGATTCGGTCCACCTCTTGTCTTTCGCGTCAACAAAGACATTTTACAAAGTGACCTGCAATCGCACATACTCAGTATGATGAGTGATTACCTTAAGAGTGGAATTAAGTCGGATAAGATGGGGTCACTTTTTAGACTTCAGGTAAATTTAATAAAATATCAAAGCCACAACATCAATAAAATATCAACGATTGAGGTGTTAAAATTTAATGAAGTTAATGAGATATGTTGCAAGGCATTTTATTTATTTATGTGATAATCATATATTCCTATTCTAACAACAAATTTTACAAATACTAAAAAGAAGCTCTTCAAATAATAAA
This sequence comes from Ascidiella aspersa, assembly GCF_963924565.1. Classification (NCBI taxonomy): domain Eukaryota; kingdom Metazoa; phylum Chordata; class Ascidiacea; order Phlebobranchia; family Ascidiidae; genus Ascidiella; species Ascidiella aspersa. Next base: position 35,900,173 of record NC_139449.1, on the reverse strand, counting down.
TAAAATTTTCATGAATAAGAAATTGCTAGAAGAGCTTCTTTTCAGTAAACTCCAGCTCTGTTCCAAAGGTAAAATTTCCTTTTTGGGTTTATATCTTTGTTTTGATGTCCAGATTAAAGAAGTAACTATTGGTTGGTACAAACCACTAAGCTTAGTGTTGTCATGTGTACATTATTCTATTAATAACTACCAACTAGACTAGGCAGAGTAAACGTTTCAAACAAACTTGTGTTAGCATTATTTGTGCAAACACGTTTGCGGGTTGTTACCATTTCAACTATTTGGTGTCTGAATCTTACATTTTAGAAACAAGATTAAATGCCAAAAGTATGTAGATGTAATGTAGTGTGGTTTTCTTTAGCCGAAACTTTCTTGTGTTTTTTTATGCATCTGTTCTATTGACTTTACTAGGTCTTAATTAAATATTGACACAGTTAGTAATTGGCCAATTAACACCACTTTGTTGATTGGGCCACCAGCTAATGAATTTAACATGTAGCTGTTTAGCACAAGTCATCATTGATAGTTTCATACTTATGTACTTGAACCTTCAGAATTTGATATACCCTCATATATGAAACTTGAGATCTTTATTAAGCAATTACAGCAGAAGTTCAATAATTGATTTACTCCCTAGATAAATGTTTAATTTTTAAACCAAAAATAGTAAGCTAGAATAATTTGTAGATTTTTATTTTTAAAACCACATTAGTAGGACCAAGTATTTTTTAATTAGGCAATCTGGTATGAAAACATGTTGAGATCAATAGTTAAACCTGAATATTCATAGGTTGCTCACAGAGACACACTTTTTTCAACTTTCCCATTTTAACAAGGAATTTCTCCAAATTATAAAGGTTCTGAAAGAATTTCTAAACAAGTGCTACAAACTAGTTTTTATGAAGAAATTATAACAGGAATAAAATCATTGATTTAATGTTTAAAAATGTATTAGTTAAAGATTTGGAAGAGTATAATTTGTTGGTAAAACAACTTTAATATCACCATTGTTTCTGGCCTTTGTAGGTTTTGGAAGGACTCCCAAACAAGTGCTACATATCGCAGCAAGCTCAACAGCCCCTCTTGCTCCCCACGGTGGACAAAGCACTGGAAAATTGCCCTGCTGGCGGACCCATGCACATCAAACTCATGGCAGAGTGGGACAACGACACCAGGGCTGGAATATTTGACAAAATTCCAGAAGAAAAGGTGATTTTTCGAAGCATACCTGAATTTTCAGATAAGGAATATGAAGTAACCTTTTTCGTCGATTTGGGAAAGTAAAAAAAAGAAAGTATCGGAAGCTGTTTCACAAAATTAAATAGATTTGAATAGCTATGTTAATATCTAATGAAATACAAAAATAAAATGATTGTAAAAATAACCTACATGCTTTATTTTTATAACTGACTAAACCAAAAGGCCAAATCTCAACCTACAATATTAGATATATTTTATATATATATATAATAACAAGAACTTTATTAGTGACTGAAAATAACCAAGCAACTGACATTTAGAGTGGATTTCTGCCCCCCATTTTCTAATTAAAGGAAACAAAGGTGTTTAGATCTTTATTATTGTCTTTATAAACCAATTTATTTTCTTGGAAAAATCTTCAAATTTATTTCATAAAAATGACAACCTGCTATAAAAATCTGAAAGTTATTTTGGCTGTTGACAGACGGAGAAGCTTGCTTTCTCATTTGTGTTCCTATTATAAAGAGGTATTTTGGTGCAACATTTTACAATTTAAGAAAATAAAACTGTCTTTTTATAACACGAAAACAAGTTAAGTAAAAGTGTGCTCTTCTACTGTTTTCTGTATGAACTAAAAACACAATCAAATGAAAGATACTCACACATATATGTTCAAAAACTGTGATTTTAGCACTTCTGAAGCTGCTTTTTCACCAACGATAATGGCTTACACAATTATCATAGTACACCGAAACCGGTCGCAGATTAACTGAATCTGTCTATCAATGATGCAAGTAACGCTAGAAAAACAACTAGTTTGAACCTTACTACAGGCTAGTTGTTTTCCTAGCCTGCCCTGCTTGCATCATTAATCTACTGATTCAGTGAGTCTCCGATGGCTTCTAATTAGAGATAGGGATAAATATGCTGTTGCCACCAGGCATAATATATTTAAAATAGGTTCTTCTGGCATATATTTCTTCAACCAAAGTTTCAGCTTACTATACGGCAAGCCTTCGTCAGGGACTGACACACATGGCCAACAGGACGCAAAAAATAGAGATAGGGATGTTTTGCCCAATGTTTTTTACATATGAGAATTTTTCAAGAAGAAAAAAATAGGAAAACAAAATAGTGTTCTTCACTGTTTTTCATATGAAATATAAACAAATTGAGCTACAATTTCCAACAGACGGAAGTACAAGAGAGCGTGCGTCTCCAGCGAGTGCTCCAACAGCAGCCGGTCACTTGTACGCTGGAAGAATGTTTCGACCTTTACACCGAAGCTGAAGAACTGGGCCCGGACGACTCATGGTTATGTCCGCACTGCCACAAGCAGCAGACCGGAACCGTTAAGAAGCTGAGTCTGTTCTCGCTGCCCGACGTGCTCGTCCTGCACCTCAAGAGGTTTCGAGTGTCAGATGGCAAACGAACTAAGCTTTGTACCAGAGTCGACTTTCCAGTGACTGGACTGGATATTTCAAGGCATATTTACTGGTATGTTACAGTTTCCATAGAGTTTTGTTTAATTTGTGTTGTAGAATCTCTTTTCTAATTAAATTCAATGAGCTGCTTATATAAAATAATAAATTAGTAATCTTTAGTAATGTTACAGTTTGATTTTTTTAATAGGTTTTTGTTGTTGTTGAAGCTTTTATTTTTAAGTAAATTTAATGAGCTATTTAAGAATAAAACTGATTTGTAAGGTCCTGTTGGTTGTTCTTAAATGCAGTTTTTAAATTGGAAATGCTTTTTAATCAATATGTTATTTTGAGAAACTGCTATTTTCTAATCATATCTAACTTCTGGGGCCAATAAGTAAAAATGTTTTGGTAGTTCTCTTGTTGATATTATTTTGGTGGTAACTATAGTGTCTTTTTAAATTTGGACTGTTATGTTGTCTAAATTGTTATGTTTTTTTTACTACAGTGATTCGAATAAACCCACTCTCTTCAACAAACACAACGATTGGAACGGTTCGGGGGAGGTTATGCACCCCCCAACAGGGGAGGAATACTTGTATGATCTCTATGCTGTGTGCAACCACTTCGGAAATCTCAACTCCGGACATTACACGGCGTGCTGCAGCAATCCACTCAATGGAAAATGGTAATAGCTTTTCCTAAATTTATGTTTTAATTTTTTGGTATTTTTTTTCTGATCAGTGTGATTGGAACTGTTTAAATTTTGAATTAATACTGTTTTCAAAATAGAAGGATCTTGCTGATTGGATGATCTGTAAATTTGTGTAAATGCAATATATCGGTTAATTTACCTAAATCTGTCTATTAAAATGCATTTATGTACAATTTTAATTGTAAGGTTGCTTGTAACTGTATAAGTTATCGCCAAAAGATGGAGATTTTGATGAATGTTCTGTGTTATTTTTTATGAACATTTCTATAGAAACCCATATGTATTTTACCAAAGCTATTTGTGCGCAATAAAGTGTGTAATTCTTTATAAGAAATTGGTCAGCTGTTTTTCATGAACACAGGAAAATATGGCAATTTATCCTGCAGTTTATCTCTCAATCTAGATGGGCTCCGATATTTCTACTATATTTTGCAATATTTATGCATGAGTTTAATAAAGCTTCCATTTTCTATACAGAAGTAGGTATCATTTTGAACGTTTCGAATAACTCTTTATTCATTTTCAACATAGAGTTATTCGAAACGTTCAAAATAATACCTACTTCTGCATGGGCTTTGATATTCTTATTACGTCTCACTACAACCTCCAACCATTATGCTCCAAATCTTCCATTTTCTGTTTCTAAATTCGGATTCAATTTATTTTTGTGCTTTTTGAAACATTAAAAACAAAAACCACCAGAACAGTTGAAGGACCTTACATTCGTCGAGCCAACTACTTATCTAAACCTAGAATCATGTTTGAATCAAATATTGATGTATTTTGCCAGGTACCAGTTTGATGACAGTAACACCGACGACATGGTTGAAGCGGATTTATCGTCGCAAGCGGCCTACATACTTTTCTATCAGCGGAGATCCTCAACTGTGGCGCTATCGTGTGGTGGAATGTCGACAAACTCGATCATGTCCGACCACTGGGCATTCAACCTTCCACAACTCAAGCAGAAAATTAAAGTAAGGTTTTTTTACGGTAAATGTCAAACTGTTAGTTCTTGGTCAGTATAACTCATTTTGCAATATTTTACTTAAGGTACAATTGTCCCAACAAAATCAAAAATACAACCCAATTTAGGGAAATACAACCCCGCCCCCCCAAAAAAAATAATACAACCCAATTTAACCATAGCCTGAGAAACACTGATCTACGCTAAAAGACCCAAGTGAAGGAGTTGTATTTGAAAATCAGTGTACTACAGCAGTAACGCTTTGAAGCCAGACGACTCCTGCCTTTTTGCTGTTAAAACGTTACACCATCGAGTCAGGAAATTGAATTTCGACTGTTAAATCCTCGATTTTTAGGGCTGCCCTACGTCTTGCTTGTTAAAATCTGAGGGCTTCACAGATCAGTGTAGTGAAGCTAAAAAAGTGTTAGATTTTAAAACACAGAAATTTCTAAAAGACTACGAACAATATAAATTATTTAGGGTGCTTGTTTATCATATATCACCTGTATGTTTCAAAAAGCAAAAAACACAATTCTAACACACAGTGCTTGAACATCTTGATTATTCCGACATTTACCTTGCAACCAGATCACTTAAGTTGTGATTTAATGCTTGCCTGCCGACCATTCTTTACCGTTCAATAATTAGATTTGATTTAATTTATATTAGCAATATTCAAGCACTAGTCCAAAGGCCTTCTCAACCTTCCAAAATAAACTATTTTGCTTATACTTGATTAAGAAAAATGATTCGCTGTGTCATATAGAGAATGTAACTCGCGAATTAATACCAAACTTGCGTTAAATTTTCTATACCCTGCATAAGACCTGAAAGCCACTTGGTTGTTACTAGTGCTACCATAGGCGCCGAACTTTTAAAATCAAAGGGCGTTTTTTTGAACCAGTGCCCACTTCCTACCAACAAAACGTGTACAGCAGGTCTCGCAAACCGATTTTGCAATTTCGTATTTTAGTTTTAAAACAATGCGTTTGTCGTGTAATCTTGTCGGAATAAATTGTGTTCAAAGGTGCGTGTTCAGTCCGGTATTAAAATGACGAAGGGCGAAGGTAAGTAGCCTACCAGGCTACCAATCTCCTTTTGAGCATTGTTTCGTAACTTGTTATCCGTCACGAGTGACATACATGCAGATTTTTTTGGTTATACCGATATTAATCACTTGGTCAAATTTTAGGACGTTTTGACGCCCTGCAAGAAATCCAGGGTGTCGAAAAACGCTCTGCGCACCAACGTTCGGCGCCTATGAGTGCTACGTAGTACGTACCATAGGTTAATAAAAACCACTGCCCTAGACTGTCAAGATTTAAACACATCCATTTGTGGCACAGTTCATCTCTCAACTCAGATGAACCAAAAAAAAAACATTTGTCCAAAAATGTTCCAAAGGTAAAAATTCTCATCTTTTTGAAAAAGGAAAAAACATTTTTGTAACTTTGCCAACAACATTCACCCTTTCAAAAAATATGCAAAAATTTCAACAACATTTAAACATCCCCAATCATCCCGCAGTTCATCTCTCAAAGCCAGCTGAACCACAACTCGGTTCAAGCTCCCTCCTCCTTCGAGAAGAAGAGTCCCTCTTCCGGTGGTCACCATGGTAACGGCTCGGTGCCCAACCTCAACCCAGTGATGAGTAACATCAGCAAGATCGGAGCTGCGGTCAACCACCTACAGATCAAACCACAGGAGAAAGTCGACGAAAAACAGGATGAAAGCGACGAGGGGGGTTTCGATGCCCCGCGGAGACCTTATGTTCGGGGTCTGCGGCGCCAGGGGTCTGCAGGAGCTGGGAAGGGGGCTTCGGGGGAGCGTACAAACCCCGAAGAGCTAAGGGGGAGGCAGTACCGCTCCGTAAGGAACCATAGGAGGATTCGGCAGCAGACCAGTCCTGTGTGAAGCGATTGAGGACGTTTTCAATTTTGTTAGTTTTTTTGAAAAGGGCGTTTTTTCGCTTTCTTTAAAATTGTGAAGAAGGGGTTATTAGTGTGCTGTGGCCACTGCATATCTCAGTTTAACCAACAATTAATTTTCTCAGTCAAGTTACAGTTTTTTCAGTTTATTGTCTATTTTGTTTAGTTGAACCTTTATTATCTAATTTAATCTCTATTTTGAATCTCATTTGTTTAATCCCATTTTTTCAGTTAAATTACATTTATTTAAGTTTAATCTCCAATTTTTAAGTTTAATCCCTATTGCTTCTTGGTTTAATTACATTTTTGAGTTAAATACGTTTTTAAGTTAAATCCATCGTAACAAAGCATTTTGAGGTGTATTAATCTTCTGAACTCGTTCTGAAAATACACGAAGGTTTTTTGAAATTTTATTATTGTGTCCAACCTGGTAACTTTGACAACGCGCCAGTCATTTTATCAGTATGTGAATGTGTGTGCTGTATGAAAGACATAAGCCAAAGCAATACAAGTTTCTAGTCTTCAGTATATTTTCGTCGGCAATTGTTAATACAATAACCAAGTGCTTACAGTTTATAGTTACGTTACAGTTTATTTTCACCTGCTGCTTTGTTATTCGTTTCTACAACAGAGTTTTGTAAACAGCGTTTAAGCTTTGGAAGTATGCATTGACATGTTTATTGACATTGTCATTAACTAAACGCTCAAAAAAATCTTCAATACGCATAAGGTCTAACCATCACAGTTTAGCAAAGCTTTCTTGGCGTTTTGCAAGGTGCTATTACGCTTGTAATTTGCCTGTAGGATTTTGCGTATTGTAACTGCCTTCTATATGTCGTTGATGCTTCAAAAAACGTTTTCTTTTTGTTTGTTTTAGAAAGCGGTGTTGTGAATTTTCTACGAAACTTTTGAAGTATATACAATTATAAATATACATATATTTTCTGTGTGATCCGTATGGCACCAAATTGTATGCGTGACATTTTAGATTCTATATATTCGTTCGTTGTGTTCTTTCCAAATGCGTATATCATATGCGACGGTGCGTATATTTTCTTCTTGTTTTGTTTTTTTCTTGGTCCCTGCACATTAGCGATAACGCTAGCACGAAGCACGATGCTACAATGTACAGATTAAAGGCACTTGAGAATGCATGGAAATTCGTGTTTTTTACAGTGTTAAATCAAGTGCATTTCAAGTTTTTTGTCCTTATACCGGCTTAATCGATTGAAAAAAGGCAAAATTTGATTCTGTATCGCGCTCGAGGTTTATTTCCAATCTTATAATTCGCTTTCAATTCGTTTTCAGCATTTTTCAAACAACGTCTTGCCAAAACGCAGACAGCTTCAGCAGGATGTTTTGTTCTTGTGATTTTCTTATAGATTTTCGTGTCGTTTTTATGCGTTAATATCTAGTTGAAGATTTATCATATTTCATATTGAAGCTTCTATAATAGTGAACCATACTTTATTATTTTTTGGTAAAGCCATTGCTAAGTTGTTGTTTTTTTTTAAGTTTTTTGCACGATAAAACGTGACCAGTTGGCATTTCGTTTGCTTAGACGCAATAAATAGCTTTTTTATTAACAAGTTGTTCTCCAAATTGACCGCATTTATGGTTTGACTTAATTTCCATGTAAATTTTCCATCAATCCAACACTAAATTTTCCAAAGCAAATGATTTCATATTGTGCTTTTTGTACAGTTGCTTCCAATTTAATTTTCTGTTTGTGGCGCTTACGAAAGATGCCAACCCACAATTTCAATCGCAATTGCTCGCCGCAGGTGCATTATACCAGTTTGTGATCTGCGAATTTTGCTAAATAAACGACTTTAATTTCCACTTTGTTGCAAATGTGATTTACCGCAAGGTGGCGCTGTTCGGTAAAATCTGTTTAAACAAAATTGGCAAGTTTCTGCAAGTTCTGGTTTAAAAGTCGTAAAGTAGGTTTTTAATTGAAGAACGCCAAGATTTAACTTCAAAGCTCTGGAACTGGTAGTCCTGTTAGTCCAGTTGTAAGACTCGATTTACAATATATGATCGTGCATTGTATCTTCCAGAGGTTAGTAAGTCTTTCGGGTATCATCCATCGGTTTTTAGGTAGCAAAAGCGGTGAAAGAAAGCCGAAACGGTGTTTCGAAAAAGATATCTTCTCAACGTCACTTCCATAAATCTAAATTTTGCCTATTTTATTCTCTTTATTACTTAAAATGTCAGGGAATTCTGATTGCGCGATTTAATGTTCTTCATACGAACCTCGACAAATATTATTTTTAGCACAAAAGCCCGTGCGTCTAAAGACACTTTCAAAAGCGACTGTTTTGTCAATTCGACCAGTACTAGCAAATATCGAGATACGAAAGGAAACAAATTTTAAGTCCAGTTTATGAAGTTAAATATTAAAACAGTGCATCATGTTTTCAAGACAATTTATTGTTGTGCAATAGTCCGCTTACGGGGTAATCTCTCTCTTTTTAAGTTTTATTTTTTAATTGCGGGCCATTGGGGCTTTAACCTTAATGCGTATAAACACAATACAGCACTTTTTTTTTCAGTAGAAAGAGAGTGGCCCAAATAATAGATAAAAGATATAATAGATAAATGTTGACGACACGGTCTCAGTCCCCCTGTATTTGTTTAATACATAAATGGTATATTCGCAAATTCCATCGTCGAGTTCATATTTTATTTTTATTTTATTACTAATTCCCCCTTACGTGTATCTGTTGCTTCCCATTGACCTCATTGTTTTATCTTTGCCCTACTTTCGCCTTACGTGTGTACTCTTCCGTTGCAGTTCTTATCTCCGTTACTTTGCGACTTTCTTTTTCTGTTTATATAACGTTCTAAAACGTCCGAGCGTATATATAGTGACTCGTTTTTATCTTAGCCTTACTTACTGCACTGATGATGGCAAAAGCACTTGCCGAAACGTTTGCTAATAAAAGAATGAATCTTTTATCTATTATTTAGGCCACTCTCTTTCTACTGAAGATAATGAACAGATCCGTCTTTAGTGTTCCTAAATACAGCACTTGTAATGCTAAATTTAACTTGAAAATGAATAATGGCCTTGGTATCTTTGAAGTTCCCTATTCACTGTTGATATTCAAAATGATAAGTCCTTGTGACGTAACAATAAAGGAAGCAAACAGCCACATGATACGTTTGGTTTTATCTAGAATTGTAAATTGTAAACACACTAAAAATCGTAGAGATGGCGATAAAAAAACTATTAATTATCGAAAACTGGTCTTTGTTAGCTGAAGGGACATCGAGACGACAATTATGACGTCCAATTGGCATCCACAGATACCACAGCACACATATCGGTTTAGTATAGTAAGCGTAAACAAATTGCTAAACAAATTAAATTAAAAATTGAAACTTAAGCTGAAATTAAAGGTTCCCATGGCGTGGTGAAAGCATACTTAATTTGAGACACATCACAGTGGGGAGTCGTAAATTTAATTGGAAGGAGAAAGACTACACAAGGATTTGTTTACGAGTCTCACTTATTCATAACGCCGCTACATGCGAACAGGTTACAGACATGTTTTTACACAGAACCAACATGTTTTGTTGACGTCATATTGTAATATGCTTTTACGTTCACCCTGCATCAAATGAAGTGGAGTACACCGTTTTTTTGTTTATTTGGAACATGTTTACGGGCCCTAAAACTTTGTCCAGCGAAACAGTTCAGTGGTGTAAAAAGCTTGTTATTATAAAAAGAGTCCCACTTTTAAGTGATTCATTTTCTTAGAAAATGCAGAATCGCAAAACATCAGCACATAAATTCCAAGGTAAATGAAACAATATATATATATAAACCAAGTATATAGCGAAGTTTTAAAAGACGGGAGTACATCGATTTGAGATTTGATTTTTTTTCATTTTCAACATGATTTACACATTTCATCCATGTTGAAAATGAGTGAATATTTATTCGAAACGTTCACAAAATGCTATACCTCCTTCTGTATAGGCTTTGATTTAGTTTAACGCTTAACTACAACCTTAAGCCATCAGCCCAGAGGTTATTTTGTTTTGTAAAACAAAGAAAAAGTCTCATTTGTCCTAAAAACAAAAGCTCCTTAAAACTACTTCGCGGTCCCATGTTGAAAATCAATTAAGACTTATTCGAAACGTTAACAAAACGTTACCTTCTTCAATCTTCAGTATAGGCTTTGGCATTTCTTTAACTACAACCATTTATGCCTCAAAGATCATTTATTTTTGTTTTTTAAAACAAAGAAAAAAAGTGCTTATTCGTCTAAAAAAACAAAAAAGTCAAATCCACCTCGCGGACCCAAGGCTCCCGACGACCCCATTTTGAGAACCCCTAAGTGGGCAACCTACGGCCCTCTGGCCAGATCCGGACCGCCAAAGCAAACATTCGGCCCGCTACCAATTTTGCAAACTGGACACAAGGCCATTCCTGATATATTTTGACTATTTAAACCAGTGTTTCTTAAACAGGTGAATAGTTCTCCCCAGGGTAAACTAAATTTTTGCAGGGGTGAACCAACCAAAAGGGGTGAATAAGGGTGAACCGTCAGAAATGGATGATAGCTTGCCAAACAACAAGTCATTTTGTGCTGTTACATATAGACGAGATAGTTTTATCATATCATTAGACAAGGGTGAATGAAATCTGGAGATAGATGCTAGGGGTGAACAAAACTAAAAAAGTTTAAGAAGCACTGAGTTAGAACAACGTAAAAGCATTTGTTTACGCTTTTGGCATATTTTTCCTGTATCGAGTGTAGCATGTTAAATCCCTTTTTAAATGTAAAATGCCCTAATTAACAGTCGTTGCGGTTGTTATAATAAGGTACTTAAAGTCTACAGTTCTACACAGTTAAAATTTAACGGCCCGCAGAGATCCTCTGAGTTTGGTTTTTGCTCGCGATTAAAAAGAGGTAGCCCACCCCTGCCCCAAGTTATCGCGTCACGGCGCCATTCCTTCCAAACGGCGGCGGTAAATTGGATTAGCGACAAAAATCGCGGTTCGCGTTTCGACAATCGCGCGATGTAATCGATCCTTTGATTCGCGAAAGTCGCCACACGTCACAATGGCCAACAATGGAATGTCTTCGCCGCCCGGTTCTTGTAAATGCATTGTCCGAAGCGTGTAACAACAAACGCCCAGCTATTCAGATCGGTGCCAAGCTTACTTAAACTCCGACGCCTGTATATTTATAGTTGTTGCTCAGTTGGTTTTTAGAACAGTTTGGGCCGCGCAGCATAACAGGGTTGCGGTGGCATTTAAAAGGATTTAAAGGAGCTTTAAAAAATTATAATCATTATTTGTTCGAGACGTCTATAGGTTCCAACCTCGCCTTGGCATTTCAAGGAGATGGTGAATTATAAGGAAAACCCGAGGACCAATCAAAGGTAAAACTAATATTATTTAAGTTAAAATAAAATCGCCTTTGATATTCTAATTAGGATTTCTTGATTAATTTCAATTATTCGATTTCTTGATTAATTTCAATTATTCTCTTCAAAAGTAATAAATAACGGCCTTGAATCTGTTAGTGACAAAATAACACAACGATGGTATAAATATTTGCATTTATAAAATTTACATCAAATAAATTTCCTATAATTGTCAAAATTGTCATCATTTCATTAACTGCTGTTCAAAATGCTAGCTTCCGTGGTACCAAACTACGTCATACGTAGAATAAAAAATGCTCAACGCACGTGTTTTTTGACGATTTTCACTGAAGTACATTCTTGCATATATAAATACTACTTTTTATAACAAGTATATAAACCGCGTGTAGCCAAACTACAGCCCGTTGGCCAGATCCGGCCCGCCGGATCAACTTACTCGGACCGTGGTATATTTCTTTGATGAAGATAAAACACAGTTGAAATGATGTCAGGTGCAATTTAAAACTAAATTTTGATGAACTGTTAAACTGTACAGCAATTTAGTAAGATCCTGTACGGTTTTTATTGGGTATTTATTTATATTTTTGTAGCTATAATGATAAAATCAAGTTAATAAAGTTCGCCAAAACGTTTGTATCCAGCTCGCGATCGTAGACTAAATTTAAACATTCTGTATGGGCTTTGATATTTTTATTACGTCTTACTACAACGTCCAACCATTTTGCTCCATAATATTAATTTTATGTTCGCAAAAACGTTCCATTCTTTAAAAATTAAAATCGTATTTTGTTCCCTACAGAAACCGATCGAGCATTTTTACCGACCAACAGCCACCACCTCAAAAAAGACTGACGTCATACGACAAGCACTTCCTCGGCCATACTGACGTCACGCATGGAGGATTGGGAAATTCATGTAAGTGTGACGTCATGTACAGGCAGTTGTTAAGATTAACTTCAAATATTGCTTCTTCAGACTTCCTATATTAAAACACCAAGTGGCGAAAGTAGGCCAGAACAGCTTGGTTTCGGTAAAAAAAAAAAATATCGTTTTAAGAGATCAAGAATTTATATATACATATTTTTTTAGTTTTTTTTTAAAAAAGGTTATTTTTTACCAAGCCATCCCTTTTTTACCTGGTTCTCCCGTAACTCTTACAAATTTTATTCAAAATAATATTTCAGTTTCATATGTGCGCACTATACATCAAACGATGACTTCAGGTTTACTAAGACGTTTTATTATGACGTAACTTTGTGACGACATCTCTAAAATTTCCATGGGCGCCGGTAAGAAAAAATATTCCACTTTTACCCCTGATCTTAAGACTGTTTATAAAAACAGGTAAACAGAAATATATATTTCGCCTTATGAATAGGTATCATCAGTTTCCTTAATTGAATTTTAGGCGAAATATATATTTCTGTGAAATTATAAGAAATGATTTTATGTTTTATACCGTTTTTTTGTAAACAGTCTTAAGATCATCTGATACAAAAGCAAGAATCTTTCTTTAACATTTTATTCTAAGCGGGAGATCCCTTACTACCAAAAGTGTTTCAGCTTTCACCCGTAAAAGAAACTTATACCACAGATCCTCACCGCAAGGATTTTGACTGGAATTTGATCTTCCTCAAGCAAAGTTGGGGAACTCAGCCCAAACCAAGACCTACATTAGAAGTAACGACATCAAAACAAGAAAGTCGCAAAAATGGGAGAAACACTTCTTTAAGCAGCATCAAGGCAAAGGTGGAAAATGAAGTTGCTCATTTTAAGAAGGTACGGTAGCTAGGGTTGGACTTATAACGCATATAAATGTTGTTGAATTAATATTTCATATATCGGTTGACAATTGAATTCGGGTTACAAAAAAAAAATAAGCTAAGTATAAAAAAAAAATTAGGCATATTTATGATACTATCAAAATATGTTGTTTTAAAGCAGGGGTTCTTAAACTTTTTTTACCACGGACCCCTAAAATTTTTTTGGAGCTCGCGCGGACCACGCTAGGCTAAAAAATAAAAAAAATGACGTCATAAATTTACGTCACAATACAAATAGACTTAAATCTGCTGATTTCGGTCGAAAAATGTGAAAGTGAAATGAAGTCTTGTGTAAAACCGTTCTATTTTTAATTAAATTGTTCGCCTTGATAAATTGATTTACTTTTAAAATATACACTAATTTTTCAATTAGGCGTTGATGGACCCCCTAAAACTAGTTAACGCACCCCAGTTTAAGAACCCCTGTTTTAAAGTGTTTGAAATTTGATTCATAATTACAAAGTTTACAAAAGTTATTTGAAAAACAGAAGCTTTTAATGTCATTTTCAACGCATATATTTGTAGAGTGTATTAAAATTGAGTGATTAATAATAGAAAAGGGTTAGAGGTTGCTTGTACTAACCAATTGAGCAAGCATTGGCGTATGGTTGTTTCTCAACTCGTTCCCTTCTGAGCCTGCATAGCTTAGTTGGTAGAGCGACGGTCCCGGCTTGACCGGAGGTCGTGAGTTCGAACCTCACTGCAGGCTAGTTGTTTTTCTAGTCTGCCCTGCTTGCATCATAGATGAACAGACTCGGTGAGTCTGCAATGGCTTTCGGTGTACTAATAGAAAAGGCATTGGGATTATAAGAGCTTTCTTTAAACCGCCCGAAATGACTGGAATGTCAAACATCTATCCGAATTATCATCATGTAATAACGACATACATCCTTCTAAGTCATTCTAAAAACTATTCCTGCCTGTTATTAAAGTCTGAGCCATTACACTACGAAGTTACTAACGCTTTACTCTTGTGATGTAGAACAAGTTTTCCGAGAAAAAATCAAAGAGCGCTGAACCGAGGTTTGTTTCAAGCGGGAAGAAATCGCACCGTGAGCGCCATCGAGTGTCGAGGAACACGTTGGACTCGATACCGGAACATAAGACGCGTAAGTGGGTCAAAGGTCAACGAATATGAACCACCATAAAATGTAAGCTTTAAGCTGATGTTACAGCAGGACATAAAAGGCCAGTGATCGTAAATCGCCTCTGGGGTATTTTTACAATATTTTTTTTACATAAATACTACAAATAAGGCTACCCAATCAATATTGAAATACAAGATGTCTTTTAATTGTACAGCTTCATAATTTTGTTCTTTACATACACGAATTAAAATACTAGAAAGAAGTCAACTGTAAAATATGGTAAAAATCAAACGGCGCCGTCTCAATTTTAATTCACCACAATTTCAATACTCCAATAGAAACAAATGTTTAATTCCAGTCGTTAAAATGACCTCGGTTTCAACCAAAAAAGTTGAACAAATGTGTTTAATTCAGTCGATAGTCATGTTTGTAGCATCCCAGTTTTCGAATTTAGTAAAACTAGTGATAAGTTTTCTGAATTTGAATATACTCTGATAGAAACCAGAGTTGGATCAATTACATTAATTCATTGTAATTACAATTACTCCCTTACTGTTTGAATTACATTACAATTACAATTATATTAAAAACTGCAATTAATTACATCAATTTCAATTTTCGGCATTAAAACTTCAATTTTTAATCCAAATATCAATGTATTGAGCCAAAATATTAACAAATTACAATGACAATTAGAATTACACAGGATAAAATATCCTCAATTACATTACAATTGCAAATGATCCAACTCTGATTAGAAACAATGTTTATTTATAGTTGATGAAATGACCTCGACTTCTACAATCCCAAAGCACAACCACAAAAACAACTGGTCCTCGAACTAACATTTTCCGAATTATTCTGAGCAATAATTGCTTTGATTCCAAGTCAAAATCCTCTTTTCAAAAAAAAATGTTTTAATTCCAGTCGATAAAATGACCTCTACCTCGACCATCCCAAGACACAACCACAACAGGCACAACATGTCATCTTTTGACCGAACCAACTCCCAGTGTTCCCAGGCAACCAGCAGCACAGGAGCAACATCCAGGAGCTGCTCCTCTTACTCCGGAACTCTTCCTCCATTTTCCTCCCTCTCCTCTTCAAGGAGCACTTCCAGGAGGTGAGAGGAGCAAGAGAAAACGAGCGGGGTTTGCTCATTGTCTATATGTAGGGATCAAAAGTATACGATACCTCCAATACCTTTTAGGGCAAACTTGTAAACTATATAGTGTTCGGGAAAAGATTAATATTTTAAAAATATAATGACGTAAGTTAATATAAAATCAATGTAGTTTGATGGCATCTACAGCCAAACTTAAAATACAGTTAACAAACATTTTTGCAAAATTACAAAAACACTTTTAATCTTCCACTTTAAAACTGAAGCAATTCATCCATAAACGAAAAAAATTAAACATTTAGTTACTCTCTTGGTAATATCAGATGTATATTTTGATTCCCTATTTCAAGAAGCAGCTCATTATATCCCGGGGACGTCGGAGTTAAGGCGGATCCAGAAAGATACTCCCGCAAGATGTCGCGAAGGAGTAAGGTCAAGTGCACGATCAAACCTGATGTTTTGAGGTGAGTGTAACTACAGTGAGCTTAATCAGAACATAGATCTATAGATCTAACGATTGCTAGGCACGGCTGTCTTTACACTATTGCTCGCACGTTGTGGCAGTGAAACTTCTTTGGCGGCGACCCAAGTATTAAGCGTTTTACGGCAAACTAAATTTGTGAGTATAACTGCGAAGCTTTGGCGACCCAATTCTTTTCATTTAACTTTTTGTTAGCGAACAAACCAAGAAGTTAGCATAATTAAATCTAAATAATAACTTATTTTTAATATATTTTTTGGTTTATTTTCTATGCCGCTTTAAAAACCTAAAAATTCAGAGTAATAAAAAAACTTATATATGCGAGGAGAAAAACTTTAGCCTGTGTAACTTAGTATTTCCAATAATTTTATTTTATTATGGCCCATGTCTTCGTGTTGCTTCTACAATATTTCTTAATTTTTTTTTTAATCTTTTTCAAGCCAATCTTAATAAATCTAATTACATAAAATTATTGCAGCTGGCAAAGTAAACCAAATATCGACCAATAATTAGACTCATGGGTTAAGGAACATTGTTCAAATGGAAGGTTTACACATTTTCTTTGTGACGGTTAACGCCTTAAAACAATATATTGGTTAGTTTTAGTTTCTTGTATTATTGAGATCTGAACTAAAATCCAAATGCATGGCAAGTTCATTTTGTATGCATTGTATTTAAATTTCTATAATGTTTTTAAAAGTAGTAAAAGTACTCCTTCATATTAACATGCTTTTATTACTATTTTAAAAATGTAGGTAGAATTGTGGAAAATCTAACAAATATTTGTAATTCAAGTAAAAAAAATTAATATAAAATCTAAAAAAAAGGTTTAGGTGCGATCATTTAGGATGCAACTCTTTGCAGTAACACGTAATATGAGAATACAATTCGCCATTTATAAAATTTAAAGGAAATTTCAAAATTGCGTAGATTTCGTGACCATTTCAAAATGAACCTTTTTATCCTAATTTAGAACTGAGGCAGATTTACAACCAAAACCTAATTGCAGCTGCATAGCACTGACAAATTTACATTAACTGTTATTTTAAATACCTATATTGTGTGTCACGTGCCCTGCCAGTAAATACCACGTGGTATCAGAAGTGGGATTTAAACCCACGCCGCCATTCGGAGACCAGAAAAATGTAAACAAACGGGAAGTTGTCTGCACGTACAATGCTACCAATGCTTTGGAACCAAGGTTTTTCTTCCATATTGAGAAACATCAAAGGGTAAATCAAAATCATAACTCAGATCACAATTCAAAATAACTGGGTTTTTGTCCAATCCAATGTTTGTTAGTATTCAGGGGCGTTTTCAAATGATAACCCCTTTAAAGGCTAAATGTGTGTAGCGTTCCCAAGTTATTTTCCTATATTACCCCACTACATTGCCCAACTTGACGTCACAATGCACGTGACCAGCGTTCACTGAAGTGTAACCAGCACCCGAACCGAACGTGATCGGCGTTTTATTCTATTTGATGCTATTCTTCTTGTTACGGCTTTTATACTGGCCGAACCACCGTGTTACGTTATCGTGTGTACTGAGATTTTGTGTAGTAAGGACAGGTATTTTAAAGGCCTGCTTCTTGGAGTCATTCGTGACAAGGAACGTATAAAAGACTTGCGCCTTACTTATACGTAGCAACACACCTTAAACGCTATAGACCTACTACGATTATAAAACTTAAAAATGCTGTCCAACATTAACATTTTAATAATCGTTTTGTTGCTGTGAAGCAATAATAGCCAGCGTCTACTTACCCGTAGCAACTACACATTATTAATCGATAAAGTTCCCTGCGAATTCGGGTTAAAATGGAAACACATATAAATTTCGACGTTCAACTAAACCTCTCTAGAAACTAAAATAAAACAAAAATATTCGTTTTCAGAAAATAAAAAATTCTTTTCAGAACGGAGCAATCTAAGCTGAAGCCCTCAATTTTCCGCGACAACTCGATAGAAGCTCGGAAACTGAAGCTTTTCAACCCAAAGTACCACGGTGAGATCACGAGGCCAGCTTTGGTGGATTCCTTTGCCTTCAAACATCCGCTTCCGCGAAGTGTCGGGTCGCAGAAGTGGTTGCCGGTTAAAACAGAAGCGGGAAGAAACCAGAACTGGACTGTATACAACACTATGAAGTAGCAGCAGTTTTTTTATTTAAATGCGCTGACTGTAGCTTACAAGGGATAAATCGTTATGGAAAGACTGGACAGTTTACGACACTTAAATGTAGCAGTTTTTTTGTTAAATCGTTCTTAATGTGGTCCACTTTTAAGGGGCTGAAAGACAGCTCTAAAATACCTTTTTTGGGCCTGTTTATTTTCGGTATGTTAGTAAACAAGTAATGGAAGAACTGGACAGATTACAACACTATGAGGTCGCAGTTTGTTTTATTTAATTCCGCTGACTGTGGTGCATTTTGAAGGGGCTGAAAAATAGCTCTAAAATACATTCGGACTAATTTTGGTCAGCCTTTTAAAACAGTTTAAAATACTAATAGGTAGTAGTCTTTTTATTGCAGAGCGTTTAATGTGGCTTTTTTATAAGCGTTGTCACTATATCAAAGGGTGCATTTTAAAGGGGCGGAAAATAGCTCCAGAACTACTTTGAAACTTGTTTTGTCGGCCTGTGAAAAATCCTGCCCTAAATATCAAACTGGACTGTTTACAAAATCTGGAATATGTTGGGTTATTGCGCCCTAGACAACAGTGGTTACTACAAAAAAGGGGAACAAAAACTGCTTTGTGACGTTGGGGTATCAGACCATTGGCCAAAACAACAATATCAAATTAAAATCCAATACCTCGCATAAAATATACCAATATGCCAACGTTCTTGTGTATGTCTGGTTTCATAATCCAGCAATTTTGATAGCGGCCTATTTTTACAGATACATTTGACCTACAATACCCTTAAATTCCTAGCAGTTTGATTGGAACAAAACATTTTTCAATTTTCAATTTTTAACTTTCGGTAAATTTCGTGTTTTTTTTTCGCTCTGTACATTGCAGTATACCACGAGTGTTAGTGTTGCTTTGTTTGGTCGTAAGAATAAATCGACAAAAAGTTGATATTTTCTGGTCTTTTCCTGTGTTTATTTGCGGTAAACATGTTTATAACTATCTTCAAACAAAAATAACAACGCGTAATTTATTTTAAAATAACCTACAACACTTTTGAGAGTGGGAAATATCTCTCAGACAATAAATCGTAAAAGAAAGGTTCTTGCTTTCAAATCAGATGGTAGTGGTGTTTAGTGTTTATTAAAACACGTATTAAATCATTTTACGTTTTATACCTGTGTTTATAAACAGTTTAAAATCATTCTTTTAATATCCAGTTCTTTTATCGTTGAAGGGCAACCATAGAATGAAAGTATGGTTTATAAAGTTGTTCAGCTGAGTAATCTCAACGAACGAAATTGCTAATATAATAACACGATTGAAGTAATGCCGAAATATTTGTAGAAACGACGCCCAGCTTAGGCTTGGAGCCTGTCACAGACAAGCAACATACGCGTTTAGTTTAGCTTACATTTGAAACTGGGGTTTCTCCTCGAATACAAACACAGTACATATTTACTATTCAAAATTGGCGCCTACATTTATATTATATACATTTATTTTTTTAAGAAGAGACAATAGTTTGGAAAAATACAATTACTACGTATTAACGATTTAGAGCAGTGGTTCCCAACACGTTTTAAGGCGACCCATTTTGAAAAAAAAAAAATTTGGTATAATCTGCGCCCAAGCAAATACAAGATTGCGTTGCAAACAAACTGCACTACAAAAGCAGTTACTTTTTTCGAAAATAATATGTTTATTAATTTACTAATGAGATAGTTGTGCTCGCTTGCTCTCAGTGAGTTTTTGAAATCGAGGCGTTATTTTGCTTGAGCATATAGAGTCACGCATGTCAGCATTGACTTCCAGCCGGTTTCGCTGTTTAGTTTCATATTTTGTGATTATGATTTCCAGTTTTGTGAAAAGATACAATATGCCTGAAAAACAAGCGACCCACCAAAATAATCAGACGACCCATGCGTTGGGAACCACTAATTTAGAGGAGGACTATTTACGCAAAACCGAGTATAGCATGTCAGACCTGCTAACCTAGCCGGTTTTAACAACAAAATATTACATAAGATCCGCGAAAATCAAATTCGAATTAATCTACAACAAGCTTTGCAGCAGAATACCTGGAGGCTGCAGATTAAACGTACAATGAATATCAAAGCCCATACAGAAGTAGGTTGCATGTTGTAAGTTTCAAATAAAACTTAAGATAATGGCTGAAGCTTTCAATTAGACGTAAAATGAATAGCAACCTCACGGCTTGTGAACGTTTGAAATATTTTTTTACTAAGTTTAAACATCTAAATATTAACAATCAAATAGACATTAAACCCGAACCGCAAAACCGAAACAAGACTTTCTTGCAGATCAGCAGTTGAAACACCATTCCTACACCTTTGGCTAAACCGACAATCACAGTGAAAATAAATTAATGTAAAATTACATTAAAATTCAAAGTCACAGTGTCTTAATCATTTCCCGGCTTAAAAAACAAGGTTCTCAGACTTGATACGAAACTTCTGGGAGCAAATTTTTCTCTCTCGCGCAATCCTGTACCCAGGCGCTCCGGATCAAGCGGTACCGCCTCTGACCTTGGTGTGACCTCTCGACGACGCGCCGGCGCGTGACCTCATCGACCAGATCGTCGTCGATGATCACGTGGCTGATGACGTCGGCCTCGATTGCGTCACACAATATTCCACAGTAGAAGGAAACCTTAAACAAATTAAAAATCAAAATGGCGACACGAAAAGTTGATTTATGTCTATATGACAAAAAAATCAATTTCGTTAGCAAAACTTGTACAATTTCTAATTTGTTTTAGTTTTAAATTTTTAATGACACAACACTTTGTTTAATTTATTTTTAACAACCACGCAACTTTATCGGGTGAAGTACAATTTTGATTAGTACATACGAATGAAGGGATTTAAAAGTAAAATTTGTTTTTGCATATTCTCCCTACTTTATTCTAGCTTAAAATCCTACAATCTTTAATTTCCAACTTTCTAGTATTTTTGCTGCGCACAGCACACGCTGGCGTTCCTGTATGCCACATATCAGCAAAAAACGAGAGTTATTTGATGACCCCGTGTCATGAATAACACGGCTTTTATATAGTCTTAAACATTGTGTTATTTTAAGTTAAAACAATGAAACAATTGATGTTGGTAATTAAAAATAAAGACCCTGTACAATCATCACAAAAGACAGTATGTTACCAGACTTCTGAGTTCGGTTAGTCTTGCTTGAACCATTTCTGATGTTTTACAACAGGGAATGTGAAAGTGAAGGCCTTGGAATAAAGTTGAAGGACGGCAATCAAGACCGAAGGAAGACAGCCTGGAAAACGACAAGTCAAACGTTTTGTTTCAGTCATAGATGGACTTGGATTATTTTTTAAAGGGTTTAATATAATGGCGGCAAACAACCAACGTGCATGATAAACAACAGTATTGTCTTTGCGTTCTGCAAAAATCCGATTTCAGCAACTGGTAATAGCGGGAGATAATTCAGTATATTAAGAGAAATTGAAAGGACGAATTCAAACATACTTTAACAATTTGTAAGAAAGTGACAAAATTATTTTCAAAATGGCGTTTCCAGAAATTTTTAATACTTCTGGGGTATCACGCAAAGCTGTTTCAAATATCACTAATCACCATTTTTTCACGGCTGTTGCAACTAAACATTTCACTCAAACATATCGGATGCGTTCGGAAAAGGCTTAGCGAAATCAGTCAGCCTGATCAGGACTGTAGTGCAAGCAAGGTCAGGCTATAGAAAAACAACTATAGCCTGCGGTGAGGTTCGAACTCACGACCTCGGCCATACCGGGACCGTCGCCCTACCAACTGAGCTACACAAGCTCAGAGAGGAGCGAGTCGAGAAACAACCATAGCACCATTATCTGCTGCACCCATTTGTAAAACTAGTCTAAGGTAAGGTTCGAACTCACGTCCTCGGTCAAAGCGGGACCGTCTCCCTACCAACTGATCTACACAAGCTCAGAGAGGAGAGAGTCGAGAAACACCCATAGCACCATTATCTCCTGCACCCATTTGTAAAACTAGTCTGTGGTGAGGTTCGAACTCACGACCTCGGCCATACCAGGACCGTCGCTCTACAAACTAATCTACACAGACTAAGAGAGGAGCGAGTCGAGAAACACCCATAGCACCATTGTCTGCTGCACCCATTTGTAAAACTAGTCTGTGGTGAGGTTCGAACTCACGACCTCGGTCAAACCGGTACCGTCTCCCTACAAACTAATCTACACAGACTAAGAGAGGAGAGAGAGTCTAGAAACAACCATAGCACCATTATCTGCTGCACCCATTTGTAAAACTAGTCTGTGGTGAGGTTCGAACTGACGACTTCGGTCAAACCGGGACCGTCTCTCTACCAACTAAGCTATTCAGTTTGAGCTGGTCGAGAAATTACACAATAGCATCATTACTAACTAGAAGTGAGTTTCACGGCTCATTTGTCAATTTGGAATAGATTAATACTACCTAACCCAGAGGTGTCCAACAAGCGGCACGCGACCTAATAAAAAATGGCACGCAAGCCCCCCAAAAAACACTAAAATTGTTATTTAGCCAATTGTCAAAAAAAACATACAATTTGTTATTCAGTCAATTGCCAAAAAAGACTAAATTTGTTATACAGCAGTTAGCTCACCGACGGACACTTAGAATAGTTAGCTCACCGACGGACACTTAGATGCAGTAATGCGCATTTCTACTACACGGTGTTTCAAGTTTAAATAAACGTTTTTGATTTTGGTGAAAAAGCGATTTTATGACTAAATGAATTGGTTTGGTTACGTACTTTGGCACGGGAAGAAGTTATAAGATAAAAATTGGCACGCCGGCATGTTTGAGTTGGACACCCCTGACCTAACCTTTCGCACGAAGCGTTGACGAATGCTTGTCTTGCCGAGGTGAAGTTTTGGTCTTGGCTTGGGGGAAGCACCGAAGAAAGTTGGTCGGAGCTGATACGCGAGAAAATGTCCTTCAGTGAATCTTCGCTTAGTTCCTGATGAAAGCACAAGGGTGCGTTGGTTCGAAAATATAAAAAAGTAACAGCGAAAGTACTTAGAAGAGATAATTATATTTAAAAAATTACATAATAAAGTTTCTTAAAAGTCAGAGAGAAAAATAAATGGGGGAACTTAGATTACACAGTTATTTTGGAATTAAGCTGAAACACTTTAGAAAAGTAAGGATCTCCCGCGGACAATAAAATGTAAAAAAGAAAGATTCTTGTCTTCGTATCCAAAGAAATATGCAGTGACGAAAGAGCAAAATAACTTTTAAAGCAAAAAACCAAGTCTTACTTGCGTAAAATCGTCGCCAAACTTGTCGAAAATGTCGTTGAGCTTTTGTCGCGTTCGGGTAGTTGTGAAAACAAGGTCGGTCGGTTTCCATGGCAACAAGGCACCGGCGTCGAAACATCGCAAAAGCCAATCGACTCTGATCACAAAAATATAAAAGCAAGTGACATTTTACAAGTTTTTTTTCTATTTTTTTTTGTGGTAACTTTGCGCATTTTAACGTAAGTGATTATGACTAGTAAGAATATATCAAAGCCCATGCAGAAGTATTTTGTGAAGATTCGAATAAATCTTAGATAACCGCTGGAGGTTGTAGTTAGGCGTAGAATAAATATCAAAGCCTATAAAGAAGTAGGGAACATTTTGTAAACATAACTGTTGAAAAGAATAAAGAGTTATTCGAAACGTTCAAAATGATACCTTCCTCTGTATGGGCTTTGATATTCTTATTACGCAGAGATATTATGTTTCTCACAGAACGACGTCGTATTTTTGCGACTTTATGATATTCCGAACTTTAAGACCCCTGGGATCTTTCGTCACAGCACAGAACAAGTCATCAGTCGGGTTCTGGACAACTTTGCCGCCGTTTTCGAGTACACGCTTTTCTAAATCCTAAAAAATAAAGCAAACATTATAAAGCACAGATATTTGTCTACTTTTGGCGTTTTTTTAGCTCTGTGTAAGAAACAGTAAAAATGCCATGAAAAGTGTGTTTATATTGTTTTCGTGTTTAGTTGCAGTCTATGTCTATTTGTGCAAAAGTACAAACAAGTTAAGATAACGAAATAAGCTATTGTTGCCAGGCATAATATTTAACGGAG
The DNA here is from genome assembly GCF_963924565.1 of Ascidiella aspersa. Lineage (NCBI taxonomy): Eukaryota > Metazoa > Chordata > Ascidiacea > Phlebobranchia > Ascidiidae > Ascidiella > Ascidiella aspersa. The sequence continues at coordinate 35,875,773 of NC_139449.1, read as the reverse complement.
TGTTGCTCTTCCAGCAGAATATATAATAGATCGACGTTTCGACGTGCTATACAGAACGTCTTCATCCGGATACTGACGTATCATGTAAAACAGATTCCTTATAAATCAACAAGTTTACATGTAACGTCAGTATCCTGATGAAGACGTTCTGTATAGCACGTCGAAACGTCGATCTATTATATATTCTGCTGGAAGAGCAACACTCCGTTATAAGTTAAGATAACGTTACATACCTCATATTTTTAATGTTACCAGTCGCAACATTTAATGCGAAAATTTTCAAGTCAACAATGTTTAGACAATTTATTAAAAACATGAGAAAAATAGTCATCAATTCTCAGAATGAAAACAAACATACATTTCTAGTTATAAGAAAGGCGTCGTTGTTTTTTGTAAAAAGCAGACAAGTTGTAGAATGCCAAATAACCCAGGTAACCGTTACTTCACATTTTATGGTCTGCAATACATTCCTTATAAGCAAACAGTGGTTTTTTCAAGTGTTTTGCGGGACCGATATGGAAATTTTGAAAACCTCCTCCAATGTTCTCCAAAATGTGACCTACGTATAGTGCTTTGTAACTACGACAGTCAATTTTATTTTTATATGCTTAGATGAAATAGCTGCTGTCGTTTGAAATTTCTCAGCGTCCAGGAAAGCCAAACCTTAAAAAACACTGCATCCAAAAAACATGGCTAACACAGTATACTATTTTGGAGCCTTACCGGATGGAAGTTGTAGTAACAATATCAAAGCCCATACAGAAGTTGGTAGCATTTTGGAAACGTTTCGAATAATTCTTAAGATAACAGCTGGAGGTTGTAGTTAGACGTAGAATTAATATTAAGTCCATAATCCATACACAAGTATACAGCGATATAAACTCGAAATGTCTCTTTATTCATTTTCTACATAGTGGATTGCGGAACCAACCTGCTTTGTATATTCTTTGTAGCCGCTCATTATGCAGAAAACTTTCTTTTCAAATGCTGACGATTTCTTTTTCACTTCAGAAGCTTCGACACCTTTGTAAATACAACTTGAAACTAAGAAAGTTATAATTTACCTTCAGCTTTGGCTTGCTGTATAAACTACTAGTGTAATGTTTAATTTTAAACCTAAAAATAATAATGAAAACGACCATAACATGATCACTTTCTTATAATTGTAATACAGACTCTAGTTTGGCATCCTACATGGACTAATATGTAAGAGTTTGTTATAAAAGAGGTTTGTTTTATCACAAAAAACGGCAAAAGATTCAGATCCATTAAATAACAAAGGGAAACATGAATTTACCACTTTCTAACTTTTCTATCTTCCATAAGGCGTCTAAAAAACAGCCTTTCTGTGCTAATCACCTTAATTATCGTAAATATAGGTCAGAAATTAACAGTTTTTGCCTAAACGATGTTCGGCTTTTTAATAATTAAATTTCAGTTTTAAAGAAAAAAATCACCCCGTTCAAAAATGAAAAATCAAAGAAGCATAATCTAGTACCTTGAAACTTTGCGTGAATGGCAGGAGGGATCACAGGGGCGGTTTTACGTCGTTTAGGAGCCGGGGACTCGGTTGGTAGTTTAGCGTGGCTAGAAGCTAGCTTTCCTGTAATAAGAAAAACAAATAAAAAAACAAATGGAAACACTTATTGATAATTCTGATAAATAAACACAATCAGTTAAACAACGAACAAATCAGAAATCTAAATTCTGTTTGGGTTTTGTCTTGTTGTGAGTATTTCTATTCCTCAGTTTTTTAATTTTTGTTATTTTTTTTTGTTGCTTAAACTTTTTTGAAGGGGTGTTTATATTTTTTTTCTTAATTTTTTTTATCTTTTTTGTTCTTTAAATAGGCAATAGTTACTGCACAAAAACAATCTCTTTTTAATTACGATTTTTTTTAAGTTATAACGAATTCAGCTGTGCTTAAAAAACAAATTCCACTTTAAAGTTTAAAGCATGCAGTATTGTTTTTCTAGATCACATACTGTAGTAATATTGATCAATCCGGCACATGAACCAATTTATTTATTTTTTTACTTAAATCCATTTAATAAAAGGATAAATGTACCTTAACGGAGAAAAAAACTTTTTTGTCTAGTGCTTAAACTACAACTCATTAAAATTTTAAGATGTGCTAAATTAGAAGGAATCTTAAAACTGCAAATTAAAACTAATATATTAATATATTCTATCGCATAATGCAAAAACACTACTAATTACAACCAATTACCATCTGCTGTTTCGCGCAGCTCTTTCAGTTGTTCGTAATCCAGAGCGTCAGGGTAGGACTTGTCTTCTCTCACAGCAACTATTCGAGGAAAGCGAAGTGTGCAGTTGGTTGCGTAAGAAGCTGAAGGAATGATCTCGCTCGCTCGCACCTAACAATGAAGAAGATGGAAGATAAAACATGACACCAATACCAGTGGTCGGCAAACTGTGGGGCGCGGCCCAAAAGTGGGCCTTCGAGAAATTTTAATGGGCCGTGAGATACTATTTATGATTTCACTTTTATATGTAGTTGTGGGCCGCGTGATAGCCCTAAAACAGTGCTCCGCAACCGGTGTACCGCGAGACCATGCCAGGGGTGCCGCGATGTTCCCGGAGGTGTGTTACTTGCGTTTTTTAAAACAGTTGAATTAACACGAAAAATGTGTATAACGCAAAAAATGTGCCCATTAAGGCTGGTCTTTTGACCTTATGCGATAAACCATGACATTTTGTGAACTTTAATATTTAAAACTTTTTTAAAACCTATGTTACCTTCTATCACCGGAAATCAAATATCAAAATTTTAACTGACCCAACTAACAGGAATATAAACAATAAACAAACAACAAATGTTTTTAAAGTTTACACCAAAGTAAAAAGGGAGATTAATCATACGCTCGAAACCCATAAAAGATTACGGAAAATATATTATTGGCATAAAGTGAAGCAAAGCATCTTGATCAGGTTCCTTTTTTCGAATGCTATTAAAAGCTCTCTGTTTCTTAGGTATTGCAAAGGGGTACATTTTTCAGGACTTAGACCGGCTTCAGATATTTTAAGAAGTCTGCAAAACCACAAAATCGGAAGATAAAGGAATGTAATACGTAAAAGTTTCGGCGCCTACGGCGGGTTTATCATCAATTGCTATTTTTTATATAAACTAAAAATAAGATATTTGCTGATGATGTCTATTGTCGATGGACATACATTGTGTAGGTGTGCCGCCAAATTGTTTGAGCTCTGTTGGTGTGCCGCAAGTGAAAAAAGGTTGCGGAGCACTGGCCTAAAGTACATTAATTGTACTATATTTTAAAATTAAGTATCTGGGTTTTTATTTAGGCTCGTTTTTACATCATAGGGCCACCAGGCGATAAACTATCAAATTGTACTTTTAGACCAGTTTCACAGTGTAAATACATTTTATTTGTTTACACCAACGTTTTTCAGTTTCAATTAGATATATTCAGCATTCAGTCCATAAGCACTGCTTACTTCGGCATGTTGCGCCGTGTAACGTATGAACGCTACAAAGTCAAATGTCTGTTAAGCCACACTATAAATGACGTTATTTTGTGACATATTTAAATGCGATACTTGACATTTTCATCCGACAGCGATAACCGATATTTGACAGAACGTTTTGCCATCAAATCCGATATGAAATGACGCCATTAATATGTTTAATCGTCCAAAGGTAATGTTTTCCAGGTTAATGTGACAATTTTTTTATTGTTATAAGGTTAGTTACCTCTAGTCTAGACTCTAGATGTTAACCTAAAATTATTTGATAAATTTGTGTGTAAAGATAAAAATCGCTGGGGGTGGATCGCAAATTCAGACTGTAATCCTATGTTACTTTGATATCAGATTGACGCCGAAAAAAAAAAGATAGAAGAAAAATAAGAGACCAAAATATGTCAATGGTGTTTATCATGACTGTAAGAGTTGGAACAAAGTCTTTTCTCGGTGGCAAGTGCTCAGAAGAAAAGGGCAAAGCTAGGGACAAGTCTTGAAAACAAGTGTTTTTGCGTGCAATGTGTTGTGCTCATAAAATAGATCTAGGCTTTTAAACAAAAATGGATTATGCACTCAGTATGCAGTCTCTTTGCATTCAACCTTTTTTGGACACCTTTAAACCGAGCTCCTTCAGTTTTTTATTTGAAAGAGTCTGGTTTTTATTTTTTCGAAATTTCACTCCACATTTCACCTATATCACAAGCTACTTTACCTCATTAATCCGACTTTACCTTAGAACTAATCTATTTTTGCTGGCTTGTATCGGTGGTACTGACCTGTACAACTAGCGAGTGTTGTGGGTGGATCACAACCTCAGGCTTCTCTTTGCTTACTTCAAGCCAGGAAGGTACGCGACGTTTCTCGAACACTTTAAGGTTCGGCTTCAGCTTCTCGATTATCTGCAAAGAAAGTTCCGATTTAGATGGAAATTGAATTGAATTTATTAGTGTATTTCCGTATGCGCTGGTAGTTTTCCGTATGCGCTGGTAGAAATTTTTATTAATGGAAATGTCCGCCACCCGATATTTTAGACAAAAACTGTCGGAATCCGTCTCTTAATAACTTGTTTTTTATAATTTATGAGAAGTACGACAACAGTCGATCACAGGCATGCCAGACCTTCAATTATCATGCATTATTACGTCACAAACGATGTAGTTATATAACGTTTGCTATACAATCATGTAGTTTTACTACTTTTAGACAGTTTTTGCTTTTTGACTGTTTTTTTAGTATTGCGTCAACACTAAGTCAGTTGCTGCTCGAAACGGTTTGCTAGCATTGTTTTTGTGTTCGTTACAGCAGTTAATACAATAATAAAAGCTAAACAAAAAATTCTAACTTTTTGGCCCCCCCCCCAAATTTTCTGCTGGCTACGCCACTGAATCTGATCCGAAGCTCAAACAAGCAAAATAAAACTGAAACGTTAAGGAGTGTTTTATAGATTTTGAAGTCACATTTTGTGTTAACGTTAAGAAGTTTATTTATCTTCAGTCGTAAAAAACAATTTTTGATAAATTTACCTGTAAGCTAAAATCAATACGTTGGATGTCAAACCATAGCTGGATTTTTTACATTATTTTTGTATCGGATATTGTCACTTGACAGCAGGTATCGGCGCCAATAGTATCAGACATCCCTATGCAATGCGAAGTGTAAATATATTTATGTTGGCGTTTCGATATACCAGTTGGTCGTCAGTTAAATACAGAAAGGTTGTGTTGCTTGCCGGCTTCTGGCTGGCTTGCTAAACACCAGCCAACAAACACTGTGTGGATTTGTAATCAGACTCAGACATTCCCATTGTAGAAGTTGGTGGTTGATTGAGGTAAAAGAACATTTAATTAAGACTCATTAATCAAAAACCACTCTCTACAAAGGATACAGATAGTATATATATTTTTTCTATTTTTCAACCATATTCCTGTGTAAAATTTTTTTCAAAATAAAACCAATACTTTTAAATGTTTTATTGTTGTATGCACTTTAAGTCAAGACTGTCAAGTCATTCAAAAGCAATGACTTAAGTGCACTTAAGTCAGGTCATTGAATTACAAAATCCAACATTTTTGAACTTTTTGCATAGCAGTCTTAATTTTAACTTTTTTGTCCAGACTTAGCAATAACCGCCTCACCTGGGCCAACTCCTTGTCCGTGTACCCCGATCCGACCCTGCAGAGGGACTTGAAGACTTCGGGGGGTTTTGAGGGGTTCCCGGGGTCCCTGACCCCAACAGCTAGGTGGAACATTGAGAGGAAGTTGGCCCGGCGACCCTTGCCAAAACTACCCCCTGAAAAACAAAAAAACTACCCCCTGAAAAACAAGCGGAACAGCTGAAATTTGCTTTTCTTTGGTTTTGTATGTTTTTGACCGACGAAAGATTATTATCATTATATAAAATGTGATTTTACTAAGAATAATCCAGTTTAACCGCTAAAATATGTGTTTAATCGACTTGTTTTGGATTAGTTCTTTTCATGTCATGATTAGGTTTATTTTTAGTCTATTTTTTATGAAAATTAATTCGTTTTTTTAATTACGTCTATTTTTTGATGAAAAATCGGCTAGACGTGAAAAGTGCTTGTAATTAACCAAATGCAAACTATTTCTTTTTAATATAGACAAGTGTTTAAATCGTGATTCCGATAGCTTATAAAATTAGAATACACAAGTTTTTCCAAGCAATTTTGGAAAAATTAACGACAAAAGACATTAGTTGGTCGAATTTAATAAAACTGAAACGAACGACAAGATTGGACAAAGTTTGAAAGCAGTTATCTGAACGTTAACCACGAGGAAAACTTTTTTCAAGATAGTTAATTTACCTATGATTACGAGGTCAAGGTCATCCACCACACCCCCCACGTACTCGGGTTTGACCTTGAACCATCCACTGTCCTTGCGTTTGTTGGGAGAGTAGACAGAGGTCATATCTTTGATGACGATTCCCTCTTCACGACGGTCGATCGCTTCGTTAAGGAATTGGAGAACCTTGCGAAGATATGCATTTGGAAGGGGATTAAAATGGAGAATAAGGTGGATATTTTACATTAAGGAAATGGATATTCGATACCTGACATTTGATTGCGATACTGATGCGCGATAATTTGGACAAAAAGCGTTGCGATCCTATCTGATACTAATGATATCATAATTATGGCCAAAATAGCCAAATTTAAACGTTTAAGGTATTTTTTCTGGGTAATTAGGCCAGAATTTGCTTCCGCATTAAGCAGTTTTGAAACCTCTAGTTTTAACTTACTATTTCTAATAAATTTAACACTAGTACCGGTACTCGTCCATCTATGGTGACATCTATGCCGATCCAAAACCTAATTATTGAGTGTAAAATTTATTAAAAATGGTATACTACTTAGCTTCCGTTATCGGCTCCGATCCGATATTATCCGATGTTTCTAATTACATTAATAAAGTAGTTTTTGGATCGTGTTCAACAATGAGTAGAGTTTTATGACATTTTTAAGCACATATCCACTCTTCTAGAAAGTTTCTTAGACTAAAGAAGTCTCTATATGGAAGGTAATTTTCCAAATCGACAGGCAAATTCTTGGATTGCAAATAATGTCTGAAAATCCTAAGTGAATTCGGTATTGGATCGGCACCGACACCAGCCTAGTATCGGATGAGTGCTCTTACCATTGCTTGGCATGGCATATAGAGGTTTTAGTTAAACGTGTTGATAATATCAAAGCCCATACAGAAAAAGGTAACATTTCACACTTTGGAATATATCTATTCATTGCCAACATCAATGTCTATTCATTTTTCATTGCCAACATCAATGTCTATTGCTTTGATGTTCGTACTGCAATACTTACAGTTATTAAAAAAATAAAAGTAATTAAGGTTCAGTGTTGTCAGCAGTGGAAATATCAAAGCAAGTTTCTCGTCATATCAAACTACTATTTACATTAAAATCGCTATTTATGGAAGATATGGACTCTAAAATGTCCATCTCAATAGGACAAAACTCACAGTTACTTAAAATTGAAAGTATTAATTTGTCATTTTTTTGTCAGCAGTAAAATATCAAAAGCAAGTTTCTCGTCGTATCAAACTACTATTTACTACCCACTTGTTGGTTGGTAGACGCCTGTCTCTTTTCAGCGATTAAAATCCTCCCTTCCACCAGAGTAATAATGCTCTCCAGCATCTGAAACCTCTCACTTTGTGTCTTCGAGGTCGTGTGTTCCCCGTTAAGTGAAAGAAGGTCGTAAGCGACGAAACAAGGCTGGAAGTCAGAATCCTCAGTCACATGCTTGATGTCGAATCTAAAATGGATTTTTCTTAGCTGCTATAAAGCTTTTCGAACATGAAAAAATCGGCCACTTGTCAACTAAACATAACTACATAATTATTCTGGAAATTGCCCTAAATGTACTGCATATTAAAATACACTGGGAAATAAGGCCTTAAATTTTATCAGAAAAAGGTTACACTTTGTCCAATAAACCAAAAAAAAGGTTTAATTCTACATGATTACGATCATACAAACGTTTACCACCATTATATATTGTTACTTTCAGAAACTAATTGTTTAACAAAAGTTACACTATTTGCACTTCTATTTTTACGTTAACAAGCTATGGAAGAAAATTGGTTACATAACACACGTGCAAGTAAAATATATTGTGCACTTATTCATATTTTTTATGCTGAAAAAGTTATATTCAATTCTTATCACTCCCCCATAAACTTTTACATGAAAACACTCACTTTCCCCCCTTTTGCATGAAAATGTTTAGAGTTGGATCAAATGCCATCATCTCTCCATCCAAGATGCAGGTTTTTACGTTGTCGGCAAAACTTTTGTGAATGTGTTTCGACAATGTTCCCTGGTAACATGTTTCACCTATATACAAAGTAAAACAATGTTTAGAAATTATTGGACTTTACATTAAAATGAATTTTATAGATAGATGTATTTCCTAGAAACATAAAAAAGCAAACAAAAACGTGTGTGTACAAACTTTACTATTAATATTAGCTTGCAAGTTTTATTATTAATATTAGCTTGCAAGTTTAATCATTAATATTAGCTTGCAAGTTTTATTATTAATATTAGCTTGCAAGTTTTATTATTAATATTAGCTTGCAAGTTTTATTATTAATTTTAGCTTGCAAGTTTTATTATTAATATTAGCTTGCAAGTTTTATTATTAATATTAGCTTGCAAGTTTTATTATTAATATTAGCTTGCAAGTTTTATTATTAATATTAGCTTGCAAGTTTTATTATTAATATTAGCTTGCAAGTTTTATTATTAATATTAGCTTGCAAAAACGTGTCCACAAAAATACATGTTATACATTTCTTTGTAAATGTACAGGTCACATAGATTACCTAACAATGTATTGCTCACCTATTAGTACACCGAAAGCCATCGCAGACTCACCGAATCTGTCGATCTATGATGTAAGCAGGGCAGGCTAGAAGAACAACTGGCCTGCAGTGTGGTTCGAACTCACGACCTCCGGTCAAGCCGGGACTGTCGCTCTACCATATAACTCACCAAACACAGTGGAATATTCATTTCCGTTCCTGGAGAAGTATTTGTATTGTTCCACATCCTTGTGGATCTGACTTCTTTCACCGTCGTATTTAATCTCAACTTGAAACTTCTGGCCGTTGAAGTGCTTCTCAACCTAGAGAACCTTTTAATTATTGGTAATAATAAGTACTACAAAGTCAGTGTTGGTCTTGTGTTTTTATTTTAAAAGAGACCTTTATCTAATAAAAGGTAATTTAAAATCTCAGTCAATAACGTTAATTTTTACGGTTTGGCTTTTGTGACAGCCTGGAGATTTTTAGAGGACGCTGCTATTTCATCTGAGTATGCTAAAAATAATTTTAAAAGACTGCTTGAGAAAATGAGAAGACCGTTTCAGTACTTCAAAACACTTATTTAACCACTTGTTTAATGTAGCAAAAAGTCGATGCTACTTACAGTAAATATTGGCAATGGACCAACTACTGCGACCATTTAAGATGAACGCACATTGAAATTTATCGGATATTTAAAACTGTTACCAATTTGATCAAATGGTAATTGTTTTTTTTAGCGTTTTGTGGTTATTTCTTGTAAATTGCATTGTAAGTAGCATATTTCTAAGATACAAAGGAGATTACGATATTAGGTATGCACGGAACTACCTAATAAACAACCAATTACCTCATTAATCTTAATAAGTGCTGCCAACATGGGCTTGAATGGATGAAAGAGAGTAATTTCTGTTTCTGCCAATCTCACAGATGGATCTGGTAATTTCTCACATATCTAAGATAATGTATAAAAAATTAAAAAAATTATTTTACTTTGAATTTAATAAACTACCTCTATGCATACAATTTTAATAATTTTAAATAAATTTCAATATTTGTATTTCAGGGGCAGTAAAATAAAATTAAAGCATTCCATTTTTTTTAACTTTTTTTTCTTTCTATCTTCTGAATTTTCCAAAATTAGTTTTACAGTGATTCTCTCAGGGTATATATATGCATTGATAAACTAAAGGAATTCCTTTAACCTACGCAGTTTGTTTCTTTAAAGACATTACTAAAATGTTTTAATAGAACCAATAATAAACAAGCCACAAATTTTATTTATTTCTATTATTTACTGTTTTTAGGTTAGTGGTGACGTTGTATAAACTTTCGGCGTCAGGATGAAATTCTTTCAGCAAAACTTTCTGTCCCAAATGCAACTTCATGTCTTTCAGCAAAATCCTGATGAGCCACTTTTGTTCAACTGCAGATGTCCTTTGAATAAGTTGAAGTAAGGTTTTCTTCACCTAACATATTAAAATTTACAATATGAAAAACAAGCCAAATTCTTGTACTTAGGCATAAAATATAAAGTCTATTTATGGCAATATTGAAAAATATATACTTTTTCCTAATTAAAATAGCTTTACTAATTGGAAAACATATTTTACAAACCCTAAAAATTTTACCACATTAACGAAACAAAAGTTATCATTTCACCGTTTTTGTTTATTGTAGTAAATATAACTATTGGAATTAAAAGAATACAACCCTTTAACATAGGTAACTAACAAAATATTTTTTATCTTAAATTTTACCAAATCTCTCTTTTTATTTGTGTTGTAACTTGCGATCTTGTCAAGAAACTCATTGATGTCAGCCACAGTTAGAATTCCTTTGTTTATTGATCGTTTTAACAAAACATGATGAAAAGCAACCTCGGCAAAATCACCTAAAAATTAAAATATCAGAAACTATTGTAAATAATGTTTATAATAAAAAAATCAATTGTTTAAATCAACTTCTTAACTTTAACATTTACCAATTACCTGCGTAAAAAATCTTTTTTTTGCTGACAAAGCAATTAGTTTATTACCTAAACCTAAACCTAAAAAAAGACGGAAAATGTTACAGGCTATTTATAGTGGCTTATGGTGGAGAGAATACGTTATATTTTTATATCTTGGATAAACTATATTTTAAAAGTTGTTTTGTGGAAGGATCAGGTGTTGATACTATGATACCTATCTATTCCATCTAGCAAATATTAGGTTTCTATGTCTGTACCAACCTAACTGTATTTTATGCGAGACAGAGTGAAAATATCTAGACAAGGTAGTAATTTTGCAATTTGGTCAAAAGTAACCATTTTTGTTGTCAAATTTTTTACCTGCTGATGTAGTGCTTTGCTTTACTTGTCGAAACTTCAGGAGTTTCTTGGCATCTTGACCATCATGAGATAATCCTAGGACCTCAATGTAAAGCTTTGCAAGCATTGTTTCCTACAAAAAAAAATATATATATATATATATAAAGAATTTAATCAAATTAATCAATAAACATTGTTTTAAGTTGTAACAAAAAAAAAAAAAAAAAAATATAAAAATATATATATATATACAAAGAAATAAATAATTAATCAATAAACTGCTATCAAACAAAAACACAACAATTTAAACGCAATACAATAACCTGCAACAAGAATAAAGTTTGACAGTTAATTTAAAGCAATGCAACTTATGCAATTTGAAACGAAAAGCAGTTAAAAAAATACAGGTACTAATGCTGCTCAACATCTTGGCAGCCAAAATACAAATGGGTTAAAAAATCTAATTAGATTTGCATTAATTGATCAAATGCAATAGCCAGAAGATCTGGTTTGATTAATTGAAGACATGTTTGTATTTACAAAGCTTTTTAAGATAAACATATTTTAGGGCTTGTAGCTAAAAAAGTTTGGTTCCTGTGTTGTAAGTAAGTTGCTTTATTTTTACATCATGGCCCTAAGCTATTAATATGTGACATGGGTCTTATTGATCACTTCTTAAAGAGTACCTTAACACCATAAGATGGCCTTTCTTTATCAAGCCGAGGTAGAATTAAACGGAATATTGAGAAAAAGCTTGACTTGGAATTTGTTTTGACTTGAATTTCCTTCCATCTTGAAATAAAAAGTTGGAATTCCTTTATACGAATTTGGTTATCTGTGAATAAAAATCAGCGCTTACTTTAATACAAGATAGAGATAATGAAAGTTACTGGCTATTTTCCCTGATCACTCTTGTGTGTATATACCCATTAGTGATTGCACATTGATTTGGGGGCTGTAATAATTCAAATTAAAGAAGTGGGTATTTCACTGAATCACCTTTTTACGCTTGACCCAATACATGATTTTTGATTGATTCAAGTTATGGTTAGAGTGAGTGGTGGTAGTAGACTTAATTTTTCTTTTAGCATAATTTCAATGATTTTTTTGAAAAATTATAGCCACAGTAGATAGGCTATTTGACTGAAATGAAACACTCTTTTAGACTTATACCCATTAGTGATTATATATCTGTTGATTTTAACTACTGTGTTATGCTCTAATTTCATGTTTATTTCCTAATCCATTTGTAATAATGCTTATTTGTTAATCAGCCTAATGCAAAGCGTCTATACAACACAGTAACTTTTTTAAAATAAGTGGAGTAGAAAAACTCACTTTTAGCTTTTTGCATCTTTTCAAAAAACATACAAAGTTGGTTGAAGGGAACTGTTTCGGGTCCATGGGTAGGTTTAAAACTACTAGAGTGTGGGACATCCATTGCACGTATGAAGTAAGGCTCGATGTATTCGTAAAATTAATGTAAATAACAGTAGTTTGAACGCGTAAGCTAATCCATTGGATTGCTCTTTTACAAAATAATAAACCATTTAAAAAAATGTTCAGATATGGGAAATTCCCTGAATGGTACATGACAGTTAAAAGTTTGAAGTTGAAAAAATATTCAACTTAGGATGTCGACAAAAAACAAATTAATGTTTTAAAATGTGTTAATCAGGCACCAATTATGTCTAGGTTTGTCCCACTAAATAGTGTGTGGGTTCTTAAACCAAAATAATAAACATATCTTGTAACTTAACCCCTAAAAAGATAAGCCTAAAAACTTTGGCAGTAAATATTTTAGCTTATTTGCCTTCTAAATAAAAACGTTTCACCAGTAACTTGACAGAGACGGCACTATAAAATGAATTTGGCAAAAATATATTACATTTTATTGAAATGGATCGACACTGAACTGAATACCTTGCCGATACTTCTCAATTAATCAAGTTGTAACTTCGTCACTGAATAGAAAGTGTGGATTGCAAGCATTAAATCTTTGTTAACTGCTGTAAAATAACTGGTCGACGTTTTAAAATTCTGTTTTTCAGTTGTTTAGCGTTCAATTTGTTTGCAAGAACTTGCCTTGCTGTAATTGACTTAACTTGTTATTTATTCAAAAAAACCTTAACTTAGACTTAAGTTGTCATTTCAAAATGACTTGTTTACAACACTGGTAACTGGTACAAGTTAAAATTCTATTCTACTAAATCAAACTACAAAACGCGGCGCCTCCATTTTTTATGATACTTTTATTTATTGAACTTGGTCGCATTCGCACACAAATGCAAATCACTGCTTAACCAGCAGCTTTTCAACAAGGTTTCTATCCAGCGGGTGACACCGTGAAAAAGTGTGGCGTCAAAATCGGTTTATAGTGGCTTGTAGTCGAACTTGGATTCCAGCTTTTTATTGTCGGCCACTTTTCTGACCGCCTTCATGAAATCTTCCTGAATGACGTATTCGCGTTCAGCACGAATCGCAAATAAACCTGAAAAAAGTGGGATTTTGATTGCTTTGTACTGATGTTATTAACCTCATGTTGATATTGATTCTAATTAAGGATGATTCATGTTAATAATAAGTTACTTGTTATTAAATATAGTATAATATTGAACTCTGTGCACTTTGGTGCAACAATTTACATCATTGGTGGCTTCACGAAAATAGGTTTAGACATTTTATCTGAATGTTGCATTATGACGTCACGCAATAACGAGCGCGTGACGTCATGAGGTAATATGTAATTGACCCAGTACAAAAGTAGAAGTAAATATATAGTTTTCTTATTTTAAACTGCACGAGAAACAATTAAAAGACAGATAAGAGAATTTTTTTAAGAAAAACAATTAGAAGCCGTTAAAATGCACCAAAGATCCAATTTCTCACCAGCTTCTGTGCAGACATTACGAAGATCAGCTCCATTAAATCCATCTGACAATTTAACCACAGCCTCATAATCAATCTCCCCGTGTTTGGTGATGGGAGCTGCATGGATCTTAAGGATGTCCAACCGCCCCTGTTAAAATTATTACACAATCAGCTTGTGGAAAGCAGTGGTTTAGTGAAAGACAATGGTAATGTTTTTAATCAAATTTACAGCTCTAAATCGTAACTTTAACTTTTCCCGATCTTTATGAACATTATTATCACTAACACAGTTTTCAACCATCATTTATATTTCAGAAAAAACTCAAGGGCAAAATCTATAAGCAGTCTTAAAAAATACATTTTAGTTAATAACTGCAGATCTAAAGATCAAACCTGAAAATACCTAAATGACAGACAGAACGATGTTTTTGAATATGGTTTTAAACTTCGGGGTGTTTATGCAAAATGTACTGCTGACCCCAAGTGAAATGACGTCACTTACTAATGTCAAATTTAAACACGCAAACGCAATGCTCGGTTGCTTTGGAGCTAAAAATAATAAATTATTTTCTAAAATCAATCACCTTCCAAGCTTAAATTGCTATATTTAATAACAAACCACCTAAACTGCTTTTAGCAAACAAGAGTAATCTAAGAATTTGGTAAAAGTTCAGCACCTATACCGATGTAGTATTGGTCCCGTACCATTACTACCGCTTGGCATCAGTTTTGGCCTCGATGCAATGTTATCAAATATCCCCAAATACTAAAAAAACCCACAAATTCTTACAATAGGTTGTACTTCAATTCACTTGATGACTTGTTTACCACACTGGTTTAAGGTAGGTCGGATCATATCTCACCTGTTCATTTGGCAAGTCGATTCTGATTTTACGATCAAGTCTTCCGGGTCGAAGCAAAGCTGGATCAAGTGTGTCGGGTCGATTTGTTGCCATGATCATTTTAACCTGAGCAAACATCATGTTCCAGTGAAAAATACTTTTAGTGATTGAAAGCAAAATGTTTGCAACAAAGAAATGAATGCATGCAATGACTTTTTTCTAACATGATAAATTTAAAATATCTGTTAAATAATAAAGACAGAAGCTATTTGATTAGAAGTAATCTGTATTTTGTTACATCAACAACGTTATGAGAAATGACACATCTGTTTGGAAAAAACACTTAAAAAATCCAAAAAATATTATAAAGTTGATATATTTAATACAATTATAAAAGAACACTCCTAGATATTTAAAACAATTTAAAAAAAGCTTAGCATGGCGAAAAATTAATTATCAGTAAACATTCTAGTATAAATTTTTTTTTTTTTTTTAGTTTGAAGTTTAACCTTCTTAAAAACAGACTATACTATACCTTGCCCAACGTGTCAAATCCATCCATTTGGTTCAACAGTTCCATTAGTGTTCTTTGGATTTCTCTGTCAGCGCTTGTACCTTCCGAGAACCTACGACCACCGATGGCGTCGATTTCGTCCATGAAAATAATGCAGGGCTGATGGTCTCGGGCATAGTTGAACATTTCCCTGATAAGACGCGCCGACTCTCCAATGTATTTGTCCACAATGGCTGATGATACAACCTACACAAAAACATAATTTCCTTAATAAACTAACGATGACACTGGGTAAAACAAATTTTGTTTGTATAGATCACTGTTTTCCAAGAGGTTGCTGTTTATTTTACTTTGGTCGCAGACTGCACCAGTTTTACTTTTAGGTTTATTAAGATTGTTATTGAGCAAGAATGATCCAATACTTAAGAAAATTGCAGAAGCATAAGAAGACATGCATCAATTTTTTTAAATTGGAACTTATGAGTGCTTATTTTGTGATGTGATTTCTTGCTATATATCACACTAATGACAAATAAAAAAGCTAGGCCAGCGGTTCTCAACTAGTGGGCCATAAGAACACTTAGGTGTGCCACAGACCAATTTAAAAAAGCTAGATTTGGTTTCATTTGTTTCAATATATTTATTTTTACAGGAATAATGGCTTGGGGAGGAATAAAAAAGGAATGTAAATTTATTGTTCAGCCGCAAGTGTCTCACCAATTGAAATATGTTCTGCTGTGATTTGTTCTAAACGTTTTTTTGTTTTTTTTTCTTTCATAAAACTATTGGGCCGCAGAATTTTTTTGCAACGTAAATGGGCCACGAAAGAAAGGAGGTTGAGAACCACTGAGCTAGGCTATGGCAAAAAAAACAGTTACCAAATGAAATACCTGAAGAAACATCAATTTATAATAACTGTGTAGAAGGAAAAATGGCAATATTACCAATAATTTTAGTCCTGTAAAAAGTAGGTAAACTTTAGGATAAAAACCTTTAGAAAGTTAGCGTCCAGTTGGCTGGAGACAGCTCTTGCAAGTAATGTCTTTCCAGTCCCAGGTGGCCCATACAACAAACATCCTTTAGGTGGGGTGATTCCAACACGAAGAAACAACTCGGGGTTTAACAAGGGAAGCTCTATCACCTAGAAACGAAATAAAGTATTTAAATAAAGGCGTTTGTAGTACTGTGTTCCAAACCTATCCCTACAACTTTTCGCTTTACATAGACTGTTTTTCTGAGTAATTATTGTAATTCCATCACTACTATTCTAGGTGCGAAAGACATAAGGTGAACTAAAGTTACAGGTGTTACTTCAATGCTTGCAAATGGTTTAAAAACCTAGACATGCGACCATTTTGTTTGTTTTACCACAAAGAAGGCTATAAATTGTTTTTTGTTAAAGCAGAAACATATTTAAAGTGTTTACATCATGAATATTTAAAAACATAGTTACTTTAAAAAAAATATTTTAATGCATTTAATAGCTGATGAAACTAAATCAAAGTTTTTCATTAATGGCACAAAAATACTAATTTCTATTTAGCACATTATATAGTAAAACCGATAGGGTCTGATGTAGTTGACATTCACAATCAAATTACCCACCTCTCTCAGTTCTCTGATCTGTTCGCCGAGCCCTCCGATGCTTGAGTACTTTACATCGCCGGGATCCTCGTGAGACATGTTGTACACTAGAGGGTCAACCTCGCGAGGGAGATGCCTGGAAATTCATTGAAATAATTGAAAACCTATACTTGTAAATCAGCTGTTGCATGTATTTTTCTAGTTATTTACAAACCCAGTTAGGATTTCAACCCAATAAAACAGCTATATCAGTTTGAAATGGATCACTGAAGACCGTGTAACATATTTTGTAAAAGATATTGTGTTTGTGTTGGATGTGTTAGATAATGTTCCCATGTTTATTCAAATTAAGAACATTTTTTATCTAAAAATCTGTAAGATACATGTGTTCACTTTTCAAAATCTCTTTCTGAAAATTAATTGAAAGAATTAAAGAGTTGATACACTTTAGCAAAAGGGGTGATCAATGTCAAGAAGGACATTGCAAAGTTGACAATAGTTTAAATCTGCTGTTGCAAGCAGGTATAGTATATATTGAAAATAAGTTATTGTGGTATCTCAGCGGTTCACAACCGGGGTGCTGCTTCTAACGCTCGAGGGTGCCAAAAGATAATTCAAATTATTCTTGGATCAGCTCACAGTAGATGTGTGTTGTTTTACTCAGTGTATTGTGACTTTAAATTAAACTATACTCAGCTAAAATGCTACCAACGTTGCCTAAAGGAAACCTTATGAAGGATGCCTTAGGCTTAAAAAAGTAGGAAACCACTGAATTATTTCAAGATACATTTTCAGTAGCTTAACAGTGCTGTAAATACTTAAGTCATTCTTTTTAACGACTTGGTTTTACCGTATTTTAAATAAACAATTTCACTTTAAACTTAAGTCAATTTAAATACAATAAAATGGGTAATACAACAACACCAAGCAAAATAAAATGATACAAAAAGGAGAAAAAAATGAACATTGGTTAGCACATTTTTATCTCCTTTTTTGTGTTGTTTTATTTTTGCAGGGTGTTACATTTCCTGAAGAAGGCATCCTGAATAGCTAGCTGAACTGCCTAATAAAATAATTATTTAACGAAAGAACTTGTTTTAAGTACTGACAATAGTTTAGTTTAACAAACTGAGGCATGCTAGAGTCAAAACAAATAATGATTAAACTGCAACAAAATTTAGACAATACAGATTCTAATGTCCAACGAGTTATAAGTCAAAAACTAAAAAAGAACACAAAATTTGGAAAAAAATTTTTTACAGAAATTTAACTAATCTTCAATTTACCAAAAATAATAGGTAGTTTTTAGGAAATTTATATGTACAAGAGTAGAAGTTATCTAAAAAATGTAATACAAAATATTTATTACTTAAATAAAGTATATTGTCAAATATAGATACAAATCAATTTGGGGAGATTATTTTCACCTCATTATGGTAAGAGTGGTCATGTCAAGAGCAACTCTCGTCCCAGATTTGAGCTTGCTTTTATCGACTTGCCGTCTGCATCCGACAACATATCTTGGTCCGTTGGTTGCTTTTACAATGACTGAAAAACCAATAAATTGCTCTTTTAAAAAAGTCAATACCCACAAAATATTTTAGAGAACAAAATAAATCGTGACTTATAAATATGTTGAAATAGTAATTTGTCTGTAAATAAGGGAAAATTAAATTATATTTTTACAAGCAAAATAGAAAATTATTTCACAGTTTATAACCAAGCAATCAAGTTTTCTTACATTTTTCCTCTGTCAGTTGTTTGAGGATTTCTCCGACAATTTGTCCAACACTTTGTAAAGCTTTTAGGTCATTTTCAGATTTGTCAAAATCCTTTGTCTTCTTTTTTAAATCTTCTCTCACTTGAAGTGTAAATAAATAAAATTTGTTTAAAGTGACAGAACACCAAAATCAACATAAATTGTTTTTAAAACTTACATCCTTTTAATCGGCCATCTATTTCTTTGTGTTCCAAGAGCTTTCTTCTGTAATCTGAAAGAGCCTTTTCTCTTGGGTCCATTTGCTCTGTGCACGTTTTTAACAAATAATTAACAAAACTGTTAGAACTCTAAAAAACAAATCTAACACTGTATTTGTAGAACAATATATAAATTCAAAGAACCAAGCCATAAAGTTCAAATAAATTCACAAACATCGTATAATTAACCATATAATGAAACGATAAGTGTAAAATATTATGTTTTTATTTTTTTTAAATAATACTTTTGAAAAAGTTAAAATCAACTTTCGTGAAAAACCAAGCAATCTAAGTAAGATGTCTATGAAGTGACCAAGCAAAATTTGTGACAGGATACCACAACAATAAATCATTCATGCATATTAAAGATCATAAAAATAATAATGGTTATTCAGAATTTAATAAATACCGAAGTCTCTAGAACAGTGGTTCTCAACCTTTTTTGCACCACGTACCACCTCGAGGTTTTATGATCTTGTTGCGTACCAACAAATTATCAAAAAACTCAACTTTACTTAAAATCTATAGATAGAATTATTAACTGGGGCGGATTAGCTTTTTAGTTAGCCCGGAAATTTAGAAACAAACGCGGCCCACTACTTTCGAAAAAGTTTCCCTTCTTTAACTTTGCAAGATACCGGTAGTCAAGTTTTGTGATTCTTTGTTGTTTTGCTATAATGTCATAAAATAAATTTGCATAACTATTTTCCGGAAAGATAATAATTCCTGTCAATGATGAGGCATAAAATATTTAACTATACAATCATTACGATGAATATATAGTTTATTACAATAGAAAAAAAACTGTAATTTTAATTAAAAACATACTACGTACCACCAAAAAAAAATTTAGGGCTTTTGTGAACAGTGTCGGAATAATATTTTTTCAAGTATGACAAAAACTTCTTTCATATCGTGTCTGTATAAATTCCGTGCTTGTTATGTATTGCCCACGCGCAATTTAAATAAATAGAAAAACTACGGATATGACGTCACAGAATACTAATAAGATGTTGCTGCTGAATTTATTTTATAATGCTGTCGCGCAAAAATAAAGTGGCGCCTTTATAAACTATTTTTGTTAAAAGTGTCGTAATTATTTAGTGTAAACAGACATTGACTGATTTGGCTTGTGTTTCAAAGTTTTTTTTCAGATTTTCACCTCTTTTTTTACTTTAGCGCAATTTAAAAAGTCTGGTTTCATTTTTTCAAAAACTGGTAAAAAACAATGTTTTTATGAGGTTGCATATAATTAGTGAAAGTTAAACCTGAAACTGTTAGTAAATAACTATATAAAACAATTATAACGTTCATGCTTTTGTCCAGGCACGGCCCTAGGATTTTTGTTTAGTCTACTTAAAAAAATGTAATTGATGACAATATTTTTGCATTTACGTAGTTGCGATAGGAAAAATCAGTTTGTATTTGTAAACGTCAGTGTTGCAAACAAGTCATTTGAAAAGGACTAAAGTTCAAGCAAGTTTTTTGAATAAATAACAAGTGAAGTCCAAGTCATCGGTTGCCCGAGTCAAGTCCCAGTCATGTCATAATTAGAGCAAGTCAACTTCAAGTCCAGCCCTTGTCAAAAAAATAAAACTTTAAATTATGAAAACCGGCAAACTCCTCCGATTATTACGAGCAACTCATGTAAAAAATAACATAAAAGCAGCATTAATAGTAAATTCTTTTATGTGCAAAGATTCGGATAAATAAAGCAATTTTATAAATAATTGTTTAATTAAAACAATTTATTTTAACCCAAGTCATTTGTCCAAATGACTTAAGTCAAGTCAAGTCATTTGCCCAAAAAACTTAAGTCAAGTCAAGTCATTTTGCCCAAAAGACTTAAGTCAAACCAAGTCATTTAAAACAGTGAATTAAGTGCATTTAAGTCAAGTCATTAACTTAAGTCATTACAACGTCGCTAGTGGAGTGCGGAGCCAAAAATAGCAAGCAAGCAATTAAGTTATGATCAGGCAGTAAATAAAAATGCAGCCAAAAGTCCGATTTGACTTACTTCTGGCACAGCCTACTGCTGACATTTTTGCTGATTGCTGTTCACTCGAGGGTTGAAACCTTCTAACCGTTTGCGCACTAAAATTTGCGAAAGGCGCAATTGCAAAATTAACTTTTTACCAATTTGAGGTAATAAACCTTAATCATTTATCATAAATGTATGCTGTAATATTTCACCTGCAATTCCAACTTAACAATGAACCAGTATGTTTACTTTCCTGAAGGCTGATTATAGCTTGTCAAGTAAGTATTTGTATGAGTTTATTCAGAAAAATTTTTGCTGTTTTGTTAGGTTTTAAACCCACGTTAATACTAGTATTTTTTTTACCTCTGTTTGATGTTTTTTAAAGTTCACTAGTGTCACTGAGGTTTTGTGGTATAGTCTTATGAAAATAAAGGAGTTACTAAATGTTATGAAAAATATTGAATTTTCACTGAAGAAACTTCTTGGAATCGCATTAATAAGAGGGCGAAATGTTGATATAACTTTAATAATAATGAAAATGTATTGGAACATTGCACGAAGCCCTGTGCAGATAATGAAAATACATTTGTTAAACTAAACGAAAGGAATAAGATCAATATCGCTGTTGGCTGGGTACCTATTACTTTCCCCCAGTAAACTTATCGTAAAAGTTTTATTTACAAATTATCGAAATGTGGAAAAGGTGACACACAGAAAGGACAAGGTTTGGGAACCGGAATGCGAATTTCGACATAAAATCCAGCGAACAAGAAAACCCTTTAGCGAGCTACTAGACGAAATACCCGGCGTTGCCCAGGTTAAATAGAATAATTACCGGTTATTTGTAAGATCTTCGTAAATTACATAAATAATGCAAACATATTTTTTAAATGTCATAACAAATTTGCTTATGCCTAAACGTTTGAACTGAGTGTCACTAAATAGAAATTTCAAATCATGTGATGTGAAGTCGGTTAACTATAGCGCACAACACTTGGCTAAGCAGGCAATACATCTTTTAAGTAACGAAAACCCGTGACGTTTGTCAATTGAGAATAACTTCCAAACGTAAAACTTTAGGTTGCAGCAGCAATTGCTTAGACTTGCTTGATAGCGCCATGTTTATGACGCCACAATAGCACTTGCTTTCAACCTATGGCCGAAGCATAGCTCCAGTATAATGGTATTGTCTAATGCAGTGGTCGCAAACTTTTTTTGTCGCGGCCCAAAGAACTCTTTTCAAGACTCTTTAAGTTTAAGGCCCACTATACGTAAAACCACTACGAAAACGGTGTCAGGATATTTGTTTTAAGTTGGGGGCATTAGAATGACGTTACAAAGCTAAAAACACTTGTTTTTCACAAATGAACTCGTGCGCAAAAATGAAGCTGAAATCCAGTTTAATTGAGCGTATAAAAAAATAAATCAATAGAAAACATTATTGAGTTGATTTGTTTTACATTGGCAAAACTTTAACTAAAACGATATGTGACGCATAAGGCACATAAAATAATTCGAATATTGCAAGAAATTATAGAATAAGCGCCTTTGGGCTGAATAGATTAAAGTAGATAACTTATAAAAGTACATAAAAATCCCTAAATTTGACGCCACAAGTAAAGTCGTAGTTCAAGAATTTAACAAACGTGTTGTTCGCCAACTAACAGTTGTGGTATTATGTAACCAAAGCAAGTTCATCTCGCAAAACGCTCAAAATGCGTCAATTTGTTTTAGTTGGGAAATCACTTACCATAGACGTGTACTAAATACAATTGCCACTGGTCTAATGTCTAGTACAGTCAGGGCCAGATTAAGACAATGAGAGACCCTAGACCAGGGGTGTTCAAATGATTTCTGTCATGATCCACCACAGCCAAACCTGACATCATGATGATCCACTAAATACGAATAGTAAACATATTGGACACGCTTTAATTTTTTGTTGTGCTTTATTTATGTAAACGCGACAAGTTTAGTTGTAAATCTTGTTTAGTGTTTGTTAACGTTTGTAAGTCAGGGCGCACGTGGCGAGCGAAGCGAGCGCGATTTTTTTAGGTATACCGGCATTTCTTTTAAATTTCTAGCAAGTTTTTATTTCATTACAGAAAAACAAAATGTTAAAATATATATGTCCAACTTTTTTAATGCGTTTTCCATTAACTGTAACGAAGCGCTGATCTAGACCGCATCAAAACGTAAACAAGCCGGACGCAGAAAGATGATTCGCGCGAAGCGGGAACATTTTTCGCACTAAGTTAAAATAGTCAAAAAGTATTTGAAATGGACTCGTATCTAGTTTGTCAAAGAGGCGGCGGGCCGAATGAATTACATTGGCGGGGTTGCCGACCCCTGTTTTAAACTTTAGGTCTTACAATAGCATCGAATTGAGGCTTTCTGTCGCTGACTGATATCCTCAAACGCTCACAAAGATTAGCATTTGGGAGTCTCATTCTATGCTTGATTTTGTACAAAATTCATTAACACTGACAATTGGTATTCACATGAAAACACTGTAGAAAGTTTTTTTTTTAAGACTATTAGAAGATCCGCACAAAACGCTGAAAAGATCCAGATCCGGATCGCGATCCGCCATTTTAACATGACCGCCCTAGGCTATTCCATTTATGAACCCCCTCGCAATTTTTGAGCTTTTTGAGAATTTCTCTCTAAACAACATCACATGTCATTGCTTAATGTTAAAAATATGAGTGCATTACACTCTTCGTTCTTTTCATTTTCCACATTCATGGGTGCAAATTTTTAAATAAAATAATAAAAATTTAGCTAAGGCAGTTTTGCTTTTAATTTTAATTTCTTTGATCAAACAATCGTTACAATATTTGTAAAGTTTATTTATGAGGATCAATGAGAAACAGTTACAGGCTTACAGCCATCAAATAAAGTAAGACTAGATAAAACAAATTTTTCTAGCTTTAGTCAAAGCAAAATCATACAAAAGTTCATCAAAATGTATCTGTTTAAGTTTGTCACTCTCAATACACAGAATGCTCAGTGCGTGCATCCTTTATTGAGACATTGTCGATCTAAGTTTATTTTTGATGCTTTTGAGCCTTGAGAAAAATCTCTCTCCTGAGCAGTTAGTGACCATTAATCTTAGAAACATTCTTAATATTGCTTCCATATTAGAAAAGGCAGTGTGTATTTTTTTCCTTGTTTCCAGGAGACAAAGAAATAGATTGCTCTTCTGTACCGGTAAGCCCTTGGTTTTGTGTTTGTCTCAGGTCAAATGAAATTGTAGAAGCTCATCAGTGAGTTTCGGGTCAACATCTTACGGAAACGCTTCCTTTTCTGAAGAACTTTGCTAACCCTATGAAAACGATCTATGGCACTGCGCCCCCCTTATTAAGATGCAAACGACGTAATAATAACTGTTTACAACAGGGGTCGGCAACCTTTTTCTAGTCGCGGGCCAAAAACATAAACGCGATGACATTTAAAGTTAGTCTAGCTGAGTGTTTTGTTAAGGTAATAATATTTCTTTTAAATTTATTGTAAGTTTTTATTAATGCCGAAAATAAAAAATAAAAAATGTTAAAAATTATATGTCTAATATTTTTTAATACGTTTGCCGATTTTTCGCGTCGCACTTAGATTTTTTGATCTAGTTGGAAACGCAGCACCAAAACTAAACAAAGCGGACGTAGAATGAACATTCGCACGAAGCGCGAAAAATTTTCGCAATTAAATAGTGAAAATAGTCAAAAAGTATGTGAAATGGACTTGTCTAAGTTTTGTCAAAGAGGCGGCGAGCCGGATGAATTACATTGGCGGGCCAGATCCTGCCCGTGGGCGGTAGGTTGCCGACCCCTGGTTTGCAACGTGGTTGAAACCGGTTGTGTATCGAATTTTCTACTCTTGAACATATATATATACTTTAGGTAGGGTTTAAACTTGTCAAGTTTTGTCAACTTCGAAACCGAATTTCGAGGCCCCTGGATGTTGGGGCCCTAGGCTTCAGCCTGTCTAGCCTATTGGTAAATCCGGCCCTGAGTATAGTGGTTCTCAACCGCCGGTCCGCGTCAACTTTCCTGCCGGTCCGGCAAATATATTAAAATTTGATATCTCAATTGCAAAATTCAAGATGTTCAAGGCTTATCCATCAAATTTAGAACTTGCTCCGAAATTTGCCGCCAGCTCCGTAATTTGCAGTATTGTGACGTAATAGAGTTAATGCTATTCTTTGGACTTCATTGTACGTCACAATGCTACAACTGTTTAAAAGTATAGGCTACAACTCGTTCTTAAACTTGAAGACCAGATGTGAAAGTTAAGAAGTGTTTTAGTTGTATACTATTGCGTAATTAAATTTTGGGTTGATTTTGATTCTTGAAGGTCCACCGGTCCGTGAAATTTGTTTTGAATTTGACCGGTCCGTATGCTAAAAAGGTTGAGAAACACTGGTCTAGTACAAATAGGACCGGTGGCTATTAGACCAACACTGGATAAAAATTTCTTTATAACAACATTTATACCCTATTAAATTATCTGTAGCAACATTATTTTCCGCTTCACACACTGGTTTACACTAGACGCGTCTGGCGTTAACGTAAAACGTTTTCTTAAAACTATTGGCTGCGGTTTATAATTGGAATATTTCAACTTTGACGCTTTCGGTTAGAAGCGAGGAAATTTGCCGTTAACGCTGGCAACGCGTTGTGTGAAGTGTGAAGTTCTGTGAACTGGACTACGCTAATAAAAGTACTACAATAAACAATTATAAATTGTTAATAAAATCACTTTTGTTTTAGATTAGTGGTCGGTAAACTGTGGGCCGAGGCCCATTGTATAATGATTTGCTTTTATTATGTAGTAGTGGGCCGCGCCATAGTCGCACATATATTGTACTGTATTTAAAAAAATTAAACTTAAAACAAAAAACGCTTGAGAACAACAGGTGTTTTCAAGATTTATTGTTGAAGTAACTTTTGACGTCATCTAAAAAAGTGGATATTTTCCTGTTTCTAGTGGTTTTGTGGTGGGCTTTTCATAGCTCTGGAAAGGGTATTTTTGGCAAAAACAAAAAAGTTCGCTAACCACTGTTTTAAATCATCAAAAATGAAGTAAAACAATTCTTATTGTCTTGTTCAAGTTAAATTACGAGACTGTGGAAAGTCAATTTCAAGTATTTTTTCATCAAGTATTTTTTTTTTCGCACGATACATTGATTTTTATGGGAGAAAAAAGTCATTATGACGCAAATAAACCCGCTTTTGTTACCTATGCGTGCTTTTGGGGTAAATTCGGACATTTTTGCCAATTTTGCGCAACAGCAAAAAGTTTGGTAACCACTGTTTCAAATAAAAGCATATTAAGATCGCCCAACTTTTCTGTTTACGACTTTTTTCATAAGACAATGGTCAAAGAAAAAAATTTTTGTGGGGCAAATCGCCATGTCTTTTCGAAATTAAATGTGTTTAAACTTATACAGAAAAAAGGTTGCTAAAACTGCTTTTTCTACATTTAAAAAGGTTGGACAATATACAGCAAGTGGTGCAATCATCATTTTGGGCGGAGTAGGTATACGCCAAGTTTAGGAAAATATTTAACTTACACTTCGATTAGTTTGCTAATATGGTTCCAAAGTTTTTCTACGAATGCCTGTCCCACACGTTTGCGAAAAAATGGCCATGCAAGCCATTTAATAGAGTATCTTTTAAACAGCAAACTGCGCAAGTTTTTAAATTTGATGTTGGCTCGATTGTGGAACTTTATTATTTGTATTTACCAGTGTTGTAAACAAGTCATTTTGAAATGACTTAAGTCCCAGTCAAGTTATTTGTAAAATAACTTGAGTCCCAGTCAAGTCATTCGTAAAATAACTACAAGTCAAGTCTTTTTGAATAAATAACAAGTCAAGTCCCAGTCCAAGTCATCAATTGCGCAAGTCAAGTCCCAGTCAAGTCATAATTAGAGCAAGTCAACTTCAAGTCATGTCCTTGTCATAAAAATAAAATGTTAAACTATTCGAATTTTTACACTCGCATGATTATGAACAATAACTGAACTAAAAAATAAGGAAAACGGAACATATAGCAAGCAATTTGTTTTTTGTGCAAAAATTTGGTCAAATAGCTCAATTTTATTTAAAAAATACTTAAAGAAATGCTTTATTTCAACCCAAGTCATTTGTTCCAAAGACTTAAGTCAAGTCAAGTCATTTTGCCCAAATGACTTAAGTCAAGTCAAGTTATTTAAAAACAATGACTTAAGTGCACTTAAGTCAAGTCATTGACTTAAGTCATTACAACACTGGTATTTACTACACTTCAATTCAAATTGCCAAAAGCAAAAACATAGCAATGGCTACTTGTTTTCGGTGACTTCAATTGCGAAATTGTGAGAATTCTCAGGAAGTAATGAACCCGATGTTCAAGTGACTCAACTGCAGCACGTCAGCAGAAATCAGGAGGGCATTTGGTTTTTCTGGCTGAATGCACCGATTGAAACTGTACACGTTTTCATGGTCCTATGAGTTTCCTGTGCGTGTTGTTCACTGAGAGCCAAGACCAGCAAACAAAGTTTGCAAACGTTTTTGTTTTGTGGTTCAACATGTTGCACTTGGTGTTGTATTGCGACCTTTAGGTGGAACGAGCGAATAGGTGGCACAAATAAAGCAACCGATTTCACAATATGCAATCTCCACAAATATGCAATCTCCACCATTGGGGACATCAGCAACGTAATTTTAAGGTTGTAGAAGCAAACGTTCTCCAACACTGTTGTATAAACGTTGTAAATAACTTTGGTAAAACGATATTTTTGACGTTGGTTGGTTGACGTTTCCTTCACGTTATATTAAGACCGCTGTACAACGTAACATAGTCAACGTTGGTCAAAACCTTTCCAACAACTTTTAGATATAAAATATTTTGTCAAAAACTTCTGTAGCAGGCACTTATTACATACAACGTTGTGAAAGTTGTCTAAACGTTTTGTGTTTGCTGGGTTAAGCCAATATAATAGAACTTAAGCCAACCGTGTAAAAAACGTAGGCTACAACATTTTAAGTAATACAAAAATTGTACTATATTTTCCGATATGCTTAAATTTCAGCTAGGTAAAGACACCATTCGTAAAACGACAAGCCTTTGCCAACCTTCTACTTGGCAAAGAACTTGTTTCAAGCATTGACAAATATCTTGTTTTAAGGTCGATTGCCGCAATCAAAACTGAATACCACCCCGAATTGCTGTTTTTAGGAGCAAAGTCTGTTTTTTGTTCTGACGATGTTTTTCCACCAGACATTTTTTCTTTTGACTGCTGCTATTGCTACTGATCGCATTTTTGTTGCAAGCGAAATCATTCTGCGTCCAACTTGGAGAGAAGGACGTGCAGCAGATTTACTTAAGTTGTTCAATATTTTTCCCAATGTAAGTTCCAATTTTGAGGTTAACTCTGATTAACGATGCTTGTGGAGGTTATTTTACTACTCGCCGTTGGAAGTTCTGTACAAGGGTAAGATGCCTTCCGTGTGTTATAATGTTCTTATATAAAGCACACTCTTTAGGACAGTGATTCGTAACCACAAATGGGTGTCATTTTAACAATGATATATAGTCTTAAACTGTGATGAGATAAATTTGCTTTTATTTTAGAATTATAAACAGTAAATTTCCTATGTACTGCGGGTCCAACGTACAAAATAAGTAGTATAAAACGTTAAAAAAATAAGCAGTGTAAAACGTTAAAAAAATAAGCAGTATAAAACGTTTTTATGAAATGTATAGACTGATTTTTTGTGGACTTATATAGGGTTGCCAAATGTCATTTCAGGATTTTCTCTGTCATGTCAAGAAATTTTGTGTTAAAATCTGCGTCAGGCAGAAATGAAAAAATCTGCTTAGGCCTATATGTCCAGTATTTAACAGAACTGCACAAATTATATCGCCGATGCATTCACGATATTTGTTAATGCCAAAATTTTTTTTACTGTTCAATAAGTAGCTAAAATATTTATACATAGTAACTGGCGAGTGCAAATACTGTTCTTTGTTACGTCACACACTACCAGGTTTATGGCATTTCAATTATTTTAATTTTGCTGTTCAACAGAGTTTTTGCGTTCTGCGTTCCATTTCAGTAAGCTCAGTTAAAACTTTTACCCAGCACGGTTTTTTTTTCACTTTTGTACTGTAAGTTAACCCTAAACATATTTTTTTCTGGCTTGCTCTGCTTGCATCATAGATCGACAGATTCGGCGAGTCTGCGATGGCTTTTCGGTGTATTAACCCTAAACAGTAAGATCGTATATTTTTCTTTATTAATTAAGGAGTTGCAGGTAAACTTCGTTTGCCTACCGCTAAACCTACTGTGAAAACACAGTTGTTTTGAGTTGTTTAAAGTAATTATTTGGGTACACACCAAGCTGCTGTTTATTAGCCAAATTACTGTAATAAACATCATTTATTTTAAAGATTCGAGCCGATTTTGTTAAGATCTTGAGTTTACTTCTAAGAGAAAAAGTAAAATGTCCATGCTTCAAAAATCGTAGACTTCGAATGGGAAGCAGAATGTTTAGTTTGCCATCCAGGCACATAGATCTCAGTTTGGTACAAAGGTATAGCGCGGATCTAAAATCGCACCCGTTATGATGAACTTAGTAGAAAATATGTAAATGAAAAAGCGCGCTTCATATGTCTATTGTCTACCTATTTTAACCTGTTTTGTTGAATTGGGATTCACCTAAACGCCGAGCGTCTCATCGCACCATCGAAAATGAAAATTTGGGCAACCTAAACTTTATAAAAAAAGCATTTTTCACGCAGCACGCTATTGTTTTCAATCTTTTAACATAAAAAGTACGCCACGATTTAACATTATTTTTTGACGTCGTTTCTGAGTTTTTTTTTTTTTTTTTTTTTTTTTTTTTTTTCCCTGATCTGGAGTTGGCTAATCCAACCTCGGTTAATTTGTCAGGGATTTCGCATTTCAAAATATGGCAACCCTAGACCAATATGCATGTGCAAACACACGTTGACTCAATTTGGCATTCTCTTTTGTATCAATAAAAAATGGAATACTAACGTATAAAAATAATTAACTGATATAATAATCCTTAAAAGGTTTGTTCACTCGTTTGCGATTTAACACCTCTAAACATTAACTACTGGACAAATGAAAAAGAGACAAGCTAACGTTGGTGAAAAAAGGCAAAAAGGCTATGTTTTTGTTTTTATTTTGATATAAACATAATAAGTCGAAATTAGTGTAAAATTGTATTTTTTAAATTGCTCGAACAAAAAATTTGTTAATCTCGCATAACGTCTGCTTCCTTCAATCTATTGATGAAAGTAAGCCGCAACGATCTGTCCTACGATATTCCGACAAAAAAATAATTGCCGGAACGACGGTAGCGGTACGGCAAAATATTTTTTCGAACGGCGTTTCGCTAAAACTATACTCACTTTTAAGAAGGTTATGTTCCAAAATTATGTTTTTGGGTTAGTATAATCATGTTATGGCAACATCATTAGAGGAATTTTTTCGCACAATCTTATTTTGCTTTATCGACATGCTTTACCCTTTTTCTATTTTTGATCCCAAAACCCCAGCGCAAAATAGCCCTTTCCAAAAAGGCAGTCTTGTAGTTAGTAATCATTTTTTAAGTAAACTATGGCTGTTTGTTAGTTCTAGGCTCAACACTTCAAAGATTCGGATGCGAAGTCGGTTAAAACTAATATTGTCCAAATTTGCCGACTTTTCTCGTGCCATGTGTCAGACCGTTCAGCCTGTTTTCCACGAATTTACGTAATAATTATAATATGGTCCGTATACAGCAATTCCGTTCTCTGTCCG
This sequence comes from Ascidiella aspersa, assembly GCF_963924565.1. Lineage (NCBI taxonomy): Eukaryota > Metazoa > Chordata > Ascidiacea > Phlebobranchia > Ascidiidae > Ascidiella > Ascidiella aspersa. Next base: position 35,845,030 of record NC_139449.1, on the reverse strand, counting down.
AATCCGCAGACCTGTTGATAAATCAGGTTTTTGAGGTGGCCTGTTTTATGACGTCACGGTTTGACGCAACTTTGTGACGTCCCCTTTAAAAAATGTCCTGCATTTCGGTAAAAGTATTATACACTTACCCCTGCTTCAATTTAATGTCTATAGAAGGGGTGACCAACACGCGGCTCTTCACCCAGTTACATGCATACCTTGATGTTGCACTTCTGATTTTATTAAATGTCTCGATTTCGTTTTGTTAAGTTATGGATTATTGCTGGTTCCGACTCAGATTGTTTGCCTTATGGCCAATGTATTTCTTGAGCAATACTTTTGAAACAAGATAAACTCAAAAAATATGCCTAAATAATATTTATAAATGACATTATATCGAGAAATGTGTATTTTTTCATCCAACGCTTCGAGTCACCTTATAAATTAAAATTTTGTCTATAGTTAACGAAATAAAGGCACTTTTTTCGCGCTTCGTGCGATTTCCTTGTGGGAGTAAGTAAGAAATGGATACGGCTATTCTTTTCGTTTCATGTTTGTAAAGTGTGGCTCTTTGCGGCTAACCAAGTATAAAAGCGGCTCTTGGTATCTGATTGGTTGGCCACCCCTGTCCTATAGGATCACAATAGAAATGATTTTGTTCGCTTTCAGATATGATTACACCATCGTGGGTGCAAAAGTGTTTCGGGTTAGCGCAGTCAACAACATCGTACTGAATTTACATGGTTACACAGATACAGCCTTTGTGGAAGCCAAACTTCGGGTAAATATCTAATATTTGGAAGGGCACCGGTAAAAAAAATTTCTGTGAAAGCACCAAAGAGGGCTATTCGACTGTCCCAACTTGGATTTTCGACACATTCTTAATTGAAGTAGTGTACGATTTTGTTCTGTATAACATCAAACTATCCCCTTTTTACTAATATTCCTACTTGGCAAGTAAGCAATGTTTTATTATGATATGTAATGTAAACACCTCACATTCACCAAATTCATTTGTCTGAAAGACTTAAATTCAAGTCAAGTCATCTGCCCCAAATACTTGTCAAGCAGTGTTGTAAACAATTCATTTTGAAATGACTTTAGTCCCAGTCAAGTCATTTGAAAAATAACTTAATCCATGATAAGTCTTTTGCAAAAACAAGTCTTTTTGAATAAATAACAAGTCAAGTCCTAGTCCTAATCATCAGTTGCCCAAGGCAAGTCCCAGTCAAGACATTATGAGAGCAAGTCAATTTCAAGTCATGTCATTGACGTAAACGTAAACTGTTAAACAATAAAAATTGGTACCCTCGTCGGATTGCGAGAAACATTTAAATGAAAAACACTTAATTTAATATCCTAAGATATTTAGCAAAATGACTTAAGTTCAGTCATTTGTTCTAAACACTTAAGTCAAGTCAAGTCATCCAGATCAAAATACTAAAGTCAAGTCAAGTCATTTGAAAACAGTGACGTAAGTGCACTTAAATCAAGCCATTACTTAATCATTACAACACTGCTTGCTTATACCACTGCCAAATATTGCTATGAACCACCAAAAACACTCCATCCAGCACATTGAACAAATAAATTAACTTTCATAAATTGTTTCAAACACTTCTATTACTATGTTTTGTTTGAAAGCTGTTGAAAAACAATCAAAAATAATTTCATGATTATGTTTTTAGACTTTGCCGAGAAGGGAGTCTCAGGTTGCCATATTTGAACGAAGAGAGCTGCCTGCGACCCAGCCAATTCCAATTTCGTTCAAAGTAAGTTACCTGATAAAACAACTTAACCTATATTTTGCTTTCATTTGCAAGCCCTTGGTTTAATATAGGTTACTATGTTAACGACCAGCAAAGGCCTACTGTAGCTAGCGTTGGATACCTGATTTTTTTTTATAAAATTTACTTTGCAGATACTATTGCGCATTTGGTTTTAGTTATTTCGTTGGGTTAAAGACCGTCGTAATAATTTTTTCTGCTGTATAAGCCTATTGTTGCTTTATGTATGTTATTGCTTGTTCCTGGTTTAAGTCACTTATAGATAATATCCGCAATAAATATTGTTTCTTTATAGGTTTTATTGCGTGTTCCCTCGTATGGCGTGCGGTATGAGTTAAGTAAACGCATATAGCATAGGGAATAAACTAAAAATGTTTATATAAATCAGTGGGTATAAAATCAATGTTTTCCCATTTTTCCGGACCAGGTCCGCCAAGCGATTTAATCTGGCCCGCGGCTTATTTTTTCCTAAAATTCATAAAAGGAGAAACAAGGGCGAGTTTCTACATGTTTGGTTGTACGGTATCTTTAACACTTTTTCCAAAGATGCATCTAGACATGACCTCAAAAACTCTATTTCTAGCCTGTTTGAAATACTAAAATGGGAATTATTTTTTTGCTTCACGCGAATCTCCTCTGTCTTTCTCGTAAGTGCCACGCCATTTGTTGGCATCTTTACAGACAAAAAGCATCTTCGGCATTACATATCCTAATATTTATATATTTTTTGCGCTTTGGTCGAATGTATTCCGACTTTAAAATATGAACTAAATACCAGCCGTTTTTAAAACTCTGAAACATACCGATTCCCATTTTGTCAACCTAATTTAGGTTGACAAAATGTGTTTAGAATGTTGTGTGTCTAATTTAGAATGTTGTGTGTTTCTCTCGATTTATACTGTCTTTGCAATATGGTCGTTGCACTGCAAATAACACATCGGTAACTTAAAGCCTCAAAAACCATAAAAAAAAGTTTTTTGTGAGAAATTTTTAGGTATTTTATTTTTAACTTTTGAGTCAACGCGCCCGCAACTTGATAAATGCCAATATATCAACAAGATATGTGGGCTACATTTTTTATCTGTGCGTCACCTCCCCCTCTAAATCTAAATTAAAGTCGGTATTTAAAAAAAAATATATACGCAATTATTTTGCGCTTCGCGCGACGTCTTCTTCAAATAACACTTAAATTGCAAATTTACAAACGTAACAACAACTTCGCTAACTACAAACGTAACAACAACTTCGCTAGCTTATTTGTTTTATTATGACGTCATATAGCGTGTATTTGAGATTTTTTGACCCGGGCCGCCAAAAAATTAAAAGTTTTTAATGCGGCCCGCGGTTAAAAATAATTGCCCACCCCTGGTCTAAGTTTTCATTCTAGCACGATTTGAACAAAGCTGCACGCGGTCATGACCCCTTTCAAACTGTAGGTATATTTTACTTATAGTAGCATTTTTTTTTCGCGCTGCGCGTGAATCCTATTTGTCTGTACGTGGCCGTTATAGTCTATTGACGAAATCTTTTCTGGTCTGAAGAGCCTTTGCCAATACATTTTTTCGCGCCTAAAATTAAAAAATGAAATAAACAGTCCTATTCAAATCACAACCATATAACAATGTTTGACATATATATTATTTTACTTTTGTACATATTTTTACTAAGCAGTTTATCTGCTATAGTAATCCCAACCTAGAGTTTATTCAGACGTAATGTTAGCTGTGTATTGACAAACGAGTTGAACCAAGCAGAACTTTTGGAGGATGGTTTTTAACTTCGCCACCTACTGGGCAACAAATTAAGTAAAAGCGCCACATTTTTGTTAGACGTATTTAAGACCTAGAAACGTGTATATATACACAGTTATATTGGACTAGATTTACCTTATGTAGAAGGGATTGTTATAAAGACTTACCGCGGAATTATTATATTGGTTTGTAGATTTTTGTGTGCAAATAAACAGTTTATACCAATAACATTGATTTGTAATGTTTTATCTGTTTGGGGTGCTCACAGAGATTTTATTTACCGTTTCACAGCAATATTGTGAATTGTTTGTTTGGTTGTTTTTATCACCTTGACTTATTTGTGATTTTCTGATAATTTTTATTTCTGAAAAACTTGTTTGCAAAATATAAAAAAAACAAAAAAAAAGTCCGGTACTCCTGCCCCCTGCCATTCGATTGGTTGTGGTATAGTCGGTAGCTTAACCTTAAACATCATGTTGTATAGCGGAATCGACGCCTACCATCATATTACAAAGGAATTATTAATATACTACTACGTATAGGCTACTCAACGTTATTTAAATACCCTGTAGGTTCATTTTTTATGACGCAAAATAAACGGTATTGGTCCCCATACATTAGTCGACACCATTTTTTTTGTTGTTGTTTTTGCCTTCCTAGCTCCACATTAATATATTTACGGGAACACATAATAAGACCTAAAAAGAAACATCGTCTGAATAAGATATAAATCTGTAAGAATAAGTCCTAAATTCATCGCAATAAGGAATCTGAAAAATAACGCCTGAAACTGTGGGGAGAGGCTAAGGGCGACCGGATAAAGTTAGGTAAAGTGTTGCATGGGACGGATTCTGGCCATTTAGGTCTTATTTCGACGGGTTAGAACTTATTCCGATTTATTGAATGTTGATGTTGATGCTATTTCGGTCTTATGGCTGGAGGCAATATTTACGTTTATTAAAAATCATGTAATTTTTACCCAAAAATTAATAGACACATGTTTTTAAATTAAATTCACAACAATTATTATTATTTATATTATCGCCTTAGTTGTTCGTTGTAGGTAAATGAGTCGGAACTTGTAGAGAGAAGAGATAGAAATACGTACGTGGAATTGGAAATAGAAGTGAGCCAATCCAACGACGATTTTATAAAGAAAATTCCTATATTGTTGAACTTTACCAGTGGATATCTGTTTCTTACCACCAACCGACCTGCTTACCGGTAGGATATTGTTCAACTCAAGGAACGCCTTTTTCGCATTGATAGATTTATTTATTATGTAGAGTAAAACACTGTTAAACTTGTAAATGACGATGAACCATTGTAAATATAAGAAACCTTTTTTTGAACTAAGAAAATATTCACAACTTATTATTATTTAACACGAATGCAGGAACACAGGCTCATAGAGGAGCGAGTAGAGAAACAACCATACGCCAATGCTTGCCACATTCCCCTCAGTAGCACATCATTATTCAATGATGACAAATAAAATTAACACACATATTTGTGTTTGACTAACGATTACGGCTTAGGTATCATTAGTAGTACACCGAAATCCACCGCAGACTCACCGAATCTGTCGATCAATGATGCAAGCAGGGCAGGCCAGAAAAACAACTAGCCTACAGTGAGGTTCGATCTCGCAACCCCGGTAATACATCGGGGACTGTCGCTCTACCAACTGAGCTACAACCATACGCCAATGCTTGCCTTATTCTGTTAGTACAAGCAATTTCACATTAAGGCAGACCTGGACAACATACGGCCCGCCAATCAGTTTAATCCGGCCCGCGGCTTATTTTCAATAAAATACATATAGGCTAAGCGAAAACCAGGGCAAGTTGACAAATCTTGTCAAGACCCCGCCAAATTCGATTTTTAGCCTGTTCTAAATGTGAAAACTAATTCATTTCGCGCATCGCGCGAATCTCTTCTATGTTGCTCGTACGTTTCTGGCGATTTTTTGGCAACTTTACAGACAAATAGCGTCCTCTGCTCAGTGGCACTCTCTCCAACGAAAGTTTAACAAACTTGGCCTAATACTTAAAATATATATAAATATTAGGCTAAGTTTGTTAAACTTTGTAACACATCGGTAACTTAAAGGTATAAAAAGGAAGAAAAGACATATAGGTTAATTTTTCGTACGAAATTTTTCTGTATTTTAATCTTAAATTTTGGGTCAACGCGCCCCACAACTTAATAAACGCTAATATATCAAGCAATGTACATTTTTAGTCGGTGCTCAATGCTTCACGTACCATCTAAATCTAAATTAAAGTTGCATTTTCAAACAAACATAGTCGCAAATTTTTGGCGATTCGCGCGACGTTTAGTGACCTTCTTCAAAACCCACTTAAATTGCACATTTTCCCACAACTCTAAACATAATAACAAATTGGTTGATTATTTGTTTTACACCGTCAGAGTATGACGTCATATTGTATGTATTTTAGATCCTATATTTGACCCGGCCCGCCACAATATTTTAGGTTTCTCATGCGGCCCGCGGCTAAAAATAATTGCCCACCCCTGCCTTAAGGCTACCTCTTTGTGACGTCGTGTTTAGATGTAACCTTGTTATGTCACGTGGCGTGACTTTGTACCATCTGTTTTTCTTCATTCACATAAAAAAATCCTGAAGGCGCCCAGGGGCGGATTTGAGGCAAAGTGGTGCGTTAACTAGCACGTTGGTTAGGAAAAAAACAATGTGCAGTATTTTACGGTACATTTTCCCTTCTTTTGGGTTTAAAGCTTAACTTTAACACGCAAATATTTTCTGTTGCTGTGTAACAATGAGGGCATTCAGAGTTCTGAGGTAATTAAAGAGTCAATACCGGTGGTAAAATCAAAACTACATTCTTAAAAACTACATTACAAATGATTAAATGGCATAGTCGCTTAATGTGTTTTTGCGTTTGTTCCCATTATGTATAACGGGTTTGTATATGGATATATATATTTGTTTCATAACAACTTAAAATAAATGGGTTTGAGTAAAAGTAAAAAGCAAAACAGTGTCAACTTGAGTTCAAAAACAAGGGGACCCACTAAATATTTTACAAAACCAGTTAACATTAAAAATCTTAAATAACATAATAAAGTCTCTTGGGCTGTGCACTCTGAAACGAGTCTGGTGAACAACTCATATAGGAGAAAAAAACTGTTTTATAAATAGGTCCGATATCCTTCGTATCCTTTTATCGATTAAGAGGGTACAACTTTATGGCTTTTTGAAACGTGCCTAGTGGCATCTTCGCATTGCGAACCCGATTCCCATCAAGTATTGTAGCGTCTATACTTGTGTGTCAGGACGGCCACAGTTAATTTTAAATCAATATTTTATTTACTTCTGATAACACAATAAAAGTATAGCGTAGCAGTTCGAAAACTTAGTAAAACAACCTGATACCGTTCCTGCATCACTCAAAATGGTACGAGGGCCGCAAACTGAAGTTAATATAACCAATGTAACTTGCGTCACATCAACCTTTCAATGTAAATTAAATTTAAACCAAATACCCGCTTTTTTTCGCGCCAAGCTTGATGACTGGTCGCCTTTCATTCAACTTTAATTACACATTTGCGCACAACTCTTAAAGTAATCACAGGTTTCTTAAGCTTACAAGTATTTGTTATTATTCCGTCGCAGTGTGACGTCATGTTGCGTGTATTTGAGATCCGATTTTTGTCCTGGCCAGCCACAAAGCGACCCGTTGCAAAAAACTATTGCCCACCCCTGCCCTAAATGCTCTTGGTGTACAATGTTATGCGTAATTGTTTCTCTATAACCGACACAAACATCACACAATCGTTGTGTGTAAATCTTGTTTGAAATTGTTTTGTAGGCCTGGTGAGAATGTAAAGATTGTGGTTGCTCTGCTAGATCAAGACTTGAAGGTTGACAACCTACATGAAGTCAACATTGTTGTCCGGGTAAGACGAAAGTGTAAATTACTTTTAGGGTCATGGAGAGAATTCGAGTTATAACTAGGGCGATTTAAAACTTTAAATTTTGACAAAACATTTACCTATTAGAAATACATTGATTGAAACAACATATTGTTGTTTGAAGTACTGCATTAGTGTCTTGGCGTCGTTAAACACACTAAATTATTTGATGTTCTACTGGCTTACCCGTCGTACACAAGTCACTTATTTTTGGCGGTTCATGCAAAATTATATTTTTGTCATTTCGAAACGACAAACGACTATAAACATGCCAAAAAATATAAGACGCTGTTTATTTTAGAAATATGTGGCGTAAACCGATGAAATGCAACGTAAAAATAATTGCACAAAATTAACAAAGACTTATAGTTATTGAAAAATAGTATGATTGCAGATCGCAAGAGAAAAAAGAAAGCAAATACTGTTCAATACATTTGTTCTAATTATAATGCAAAAACAGATAAACGACTATACTACAAAAAGTTAAACTTGAAAGACAATTTAAAAAAGCTGACTAAAGTTTTTTTTTAATTGTGTAAACGATTTATTTGCGTTTTTAATGGATTTTGACTTAAAATAATTTTGACGAATTTGACCTAACGTGCAAATATTGACAAAACTTTGACTATTTTTCAAAGGTCCAAAAATGATTACCCTGGTAATAAACAGAATCGTGTAAGTTTACCGGCTTTATTTGGCAGACCCCAGCTGATTCTGGAAAGATTCGCGTTCAAAAAACGTCCAAAAAACTTTCTCCCCTGGAATACATTGAGGACTCTTTTCAACTTGGGTCCGCGCCACTCTTGGGAGTTTGGTTCGTCGAGGCTTCGGTTCCGGTAAGCTGCAGCTTTGGTATATACGTTGTTGCCCACTTTACTTTCGTTCAGCGCCTCGTTTTCCAAAATAAATTCTGTTGGATATAACTCAAGCGACTGGTGTCACAAAACTTATACCTTTACCAGTCCGAAACTTTAGTACTACCAGTACGGAACTTTAGTACGTTTTACCCGTTTTTTTAAATAATTTAGTTTCAGGTGTCTAAATACTAGAAAATCTCTCAAACGATTATTTGGCCGTCAACAAAATATTTTTGAAGTATTAAAATAAACATGACATCGAGAGTACAACGATCGTGGTAAACCACATCTGGCTAAACTAAGTGATTTAATTAATCGTCTAATGGCCCATATTTGCCAAAGGCACCATGTTAAATATAATTATATCGAAAATGCGTAAATATTTATTTTGTCAAAGCACACCCCCTTCTTTATTTAAAAGTTTTGCCTTTAGGTATTTTTTTACTCTTGGCCCGGCATTTTGCTCGATGTCGATAGGTTAGGCACAGTAAACGAATTATCTAATATATTATAACTTGGTACTTATTACATTTGGTCCGTGTTGCCCATTACTCTCTGCGGACTTGCGTTTATCTGATTATCGGCCTACATTTAATGAAACAATTTATAGAAATCGTCTTGGCGTAATGCGAATTCTTTGTTATAGTATATTTCGGAGTTATAGTATATTTAAGCGCATACAGAAGTAGGTAGCATTGAAAACGTTTCCAATAAGTCTTTATACATTTCTATATAATGCAAAGGCACCATTGCCTTTAAAATGAATAAAGAGTACATTGAAACGTTCAAAATACTACTTATTTTGGAGCATAATGGTTGGAGGTTGTAGTAGGACGTAATAGGAATACCAAAGGCCATATAGAAGTAGGTATCATTTTGTACATAGCTATGTTGAAAATGAATAAAGAGTTATTCGAAACGTTTAAAATGATACCTACTACTGTATTATTACGTCTTATTACCTATTTTGTGTGGACTTTAATATACTGTATTTACTGCGGTCCGCCTATACTGCTTTGGTTGGAGACCTCTGCCTTTAGGATTTTTGTAAATATTGTTTTACAGTCAATCGGAATTAAAGAAGAAGTTTCGTTTTTGGTTAAAAGATACGGTACGTTTATAAACAGTAATCGAATAGAATTATAGTGAAATCGTCGTAAAGGTCGTATTTTTTTATTTGATTGGCGTTACCCTTTTTCCAACCCATAAGCATCTACTATAATATTTTGATTTGTCAGTTTTTTTCATGTCACCTCTTTGTAGGGCTTGTTGCTTTGTTGCACATAGAAGCTATACACCCTATTTGAATGTTTAGTACAAATCAGTGTTGTAAACAAGTCATTTTTTCATTTTAAATTGACTTAAGTCCCAGTCAAGTCATTTGTAAAACAACTTAAGTCCAAGTCAAGTGTTTTTGAATAAATAACAAGTCAAGTCCCAGTCAAGTCATAATTAGAGCAAGTCAACTTTAAGTCATGTCCTCGTTAAAAAATAAAATTTTATTAAAATTTAGAAATTTGTATGATTATGAGCAATAACTGAACTAAAAAATAAGAAAAAACGCAACATATAGCAAGCAATTTGCTTTATGTGCTACAATTTGGATAAATAGCTCAATTTTATAAAAAAATATTTGAAAAAAACGCTTTATTTTAACCCAAGTCATTTGTCCAAATGACTTAAATCAAGTCAAGTCATTTTTCCCAAATGACTTAAGTCAAGTCAAGTCGTTTGAAAACAGTGACTTAAGTGCACTTTGACTTAAGTCATTACAACACTGGTACAAACTGAAAGGGAACATTAAACTGGAGTTCCTTGACACGTTAAAGTGTCTTATTTTTTCGTATAGGCTATCTTGCTATTTGAATTATGACCTACTTAAAAACTATACGTTTTTTTTTCTGTATCTTGCAAGTTCTTCCGACATTCAACGTTCGTGTTGATTTGGATCAGCATTACATACTTAACAACAGTTACGACATAAACGGTACGATCCACGCCGAATACAGTTACGGAAGGAAGGTTTACGGACAATACTTTATCTTTGTGACCCTGGTGCGACCTGGCCACGAACCTTTGGAAGTATACAAGAAACCCAGCAGCTTTATTAAAAAGGTATGGATTTAAATTAAAGTCACACAAACACGCAATAGAACCAATGAAGCTGGTGCCCTTAAATAATCTTAATGGACATTGAAAGACACACACAAACATATGTGTTTAATAACATCTGTGATCTAGCCCTTCGGAAGTTGCTTTATGACCAACGATTACGGCTTCCGTATCAATAGTACACCGAAAAGCAATCGCAGACTCGCCGAATCTGTCGATCAATGATGCAAGCAGAGCAAGCCAGAAAAACAACTGGCCTGCAGTGAGGTTCGAACTCACGACCTCCGGTCAAGACGGGACCGTCGCTCTACCAACTGAGCTATGCAGGCTCAGAGAGGAGCGAGTCGAGAAACAACCATGCGCCAATACTTGCACATTATGTTAGTACAAGCAACTTGACACTGGGGGATCATCAGTCCGTATCAATCAATGAAAGACACACACAAACATATGTGTTTAATAACATCTGTCATCTAGCCCCTCGGAATTATCCCCATTTCTTAAGATAATTGCGTAATTGAAAAACAGTTAATAGAAATAAAAACATGTCGAAAGATCAGCGCTGAAGTAAACTGATTTAAACCCGAAAATCAAACGCAAAACGCTGTTTCTCGTCACTTGTTAGGTCGTAAACGCAAGATATTTTTTCTCTTTCGCTTTTCGCTATTCGTTCAGGTTGGCTGGTTAGCAAGAGTGTATTCGACAAATGACAACGCTATGCCATCCCTTCTTCATTTTTCTCTCTCTAATAACATCGAGTTAGGCCAGGGGTGTCAAACACGCGGCAAGCGTGCCAAATGTAGCACGCGACATAATAAAAAAAGGAACGCAAGACTCAAGAAATAGTAATTGCCATTGTTTATTTACAGTGTAATACCATCGCGGCAATCACGAATTATACTGTATAGTGGAGTAGAATTCACATAATTCTGTAACTTGGCGTAAAGAAGCAAGAAGCAAACGTCAGCTCCCGAATGAAGCTTTGGACGCACCGCTACACACAGCTTAAGTCCAATCTTCCGGGTTTGGCTAAACACAAACGTTTTATTTGTAAAAAGCGCTTTTAATATTAGAACGAATAAGTTACTAAACTTTGGGCACGGGAAGAGGTTATAAGATAAAAATTGGCACGCTGGTCTGCTTGAGTTAGACACCACTGAGGCTATTGTTTCTTGCTGTTACGCTACTATCCGATGTTGGTGTAACAACGGCTGTTTTTTATTCTCTTTAAGAATGGTCTAACTGTGACTGACGCCTTTTTATGTATTGTTGTTACCGAAATATTATTACCTATGAGCATATCCTAAGACCACGTGTTTAGTGTGCAATTAATACAACTTATTTCTCTCAAACGCATCTTATATTTTAGCTGACTTGGCACACTGCTCGGCGCAGATGTTGCGCTAATCGTGGCATGATGACACCCGGGAAAACCGTTCTTCGTTTACTACTTGTGGGGCGGCAAAATGCGTGCTTGTAATTTAGCCTAGTCCCGTACATGGAACTTAGAAAACTGCGCTGCTGATAGATAGTCGAATCCAGGGGTTGTTAAACGTTTTTTTACCGCGAACCCCTAAAAAATGTTTTGCTTCGCATGGACCAGTGTAGGCAAGAAATTTTTAAATATGACGTCATAAAGTTACGTCATAATACAAACAGACTTTAGAAATTCGCTGTTTTCTGTCCTAAATATGTGAAATGAAATAAAGTATAAATATATTCCGTGCAAAAACGTTTTATTTTTAATACAGCCTACCTTTTTTTGTTGAAAAATTGATTGCCTAAATATACGCTAATAGTTGAATTAGGCCTTCATGGTCCCGCTAAAACTAGTCCACGTACCTCCAAGGGGTCCATGGACCAGTTTGAGAACCCCTGGTCTAATCTGTTTCCTCGTTCACTAACGTGAGATGGAAAGTAGGGGAATTTCCTAAGTTGAAATTTGGGAAACCCCTTTTTAAGTTTTAGGATACGCTCTTGGCCGAGGCCGTAAGTTTGAACCTCACAACACCCTATATTTTTAGCTTAGCTTTGGTTGCATTATAGAAGGACTTTTTTGTGTGATCCCGGCACCTCTTTCGAGATAAAAAAAAAAACCTTTTGTTGTATTAATGTTGTGGTTTATGCTTTTTTTACCTAATTTTACTAGCCTATAGTAATAATTCTTACTTTGCCATATGGTGGTAGGCACACTTTGTGGTTCCGCAATCACACATTTTTCGTAACTAAAAAATTTAAGTTCTTATGGTTCAAAGAATAAAAATTGGTTAAAACCCAAAAATTCGTAAAAAAGTTGGAAAAAAAATTGTAAAAACGTATAAGAGCGACTGGTGTTTTTTTAACAGGGGATGAATCAATTTTTGAGTCAGGACGATCCAGGGCCTTACACTTCACCGGCTCTCCATACGTCATCAAAACAGATCGTAGCTCTAAATACTTTGTACCCGGGATTATTTACGACGTAAAGGTAAACAGGTAATATTTACAGGTTTGGTTTGAAAAAAAAACTATTTATTTATTTTTCAGATTGACGTGCGCGATGCTGTTACATTGAAACCCGTTCCTCGTTTATCAGTTAATATCATAGGTATGGGAGTTTTTGTAAGTGTGTAACCCATTGCTATCCTACAGTATTCTTTAAGTAAACTGCCTGTTTAGGAACCTAAATATATGCGACAATAAAAGTTAAAAAAAACTTATCAAGACTGTATTTACAGCAGGAGAAGTTTATGCAGATCGTACAGACGATCGTGGGCAAATTCTCTGGCCAGTCAAAACTGCTAATCTAGATCAACTTGAAATTACGGTACAGCAAATTTTGATTTTTTTTATTAGAATTATAAAGTAAGAAAGTAACATTATAGACGCCTACTGCCATCCAGCAGTTGAAAAAGTCACATACTCCCCCCCCCCCACACACACAAAAAAAAAAAAAAAATGTTTTTCTAGGCTTCCATAATAGTCATCCGCCAACGCTTAAACAAAAAGTGCATTTCGATTGAAGTTTCCACTTGTTCAAGAAAAACGGAATAAGTAACAGGATACACACATATATGACATGTGTTCAGCCCTTTCGAAGCTGCTTTTTGACCAACGATAACAGCTTCCGTATTATAAGTACCGGTACACTCTAAGCTATGGCAGACTCTTTTTACTCAATTATACAAACAAAGCAGGAAAACAACTAGCCTGTACTGAAGTTCAAACTAACGATCTCCGGCCAAACTGGAACCTCCGCTCTACCAACTGAGCTAGGTAGAGCGGTTTCGACTTACATAAATAAATTTAGTCCGAGTATTTAACCTTTGAACAGGATGTACATTCAAGTCACTTCTAGAGATAAAATTATTAGTTTATATATTTGGAAATTGAAAAAAATCGTGACTTATCTTAGCATTGACAGACAGTGGCACCTAAAAATGACTATACTAAAACGTTTTAGGCCTACCAGTGAAAGTTAATATGATTTACAGTTGGTTTGTAGTTTTTTATAGTTTAAAAACATTTTTGATGTAAATTTACCGTTTTCAAAAAGCATACATATTTTTCTCTGTACAAAATACTCCGCATTTTTCCATGATTTCCAGCATTCTGTTACGTTCCTTGCGAAGTGTGCATTAGCCTAAACAACTAAACTGATTAGTCGCGTTGATTCCAAGGCTTTCAACACCTGTCAAGTCAAACATGTTAATTGAGACATACACTGCAGATTAATACAGCGGACTCCCGCATCAGCGATATGGATCAAGCCACAGCTATTTTGAATGTCCAACCTCTTACGGGTGCCGCACACATTTCCATTTCTGTTCTAACGTGAGTTTATTAAATAACTCTTTAGTAAACCATATCGATTTCTTTTTTTAATCAAGGGATAACTGTTATGTAAAAATTAAAACAACGGTTTGTAAACGTAAATTTATCTTCATGAAGCCACCAATGATGTAAAGCATCATATTGTTGCATTTTAAATAGTTAGATATTATATTAGTCAATAACAAATAACTTTTCATAAATATAAAGCATCCTTAATCCAGATGAATTTATCGCATGTAGTTAAAAATAGCACAGAAAAGTAATTATATAAGTTTTTCACCTGATTAACATCACCAATTAATCAGGATAAATGCTCAAGCATGTTGTTGCCACCTCCACAAATCTGTCATGCACAAAATAAAGTTAAGGACAAATAACATACAATTAAGTAAAGTTAAAAGTCTTTTTAGACAGACGTTTAAAATAGCACAATTTTATTCAAACTGCATTTGTGCAGTGGTCGCAATCGTGTCGGCGACATGCTCAACGTTAAGTTTCGTTTCGAACCCGATCTTCCGTCGTCTGCAGGGGATGTGAGATACTTTGTAAGTCGAATTTAAGGTTTGCATTGATTAACTGCTATATATGAATACGTTATTGCGCTCAGTGAAATACGTTTTGGTAAAGGCATTACTGGTTGTGTTTAATAGGTGGTTTCACGAGGTCAAGTCGTGTCCCAAGGCATCGTCGAATACCAGGCTAACCGTCAAAAGGAACTTCCTGGACACATTGAGATAAATCAACAGATGATTCCATCTGCCCGCCTGGTAGCCTATTATATGCGCGGGAATAGAGTTGTTGCTAACTCGGTCTGGTTTAACGTGGAAAACCGATGCGCCGGAAAGGTTTGTTTCAAGTAGCATCGCAGGAAATAATGCCGTCTGTAATGTTTTTAAATAAATATTTAAAAAATAAATCTTTAAACAATTAACACAAAAGAAACATGTGCACAAAGTACGCAAGTGTTATATGTTTGATCGACGGATTATATAATTGTTTGGTTATAAAGTTCATATGATGTTTATTAAGTTGTTTTTACTGGCCTTGTTTAGGAACTGAGTGTCACCCTCTCGAACAATGTTTTCAAGCCACAGACCAAAATTTCCATTGAAGTCACAGGTGAATTGTTTGTGTTGTTTCTATTATGCATCAAAAATCGACACACAACTTATGAGTGGTGCAATAAGAACGGTTAAAAATACCTGGCAAGGAACTAGGTACGAATTTACTTTTTTCATCGACATCACAAATTGCATCATAACTAGAGAAAGTTTTTATCGACTTTTTTCGTAGCATAGAAAAGCTTTGGGGGGCTATGGAAATTTATAAAGATGAAGTCAAAAAGTAAACTTTCTGCTTTAATGAAACTTGTGCGCAAATCTTTCGTGCAACTGAAGTTTGATCTTAGAACGATATGTATTGCGTTTATTTAGTACAAATTGACAAAAGATTTATTACACGGCCGTTGTTCGGACATTACTCGCAATAATCTTCATCACTATTCGAAATAAATGTCTTCATCACTATTCGAAATAAATGGGTTAACTAATTTCACACAAAATATGTAACACCTTTTAAGCAGTGTTCCTTCTCAGGTGCGCAACTTCACAATTGTAGCCACACCAGACAATTTGCTTAGCAAAATTTGCCTGTTGCGCATTTACATCATTCCTAAATTAAAACTAAAAAGTCTCATTTTTTTGCCAGAACGGTTTTAAGCATTTCGCATAGGCCATTTTTACATTGAAGCTTGTAGCTAAACTCAATTAATCAAATTGTAAGATCCTGCCTCTGCTTCTTATGGTAAAAAATCTGACTAACACTTTAGTTGTAAAACTGTGACCGTTCAGCCCACAGGCCACAGTGGTAGAGCAGCAAGTTGTGAAAACATAATTCTCGTTAACTTGACCCGGTCCAAAAGTATGACGTCACAATGCACAATTTTACTCACCATAGAACGTGAAATTTTGGGTGGATTTTTATTTTTAAAGGTCAACCGGTCCGCAAATTTTTTTTTCAAAATTTTACCGGTCCGTACACTACAAAGATTAAGAACCACTTATCAAGCCCATAAGAAATTGTTTTAACCCAACGAAACGACAAATCACTGGTGCAAGTTTCCTTTCTATTAAACATGTTTGTAGGCAACCCGTCAGCGGTTTTCCACATGTCAGCGGTTGACCGCGCAGCTTATTTTGTGTACAATGATAGTCGGCTGACTCGCGATGAACTGTGGGACAAGATGGCGTCTTACGATCCCGCTTGCTCAAGAGAGGGTGGCAGTACGAGCAAGAATGTTTTTGAGGTTATTTTTACATTAATAATTATTATCTTTGGCAATTTTGGAAGTAAGCAACACAATATTAATGTTGTAATATACTGTTCTAATGTCATTCATTATTATTTTCCCGAGTGGCGGCGTCAAATTCTTATTTTCGCAATGAGATAAAGAAACTTTTCCGTTACCTAACCATTTGCAATTTACAGGAAGCGGGTTTGTTCGTGACAAGTAATTCTCTGGCACCAACATGGTACCGGTCTCCAGTTTGTCAACAGGAACCAATTCGTCGCAAGCGCCAAGTTTTACAAGAGGATGTAATTCAAATTGGTAAGTGCGAGCTGAACATAAGGGATGGTAATTTATTTTATGGTGAGTCAAGCAGAATTTAACTTAAATTAGGTGGTGTAAATCTAAAGAAAACTACATATTTATAACTCACGGTTTATAACACGCTGGTGATATGCTAAATTTGTGATGCCGAGAAAACTTTTAAGGCCCAGCTCGCCTAACTCAAGTCATCGTACTATTTATTCGTGCTTACTTTACTGCCTGATTTCCAACGTTGATACTTATCAGAACGAGAACAATTCCTAAGTAGCTGCGCCCAAAACGGAATGATACCAACCTTGACTAACGAAACGTGTGCGGATCGAGGAGAGATAGTGTTCAGAAATGAAGCGGATCAAGAATGCGTCAACCGTTTCATCGCTGCTTGCCTAAACGCTGTGGAGGAAGAATCAAGCCTGTAAGTAGAATCGGCAATCGTAACAGTCAAGTATCTGTCCCTGTTTTGTACCACTTAAGATTATCCAACCAACTTGTTTGATTAACAATATTTGAATACTATCCATTATTTAATTGATATGTTATAATTTTTTAGCTTAAACTAGTGAATTTTAACAGTTCCAATACAGGTAATCTAGGTTTCCTACAATTTTGACAATAATAATTAGATATGAGACACTCAAAATACTTTTATCAACCTTCCAATGGTATGGAATATACGGTGCAGATTGACGCCAAATAGACCGGTAAATTTGGGTGAAAAAAGTCCCAAACCCCCTCAAACTATTTGCAATAGAAATATTTTCACAGAAACACTAGGACGCATGGAATATATCGGAAACGATTAAAATACAGCAAATCACTATAGTGGGTAACAAATGTTTGGTATACGGTATTGGATTTCCCTGAGAAAATGAAATCCGGTGGAACTTTACAGCCTGTTATGACAGACATACGAGCACGGCACAAAACCTTTCTGCAAGACTACAGCATAACAACTGTAACATGTACACGTATAAAACAATGTTTGTAGTTTCTATTGCATGTGGTCAGTGCAAGCGATGTTATCCAAGAATAAACGTTTAACGATAATCTCAGTGGTAGTGATTTATAAAAATATACATTAATCTTGCCATAATATTTACTTTCAACGTTGGGTATAACCAGTGGCAATCGATTATTTTATTTATTTTATTTTACATTGTTGAAACTACGACGTCATGTGTTGTATCTTTAAGGTACAAAAATTATTGTTATGTTGTTGTTTAGCTAACACATGTGGCCCCTTCGTAGTTTCTACGCTAAAATACAAATTTTATTTTATTTATAACATTTTTTTTAATAACACCACATTGGAATAATCGATTTGGTCAACTCAACTTTTATTCTCTCTTAATATCAGACCAATCTGAAGTGTCTCGGCATTTTGACTTTTAAAGCCCATAAACATATGGATGGCGTCATTATGACGTCTTATAGACACGATATTTTTTCTGGGGACTTTTTTTGAGTTTCTGGCACCTATCTTGTCATGAAATAAAAAAACCTTCTCTTTCAATTATAGCTTGATGTACGCCTACCATATTTTCATAGCCCGAAAAGGACACCAAAAGGCTAAATTTTTAAAGCGATTTTACCATGTTAAGCTAACATTAAACCAGTAAATAATGCGGAAAAAATATACCTGTCAAGTCTTTATTAATTACTCTAACATAATAAATTTGTCATTATGGTCATGGAGTATTCCAAACTTAACAGCGTAAACAACACAATAGGCTAATGGACGAGAGGTCAGTTAATATTAGATATTCTGCGGCTCTGCGTAGACAATCTTATAAAAACGTTCGCTTTTCAGGCGATTATTGAAAAGTTGTTGTTTTATTCCAGCACTGGCGGAAGGTCGAATATGGGACACAATGTACTTATTTCTAGAGCCGAGAACAATGAACGAACCGATTTTAATGAAAATTGGATTTGGGAAACCGAACATTTGTGAGTAAAGAGTACACGATGTATAATTTTGCAGTGTTTATCCTTTACATTAGAAACCCTAAATTTTGAATCTGATGAGTTTAATGTTTTCGTTATTTGGCATGATTTGATCATTGTCAGGTATAAACCAGTGTTTTCTGTACATGATAGACAGCGATTATCAGCCCAAAACACAAAAATTAATGTTTAAAAAGAGAAGCGCCATGCTTGAGGGATTCACAATTATTATTTATTACTTCGTATTTGGAGTTTGTTGAACAAAAAAATGTGTAAACAACCAACACATCTGGATTGCACAGCAATTTCGTATAATTAAGACACTAAAACCGACTAGGGTAGTATTTAACCTCGGGCTAACCAGGGTGACGTGATAGACTCACTGGCCAACCATCTGGTCAGTTCGTTTTGTTTATTAAACTTTTTAAACAAAAAAAACATTTCAATATACTGCGTTTATCGTAACTTTTCCAAATTATTGTATACCAATCACCTGTTATAGTTGTTAATGATAAAAATTTAGCAGTTTAATTTATTTAGATAAAACGACACGGCGTATAGTGTTGTCAGCTGGTCACTTAAGCTTTAATCACATTACTTTATCAGAGGACAAAATGGGAGGTATTCCTGGGAGACTACTGTGCCCGGAAGTATAAGCACTTTCGATTTTACGACTTTCAGTTACAGCAACCACGGTATGTATTAATTACAATATTAAAAAGCTAAGTCACTGGCCCAAGTACATCGTTGAAAAAGATCGCAAATAAAACAGTACACAACGGGCTACACTGCCTTGACTGTTGGATAGTATAACTAGTATAAAATCAATAACCTAGTAAAAATACATTTAAAGTTTCATACTTTATAATAAATAGGGCGACTATTTTTTGACTTGTCAAAAAAGTCAAAACTTTGTCAAAATTTACACGTTAGGTCAAAATTTGTCAAAAAATTGTAAAGTCAAAATCAAATATAAATGCACATAAATCGTTTACAAAATTAAAAAAATATATATAGTCAGCTTTTTGAAAATCGTCGTTCAGTTGTTTTGAAATTTATCTTTCAATTTTATCAAAAAAATTTAGTTTTGATTTATGTTGAAAGTCATTTTAACCGTAATATATCTTTATTAGAGCAATATACGGTATTTAAAACGCGTGATTAACGACGTATATCTCATTTAAATCAATGTATTTCTAGCAGGTCTAAATTTTGTCAAAATAAAATTATATTTAGGTTAAAATTTGTTAAAATAAAATTTGTCAAAATTTTAATTTTTCAGGTCAAATTTTTTCTTTTTATGCTTTGGCTGTAGTAATTAGGTTAAAGTTGCTGGTTTTTATAAACTGCTAAATGTATTAGGTTTTTGCATCGCCAAGCCGAAAAAGGTGACGATTTTTCGAAATTTGTTCATTCAACTTTACCTACCTTACTCTTTGCGACTCCTGGAACAAGCTACATTGCGATATTCCGTGTTTAATTACGGTCAAGGCAATCAACATGTGAGTATTTATGATGCAATTGTCGAGACTACTAGCGACACTTGCCTCACAGTATTTTTGGCAACCTTTCCCGCTTTGGACTTAAAACTAGTGGTGAAGGTATGAAAGAGAAACGCTCTAAATTTTGCGTTTTCGTTAACGGTGAGTCGATGTTCGTTAATGGTGAGTCGATGTTCGTTAATGGTGAGTCGATGTTCGTTAATGGTGAGTCGATGTTCGTTAACGGTGAGTCGATGTTCGTTAATGGTGAGTCGATGTTCGTTAATGGTGAGTCGATGTTCGTTAATGGTGAGTCGATGTTCGTTAATGGTGAGTCGATGTTCGTTAACGGTGAGTCGATGTTCGTTAATGGTGAGTCGATGTTCGTTAATGGTGAGTCGATGTTCGTTAATGGTGAGTCGATGTTCGTTAATGGTGAGTCGATGTTCGTTATGGTGAGTCGATGTTCGTTAATGGTGAGTCGATGTTCGTTAATGGTGAGTCGATGTTCGTTAACGGTGAGTCGATGTTCGTTAATGGTGAGTCGATGTTCGTTAACGGTGAGTCGATGTTCGTTAATGGTGAGTCGATGTTCGTTAATGGTGAGTCGATGTTCGTTAATGGTGAGTCGATGTTCGTTATGGTGAGTCGATGTTCGTTAATGGTGAGTCGATGTTCGTTAATGGTGAGTCGATGTTCGTTAATGGTGAGTCGATGTTCGTTAAAGGTGAGTCGATGATCGTTAACGGTGAGTCGATGTTCGTTAATGGTGAGTCGATGTTCGTTAATGGTGAGTCGATGTTCGTTAACGGTGAGTCGATGTTCGTTAATGGTGAGTCGATGTTCGTTAATGGTGAGTCGATGTTCGTTATGGTGAGTCGATGTTCGTTAATGGTGAGTCGATGTTCGTTAATGGTGAGTCGATGTTTGTTAATGGTGAGTCGATGTTCGTTAATGGTGAGTCGATGTTCGTTATGGTGAGTCGATGTTCGTTAATGGTGAGTCGATGTTCGTTAATGGTGAGTCGATGTTTGTTAATGGTGAGTCGATGTTCGTTAATGGTGAGTCGATGTTCGTTAATGGTGAGTCGATGTTCGTTAATGGTGAGTCGATGTTCGTTAATGGTGAGTCGATGTTCGTTAATGGTGAGTCGATGTTCGTTAATGGTGAGTCGATGTTCGTTAATGGTGAGTCGATGTTCGTTAATGGTGAGTCGATGTTCGTTAATGGTGAGTCGATGTTCGTTAATGGTGAGTCGATGTTCGTTAATGGTGAGTCGATGTTCGTTAATGGTGAGTCGATGTTCGTTAATGGTGAGTCGATGTTCGTTAATGGTGAGTCGATGTTTGTTAATGGTGAGTCGATGTTTGTTAATGGTGAGTCGATGTTCGTTAATGGTGAGTCGATGTTCGTTAATGGTGAGTCGATGTTCGTTAATGGTGAGTCGATGTTCGTTAATGGTGAGTCGATGTTCGTTAATGGTGAGTCGATGTTGGTTAATGGTGAGTCGATGTTCGTTAATGGTGAGTCGATGTTCGTTAATGGTGAGTCGATGTTCGTTAATCGTGAGTCGCTTTTCGTTAATGGTGAGTCGATGTTGGTTAACGGTGAGTCGATGTTCGTTAACGGTGAGTCGATGTTCGTTAATGGTGAGTCGATGTTCGTTAATGGTGAGTCGATGTTCGTTAATGGTGAGTCGATGTTCGTTAATGGTGAGTCGATGTTCGTTAATGGTGAAATGTTTTTTGTATAAATTTATCTTTCGAGGTCAAATCGCTGCGCCGATGTCATGGCTGAAATTCATAAAATAGTTTGGTATCGAATCGGCGATACTACCCCAGTATCGGACGAGTACATCGATACCTCACTGGCATAGGTTATCTACTCCGATCCGCTATTATCGGACATGTTTATTTAATGGTTCATTCAACGCGACTTTGACGTCATTAAGTTTATCGTTAGAAATTGCCTTAAATAAATATATATATTATGGTAATTTTCAAGTTTAAAACCAAGCTTTATCTTTGTGTTTAACGCGTTGGCTGCCTCACTTTGTTTGTTTAGGCCAGTGCTTCTCAACCCTTTTACGCGGCGACCCAAATGTTAAGCGTAAGTATGACGACTGAGCTTAGACCAATTGTTTTTTCTTGTAAGCGAAATAAAAACTAGCTTCTTGTAAAAACAAAAAAATAGGCATTAGCAAAAATTTCAAATTTTAATAATTATTCTATAAGACAGGGGCCGGCAACCTTTTTGTATTCGCGGGCGAAAACCAAACTCAAAAAGTTTTCTGCGGTCCGCACAAAATGTTAACTAAGAATTGTGCTATTAAAATGTTAGAACAATCGTGATTAAGGCGGGTCTTTAATTTTTTTTGCAAAAAATGTGTTTAATTACATTTAAGGAGACAGTCAAGGCACACCTGGCGAGCGCAGCGAGCGCGATTTTTTTTTTGGTATACCGGCATTTCTTTTAAATTTCTTCAAGATTTTATCACATTTCTGAGAATAAAAAATAAAATAATGTTACAAAATATTAGTCTGATATTTTTTTAAATTCGTTTTCCGTTTTTCCGCGACGCACTTCGCAACCTTCCACGGCGCAACGGTAAAGAAGCACTGATCTTGTTGAAAAAACAGCATCAAGACGTAAACAAACCGGACGTATTAAAAAAGATCATGCGCGCGAAGCGGGAAAAATTTTCGCACTTACCTATAGTTAAAATGCTCAAAAAGTATTTGAAATGGACTCGTGTCTATAGTTTGTCACAGAGGCGGCGGGCCGGATAAATTACATCGGCAGGCCGGATCCGGCCCGTGGCCATAGGTTGCCGATCCCTGTTCTAAGACATTATTTGTATTGCTTCCTTAATTTTCGTAATTGAAAAATTTTGCTCAGCACCAATCTCAATTGATATAAACATGTGAGCTACTGCGGTCGGCGACCCAACCAAATCAAACAGCGACCCAATTTTGGGTCGCGACCCATAGGTTGAGAAGCACTGGTTTAGGCGCTTATAGGCCTATAGTGAGAAACACTTGTATTTTTTTCTCAAATTGCAAATTTGGTCATTGAAGCCGTATTATAGGGATCCTATAAAGCAGTGTATCGAACCTTGTTTTTAGTTTTCAAAAGCGTACTCGACCAATTAATTTTTTCGACCCATTGTGACCCTCACGTTTAAAATCATTGACCCAAAGCGAATAAGAATTATAACAAAAATTGATTGACAACAACAAAATTACTCGTCCTAAGTAGTCTACATATTTGGTAATATAGTTTTTACTGTATATGTTATTATACGTGGATAATTATAACTAGTATTTGACATCCTTTTTTAACTAAATCAATTACATTACTTTAAGGTCGACGTCATAGTGGAGCATACTGATGAACTTTGTTCTCTTTTTACACCAAGTATGTGTAGTGAGTTAAAAATAACTTGGTGATAGCATATTGTATAGCATTTACTTTATCGTTCGCTAATTAGGTATTTTTTACTTGTTATACTCGATAGAGTGTTGCAGATACTTTTTCGTTTACGCAACTGGTGTTGTATTAAATTGTATAGCACATAGCTTTATTATTTTTTTTATAAACTCTTTTATTTAAGATACTGCGAGGCTCATCGCCACCTTAAACGTGCCAGGCAACTCAGCTGTTTCGTCGACTTTCAATGTTATACCTATTAAATTGCCAAAACGACCAGATGGTGCTTCAATTGTCATGAGGGCCGGGCCCGATTCTATTGGGAAGTTTATTAAGATCGAGGTAGTTTTTCGTTAGTTGTTTCAAATGCAAAGCAATTCAGCAATATTTATATACCTAATTTACACACATATATTGTTACAGCCTATTGAGTAGTAAGTGTGAGCAGCAACTCTTTTTTGATAAGCATACACTATTTTCCTGTGCGTATTACCAGCTGGTGTTCTCCAAAAATTTTTAGTTTAAACAAACTTACCACTACATGGCTGACATTAAATTGCATACGCCAATCGGACGAATGTCAACCAATGCACACTCGCCCGGACGAAATTACCCTCGCCAAAAACTCCGACAGTCTGCCAATTTCCGTTATACCCAATTTTTATTTTCATAATTTGGCATGCCGTATTAATTATTTGGGTGCGGCTACAATACCTAGTTCTTAAAAGGCAAATTAGCGTGTTTATTTACATGCACGGATGGACAAATTGCAGATTTTAACGCCACCAAGATGACTAAATTAACGATAATTTAAACTATTGATCAGTGTCGGACTCATTAATCATAACAAACGTTCTGGACAAAGTATTGAATATATTCATTTTGTACTACCGTAAAGGCCCGTTTACACTACAGCTGAACTGAGCGGAGCTGAGCTGCACAGGGCGTGAAATTATTTTCACTACAGCTGCAGTGAGCTGCGCTGGGCGTAAAAATCGCGACAAAACGTAACGTGTTTCTATAGCTGCACTGCGGGCTTGAGTTTAGCAAAGCGTGAAAATCGCTTCAAAGCGTAACTTCAAAATAGAATTTAACAATAGACACAATAGAATTTAAATGCAAATTACGCTTTGCTCAGCTCAGTGCAGCTGCAGTGTAAACGGGCCTTAATACTATAACACAATAAGTCTAAAAAGTCGACTTTTTAATCTATTTTTCAAGTTGGTTAAGAAATTCGCTCTGGATCTAGAAACAGGATTTGCCCCTCTTTACTGCATGCAGCAAGCCAGTCATACTTTGATTTTGAAAATAAAAAGTAGAGAGTTGGACAGAGCGAACTTGCCAACAATAAGTAAGCCATATTGACCGAGGGAGTGATCTTGACATGTTGCGAGTAGGGTTTTATCCACTGTCGTTTTTTTCCAAAAAAAAACACTATTATATAATTGCCTTTTGTTATGTCGTTTCCAAAGCGCAAAATCTCTCCTGACAAATATATTTTTTAACAAATGATCGAGACGGTCAGTGAAATAAGTATTTTGTACTCCACGAGACTTCCGATTCTTCATCGAAATGGTAAATACCTATAGGACGTTTTATCACGTGTATGCGTTTTGTCAATGTTTTATTGTAGTTGCGCAAGAGTGTATCGCAAAACAATTGGCCTTCCGTCGTTGATGTTAAACCCAATTAAGTTCTTACGGTTAAATATCTTAACACTTTAAGTGGGTCTGACAACGACAACCAACTCTTTTAGTGGATGTCAATCAACTCGCCCGCAGGGAATTGCACTTCACTTAATAAAAAGTTCTATGTTGATCATATCCTATAGGGCAGACCTGGGCAACATACGGCCCGCGGACCGGATCCGGCCAGCCAAGCAGTTTAATTATCCCTAAAATACACAGGCTGAGCGAAATCAAGGGCAAGTTGACGGATCTAGTGAAGACCCCGCCAAATTCGAATTTTAGCCTGTTTTAAATACAAAAACGGAAAGGGTTTTCGCGCTTCACGCGAATCTCTTCTGTCTTTCTCGTGTGTTCCACTTGATTTTTTGCCAATTTACATACAGATAGCGTACTCTTCACTGTGGCACTCTCTCCAACGAAAGTTTAACAAACTAAGCCTAATATTTATATATTATTTACGCGTCGAATTTGTTTCGTCTCTAAAATATGAACTGTTTTCTAAACTCTAAGATATACCGATTTACATTTTGTCAACCTAATTTATTTAATGCCATGTTGTGTTATTTATGTCGTCTTGGCAATATGGCCGATGTGCCGCAAGTAAGACGCTTTTTGTACGAAATTTTTACGCATTTTAATCCTAACTTTTGGGTCAACGCTACCCACAACTTGATAAACGCCAATATATCAAGCAATGTACACTTTTTGCCTGTGCTCTAGGCTTAACGTCCCCTTCTAAATCTAAATTAAAGTTTGCATTTTCAAACAAACATAGTCGCAATTTTTTGCGCGACGCGCGACGTTTTGCGGCCTTCTTTAAATTCGCCTTAAATTGCACTTTTTTGCACAACTCCAAACTAATTAACAAATTCGTTAGCTTATTCGTTTTAGTATATGGCGCCATATTGCGACTATTTCAGATTTTATTTTTGGCCCGGCCCGCCACAACGTTTTAAGTTTCTCATGCGGCCCGCGGCTAAAAATTATTACCTACCTGCTATAGGGCTTTGTTAAATTTGTGCAATTAGTTCTGCCTTGTATTTCAACTAAAGAGTTTTGCATAAACCCTTCATATATAACTGATGTGTTTCACCTGATGTCAACAAAACAAATGAATGACAGCCAAGACACTAATGCAGTACATAGACCATGTGGATTAACTCGATGTGTTTCTAAATGGTTAAAAGCAATAATTAAATCTTATTTCTTAGCCTCGAGGTCTTTTAAAGGAGAGTTCAAAGACGTTTATTTTACAACCTGACCAAAAGGTGTTCTTTACATTTGACATTTCAACTTCGTTTGAACCAAAATCTCGTACTTGTCATATTTACGCTTATGGTAGGTTTTGTTTATGTATTTTTTCTATTATGTTTTGAACATTTCTATAACTCTAACTTAACTGAGTGTCTAGGCTGGACTGTTAAAACAATTTGTGCTTTTTGCAGTGTTGTAAACAAGTCAATTTGAACTTATATAAGTCCCAGTCAAATCATTTGTAAAAAATAACTGAAATCCAAGTCAAATCTTTTGGAATAAAAAAGACAAATCTTTTGGAACAAATACTAAAAGATGCGCTCAATTTAAAATAAATGAAAAATACAAAAAAGATTTTTTTCAAAACCCAAATTACTTTTTTTATTTTGTCCAAAAGACTTACGTCAAGTCAAGTCACTAAAAACAGAGAATTAAGTGCACTTAAATCAAGTCATTGGCTTAAGTTTTTACACACCGCATTTTAACTCAAACATTTTTCCCCGCCAATAAATCATTTTCTATTTTTCAAATAGCAAGTTTAATGGGACCAGTTGCATTACCGGACCCAATCACGCAGACATTTAGCAACTTGCAGAATCTAATACATTCACCGGTAGGTTGCGGAGAGCAAAACATGATAAGTATAGCGCCATCCATTTACGTGTACAAATACAGAAAAGCAACAGGTCAAGTGGAAGATGGAAGCCCAGAGTTTATTCAAGTCGTCAATTATATTCAGGGAGGTACGAAAATATACAGGGGGGTTAATTTTTTAAGATTTTCTATGTGATTACAAGCAAATCAAATAAATAGGATAACAGTCGTTGATGGGATAGCAATAATTCAAAAAATTAACATGTAGCCTACATATAACAGTTACGATTTTTAATATTTATTTGAGATTTAGAGTTTAATGTTAGTTGGTACAAGTTGTAACGCGAAATCAGAGCGTTATTTAAATAAACACAGACTTTTAATTAACTACCGTTATATTAAAAATTTTGTTTGCATATCAAATAGAGTAACACAGTAGGATAACTTAATTTGGTATGGGTTTGGAAAGAGATACAAGTATAGGAAAAGTATTTTTTAATTCACAGCATCTTGTATTGTACTATTTGCATGCTGCATTCCCATTCCTGTTTAAAATGATATTGTGACTGTACCTTTTGTTTTTGTGTAAAAAAACTCTGAAAGTTGCCTTACCATATGTCTTCCGGTATAGCACTCGAGGCCCGAACTAAAAACGAACCAAAGTATTTAAATTCTTGCAATTACCTAAAATAAAATACGAAATTGTTGTTCAGGTTACGTTATTGAACTCAAGTGGCGCTCGGATCAAGTGCAAAAAAGAGCTTGGGCAGTATGGAACACTCATCCTCCGAGTTTATGGTAAGTTTTTTTCTTACGGCTGATTATAATCGCGACCGGGTCTGGGGCTTCGAATACTTTTATCCTAAAATTTAGGATATTACGCTGAATGGTGTTACTACAGTAGGTTTTAAATAGTAGGGGAAATGTGGGTAAAGCGGGCTACCGGGGCAAAGTGGAATTTCGCTATATTTTATTTAAATAATGCGCTACCAAGCGCATATTATAATGTGTAATGAAGCGTGTCAATGACTCAATGCGCGTCTCGGACGCCATTACAGTTTCAAGTTTTCGAAGAAACGAAGTGCTGAGCTTTGAAAGTTGATTTTTGGATGCCTTGATCTAAGGTAAGGGTTTTAAATAAATTAACGTATTAACTGCTACCTGTTGTAGCACATGCAGATAATTATGTGTGTTGGTTCAGATAATTCTGTGTGTTGGTAACCAGTACCTAGGTCACGCTAGGTGCATAAAGTAAAGTAATGGCAATTTGAATTTTTTAGCAAAATTTTTATTACAATGTTTTTGTAAGCACATTATTGCACAGGGGTAAAGTGGGCCCAGATGGTCCACTTTTCCCAAATTTTAATATTGGGAAAACTGTGGATTTTCCCCTTGGATCATTTATACTTTTTTGATTTTATGGTTTGTTCAGAAATGCCACGCAACTACCAAAGAAAAACCAACCAACAGAATTGGAATGAGCATAACATGAATAATGCAATTAGGGCTGTGCAATCGAAAACCATGGGCTACGCTTCAAGTAAGACAATTAATGTACCCAAAACAACCCTAATCCGAAGAGTAAAAGGAACAAATGTGGCAGCGGTTGATAATAAATTATATTGACGTTTTCGATCAACGTTTACGAAATCACAAGAAGCCGAATTGGTCCAGCATGTCCTGATTCTTGAAAGTAGATTGTTTGGGATCACCCGAGTTGATTTAAAGAAAATGGCTTTTGATCTAGTTACAGAAAACAACATTCCCAATGTTTGGGATCACTTCAACAAAGAGAGTGGTCTTGCTAGCGAGGACTGGCTATAGGGTTTTCTACAACGGAACCCCACGTTAAGTTTGCGCACACCTGAAGAGATTTTTCAGTATTTTACAAAATCTAATTGGTGTATCCCATTATCAATCACACCAAATTTTTAATGTAGATGAAACTGGTATCACAACAGTGCAAACAAAAAAGTCGAAAATATTTTCTCTAAAAGGTAAAATGCAAGTTGGAACATTAACATCTGGAGAAAGGGGCGTACTCTGCACAGCAGTTATATGCATGTCTGCAGGAGGCAACTATGTCCCGCCGTTTATAATATTTCCCCGCCAAGGAATGAAGCCCTAATTGTATGAGTGATATCTTCTCTCACCAGAGATCTTGTTAGTTTTGGCAGAAGTGCCAACTCGAAGATCACTTAACAAGTGCTCATCTGTGAGCTGGTTCCTGAATTTTTTTAGCTCAACGTCTTCCTTATAACGGTACCCGTCCCCTGGAACAGCATTTGCCTGTCTTCCATCAGGCTGGTGCAAATAGATATTTTTACATCGTGGTTTAAGCATTTCCTATCGTTCAGTAAGCCATCAGAAGAGGACCCTCTATTGCTAAATTTGGATGGACACATGACTCATACAAAAATTCTGCAATTTATTGAAATGGCAATATTAAATCACGTGTCGGTCTTATGCCTGCCTTCTAATTGCAGTAATAAACTGCAGCCTTTGTTCTTTTATGGGGCCATTGAATGCCTATTACTCCAAGGAAATTGAAAATTTCTTCGCACCTATCCAGGTTGGGTTGTGACACAGTTTCAAATTGGAGAAATGTTTGGAAACGCTTATCTCAGAGCAGGGACGCCTACCAATGCTGTAAATGGCTTAAAAAATGTGGGATATATCCTTTCAATCCGGATGTTTTTATTGATGCTGACTATGCTACAGCTGAAACCACAGATATTACCCTACCGCTATCTGTTAGTAATCATAATACCAACAGCAACGATATTCCCTCAATCTCACATGAAGTAGATTCAGGCTTCGCACATCAAAGGCCAGTAGATATCTTTCCACTCCCAAAGGCATATCAAGAAAAAACAGAAATTCGAAAATCACGCAAAGGAGGATGTGCCACCGTGCTTACAAGTTCTTCATACAAGAACACTTTGGCAGCTTCTAAGTCGCCCGTATCTAAGCAGTTATTCATGAGAAGAGAAAAGAAAAATGTAAAGACTGCATCCAAGCAGGTTATAAAACGAAGGAAGCAAGCTTTGTGCAAACGTGCTTTAACAGAAGACCAAGAGTGTTTTTACTGCAACGAATTGTATTCTCTTTCTTGTACTGGTGATGGGTGGATCCAGTATTCCCAATGTAAACGATGGGCACATGAAGCATGCAATGGATGGAGTAAAGAGGATGGCAACTTTGTGTGCGAATTTTGTTTGTAAATTGTGAATTGTGTAGTCAAAGATGTCAAATTAACTGTGTTCTGTATATAAATAAAAGTTCGTGTAAAACGTTTCTTTTGGTGTAGCTATAGTCTATATTTTGGTCAAATAGCGTTTTAAAATATTGTCCTAGACCAGGGGCGTGCAACTGTTTATCGCAGCGGGCTATAATGTATAACTATGATGGTGGTGCGGGCCGGACAATCGAACAACAGATATATTTTTTTAAACAATTTTTTTATTGGAAAACTGCGTAGAATCAAGTTACTCATTAAGCGATTAATGAGATGTGTGATATCTTCTCTCACCAGAGATCTTGTTAGTTTTGGCAGAAGTGCCAACTCGAAGATCACTTAACAAGTGCACATCTGTGAGCTGGTTCCTGAATTTTGTCTTGAACAGGCTTTCCTTTTTCGGCAATTGCTTTCGATAACTTATAGCCCAGTTTTGTAACAAGCTCAACGTCTTTCTTATAACAATGAAATACCTCTTGTTGTTTGCTCAAAGACTTTTTCAATTGCAGCATTTTATCAACCCGCAATTGACCTTCAACGCTATCATAATTAGCAGAGTGTTTTTAACTATAGTGTCCCTTAGAAATTATACTCTTTTATTACTGATATAACGTTTTGACAAAGCAGGCAAACTACATCTTGCTTGAATTTCCACATTCAATAATCAACCTTTCTTTTTTGCCAGCAAAACAAGGCAGTTTTAATACAATGCACACTATGACGCAATAATGGAGGTTCGGACAGTGTGACGTAATACAAATTGATAAATGCCAATGATTCCGTTACAAATAACTTCGTAAACAGTGAAAAATTAAAAAAAACAATGGGCTACTTGACGTAGTCTGTGCGGGCCACGTAAATAGGTCTCGCAAGCCGTGCTGTGGCCCGCGGGCCGTATGTTGCACGCCTCTGTCCTAGACGCTGGTTCACTTTGCAGGCGGTAAGATTTTAAGCGTACCCTATTCAAACAAATAATCACGTGTAAATGGAGATGTGGTATGCCACTTTTGACAGAATACGATAAACATTCATTTTTCAAAAGAGGGAGTGAACCCTGTCATAATAGGTCTTAGGGGGGCCGCTTTACTCACATATCCCGTATTTATACTGTTTCGAATTATGTGTTTAAATAGAAAAATATACCGTTAAACAGTGATTCTCAACGTGGTGGAATTTTCATACGTTTATAGAGAGTTTCATAAAAAACGATTATTTACTATAGTAAATTATGTAAAAAGTGCATATAAGAAAATTATGTAACGCATGTATGAATGTATGTCAGCCTGGTATAACTATCGTGTTCGTGATTTTTCCTATATTTAGTGGAGCGCTCGATCATTTCGTTATGTAAGGAGGCTAATTGTGTGTGTCCAAAGGATTATCTAAACAAGCTTTAATGCAGTTTACTGCCCGTAGGCAAGAAAAGCATTTTAGGTTGTATTTATAGTTACAACAGTTTGATACTGTAGCATTAGTCACATGATTAATTTTTCAGACGATAAAAAAGTTCCTGCAGAGCTTTCAAGTTAGTTGTATGTCAGAAGCTTTTGTTGCTAAGAAGGCAAAATAACAGTCTCTGAAATTCTCGCCCAAGTTGGGGCACTTAAGGTTTGTAGTGGGATGCCTAAGCTTAGAGCTAGAAAATGAAAATATCAGAATAGGTTTCCTGTTCCTTAGAAGATAAAAAGGTACATCGGAAAACTAATTACTGTGGCTTTTTCATGGCATTTCTAAAAGCAGCGAATCCAAACGTGGCTACAATTCATTGTTTAATTCATCGGCAGCATTTGGTGGCCAACAATATCAGTGATCGTCTTAACCTCTCATTGAAGACTGTCGTCAAGGCAGTAAATAAAATAAAAGCTGCGCTTAACACACACTTGTTTAAACAATTATGTAAAGAGAACGACGAGGCTTTGAGCGTTTACTCTACACACGAAAGTAAGATGGCTCTCCAAGGGAAATTGCCTTGCACGATTTTACACACTGATAGATACTGAAGCTGAAACACTTTAAAAAGTAAAGATCTCCCGCGGACAATAAAATGTAAAAGAAAGATTCTTGTCTTCGTATCCAAAGATCTTAAGACTGTTTATTTATTAAAACAGATAAAACATAAAATCATTTCTTAAAATCTTACAGAAATATATATATTACGCCTAAATTACAGGGCTTGTTTTGTCCCGTTTTATTTCTTGTCATTAATGATAGCTCTGCGACACCGTTTGATAACATGCTTATCAGTTGCGTGCTTTTCTCTTTCTTTCCGTTTTGTCACGTTGTCGTTTGATTCCATTCGCTAGTTGTTGCTTTTGCATCTGACATCTGCAGGTGTTTTATAATTTTAGACCTATACGCTATCCTACTATTTTAATTTAAATATTTTACTTTTTAACCACCCATATTGGCATTTTTACATGTTTGTTTTTTATACAGAAACTGATGATGCCTTCTAGGCGTAATATATATATATTTCTGTAAGATTTTAAGAAATGATTTTATGTTTTATCTGTTTTAATAAATAAACAGTCTTAAGACTGATAGATACTGTTCTGGAATTCTTAGAAAGCTGCAACCCTGGCCGAAATTATTGCTATAAAATATAATATCGCATACTTGTCAAATATATTTTCCAAATTTAACGGATTAAAACCATCTCTTCAGAGCAACGAGACAAATCTAATCGAGGTAAAATCAGCAGTGTGTGGATTCAAAAATAAGCTTGTGTTGTATGGTCGAAATTTAGCTGGACGCGAATTCTTCTAGTTTTGCAGCTTGCAACAACTTGCTATCAGCGACCAAGGTGTTTCTACTGTTGATGTTGAGACATAGAGAAAGCATATTCAGGAATTGCATGAAAGTTCGGTTTCAGGATGTATTAAAATTGGAGATTCTTGACTGTATAATCGACCAGTTCATCGATATTTCCGAGCAAGGGATTCTTGCAGAGGAACTTATAACCTTGTAAACTGATTTTAAACTCAAACCAAAATTCCTTATCTCGTATCAATCATTTAGGCTGCAACGCGAAATTAAAGTGAAATATCCTCACGTGTGAGATCAGGTAAATTTTTTATTGCATTTCCCAGCTCATATCTAGTGGAGCGTGCATGCTTCTGGATAACAAAAGAAACCGCCTTGACATAGTGATTTACGACTGTTTCTAAGAAAATGGAGCCGGATATCAAAGAAACTTATGCAATTGCGCCAAGCTCATCCTTCACACTAGACTAGAGACTCGAATTAAATCAACATTGATTTGTATCAATTCGTTTTTTTGTTTGTCAAGAAGACGTTTGATAGTAAGTTATTTAGGGGGCGCTATGGGAGAAAAGTTTGTGAAACACTGCGTTGAACCATATAAAACACGACCCAAAGTCGCGTACAGTGTGGCGAATTTTGTTTAAAATGTTTTTTTTTCTGTGCTTTGTTCCTCCTGTTATTTATTTTACTCGACTATATTGGCGTAAGAATAAAATTGTTTTTAAAATTTCCTATTAGCAGGTCGTTTAAAATGTTGTTTAAGAAAAATATATATTTTACTGCAACGCAGAATTAATATTTAAAATAGCGTGCTTCAAGTATATTTTGTCGCGGGCCGTCAGAAGCAATTTGTTTTATACAGTTGGTCAGGATTTAGTTCGGGAAAGGGACATAAAAAAATCTTCAAGATAACGTCTATGTTCAAGTAATCTTAAAATAAACACACATGCTGTTTTCGAACATGGCTGGGTATTATGTAACTAAAACAAAGTTATTCGCGCAATACGCAAACGAATTTTATCTATAGATTTCAGTTTTACAAAATATTTTTTTTAATCGCAAAAACTTGACTTTAGGTTAACAGTATATACTTGACACACAAAATTGTTACCACTATATAATCTCCACAGCTAAATGTCTGCACCGCA
The DNA here is from genome assembly GCF_963924565.1 of Ascidiella aspersa. Taxonomy (NCBI): domain Eukaryota; kingdom Metazoa; phylum Chordata; class Ascidiacea; order Phlebobranchia; family Ascidiidae; genus Ascidiella; species Ascidiella aspersa. Next base: position 35,810,624 of record NC_139449.1, on the reverse strand, counting down.
ATCACGTGTCAACAGACATACAATACGCTAATCTTGTTTTACAAGATGGATAAGCGTTACTTACGATAAAATGGCCTTATTGTAATGTTGTATAGAAAATTATAATTTTTAATGAAGTAAGTAATTCGGCAGAAATTGTATTTTATATTGTGGATAGTTGCCACAGAGCGCTATAGGCTGTGGAGATATAGAAAAGCTGAAAATTTTACATTAACTTGCCTTAATGGAAGATATAATCGAAAATAGAAAATGTTCGCGCAAGGCGCTAGCCATTTTGCGTTTACCTTGTTAAAGTTAAGATAAAGTTTAGGGGTAACTCGCAGCAGCAAAATAAAACGATAAAACGCAGAAATCTGTGGCAGGGAAATTTGATTGCGGGTCAACAAAAAATAATTTTTCATCTTTGGTGTTTTGTTTTTATTTTAATTTGATCGCTGATCCACAAAAATAACCTGGAGGACCAATAAAAAGTTTCTTCAGAACATATATGGATAGTTTTGTAATATGGCCGTTGTATTAAAGTATGTATGTTTTTTGCGCTTTCTTTGAACGTGACTTCGGTGCCGCCATTCATGTAAAGATAATATTGTGCTCATCTATTTATGCGCCTAATGCGTCAAATATACTTGCAAGTTAAACGATTGGCCAACTCCGACCAAGTACCGGTAGACGCATTTTTTCGTGCTTTGCGCGGTTAACTTATCTTCAGTTGGATAGTTGCATGACGTTTATTCCGAGCACAGCAGGTTTTATATGATTGCTTGAATTAAGACGTCACTGTATGACGTCATACGTAATTTACCCCCCTTCTAAAAAACACCATTTTCATGGACCGCCATATGAAACGTATTACCTATGGTCCGCGAAAAAATAGAGTTGGACCACACTGACAGCGGTCACGGAAAATAGTAGTTTTACCCAAAACATAAGCCAAAACTAAATTATAATCTTGTTGATCTTTCTGCAGGTTAAATGCATTTGTAGATCGCGTGTTTACCGAAGCGCGGGACATCTGGCCTCAGCTGGACGTTGAGCCAATCTGCAACTCCCTTGAGTGGATCCTAGAGCAACAGAATTCCGACGGAAGCTTTTACGATGGACATCCCGTTATTCACGGAGAAATGGATGTAAGTTGATGAACTGCCTAAATATTTGGAAGCCTTCAACTTAATTTGGATTTTTACAAAATCTATTCTCCGCCAAGTCAAAACGATTTTATTTTTAATCGACCTGTTAAGGGGCTTGTGGAAGGTGTCATTGCTGCTACTGCTTACGTTGCGGTTGCATTGGCCGAATCGCAATCAGTCTGTCCCAACTTATCTGAGGAGCTGCGGGCAGCACGAAGCTCTGCGTTGCAATATATTGAGGGGCAGCTCACTCGTGTGGAGAACAACCCTTACGTGTTAGCCGTGACTACATACGCTCTCACCTACAGTGGCAACCAACGAAATTCAGCCCTCCAATGGAATCAAAGGTTAATAAATATGTTATACGTCAATCAAGACAAAATACTTGTTACTCGGATTGAACACCACCAAGCAAATATTTGGGCGTGGCAACAACCAGGGCCGTGGATCCGGGCTAAAACAGGGTTTCTCAAAATCCGCTGGGTACGCTAGAAAAAAATCAGTTGTACACGAGAAAGTTATTTTTACTTGCATTATTTTTACCGTTTAAATGACGAGCGAGAAAAACGTTTGAAACCTATAGGACTATAGTGAAGCGTATAAGCTAAACGATCCCTTAAGACTTAATGCGTCGCTGTCCGATCTTATACCAAATGACGTCATTACTATGTTTCAACTGGCAAATTAGATTAAGTTAAAACGTTTTAATGCAATTTTTTCAGCGTTAACAAACTTTAGGTAACTCCAGTTGAACCTATTATTTTTGATAAATTTGACTAAAACAAATTACCAGTACACTTTTCTAATTTTACCTTTTTGAAGGAAAATCCTTTTAAGATCGACTAATTTCGGTTAGATGCCCGAAGGCTTTAGGTTTAACTTGTTATCCAAGATTGTTGGTATATTTTTTATTACTGTTAACAGATTAATGAATCAAGCAATCATAGAAGACGATTACATATCGTGGCCAAGCACTCAAGGAAGAGCTGGAATGGTAGAAACCGCTGCTTATGCTTTATTGGCTCAAATTAAGCTGGCTGATGACCCAGGTCAATAAAATTACATTGTATTCATTTTTACATTTTCCTGTACACTAATTTATTTATTTCAGTAACGGAAGAGAATCTACAACGCACGCGAAAAATTGCCCTCTGGTTAATCTCGCAACAAAACAGCCACGGAGGGTTTGTTTCCACTCAGGACACAGTAATGGGTTTGCAGGCCACAACCAGCTACATGACCTGGATGTCTACAATTGTACGTGTAATATTATATTTGATGTTAGGTCAGTTAGTAAACTTGAACAAAGTCTAAACCTTAAAGTAATTGCAAAAGAAGGTTTTTGTTGTTCGGAAAAGGTAAAAAAAGGTGCCAGAAACACCTCGCGAAAAATCTTCGGAAAAATATCCTGTCTAAGAGGTCAAAATGATGTCATCCATATTTGATAATACTTAAAAAAAATTAAAAACGCTTTTAAACGCTCTTGATTGGCCCCTTTTAATAAAAAGTATGTTGGAATAGCCCGAGTCCAGAGGGTTAAATGGCGCTAGCCTTTGGTGAAACATAAAGATGTAAAAATACTTTCAGGTGGCGATTGAATTTTTTAAGGAAAATATTTTGCCGTTTACTTTGTTTAAGTTGAAAAAAAAAATGTTATGTTAAGTACGGCGACTTTATGTTGGAAACATTTTCTCAAAACAGACAAACGAAAATTATTGTTTTTGCATTGACAAAGTTCGCAAATTATGCAATTTTATTGGGGGGGCATGACTCAGTGCAACTCATCCTCTGAAACCAACTTCCTTTGATTGCAATTTTTTGATTTTCTGTACAGATGGGACACAAACACCATACCTTTCAAATCGAAGCATCAATTAATTAATTATCAATGTTTCCTGATTTTTAACTACCCTAATCTAAATTATAAGCCAGGGTTTTAAGATTAACAGCGTACATACAGTGCTTATTATTTTTATTGTCTTAGTATTAGGACTTTAACATAAAAGTTGTTTCGAAAAAACTTAGGCTACGTCCCAGTCAAGTAATTCGTAAAATAAATGAGGTTTGTGTCAAGTGTAAGCCCAAGTCTTTTTTTCCCAAGTGAAGTCCCAGTGCAATTCATTGCTACAGCAAGTCAGTTCCTTCTTATTAGCATCAAGTTTTAAAAACAACTAACAAAATAAAGCACATAGCAAACTGTTTAAAACGAATATATACCCAATTTTACCAAAATTGTATTCAATGAAAGCGTTATTTTAATCTAAGTCATTGACCAAATTGACATAACTTAAAGTCAAATAATTTATACAACAGACTTAACTCAAGCTAACTGATCGTTCCATTATGTACTATATTAAATGTAGAACGTCGTACCTCCATCAACAAACCTTGAGGTCGTTATACAAAGCATACGAGAGACGCTCTGGTTTGGCAGCGGAAGAGAATTTGTGCTAACAAACGAGCATCAGCATTTACGAAAACATATAACGGTTCCCAAAGAAATTATTGGAACAAACCTTTCATTCAGCGTAACTGGTTAGTGTTCACGTTAGCACACGACTAAAACCTAGGCCTATACTTGGATATTTTCAGATGGTCACTCCTGCGTGCGAACATTGGCAGCTTGTGGTGTTATCAAGTTGGTTAATTGGTTGAATTTGTCATAAATGTAAAACTTTAGATTTTCTTGAGAAAAAATCGTTTATTCGGTATGGTAATTTAATTTCTTTGAAAACAAAACCGTTGCTGGTGCAGGTCAAGGTGAAGGCACACTTTCCTACAGATGTACGTGGCGTGAGACGGTAAACACAACAAATTGTTTGTTTGAAGTTGATGCTAAATTAGAAAACAACGTAGTCAAGGTCAGTAGAAATCATCAATGCCATTTTTAGACATAATGTTTAAAAACTGGTATGTTTGACATTGCTCAGGTTACCGTAATGAAACCTAGGGGACCACCATTAAACATGTCGATCATCGAGGTTGGTTTATTATCTGGTTTCAAACCGGTTAAGCAATCTATAGACAACTTGGACAGAGACAAGGTTGTTGATGGAAAAGGTAAAACAGTCTAGCTAGCCCATATCCCTATACGATCGCCAGTAGTTGCAATATTAAAGTATGATTCCCTGGTGTCTGTAATATTTAAAGCCTCGGCACCGTGATTTTGACAGGGATTTACACAATGCTAAAATTTGGTTACTCGTAACCGGACAAGCATTGTTGCTTGGGCAGTATAGCATCAAAATAATAATTCTGCGACCCGCACATATCATTTTCATTTTACCCTCATTGTAAAAAAATGTTTAGATTACCAAGGAATTGGTTGCAATACTCTAACAGAAAGAAATTTAAAGAACAAATTACCAACACCGCATGTTTGCTTGTAGTTACGCTCATACAGCTTTGCAACACTAAAATTCCGATATGTTGCCGCGTACCTCTTGGAAATCTTAAAGAGGAAATAGATACAATGCACCAACATACATGTTTTTGTTTTTTTCATAAATCTGACTTATTCTTATATTCTTGCGTTTGATTTTATTCTGATAAATATTTTTATGAATCTGACGATGCTTTGTTGGCGAATATCTTTTAAGATCTGGTAATTGTGTCAGATCTGAATTGCTAGCTTTGCTAGATTATTTTGCTGTTACCCACATGCTATTTAATATTGTAAATTAATAAAATATTGTAATTTAATTTAATAATACAAACGATCTTTGCTTTACAGTCGATCGCTACGAGATCACCAACAACACGGTGATCTTCTACGTATCCAAGATTTCCTCAGTTGCGGCCCGATTGTATTTTAAGGTGATACGGGAAACGGATGTAGAAAATCCACAGCCAGCCGCTGTCAAAGTTTACGACTACTACAACCCTGATGTAAGAATATTTAAAAAATAATCGTGTATTTGGGTAAATTTTGAGGTTCAATTTAATTTCTATGTATTAAAAGCCAAGACATGTTCGAAGTTTTAACATTGAGTTTGTGTAGCTTTTACTTTAAAATTTGATTTAGCCTGGTTGTATTACCCTGACAGTCTTACATAAAACTCTTTGTCACATTATAAGAAATATACTGTAAAAATTGTTTTAAAAATCGTCCGATGTTAAGAAAAAGAGAGGTTATTTTACTAATGAAATTTATTCGATAGTATATATTGTAAAATTAGAAGAAAAAACGCAAAATGTTTGTTCTTATTTAATAATGAGCCGCGGTCCGGATTAGCCGTGTTTTGTCCAAGGTCTGCTAAACAACATTACCTTAATCTTTTTATAGGTAAACTGCACCAAATTCTACGCTCTAAAAGGCAGTGGAAGCTTAGAACTAAGCTGCAACGATAACCAAAACATGTGTAAATGCGTAGAAGGCGGTTGTGTAAAATGCAGGTGGGTTAAAAGTGTTGCAAAGTTTCATATACCGGAAAATCTCGCGAGGGGTTTGCAGGGACGCTGGAGCGATTTCAGGGCAAAGGGGGCGACTTTTTTGTTAAGGGCAACATAGACCGCGACGAGCGTAGCGATCCGAGATATTGGGGGGTCCGGGGGTACTCTCCCGGAAAAATGTTTGCGGCCACGCCCTTTAGATTGGTTTAAAATGGTACCTTTTTTCTGAAAGTTTGGATTAGGGGTCTAGGCCCCCACTTGGCTACACGCATTTTTTTTATAACATACTCGGGATATGCCAGGAACAAAACGTTTCTCGATAATATATCATGACAAAACTTTTTAATTAAGAGGAGTCGCGACGCCTTAGTTTATGGTCAGCAAACTTTTTTCATAAAGGATGAGATAATTGTAAGTCCTGACCATGGGGCAGGTTAACTGTTAGGATTTACGATCACGGGCCGAGTATCACATTTTTGTTTTTCGCTTTATTATCGTTAAATGAAGGAATAGAAAAAACGAAAAAAAGAAATAAAAACTTTAGCGAGCCTTAATAAATTGTTTTGCAGTTTAAAATTTTATCAAACATTGTTTTTAAATTTCATTCGACAATATTTAAACTGTCATGCCTTATCTTCATTATAAAAATATGCCTGAGTTGATTTTTTTACTTTAAAAGGGTCTGGGCACTGGGCACTAACTGCTGATTTTTCCATAACCTTTAGGTTAATTTTATAATCGCACTAACAACAATCAGCGTAGCTTTTACCATTTCGATTTCGTTTGACATTAGGAAAATCATTTTAATATAAATCACAAAAAACGACGCTTATTTATTCTCTCGATAATGTTTTGTCTGCATATGCCAAAATGCACAGTGTCAGTGCTCATGTCAATCTGTAAGTCTACTTGATTGCAAAGAGCAACATACCCCACTATTGGCTACAATGTATTTTTTTGATAAAAATAATCACAATCCATTGATATTAAGTAATATAATGCATTGTTGTCATAACTGGTGAAATAACTTGGCAATATAAATGGATAAATGTTTTTTACTACTCCGTCAAAGTCAAAGAATTGAAAAAGAACAATACTAAAAAAATAGAAATCAAGCACACAACTCAAAAGTAAGCACGTTTCGTAGAAATAGGCACATTGATATTTTCTAAGACACTGCACTCAAAGAAATTAGCACGGTATGGTAATCCTGTCTATAGGACTCCGTAACTTGTCAGGCGCTTAGGAATATTGAAAAGTTTATAATTGATTTCACCACTCTGTTCCGTTAGGAACAAAAAGTTTAAATAAAACCTACGTTATCCAAATCATTTGATGTAAAATAACAAAATATGTGAAGTCAAGTCTTAGAAAGGGGTGCGGTATCTACCTTAAGGCAAACAAAATCTACCATGGGTTAACAATTGGATTTCACTTTTTACCGATTTAGGCATCAAGCTAAATAGGAAAATCTTAATTTTAGTATAAATTTAATTAATATATTTACGTTTTAGGAGGTTTGCCGAACTTGCCTATAGAACGGCAAGTATCTTTTACACGACACCAAAGAAAAACGACGAGAAAAAATCACTTAACACTTGTAATAATTCCGATATCAAACAGTGTTTCCAAAGCGAAACGACTGCTTGCTCAAAGTAAGAACTGGTATACACAAGCAATCATATTTTACTTTAGTGCTACCTTGCTTGATTTAAAACTATAAAATTTGTCTACATTAAAACAAGTCTATTTAAATTAAAAATCTGCCAGTATTCACTACACTAAACTCTCTATAATTATGTCTACGTAGATTTTAACCTCCTTATTTGATTTGTGAAACTTGTTACCCGTTATTGCTATTTCTAATATGTTATACCAAAATATTAACAACATATCGTTAAAAAACAAATTTCATGAATTTTTACATTTTGAAACAACTTTTGAAGTGTGTATATATGTACAAGATGATTTTACAGGGTGGACTATCTTTACTACGTTAAAATTATCCGAGTAAGAATGAATCAACCGCCAAATTTTGTTGAGTTCGATGCGACCATTTTACTCTCACCGAGAAAAGGTATATGTGGTATATCTTTCTAATGCTGCTATGGCCTTCTTTTTGCTAAAAGTTGCTTTTTACTAAACTTTTTTTTTATAAGAAATTAACAATCTTTTGCAGCTTTATGTGTTTTTCCAGAAATTTATTTAATTAACGGGTCGAATTTCTTTCTAAATAACAAAAAATATATTATCTAAAACAAACATGGTAAACTGGGTTGTTTTTCATGAAACTAAATATGAAACGAAATGTTAATTTTTGTTACATTTACCGTCTTGCAATAAAAAAAAAATGTTAAACGGAGAGGCATAATGAAAAATCAAAACTACTTTGTGTATATTCTAGTACCGGGCTTCTCAAACTGAGGGTCCTTTTGGGGTCGCGAAACATTATGCGTTGCTATTCAATTTTCGCAATATTATTTTATGCGTGCGTTATTAACCCTTTTCTAGGCCAGTTTCTTTATCGTTAAGTTGCTACTTCCTCGAACTGGAATACTTGATATTACTCTGTAGTATGATTTATGGGTATTGTTAAAGTGGTTATGAAGTCACAACTGGATTTTTGCTCACCATTTCACGTTTCAGTATAGTTATTACTAGACGAAATACCCGGCGTTGCCCAGATTAAAAAGAATAGGGTAACGCTAATTTACGGAATGATGAATGGTCGGAATGGTCGGAACGCTCACAGTATTATTATTAAATATAATAACACTTAACCCATCTTCACCCAAACGTTAACCCCCACCCTAACTCAAATATTGTGCGTTGGTTTAATAATTGTTTTAACGGGGTAACACTTAAATTAGTGAGCGTTCCGACCATTCATCATTCCGTAAATTAGTATTACCCAAAAGAATATTTACCGGTTATTCGTAAGATCTTCGGAAATTACATAAATAATGCAAACATATTTTTTTAAATGTCATAACAAATTTGCTTATGCCTAAACGTTTGAACTGAGTGTCACTACATAGAAATTTCAAATCATGTGATGTGAAGTCGGTTAAATTTAGCGCACAACACTTGGCTAAGCATGCAATACATCTTTTAAGTAACGAAAACCCGTGACGTTTGTCAATTGAGAATAACTCCCAAACGTAAAACTTTAGGTTGCAGCAGCAATTGCTTAGACTTACTTGATTTTAAGCAAATACGTAATACCGGTGCTAAACTGCGTCAAACGTGACAAAAATCCTCATTAAAACCACAAACGCTTACTGTTAACTACTGCAATAAAGGCAATATTTCGTGAACTCTGCTAAGTATTGCGTGGGTAAACGCATTGTAAGAAGTCATTAGGCTTTGGCTTCAATCACTATAGTCTATAGCTAACAAACGGCTTAAAAATAAAAATTAAATTCTTCGTAAATTTGCGAACTCTACCTAAACTTTACGCGTAAACAGGCATCAATAAGTTCCCAAACATAATAGTCTTAGTTGGAACCATAAAATTTTACTTTATGAAGGAAATGTACTTAGTTAATTTTCTTTTTTTATTTCCCGGCAGGTAAATTAAAGTTGGACTATCTTTTACTTACTGCGACAACAAACGCGATATTTTGCGAACTTTGCCTAAATTTGGCATTTTTAAACTTAAGTCTTTACTTGGAACGTTGCACACGTTTGTTAGCATAGTTTATAACAGTGGTTCTCAACCGGGGGTCTACAAAAACTTCTAAATATACCTATATTAAATTAACTAACGCTGGGGCTTGGGATACATGCTTAAACACAATCTTGGTAACGTGGTACCATGTTGTATATCGCATTGAGTGTGACGTAACATTTCCATTGTGATGTAACGCAAATATATTGTAGAATGAATGGGCGAACATCTTGCCACACACACACACACACACACACACACACACACACACACACACACACACACACACACACACACACCACACACATCTCACAAACTTCTCTTTTATTATGTAGATTATTATCCTATGTATGCTAGTCAGATGTAGGCCTAATAGAGATATTTACAAGATTATAAAGGGGAAATTTCTGGAAATTTATTTAAAAACGTGTTCCAAATGACTATACTATTTCGTCTCAGGCATACTTAAATCGTTTGAGCAAAGCAGTGACGTGCGATGAGGTTCCTAGAGAGTGAGGAACAACATTTTTTCGATTCACGTTTTATTTTAACAACCACAAAAACGGTATCGTAATAATGAAAATAGAAGAAAAACTCTTTTTTGTTTAGCCTTTGCCATTGTTTGAACTGCGTATTGAACACAAATAAATATGCTGGCAAACCGTTTCGAGCAGCAACTGACTGAGTTTTAGCGCAATGCTCAGAAATTATTCAGAGAGCAAAAACAAAATCACCAAAAAGTACAGTAGTGAAACTACATTAATATAGCAAACGTAATAATGACTACATCTTTCCTGACGTAACAGTGTATAACATTTGATGGCGTGGCACGCCTGTGATGGACTGTTGTGGTACTGCTCATAAAAGCTGCAAAACAAATTATTATTAAGAGTACAATATTTATAAAATTTTGGGGTGGCCATGGCCACCCTGGCTACGCCTGTAACAGCTACCCATCCTTTCATTTTTTTACCAGTCTCTTTGAAAGTTGAGTGTTATTTTTTTGTCCAGTCGTCTGATGCAAAACTGTTAAATTTGCAATAGGTCTGCCTTTATTTATGACTTCAACTTTAGTGCATTACACTATACAAGAAGTCAATGTACACGCACTATGCCGGCATTTAGGCTGGACAAAGAACGTTATCATAGCGTGGACGTCATATTGAGGCATGCCTCAAATCATAGCTAAATCGTTCATCATGTTTTCCGAGAGAATTAGCGAAAGATAAAAGCACGCATAATGCAGTGTATGGCACTTTTGTGATCATAATGCAGTGTATGGCACTTTTGTGATCTGAAAGGCACGGCTTGGCGCTGCCTCTCTTTGCGTATTCAATGATTTTGACCGCTTGAACTTTTGATATGAATAACGCAACAAAACAGTAGTAAGTAAGTAAGTAAGTAAGTAAGTAATGTTTATTTTTCCGTTAGCGCTTAAATTAAAATACACAAGTAAGCTATGACAAAAAACAAATTCGCGCGCGATACGGCCGGTAGTAGAAAAAAATAAAGCACGCTTTAGGTATAGAAACGTAAGATTTGCGGTAGAGATATAACTGATATAACTTTTGCTTGATATATCTTTTGCTTTGCCAGATGTTGACAGGTGAGGCACTGCCTGGCTGCACGTCCCTGGAGCAAAGTTATTAACCACTCTGGTACATTCTCCTCTTTGTATTACAAGTCATTTTGTTACACAAATCATTTTTCTGTAATTTTGTTCCTATCTGTATTCTGTAGGAAAAATGCGAAGGTCCTGAGTAATGATTCTATCCAACGATGACCGCGAAATGCGGAGCCTAATACTCCTTCGTTGAATGGACTTTTACGGGCTGGCCAACTAACTCGTACGCTTTCAAATTTGTCTGTTAGCTTTCACATGGTCGCAGATCTTGACCTTGAATTTCCCCACTAAATGGATTCTCTAATTTCTGAGAGAAATCCACTTAGTGGAGAAATTTTGTTTTTTTCCAGTTTCACTGGTTTGAAAGTTGCAGTAGAACGATTGTTTGTTGATTTAGGACGAGAAAGGTGCCAGAGGACTTCTCCAAAAAATCCCCGCAAAAATATGATGTCTAAGACGCCATCAATTTTTGTTTTCAAAAATGTTGATAACCACTCAAACTTGACCCAAACTAAATAATTAACTAAGGGCAGGGGAGGATCTGGGGGTTGTTGCGCCTTGTGAACTTAGTCCTCTAAAATAATCTTGATCATTTTTGGGTAATTTAAGAATATTGATCGTTTGCTTAACGCGTCACGTCCTCTTTTTAGATTAAACATGGCCAATTTAAAGAAAAACAAGCGCCAATTGTTTTTTCACGTTACAACGTAACTTTTGACGTCATCTCTTGAAATTTCCATCAAGGCGTCATTAACAAAACGTGGAATAAACAAGATATATCAAGACTGGGTTGCGGTCGTTGTATATTTTGTCAGGGGGTATTTTTCAGGGCCTTATTTTCAGCTCATATAGTTCAAAATTTAGCGCAATAACTTAGGAGTGGCCACATGTTAGTTGGCCTGACGGCAAAAGCATATTTGTAACTTACTAGAAGAGAAGACTTCATTAAAATGTCGCAGTTTGAACTGTAGGTTAAAATAAAGTAAATAAAATCATGACTTGCCGCTGCTTATTTTTAATGTTATAATTAAATATTACGGCAACATCATAACATATTTTTGTACGTCAACGCCAGGTAGATTGTCGCCTCGTCTGTAACGTTTCTTACTGGACAATAACACTTGCATTGACCACACAATACGCATACTAAAGTGTACAACGTCCTATATATTCTACACGTATACGTTTTACCGTAAGGGTATTTAGGAGGCACTATATATACAGAAATTTGTATTTCTAATTAGAATTAGACACATACGGCCATTTACAAATATGTTTTTTTTCAGTTGTGCGCTTCGTTATGAAGTTACGTCACAACCGTAAAAGGGTTTACTGTCGATACTCGTTAGTCTGCTTTCGAGCGTTTCTTTGAAAAGTGTTTGCAGATATCTACAATGTGACAAAGCACCTGTTTTGTCGAAACCTAAAATTTCTTCACGAACACTAATCTCAAGTTGTGTTATTAAGTCTAACAAATAGACCGTGAAGCTGTATTCCGAGTCAAACTTATTCCGAGAAGCTTAATAAAAAATAATCGTTATTATTAATATTGTGATTAAAATGGAATTTAATTACCTATAAAATCAACTTAAACTCTTATGGGTCTAATTACAGACAGTTTAAGTACCACCGTCCTAATTTATTATGTAAAAAGCAAGCCTCTATTAGACCAAAACGTATTAGTTACGTCAAACTCAATACAGCTTTGCCGCCAAATCAATAAAAGCTGAACATCTTGACGTAAAAACGCCTTTGGAGAACTTCATTTTTGCGTGTGCCTTTAATTATTATAATCGTTAAACAGAGTAATGCATTGAAAGACAGGCGACTATATTGGTTTTTGGCTGGCTGGATTTTCCCCGTAAACAAAAAAGGCTTTTGTTTGCTTAATATGAGTTTTTACAAAACTATACAGAAATAAGCAAATTCAAAAATAAAAATTAGTAAATAAAATATGCTTAAACTATGTTTCGCCTGAGCAACGCCGCTACTCTACCTAGCATTACATAAAAAGTAACATAAAAAGATACGTCGGTACAGAATAAATAATTGTCGGAAGAAGCCTCTTTATATTAATATGATGCCTGGAAGCAACAGTATATTCATAAAAAGTAACAATATATAAGATATTTTAAATATACCTTTCAGCTCTGAATGATCAGGAACTTCAGGCAAACAGATCTGTGAGAACTTTCCGAATGAAACACGACTGTTTTACTAAATGTGAGAAAGATCTATTGACCAGAAACGTAAGTTAATGTTTTTTTCATATCTGTGTTTAGACAAATGTAAGTTATTTTAAGCGAATCGCTGGGAGAAAGAAACTTATTTTTATATGTCACCAGTCAAGGTCAATATCGGATAAATCTATAGATGGATTTTAATTAATGGTCACATATTGATTCGTCTATTTTGAGTTCCGAAGTGATTGCCAATAATATGCATTACCAAAACTTTTCAAAATTAATATCTTAAAGAAAGCAAAAACTAATCAAAAGTATACTGGGTATAAACGTTAAGAGATTCCTCAAAGGGGTTAAGAAAGCATCCTGCTTTAACTGATCTGACTCGCGTAAGACGTTAAATTCAATAAAAATGCCATGGAAAACGTATCTCTTACACTTAGAGTAAATAAATTAAAAAATCTGACAAAAAGAAAATATTCCTATTCCTAATAACATTGTTGGCACAAATCTCGCAAAAAATTATACGACTAAAATCATCGTATATAAAATATTACTTTACAACCTTTTTAGCTTCGAGGGTCGCCTTACTCGCCTTCCTTCTACCAATGGCCGACAGCAGCAAGCTATGAATGCTGTATTACATTTCATAAAACATAAACACGATTTAATTCTTTGAAACAAAATACTAATTTGCGCTTAAATCTTGTTTGACTGTTAGTAGGCCTATGTTTCAACCCTTTTATGGAATTAATTTAACCCAATGCGCACGATAGTACAAACAAACGTAAATTTATTCTAATATATTTTAATTTTATTTAAATCTATTGTATAACAAACTTATATTTATTTTTTCAAATAATATATTTTTTCTCACAAATTTAAGTTTTAATGTAACTTTACAACAGAAAGAAAACTGAATACTGTTGGCACGAAACACGAAAAACGTTTGCATTTACATTGCCTTGACATTGATGTATAAATGGTTTATTTATTTTTAAATAGGACAGTTTAATCGTGGTCGATCAAGAATTGATCATCTTTGGAAAGTCTCCCGATGTGTGGCCGGGTGAAGGAGGCAGCCAAGAGTAAGTTGCAGTGTTGTAAAAAAGTCATTTTGAAATGACTTAAGTCCCAGTCAAGTCATTCGTAAAATAACTTAAGTCCAAGTCAAGTCTTTTTGAATAAATAACAAGTCAAGTCCCAGTCAAGTCATCGGTTGCCCAAGTCAAGTCATAATTAGAGCAAGTCAACTTCAAGTCCAGCCCTTGTCAAAAAAATAAAACTTTAAATAATGAAAACCGGCAAACTCCTCCGATTATTATGAGCAACTCAAGTAAAAAATGACATAAAAGCAGCATTACGAGCAAATTCTTTTATGTGCAAAGATTGGGATAAATCACGCAATTTTATAAATAATTGCTTAATTAAAAAAATATTTTAACCCAAGTTATTTGTCCAAATGACTTAAGTCAAGTCAAGTCATTTGCCGAAAGCACTTAAGTCAAGTCAAGTCATTTTGCCCAAAAGACTTAAGTCAAGTCAAGTCATTTAAAAACAGTGACTTAAGTGCACTTAAGTCAAGTCATTGACTTAAGTCATTACAACACTGGTAAGTTCTCGCTAAAGCAGTGATTCTTAACCCGGTGGCGCACCCCACTAGGAGGGGCGCCAACTACATTTTTTTACTTTTCGCATAGTGATTTTAATGGTCCTATCCTGTCCGCTAGCTGTTAAGTTTACGTTAATATTTACAATATATGCGCATGTGAGTTTTGTTGCTGAAGAAAATAAGATTTGCGAGTGTTTTATTTACTTATTTTCGTCATTTTTTTTAGGCTTTGTCTACTTTGGGTTTATGTTTGCTACCTTTTAAATAATTTGGTTTATGTTGAAACACAACAATCGGCTTGATATGGTGGAGACCTATGTTGTGCACTTATCCCCAAAGTTTATATTTGGCAACTTTTAACAATAATAATGCTGTTTTTAAAAGCAACGCTCCGCAAGGAATTTTTCCAACGTTTTGGCAACCTATAATCAAGTCGCCTTCTTCAGGGCGAAGAACGTCGAACACTCGCAGTACAACGTATGACAAAACACAAGTAAAAGAATGCAAATAAAAACGCGATCAACAACAACGATAAAAACAGTTTGCGATAACCAAAGCTTCGGTACATAAGGTAGCGTAACAAAACCATCTTTCAAAATGACCTGATTAAAAGAAAGTTTTTGCCGGTTAGAATTCAGGATGTTTTTAAAAACAGGCTCGAGATTTAAAATGTTTTTGACGTTTGTGCGAAGTTATAATGTGTTTCCAGCATATTAATGATATCACCTTTTCAAACAAAATAAAGGCGGTGCATACTTGTTTCGCTTCGCGTGGAATTTGTGAATTAGTCTGATTTTCCTTTTTTTAGGATCCTCTACTATTTGGATGATGTCGCATATATTGAGCCACATTTGCCCAAAAAGGTCTGCAATAGAGTAAATAGATGGTTCAGCCGGAAAAACATCGACTGCAGAAAACCACCCAAAAGATTTCAACGAAAGTGTGAGAAACTGCGTGTGTGCAATTACCAAAATGCTCTACATGCGTCTATTAATAAAGGCTGTGGCTAAAGTGTGTACACACATCACTCATTCACTGGTGTGTTAAATACTATAATATGTAAATAAATTATGTTAATATAAATCCAATGAAATTAAGTAGTTTTTGAAGACAAATGGTGCTTTTTACTGAACTGAGTCTTATTATTACAATTCCTATATATTAAATAACGTAATGTATTTGCTTATTAACCATATTGAATGTAAATACAAACGAAAAATATACACTTTTTCTGATTTCGTATTTTACACTGCTTTTTCGTAAATAGACAGAAAGAGTCATGTAACCAAAATGCAGAACAGTTATTTAAACTTATTTAACACTTTTAAGACGAAGGTGTATCCGACTACAACTAGTAGTTCGTTTTTTACACTTAGTGGTCAGTTTTGTCAAAAAAAAAAGGCAAACGAATTGTGCGGTGATATTGATACATTTGCAGATAAATAGCTTGAGCAATTGACTGTGCGACCAAAACGTTGAATGTTCTATAGCAGGGCTTCGTAACCAGGGATACGTGTACCCCTTGGTGGCACAAAGAACCAACGCAGGGGTACGACATGCAGTGTGAAATTATGCGCTGTTTAGGCATATTTGTGAAGAATGCGTAATTTACAAAAAGCAACAACAAAACGGCTACTAGTAAATTTACTGATTGTTTGTGTGGTGCAAATATTGTTCTACTGAAAACACTGTATTCTATGCATTCAACACGGAAGTTAATACATTGAGTTTAGTTTCTATTATTACAAATGTATTTACTTCCGCTGGCCATTGTAGAGGGGATACGAGAAACTTTCATGAAAGCTCAAAGGGTACGAGCGCTAAAAAGGATAAGAAACACTGTTCTATAGTATCCTTAACTTGTTTCTGCAGGCAAAAACAGATATGGGCCGAAAATTTCCCCACTTAACTTTGGCTTCATGCGAAAGGGGTTTAAATACGGCGAGATATTTGGGGAAGGATCGAAACATATACTTGGAATAGAATTTACGTATAGATAATGCGCACGGCCATGTTATTAAGTTTGCACCAGATAAAATGTTTGCAAAGCAAATATAGTTATTCTCTTAAAATGGTTTAACGCCTATGATTTGCTATAGTTCTGCCAAGTTTACTTGGTAAATGCAGCCTCAGAAACCTATTATGTGCATCCATACATACCACTCTACGCCATGTCTAAAAAATGAAAGTTCTACGTTTCTGCGATGCATATTTTTCTATAATGCATCGGACAAAAATCGGTCTGAAACATACCAAGCAAATCATAACAACCACAAAAGAATAAGAGCAAAAACAAGATATGCTCCGAAAATAAATTTTTGGCCCATATAATTAGGCAACGCTTCCGCCATTTCGAACACAGTGCGCGATATTTCTATTGCGGCTTACGAAAAAGGTGCTAGTGACAGCTTCTGCCGTCTATAGATAAACATTAACAACCTCACCTGATATATTTTACTGTTGTTAGTGATACAAGTATCTAATTAAAAAAAAACTACTGAATTTCGGGGTTGTGCAATTCTAAACCAGCATTTTGCCTTATGAGCAGTTACTTTTCGTGCCCTTTTGACTTTGGCAAAGCCTTTGTTCAGTACAAGATCCATTTCCTATCCCGCTGTGTTTGCAAGACAAAAACACTTCGTCGCCGCGTCGCCAAACGCACAGCTGGTGTGAACGCCGTTTTCGCGTCAAACGTTGCGCGGAAGAAACGCGATCAACCGTTGCCGCCGCTTATCGCCAGCCGTCACCGTCAACCGCGTCTGGTGTGCAAAGCCATTTAGAAGATAGCCAAAAAGTTTGTCTGGCAAAGTTGTTCCTCTTGAATTTTTCTACAAGTTGGGTGAAAAAATGTTTTTGATGACATCACAAAATCGATGACTTTTTATGAAAAAAAACAACTTTTAAACATAAATTTTCAAAAATCTTTTAAACATAAATTTTTCAAAAACACCACATACAGTGAAAGTTTCCCCTTAATATAAAAAAAATAAATGGTTCACACAGTGACAACAACAAATATATGAGGTAACAACACAAATCACAGATTACAGAAATACGAACAAGTGGAATCGATACAGGAAAATATACAAATTTACAATGACAGTTGGTCCAATTTTTAGGCATCCAAATAAGATTCCAAAAAGACTCATCTAAAAATAGTTCCATAAACTGTAGCGGAGATACATGTTGGTCCAAATTTGGGTCACATTGCCCAGATGTTTCAGCAAAGGGGGTTATGGTTGGGGTAAAATCAAAACCAACAGATTACCACAACAATTCAGGTTTGTAAGAACTGCCTTGGAAAGATTTTTGTCGCTTTGATGATGTTTTTTTTTTCTGCCTTCTTGGTCACTTTGACCCAGATACAGTTACTGTTGTGGGAACTTTTACCTGTGAGGGACTCTTTTTTTCATCTGAAAGTTCTTAAACTGTTGTAATCTCAAATAAACTGCTGCTATCATTAGCGTTTGAGAGTGAAGCACAACTACTTGCTGAATCACTGTCTGCTTGCAAAAGTAAAGCAGCTTTATTTGCAGTATATTTTCTCATTGTTTGCAGTTTGCAGTTTGCACTTTGCAGTCACACATAAGCCAAAATGTAAACAAAAAGCCATAACTAGCTGATAATGCACAAAATAGACTTCAAGGAGCCTACTCACGTGCATAAATAAAAAAAAAACCTCCAAAACAAAGTAAAAAAAAGTTGTTTTTTCTTGGTATTTTTTTAAAATACGTGTAACTACTTTTTTTCAAATGCTAACATATATATTTTTTAAGTCCAAATGATACATAAATACATATTCTTTCAAAAACACCCCAACTGAAAAAAGCCAAATTTATTTGCCCGCCGCAGTTAAAGGGTTAACACCAACGACATAATAAACCAAAATACGCAGTTATACCCACGACAGAATAAGAACTTATCGTCTAAATAAAACATGCATCAGTCGAAATAAGTCCTAAATTGTTCGGAATCGGGCCTAAATGGCCAAAATAACACATGAAACTGTAGAAAAAGGCTATCGGACGACCGGGAGCCATGGGTCTGGTATCGAACGTTTTGGTGTTTAATTTTGGGCGCCCTAGTTTGAAGGGCGCCGTTATGGTGCCGCTGTTTTTCCCTTTGATTTTCTGGCCCTGTTTGAAGTTTATTGGTGGGTAATAGGTGGGGTTAGAAAATGGGTTAGGTAAAAAATTATTATTAGGGGAGTTAGTGATGTACTTAGGGCCGTTTTGGAGTTAGGTAATGTTTTATAGGCCTGATTCTGTTCATTTAGGACTTATTCCGACCGGTTTATGCCTTATTCCGATTTAGACGGTATTACGACTATTATGTACTAGTCCTATGTTGGTCTTTTTTAGACGTTGATGTTGTTCTTATTTCGGTCTTATGGCTAGAGTCCTTCGATCATTGGCTGGAATTGTAATAAGCAAGTAGTGGGGGATCACGGCAGACCGTTGCCGCGGGACACATTATCATGTAACACTGGAAACTGTCTGCGGGCCGCTAAAATCCCATCGCGGGCCGTAGGTTACCCGCCCCTGATTTAGGGTGTACCGCGGTTTCGAATATAGTTTTGGTTTTAAACAAGCGAAATTTACACAACTGTGGTTTCCAAACCAACCCTTAAAATGAAGTTGTTTCTCACCCATATATTCTTAGGACATGTGTATCAGGGTGATTTATCAACGTTGTATAACAAATAGAAGCAGGCAAATGTGCAACACGAATTAATGAGCGAACCTACCGCCATGAAATATTTTTTGCACTAAAAACCCTTATTTGCTTTATTTTTAGCTCTGTAACAAAAAGGTGGATGCCAATCCAGTAATTCTTGTCTTTCTGGATTTAATAATAAATCATTTTTTCCACTTAAAGCCGGAAGCATTCTCGATCATGGGAAAACCCTTATTTGCTTTTTTTGTGAAAAAAGCCAAATGCTAATCCTGTAATTCCAGTATTTCTGGATTAAGTAATAAATCATTCCTCCAAACCTTATTTACGTTGTTTGGAAATTTGACCTTTTGAACGCAAAATTAACTGGCACAGGAGTGAGTAAGACTACTGGAGATTTCCAGTCTGCGGGCAATTCGTGTTAATGTTTACGAGAGCGCGGTAGCTAGGAATCATTCAACCTAATTACAGGAGACTGGCGCTCCAAACAAGAACGTGGTTTGATGATTTTGCTTTTGTTGATGAAAGACACTGTGGGCTAAAGTATCGCTTTGATTTGTGCGACATTTATAAAGAACAAAACTGCGATATGCTGAATTGTACATGTATAGAACAAAACTGTTGTAATATAACTACAACGTTAGTTTGTCCAAATATATTATATATGGTATTGTATTTTTTTAAATCTACTTGTGACAAACCTGGTTTTGTAAGATCTGTACACTAGTTAAGACTATACAATATAATGGGTTAAGTTTTCTTTAAAAACAAGTTTGCCACAAAAATAGGCAAACTATGTGCTTATATTGCATATTTTTTTATTCAGAATTAAAAACTCCGGACTAATCTTCACTTGCTTGTTTAATTTGTGGAACAACAAAAACGCAATCAGGCGATTATTAAATCAACTTGTCACTGGAATATGTTTGTTCACATTTCTGACCGGGTACTTGGGGAGTGTTTAATGTTTAACATCCAAGCTCCCTATTATCGTTAAAATGTTTTAAATGGCTTCCGTAAAGCCAGAAGCGACATAGGCTACTTCCGTTACCTCGACAATATGAATCAACGTATACTACACCGTACAGCGCTGCAATAACAAGCGGGTCTATTTACAGAAGACGTACTAAACGATCACTTACTACTTTAATGTATGATGCAAATATGCTAATTATCGTCAAAATGTTGCACATTATACTTCAGGAGGCGAAATACGTTCGTTACATTGATAAATGTTTCAACCTGTAAAGGTTGCTAAAAATTATAATAGTCGATGTGCTTCTAGAATTATTTTGATAGTAAAGGGCATGGGCACTTGCCCCCCCCCCCCTGGAATTTCAAAATGTGAATATGTATTACTTATGAAGGTTAAAAATATTATACATTATCCATTGCTCCCAGTGACTAATCCAGGGAGGGGCGGGAGTTCTTACCCCACAGTTCTTACCCCACTTTAAGTGATATTATCGTTTTTTGTTCGTTTTTGTCATGGTTTAACCAACAGCGGCTTGCTTTTTAAGTAATTAGGTCACGCGCCTTAATCTATTGCGAAACCAAAATCGAGCGCAAAACGCCGTTTTTCGCCTTTTGTTTGGTCGACCCTAAGCGCTGGATAGTTTTTCTCTTTCGTTATTTGTTTAAGTTGACTGATTAGCAAGTGTGTATTCGACAATTGACAACGCTAGGCCAAACCTTCTTTCTTTCTTTCTCGCTAAAAAACGTCGAGTTAGGCGCAGTATGTTCCTCGCTGTTCGGTCTCTGCGCTAATATCCGATGTCGGTGTTTTACGTATTCCGATACACATATTAGTAATTACCAATTAGTGGTAAAACTATAGTTACGATTTCATTCCGTTGTCACGCTTAGAAGCTAAAGCGTGTTAGCCAACACCCATAACGATTGGGAGAACAGAGTCCGTTTAGGAACGTCAATTACGTCATTAATAGGGTAGGGGAGGGGTTAAATTAGAGCTGGCACCTGAATTGTAAATTAGTACGCAATTTTAAACATCTGGGCTTCAGAATTTCATTAAATGACCCGAATCAAATTGATGACGTTTAGATCAGTGCGGGTTTATAATTGCCAGTTTGCCGGACAGCTTTAGTAATAGCCAAATGTTTCAGCCAAAAAATACAGAACTACCCAAATCTTTTGAGCGGAAACCCAACAGGCTAGCCAGAAATTTAAAGCCGAACATAAAACTAGCTTGTTTTTTCGCCTGACAAAACTATAGCAAAAATGTTTTGGTTAAAAGAATTGGCCACAAAAACAAAACTATTAACGATTTTTTTGGCCGAAAAAACAAAACCAGCAAGATTTGGTGCCCAAAAAAGCTATTAAGATTATTTTAGCTAAAAAACAAAAATAGCCAGGTATGTTTGGCTAAAAAAACAAAAATAATCAAGTCATTTGGCTAAAATATAAAGTTCATTCGGTTATAGCAAAACAAAACAAAATGCAAAAACTTAAGACAGGAGAAATTGGTATACTTTAAAGCTGCGGTCAATCCACTTATTTTCTGGGCCGCGCCTTCCTGCAACAAACACGTTCGTTAAGATTGCAATCAAAATCAAATTCCGACGGCTGCAGATTTAAAAAATCGTGACCCGGCGGTTTCTAGCAGCTGACTTTGCTGCGTTTGCACTAATTCGAAAATCCCCGCGCAGTTTTATATTTGGAAGCATTCGTCGAGTGTGATATCAAATTAATGTGTCCGGGACACTATTGGATTGCGACAATTCCAAGAAATCAAATGACATTTCCACGAAAAATGTGATTAGGCGCTTAGCGATTTGTTTCAAGTCTCGCAGTAAAGCCAAACACTATAACGAAGTAATCATCGAATGTTGCACAGTGGTTGCGAAATTGAAAAGCCCCGGAACTGGATATATGGTCACGCTTATATAAAAGCTCCCCGTGACTATAAATCTGCTGTTTACTGACAGTAACTAGTAATGCGTACGTGACATCCATATAAGGCTTCACTCGACTATTCTCTTTTCTTTACCGACGCGTTTTCATTGGTTAAAAGCTCTTTTTGATGGTAGGGTTTAATTTGTCCTATACCGACACATACATCCCTTTGGTGAGTGATTTTTTAAAACTATTATTGAAAGTACGTACGTGACATGTAAGGTTTTACGTGATTGAACCATTTTCTTTTCCAAAGCGTAATTGATTCCTTTTCTTTTCCAAATGGGTAAACAGCTTTTTTATGGCCGGTTATTATTTGTCCTATAGACCTATAGCGACATATAAGTCTCTTTTCCGTGTGTTTTTTTCTTTTTTTTGAAATTATTATTATCAAGAATTCGTGCGTGACAGCCATATAATGTTGCACTTGATTAATCTATTTTCTCTGAAATGTTAAAGTTTATAATTACCACTCTTGACAACCTTGTATAGCCTTTAGTTTGTGCATTTAGAGGTGGCGGATATTGTGGGTTATTAACTAAATGCCTCGTAAAACAGCGTCACACAAAACGTTTGACTAAGTTTCGCAATCAACAAAGGACTTTGTACTGGTCGAAATGGGGAATTTTCCCGACCTCTCTTGGTCTACTTTTTTACTGCTTTATTTTCCCTGGACCAATTGTAAGGAAATTATCAAATGGGATAAAAATGGTTTCAAAGTTTCGTGGTTCTAAAAAACCTGCTTCCTGTGAAGCAATTAGTTCGAAATCTTTATTATAACTTTAATATAAATCTTTGATGATAGCCGCATTTGTAAAATATTCCTACTTTGACTTGGTGAATCACGGTTGTGTGAAAGCTTGCAGCAGTACAATTCAAATAGTTTAAAATAAATATTATTTATTTCCTCACTAATTGTATAATCGTTGATGTTTCTGTATATGGCAAACTGAATGAGTAAAAAAAGAATTATTCTCTTACAGATAAATGACAATTAGTAGAAATTGAAGCAAATATTCTTTAGACATTCCTGTTTTAATCTAAGTCAGTTATCTAAAGTTTTAAAGAGATATATTTTGCCACAAAATAAGGCATCATTAGTCACATGTCTGAATTTGATGAAAACCGGAAAGTTTAATATATATGGATAACATACGTTTCTGTATATGTGCTAATTCGAAGCTAAAAATGTCACCAGTAGTTTGGAAAAGCGATTTACAAAACGACCGGGAAACAAACCTTTAATAGGCCGCCACATAATTGGCTCGTGACCCGAAAATGATTCACTTATTATCGTAATCGCCAACCGTTCCCAATAATTGCCCCAGGCCTAAAATGTTAACGTTCTGCCCGCTTATATATTGAGCGCAGCCGATAGGAAGAGTACATTTTATCTCAAGTCGAATTTTGCATCTTGGCTTGTTTGTATTGCGAGAGTTTCTAAGACGAAGAAAAATGAAGCTTTTGCTGGTTACTGTGGCGATACTCTTCTGCGCACGCGCAACTTATGGTAAGCGGTGTTTTACTTTTATTTTTTTAAACTAATACCACTTGTGACGGGAAACATTTTAACGCTCTTGTTTATTTCGAAGTAACCGACGAGTTGTTTAAATGCGACGACTAATAATTAAAGTTGTGATTTTTACTCCTCAAAATCAGTTTCGAAGACTACTCGTAAATAGATGACCATAGTTTTTGTGTCTTGTAAGGACTACCCATGTTACAAAAAAAAAGATTTAGTTATATACTGTAGAAGTTTTCATGAAAAAACATAAACACCCTTATTAGTTTGGTTCACTATGAGGATCTGTAATGTAGCTAGATAATGAATCTCGAAGCCAAAAAGTTTGAGTAGATCGACATCATCATGATTAAGACATTTCTTTACGAGCTTGTATCGTCTTCAGTTAATGTATTTCTAGGCGAAATATAAAAGATGTTTTACGATGGTTTAAACTACGATTTCATCTTAAATAAGTATTGTTATTTGTTGGTATTATTCGAACTTTTTACAACAAACTTATTGACGTGGCCAAACCGCTGACCTATCACCATTAAACATTTGACCGTGTCTATAAATAAATAACACGGAGATGTTACCCCTTAACACGCCTCGCTTCGATGGCCAGACGATGTGTACAAAAGCTGTGGGCATTAAGCCAATCGAGGCTAACGAAACTAATCAACTGAAATAATGTAACGGACAGAAGTTATGCTGGATCGTTAGTACTGTGCATGGACCTTAAGCTATTCCTGTAAGTTGATTGCCGTTCTGATGCTATTCAACTAAATCAGATACGTTTAATACATTGCTGTGGCTAAGCTGTTCATACACGCAACCTTCAAGTCAACTCAACAAACGATGCCGGTTTCAATCATAGCAGAAACTAGCAGTTTCAAACTCAATCAGCTTTAGCCCTGCATTATTCCTCATCGAATTTACTTGGTATATTTTTCTCAAGGTTGCGCTCAGGGATATGTGAACTGCTTGGTCGATCCTTGCCAATATGCAAGCTGCCCTGCCTTCCCCAACGCTCGTTGTGTGAGCAACTACTGTGGAGGCTGCAACGCTGTCTTTTACCTCTACGGGGTCGCACTTAAACCTTCACAGTGCAAGGTTAGGCCAGGTAAGAACGGCGAAATAATGTCTAAAAAATAAAAGTAATGATCGGTAAATTTTTGATTTCCAAAGGGTTTTGAAAAATAAAAAAAGATAAACCTTTGTAGGGCGAACTTTATATTTCTAAAAAAGGTAATATAAGCTGAGTTAGGCTGAATACGGAAAACTGTTCATTAAAAAAACTAATTTGTTTAAAAAAGCAAACATAACACTCTTTGAAACGATAAGACCAAAATTAAACAAAACAATTATTTTAACTATTTAAAACAAAGCGTTTAACTCAGCCAACGGCTATCTAAAAAACATAAAAATAATATTGTAATAATAAAGGAGAAATTAACTTTATTTTTTAACAAAAGACCTGGGCTAATATTATATAATAAAGAACCCCTGGGCTAATATTATATAAAAAGTCAAAAAGTTAGAGAAACTAACAATTTAATTTCCTTTTTTCAGTGTGTAACGCCAAACCCAACAAGGTGAATAAGACTTTTATCAAAAATGCTTATTTCAGTCGATTTTCTCTATCTTTTTCAATTTTAAATATTTCACAAATATTGCTAAAACACTAACTTTGTTCCCCAATTATTTTTCAGTGTGCAACGCCAGACTGAACGAGGTGTACAAGACTTGTGCGGCCCCATGCGACGCAACATGCAAGAAGCCAAAGTTGCCTTGCAGCTTGCAAAAACGCTGCACGAGACGTTGTGCTTGTCCCACGGGTTACGTCAGAAATGCAAACAATGTCTGCATTCCACTGGCCAAGTGCCCACAAAGTAAGAAAACGTCATTTTTTGCTTTTTAGGAGGGTTTGTACTTGTTTTTTAAGACAAGGATATCTTTTTAACCAACAATTGAAATCGCTAAACCGACTTTTTCTGATAAGTTCATGATCTAGTCACAGCACATATTTATTGTTAATTATTTTTAACATTGATTTTGAAACAAGTTGGTCCCCAACTATTGAATATCATTTGCGATTTTTTAGCCTTCATTGTATTTATTGGTTATCTATATAATATCATAATTAAAAAAAAACACTTTTTTTATCAACGACCCTTATTTTCATGCGTCAGGCAAAAACAATTTTTCTAAGATTTTTTCAGTCTTAGTATTTTGAAAACTTAAACGTTTTTTTTTAACTTTTTTTTTATTTTTTCAGCTTGTGATCTTAAAAACAACAAAAAAACTAAAGATATTTTCCCTTTACCACACAAAAATTATTAATTTTTTTAAAATGTGAACTTAAAAAATTTAAAAATAATTTTTTTCTATTACGACACAAAAATTATTTCTTTTTTCAGTATGCGAACTTAAAAATTTGAAAAATATATTTTTTTTATCACACAATTTTTTTTTAGTTTTTCAGCTTGCGATCTTAATAATTTAAAAAATATTTTTTCCCCATTACCACACAAAAATTATTTCTTTTTTTTAGCTTGTGATCTTTCTCGAAACGAGGTGTTCCGCACATGTGCGCCACCTTGCGACGCAACGTGTGACGACCCGCAGTTGCCATGCAGTCTCCAGGAAATTTGCACGAGACGCTGTGCTTGTCCGGTGGGGTATGTGAGAGATGCAAACAAAGTCTGCGTTCCAAAGGACAAGTGCCCACAAAGTAAGAAAACGACATTTTTTGGTTTGATGTTTTAAAGAAAATATATCTGTTATCTGACAAAATAAAGCTCTATTTTTACCACGTTTTAAAGTGCCAAAAATTTTGTGCTTAAGCCTAAAATCACTGTGCAAACCGAAATCAATCAGCCTGATCAGAATCGTAGTACAAATAAGGTCAGGCTATAGAAAAACAACTAGCCTGCGGTGAGATTCGAACTCACAATCTCGGTCATACCGGAACCGTCAAAGTCGAGAAACAAAAATAGCACCGTTGCCTGCCACACCCTCTTTGTAAAACTAGACTGCGGTGAGATTCGAACTCACGATCTCGGAAATACCAGAACCCTCGTTCTACCAACTCAGCTACACAGGCTCAGAGGGGAGCAAGTCGAAAAACAAAAATAGCACCGTTGCCTGCCACACCCACTTTGTAAAACTAGCCTGTGGTGAGATTCGAACTCACGATCTCGGAAATATCAGAACCGTCGTTCTACCAGCTAAGCTACACAGGCTTAAGGATGGTTCACACTAGACTCGTCTAGCGTTAACGTAAAACGTTTTTAAAAAACACTTTCGGTTGCGGAAAAGTTGAAATATTTTAACTTTGACGCTTTCGGTTGGAAGCGAGAAATTTGCCGTTAACGCTGGCAACGCGTTATGTGTGAACTGGACGACGCTAGCCGTTAATAAAAACATTTAAAGGGGAGCAAGTCGAATAAAAAACAAAACATTGTTTTTCTGTTTGTACATACAACATCAATCGAAGGATTTTCAGCAGCTGAAATGTACATAGACCAAATGTGTATTCTGTGATCATGCCGTTCTGGAGTCGCACTGGCACGGTGTATGTGTACGTTTCAGCTGCAAAAATACGTCCTTCTATAGCCGACATAAATTGTAAGATTTTTGACCCAAATAAACGCTCTAGCAGCCCAAATTTCGTCCTACAATGTGCACCTAATATTGAACAGCTCTAAACCAGTTTTCCTCTTTTTAGAATGTCCCGGCAACCAAGTTTACCTTCCGTGCGTGCCATGCGAACACCATTGCAGGGATATCGGCAAGATTTGCATTGCCTTGTGCACCCCTGGATGCGGCTGTAGGAGTGGAAGCCACTGGAACGGGAAAAATTGTGTCAGGAGAGACGAATGTCCCCCGAAAGCTGGTGGGTTGATTTTTGATGTATAGTATTGTAAACAAGTCATTTTGAAATGACTTAAGTTCCAGTCAAGTCATTCGTAAAATAACGCGCTACCTCGCGTAAAAAGCTATCTCAATGAATCACATGGCAAGTAGCAACACAGGAAAAATAACCCAAAAAGTCATTTGGAAACAGTGCCTTAAGTGCACTTAAGTCATTACAACATGGCAACTTTTGATGTGAAGTTATGTGGGTTTATTTTTTTCAAATTAGGAAATCCTTGCTTTTAATGAACTAGCAGGTTTAGTCTAATTAATCGAATAAGTTTGAGTATTTCCTTGTTGCGTAATTAACGTTAGTTTTTCTTTAATATAACTTTACAACTTTCAATATTTATTCAATCTTTGGGTTAGTTGTCTATTGTTATCTAGCATATTTATTAAAAATATTCTGATTTATATCAATTTTATATTTTAGCTTAATTTACATCATTGCCTTGTCACTATGTTGAAAATGCACAAAAATTTATTCGAAACGTTCGAAATGCAACCTACATTAGGGTGTATCTTTATAGAACATAGGGTGTATCTTTATAGAACATAGGGTGTATCTTTATAGAACATAGGGTGTATCTTTATAGAACATAGGGTGTATCTTTATAGAACATAGGGTGTATCTTTATAGAACATAGGGTGTATCTTTATAGAACATAGGGTGTATCTTTATAGAACATAGGGTGTATCTTTATAGAACATAGGGTGTATCTTTATAGAACATAGGGTGTATCTTTATAGAACATAGGGTGTATCTTTATAGAATCCAAAACCATCGGCGGCAGGTTTTAGCCAGTCGATCACTGCTCCGCTGACGCGTATATTAACAAGCAAAACTCATAGTTAAAAACATGAGTAAAAACAGGATCAGACGTTTTGTTTAAAGGAAAATATATTTCGCCAAGTGGCATCGTCAGTTCCTTAATTCGAATGAAGTTCTGTTTTATATTGGTCTTATTTCCTTTAAACAAAACGTCTGATCCTGTTTTTACTCATGTTTTTAACTATGAGTTTTACTTGTTAAATGCAACCTACTTCTGTATGGACTTTGATATTCTTACTCCGCCTTAATTTACCGCGTCCTAATGAATTCTATTTGAATAAGATATACTGGCGATGCTGGCGAAATATATATATATCTTAGGATTTTTTTATTGCGTCTGCCCTGAACTTCTAGCCTTGCTAGAGTATTTCGCTATTACATCCTAATTTATATTAATTCTTAAAAGTACCTATATATTATGTTAATAGTCATGTTTTTAATTGGTTGATGTACCGCTTTTGCCGTACAACTTGTCAACAAAATGTACCTTGTATTTCCAGTATACAACCTGCCCCGTCAAACCTTTGCTGTTTGATTTAATCTATTTATTTCTTGGTTTGAATTAATAGTTGTTTAAAACAAATTTAATTGATATCCGTCCTTAAAATTATCCTTTTGACAGCAGCCATGTGTTTGCTTGTTTAGCCGTTTTCTGGTTTTTAATAAAATTATCATTTCTTTCCAGTCTACAACCTGCCATGTCCCCCTGGTGTCCCACAAGTAAGCTGCGCCAAAAACCCTTGCGATGGAGCAACTTGTCGGCTCAACCCTTCCGCAAGTTGCGTGGAAAACTACTGTGGAGGCTGCAACGCTGACTTCTATATTGGACACAAGAAGCTCACCAACCACGACTGCAATATAGGTTGGTTGGCGCCGTTTTCATAATTAAAAAAAAAGATTTTTTTGCAGATAATTAAAAAAATAACCCGGCTTTACTTCTCCATATAAAATTGTTTCCATTGTACAACAAAGCAACAACAAATAACTGGTAAATATAAATCCCAGATTATTGAGGCATTATAACAATAAAATAAAACAAATAAGTTGGTGGCATTGTGTTAACATTTTAAATAAAAAAAGCAAAGGTTTTTTAACAGGTCTGTCAAAGCTAATTTGGTAATCAACAGCCAAAGATTTTTAAATTGTTTACTGAAACTTAATATAGTTAAAACGATTAAAAGTTGAACTGTTAACTACACTAGTAACGGATCTGAAATGTAGCTTGAAAGGAATGTCAAGGTCAAATAGTTGGAGTAAATCGACATCATCTTGATAAAGACCTTTCGAAACTCACTTGTGTAAACATTATCATTACGATAACTGACGATAAGACAAGTGCGTATTGAAACGTCTTTTTTAAGGTGATGTTAATTACTCGACATCAGGGTTTCTTAAACTTTTTTTAACGCGGGCCCCTAAAACATTAAAAAAAAAAAAAAAAAATTTTTGTCTCGCGTGGACCACAGTGGGCACAAATTTCAAAAATGACGTCACAATACAAATAGACTAATATAAATCTGCTGGTTTCGGTCCAAAAATGTGAAAGTGAAATGGACTTTTAATGCACCAGTGCAAAACCGTTACAATTTTGTTTTCTTTGATAAATATATTACACTAATATTTCAATTGGGTTTCATGGAGCCCCCTAAAACTAGTTCACGGAGCCCCAAGGGGTCCATGGACATTAGTTTAAGAATCCCTGCTCTACATGTTTTGAAACTTTACTCGAGCGATTTTGATGTTTGTGCGGCGCTCAGGTTTGAGAACCTCAGAAAACCAAAAACACGCCGCCTATCACTGATTGCAGTCAACAAAGTGTTTTTTCTCTGTAGGCTGTCAAACGCGCCCCGCGAATTGCCTGGTAGACCCCTGTCAGTTTGCCAAGTGCCCAGCCCGACCTGGAGCCAAGTGCTTTTCGAACTATTGCGGTGGATGTACTGCCGAGTTCTGGTACAACGGTGTCCAGTTGGATCCTGCTGATTGTCGGGTTACTCCGCCAGGTAGACCGCAGAGTTAAGGTTCATTTTAAAAATATTGGCAAACTTACAAAAATATCAGGTATAACCGATAATATAGGATCGGAGCCGATACCCGATGCCAAGTGGTAGTATCTGTACTAGTCCGATACTAGGGCGGTATCGGTGCCGCTCCGATACTAAATTAACACAGGAATATCAGCCTGATTTTGTCTTGAACACAATTTTATCAAATAATGTTAGGTTGACAACTATGGAGGTAACTCGGTATCGGATTAAAATTTTAAATTTATTTCTCACCATTTTCTTTCAGGTTGCAATATTTTTTGTTTTTTTACAAAAAAATGTAAATTTCTATTTTTCTTACTCTGTGTTTTTCAGTTTGCATTACTTTTGCTTATCCAACAAAAATACTAATTTTCTACTGATTTTTCCTATTGTTTTTAGTTTGCAATAGTTTAGTTTTTTACACGAAAAAAATACGAATTTTTTTTTTCCAATTTTTTTCATTGTTTTCCAGTTTGAAATATTTCTCTATCTCACAAAAAATGCTGAAATCACAATGTTGTTCCCCAATTATTTTTCAGTGTGCAACGCCAGACTGAACGAGGTGTACAAGACTTGTGCGGCCCCATGCGACGCAACTTGCAAGAATCCAAAGTTGCCTTGTAGCTTGCAAAGACGCTGCACAAAACGATGTGCTTGTCCCGCAAAACATGTTAGAGATGCAAACAATGTTTGCATTCCACTAGCCAAGTGCCCCAAAAGTAAGGAAATGTTTTATTTTTTTTTTGACTGGAGAAAGACGCTAAAAAACTTTGCATCGTATAGTTCAAGGTGTAATTTTACAAAAAAAGATAAAAAAGCAAGGCAATTTTATTTACCACCAATATTTTGTGTTTCCTTTGAATTTTAATACAAATCATTAATAAATATTTAGAAGGCAATCTGTCGCCGGAAAATTATTGTTCTAAAAATAGGTTTAAAGTTATAAAGTCACATAAAAATATAATTCTGCAAAAAATAAAAGGTTGGAATGACAAAAAATGAAAAAAAAATGTATTTGAGCAGTTTCAGTGTACTCGGCAGGACCATTCATTGTTATTCGGAATAAATGACAAATCCTCCTAAAATGGTACATTATAGCCCTAAGTAACATCTTATTCCTACGCAGAATGCCCATACGGACAGGAGAGTCGGTGTGTATCCTGCGTTCCCACATGTCCCGGGCCCCTGGACAACGGACCCCAGTGCAAACCCATCCCCGGCACCCCGCCTTGTACCTACAAATGCGTTTGTCGCTACGGTCGGGTGCTGTACACTTACGGCAATAAGCAGTACTGTATTCCACGACAGTACTGCCCGAGGTTGAGAGGTGAGTGAGATGTAAAACTAAAACTAGGATCAACTACTATTAATGTTTTGTTGTTGTTGTTTAACTGCATATCAGTGTTATAATGACTTAAGTAAATGACTTGACTTAAGTGCACTTAAGTCCTGGTTTTCAAATTATTAGACTTGACTTAAGTCTTTGCAACAAAATGACTTGACTTAAATCTATTTAATCGGACTAATTTACCAATTTTAATAGTTTAGCATTTAGTTTTTATGACAAGGACTGGAATTGACATGCTTTAATTATGACTTGACTGAGTCTTACTTTTAAGTCATTTCAAAATGACTTGTTTACAACACTGCCGCATATATATATGTGTATATATACATTTGTCGTTAAACTGTTGCTGTATTTCGCAGGGTAAATGCTGTTTCCAAGACGCCGTGCCAAAAAGACACCAAGATTTGATCCACTCGCTTTGTTTATTGCCCAATTTGTTGCTATTAATAAACAACTCGCAAAAAATGTCCTTTGAGTAATTTGACACTAAATGAAGTAGAAAAATCCAGTAAATTTGGAACCAGATAAAAAAGGGTTAAATCCTAATGTAAAAAGTGTTAAGCAAAATAAAGTTAAAACATAATACCCATATGTGTCCAAACTTTTAAAAGATTTTGACGTGGCAGACCACTTGTTATTTCTTCAGTGATTCGCGTTCTCTTGCGGTAAAAATAAACATAACGCCACATAAAAAGCAATGTAAAATAATAGTTAACCAACAAACAAACATTATAGAAGTATCTACTGTACAACCTAGTTTATTTAGATAGATATTCTTACATTGCTTTAATCAATTTGCCTATTTTAGGTAGGTTCGCGCCATCTGCATTTCGCGGTTTCAAAATTCTGCCAAAATATATTTTTTTCCCGAGTTTAAGTGCTCAATATACCAATTCAGGTGCAAAGTCAAATTTCTTTAAAAAAAAAAGAACATCGGGTGTGCACCTGCCACGGATTGCAGAATCTACTTCACGAATGCCATCTTGCGCACCTCAAACCTGAATGTCTACACCAATAAATTTTATCTTGTACGGCATTGCATAAATACACGGGTGCTGTATACGTGAAATTATCAACAAATATATATTGGGTGTATTTTTTTTCCTCAATACCTTTAATTATATTAAGCAAGGATCTAAATCGTTGCATAATTCGACTTATTCAAAGCGCTAGAAAGTTACATTGGTGATTTGTAACAGATTAGCCACAAGGTGGCAATCAAGAGGACCAGCCGAGCGATAATAACCGTGACAAACTTTTAACAATTTGACAGAAAATTCGATACAAATCAGCCTTAAATCTAAAAAGAAAAAGGCTCCCTATCCAACTAAATACCACGTTATGATTGCCACAATTTTAGAAAACTAACAAAAAAAACAAAAAAAACATTCAATAATATTCAACAGTTTATTGAGGCACGACAAAATAACTGTTCTTGAAATGACGTCACGAGATTAGGTCACGTAAAACAATAAAGCGAACTAAATACGTGGTAAAGTATTAATAGAAAAGTTACATTTCGTCGCGTCTAACTTTCACATGTAATAATATACACAAGTATGCCTGGAGAAATTCCAAGTATGCAGCGGAACTTTTTGTAATTTGTGAATGCATTCGTATTGCAAATTAATAGAGCAGGGGTCTGGAACCTTTTCAGCTAAGGGAGCCATAAAAGTAAAAAATCCTTGGTTATATTTTCAAAAGAGTTTTAACATCTAGTTATACGTAAAGAATAGTACATTGAGCAGGGCCGTTTATTCTGTTCTCATTTAAAGGACAGGACACAATATGCACCAAAAATTAATTAGCTAAGTTTGCACAACTTTGATTACGCAGTTCCGTTGAAGGAATAGGGCCTTTTGGATATAAGAGATTCGCGCGAAGCGCCGAAAGTTTGCTACTATGTATAATAAATTAAGATCATGTTGAGATATGATAGCTTAGATTTACCTGCAAGCAAGATTCTTTCATCAAAAAGTCATACACCCCTGAAATAGAGAATATGGTGCACAATATCCATTTAACAACCGATAATATTATGGTGTTTATCAGTTATTTATTTACCTACAACCTTTCCGTGTAGTTGTGTTGAATATTACAAAATATTAGTTATTAATGTATCGATTTTTTTTAGTGTGCCGCAGGTTTAAAAAGTTTCAGAGAACACAGGTTTGAAGAGCATGATTAGGTTCAAAATTACAAAAAAATCCCTTTGCACTGTAAATTTGTGAGCATATAAGTCTGCTGGCCTATACATAAGCTTTGGTTTTGTGTGTAGTTACGGTGCATGTAATTATTTTAAGGGTGGATGTTGTAAAAAAAGTGTTATAGTTGTATTATTTTTGTAAATGGTGTACCGTGAATTTATTTTATTTCTTGGTGTGCCGCAGGTTGAAAAAGTTTGAGAACTACAAGCTTAGAGAGCATTTTCAGGTTCAAGAATACGATAAGTCCAGTGGTGGGATTCAGCCGGTTCGCACCGGTTCTATAGAACCGTCTAGCGGAATTTTATGAGATCAGCGAACCGGTTAGCAGCATTCCTGGTTGCTGTCAATGGATTTTTGCATCTTATACAACGATTGTTAGATCCAAGTAGTTCACGTATTTTTTTAAATGTGCAAAGTTGAAGTTTGCACGTAATATTGTGTTATTTTTTATGATTGTAGTAATTTTCCTTTGTGATAGTTTATTTGAAAATTTAATTGTTGCGTCATAAGTACAAGTCGACTGCTGTTTTTAGTGTGGCTGTTAACAGTGATGGGCTTCAGCCGGTTCCCACCATCGCTTGAACCTTGGGTTGTATCTTCTTCTTGCGACTACTTTAATTATTTCTCGAAAAATATGACTTTTTGTAACAGAACCGGCTGAAATATATGACTTATGTGATAGAACCGGCTGACGAAAAATTTGAATCCCACCACTGGATAAGTCCCATCAAACTCGTGCAATATTTCAGCGAACAGCTGGTGGCCCGGGCTTAAGCTTTGGTTTTGTCACTGAAGCAGCTTCCCTTTTATTGTCGGCCGGGCCAACATTCAGTAAACGAAATAACTGGAAACCGCGACATACTTTTGATCTACAATCACGGTCCTTTGGCAAACAAATAGGCCGCACGCAATGCTAACAACTATATGCGGAGGCTGGGTTTGTTAAGACGCCTCTCTGAGCTGGTGTTTGTGCCAACGCTAAGGTTTACTTTCTCCCTTTTTACAAGGCACACATGTTAAGTACCTGGAATTGCCGTCTTACGCTTTGGCTTATGTATGCTGTTGTCAGGGCGGCCTGGAGCATCCGCGCTGATGATTGGATATATGCGCACTTGTGGAATCAGCGTGGACGTGCAGTATTTAAGTTAGCGGCGTTACAAAAACCGTTTTAAAGTTGAAAGCGTAAAACAATGCCTTTAAATACAACAAAAATATATTTTTTTTCAGCTGTGAAAAATACCTCTTTTAGAATACAATTTTTAAAGGCCATATGTATAAAAAAAAATACATGTTACAATTGCATTTTCCCCGCAAAATGTCTTTACCTGAGGATTGCAAAAATGTCTTTAACTATAGGGCCTATAAGCCTAAGGGCTTCAACTAACCCGTTTAAAATAAATATATGTTTGTACGAGATCCTGATGTAATTTATCTCTAAAATCGTCTTTACGAATCCCTTTGGCAACCTTTTGAAACAGTTTGATGGGAAACGCTGAATTCTAAGGTGGTCGAAATACACCTTTCACCCCTCAGTATGCCCCAATCGACTAACCTTTACACGCGTGTAGCCAGCAATTTCAGGGGCGGTTGTTGGGGAATTAAATTCCCAAAGCATTTAGAATACCTTTAGAATGCTCGGTAAAGCTTGGGAGGCCTCAGAATGAAGACAAAGCGACGAGAAAAGACTTTCGAATCAGCGCCGAACTAGGATTAACCGGCGGCGACTCTATCATCGAATTCGAGATGCCGGCGTTTCAGATCGATAAAAGGCGCCTTGGGAGAAATTCAGTCCCGCTTCCTGTGCTTGGAGTCGCGGCGTTCCACAGCGTTGTGTATGTTTGTAGAGCGACCCAACTTTCGCCTAAACTAACAGGCCGCGTTGCCAAACAAGAGGATTGTTTCGCTTACGTGACCCGTACTGGCCGAAGCTTGTTGTTTTTTAAACGAGGCTGCTACTAGGCATAGTATACTACAATAAGTTCTTCTGTTATATATTTGTTTGTCCAACGTATCGGCTAACTGGTTCTCAATCTTTTATGGCTTGCAAAAATTATAAATAAATGCGGCACCCCTAAAAAAATGTTCGTAGGAATTCACTAGAATGTCACAATACATGGAACTGGAACAACACACATTAACTATACACTACATTTATTCCACTCTAATCTTAAACAAAAGTTGTAAGAGTTGAACAAAAATCAGATTCTTAAAGATTCTCAAATATCTCTCGGTACCCTTGAGCATTAGGAATGGCACCCCGGTTGAGAACCACTGGGCTAACTATTCAGAAAGCCTTCATCAGGGTATAACACACATGGTCGAACAGATGCAATTAAAATGACACAAAAAAGAAAAATGGAGATGAAATGCATAAAACAACGTTAAAAAACAAACAAAAAAAGCGACAAAGCAACTCAGTTGTTATCTTCGTTAGTTGTTAGGAGGCTGTTTCTGTTGGTATAGTTGGTTTTGCGACCATTTCTACCACAACAACTCACCAATGCCCCTGTTTGTAATGGGTAACAAGCTACAAATTGCTGTGTTTTATACTAAGTTGTAAACATCTATTTTTATTTGTAGCTATCCCGATTAGTTTTTGATATGGGCTGTGGCACAATGACGAACTGTAAAAGTTCTGTTTGGAATCGCTAAACTGTACACAAATTATTATTTTTTTTTTTTTGCAAATGCACACCCTACTAACAAAAATTATGCGGCATTTGGGGTAATCGCAAGGGTCAGCCAAGAGGGAATAAAAGTGGTTTCCCATACCGCGTTTGTAAGTACCTAAAAGGCACCCTTAACACCTCGAGACGGCTTCTGGATCATGATTGCAATAGTTTTTAGTTTTGCAAATCCACTAACCAATACTACTGATTAAGGCAATGTATTTGTACCATGGTAAAGTTTTTCCGTATTCCACGCGACGTAAAGCAGTTATTACAAGGGGGTATTCGTGGAGGATTAAATAGGAAACTATGATTGCTTAAGAATGACTAAAATATTATAAAGAACTGGTAGTAATTCCATCGCAATTAGAACAAAATAAGGCCCCTCTATAGCAAGTTATATGTTTATAAGGGTGGATATCACCGTTAGACATTTGCTAAATTTCTAAATTGCGTTTTAAACAGTTACCGCCACCAATCACCATAGTAACGCCAACTTCTCGGAACCCAATTTAATTAGCAATCGCGTTTAGGAAAAGCCTTTTAACGTCCGAACGCATGAAGACAAACACCAACAGCCACTATTCAATGCCGCAGCCAATCAGATTGCTCAAGAAAAAGGGCGCGGCACAACAAGGCAAATAACAACCCAGAGCACGCGCATTCAAAAAGACAAGGGCTACCTTCGCTTTGCTGAAGAGAGCTCGTGGGCGATTTGGACGGCCGCACATTCCAGGTAAACAAGGCAAACAAAGCGGCCGCGAAGCGAGAGACCAGTTTCTACTCACGACCCGTGGAAAGCAAGCGCTTATGACAGCCCTACAAGTCCAAACAACGACCGCAGACCGGTCACTAATCGGGGCCGGTTGGAACGGCCGGCTCCGTTTTTTTGCGACTTTTGAAATTAACTGTACGTGGGTCTGAAACAGGGGTCGGCAACGAATTCCTAATCGTAGGCCAAACCAAACTCAGCAAGTTATCGGCTGGTTGGGTTATCGTAATAAATTTTCAATAACAATTTTGTTGTAAAACGTGTGAAGTTCAGGCATTTTAATGTAGTTAACTCTTCATCAGGGTCGGACCTAAACATTTCCTACATTTACAAATTGGTCTAAATATGCTCAAATAGCTGGCGACACGCGAAAAAAATGCGTATGTTTGGTTTAAATTGACAAATATTTTAATTTACAAGGAGACGGGACACATTGGGCACATAGG
Organism: Ascidiella aspersa; assembly: GCF_963924565.1. NCBI lineage: Eukaryota > Metazoa > Chordata > Ascidiacea > Phlebobranchia > Ascidiidae > Ascidiella > Ascidiella aspersa. The sequence continues at coordinate 35,772,709 of NC_139449.1, read as the reverse complement.
CCTGTAAACTAAATGATGCCTTCGTTACTTTGACTTTTGTTGATGTTTATCACAAAAAACGCAATACATGTTCGAACATCTTCTTTCAGATTAAGTTAGATGAACTTTCATTTTGGAGAGTTCCATGCTATAAAAATTCCACCTTAATAAAGCTTCGATGTGCACGTCGAATTTTTGAATTTTTTTACAAATTTCCATTTTTTTTGGAAATTACGACCAGCCGGCCGTTGGTTGCCGACCCCTGATCTGGCATCGTCAGCTCCTTACATAGATGGACAAGCAGAAACCTGCTGCTAGTGGTTTTGGATGAAGATTAGCCCTTTTACAAAAAATGAAGTTTGTTTTTAAACTTCCTGGGTACTGCGAAAGATAACAAGGTACAGCGAGTCAGCTGCAACCAAAAAAAAAAACGGCCTAAAAATTGGCCCGTCGTCCTAAGGAAGCTCTTTTCTCTCACACGCGCGAGAAATAGGACAGAAGACGGACCAGCGATTTGTCCGGCAATTGTTATTCGAGGCGTTCTGTCAATATTTGTCGGCATCAGTCTCTCATAATTCGCCCCCCCCCTCTTCTTCGTCGTTTGGCAACTTCCCAGTGTTTTTCGCGTTGCTGTGGCTACCCTGGCCTTCAGTGGTTTGCCTATAGTTACCGACTGCTGGCAGGTTAGTGGTCAGTTGCGGAATAATTAAAAAGTTCGTTGAGTGAAGAGATTTAGCTTCTTCTTAATGATTTTTCTTCTTTTAAAGAGACGCTGTAGTTAAGTTTAAGCTGCAGAAAGATTTACAATTTGAGTTGCAAATCGAATATGGAAACCTAGAAATCAGTCAGCCGTTTTTGCTGTTTTTCTGTTTCTATATTAGCTTGAAATAGTAAGAAAAATTATCAATATTTGTTCCCTTTTTGTCGCTAATGTTGCCGGCAAAGTTTTACCGAATGCATTACGCGCTGCATTCCTAAAATAAGTGACACATGCACTTGTTTGACTAAAAAAACCTTAATTTAAACCCGACCAATATAAGGTTATTGTCGACCCCTTCAAAACAAGAGAAACCTTAAAAATACTTAAAAAACTTGTAACAGAACAAACAAGCCTTCGAGTTTGTTTAAGGCATTTTTACAAAGCCTCGTCACGTATTTACGAGAGCTTGTATTTGATCGAGTATGCGAGACTGCCTTCGCCGCTACAAGTGTGGCATTCCTCATGTCTGGATTGCGCGATCAAATAGTAAGCACTCAAATCCAGGACAGACTGTTTACCTTTTTGTATTTCGTGACACGCGAAGCCGTATTAAAAAAAACGAGCCCAGAGGGAACTTTCAAAGCGCAAAATAGAATGTCAGCTTTTCCGTGTTAACCTGCCCATTGCCCAACGTACTTAAAGCTGAATTTGCAATTGAAGCGTTTCAATACAAGACACTGCTTCCAGACATTTCGTGCTTCCTAAACTGTTTGTGAAATGAATTTAAAACTTCGCAAGAATCCTTGGACATTTATCGACAGATATTTCATTATTGTGAATTAGTAGCTCGAGCTTAAAATTTATTAAAAACGTAACCCGGTTCAAATTGAAAATGATAGCAAACACTTTTTTTTTTTTTTACAAGGGTTACTCCATTTTTACGAATTGTAAATGGTCTTTTTCTTTTTTAGCTTCCGGCATTTTGTATCTACTGAAACAAATAATGTCCATTTAAAAATAGCATGACAACAATTTAAGTAGAGACACTATGCACGGATATATAATGTCTATAGCCTTTGGATGTTTGACATGCAAAATACTTTGGGAATCTAATGGGATTTTTATTATTTAATTGTTCGAAGCCAAGATTAACTTTGTAGTGCAATAACTACAAATGTCTAGACTAGAAGTTAAGTGGTTTGTAAATGACTTGTTTGCAAAACTTATTTCGAATATTCGAAAAACGCAAATAAATATGAACTGATGATGATACAAGTATCTATCGAAACGTCCTTAGCAAGATGATGTCGATCTACTTGACCGTATGTTTGGCTTGACATTCTTTATTAAGCTACTGCTTTGTTTATCTTAAATTCCTCTATGTTTGCGTGATACTTCTCAATCTACTCAGTGTATCCCTTCTACGTGATATCGGTTTACTTGCGGTCATTGGGTTAATTGTGGTCATTGGGTTACTTGTGGTCATTGGGCTGCTCACGGCCATGAGAGTTGATTTAAAATGCGTGGAATTAGTAAAATGGAAAATAGTTTCAAAATCAGAAAAGCCTTTACCGTATGGTGCATTTGTACAATTGTTAAGACATACCACCAAAACATAAAGAATGTATAATGCTTCTGGACAAAAGAAATGGCCCCAGTAGTTTTTCGAAAACAAATATTAAAGCTTTATTCCAAAGGTTCCCTCAATATTATAGATCAAGTACGCGGGCTTAATTCCAGGAATTTTCGGATCATAAAAATTTATCTCCCTGTACTAGATATCGTAAACCAGGACAGTAAAAATCCCTGCGATTTAATTATGTTTGAACAGCACCCTTCAGCTGGGTTGCAGCCGCTATAAAAAATAGCATGAATTTGGTCACAAAATCGTATAAACCGTAACGTTGTTCATGATTGGAACCAGAGATTCAAGTAGATTTTAACCTAAGATTAGGTTTTTCTTAATGCAACGAACGTGTTTCCAGTTTCGCACTCAAAGACGATGCAAACGTTTCATTTATAGTTATGGTGATTTTTTGTGGCCCCAAAAACTTATAAAGCCAACAGCCTTTATTTTGAAGCAACGTAGAGTCAGAAAAGTCCACCAATTTATTTGAACTATTGGGCTTAAAACCATGTGGGCCGTTTTACGCTGCTCGTGAAACAAACTCAGGACTTTTTTGAAAATCAGGAGGCACTCTATTAAATTTAATGAAATTTTTCACGACTTTGCTCCAGCTTGTTAAGATTTTAATACAATTTTCTGATTTAACAAGTAACGTTTTCGTCCAAGTTACGCGTTTTGTACAAATTTCGCGCTCGCTATTGTTCAACAAAAAGAAAAGTTAAAAACTCAGGCAAAATATTTAGAACGTCGAAATACCCTCGTTAAATTCCCGAAAATTATTAGCAGCAAATTGTCATGGTTTAGCCAACAACCATACGTGATACAGCTTACATACCCCGGTAAAAATACAATTGAACGGTCGCCATTGGCTAGCTATGAGTTTAACAAAAATAAGTCGGAATTAAAATTTGATAAAATGATGCTGCAAAGGGTTAATAGCGCATACTCAGAAAACTCATAGGAAAAATCAGTTTTTAAATTCAAACGCGACTTTCCAATTCGTACACTAAAAAAAAGTAAAAATGGCTTTAGTTCAACAAAAACAAGGTAGATCTAAAATCCGACCAAATGATGCTGCAAATACGGGCTAATAGCGCATACTTGTCACAGAGGAGAAACAGAAACTCAAAAAAAAATTTGAGATTTTTCCTAATTCAAATTATCGGAATTTCCAACTAGCACACTACAAAAAGGTTAAAAATCCACGTTCGCCAATGGCTACGGTCTCCCATGGCAACAATTGGTCCTTGGCGGAGGCGCGGCATCTTCCGGAACAATGGGAAGAAGAGGAACCTTTTTCTCGCAAAAAACTCGGTTCCAGGCGTCGCCCGGGTTGCCATTGCTACCAGGTCGACCTCTGGGTTTAGGGCTCGGGGTTGTTTACCCTGAGTTGCCATGCCGGCAGATTTTTTCGCTCATCGCTTATGTCTTTGCTCGCGCGGCGTTTGTTTCGTCATAGAGGTTTGAGCCGCTCGAAGCATGAGGTCTGATTTGATTTGTAGTTTGGTCGACTGTGGTTTAATGAAGTAGCAAGTTGTATTTTTTTAGAATATGTTTCCCTTGGTTAAAATTTGTAGACAGATGACTGATAAGAATAGATATCAAAGCTCATACAGATGTATATGTAAATTTTGAAACGTTTGAATAAATCTGGTAATGGCAGGAGGTTTGGAAGTACAATATTACGTTTGGACGTAATAAATCACAAAGCCTATATTACGGAGTTTGACGTAGAATCAATAACAAATCCAATATAAAAGGACAGTAGCATTTTGCAAGCGTTTTAACTATGCTGAAAATGAATGAAGATTTATTGGAGTTTAGCAAAGTTTCAATTGATGTTGTTCGAATTAAATAGTTATTGCTATCAAGATCAATATTTTATAGATAAACTTTTATCAAATCCCTCCAACCCTTCATAGAATGATAACTTTATAGGGAGAACTTAACCTTATATGGCATTAAAACCGTCAGGCCGTTATTCTGTCAACTCAAATATTTAGCGAGCCGTTAATGATTCGACGTCCGGCGCCTAAAGTCAGTAAACAAGTGGTCATAAACGCATGATTTCGATTTCAAAGCTCACCATTGTTTTCATGGTCTCCAACGAAACCATCATTCTGTATGACTCATGTTAAGGTTTTATTTGGTCTGTCCGATGTAATGATTTGAAAAAATATACGTTTTTCATGTGCGACACGTCTCAACACAAAGAGACATCCAAACTCAACAAACGCGCTTTAAGTGATACCTAATTACGTCATAATTATGGTCAAATAAAAATAAAAAATCAAATGTTAAAAGTTTTTTTTTATATTTTTTTTGTAAAAGATTTTAAGAAGCCAATGTTAAAAAGTATATCCATGAATAAAATAAGAACTATAGGGTATTTTTTTAATTATAACAGTTGCTAATGTTTTCAACATTGCATTTCTTTACAGAAAAGAGTGTTAGCTCGAAATTTATCCTTGTTGCGTTATAAACCCCAGCATAAACAGCAAATATGGATGACTTTTCCGAAGGACTTGGCCAGGCTGCTGACATCACTAAAACCGGAGCGAATCTAGCAAAAAATCTTCCTGGGATGACCGCACAAAACAAAGAAGGTACTTATTTGATTATGAGTGCGGTCCAGTTTACTTAATTTGAAAGTTATAATGCAGTGGTTCCCAACGCATGGGTCGCGACCCAAAGTTGGGTCGCCTGATTATTTTGGGGGGTCGCTTGTTTTTCAGGCATATTGCATCTTTTCACAAAACTGGAAATCATAATCACAAAATATGAAAACTAAGCGAAACCGGCTGGAAGTTAAAGCTGACATGCGTGACTCTATATGCTCAAGCAAAATAACGCATCGATTTCAAAAACTTACTGAGAGCAAGCGAGTACAACTATCTCATTAGTGATTTAATAAACATATTATTTTCGGAAAAAGTAACTGCTTTCGTAGTGCATAGCAGTTTGTTTGCAACGCAACCTTATATTTGCTTGGGTCGCAAGATTATACAAATTAATTTTTTTTTAAATGGGTTGCCTTAAAAACGTGTTGGGAACCACTGCTCTAAATCGTTACCAAATGTTTTTACCAAATGTTTCATGCTTATGCCCTATTCGGTTTGCGCTTCAGTTTAAACAGCATGCAGTCTCTATTTTTGTTTAGTTAAAAATACAAAGGAATTTAGGCGAATAAGTCAATTAGTTTTTTTATCTGTGGTTTGGCCAGTTAAACAAGAAATTACGCTATCTGTGTTGATAATATGATTTGTCTGACGTGCTTTAAATGTGACAAAGTAGTTTGTTGTAAAAGCGTGAAGAATTTTTTTAAAAAATGTGTGATTAAAACAAATGAAGAAAGAGCTAATCTGAGAATAAGCCCATTGGAAATTCGTCTGTTAGAATTGCTTTTTTGGTTTTAAAACGCCCAGTGTAGCAATAAACGCAGTCGAGTTTTTATGATATTTAAACACACGAATCCAAACATGCCTAAGTTACGTAGCATGACTCTTTGCGCTGATTTTGACCACAAATAAAAAGAGATTCCTTTACCACTTACTATTACGAAAACATGTCTCTTTTTTTTACTATTAAGAAAAATGTCTCATTTATACTGTTTATTCCTATCTATCGTTTTAGTCTTTATTTACAACTATATATGTCAGTGTTCAGTACCAGTTCAGTTACCAGAGCTAACGACCAGAGCGGCTAGTTTTACAAACGCGTAACGTCTGATACGGGAGATTTTGAAAAATATTTTCACGAAGGCTTGTTGTTCCAATGCGAATTTTCTAAATAGGTTTCTCAAAGAAATTTGCCCATTTTAACGATAAAACTTTAAATGAATCACCAATTTCAAACGGCAATCTGAAGCAAACAAGATTTTGCTATCGTATTTTTTACTCTAATATTTATGTCTTTTGACTTTCTGTCTGGTGTTTGTTACTTTTGTTAAAACGAGTTTATACTTCCAAATGTTTTACTATACATTCATAAGTTTTTGTTCAAATTTTTAGTATTAGTTTGCTAAAGCGTTTGGCTCAATGTTTTCTACTCTTTTAATCCAACAGCCGCCGCAGAGGCCCCAGAAGCGAAGGTATGCGAGACTTGCAATCAGCCGATCGCCATTTGTCCCACGTGCCACCAGAAAGTGGTCACCAGTCAACCTGCTGGAGGTAAAAAGTGAAGAAAATTTTTTGTATTTTGGGGTGCAACCGTGAAAGAAAAACTTCTTAGAGCTAAAATTGCTTTATTGCTATGGGAGTTAAATAAGGCAACGATTTGATCACACGTCAAGCAAATAGATTTCGTTTGTCTTAATTTGGATAAAGTGAAACGTTTTTATTTAGGTAAAACAATAGGGTGTATCTTTATAGAATCCAAAACCATCGGCGGCAGGTTTTAGCCAGTCGATCACTGCTCCGCTGACGCGTATATTAACAAGTAAAACCCATAGTTAAAAACATGAGTAAAACAGGATCAGACGTTTTGTTTAATGGAAAATATATTTCGCAAAGTGGCATCGTCAGTTCCTTAATTCGAATGAGATTCATTCGAACTGACGATGCCACTTTGCGAAATATATTTTCCGTTTAAACAAAACGTCTGATCCTGTTTTACTCATGTTTTTAACTATGAGTTTTACTTGTTATTTAGGTAAAAGTATTGTTTTTTGTTATGTTACCTTTTCCCGAAAAGGCTAAACCAAATCGTTACTAACAATTACAGGCCTTTTCGATGTTCGATACACTGTCAGCGAACCTTTTATTTTTCGTGAAAAAATAGAACAAAACTAACGAAATAGTGCTGTACCCACCGAAAAAACAATAAGACACTATTTCGGGCATTATTTCATATAAAATTTGGTTCGGAATTGTCATTTTTCCTAGCTTTATAATCCGTTCAAACGGCCCTTATCGAATTTATTTGTATTCTACTTAATTTTAAACAACAAAAAACACCACGAAAAGAAAACTTGGTAATCAGAATCAAACTATTGTTATCGGTTTTATTCATATTCTACTTTAATTTAAACAGGCGTTGACGTCCAAAAAGGCCTAGAAACAGCTGGAAGTGCATTTGATTGTTGCTCCAAAGCGTTTGATTGCTTCAACAACGCAAGCGGTGGTGGCGAATAAGTTGTTCTTCTCGAAAAATCTTTGCACGCAGAAAAAATATTTTATTTTGCTAAAGTTTATTTTTTAATGATAACTAAAAAACTGAAGCATTACAACCGATGCAAGACTGTTGATTACGTTTCCGCAAACTGAAATCGCATTTTGCACATCAAATTAAACGCTTTACAATTTAAAAAGTTTAAAACCTTTGAAAATACAATGTTTTATTTCATATGGCCTTATTTTTTCCAAGTTCGAAAATATATTTTTCTGGCACTTTTATGTTCCACTTTACAACACTGTTTCATCTTTCCTGCTACGTTATTTTTGCGTGTTTATTCTTTCTCTATCGCTTCGGGTTCTTCCTAAGTTTGAAAGGACACAAAATAAATGGGCGTCAAATTTAAAAGCTTTATAAGTTATTTTGTAAAAGCTGAATTTGCAGAAAAAACATCACAAGGTATACAAAAACAAAATATGTTTTTAGCAATTTCGTGTTCCACTGTACAACACTGTTTCATCTCTTCCGTTGGCGTATTTTTTCTCGTGTGGTGCACAGACACAATAGAAAAGAGCGTAGGATTTCGGATTTCGCAACAATCGTATGCGCTAAAGCCACCCAACTTTTGGCAGCTAATCCCCTACGAATAGCGCGCGTCGCAAAGTAGCATTTAATTGTTGGTTAAACGTTTAAATTTGCTTGGAGCTGCTACTGAGAACAACTATAGAAGCAATCTACAAAATATTTCCTCTTCTACCTTGTATATGTACTGCGTGCAGTTTTTACGTGTGTTTTTCTATGTTTGTATACTCCACGAATCTTCAGGTTTGACACATTGCATATGGTGGCACTATATCGAGGCAATATGATTTCGTAGCCTATTAACATTCAAATAGAATTTAAAGATGCAAAATATTGTGCTGAAATTTGGGCGCATTCGCTTTATTCTTTGTCTTAAACGTTGGAAAATTACATTAAAATCTATAACTTTGCTTGTTCCACGTTTTAAGAGTACTTAGTTTATTTTTACTTTTGGATCCGAATACCATACCTTACAAGCACTGTGTTCTCAAGCATTACTGATGAAAGAGTGGCTTATAAATGCAAATCTTGACACGTTTTTTCGGTATAAATATTTGTGTTTTTCTATCGTGTGAACGACGTCGTATAATTCAGAAAAGAGTTGGTATATTTTGTAATAAAGGTACATGATGACAATGTTTGTGGTCTCCAGCTTTTTTACTATTTTAGAAACTGAATCAATTTTAGTATATTTTAGTTGTTTAAAATATTGTAGTTTACTATTCAAAGGGTATTTTACAAAAATGTAATAAAGTATTTCAAAATTAAACAATGCTTTTAGAAATTTAGACAGTGATTATCAAACTTTTTTGACTTATGCCAGACTAAAAATATCTTAAATTTTTCGCGGCTAACTTTTAACAGAAGAACAATAGAGTAATTCTACAATCGCCCTTAACACACCAACAACTATATGTAAACGTCTCAATAATATTAACTTGTAATGGGTAGTGCATATTTAAGTCTAAAATGTTTAAATGCATGCCTATTGATAATAAAATACTTAATTGTACGACATTCCAAAAAGTTTCGCGGCACACTTGGCAATCTCTAGAGGCGCACTAGTATGCCGCGGGACAAAACCAATGCCTTAAGATGTTAATTGAACAAATACCCCTTTCGTCTTTATCCTAATAGGCCTTATTATATCGAAAGCCGCCTTGTGGCTGTTTTGCTAGTTTATAAAACTCCGCAAAGTGGCGCTGTCTAAACTTTAACCGGAAGCACCAAAATACGAGAAAAATGTAGCTTGAAGTCCAAAGGTTGCTGAATTGAAAAGATCAACTGGTGCCACTCCGCAAAAATATTAAAAAAAGGAACAATAGGAAAACATTAAGGATCTGTTTGTAGTCTATGGCAGTGGGACTCAAACTGAGCGTCGTTTCATCTTTTCCAAGGACGTCGCATAGTGATTTCGTATTAAAACTAACTCAAATGCGCTGACAAAATGCTTAGATTATTATCCCATGACAATTGCATTCGAACTTATTTTTACGAAAAGAGTATGCTACAGCAATTATTTTTGATTTTCTGTTACAAACAAACAAATACATAAATTAAATTCGTAAAATTCCTATCGCTTGGTGGGTCGCAAGTCCAACATACTTTTTCGATGGAGTCGCAAGAAAAAAGACTAGAGAACCACTGATCTAGGGAAATCGTATCCCGATAGTATCAGCCAAATGTTTTTTTAACTAGTCCGTTTTTTAACTAGTCCGTTTTTTAACTAGTCCGTGGTATCAGCTCTGAATCAATAAAAATTAAATCGAAAACTATAGATGTTTCAAAATAGTTGGACATTTGTTAGGATATAACGCCAAAAAGCCTTAAATAAAAGTATCATTATCGATATTGGTGATTTTAAGTTTTCTTATTTACCTTGCTTGCATAAAAAAGTCTCCATACAGTTGATTAAGTTTAATAAAGCGTTCTCAAACCATCCTGGGCACTTTAACAATCGTTGAATAGTAGTTCGAATTCAGAATGGCAAAATCACAGCATACCCATGTGTGCAAAATCAATAATTGAGTATAGTCAATGTTTGTGCAGTTTGAAGGGAATTTTCTATATTTCGAGCCCGATCAAACAAGCAACTATTTGACAGCTCTTCAAACTCAAACCTTCATAACACCCCAAGCACCTTTGCAAATGCGAAAAACAACGTTGGCCTAGGCAATGGGTCTCCTGGCCATGTAAAAGCACCTTAGACGTTCAAACAACCGCACAGGATACTGCTTCCAACCACTTGAGAATAGTTTCTCCTAGCGGCTCCGTGATGCCTTCTTCTTTGCTTTCTTTCGCGTTTTTCACGATTAAATTGATTAATTACGGGTCTCTGTGTTTGCCTGGGTTGCTGGGAGACTTTTTTTTTCACCATGGAGTATATATTCATCGGTGTACGGCTCCAATGCGATTATAAGCGGTTTTAGGCGGTTTAAGTAGCAGTAGATTTTCCGCAAGGCTTTGGATTATTACGCAGATGTGCGTTCTGGGTTTTGGAGGATCAAGGCTGACTTACAACCGAAAAATTAAAAGTTGTCTTTGAAATTATTGCTTGAACTCGAAGTTTTGGTATTATATTTATTTTTAGTAAAACAAGCTTTAGTCTTTCGTCGTCAAACAACACACTAATTTTTTTTTTCGAAAAACAAAAGCTAATTAATTCTTGTATTTTATTGGCGCCGATATTTTGCCATTTACGGTGATCAAAAATTTAAAGCTGCTTTAATAGGAAATAAATGGTTTGACTAATAAATGTTTTTTTTAAATGGTTTAAAATAGGGAAACCACAGCTAAATAACATTTTAATCCTAACATATTAAAAAAATCAGGGCTCAGATTAAAATGGCTGACTTTTGATACAACTCTTTGTGTACGATTAGAGTATAAAAAATCTAATAACACCTTCCGACATGTATGGAGTTGATTGATATGGTAACTGTAACATTTATACGCACTGTTTAAACTGTGATCAAGTCTTTCAAAAGCCGCACTAAACAACAATAACGGTTCTTAAAATAGCTAAAAGTCTCACATGAAGTACACATGATGTCTTCGGAAAGGCTCACCGGTATTATTCGGCTTATTCGTTATAAGCTTTTGGAGAATCAATATATCTAACATTATAGATACTGCCTCATTACATGGTCCTAGGAGCCGCCGAACAGAACAGAGGCCCCGTAGTCCTATTTGTTTCACTAATTTCGATGAGACAGCGTTTGTAATCTACACCGGATGAAGTACAAACTCTATATTCCTAAAGAAAAATTAACAATATTCGAGCCGTTTAACTTTTTATGCTCAAGCGTTCATGTGACAGAGCAGTTTGTTTAACATTCACATTTCGTTACTTGTTTTTTGTTACGCGCATATGCGTCTCTGATAATTTAGGAATATTATTTGTAGTGCTTATTGTATATAACATTTGTAAGGAATACGTGACACCATTTCGGGATGTTCAGAGGCTACAAAATGTAAACTACACGCATATGCCTTTGTTTTTCTTGCTTCATTGCACTAAACGCATTTCCCAGTGTGTATAGCCGTTATCTTCTTTGGTTTGTTTTAAAATTGAAAGATGTTTGAGTAACGGGTTTTTCTTCAGCAGGGTCGGTTATACATTAGCCAGGGTATACGTGCGATCATTTAGCTGTTATTTAATCTCCACTCCTGGTTGTCAGCAAAGCGCAACAGCAAAACAAACATGGAAGACGCTTCGAAAGCTTTCGGGAAAGCGGCTGATCTCACCAAAACCGGCGCCGACCTCGCAAAACACCTGCCCGGAATGACAGGGGCGAACAAAATAGGTAAAAATATCCAAAAAACTAAAATTAAAAAATACGTAAAAATCTTAAGAATAAGTTAGGTAAAAATCTCAAAATAGGGAACATGGTCCTGTAGCTAACAAAGAGGGATGCGGAGTCGAACTCGGGACTCGGTAGAGTCTGTTAACTTTTCTTGCGTCGAACTCGGGACTCGATTAAGAACACGTATAACTACCCGAGCACCGAGTCCGCCAAAAGTCCGCAGTACCAAATTTAAGTCCGCAGTACCAAATTTAACATCTGATGAGGTCGCAAACTGTAAATGTCGAAAATAGTATACTGATGAATACCTTCTAACCACGCTTTGTGGGAGGTTAAGTTATATGACACGCCTAAGATTGGATTGTCATTATCTATAGTACCCTAATATAGTTTATGGGTCGAACACAGGTTGTAGAGTCGGAGTCGGACTCAAAATTGGGCAGGAATCGGACTCTAGGATTTTTTCGTGTTGTTTTTACCCTACTCAGTATCCCTGGTAAAGACTTCCACGTATAAAATATCGCTGTTACAAAAATACAAGAACGAAAAGAAAAACTAAAAACGGTCGCATGATAGGCTTTTCTCATTTTTTTTTGAAAAAATCCCTAGTATATCACAATCACTTAAAACTACTGGATTTATCAAATCTGTGAAAATCTCAGAAGATTCGATTTAAATTTAAGACGAAAGGTACCGCAATCCAAAACCAAATGCCGTCATTACTATGGCCAAACAAGAAAAATAGATGAAACCTTTGACGATAATTTTTCTTTTGGTTGTAAGACTGAAATTTGTTGTGATACCACCAGTTGTTAACCTTTCATTTTGTTTTTGCTTACTGGGAGCTGTAGATGACACCCCAGAAGCGAAAATATGCGAGGCTTGCAATCAACCGATCGACATTTGTCCAACGTGCCACCAGAAAGTGGTCACCAGTCAACCTGGAGGTAAAACGTGAAGAAAAATACAGTTTATTTGAGATTTATATTGTATTCATATAATATGATGATGCTTTTAGTAGCGAAATATGTTTATCATATAACATCCAAACAAAATGATTTGCGGTTTATTAAGTTCTGTACTTACTTTATTCGTTATTTGGGTGCAACTGTGAAAATGTACTTCTTAGAGCGCACACTGCTTTATTGTTTTGGGAGCAAAACAGGACAACGATCTGAACAAAGGTTAAAGATTTCCAAATGTTGCTCAACCTTTCTTCGCGGAGACCGAAATAGTTAGCACCAAGTGTAACAGCCAACCTGAAGTGGAAAGGGGATAAAGTAGAATTTGTTTTGGGGTTGCAACCGTAGAAAAGTACTTCTTAGAGTGCCAATTGCTTAAACTTGGCAACGATTTGACCACACATTTGGAGCAAATAGATTTCGCTTAAACAAGCAAACACAGAGGTCAGTGTAACAGGGAAGCCTCTAAAAGATTTTGAAGCATAAATCCTTCTCCTGTATCCGTTGCTTTAATGCAGTGATTTTTACCCTTTAATGGTAAATGGAACATCTGCTGCCTTCATGCGGTCAAACCGCAGTTAGTCAGCAGTCTAAATTTCAACCACCTAGTAGCGTTTCACTGGCGTTGTGTACCACCTTTTTTCAAACAACACTCGTTTGGTAAAATTAACTGATGTTTATATAAACTGTTGCTACCAGGCATAGTAATATAAACAAAAAAACGGCTCCTCTGGTAATTTAATTTTTTTCATTGATTTAAATTACTGATGTTTATAACGCGCAAAAAATAAACCTAAAAAACATTTTTTTCAATTAAAGGTTTAATTAGAATGGCAAAGAAAATACGTTGGCCTCAATTATGTTGTTTTTGCGTGAGTTTTATGAACTAGCATGCTAGACAAGTAGGACGGCGTAACACCTAAAAAGCCTTTGCGCATACGGCTGCAGATTTTGTTTTATTTCTGCCACAATATAATTTTTCAGTAAAAAATGAGCCGTATAGCTAAACAAAAGACTTCAAAGTAGAGCGCCCACTGATTTTAACAACATGACTTGATTTGACTTAAGTCTTTTGGGGAAAATGACTTGACTTAAGTGTTTTGGAGAAAAGACTTTGGCTTAAGTTATTATTTTATTCTCAATAAAAGCATTTTAATTACTACAATAATTCGACAACCTAATAAAGATTTGTTTTAGCATTAGTATGAACTAAGTGAAAAAATGTGTTTTGCAATTGCTGCTAGACGTTCTATGGCACTTTAGCTTTCCGTAGAGTGTTTCGTTCTGTGTTTTACTTTCCTTCTGGTTTGTTTTACAGGCATGGATGTTGACCAATTGAACAAAGGCCTTGAAACTGCCGGGAGTATGTTTGACTGCTGCTCTAAAGCCTTCGATTGCTTCAGCAGCATCAGCGAAGAATAAGCAAGGCCTCATGAAATATACCAAGCAAAGTAGATGCGAAAATTAATGTCAAAACCAAAAAAGTCGAGTAAATGGACATCATATTGATAAAGCTGTTTTAAAACGCACTTGTATCATCGTCAATAAAGGCCCGTTTACACTACAGCTGCACTGAGCGGAGCTGAGCTGCACTGGGCGTGAAATTGTTTTCACTTCAGCTGCGGTGAGCTGCGCTGGGCGTAAAAAATCGCTCCAAACGTAACGTGTTTCTATAGCTGCACTGGGCTTGAGTTTAGCAAAGCGTGAAAATCGCTCCTAAGCGTATTTTTTCCAGCTGCACGGGACTTGAGTTTAGCAAAGCTTGAAACGCTCGCCACAATAGAATTTAAATGCAAATTACGCTTTGCTCAGCTCAGTGCAGCTGTAGTGTAAATGGGCCTTTAATGTGACTGATATCTATTCGAGCCTCAATTTTAAATGTGGAACGAAGTTATATTAACGTCGTTTTCAAAAATGTTGTCGATTTGCTCAAGCTACATGACTTTTTTATTTTCAAGGTACATTACAGATTCGTGCAAATTGTACCAAGGTAGATTTTTATTTTGTTAACTGTGATCCGTAGCACCCGTAGTAGAAATTAAATAGTCTCTGGTTGTGGTTTGACGGATAAATGTATTCCGTCTTTTTTCATTAGATACATTTTCACGCGGTCGGTATATTATCGAGATGCAAAGATTTATTTCGCATATAATTTATTTTTATTCTTTTATTCTGTTTTTAAATAAATGAAATTTTACCGGTCAGTTTTTTATTACAGACCAGTGTTTCTCAATCGTTTTTCGCGGCAATTTAAATACTGTACGTTACTTCTGCGATTTTAATTCTCTTACCAAATATTTTTAAGCGGCAAAAAATAAGACTTTTTTTTTTTTTGTAAGTTGTAAGTTCGACTTTAGCAAATTTGGGTCATTTCCTCGTATTGCCTCCGCAATTGTCGTAAATCGTAAAAATTTTCAGGACTAGTTTTAAAATTTTTTTTAACCACATAATATTAGTGCAGTCGGCGTCCCAACCAAATTAAACGTCGGCTCACGGGTTGAGAAACACTGCTTTAAATACCGTGACTTTACACTTTTTAAATGTTCATTCTACACTTTCGTTTTTCGTTAAACACCACACTGTGCAGAAATATATGGAGCTGTTTCGACTTTCTTCAAAAACTGTATAGTGTTTTTATTTTATGGTTAACTTTGTTGTGTGTTTTGGCGTGTTTCAGCAAATTAAAATGCTACGCCAAGTTGCAGGATGCATTTATTTGCTTTTGATTGTTCCAATTTAAGAAAAGAAAAAGGCTGGCGCTGTTAGAACTAGTGATTTTGGAATTTTCGAAATATAAGAGTTTTAAAAGTGTGTACAAGCTTAAAAGTGATAATTACGAAATTATTATTTTTTTTTTTGGGGGGGGGGGGGTGTTTTAATGCGTTGAAACTTCTAAGATAAATGAAAGACACACAAATATATGTGTTTAATAACATCTGTGATCTTGCCCCTCGGAAGCTGCTTTATGACCAACGATTACGACTTCCGTATCTATAGTACACCGAAAAGCCATCGCAGGCTCGCCGAACCTGTCGATCTATGATGCAAGCAGAGCAAGCCAGAAAAACAACTGGCCTGCAGTGAGGTTCGAACTCACGACCTCCGGTCAGGCCAGAACCGTCACTCTACCAACTGAGCTATGCAGGCTCAGAGAGGAGCGAGTCGAGAAACAACCATGCGCCAATACTTGCACATTCTGTTAGTACAATCAACTTCACTCTGGGGGATCATCAGTCCGTATCAATCAATGAAAGACAAACACACACATATGTGTTTAATAACAACTGTGATCTAGCCCCTCGGAAGCTGCTTTATGACCAACGATTACGAAAAGAAAGTCAGCCTTGGCGCAGCACGCCTGCCTTCGTCAACACGGTATCAATTTTGATGGGGGATCGGTTATTGCAAGAGAGAGCGACTACCGAAAACGTCTGTTTCGGGAATTCGGACATATAACCAAAGGCCGGATACCATGAACATCAAAACGGACGTTTTGTTTCCATTGCCGTACCTACAGGTGCTAAAAGATAACCACTAAATTGCGCGTTGTCTTATCGCTTTATATTTTGAACGTTGTTTTACGCTGTGTAGTTTGAACGTGTCTCGCACATTTTTATCTCCTTTTTTCTTTGCGTCATTTTATTTTGCGTTCTGTTGGCTGTGTGTGTCAGTCCCTGACGAAGGCTTGCCGTATAGTAAGCCGAAACATAGGTTAAAGAAATATCTGCCAGACGAACCTATTTTGAATGTACAGTAAACATATCGTGGCAAATCAGTGGAGCGCTTATTTAGCAAATTACAACAAAGCCGGAAGGAAGTTATCTCATTTCTACTGCTGCTGCTGCAATGATGATGTTTGTTTACTATATAGGCGTTTTTCAGTGTTTTCAAGCCCATGAGTTTTATCTGGTTAGATTTGCTGAGTGTGGTTCTGAGCATAAGGCTTCTGTATATATTGAGGAAATTGCAAAGGCAATATAAAAAATGGCTTTCAATTAAATGTAGAAAACGCTGATATTGTATGTTTTGTTGGCCTTAAAAAAGTTAGTGAAGAGAATTGGGTCGTCAACGCTTCACTGCAATATTTTAGTCGCCGCAAAAAGGTTGAGAAACACTTATTGAGTTGAAAAAAGACGCAGGATACAGCTAAATTGAAGGTCAAAATGTATGAAAGCGTTATACGATTTAGGCCTAAGGCTGTTACTTGAAGTAACTAAGTTGTAGCCTACACCTGCAGTAGTGTTTTATAGGCCTCTAGTGGTTTAAATTATTAATGCCCGTTCAGATACACATATTAACAATTGGTGGTGTCAGCACTTAACCAATAAGCAGTAAATACTATAGAAGTATTATTTAGTCGTAAGATTGTATAACCTGCTTGTCGTTAAATAATGGACGTTTTAGTTAGACGTAGTAGGAATATTTAAGCCCATACAGAAGTAGGTAGCATTTTGAGCATTTCTAATATCTCTTTATTCATGTGCAACATCCTTCAAATGAATAAAATGATATTCAAAAAGTTTAAAATGTTACCTACTTTGATAGGGCTTTGATATTCCTTCTACCAGTGTTGTAATGACTTAAGTCAATGACTTGACTTAAGTGCACTTAAGTCACTGTTTTTAAATGACTTGACTTGACTTAAGTCATTTGGGCAAAATAACTTGACTTGACTTAAGTCTTTTGGACAAATGACTTGACTTGACTTAAGTCTTTTGAGCAAATGACTTGGGTTGAAATAAAGCATTTCTTCAAGTATTTTTTTTATAAAATTGCGCTATTTTTCCAAATTTTTGCACAAAAACAAATTGATTGCTATATGTTCTGTTTTCCTTATTTTTTAGTTCATTTATTGTTCATAATCATGCGAGTGTAAAAATTCGAATAGTTTAACGCTTTATTTTTATGACAAGGACATAACTTGAAGTTGACTTGCTCTAATTATGACTTGACTGGGACTTGACTTGCGCAACTGATGACTTGGACTGGGACTTGACTTGTTATTTATTTGAAAAGACTTGACTTGGACTTAAGTTATTTTACAAATAACTTGACTGGGACTTAAGTCTTTTCAAAATGACTTGTTTACAACACTGCCTTCTACGAATAAAACATATTGCATGCTTTTCAGCCCAGTATGGTAGTATATGTCCTCATGTTATCCAAGTGCATATCAAATTGTATAAATATTTTAGCTATGGTGTGGCAAGCAAAGCAGAGATTTTCACATTGAAAGTTAGAAGGCAACTTTGTTTCTTAACATAACTAACCTTAATATGTTTTAAGCTCATCAGCGTTTCTTACTTGGTTACCAAAAAATAGCAAGCAGGCCGCTGTATCTTTCTATACGGTATGCTTATAAAGGCAGGAAATATATGCGCATTCATATATATGCGCATTCATATATATGCGCTTTGCAATCATGTTTAACAACATAAATTAACAGATCATTCAATCGGCTTTAAAGGCCGGTTTACACTTTAGCTGCACTGAGCTTCAAAAATAGAGTTAGCTCCACCAGGCAACATATCAATAGATAGAAATCGCTCTTTCTGGATGCTCAACCGAAATGATTTCGTTAGCCTGGTAAAACAACGGAAACTCAAATTGTACGGTATTAATATATTTTAGGTTTTGAAGGATGTTCAACATGAAAAGAGATATTGAAAACGTTCAAAACGCCATATACTTCT
Organism: Ascidiella aspersa; assembly: GCF_963924565.1. Classification (NCBI taxonomy): domain Eukaryota; kingdom Metazoa; phylum Chordata; class Ascidiacea; order Phlebobranchia; family Ascidiidae; genus Ascidiella; species Ascidiella aspersa. The sequence continues at coordinate 35,754,248 of NC_139449.1, read as the reverse complement.
GTATGTTTTTCCAGGTTGTCAATTTTTATCAAGTACTTGAAAATGTAGTTAGCTTCGATTGCGAATGTACTCTTATCTAAAAACGACTTTTTTAGTGGAAGACGCTTAGTTGGATCCAAATCATGGCTAAAATGTGGAAACTTACTGGGTTACTTCCGATACCATTCAAGTATTGAATGAGTGCCGATACTACCATTTGGCCCCAAGCAGTGGTTCCGATGATATAAGATATTCCCACAGTGTACAAATTTACGTCTTGAGACGGGTATATTATCGTATCATTCAGTTTCGGTAAATTAGACCGATTCAATCGGACGATTAGACAGCTCTGCCAGTCATACTGCATTTAGGATTGTATTTAAGTGAACAACTTTTGTGGCTTTATAATTAAAAGGGGTGGATATATAAATATGGATATATGGCTCTTAATATTACTAATTATGCTATATTTTGTGTTTATCTACAGGAAGTTCAGTTTACAGAAATTGGTTGTTAAGCCTTTCCGGTAATACTTTAGGCATATAACTTGGTTTGCCGCGGAAAATGGTTCAGAAACATTGCTGTAAGTGATGAGAACCAACATTCCAGTCAGCTCAACTATGAGTGATAATCATGAAGGAAAAAGTGAGAAAAAAACTATAAGGTTATCGCCAAAAAGATGGATCCAAGTGAAGTTCGTGGTGTGCGCAATTTCAATCGTTCTTGCAGAAAGCAGCTACGACACCCTGCTTTTTCTCCAATCAAGCATCAACATAAAGAAAGGAGTAGGTGATAGCTTGTAAAATATTTATTTATATTTATTTGTTAAGTAGGAGTTTAATGGGTTTAGGCTGATTTCCATTTAATGGTAGACTATTATAAGCTATTATAACTCCTTAATATCTGATTTCTTTCATTACTTTACTATCATGGTTTTGCAAAACGGTTGAAATTTAAGTGCTTTTCTTTTTTGTAATTATTTTCTAAAAAGATTGATAGTTTAAAGTAAAAAAAAACTTGGTTAAATCACAAAAAAGGCTAAAATACCTACGTGAACTTGGTATTTGGTCGGCACTCGGATCAGCCTATCGGACGATAATATCGTCATGCCTGATTTACAGACCAGAAAATGTAACGGACCATATCTCTATGTTATATAAGTTAACAAGAAAAACAAGCTGTTTAAAAAGAAAGGAACTAATTTAATAACGAATTTCGAAGCCAAAATAATGCGGTCACAATAACTGAAGGTCATACAAGAAACGTCTTAATCAATATGATGTCGATCTATTCGACCTTTTTGGCTTTTAAATTGATTATATTAAGCTACATTACAGATCCGTGCATATGTAATCCAGGACCTAATTTATTTTTGTATACAGGTGTTGCATCGGTGACAACTGTCTACACAACTGCTACTGTATACGGTCTCCTGGTTGCACCAATGTTTCTTCGCAGCTTCGGAGCCAAAACTGCGCTCATTTTTAGCCAGACAGCTTTGTTTCTTTACTTATGCGCCAATTTTTACCCGAGTGAGTTGGAGGTGTGTCTGATAATATCGTGTCGGAGCCGATACCAGATGCCAAGTGTTATATCGGTATTTGTCCGATACTTGGGTCATATCGGTTCCGATCCGGTATCGAATAATCACACCAAATGATACTATAGGTGATTGTACGATTCTAGGGTTGTATCCTTGCTAATCCGATACCAAAGTAATTTTAGACTTCATTTGCGATGCAAACAGTGGTTGTAACTTGAAAGGTAAAATATTAAAATAAAGTTGCTTTAACAACTTTCTGTCTATAAGTACGCAAAGCAGGGCGACTGACAAAAAGAACCAGCGTTGCAATGACTTTGGTCAATGACTTGACTACTTGATATTAATTAAAATTGACTTTTTCAAAAATCACCATGTTTGCGATCTAATGCAGAAACTCTACTTTGAAAGACAAATCTATCAATAAACATAATGTTATAAACTAGAGGTAAAGCTAATTCTCTCAAATATAAATAATACTTTGGCCTAAAGACATTAAAAACACTTTTGAGCGTTTCAAACTTGTGTCTGTTTTGCTTGTGTGAGCTTGTAGTGACGTCATTTGGTATCTGATCGCGATAATTTGGTTCAAAATATCGGGTATGGGAATCGGAACAAAATATTACGGAACATCCATTATCATAAATCTTCAAAATTTTAAGTTTGTTATCTGGAATAGATATATAGGAAGCAGTCCGAAACATAGAAGCTGACGTCCAATAATATCGGATTAAAAGCGATACCAAATGCTAATATGAAATTAAAGGAGTATTGTTGCACATTCGAAAACCTACCAATTGGTAGATTTTTAAGGTTTGCGTTTCGACGCAATTTCTTTGTGTGAAAAAGTAGATTTATTTGTAAATTATAAAACAGGAAATAAATTAATAAAACAGCGAAGATAAAATCAAGACGCTAAATCAAGTTTTGATCCAATTACCTGATAACATTTTTTTGGGCCATTATACTGATGTTATTTATGGAACGGCTATACTTTTTGCCAAACATATGAGTAGCGATATTTTGCTAATAGGATGCAGCAAGCAAATGGCGTCATGCAAAATGCCCCTTCTGAAGCTGCTTTTTGACCTTCGACAACGGCTTACCTATCATTAGTACACTGGAAGCCTTTTAGACTGAAGTTGCTACTAACAGAATGTACAAGCATTGGCATCATTGATGTTCTTGACTTGCTCCTCTCTGAACTTATGTATAGCTATAAGTTTGTAGTTCAATGGTTTCCGTATAACCGAGGTCGTGAGTTCGAACCTCACCCCTTCCTTTGTATTATATGTAATATTTATTTGATATCAGTCATTTTCTTACCCAAAATGTTTTACTTTACCAGGTTTTTACACAATGATTCCTGCGGGCCTTATTGCGGGAATAGGACAAGCAACCATTTGGCCAGCGACGCTTGTGTACTCGCTGTACTTCGCCAGGCAATACTCCAAGTATTCTGGAAAGGGAAAGAACGCACACAACGCGCAGTTTATCGGCTGCCAAATGTGCTTCCATAAACTGCTAATGGTAATTTTAAGTCAAAAATAGTCATTATTGTAACAAAACAAAAAAGCTGTAAACACCTTTGTTTAACAAGATAGTAAAAGTAGGAACACGCGGAGCGGCCTTTTTAAATGTAGTTCCATAACTTAATCTAAAAATCAAGGTATCGGTATACAAACATAACGGGTATACTTATTTTCCAAAAAGAAGTTTTGGCTCTGGTCTAAAATCCTATTACATTTGCTTTAACAGTAACGAAACGAGTTTTCAAAGTTGAAATTACATACGTAAGAATAAATATAATAACGATACTTGACCAAAACCAAATGCTAACTGGCACTCTAACCTAAATATTGTTAGCAGTATAACCCCCTGGAAAAAAATAAGTTTAACGCTGGTCTACAATCCTACCACATTTGTTTTAACAGTAACAAAAAATGTGGCAAAGTTGAAATTGCAAGAAAAAAATTAATATGTAAGAATAAATAAAATAATAACAATACTTGTCCCACTCAAACCCAAACGTTAACTCTCACCCTAACCTAAATATTGTTAGCAATATAACTCCCGGACGAAATTGTGGTAGGATTCTAGAACAGCGCCGGCGTTTTTCATAAAAATGATCTTAATAAGTGTGGCTGCCTTTCAAATGTAGTTCCATAAAGTATTCTAAAATCAAGGTATAAAAACATAAAGGGTCTATATATATTAAATTTTTATAGAAATGAGCTTACGAAATTTTTATAGAAATGAGCTTACGTCTTTTTTTTTTTTTTTTCTTTTGGCAGACGCTTGGAAATCTGTTTAGCTTCAGGATGCTTACGGGTCATTCTGTGACCTTCCCAGAAGTTAACGCAACAATTGACGAGGAGATGGAGTTATCCCATTGCGGATCAAACGACTGCCAGGATCCTAACATAACCGATAGCAACCTGGATCAATACGTCCCTGCATCAAAGTCCTCCACCTACATTGTTCTTGGAGTCCTTGCGAGTTTAATTCTTATTGGGACTCTTGGTCATGTGCTCTTCCTGGAAAAGATCGATCCGGACTCAGAGGAGCAGGATAAGAGAATCAGGAGGAGTAATAAAGAAGAAGATAAATTCTTGGAAGATGATTTAAAAGAGGGATTAGATATAGAATTAAAGAGTCGATCTGACATGGACGCGGATAGACAAATTCAAGTATGTGACTTCTGTTATCAATAAAACCTAAAAATAGTTGACTCCGCCAGGCAACAAACCAATAAATAGAAATCGATCTTCTGGTGTAAACGAAGTGTAATAAAACTTAAAGTTAAAAAAAACAAGTGAAACGTTTTAAAAATGCGAGTTTTTCATTTACAAAAGTCTCATAGCACTATCATTTGAAAACGGTCTCATATAGAAATAATCATGTTTTTTTTTTAAATTAGGCGCTAACAATAAAATAGGCCCCTAAAGAAAAGATTCAAAACACTACCATAACGTAAAAACTAACCTTAACCATTGGTTCAGGTAAATATTTAAACAAATGGTTTGTGGCTATTGAAACATTATTTTCTACCGCCGATCCGAACACCTGGTTGGGGACTTACCCTATTTTCAATTTATTTTTCCTGTTAGCACACATACACCGAAATAAGATGCGCCATTCATTAGACGAAGCTCTTAAATGTCTAGTAAATGTATTGCGGGTTGCAGTTGCAGCAATTATTTTTAACATTGTGATTTTTTCTTTAGGCAGCGACTCCGACTAGAAGCGGCCACTTCAAACTTATGGCAGACACCTTACAAGCGACTGGTCGTTACTTGATCCAGCCCAAACAACTGCTCGTTATGCCATTCGCGGTTCTTAGCGGCCTTTTCCCTGCCTTTGTGTTCTCAGAACTGACCAGGGCTTATGCTTCTTGTGTTCTCGGCGTGGCAAAGGTAGGGTTTGAAGGTGAAATTTAAACTTAATGGAAAGATGTCGGTAACGCGATTTTACTGTTTTTTATGGATTTCGCCATCTCAAAAGGTTTGAAAGAGTGAAGAAAAGAAAACTTGTTGTCTTCCATGCTTGTATTTAATTCCGATACCAATATCCGATATTTTGGAAAAAAACATTTCGCCTTTCGATTTAATACCATATGACGTAATAAGCGTCACAAAAAAAAAAAGTGCAAAAAGATAAACAACTCGTTTAGATATAAATTTGTGACGTCATCTCTGAAAAATCTTTCATGCCCCTCAGCCAAACAAAAATCCTAGAGCCGCGCCTGTTCAGACTAATTTACTGCTAAAAGAACGGGAAATTTGGTAAAGCTTAACAAAATCAGTTGGCCTATAAGGGATTTGCAATAACAGGATCGTCGTTTAACCGAGGTAGTGAGTTCGAACCTCACAACAGACTGTGTTTCACTGTAGCCTAATCATGGTTGAATTGAAATTCGTTTAAAAAAGTTAGGATTTTTCAAACAAAATAATGATCGGGCATAACTAGGATTTTTTCACCAGGTCGGTCTGTGCGCCGCCATTTTCAATTTCGTCTGCGCGTTTGCCAATCTGCTCACTGGAATGATCGTCTCAAAACACGGGAGAAACCTGCCCCTGTTAATAGCGGTGGTTATCACGTTGGCAAATTTCGTAGTTGCCTTGCTGTGGGTTCCACAGCTTTCTTCGAGCTGGATCGTCTACTGTCTTTTTGTGAGCTCCGCTCTTTCAGATGCAATTTTCAGGATTACTATCACAGGTAATGACTGGTCACAAACTTGCATCGCAAGCTCACCGAACCTGTTGATCTATGATGCAAGCAGAGCAGACTAGATTGAAAAATGATATGGTACTGTGAATCCCTTTCAATATGAAGTTGCTTGTACTAACAGATTGAGCAAGCATTGGCGCATGGTTGTTTCTCGACTCGTTCCCTTCTGAGCGTGCATAGCTCAGTTGGTAGAGCGACGGTCCCGGCTTGACCGGAGGTCGTGAGTTCGAACCTCACTGCAGGCTAGTTTGTTAAACATGATGCAACCGTCGACGGTGCAATGGTTGTTTCTCGACTCGTTCCCTTCTGAGCCTGCATAGCTCAGTTGGTAGAGCGACGGTCCCGGCTTGACCAGAGGTCGTGAGTTCGAACCTCACTGCAGGCTAGTTTGTTAAACACGATGCAACCGTCGACGGTGCAATGGTTGTTTCTCGACTCGTTCCCTTCTGAGCCTGCATAGCTCAGTTGGTAGAGCGACGGTCCCGGCTTGACCGGAGGTCGTGAGTTCGAACCTCACTGCAGGCTAGTTGCTTTTCCTGTCTGCCCTGCTTGCATCATTGATCGACAGATTCGGTGAGTCTGCGATGGCTTTCGATGTACTAATTATACGTAAGCCGTAATCGTAGGTCAAAAAGCAGCTTCAAAGGGCCAGATCTCAGCTATTAACACACATATGTGTGAATGTTTCATTGAATACAAGGATATTGTTTTTAATATGACAAACAAAAATGGAATCTCAGCTTATCTTTGTTACCGTACCATTTAAAAAAAAAAAAACTTTTACTAAGATAGCAAACTATGGCTACTATGCAACTATCGGTTTGGTATTGGATCGGCGACGATACCGCCTAACAGATGTCTGATATTTTACTTTATTCCGATACCCGATATGACGTCACTAGCCTACTATCTTAAAAAGATATTAAATAGTAACTTGCAAACGTAATGTTAGCCAGGTTTAAATACAAAACTTCGGTGCTAGGAAAATTTTATTACGTTTTATGATTAAAATGTAATTGAAAAAGGAATCGGGTATCCCCCCCAATCGATATTATCGGACCGTTTATTTCAATTTTTCTTTTTTCAGAGCTGTACGCGTCTTATTTTCCCGGCCAGCAAGACATCGCCTACACTGTGTGGGTTGTTTGCTTTACATCTGGGTTCGCCATCCAGTTTGGCTGGAGCACTTCACTCTGTGTCAGCGAAAAGATTTATGCGCAAATCGCTATCGTGTGCCTCGGATCGGTGTGTTATAGTAAGTGCTATATTGTTGTACCCTGATGGTGGGGATTTAAAATTTATCGCTTCAGAACGTAGAAAAACCACAAAAATATTTTTGAAAGGCCCTAAGTACCAAGCATTTGCAGAAAAGCGTCCTAGACAAATATTTTAACCAATTTCATGTCATAGTGATAATTTAAGTGTTTACCAACGCAAGTCAAATACGTTGTTTTTAAAAATAAATGTAGGCCTGAAATTGTAAAAAAATTAAAAGTAACGCGTATTGCCTATTTTAACAACGTAATGTAAAAATACCGTCACGTGCGAATCTTGCTTGTATTTTTGGATTCCTTGACCTGTTTTCATAAATTTGTTTTGGCCCAAAATCACCGTGCGTCTCATCGCACCAACGGAAATAAAAATGTTGGTTTAATGAAAAACGTAAACAATATAAAGGCGTTGTTTAGCATTACACGAATCGTGAACGTCTTTGTAATACAGCTTTTGTATAAAAAGTAACATCTATTCAACATAAAACTTTACTATGAACTAACTGTGTATTGTGTTCTAAAGTTTACTTCTATATAACGTCACGTTTAGATTAACTTTGTGACGTCACGTTTTGACGTAAGTTTGTGACGTCATGTTTTGACGTAAGTTTGTGACGTCATTTAAAAAAAGTGTCCATGGCTCCCTTCAAAAAAAAATCCTAGATCTGCGACTGTTTATTATTCCTGATTTTTTACAGGCATTGCTGAGATTGGGGAAAGGCGGCGACTGAAAACCGTAGAAAAAAACACCGCGTACAAAAGCAACAACACATTAAAGAAATCACGAGTGTAGAATGTGAACACTTGCTCATTGCTTATACATGAATAATATTGTATATGCAATCTCTGTTATCGTATTTGTTCAATTCTAACTGTGAAACAGGCTCATCAAGATTTAAAACATTTGTCGTTATACAGTGCCACCTGATTTAAAATATTTCAACTCTATATGAACGTTAAATGAATTATTTGCTATTCAATTGATCTCTTCTTTTTATGCCTTAAAATATATGGAAAGTTTTGTAATGCTGCTATCGTAAAACATTTGCCTGAAAATGTACTAATTACAATATGTTTTATGCTGGTTTAGCGACTCTTTACCTCTTTCTTTCGGTTACAAACCACAATCCTGTTATATTCTATATATTGCCTTCTAGATTCTGCTTACATGCTTCTTTATCTACTGTCTTGGCCAGAGACTGACCTGTCTCTCGTCCAAACCGAACTATCTTATTTGGTCGCTGACCTTGTGTTCTACGTACTTTGTATGCAATGAACTAAACAAGCTAATAGTATAATTAGTAGTCGACATTATACCTTGTATTATGAAGCCCTACACAGGTATTAGGATATGGCTGATTTTTGTTTAGTATAGTGCTAAAAACAGTGATTGGTTCTCGTAACTCAGCACCACAACACACAAATCTCAATTTAAAATAGGAAAAAATCAGGTTTTGCAAAAGTTACTGCCAATAATGCCTTGCAAACACTTGAACGTTAAAATAATGATTTAGTGTTAATTTAGTATGTGTGTCGTGTGATAATATCAGATCAAAACAAAAATCCGTTGTAGGGCATTAGGTTTAGAACAGGGGTTCTTAAACTGGGGTCCATGAACCCCTTGGGGGTCCTTGAACTAGTTTTAAGGGGGCCATGAAGGCCTAATTAAATAACTAGTGTATAGGCTACCGGTACTTGAGAAGTAATTAATTTTTTAAAGAAAACACTTTAATTAAAAATTAAACGGTTTTGCACTGGATGTATAGTTAGACTTCATTTAACTTTCACATTTTTCGGACCGAAATAACAGAGTCAAGAAGTCTATCTGTTTTGTGACGTCAATTTATGACGTCATTTTGGAGCATTTCTTGTCTACCGGGGTCCATGCAAAGCAAAAATAAAATAAGGGGTCCGCGGTAAAAAAGTTGAAGAACCCCTGGGTTAGAAGCAATTAGGTTAAAGTTTAATCCAGTATAATAAACTTAATTTACCTCCAGTTGTTAAGCTCCTATTTTTTGAAAAAATTACTCATTTATTCAATCTGGTATCAGATTTGCACGGATGGCGCCATAATTTTGGATGAGTACCGATACCACCCTAGTATCGGACGAGTAGCGATACTATCGCTTGACATCTGATATCGGCTACGATCCGATATTATCGGACACCCGTAGTCCCAATAATGATTCCCGACTCAATTTTTACAAAATATTTAGTTCATTATTTTTTTAACGCAAAAATGAGTTGTTCCCAAGTTGAACCGATGATACGCGCACACCATGCAGTTATAGTTTTTTCAGGTCATTTGCGAGCAGATTTTCAGATCTTTCCGCCTGTTCTTTGGTTTGCGACAAAATATAGTTCCTATTTCGAGATTATGTTAAGTGTGTGCTGTTTGGTATATGGTAGCATTTTAGATCAAATTGAAACCATTTCACATTAAAATAAACACTTAATTTACCAGATCAACCTTATGACATCAAAATAAAGCCTTTAAATGCGGAAGCGACTATTCGAAATGGTTTTACGAACTGAGAACCAAGTTGAACCGATGATACGCATACACCACTATATCCAGTTATAGTTTTTTCAGGTCATTCGCGAGCAGATTTCAGGTCTCATGAGTTAGTTTAAAATTAACACTTAATGTATGATTGAGGATTAAAATTAACACAATTGTATAATTGGTACAATATACGTTCGATCTATAGTGTATAATTCTCTAATCAGCAACTAGCGCTGGGGACAAGATTTTCAACCTTAATTTGTGGCTGTAGTTTACATGAGTGAACTTGAGCAAAATGGTTTAAACAGGGGTACTGAGAATAAATTTACGAAAACAAAAAAAAAACGAAACAGTTAAACAATTTCTTACCGGGATGCAAGAGAAATTTCAGAGATGACGTTTTAACAGGAAGTCTATAAAAAGTAACCTTTGGAAACCTGAGTTTATTATTCAAAGTACCGGTAGTTCACAAATAATAATATGCAACAGAAATCTTAGTTTAAATACATTGAAGATAAGATAAGAAAACTGTTTATTTGTTGCTGCAATGCGAATACAGTAGCAAAGGAACAACGAAGAACCACAAAGTGGTTATCGAGTCAGTTGACCCTGAAGGTATAAAATATCAACGATAAAGAGAAGATTAAATGGTATTGTAAAGAAAAAACCGCGTATACCTGCAAAAGTTTTTCTACCGAAATGCCACCTAACTTTCCCAACTGCTTTGAAACCAGTTGTAGGCCAAGCAACAACAATAAGTCACTAAGGTGGTATGCGGCAATAAAATATTTTAAACGACTAACACGAAGTAAAAATTAATCGTTAACCACTAGTTTGGTGTATAATGAAATAAAAAAATATTTAGACGCGATTGACAAATTTATTTTCTACCGGCGAATTAGTCATCTGGTTGGGGACTTACCCTATTTTCGACTTCCTTTTTGTATTATTACACGTACATTGATATGTGAAAAGACACTCATCAGACGAAGTTTTCAAAAATCCAGTAAATGTATTTAGGATTGCTGCAATTGTATTTGCAGGGTTTTCGTGGAGTTTATTTACGGATTTCCAGTAATTCGTGAGCAATGAGTAGCACTTCGAATTCGAGCCTGTCCATAGGCATTGTGAGAATGCTTAACGACAAACTATACGAAAGAAGAAAAGTTGCAGCCTTAGAGATTGAAAAGTAAGTAACATTTAAACGTTATAACTGGAACTTTAAAGTTATTAAAACTCCTGATAAACTACCTAACGAAAATACGTAAAGTTTTTTAACATTGCTTCAATAATGGTTTTGGACTTTTGTGAAGTACTGTTAAATATGAGTGATTTCATTGCAAATCAACCACTTGTACAGTATAACATTAGGAAGACCCAGTCTGTAAGTCTTAGAAATTCTTTGTTTGATTCACATATTGAAATGTCTTTGAAAAACCCTATGTTTTTCCAAGTCTTCGTTGATCTTATGTTCAGTTTAAATTACATGTTCAGAAAGTGACATTAAAAACAATTATTAAAATATTTTTTGTTGACCATGACATTTATTCTTCTTTCTTTTTAAATTATATTAAAAAAAAAAAAATATTCATTGATAGTTTTTAAGTATTCTCACAAAATTGTGTGGCAACCATGCCATTGTACTTTACAGCCACCAAGGTATGCCCCCAAAAAACTATGCTAAAGAGTTTAACTGTAAATAATTCTATTTTACCTTCAAATTTGATTTAAATCCATTCATTCGTAAGACACCATGCAGACCAGGGGTTTTCAACCAGGGTTCCGCAATTTCTAAATTGTGTAGCTAACTGAGGTGTTTTTATTACACTGGGGTTCCTCGAGCCAGTGGAATTATTACACTGGGGTTCCTCGAGCCAGTGAAATTATTGCACTGGAGTTCCTCAAGCCAGTGAAATGTTTCCATAGGGTTCCACTCCAGCAAAAAGGTTTAAAAGCACTGATGCAGACTATGCCCTGCCGCGTTGTGTGACAAACACAAACTCTGCAAAGTGCAATTTCTGGGTAAATTAAACTATAAAGGTTGTTGTCTTGAGGCAATACTAGAATCCAGTGTTGTAATGACTTAAGTCACTGTTTTTAATGGACTTGACTTGACTTAAGTCTTTTGGGCAAAATGACTTGACTTGACTTAAGCAATGACTTGGGTTAAAATAAATTGTTTTAATTAGGCAATTATTTATAAAATTGCGTTATTTGTCCCGATCGTTGCACATAAAAGAATTTGCTTGTAATATGCTGCTTTTATGTTGGTTTTTACTTAAGTTGCTCATAATAATCGGAGCAGTTTGCCGATTCGCATAATTTAAAGTTTTATTTTTTTGACAATGGTTGGACTTAAAGTTGACTTGCTCTCATAATGACTTGACTGGGACTTGACTTGGGCAACCGATGACTTGGACTGGTACTTGACTTGTTATTTATTCAAAAAGACTTGACTTGGACTTAAGTCATTTCAAAATGACTTGTTTACAACACTGTTAGAATCTCTGTAATGTAAGTTAAACATTGAATTAAAAGGTCTTAAACATTTCATTGTCTTGCAAAACAAAAGTCATAAACACAAAATGTATTCACGGAGTCAGTTTTGTTTGATTGCTTTTACAGATTGGTGAGGAGCTTGGCAAATGACGGATTAACGTCTGAGATTCAAAACACAGTTTCACATTTGGCTCGGGACTTTACCTTGTCTCAAAATCCCAACAGCAGAAAGGGTGGACTTATTGGGTTGGCTGCTTGTGCTATTGGCCTTGGAAGTCAGGTATTTGCAAAGTTTTGGTCTTGATAATAGTTATATATTAACTAGGGATTAGAGATCGACCAATATCCATTTTTTAGACCGATACCCGATTTTTTACAACTTTTCAACCGATACCGATTTTTTTATATACCTGGGAAATGTTCAAAACTTGAATTATATGAAAATAAAATCCCAATAATGTTTTAGTTTAAATGCCTTTATTAATTATTAAACTAATATTTTGCATATTAACTTGGCGGGATGCTAAAGCCAAAATTCTTTTTTTTGATAAAAAAAAAAGTTATTTGTTGTATAGGAACAATTATACCATATTTTGGAACTATAATATATCGGTAAAAGTATCGGCCTACATTTAATGAAACCGATATATCGGTCAAAGCCAAATATCGGCCGATATATCGGTCTATCTCTACTAGGGATGTCTAATAATATCGGATTTACCTGATGCCAAGTTTTAGTATCAGTACTTGGCCGCCACTAGACTTTAATACTTGCCAATCTGGTACCAAATAAATATATTGATTTAGCTATTTGCGATCTAACTCAGCGATTCTACCTTGAAATTAGGGATGTTCAAAGTAGAATCCTAAGGTATTCGTGAATAATAGGTAGAATAATATTTTTATTAAATTATTTAACCTCGATTTTCTTTGGGGGAGGGATTAATCTTAATATACCCTACTTAAAGCAGTTGTGTAAACTTTTATACATGTCCAGGTTGTTGAAAACTTTATATTATGCCAAATGCCAATGTTATAGTAAGTACATGCAACATTGTCACTGCACAATGAACTCTTTAGCAATTCGGTCTTGTTTTTTTGAAACATTGTTGGGTCTTAGTGCTTCCTTTTTAACTAACATCATCTGTTATGCAGTCAAATAATGTCGTGCAAAGAATACAAAGTTACTATTGACATAACAAATAATTGACAATTACCATCTGGATTTCGAATCCAAGGATTCAATATTCTACTTTGGACATCCCTACTTGAAATGTAAATTTTACAAAATAATTTTAAAAACTTAATGTAACTTATCACCACCAAAGCAAATTTGGGTTTAATAACCTGGTAAAAAGATTCCTTTAAACATTTTCATTTCATTTGTATTGCTTGTTGAGCAAAGTAATGACGGCATTGAGTATCAGTTAAGGTAGCAATACTTTTAGAACAAAATATTTGGGTATTGGTATTGAAATGAAAGTTCAATTATCCGACATTTAACAATTCGGTAAACACATTTATTTAACATGTAACTTTTTTGAGCTATTGGATATAGAGTGTATATATGTCTACTTTGTATCGTCAACAAGTTTTTTGCTTGTATCGAAAGATTAAATTTGACTTTTAAATAATGTTTAAGGATAATTTGTCTTGGAGTGTAATCGTATGTTAATAGGATTACACTTATTAACTCCTGTTTCATGCTAGTCTTGTGATAAATACTAGACTGGTTGCCATGCCACAAAATATTTAAATTAATTTGAGCAATGAAAAGTCAAAAGTCTTTAAATAATCTTTGAAATTATTTTAAGTCCAGCTTAAGTTATTATCTAAAGAAAGAGTGCAGTAAAAAAACAAATTTTCAAATATTTAAAAATGAACTGTGTTGCCGTCGTATTTGTACTGCGTCGTTTTCTAATTATATTAAAAAAATGGCGCTATAATTTTCTGAAAAATCTTTAAATGCCTTTGTTTTTTCAATAAAGAAATTGTGTTTTTTCATTATGCAGACTTCCTCATAATTAAATATAACAATATAGGAAGGTATCAATAAAAACAATACTATAAAATCATAAAAAAATTATAAAATAATTTGAAAATGTAAGTCATTAAGAATACTTTAATTATTGTTGCAGCATATTCCAAATTTTCTGGAGAGTTTATTGAAACCAGTTCTTATCTGCTCGGCTGACCAGGACAACCGGATAAGATATTTTGCCTGCGAGTCGCTCTACAACATTGTCAAAATTTCACGCTCTGCTACCCTTCCATACTTCAACGAACTTTTTGATGTTTTAAGCAAAGTAACAAAAAGAATAATACAGCTTTAAACTTTAAACTAATAATTATAAAAAAATGTTTAGCGGATGTTTATTTTTTGTAAGTAAGCTTATTATTGGTTGAAAAATGGGTAGATTAAGAAGAAACCAAGAAAGAATTTTTACAAAAACAAAATCTGTCCAAAAATAAATTTCAGCATATATCATTTTTGGTTCAACAAACTTTTTGATGTAAAAAACTAGATCAATGTTTCCAACCTTATTTATTGCGTTACCCTATAGAAATTATAAATATTTTGCGACACACTAGCATTTTTGCTAAGTGGTTTACTGTGATGTCACAATAAACAAGATTAAAGCAGCACACTTCGACTGTGCACAAGTTTGATAAAAACATTCTGAATTTATTGCACATGAATCACATGAATCATGCACAAAAATGTTTTAAGCAGCCTGCCAATAGAGAAATTGAACATTAGCAATGGCACCCCGATTGGGAATCACTTAACCAGAATAATACAGCTTTAAGCCAAAATTAGAAATTCCAATGTTATCCAAAGATTTTTATTTTATGTCATGTACTTTTTGTCTAACTTGATACAACATTTTTATTCAATAGCTTTCTTCAGATCCTGATTCCAATGTAAGAAATGGATCAGAATTACTGGACAGATTGTTAAAAGTAAGTAACATGTTCAAAGGACAGTAAGTAATACGTCATTTATCTCTAAAAATAGTCACTTGGTACTATTATATGAAGGTTATACAATATACACTATTCAGCAATAAAATTAGGTGTTTGCACACTTGCCCGCAAAGCCTAGGTTACTGCCTCCTAAATAAGGATAATTGTCAAACAGAACTGGCATTCTGTGTGCTGATAAGTATCATGATTTAATTATTTTAAAGCATTTCCTTATATATCAGTTAGTTCAACTTCTGTATTATTAATCAATGAAATAGAGATTGGAGTCATAACAATTAGTAATTCAGTTGGTTACTCCATGCAATGCTTTACAAATTAATATTAAACAACTGTTCATGCTTAAGCATAGTGGCTGGATGTTGTAGTTAGACCTATAGTAAGAATATCAAAGCCCATACAGAAGTAGATAGCATTTTTGAAAGTTTCAAATAAATCTTAAGATAATGGTTGGAGGTTGTAGTAAGACATAGTAAGAATACCAAAGGCCATATAGAAGTTGGTAGCATTTTGAACGTTTAGGCTAAATCTTTATGTTGAAAATGAATAAAGAGTTATTCGAACGTTGAGAATGATACCTACTTGTATATGAGCTGTGATATTCTTACCAAGCTTATTCCTGGATTATGATTTTAATTATCGTAAAGAAAGATACATCTCTAATGAATTACATGGAATAGACATTTTATATTGATAGTTAACCATTAACCAGTTAAAATCAGGGCAAATTTGTTATTATTTCTTTACATTTCAATATAAAACAGTTTGGAGCATAATGGTTGGAGGTTGTAGTAAAACGTAGTAGGAATGTTACATCTCATACAGAAGTAGGTGGCATATTGTAAACGTTTCGAGTATCTCTTATTCATTTTCAACATAGATTATAAAAAAGAATTATTAATTAATCAGATATGAATTCAGGGTCATTTTTTTAATTTTCTCATTATTTCACAACAACTATATGGGATCCCTGACAATGATTTATTTATATATTAAACTACTTTATTTTCAGGACATTGTTACCGAGACCCCTGCGTTTGACATCGCTGCATTTGTGGCTCTTATGCGCGAGCGATTTTACACCAAGAAACCTCACACAAGACGTTTCCTTGTTCAATGGCTGATCTGCATAATGTCAATCCCCGAAATCGACACCCTGGCTTTCCTGCCGGAACTTTTGGATGCGCTCTTTCTGATTCTTGACGACCGCAGCAAAGAAATAAAGATAATGTACGTCGAATATGTAATTTTGTTAGGCACACAAAAATCAATTTGGGAACTTTAGAGACGATCATGCATTTAAGATGGCACTTTGCGACAAGCTTTCGCACAACCGTGCTTTATCAGGTCAAAGTAGGATATTGACAAGAATCTACTTTGTACCAGATGAGGTACAAACGTTGTGCAAAAGCTTGTATGGACGGTTGTGCAAAAGTTTGTAGAGATTTCAATGCAACTTGTCTTTGTATACCTGATTACCCTATTTTAGAATCAAATAAGTCCATTTACAAAGATTAATACATTCAAGAAGCACAGCAAGCTAGGTTTTTTAACTATTCCGAAAGCCTTTGACAGATTAAACGAATCATTCCATAAAGATGCAAGCAAAAACAACAAGCCCGCGGTGAGATTTGAACTCACGACCTCCGGTTTCAGATGCTATCAGTCATACTAAATGTTTCGCCTTTTTGAAAATTTTATTAGTTTAAATGTTGCCCATTTTGCACTAGCAGTTGATATTTTAATGCAGAAGCAGGGCTTTTTAGCATTATGTATATATTTTTTTCCCCCAAAAATGGCCTAAGCACTTTTTCCATGGATGGGGATGGTAACAAGGAGTGACTGAAGCAAAAACTTTAAAAATCTGGAAAAAATGATTAGGCAATTCGGTTATGAGCGTGACGATATGTATTTTACAGGTGTCAATCAACACTGGATGAATTCCTGGCTAAGATTGGAAAGGATTCCGAAAGAGTTGACTTCAATGGAATGATAAACATTGTCGTCGCACATTGCCAATCAACAGGTTTGTTTGTATATTATAAATATACAGGGTTACTGCTCTGCCGACCGAACATAAGAACCACTCTGGAAATAATAGATTACCGTTGTTGAACGTGTTTGTCTGTGGCTTTTTCATTGAACTGCACAGTACTGTAGATCCTCTTCACTGTGAAATTTCTTGTACTAACATAATGTAGCAAGCTTTGGCGTATGGTTGATTCTCGACTCGCTCCTCTCTGAGCCTGTAGCTCAGTTGGTAGAGCGACGCTCCCGGTATGACCGGAGGTCGTGAGCTCGAACCTAACCATAGGCTATAGTTTAAAATTGGGACAAATCTTATATATATGGACTGTATAGCAGCATTGGTTATAAATGCTGTTAAGAAGAGCATTGATAATTTGAAAGAATGAGCTTCCTGAAAAGTAAATAATTTAAAAATGTATTTTCTGACCCACAAACAGTTTTTAATGATTAAAAGTTGTTGATTATTGGGGTTGGGGTTTTCAATTTGAAGTTAAAAGCAACGATATAACAATTTGTTTCAAATAACTTAACAAAAATCACGTTTTTTTTTGTTTTAAGATGGCCTGATCAAGGGAACTGCACTTGGCTGGTTGAACGAGTTCATTAACTTCGCAGGACCCCAAATCCTCAAGTTTTCCTCCGGAATTATCGGGGCTGTTCTGTCAACACTGGCCTGTGAGGACAAAGAACTGAAAAATATCCTTTTATCATGTAGTTAAAGTTTAAACCTTGTATAACTGATAGAGTTAAGTGTAATTGCATACTTGGCCAAAATGCGTGTAAAGTTCCTTTTTTATTTTACTTATGGACATTTTCTTAAAATCTGTGAATGCAGTTAGTACTTAAATGGAAGGCTTGTACTAACAAATTGAGCAAGCATTGGCGTATGGTTGTTTCTCGACTCGTTCCCTTCTGAGCCTGCATAGCTCAGTTGGTAGAGCGACGGTCCCGGTATGACCGGAGGTCGTGAGTTCGAACCTCACTGCAGGCTAGTTGTTTTTCTAGTCTGCCCTGCTTGCATCATAGATCAACAGATTCGGTGAGTCTGCGATGGCTTTCGGTGTATTAAATGGAATAGTTTAGATTCCTCCGCAGTCACTATAGCCAAACCTCAAAAACCTTGCTTGCCTGCATGCGAGCTAACCATGAATTTTCATGTCAGGTAGATGGCATCAAGCCGGGCTGCTTTCAAGATTGACTTTCTGTAAAATATGTAAACTCGGCGGAGTCTTACTGGCGACCCTTAAAGCAGTATACGCGCCTCTAAGTTTTGCAAGCTCAGCCTTATTCGAAGTATTATGTAAACATTACACCGGTTATTATTTTATCGTTACGCGAACGGCCTGAACGTTTTAGTTTTAATCCTTAACAAGTGTGTCGTTCGATGCTCACGCGTCAAAGAAACAGCAAAACGGGCAAACCAGAGCCTCATGAAACTCATCGACAACGAATACGACCATAAAGATGCAAACGATAAGTATGCTGCTTATATTTTAATTGACAACCTTTAAGATACACTTCGCACGGATATGTAGTGTATTTTGATAATGAATCTCAAAGCGAAAAATATCGAAGTTTTATCATCTTCAGTTAATGTGAGTGAAATATATCTAAACCTCACTTATAAAAAGTGGAAGGCATTTCTTATCATTCTTAATTTCTCATATCATTCGATTAAGAATTGTATTCCGCCTTTTACAAATAAGGTTAAATGAATTTTAGTGACATTATAACTCATGATGGTTAAAGATCGTAAAGAAAGGTCTTTATCAAGATGATGTCGATTTACCGCGACCTATCTGGCTTAAGATTTATTACCAAGCTAAATAATTGTTTTGAGGTGCGTTAAAATTACGCGTACTAATTTTTTGAAACCATGTATTTTTTTTTAATTTTCGTATATGTACTGTCGCAAGGACAACACGCAAAACCGTGAAGGTTCCTTATAAAAAGAAACGTATGTACTTTCCCACAGTTCCCCTTCTTCCCTTCCCCTCGAAGAGATGGTTGACGTTTTCACGACCTACCTTGCATCAACCTCTACCCACACCAAGTGTGCGGTTATAAGGTGGATCACCCATCTGCTTGTGCAAATCCCTTACAGTGTAAGTCGCCTGTATCCAACACAGCGTAATATTAGAATTATCCCAATTCCTAAGCGTAGATCCATATCAAATTAATGCTGTTAAGTCGATTAAGATCTCGTCGAGTGCCGAGTCTGGCTTCGAGTGTACAAATTAACCTAAAATAGGGTGGAATACGGAACTAAAAAAGGATGGGTACACTGTGCACAGATCTGTAATGAAGCTAGATAATAAATTGCAAAGCCAAAAAGGTCGAGTAGATCGACATCATCTTGATTAAGACGTTTCGATACGATTATTGAAATTAACTGATGATGATACAAGTTCGTATCGAAACGTCTTAATCAAGATGCTGTCGATCTACTCGACCTTTTTGGCTTTGCAATTTATTAAAATAGGGTGGATAATGGATATACAGCAATCCACTCTTAGGTGTGTCATACAACTTAGTTATCCACAACACGTGATTGGAAAATATTCCATTATACGCCATTCCACATTTACAATTCACAGTTTGTTTGGTCCTCTAAAAAAAATTATTTACTTAGATATTTCTCCACATCGAAAGGATCTTTCCTGTGGTAATGAAGATGCTGTCAGATCACGCAGATGAGGTGAAATTACTTAATTTACCGTGTTACCTCAAACTACAATGTCGGCGATTTATATAATCAAAAGGAAATTTAGATCTTATAATCGTGAAAATTGTCATGTTTAAGCTCCCGAACTATGTGTAATATAAACAATAGTTCGCTCGGGGTTTTAAACTTTGAGTTTTATTGGTAATATACGCGTCAGCGGAACATAAACCTGCTGCCAACGAGTTTGGATTCCATAAAGATACGCCCTTTTATGTATATTATAAAGTTCGTTGAAATATTACTTAAACTCGTAGAAATATATTAGACGTAGATGTATCACCTTTACCAATACCGATTTTGTTTTGAAAACCTCCAATATGGTCAACATTTTAATTAATTGAAAAAGAAACCTAAGCAACATTTCGGTTTCTCTGTCTGTTTATTAATCTCTTATTTTGCATGCTGAACAAGTTTTTTTTGTCTAAAAAAAGAAAACTTGTTTCTTTTTCGGGAACAACTATATCATATTTGCGCAGTAAAATATCGGCCCCAATATACCGATACCGATATATCGGCTGATATTATCAGTTAACCGATATATCGATCTATCTTTACAATATATACCTAAAAATACGTAGTCATTGTTTGAATTGAGAATGATGCTTTATCGATTTTAAACAAGCATTCGTATTTAAGTCGTACATGAGTCATAGACAACGAATAGCTTTTTGCGCATTCAGTTCCAAAATAGTTTTACCGCAATATTTGGACTAATAATGTGGACTCCTATTTTTAGGTTGTTCTTCTTACACTGGAATGCTTGGCTGAAATCGCGTCATCACCAGCTGGACAACCGATTGAACGAAAGTTGTCAGTCAGAACAAGACATGGGTGTAAGTGTTTTCAGAGTTTTTTTTTTTAATTATCGGGAAAATACAATTATTTGTCAAAATTCCTATAACAATAGTGCCTTGGTGTAATTTACGTCTTACCAGCAGTTTACTTACTCAAAGGCTAAAAACTGCAGGATATGATTACATTTTGTTGAATCCGAGTTTTTGAAGAGGTTTAATTGCTTTGACAACCATCACTGTTAACTTTATTGTAGTATTTACAAAGTGGAAGCTAGGTTTATTTGTCTCTCTTTTCTGACGTCACAGTGAACATCTCGAGTCAGTCTCTCTCGTCGCCTCTCGTGCTCAACGTTTACTTCACCAAGTTTATCGGCCACTTGCTGGCGCTGTTCAAAACGGACAACAATCTGCTTGAAGTGAGAAGCACATTCATTATCAGGTGAGCTTTTGTGACGTATCAATTACAATTGTGGTAATCGCATCGTTTGAATTTTCTGTAATAATTCAACAGCTGTCTTGGTTTTAAGTGAATACTTAATAATCCAGGCGAAATACAAACTAGATTTCACTGCATAACAAAAATAAAACCAATACCATTTTGTTTTAATTATAAAATGTAAAAATGTAAATGATGAGAATTCTTAACAGTGAGACTCCTTCGGTTCACTAAGTATTGCTTTATTTGTTAACTCGGATTTTGGCTAAATTTGTATGGAACATTTTGGTTGTAGTTCTTTTTCTCGAAAAACAAATCTTGAGTTAACTTTCAAAAGCGCTTTAGCATTTTACATGCTTATGGATCCTTTACATAAATACCTCAGTCATAAGGGTCATAAGCCCCAACCCTTTTAACCTTTTTGTGCTAACCTATTACGTCACACTAACCTATTACGTCACACTAACTTATTACGTCACAGGCAGCTTTGCGCGCTGCTTCACGCCGAAAACGTGTTTCGCGCGCTCGCCGAGTCGCTAGCGGCGCAAGAGAGCAACGCTGACGTCACCGGCGAATCTGGGGAAAACCCAAAGTTCTGCGCTCACGTGGTCAAGAAGCTCAACTCTATACTGATGACGTCAAGCGAGCTGGCTGAACTCAGGGACAAGCTAAAGAACGGTGAAGGAAAGGTGAGGGGGGCTAAATTACGGAAACGGAAATTTCGGATATGTTTAATTAAATACATTTGGAGCAGATGAATAATTATTTTTAAAATGACGACCATCATGAATTTTTTTGGAAAAAATAAATTAAATAGTTCTAAGTTTTATTTGTATATATAATTTCAATGACACACTATAAATTTTTGGATAAAAAAAATTTAAGATGTTTTGTGCATTTGTTGTTTTCTCCTAACGAAAGAATACGATGTTTTGTTTTATTATGGCAAAGTGTGTCCCACTTACCAACTTGTTAAGTTAAACATTACAAGACAGTGTTTAGAGTTTATTTATTTATTTTAATCTGGTTGAGTTAAGTTTTGGTTTGTTTACATTATTGTTTGATAACTTTAAAAACGTTACCTAAACAAAAGTGATTTTTGGTATATCAGTGACGTAAAATAAGTTTTAAGTCAATGTCAACAGCGCGTAAACGTTTAGAAAAATCCAACAAAAAAACTAATAAACAAAAATTTAGTCTAAACGTTAACGAAATATAACCTACTCTAGAATTTGCTATACTTGATGAACATTATTATACAACGTACATTAGATTTGATAATTCTTGCACATTGTATTTTACAGCTTTCAATTTTACGCAAGGTTTATTTTGTACTCCTTTATTTTGGTAACGATTTGATTAATAAACTGTGTCATTTCTTTTTCAGGAAAACAGCGAGTTCTTTTGCTGCTTATACGGTAGTTGGAGTCACAACGCGGTCTCAACCATCACGTTATGTTTGCTCACACAAAACTACAAGCACTGCTGTAGGCTTCTGCAGAAGTTGTATCCTTTACCGACATACTGTCTATTCATTGGGTTGTGTGCCAATAGATGTAGGAGAGATTTTTTTAAAGATAACATGCATTACCCGCCAAAGTTTGCATGGTTGTAGTTGTTGCACATTGTAGATCAGGGGTCGGCAACCTACGGCCCGCGGGCCGGATCGCCGCCTCTTTGATAAATTAGAAACCAGTCCATTTCACATACTTTTTGACTATTTTTAAGTGCGAAAAATTTTCGCGGAATGACCATTCTGCGTCCGGTTTGTTTACGTTTTGATGCTGTCTTTTCAACTAGATTAACTCTTTATTACCGTTGCGCCGTAGGTTGCCAAGTGGAAAGGTTGCCAAGTGCGTCGCGGAAAAACGGAAAACGTACTTATTCGGAAAACGTACTTAAAAACGGAAAACGTACTTAAAATATTGGACATATATTTTTTAACAGTTTATTTATTTTTCATTTTCGGCAATGTAATAAAAACTTCAAGAAATTTAAAAGAAATGTCCGCATACAAAAAAAAAATCGCGCTCGCCCGGTGTACCTTCACTTAAAAAGGTTAACAAACACTGAGCTATAGATTACCTTTAAGTTATCGCGTTCCATCAAAGTAGTTTTATTACACTTTTCATTCGTTGCACGGATGACGACGTGTGAACTGTAATTTTAACCCACACAAACGCTTTTTTTCGCTTTGCGTCAACACTTTACTGCCTCCTTAAATGTAATTGAACACGTTTTTAAGCACAAAAACGATCCGAGGCCTGCCTGATTCACAGTTCTAACATGTTGATAACACAATTATTAGTTATCATTTTGTGCAGCCCGCAGAGACCTTTCTGAGTTTGGTTTTGGCCAGCGACTGGAAAAAGGTTGCCGACCCCTGTTGTATATGGTAAAATAATGTCAAGTCGTTTTAAAAAGTGTTATAAACCAATAATTTGAAACCAAATCAATTTTTATATAGGTGTATTTGAAACGAACCATTCAAGCACTGAAACCAAATTTCGTCTTTATTGATTTTAACAGGTTTTGGCACAATTTGCCTTACAGTTAAATATTCATGTTACCTGAAGTTGTTTATATTTTCGGCAATTCAGTTTCCGATATTGAAATGCTGCGTTTCACTGCAAATAATTACTGAACTTCCTGTGTTAATTTAGTATCAGATCAGCACCGACACCAGCCTATTATCGGACGAGTACCGATACTACCACTTGGTATCGCGTAATGACCCCGATCCGATATTATCGGACATCGCTAGTAGAGATCGATCGATATAACTTTTCAGGTCGATACCGTTAAAATAATGGATGTACAACTGGAACAACAGTTTGTATAACCATCCCAGTACGATCCCTAGCTTATAACAATGTTTGTATTCCTTAACCTTCCTCTACTCAGCTCTGACTTCGAGTTGACCGTTGAGTTTCTGGTCGAACTCGACAAACTCGTGCAACTACTCGAGTCGCCCATCTTCGCGTGTGAGTAGTAACCAAACGATTATATCGACTACAAATAACTAATCATACAAATGAGTTTTTCACGGAGAAAAAAACATTAGTTATTTAATTTACCGCAAATGGCAATATTAGTTGTTTTACTCTAAAATGTTTACTTTTAACAGACTAAATTAAACAATATCACTGGGATAACTTGCTCGTAAGCCTAAAATTGTCTATTTAAAATTATTATATGCAATTTTTTGTGTTAATTTTTTTACTCGTAAGCCTAAAATTGTCGATTTGAAATTATTATATGCAATTTTTTTTGTTAATTTTTTTACTCGTAAGCCTAAAATTGTCTATTTAAAATTATTATATGCAATTTTTTGTGTTAATTTTTTTACTCGTAAGCCTAAAATTGTCTATTTAAAATTATTATATGCAATTTTTTTTGTTAATTTTTTTACTCGTAAGCCTAAAATTGTCTATTTAAAATTATTATGTGCAATTTTCTTTCTTAATTTTTTCACTCGTAAGCCTAAAATTGTCGATTTAAAATTATTATACGCAATTTTTTGTGTTCATTTATTTTCAATCGTTAATCTAAATCTGTCGATTATATGCAGATTTTTTTACTTTTACTCGCAGATCTTCGTCTCCAGTTACTCGAGTCGCCCTGTCGTCGATATCTTACTAAATCGCTCTACTCGCTACTCATGCTACTCCCGCAAACTCGCTCATTCGACACACTCTGCCATCGACTCCAGTGCGTACCCGACCCGCAGAAGCTACCCGACCTTACTGAGTAAGTAGTTACTCGTATGGAATAAGAGCGAGTTAAACATACTCATTAAGTGTGCAAATGTATTTGTCATTTTTGGGGACGTTTTTCAATAAGTGTTTGAATTTTATTAGTGGAGTCCTTGAATGTGCAAATAGATTTGTAGTTTTTGGGGGCGTATGAGTAAAATGCTTGAGTTTTATTATTTTAATTTTGCTATCTTTTTTAATCGAACAAAACACACATTAGTCAGTGCGAGTTTAATTACATTGAGTATTGTCTTCAGATTTCATCGAAAATTTTGGAGAAATCTTTTTAAAAATCGATCCGAATAATTCTAACCATATAAAACTACCGACCAGGTAGACGACCACCCATAGGTTAAGAAACACTGGTCTTAAAGCAGGGGTGGGGCAACCTTCAGTCGAGGGCCAAACCAACCTCAGAAAGGTCTCTGCTGACAGTAATAAATTTTAACTGACAATTATGTAATCAGATATATTAAGTTGGCGAAACTTCCATTGTTGATAGTTCCAATTCAGGGTAGACATTACACTTTTTGACTTCAAAAATTTACCTAGTTGAAATAGCTAAAAAACTATGATAAAGGCCTCTTACTCATATCGTAAAGGGGGTGGCGGGCAGAATCATGTTCATTGGCGGGCCGTGTGTAACCTACCCCTGCTTTAAGCCTCCTTTCTTTGCCGATCCGTGTGAATTAGGCCGAATATCAAGTTTTGATGTTTTGTAGAAAACCCTCGCAGTTGTTGCAAATAAAGTGCACCTGTTTACTTTCCACAGACACACAAACGCGGGCAACCGACTCACAGACGTCGACTTCGATTCTTTATACGAACAATTCGTATCCGTCCAACAACAACACGCCGCATTCCGACGATACAAGCGACTGCAAGCCTCAGCAACCGTGCACAACACCTGACCACACGTCATCAAGGCTGTGACGTCATCACTGCTGTGACGTCATCACTTCTATGACGTCATTACTTTTATGACGTCATCCGAACAGCGGGCAACTTAGTGAACTGTTTGTGCCATCGCCTGCCGTAGAACTGTGGGCGAGCGAGAAACGAGGTTCTTAGCAAAAATTATGACGTCACCAATGGCGATTGCGTCACGGGTGTGACTTAATTGGCCGAGTTTATTTTGTTTGCTGTTGTTTAATGATGTCTCAGGTTAGAAAGCACGTGATAAATCGTAAATGGTTGCTTTAAATGCCAACCGATGCTGTGTCGTGTCCTTATTATCGAACTAGTGTCGATATTCAAGAGAAATGAAGTTGATTGAATTTTAGACACTTAATTACTGACCGTAGCTCAATTGTTTCATTTTATTTACTTTTGTTGTTTTGCAAAGTCTTCCTGTGCAGTAGCGGCTGTAAGTCATTAAGTAGCAAAGCTAAATATTGTGATTTTCAATTTTAATTCGACGCCACTGTGTTAATTGATATGTAGCTTTAAACATTAAAATACACACGGCTTTGTAGAACGAACACTTATCCCCGAATTTCTGTAAGCTATTTCTATCAAAACCAAAAAATTAACAAATTTATTTTTAGTTTTTGCCGGCGTATTTTTTATTTTGTTTATTTTGTTGGTGTCATGACGTTATAACCGGCGTAAATAATATTTTAATTACGTCACTGTGTGACGTCATGTCAACCCTAACCTGTTACGCAACAATGCAGTCAAATAATGTAAAACAGCTCTCTGGCAATTTTCACTACACTAGTCGTATTTAGTTGGTCGTATTTATTCAATTTTCACTACACTATAATAGCCAGGAGAGGTTTTTTACTAATATTAGGCGTGATAGCAATATGTTATTATATATCACAGTGGAATATTGGCGTTTTTGAGTTCGCAAAGACTTTATCGAAATGTTCCGATTTATTTGATTTTGATCGCTTCGCTGAGTTACATGATAGTTCCATTGCAGGGATACCACCCTATGGTATCTGGTATCGGCGCTGGTTTAAAAATATAAAAAAAAATAAATCGCTACTCTGTACATCGGCCAAGTATATGGCTTTGCCAAGCTTTCACAAATTACCTTAGGATAGCCGTAAAGTCAATTGGTTTGTTTTGTTTGTGTTACTCGTTTCGTTTAGTTTACGGTCTTTGTCCTATTATAACATGGTACATTACTATCGCAAACCAAGGACATTATATGTAGCTATGCCGGTTAAGCAATCAGAAATGTGCTAATTTTTACCTCGGCCTTTTGAGCTGTCCGTTTGTTGGTTGCTTATATACGTGCAATACCTGAAAGGATTTTGTCGTTTGTCTGTTTTTGTCCAAGAGATATTAAAATTCGTAAAATGTCATGTTGTTATTTGTATAAAAGATACTACGTGCTCCTTTGGAGTTTACGAACAACAATCTATTTTAGAGCATAATTGCTGGAGGTTGTGGTAAGACGTAATAAGAATATTTTGAAGCCCAAACAGAAGTAGGTAGCATTTTGAATGTTTCAAATAACTCTTAATATAATTTATGGTGGTTGTACCAAGAAGTAGCAAAAATATCAAAGCCCATATATGAGTTGGAAGCATTTTGTAAACGTTTTCGAATATTTTTAAATTTTCAAGATGTTGAAATGAATAAATATATATTTTA
Source organism: Ascidiella aspersa (assembly GCF_963924565.1). Lineage (NCBI taxonomy): Eukaryota > Metazoa > Chordata > Ascidiacea > Phlebobranchia > Ascidiidae > Ascidiella > Ascidiella aspersa. The sequence continues at coordinate 35,726,893 of NC_139449.1, read as the reverse complement.
AACTAAATAAGTTATTGCTGCCAGGCATAATATATAACCGAGTGTTGCTCATATGTCAGTATCCTGACGAAGACGTTCTAGGACAGGGGTCGGCAACCTACGGCCCACGGGCCGGATCCGGCCCGCCGATGAAATTCATCCGGCCCGCCGCTCCTTTGTCAAACTAGACACGAGTCCATTTCACATACTTTTTGACTATTTTAACTAAGCAAGTGCGAAAAATTTTACCATTCTGCACCGGTTTGTTTATGTTTTGACGCTGTCTTTTGAACTAGATTAGCTCTTTATTACCGTTGCGCCGTGGAAGGTTGCCAAGTGCGTCGCGGCAAAACGGAAAACGTAATTATTCCAAAATATTGGACATACTTTTTAACATTTTATTTATTTTTATTTCGGTAATGGAATAAAAACTTGCATAAAATTTAAAAGAAATTGCCCGTATACAAAAAAAAATCGCGCTCGCTTCGCTCGCCAGGTGTACCTTGACTTAAAAAGGTGTTAACACACACTGAGCTATAGATTACCTTTAAATGTTATGGAGTTCCATCAAATTAGTTTTATTACACTTTTCATTCATTGTACGGATGACGACGTGTGAACTCGAATTTTAAACCAAACAAACGCTTTTTTTCGCTTTGCGTCAACACTTTACTGCCTCCTCAAATGTAATTAAACACGTTTTTAAGTGCAAAAACGATCCGAGGCCCGCCTGATTCATATTTATAACATGTTAATAACACAATTCCTAATATTCACTTTGTGCGGCCCGCAAAGACCTTTCTGAGTTTGGTTTTGGCGCGCGATTAGAAAAAGGTTGCCGACCCCTGTTCTAGGACGTCGAAACGTCGATTGATTATATGATACTGCTGGATGAGCAACACTCTGTTATATATATTTGAAACGTTCAAAATGCTGCTTACTTCTGTATTGGTTTTGACATTGTTACCATATTCAGTTTGCAAATTGCCCTTACCTTATAAGATTTTTTGATTTCTAAAAACAAGAGCTTTTTCAGAAAGGCATTTCTTATTATTGTAGCTGACACGGTCGTTTTAAATAACATGCCAAAAGGGGCCGGACTAGGAAAATAACTTCAGCAAAAAAATGAGTTTCTGACCTTTTTGTATTACTTCATGTTAAACATGGGGCCCTCAGCAAAGTTTAAAGTCACCCGTTTTTGCTGTACCCCGCAACAAAAGATATAGGGTACTAGAAAATATAATCACCCTCGAGAAAATGGTACCATACCGGCAGTCCAGTTAGGTGTTTAAGATAAAGGTTAAAACATAAAATTGGAAGGAAATTTACAGAAAAAACTATACTCTTTGTCTCATTTGTTTTAAATATGAATAAAATCGACTGCAAATTTCGTTCATCCAAACATAATTTTGTCAAAACACCAGTTTTCCAGGTCTAACTTTCTGCTGCTTGGCTTACATCCCTTATAGTTGCGGTTTGAATTGAAACACAATACTCTCCGTCGTTTTCATCCAGACTTTCCACTGAGAACAATGGCCGCTATAACATGGGGCTACTTGCCTGTTTACTTTCCTGTGTGCGAGTTGTGTTGTGTTAACATAGCACCAACGACCGATAATAGGTGTGGGCTTTATGAGGCGTGGGCTTTATGAGCTACATAGTCGACTGTTCAGAGCTTGTCATGTTACTTATTCAGGATGTTTCAAAGTTTCACAAGGTTTAAAGCATAAAATTAATGCACATAGTGAGACGCAGAAAAAAAACAACATGAAAGCCCAATATCCCATGTTAAGCCATGTGATTTGTCACACTTTAAAGTAAAAGTGTACATTATGTGAATATAGATTTAGATAAAGATTTATGCAAAACTGTTTAAAAAAATGTTTTTGCTCATTTTAAAGCACACCTTTGGGTGAAAATTAAATCACTAAACACCAAGTGTTTGGTACGTAGCCTATACAAAGTTTTCTAACAGAAAAGGAAAATCCAATAGACCGGGGTTCTTAAACCTTTGGATTCCTAACAACATAAATGTTGTTTGTTGGCATTAAGTTTTTCATAGATTAGAAAATGCGACATAAAGTAAGGGTACTTCAAAGACCTGTTGTTTTCGATCAAACTCGTCTACAAAGGTTAAACAACAACTGAGTCTAAACACTTCGAGAAGGTGCCTCATTTTAAACCCATATCATACACAAACAAAAAATTAGAATATCGATTTTTTCATAAAAGCGGTTTGCAATGTTTATGTTGTGACAGGGTAAAATATATTTGAGTTTTAGCCCTTTAAAATTACTTAACGCCCGTTTAGTATTTTCGATAACATAGTTAAGGCTTGGCTTTTGTGCTGTGAATGGGGCTTTTATAGCAGCCCGGATAATATTTCAGTGGCATTTAAACACACGCGTTACCCCATTGTAAGGCTACTAGCGTTACGTTTAAAGGCGTTGTCGGGGCACATTGTACAGGGACCTGTGCTGGTTGTAGGTAGGCTACATTATGATGGGAGTTTTAAGTTTGCGACCTACTAGATACCTTTACAGATAGCCAAATTATAAATGGTATTGAACGAAGATTAAGGCAGAATTTGCTGTTCTTAGACCTTCGGCAGAAATTTAGTTTGGTACTATAGCAGGCAAAGAAATACGTTTGTTCTTTGAAGTCTACAAAAAAGAAAAAAAAGCCTATGTGATTTTAGTTATATTTTAGGTATGAGTATGCCATTTCAGTTTTTACTGTTTCAAAGTTAAGTAAGAGAAAAGTTGAGCACATAATATCATTGTTCCAGTTAGTCTACATTTACGCTTAGAGAAAGTGCTCCTGTCAATCGATGAATAAAAATAAAGGTTTGTTTGTTTCACATTTAAATTAACAGAGTCCGACAACTTTTGTTTTTGATAAGTTAAGAGGTTACAAAACAACAGCCGCTACATCGACTTCGCATTTCTTGCCTTAGGTCGGCAAGCAAGTAGTCAACACTTGAGCTGGTTTGTGTAAATACTCGAATGAGGTTTGGTCGATTCTAAGTGCGTTAGTAAAGACATGACGTCAATCCACTAAGTGTAGTTAACGTAACTAATTTCTACCCGCTGATTCAGAGTCAAAAGCAGTTTGTTAATGGCAGCTGTGCCCCTGTTAATGGCTGTACAACTTTATCGGTTAACAATTTGTTGCTGAAACTGTATTCTCAAATATTATATCTATTAGATTTTTTATGGCAAGCATGAAAAATCTTTTTAGAGAAAACGTCACAAGTGACGTCAAACCGTGACGTCACAAATGTTTAAACTTAACGCCATACAGAAGTAGCCCTAAGAACAACACACAGTTCGTTTGTTTCGTTAAAGTTAAAGGTTGAAGAGGTGTTATTTGAATACAAAAGCTACATTATAAAGATGGTGTCGATTTGCGCGAAGCAAAAATTTCATTTTTTATTTTTATCGCTTAGACAGCCAATTTTTTTTATTTTCAAGAGTGGGATGTGAGGCACGACGATATTGAATTAAAACGATTTTATTTAAAGGGCGTTAAGGCATACTAGAAATACAGTTACGTAGTTTAAAATAGGCAAAAAATACAGTTTTTTCGTGGCTATGCCTGCCTCAAATCCGCCCCCAGGCAGTGAGACGTACAGGTCATATCAAAGCATATACAGACCTATATTAGCAGGATGTCATCCCTTGTATAAGCATGGATATATATAAGTCCTATACACTTTGCAGCATTTTCTAACACTGTTCTGATATTTCTTCCAAAGCTAAAAAACAAAGAACGACATATTTTGGAGTAATTTTTTAGGGTATTAAAATAAAAGTAAATAAATTTTACCAAAACAAGCTAAGCTCAAGTGCAAAAACAACATGGCTGTATCAGTCGCTCGGCCGGAACAAGGCGCATTTAATAGCAAGACCCCGCACGAATCCGCCAAGACCTTCGACTTCCAAACCAAAACCAGGTTCACATCGGAAAAGGCCAGTCGGGTCCGACGTAGTTTACTTCACCAAGTCCCAGCCGAACCCTTCCACTACAACGTGTGGACTCTACAGCCTCCTAACTTTAACGCTCAGGCCTTTGAGCCGCGCCCAGTTAAGCGTAACACAAGAGAAGCGATCAGACCGTGGACCTACGACCGCCTGACGCAATACGTGGACGGAACGGCGCCCAACGCGGCCCAACGGCGCCGGAGCGACCGCAGAATGAAGGAGTACTTTCGGATGCTCGAGGAGCAGAGGAGCGCTCAGGAAGAGAGTGGGAGGAGCGAGGAGAACGTGAGAGCGAAGACGTGCGGTGATTTGGAGACGAGAGGAAATTTCCAGGTGATTGTTGTTCATTTATTGGGGGAATGAAGTTTGGATATCATCGATGTTGAAAACAGTTACCCTAACTGTAATTAATAAGCTAAGCAAAATAACTTAAAAAAAGGCAATAAATAAATAACAACTTGCTAAACAGCAAAAGTTTATATCAGCAAAGGAAAAGTTATATTTCAAAAAATTACAAAATCAAGGTTTAAAGTATTGCACCGTGGTTTCCAAACATTTTTAGTGACAGAGCCCTTTAAAACAAAATTTAGTCACAGACCCCAAACTTGCCTTGTCTCTGTTTGTTTCTGCATTTGTTTAATTAAGGTGAAAGCTAGCTAGAAGACCACCGCATTGCTATCGCAACACATATCTCCCAATTTTAACCTGCAACATTACAATCTCTATTTCAGGTTCGCTTCCACAGCGTAGATCCATACGAAGCGAAGATAGAATTCGTGAAGCATGGAAGATACCCTAGTGGTCCGTATCATATGCCGCAACCACACGACTTCAGACAGGTGAGTGGGTTATGTTCTCTCTACGTCTTTTTTCTAACCTGCAACTAACAAAAAAATGATTTTTAGATGAGCTTGTACCGTATAAAATTACATACGCTTAACGACGATTGTAAATATAGAACTGTTCATAAAATAGCAGTCATTGGTTAAAATAATATTATTTTTCCAGCACCCCATTCCGGACGCTCAGGGGCCTACTTTCATCATTGCTTAAAACATATCGTTTTTAACAGCGCCCATTCGTTTCACCGGGTCTAATGGAACACAAAAGCAATATTTTTATAATTTCTGCACATAATAGGCTTACGAATCCTATTTGCCGACAATAAGGCTTTTTTGTTTCAGTATCCCTCGTTAAAAACGTTGGGCCTGGACGAATTCGCCACCGGCTATCAGCGCGACTGTATGGGCCTAGACGCAAAGAAAAGAGGTTTAAGAACACGTGAGTTACATTAACCCAAAAGATACCAAAAGATTAAATATGGCCACAAACATTTAGGCACATCTTGAAAAGCAGTTAGGCTGCATTAGGTATAAATTACATTACCTTTAAGTCGTATTTTCAAAATGTAATTTTTGTCCTTATTCTTTAATTGAATTCTTATCCTAAAATATGTAACGTTTACCCTGTGATACAACATATATATTTACCTCAAAGTCTATTTTTTATGAACGTTCTAATATATGATTTTGTGACAAGCAAATGTCGTTGTACCGTTTTTTTTTACGAATAACCTATATTGTTTAGCCTATAAACTGAATAGCCTATACTGATTAAAGTAGTATTAATCTCTTACCGTAAGTAAACGCCTTTTTCCGGCAACCTTAAACCTTTTTTTTAGCTATATAGCTGCAATTTTATCTATATAGTTGCATACAGTGCAATTGGCTTGTCGCCGCTATGTAATTTGCTTATACTGTATTAAAAAACTTAAAGCTAAAAAAAAATTAGATTAGAACTAAAACTGTTGCTATTGTGCTCTAATTTTCGTAAGAAACATCTAAAATTACTAGTTGTCCGTGTCGGCTTCACCTTTTAACCAAGAACGTTCACAAATAACATCAACACTTTTATTTTATTCCTAAAGTTTATACCTTGATTATTTGTTTTAGTAACCGGTCAACCGGTGGACGTTTTGCGAAAAGTTCCATTCCGCAGCAAGTCGGAATACGCGATCCCAAGGCCTTTGAAGTGGGACAACCAGCTCATGCTCCCCAAGCTACCATTCCCAAACAAGAACGCCGGATTTACTGTAAGTGGCGGTTTCGTTTTTTCAGGAATGCTTGGGCTAAAAATGATTCAATAAAAATGATATCTGGAATGCCTGAAATTAAATAATATATATATATCTTATGTTTACACTCTTTCTGCATTCAGAACCTAAAAATCTAACCTGGGCTTCAGCATCATGTTTATAATAGTTTTAAGGTATCAGGGCGCTGGTCTAGAATGCTATAAATTTTCGGCGATCTTTCACTTATGTACGTGAAAAGTTATGCAAAAAACAAAACAAAATAATACCGCATACCACAACGCATATACCAAATTTTCCTACAGTAACGAAACGAGTAGTCAAAATTGATATTACTAGGAATAAATAAACATAATAACAATAGTAGACCAACCCAAACCTTAGCGCTAGCTTTCAACCTACCCTATTAATGTCAGCAATATAAACCCTTGGACGAAAATGTGGTTGCATTCTAGACCAGCGCCGATATCAGCAATATACTTTTTATACTAGCTGAAAGACTAAACTTGTTCTCGAACACCTTATAATTAAAAACAGTAGTAATATTGTCAGCTCTTCAATTTAAAATCGCCAGAAATAACAAAGCAAGGCTAAAGCCAGTCGCAGGAACTTTGTTGTTAAAACCAAGTCATTAATTACTTTCAAGCCCAGAGGTAAATTTAATTCGTCGAAAGCGCGTTTTATTTTTGTCACGCCTAATTAACCCCGGAATAGACTCAGTGCAGCCGTGGTGTAAACTGAACTTCGGCAAACTTATTTCATGGTTGTCCCTAACCCTAAGTTACAGAAGAATAATCATCTATATATATATATATATTCGTGATGTTACTGAGCATGAATTGAGATCGATATTCGACTAAGGGTCAAGGTGATTTTCAATATCACATATTCAGTGCAACACTAAACCGTATTGCAACAAACAACAGAAATCGGTCATCTTTACTCACAAAACGTTCAATAATTTCGACTTGCGCAACTAACTCCGCGAAATGAACAGAATGATACTATTAATTTTTAGATTACATAACCCAGATGTTGGTGGTTAAAATTTTCGTTACCAAAAAAGTTATTCTTAATGGAAATTCACTGGTATGTTAGGCAAAGTCATCAATATACAACTGTGTAACCAACTGCCAAAGTCGGGCAACTAATGATAGCCAAATAAAAAATGATTGCTGAAGCATCATTTTCAATTTCCAGCCCAGGGTTTCGGATTTTGATAACGAAGCCCAGGGGAGTTTGTCATGTCAGCTGTATGGACCCAGTATCCTAAACCGCTAAAATCGATTTTGTTGCAGAGACACACAAGAACCGACAGATCCGCCCGGAGTGCTTACCTGGAGAGAGCTGAAGCCATGATGGAGAAGCGACAGAAAGAAATCAAGGAATTCAAGGAGCAGTTTGACCGACAATCGCAAGCCTTAAGTCAATCTACAACCGCGTAAAACATTTATACATTTATTTGCTCTGTGGCCAAACCATGACTCTTGTATGTTCATTGTGTTTTGATAAAATTATGGCTTGTACGACAGTGTCGGATCATGCCTTTTAGAGGCTCTAAGCACTTGAAACTTTGGTGCTTTGTACGTGTCTTTCAAAATATAATTGGGGGTCAAGTTTGAAATAGTTCTCATACCTAAAAAAATCATAGCAAGTTCTAAGGTGATACTTAAGAAGGAAAATAAACAAACATTTACTTCAACCGGGCCACCATTGAGGTCTGAGTCGTCTGACCAACTCGAATTATTTCATTAAACACTGAGGAACCATTGGAAATTCGGCTATGAAAATTTATGAATTGCCCCTTCCATTGGTGCCCTAAGCACGTGCTTATTTTTTTTTAATCCAAACCTGCTGAACGGTCGACATGAGCAAGAATCTTGTAATTCGTGACGTTGTTAGTTTATATATTGAATATTTTCATTAGCGCTTTCGCAATAAACCACTGTGGACCATGCGGCTTTGAAAAGGCTATTATCAAAATCAGTGAATTTCAGAATTTTAGTGTAAAGTAAGCCAAGGCTACAATTGTCTAGCCTGTGGTGAGGTTCGAACTCACGACCTCGGTCATACCGGCACCGTCGCTCTACCAGCTGAGCTAAATAGGCTCATAGGGGAGCAAGCGAAAAACAACCATAGGACTGTTGCCTGCTGCATCCTGTTCGAAAAACTAGCCTGTGGTGAGGTTCTTACGATCTCGGTCATGCTGGGCTCAAGAAAGGCTTGGTCATAGAAAATACACAATGTAAATGAGAAATGTCGCAGTATAGTTGCTGTAATACAAATCTATGCCATATAACTCTACCTTGATATTTCTAAATGGTGTTAAGTTTAAAAATATCGTAAACGTTGGGGTAAGGCAGTGGTTCTCAACCTTTTATGGCTTGCGGCACCTTTTAGAAATAAAAACCAACTGATTACGTCACCCCTACAATGTTTTTCCGTTGGTAAATTACTAGAATGTCATTATCAACGTTATTCCACTTTAATCTTCCACAAAAAATGGTAAGAGTTGAGCAAAAATCAGATTCGAAAAGAAGATTCTTAAACATCCCTGGGAACCCTTGGGCATTAGAAATGGCACCCCTTCGTGCCGTGGCACCCTGGTTAAGAACCACTGGGGTAATACACCAAAATCAGCCCATCTATTAGGAATTTATGAAAATGCAAGACAAGGCTGGGAAACGTCGTTTACAACCACAAAAACATTCTCAAAAACTTATTGCTAACAAAACGGCAAGGTCGTTTAGTGTTGTGAAGTAAGCTATAAGTGCACGCGAGAAAGCTGCAAAGGAAAATGAAGATAAAACGAAATACAAAAAGCGGGATCACAAAAACTGATTCGAAAACACTGAACTTCAGCGAAACACAAAATATCTCACGGTTCACGAACTAGTCGATTTTACACAACAGAAAACTTTTAAAGTATTGCGTGAAGAAATAGAAAAAAATTCGGAACTTTATAAATGGCATGGAAACTGTTAAATATTCTATTCAATATTTGAATATTAGTGTCACTTACCACAAAGCCATTGGAGTTATATTAACTGCCCTAAAAGTACTATAAAAATGCATTAAAATTTAGCTTATTAAAAATTAAATTACGTAACATTGAAACTATATTAAAATATCAAAGAACAAACTAATACTATGAAAAAGGCAAAAATAAATGAACATTATAATAATAAGTAAGTTTTTCGCATTAGGGTCCACGCATTTTAAACCAGTAAAATTAAAGCAGTCATGGAAGAAATAAAAGTAGTTATAAATCAAAACTTGAACATAATCGCAGTCGTGTATACAGCTTAACACACAGGTCTTTCAAATATCCCGAACTTTCATATTCGGATTGTCGATAAGACAGTAAAAGCACATACACAAAGTCAAGAAGTTTTTGACACAGCCCAAAGCATCACAGCAAACGTACAAGCGCCACAGCGACATCTGCTGGTCGTCCTTTCTTTCGAGAGCATCCGTTAGGTGGCAGCGAGGCACCATCAGGACTTTTTGGAGCAAATCGTTTTGGTTAGAATGTCGTCCTCGTAAACGAAGCCAGTCGCAGATAACACAGATGCACTGCGAAAATCAATTATGGAAATGTAAATCTACCTTCCAGGACAATTTTAAAAAGTGGTTGTTTGTATATTTGAAAAGTAAAAAAAAAAAAAAAAAAAAAAAAATTGTATTCACAGTTTTTGACTTAATTATTATAAAACGAAGCAAAGATCAAATAACTATTTATCCAAATCTATAGTGGGCTCTATAAAATTGTCGTATACTATTGTTCTAGCAATGCTATAATAATGAAACTTTTAAATGAAAGCTAAAACGAATACTAAATTCGGACTAATTAGTGTAATAAAGGGAGAAAAGCATTTTGGTAAACAAGTTACCAAAACAAATCTAAACTACGAAATATAGACCAAGAGAACAAATACAGAAAAGACTGATAAAAACAGAACTAAGGGAAAAATAATTAAAAGCTAAACCAAACACGGCTCACTTGGTGGTTTACTGATGACGTAATTACCTGATAGTGACGCAACCGTAGACCGGCGCCTTGAACCTGAACTTGGCTTTGAGCATTTTTTTCTTCCTTGATTTGTTGATGATCACCGTACCTCCACACTTTTGTACGTGCCTCGAGAGGTTCTAAGGAAGATGATAATTAAGTGAAACAACGGCAGAACATGTTTTGAAACTGGCGAGAAAATAAAAATAAAAAATAAAAAATAAAACGTCGCCTTTTTATTGGTTGGGTCGCAGAACTAAGTAATTAGCATGGTTAAGTTTGCTATAGTTTGTATTAGATAGTCATAGAAATGAGTATCAAACCTATTTGGAGCGATGCGACCTCCAACAAAAAATATTTAATTGTGCGATTGGAAATGTTGTAAAGACCATCGTTTCACACGAGATTCATAAATATTGGGTTTACGACGAATTTTAGGTCCGGAAACGGGCAGCATCGATTTGATAGGTTGACGAGCCACGGATGAAAAGTTTAGCCTCTGAATATATAATAAAACACATTTCTTATACTAAGGCGAAATAGGCAAATACCCACCTTTTTCCCCACAAGCTTAGGAACGCCACATGAAGGTCGATCGTTGGTGAGTTTGATGATGTAAGCACGGAACTTGCGCCATTGCATCTTCGCCCGAAGCTCGACTGAAAAGTTTCGATAAAACAAGATTATTAAAGCGAATTTTATTTTTTTTTACCATCAATGACAGAGTCGTGGATAAAAAAAACTCATAAAATTTGTCCGACTGTTTGTATTTTTCCCATTATTTTCAAATTACTTTTTCGATTACCTTTTGTGAAAATTTAAGAAGTTTGGAACACTATATACGGATCTGTTCATAAGTTTAATGGTGAAAATAACGGCCCAAATAGACGTAAAAAGCGACATGCTTTATATCACTGATGATGGCATGAGCATTTGCCGAAACGTTTGAATAATAAAGCATGTCGCTTTTTATGTCTATTTGGGCCGTTATTTTCACCATTAAACTTAAGAAGTTTAATTTACAGTTTTACAAAATAGTCGCGGTTAAGCCGGAAAATTACGCTAAAATTCATTAGCCATATGAAGTGCATATGCAACTAATCTTATTAAACAACCGAGCCGGTTTAGCCAAATTACATTCTCAATGATAGGACAATGATGTTCAGCATCCATATATAGCTTAAAGTTTTACTGAAATCCCCAATTGACAATAAAATTGATCCATGTTTAAACCAACCTACCTATAATCTTTCCACGTTTCTTGTACTTTTCTTTCGTTGGACGGATTATTTTTAAAGCGTACAGAGGAGAGGGTGGTATGACGTCAGAATTCCAGTTGGAATCCCGCTCGTTTTCGAAACGTACAGACTCCAGGCATTCTAAAAAACAATTATTATTTTATTTTCTGCAGATTTCGACGAATGCAGAGACCCAACGTTGAATTTTGTGTTTCCTCCACAGTTTTTAATCTAGTCATTCATCAAAATTGCCCAATTACTGGCGTACACAATGCGCATTCAGTCGCTCAACTGACGACCGTACTATCCATTGCAAGTATGCGTACGTCATACACCAGCTAGCAATTTGCGTTGCCACAGTATTGTTTCTACAAAGGTGTATCACCTTTCTAGCCAAGTGAGCTTGGGAAAATGTTGTGCAACAAGCAGAGTTGGGAAAGGAAGGGCCATCGACATCAATCGATGATCAATTGTATTCAGTGTCCAACGACAGTTTGACGTAACAACTTCGTCGATTAAAATGTTGCTGCCTTTAAATGTTCGTTTCCTTTGACATTGCGTAAATCGTTTTACCTACCCATGGGTCGCGACTCAAAATTCGGCCGCCGTTTTGACTTGTTTGGTCGCCGATTGCAATAGTTCACATGGTTAGATTATTTGACATTGGTTTCATAGTGGCATGGGGTATAGAAGATAGCTCAAAAAAAAAAGTTTAGGAAAATTACGCAGACATGTCTTATTTTAATTAAATTCGCAGTGATTAACGCAAGATTCCTATGTTTTGTGCGCTTACACAAACTATAGTGAAGAGAATTGCTTTGCCAAAGCTATGCTGTTATCTTACGTTTAGTGTTTGGGCCGCAAAACAAGGTCTAGAAAATTTGAATCGCCGCGAAAAAGGTCAAGACAGTTTTAAAGGCGAAAAACTCAACCAGATTTCCTCGCTAAGCTTTGGCGTCTACAGTAATTTACCTTTCAATCGATCGAAAATACATTAAACTTTCAAGCACGGAGCAAAATTAATGGGGAACTCCCCGCACCGGAACCCAACGCACGTGGTTAATGCGAAAATCTTGGGTCATTATTAAATTAGAGGTTTCGCATTACTGAATTTGGGGTTAAAGACTTCGTTTGGGGCATTTAATTTAAAGCTAGACTTGCCACAACTGTCAATTAGACGCCGAACTCTCAAATTTTGTCGAAATTCCCCAAGTAAATCTACTAACTTTGGGGGTTTTAAGTGCAGCTATAGACCTTTCTTTATAAATATTTAATTTGTTGGGTGTCTGGCATCACTGTTATAAAGGATACCTTTTTCGTGCATGGAAATCCTAATACATGTGTCTTTCAGAAAGTTAAATACGATTTTTGACAAACACGATTTTTGTTTTTAATGTGTAAAGACTGCAATTAAAACATTATACAACACGTATTTGTACAATTAAGTTTACAGGAAAAAACGACTGTCTTCACCAAAATCAGTCTTTATGGTGTTTCCAAAAAATAATAATACGAACAAAATCAACAACTTTGAATGTTTAATTTTTTTTGGACACGTAGTTTGCTATTTCAGTCCAAAAAAATCATAATACCTGTGTCTGTCAGGCAGGTGGAAAACGAATTTATTGTCAAACGCGACTTTGTTTTTTAATGCGTAAGGCTTTTTATTCTGATACCGATACACGATTATTCAGCCAAAAACTTTCGCGATCCTATCCAATACCAATGACGTCATTATGATTCTCAAACAAGCACGATACATAAATTAAAACATTCAATAGAATTTTTATAAGCTATTAGGCTGAAATTTTCTTTCGTATTAGAAAGTTAGTTACCTCGATTGTTTAGTTACTTATTTTAATAAATTTACCTTTCAAATTTAATTGCTGCAATTGCAAATAATGGTTAAAATTCCTGTGTTAATTTTTTATCGTATCATCACCGATACCTCCCTAGTATCGGACGAGTACCGATACTACCACTTGGTATCGGGTATCGGCTCCGATCCGATATTATCGGACGACCCTATTAACCTCTGACTTCAGCTCTTTAAAAAAAAAAAAACTACGGCCGCGGCTCATTTCAAAAAAAACTTTTTAATGCAAAAATAAGCCTTCAGATTTTTTTATGATTTGGAATAATATATTGAATACATTACTCTTGTAAGGCATCCTCACCTGTTCCTACTCTTACTCATATTTTTTTGAATATAATACGCCGTATTACAAGTATGTAGTTTGTCTAAAAACCTATGTTGTCCCCAGCATGGATTACGTGGTTTCTTACCAGATTTTCAAAACAAGGATACTTTAAGATTATTTAGGAATCACACTTTGCATTATAACTAATGTTTATTCGAGATCCCTTTTTTCGGCCCGCCAAGACATTTATGTCTCTCATGCGACTTTCTGTCAAAAACACTTGCTCAACCCTGGCACAACCATTCAGTAAAATGCCCAACGCACCATATTCCTCCTTCTGACGACAGCGCATGCTCAACCCGGGTTCATTCTTCCACTTTCCCTTCAAGGAGGCAGACTGCCAACGCTTGGTTATCTTCTCAGGAACTGGAGATGGATCAGCTACAGCCAACCACCCTTTTCCACTGCCAACCTGGTCACGAATATAACAAGCTATTTTGTGCAATTCAGACTTCACATCAGTGTAATCATTTTATTTCTATTTTAACTCAGGAAGTTGCCTATTTAAAACACTATCGGTTGTTAATCGTTTTTTACATATTATAATATTAAAATATAGATTTATTAAAAAAATTAGGCAATAAACATTTCGACAAATTAGTCTTTAATCATGATGATGCTCCCAAATTTGGAAACTGCAATATTCTGTTTTTCAAGAAAACTTTTTTGATCTTTACGCTGTAGCAAGGCGTTGTGATTTGGCCTATGTAAATTGTTAGGAACCGCATAAGTATAGACCAGGGGTTCTTTTTTCACCGCGGAACCCTAAATTGTTGCTTTGCTTCGCGTGGATCACGTAAAGCAAGAAAGTAAAAAAAAGAACGTCATAAATTGACGTCATAATACAAATAGACTGTAGAAATCTGCAGTTTTCAGTCCACAAAATGTAAAAAGGAGAATACAAATAAAGACATTCAGAGCAAAAATAATTTTATTTTTAATTAAACTCTTTCCTTAAAAAAATTTATTACTTCCTCAATATACACCAATACTTCAATTTAGCCTTCATGGAACCCCTAAAAGTAGTTTATGGACCCCAAAGGGGTCCATGGACCCCAGTTTAAGAACCCCTGGTATAGACCCTGCATAAATAGTAGGCATGACTGATAATATCGGATACGAATCGAAACCCAATGGCAAGTGGTAATTGATCGGTACTCGTCAATACTAAGGTCGTGTCGGTCCTACAGAAGGGTCACGCTTCAGCTGTCTTTAACGATCGCCAACTTACCGCTGATCCGACAATCCAGATCCCTTTTGGTCTCAATTCAGTCACGTGACGAGACAGGTAAGCGTTCTCTGTTTCGTCATTGGCTGACCTATAAAACAAATGGATGATTATTCTAAAGAATATTTGGAGATGACTATGAAGTCGTCTGTGTGGTTTGCGTTATCGCGGTCAGTAAATGAACGTTTTAAATTTAAAACCAAAATGTACGAAAACAGTAGTGGCGTCGCACTAATAACAAGGTCAACTATTTCGGGCAATTTTCTATTTTTACTTAAAAACTTACATTTATATCCTTATTCTTCAGCCCACAATTTTTCATATCGTACCCTTTGTTCTTTTCAGAACAGAACGAGTAGATAAATCCTCCAAATGGTTTCCATTTCGAGTGTTGAGTATATACCCTAGTAATCTCTTGGCCGTGTGTTTGAACGAGTGGTTACGCCGGGCTTCCACACCTCTACCTCTCCTTTTTACTTTTCAAATTGCATTAACTTAATTCAATTCGCTTCCGGGCGAGTATATTTAGCCCCTTAAAATACCAACTCGTACCTTTTGGGACCCATTTATACTCGTAATTCGGCCTTAATTTTTTAGTCTTATTTTCTTTTTACTCAAGCGAGTTTATCTTACCCGTGTATTTGTACGAGTTTGTACACCGGACTACCGAAACCCTTGGCCCGTTTCTACTTTTTCCACCGTTGTAAGTTAATCGAACTCGTTTTTCGAGCGAATATGTTAAGCCCCCGAAAATAATAACTCATACTTTTCAGGGAGTTGCCTACTCGTATCTACCCATTTCTACTGGTAACTTGGCCTTTCGTTCTACTCGTAACTATAGGCCCCACTCGTATCCACCCACTCGTCCCTCGGCCTCTTTTCCTTTTGTTTTCTTTTAACTCTAAAGTATTATATTACCCGTGTTTTTGAACGAGTTGATAAAATACTACTTTACTCGCACGTTTTCGAGAGTTGCCTACTCGTATCTACCCATTTCTACGTGTAACTAAGCCTTATTTTCTACTCGTAACTAAGTCTCTCATTTGTTTTTTCCTGTTTCTTTTTTTTTTCTACACAGAGCAAGCAAACCCTTACCCGTGTTTTTGAACGAGTTGATAGACCGGACTCCCAAAACTCTTCCTTCCTTCAACTCGTGCGTACTCGCCCAAGTACGAGTAGCGAGGGTGCCTCCGCGACTCGCAATGAACGAACTCAACAGTGGAGCAGTTGATGGTTGAGGCACTCTTCAAAGATGCGGGTCTTTCAACGATGTGGATGGGCTTGAAATTCCGCGCAGAACGCGCCAGAAAACGACCTGAAAAAAATTAGATATATAGGTGTTTTTTTGCCAGTTTGTTTGCAAAGTTTCGAAGCAGAAAAGTTGTTTGAAGTGTTTGCCAGTTGTAGTTAGGGGCTTGAACCAAATATCAGAGCATAAAATTATCTTTAGATATTGCCCGAAATACTGCTAACTTGAATGCTTGGACCAGACAAAACAACAATATGGTTTGTAAAATGTTTTAAATACGAATATCATTTCATTCTTATTTTCACCAGTTTTAGTATTACTAATAGTTGTCCTTATTTCCTTAAGCGCCACTTGGAATTTTAGCTTTGTGTACAAACAGGAACAGAACAGCTAGTTATCAGAGAGTTAATTCCACCCATGCATGAACAGCCGTAAGCTGCGGGGTCAACGACCTCAGGTTTAAAAGGTCAACGACCGCTCAACACCGGCTAATACGAGCCAACATGACAGATCGTTCAACGTTTAGGCCTCACCTGCCACATTAATCCAAATAGCGGCGTTAAATGCAGCACACAGGTCACTAAATATGGACACAACACGTCGAGGACCACCCAGAGAGATTCGCATTTGATTGATGAGTAAATCGTTTTCACCGACTTTGCAATTTTAACTTGTGTGCGGAATTTACGGCTAAATGTGTGTAACGCCGGAGATAAATTGAGGCTTACACCACTTCACATTTAAGGTTGATTTGTTGCACGTTCCTTTCAACTAAGATTGATGGTGGGCAAGAATTTGCTCATTTCCTTTGAATTCGTTTATAATAACGCACATTCCTTAAAACACTGCTATGGGGGGCATGAAAAAAATTCCCAGATGACCTTAAACAATCATAACGTGGCGTAAAAAAGTTACATTCAAACGCGACCTTATGTTAATACAAGATAAGGTAATCGAGATTTTTTTATTTAAAATAGGCCAAAAATACAGTTTGGGTCATGGCCCCGTGGGCTCCCCTGCAACCCTATACTCTTCACTTTTATAGTAATACATTTGAAAACAAACTGCCCCTTTAGTTGCAAATGTCGATCATAGTATGCCCATAATGTTAAATGAGGTAACGCCCTAAATGTTATTAATATGCAATATACTTTCGACTTTGTTGTCGGAGTCAAAATCAGTCATTTATAAGTTCCAGTTTTTAATAGAGAAATATATTTTGCCAATCCGGCATCATCAGTCTCTTAATTCCTACCTATTACTTTTTATCTTAGATTTTTTTTTGGATTATTTTGTGTTTGTTTTTTCAGAGACTGATGATGCCGGATTGGCGAAATATATTTCTCTATTAAAAACTAGAACTTATAAATGACTGATTTTAAATGAGACAACAAAGTCGAAAGTATATTGCTACCATTCGAAGTCATTGTCGTCATTAACGTGCTTTAGGGCGAGGAGATATCTTCTTTTTACATATTCAGTTTGCATTGTTGTTCAGAATATCACAATACTTTAACTCAGCACCATCGCCACGCCATCGTCTTACCGTAACTTTAACCAAACTTTCAAAATACCAATTAGAAAATTATACTGTAGTAAAAATGTATTTAAATAATAAGCGCCGTAAGTCTGTGCAACTAAAAACTCATGTAAAAGTGATAAAAGGGACAAAAAACGCTTAGGAATTACAGCCTTAAAATAGAATGCATATTATACTAAGGGCAAACACATGCTGTATCCAATCTTACCCAACGCGTGTTAGCTTTTTAAATCTTTTTACACGATTAGTAATACTTTATCAACGAAAGGCGAAGCCGCGATAAAAATCAATCTTTTAAATCGCTAGATATACTAACGCCCAGTAACAGCAATCATGAACTTTGCTTACCATAAAACTTGTCAGTTATTGTGCTTAAGTCAATAACTTCAACATTTGAGAAAATATTCTACCAGGCAATAATGCCTTATCAGAAAACTATGTATTCAGGGCGCTAACGGCTTTTGGAATGCCACGACCGCCTGATATTTGCAGTTACATAGTTATACATATGCCAGTGGCGTTTATAATGCCATGCTAAGGTCACCGTTTACGTCGCTGAGCATTCGCATTTATTGTGAGTAAACGGTAGCTAAGGAGACTTAATAGTAGAGATGTTTGAACTTTACCCTGATACCGATAGCCGATATTTTGAACAAAAAGTATCTCGATCCGATCAGATTCCACATGACGTCATAACTATGCTTCAACAAGCAAAATAGAAAAAGAATTAACACCTTCAAAGGCAATTTTTAAAGGTTATTGCGCCAAAATTTGCAGCAGAAAAAAAAAGTTAACAAAAGTTTAGTTATCTCCAGTTAATCCCCTTCTATAGTTTTCGATAATTTACATTTCAATGTAGAACAGCTACGTTGGATCGCATATCATGCCTGAAATTCCTATATTAATTTGGTATAAATAATAAAACTCAAAGTTTAAAAACCAGAGTAAAATCAGGATCAGACAGTTTTTTAAAAAGGAATATATATTTCGCCTATACTGGCATCGTCAGTTCCCTAATTCGAATGAATCATTTTGGTATAATTTGGTATATGATCGGTACCAAAACTACCCTAGTATCGTATGAGTGCCGATACTAACACTTGGCATCACCCCATCAGGTATAGGCTCAGATCTCATATTATCGGACATCCCTTCATTACAGTATGATGCCAGAGGTTCTTAACCTTTTTGTATGTTTTACCCTCTGAACAAAAATGAATATCAAATTTACCCCCAATATTTAAAATGGTGCTCATTTATTAAAAAACGAAAGTAACGAATTAGATCAGTTATATTCAGTGTGACGGCTGCCCTTGCTTTTTGGCAACAAGTTAAATTGCAATGTCTGGGAAATTAGTGATAATCCACAACGAATATCAGATTTAACATGAAGTCGGTTTCGTGCTTTATATTTGATAGTTAGCAATGCAGAGAAGCCGCTTCGCAAAAGTTAGTTAAAGAAAAGGAACCAGAATATTCAGAGTTGAATACCTTGGATTTACCCCCTAAAACAAGGAAATTTACCCCCTGGGGTAAATTTACCCCAGGTTAAGAAAGGCTGGTATAAGCCGTTTACTGCTACTGCTTTGCTAAATCACGTGGCTAACATCAGGGCTAGAGTTGAAAGTTGTCCTTTAGTCAGGATAAATGACGCGGGCAAACATTTCAAGAACAACTGGTCTACGAAACGGCCTAGAAAAGTTAAACTAAAGTTTACGCTTCCCTTAAAACTACAGAGACCTTTCTTGTGACGTTCCGTGATGTATTTTTTAAATTGTTTTTTTTCCTTAACAATCTAGAGACCACCCTGAGATATTCGGTGACGTATTTTTGAAACGTAAAACCCACAAACAGTTGATAGTTGATGGAAGGGAGCAGCATTACTGAAAGGTTAACAACCAATGGCGCAGACCAGTGGTTCTTAAACTTTTTAACCTTGCGGGCCCTTTTATGCTTTCTTGGAATTATGGCGAACCCCTTTAAAATAAAAAATACGGAAATGGAAAATTTTAAGGACAAAAATTGCGCTTAACATCCTGTTCGCTACTCATAATAATTATTATACTTGTACACAAGCTTTTATAAGATTGATTATTATCAATGAAATTTAAAGGAGAAAATATTTTTCCGACGATAGTATTAGTATTAACTTATATGGCTAAAAAACAAAATATGTTTTGTCGACCCCATCAGACATTTCCACGAACCCCAAAGAGTTATTTGCAGTCGTAAGATGTTCGTATCTCCGATGACCTTTTCAGAGTCTTGTGTTCAGTAAAGTACCACGCCCGTTGTTTGACATTGTTTATAATGTCGCCGGATACTTGTTGCAGAGGAGCTTTGATGTTTGATGAGTCATAAAATGTTGTGGCGTTGTGTCAAGGCTGCAACTTGGGCTAAATGTCAAAAGTAGCAACCGCCTGGTAAGTTTATAGACCACTATAGTTTTTCCCTTCAGCATATTTAGCGTCAAAAATTAAAACGCTCTAAAACGGGTTGATAGAAGTCAAACGGTAAATTACTTTGAGCCAGTATTCGTTAAAAGTTTTTTTTTTGGCGGACCCATTTTGCTTTAATTGAAAAGGGCCTCATAATTTTTTACGAAAAGAAAAATATAAAAATTGCTGTACTATTATTCTCGTAAGTCAATGAGAAATCAATGAGACGTATGCGCCGAAGCTTATAAAATTAACAAGAAGGTAATTAAAAAAGATGTTAATCAGGCACCTTAATTTTTTCTCACAGAGCCCAGTTAGAGAACCACTGTTCTAAGCAAGGTATGGACGTTTTGATGGATCTCGATCAGGGCTTTTTAAACCGGGGTCTGTGGACCTTTTGGGGTACGTGGACTAGTTTTAGGGGGTCCATAGAGGCCTTATTGAAAACCTAATGAATAATTAAAAACTAAAGATTACCTTTTTTAACTAAAAGTGCTTTAATGTATTAAACTCCACTTAAGTTACACATTTGTTGGACCCAAAACAGCGGTTTTCTTAAACTTGTTGTATGACGTCAATATATGACGTCATATCTAAAAATTCCATGACGATCCTGGTCCACGCTAAGCAAAATATTTTTAGGGTGGGTGGGGTGCAAATAAAAAAAGTTTGAGAACCCCTGGTATAGATTCACATATAACAACTGTTGCATCAATCGATCTTCCAAGTCGCGTTGTGAAAAAAGCGTGGGCGGAGACCAGACCGTAAGCGCCCAAACTGAAAAGCGAAATCGACAACATCTTTTGACATTTAACTTTGCAGAGTGACAACATCGATCAGATTTACGGAAAATTTACTACCTGGTGTTTTGGGATCGCAAGTAAAAGAAAATGGATGGGATAACAACCGTTTTTTCTTCGCACTGCATGAAGTTAATATATCCATCGGCAAACAATGTTGGTTGAGATATGTTTATTCGCCGCTTTTCCTGATATTTTATTTTACAAGGGCGTTATTAAATAGTATTTGAGAATGTTTGGAAGAGTTCCAAAAAGAATAAAGTTGAAAAATGAACTTTCAAAATTAAGCCTTTCCTTTTTGCAAAACATTTTCAAAGTCAAACCATAGTCAGTGCTGCATACTAAAATCATGCTAAACCTAATTTCAAACTGACCCTTTTGAAATTTAAATGTAGTAAAAAGGACAAATACGTTTTTGATAGTTTGGAGCTCTTGAAAGTTTTATTATCTTTAAATATCACTTTGCGAATTTATTAATAATTAATATGGAAACACATAAAAACTGTTGAAACCAGGCATAGTAATAATAATCAAAAATTATCAGGTAATCGAAATTGTCAACAAACGTTTCGGCACCCTTTAAAATCGCCTTTTCAGGGTGAATGACCCCCGAAAAAGCGTTTTTTTAAGAATTACAATTACCAGTGGAGCTGTGTTTTTATTATTATGGAAACAGCATATATACAAATGCCAAGTTGTATCTGTTTATTTTTATATAATACTTGTATAACATTATAACAAAGCTTGAACTTCACAGCCTTAACTTAGTTGGGTTACTTTTTCCGGAAACAAACTATGTGTTTTGGCTTGGTCTGTGTGAACGTTATCAATTTTTAAAACTTCTAAATCGTCCTAAATATTAAACATTTAACTTAAATACGGAAAAATAATTGTAGACTAGCATTACGTCATTTTGTATTTATTGAGATGCTGAAAGTGGGATATTTATTGATTGGAGTTGATTAGGCATGGAAATATCATAATAGTGTCGTTGACCTATGAATCAGATTCATTGGCAATAGCGCACGCCTTATGTCTGGTGGCAAGGTCACATATCCGATGTTTGACCTTGGGCGTGTCAATGTCGAAACAGGTGTTTTATACCTTGGCATGTGGGGAGAAAGCTTCACTGCTTTCCACCCAGCTTAACACCCATTCAGTGGTCAAAATGAGAGCCAGAAGTTTCCACTTTTTAACTAAACTGTATCTATTTGCACGTTTAAAATTAATCTGTTAGAGAAATGAATCTAGGCTGCTTATTTCAAGCTCTGGTTAAAAATTCCAGCCAGTCAAACTCAGGATATGTCACCATGATTATAATCACATGCGCCTGTAGTGGATTACTTGTGGTCAAACTTGTTTCAGATAAGAATTGCCTTGGCGCTTAAAGCTTGTCGCAAAATGCTATACCGCAGATCAAATGGTGATAGACTTTTCCATACCAAATGAACATTAATTGATTTAATTATCTTTTGGATTTAAAATAAATAAAGTGTTCAATAGAAAATTTTTAAGGAATACACTGTCAGAAAAAAAAAATATATATAACAGAAAAATATAAACTTTTTCCTTTTTATTTTAGAAATGTTTGAAAAAAAACTTACGTTAAGAAAATTGTTTTTTTTAAGAAGGTAAAATATATTAGCTTAATCCACAAATTTTTTTGTTTATGAATTAAAATGTAACAAATGTCACCCTGCATTTCTTTAAACAGTTCGTTTTTTAAACAAATTATCTTAAAAGAATAAAACTAATAGACATCCTAACAGACCCTATCAAGAAAAGGTCACTTCATATCCCCTTAAAAGGTGTCGTCTAGGGGTCACGACCCCCCATATACGTCATCACAGACCCCATTGACTGACGTAGAGTCGCCCCTTATCGTCTGGAAGTCACACGGCACTATAATCGCACTTTAAACTGCCAGAGTGCCGCCATCGCATGTCAAAACATCAGAAGACTATATTCACAATATCGTAAGACTCACGTCAAGAAGTGGTCTTTAGTCTTTTTAGTTCTCACGGGTCCTTTTTACTTGAGTTATATTTTAGTATAGCGTGCAACCAAGTCTTTTTGAAGTCCAAGTCAAGTTATTTTCAACAAATAGGGAGTCAAATTCAAGTCCGAGTTATAACAACAAAATTTCGGGCTATTCTTGGCCTTGCAAATATTAAAAACGATACAATTAGCAAGTTTAGATTTTTACATTTAATAATTCGACGTAACAAAATTCGAATAACTCTTCAACAGGCTGCTTCAAAGTCGCCAGTGTTTATACGTTTTATGCCAAGTTTTTCACCGAATGGCAGAAAACAAAGGGTACGTGTTCACAAGAAGCTCGCATCGATTCAAAAGAATACATATTTCAAATCTCCTATTTTCTTTTCACACCAATACTAAGCCAGCCGTAAGTGTCAAGCTTAAAGCATTTATGGGGACTATTTGTAAAGTTAAATCACGATGATAAAAAACACAAAACACTGGAAAAAACAGAAATAAATTATTTTTCAGTCTCTTGTCAAGCAAACTGGTTGACATTCGCATTACATCACTAATTAATTTATTTACTGGAAATGCATCATCCCTATATTGGTTGATTGGAGTTAACTTGGCATAGAAAAGAGCATAATAGTGTTGTTGGCCTATGAGTCAGATCTGTGCACAGCGCCAGGTAGAGCCGGGGTTTACCAAATCACGGAAATGGTGATGAATTTAGTAAAAATTTGGTGATTTTACACACGCAAATCGAAACATAATTGCTTTCTTGAATATGGGAGTGTTTTTGTACAATTCTTGCGTTTTGAACTTAACTAAAAAAAACTTTGAGTTATGGGCGACGTATTTCAGGGTGGCCAATTTAAGGAAAATAAATTAAAGAAAAAAACACAAAAAAATAGCCATAAAATCCTAAACCATGTATCATTTCACACGTTAATTAAATGTATGAAGTTTTATCTATAGGAAAAACTGTTTTACATTATACCTTAGCTGAAACTAAAAACAATATGGCCGAAAAAAACTGAAGGCCGAAAAAAATTAAAAAATTACGTCATAAATTAACGTCAAAGTAAAAATGAACGTAAAAAATTTGCTGATTTTGGTCCAAAAATGTAAAAGTGAAATGGAGTCTAAATACATCCAGTGCAAAACTTTTTTATTTTTAATTAAATTGTTTTCTTTAATCAATTGATTACTTCTTGTATATTCACAATATTTTAATTAGACCTTCATGGACCCCCTAAAACTATTTCACGGACCACCAAGGGGTCCATGGAGCCCAGTTTAAGAACCCCTGACCTAGAACGATGACCCACAAATTGCCACGCCTGTCATGGCACATCAAGACTCACCAATGCTTTAACATTTGTAAATAAGGCAATCCTAAACTATGGACAAAGCAATACAAGCCAATATGATTATCTAGTCGGTAGTTATCATGATTGACGCATCTTGGGCGATAAACAATCTCCTTCGACGCCACAAAATCATGTTATTACGTCAGGATTCAACGTCAGGCATGTTGTTACGTCAGGATTGGACGTCAAAGCTTGTCAAGTACATACTAGAGAGGCACCAGGCCAAAAACATTCCAAGGCGTAAAATGCGAAAAATAATTTTGCTGTCAAACGCGTACAATAAAAAGAACCTAATTTTCGGTTTTATGGAAGCTTATTGATAACATTTTTGTGTCTGGTTAGAGTGCAATAAATTAAGAATTTATATCTTCCCAATTTGTGCACTCTTGGTGTGTGTTGTTTCAGCTACATTTATTCTGACAGTGCAAAAAACACTTGGCCTAAAAGCTACGCAATACAACTCGCAACCTAGAGAAAACATCGTTTTGTCAATTATACTTTTTGAGAGCTGTTTTCGGTGTTGTGGCGATTTAGTTGTTTTTGTAGGAGTCTGTTTGCAATAACTGCGGTTTAACTTATAAAAATAGGGGTTCATGAAATTAAAACTGTTTACAAAAGGGTTAAACCAAAATCTATCTGGAAAATTGTGACGCAATTTATTTTCTTGCGGGCAAAAAAAACCCTATGGAAAAAAAATGGAAAAACCACTGACAAAAGTTTACTCCTGTCCTACCCCAAACTCACGTTCGTGCCTGCACACTCCCTCCCTTTCCACGTAGACGTAAGTCTTTGCCATGCAAGCGTGGTAGTTGAGGTGGCACATGGAGGGGTAAGTGACCCCGTCGTGCCCGCAGACCGGGGTCCTCTTCCAGGCCCCACTTGTGTGGACGGTGTCGGTGCTTCCCCCGTAGTATACCCTCCTGTCGACCACGTCACGACATGCTATGCACTTGCATTTACCGCGGATGCAACGGCCACCGTACAAGCAGTCGTGAGTGTCGATGCACGTCTGCTCGCCTGAAAGAAGTAAAGAAAATTAGGACGGCGTAAAAAGCAGGAAGATTATGGACAGACGAACCTTGGGAACTGATTGTTTAGTTTAAGGCTTACATTTTATTGGTTTTAAGATAATATATTCGTTTTCGCCTAAAGGTAATATTTTATTTTTCGCTTAAAGGTAGTATATTATTTTTCGCTTAAAAGGAATATGTTCGCTTTTAAAACGACAACAAATTTTGCCGACAAATTCAAATCGCGGAAATAGAAACTTCCATGCAATACATCGCTAAAGCTTGTCGATTTTTAACTCAAGTTTTCACCACCAAAAGAAAACAAATAACCAGTTTTCGTTCAACAACAATATAAACACATGTGCAAAAAAAAATTTTTTTTTTTTTTTTTTCGTTTAACAATGTTTTTAAAGTTTTCGTTTAACAATGTTTTCATACACATTTAAAATCTCACCACAAGGTCCTGGGTGCTTCAGTTCGATCCACTTCTGTTGTTTGCACATCGATTGGCGCAGCGCGCACACGCTCTTATAAGTGACGTCATCGTCCCCGCAGGCCACCGTGTCCGCCCCCAGTTCGGGGGTGCACGGGAACTCCGGGCACACGCACTTGCGCTCATTCGACGCGGCGTCCAGCACGCATTGGCCGCCCAACTGGCAAGTGAACTCGTCGCAGGACGCGAACCCTAGACCTTCGGAAAATTACGCGTTATTGTTATTTTTAAAGGGAACGCACAGTAAGATCTACAAGGCAACAATATCTAAAGCAGAAAACGCTATAGTATAGCACAGCGGTTCTCAACCAGTGGGCCATGGCTCACTGGTGGGCCATAAGAACATTTGAGGCGGGCCAGAGACCAATTTAATAAGCTGGATTTAGTTTCATTTGTGTCACTATATTTAATTTTACAGGAATAATGGCTTGGGGAGGGCCACATAAGAAAAAAGGTTGAGAATCACTGGTATAGTAAATCTATAGAAAATATAGTATAGTTAATATATCTATAGTAAATCTATAACATTGAAACCAACGACATAATTGGATAGAATGTATTCTGTATGGGCTTTTATGCTCATTCTATTTAAATTGGCTACTGTTTAATACTGGATATGTGTATTATTGGGGTGAAATTATTTAGGGATAGAATAAGAATATTAAGGTGTCATGGTGGCATAAGGCGGTATTGTTTAAAATGTAAGCTTTACTTACCAACGAAGTAGGCAAAAAATACAGTGGCGATCAAAAAAGCTTGCTTTGTCATGTTATTACAGCAAGCAAGCAGCAACAAACAAATAAATAAGATAACTGATGTCCTGAAACGAAAGAAGCGAAATGTGACTTGAAAATAAAGATCAATCAATACAAAAGTTTGTAAAAGACCGTATGTCCCTAATTTAAAAAAAAAAGGTGATTAGCTGGCGCTATATAACGACAAATTGTTGACCAAAAAATCTTTACAAGCTTTCGCTAAATCGTGCTCTATCAGTTCAACGTTGAAATGAAAGCAATTACTCGCGCTTGTATTTTCACTTCGTGCGTATTGATTGCTCTCATTTCTACTTTAACCTCAAGGAGCACGGTTGTGCGAAAGACTGCCAAGATTACAATACAATTTGTCGTTATAACAAATAAATGCTCGATGGCAAGGGCGTTTGAAATAAATGTAACGCTAAAAAAAAACCTTAATTCAAAAATTAGGGATGTGAGATAATTCCTGGTCGGATCGCGGCCTCATACCGGATGCCAAGTGGAAGTATCGATGCTCGACGATTCGATACCTAACTGATATAGCAATTAAAGCCACGATTTGAGTGAAATGACTTTTGTTGAAATAAAGTGTTTTCTTTTGCAAGTTTTTAATAAAATTAGGTTACTTATCTAAATTTGGCTATTACGAGTTTAACAATTTCGAAGGTTTACAATTTTATTTTTACGCCAACGCATCGATTTTACTTTGACAGCTGTGTCTCTCAACAAATCATCAATTATCTATCGAAGGTAGCTAAACTCTCTAATTTTAATTCAAACTCTAGCTTAATAACTTGAAAAACATTACCTTTGAGCATTTCAAATTGGTCAATTTGGCATATTCTAGTAGTGTTGTGACATCCTGAGTTATCAGAAACGTTTTTCTTAAATTATGAGGTATAGTAGCGGTATTGGTATCGGAAAAAAATACGAATACGGACATCCCAAGACATAACTGTAGAAGGAAAAGTTGTTAGAAGTGGATGCTTGAAACCCCGTACCCTAAGACCTAAATCCAAATTACCAGTCTGTGTAGTGCGACTTACACGCCTCGTCTAACCTCCGTCACTCAACATTGCAAATGAGTTCCAGGCAAAACCAGAAAACCTCAGAATTCCAACAACGCGGACGCAACTAAAACCTTGTAAGGCGTTTTTCTTTCGAGAAATACGAATTAGATTAGAAAAAAGTATTAAAGCGCGCAAGCAATTCACAAATTAGATTAGAATTAGAATTTGCCGCATTTTGCTATAGTTCGTTCAATTAGAAAACTAAATTTTTTTATTTGTCCAACTCTGGCTTACGGTATTTAACCACATTTAGGTGTAAACTTTACTCTAATCTTCTACGTAAAAGTTTATAAAAATCTTTCCCAACAAAACTAAAACTCAACTGCAGCTAACAGAAGACCATTAATGTCACGAAGCAGCTAAATAAACACAGCGCACCTCTAGAGCTATAGATGTACGTTTAGTATTGTCGAGTCGTGTTGTTTTTAATACACATTTCAAGGCATAGAATTTCTTCGCCACATTAAACGAGTTTAGTCAAACTTAACCCTGGCAAAATACACAAACGTCTAGATGCGAGATACGATCATGGCTATGCGCGAATGTTTTCATTTCTAGGCAAGATTTCTAAAGCTTACATCGCATTCTTGTAAGCACCAATTAGATCTTTGAAGTTTGAATAGGTCACTTTTTTGCAACCATTTAATTATGAATCTATTGACGAAAAAGGCGAGCACAGGGCAGTGTGGACACGAAATACATACGCCATGTTGTCGAAGCATTCTGGTACAACTGCTCCACCCTTTTTTACCTCTTTTTATATTGAATCATGGTCAAAAATAGCCGAACAAGCTCTGAGCAGAGACTGCCCATACATGTTCAAATAAACGTTTTGAAGTCTGGGTCTGCTACTTTTATAGCAACCATTTAACATCCAAGAAAAATATGAAAAAAGGGAAAACACGAGTAAAGGTAAAGGCCAAGTGGTTGTGTAAATTCCATTTCTGTAAAGTCAAATAAAAGCAGAATATGTAAATCATGTTCTGAAGCATTCTGACACGACAGCTAGCTTTTTTTTTTTAAAATCACATCTAAAAATAGCCGAACAAAAACTGAGCGAAAAGTTCAAAACTGTTCAATAAAAGCTGTATTTCAAATCCGCAAAAGGCTAACAAAAAAAAAAAAAAAAAAAAAAAAAAAAAAAAAAAAAAAAAATCACATAAAAAGAGAGTTTGATCATTTCACAGTTGAACCTACTAATCCAGGGTCAATAAATCACTTATCAAAGCTAACCACATCTTAAGAGAGACGAGAAATTGCTGTAGCGTAACGTAATTTATGGCTTAGTTGAAAGACCCCACGCACGCAGACATCGGTTGTGGGAGATTTAATCGCGCGATTTAATGGATTACCCTCGCACCATAGGGATTTCCAACGATTTACGCGATGACTGCGAAACTTTTCTTTATCTTTGTAATAAGGATATTCACTATTGTCAACAACAAGATTATTAAACGCAATAAGTTGAATACTGTTGGACGATATTTTAAGGTTTGGCTTTAGCGATTGCAAGAAAGTTTATTCAGGGAAACCATTATACCGTTATATAGAAGTAAGTGGAAATATCCATAAATTTACAGAAGTAGGCTTTATGTTAGGAGACTGTTTCATTATTAAATAACTTAAAAACACTGCTGTTTCATATTATGCGACATTTGTATTTTGAACAAAAAGTACCGCGATATGACCCGGTACCAAATTACGTCATTACCATGCTCAAAACGCAAAAAGAAATAAATTTAAATTTGTTAAGGCAATTTTTGTTTCAGGTTATTAGGCCGAAACTTGCTTTTTGAGTTTTGATAAATTTATATTTTAAAGGTTAAAACTACAAGGTTAAATGGCATTTTGTGGCTGAAATCCTTGAAATAATTTGTATCGTATCGGCACCGATATCACCCTGGTATCGGACAAGTGCCGATAGTAAGACTAAGCATCGGGTATCGCCTCCGATCCGACATTATCGGACAGCCCTAATCATATAGAGCTCAACATGTACAGTTAGCAACGTTGTCGAACCTAAACAATTATTCATAGTCAATAATATTAAAAAAATTAACGAAAGTTGTACAAATTAAAGAAAGATATATATACACATGTGTTCAACAACTGTGATCTACACTAAATTTCAGTAGGAAAAACATATACTATAGTAAAATTAAGATGCCACAGAACCTTTGTTCAATAATTGATATAAGGTCACAGTCGCAAAAACACTAAAATAGTAGAATCTCAACCGCCTTAAGGTCGTTAACCTCTGTTGTAAACTTGTGATAGGTCATACAGCTCAACTATGGGCATATATAGGCCACACCAGAGGCCCAATACAGGCCACAGACCACGGGCAATTAAACGATGGGATATATATAGACATTGCGCGCTGAGTAACCAGTCGATTAGCGTTTGGACTTGTTACAAGTTCCTCCCGTGGGACTTCAATGCCACCTACTTTCGACGAATGATCTATTCCAATCAATTAACGGCGACATTTCCGAAAAGTGTCTGAGCGCTATTTTAGCTTGATGTTAGCAACTTTTTTCTTAAATCAGTGGTTCTCAACCGGGGTGCCGCGGCATTTTAGGGTGCCATTTTTAACCCTCAAGGCTGCCGAGAGATATTTTAAATTCTTTTGGATTATAATTGTTGCTCTATTGATAGGCTTCGTGATACAATTTTTGTGTACGATAAAAGTGCCAAAAATGGGTTTTCAACCTTGTTGCACAGTTAATGTACTGTTTCAATCTCGTTTATTGTAACTTTACAGTTAAGCACTCGGCAAAAATACGAGCAAGGGTGCCGCGAACTATTTATAATTTTGTGTGGTGCCGCAAGCCAAAAAAGGTTGCGAAACTCTGTGTTAAAGTATTGAACACCAACAACTGGACAAAATGAACGTGCTTATATAGTGTTAAACTTTTTTAACCTGCCTTTTTATTGGTAAAATTTAGTTTAGCATAAGCAAATCTTGTTTTCCTATATTATTCAAAACGTTTAAGTTTAATTAGGCGATTCTTGGAACTTTAAATATTTATTTTTCACTTAGTTTATTATTATTCAAATATTTTGGCATGAAATAAGCTGTAATGGCATTTTCTAAAAGTTTCATTTTATTTGCATTTATACTCAAATTTTTAAAGCTTGACTTAAAAATCGCGGTTTAAACCTAAATGCTTCCCACATCGCAATATAGTACCTATACAACCACTTCAAACCTCAATCTGGGCGCTTTTTTGCAGTATTTCATCGACCTGGTGTATTAATCGTTAACCTCAAGATGTAACGCCCCTAAGACTGTTTAACTTACAGCTTAAAACCGCGTTAAGACATTGATCAAACATTTCACAAGTGTGAACAACACGTTGGATTAATTCTACAGGAATCCTATGCACTGCCACATAGATGCTCTACACAGGAGATACTAGTTTGGTATTTAGGCTTTGAATGTGAGCAATGCGGTTGAAATGCGCTTAACCGTGTTTTACGATTTACGCAACATTTTTGAGAACCTCGACATAATTTTAATTCCAGGTCATATAGTTGCTTTTATATACCGCTTGCTTTCTTGGTATTTATTGAGAAATTACTTTACTATTTTTGCATTACGTCATACACAATTACAAACGTCATACACAATTACAAACATATGATAAACGTAATTACTAATTACCATTATATTGTGGTTTCACATATCACACGTATTTTGCTTTTTTTCGTGAACTCGGGTTAACCTTTACATCAAATTACATACAAAGTGAAAAAGGTTGCGTATTCTTTTTCATAGATGTAAATAGTACAATTTTTAAATACAGACTTATGTACAAGAAGTTTTATTTTTTAACGGTGTTGAATATTACATCAAACTTAATATATGAAACAAGTTCTCTTACACTCAGCTCTGGTATTTATATTTACAAATCGTTTTTTTCAGAGAACTCTAAAATTCAGAGAACTTTAGCAAATTTTAGGGTCTACGACTGCAGAGTTCACGCATAACGTGGATATTACTATTTTCAGAGTAACTAGCTGAATCACCACCCGAAAGCACTTAAAGTCTCCTTTTAAACGCTTAACAGTTGCGCTTTCGTATTCTTAAAGGCCTCTAGTAAGTTTTTAACAATATATAAATTGCTTCAAAAAACTTATATATTTAGATTCTAACGCAGGGGATCTTAAACTTTTTTCACCGCGGACCCCTAAACTTAATTTTTGCTTCACATGGACCCCTGTAGGCAAGAAATTATTTAAAATGACGTGATAAATTGACGCCACAATCAAATAGCATGTCAGAAATGTGCTGATGATTTAAGTAAAAAGGAGTCTAACATTTAGTGGCAAAACGTTGCATTTTTAATTAAACTTTTTTTTTAATTTGATTACTTTTTAAACGTACAGTAATATTTCTATTTGGCCTTCATGGACCCCATGAAATTAGTTCACGGACCCCAAGGGGTACATGGACCCCAGTTTAAGGACCCCTGTTCTAACGCAACGTATTTGGGCACAATGATTGCTTAAGTATTTCGAAAAGTTTCCATCCGAAATAAAACCTTCTGTTTAAGCGTTTTCAACGTACGTAACACTTTACCATTTCCAGACGTCTCTAGCACACTTTTAACATTAAATTTTATTTGAAAAGCTATTTTAACATCAAAGGCAATTATTTAATACTTCCAAAACGATATACGTTAATTTTTACAACCTCACTAGTGTTCATAGACACAACTCTGGTTCTACGGGTTCGTATATTTTTCCAGGAAACTCATAGGAAAGAGAATTACGCATACTCAGAATTTTGCTATGCTCTATTTAAACCTAGCCAACTTGTCAAATTGAACCTCACTTACAAAAAAACACGGCCTAAAATTACACACAACACTAACTCCAACTCGGCGCATTTCCCAACCTCATATAACCTTAACATTGGCGAACTCTTTCGTCCCAGAACCCAAACGACACAGGTGCGTCTCACTCAACGCTACGAGTCACTTCGACTTGGCAAGCGATCACTGAACAGCGCCTTTTGATTAGGCACCGGGGCTGCAGCTTAGTCAGGCTGGTTTCCTTGGTCGAGACGTCCCATGCAGCCTCCCAGTCATAAGGCGGGTGGTTAAATTTACGAGCGACGAACAAACAAGTTGATCGCACACGCCCGGCGACTTTACACGATGCTTAGCGTTTAACATTTTTACTGCTGCTACTACTGCTAAGTTCGTGGCTTGAGGGACACACGATAAGACCTATAAAGCATAATTTCTAAGGAGGAATTTGAATTTTTAGACGAACAGATGGCACGCCCGACAAGATATTTAGCGTTTGGCATTTTTACGCATGCTGCTTCTGAATTCGTGGGTTCGGGCACGACTGCATTGTACAATTTGTGACCGCTAAAGATTTGCGCCAAACAAATTTTGACAACAAATAAATGGGCGGAAATGCTGCGCCAGAATGGGACGATATTTACACCAAAAGTGGCTATTTTTTATTGTAAATTTACTAGGCCGGCGATAATTCACGACAAATGACGTAACTGTCGTGTTTTTGGACAGTTTCACGTTAAAGATCTTCGGTGGGAAGGCACTGGAATGCAATCGGGACTTGGGGAACACACGATAAGATCTATAAAGCACCTTTTTCTAAAGCGCAATTATCTAAAATACCTTAGTATTAAGACACCAATGACATAATAAAGTTTAACAATAAAAATACCTACGACGGAATAAGACCTAATCTCATCAGTTGAAATATTACCTAAACCTATAGAAATGAGACCTTAACTCATCCAAAATATCACCTAAAAAGAAACCAGTAGGAAGATGGTTTGAGACGATTTGGAGTCATCGGTCTGGCATCGGCCGTTTTGGTGTCGACGTTTTGACGGACTACTGGCTTTGATTATTTTGGCAAAAACGTTCGTGAAAAATCTACAATCACTTTTGTCACAACGTAACTACCAAGCAACGACTGATAGACTTTAATGGAAATAAATTCTCACCATTTTTAGTGTGGGACTGTATTCCCTGTAACATTCTCTTGCATTTTTATTTCTTAAGGCTCGCGTATCTATAACGTTATTCGAATGCCCTTAGTTTAGTGAAATTCATATAAATACTTTAAATGTTTATCCAAAGTTTAGACCTCAATAAATCATTCGACACTTTAGTTAGTTGCAAAGTTATATAATTGCAGAATACTAACAGGCTGACATACATTTAACAGCCACACAACTAAAATAATAGTCCTCTCGATTTTTAAATCGCAATATCCCCCGCTTTTAGTGGAATTGACAGCCGACTGATTTATAGCCTAACTGCAAAACCTCTTCGCGTATTGCGCTAATTGGTAGCCGGCGTAAACGTTAGAAGTGAGTTTGTTGGTAAACAATTAGCCGCGACGTACATGAATAGAGCGAAAAACAATGCAGCAGAAAAGGCTTTCAACCGTTTGGACATTTAAAACAGGTTTAAAATCGACAGATGTTCCAACACACTAAATGTAAGTCCCTCTGCTCTATTACCACCCGATCCGTCAGAAATCAGTGCAGTTCTAAGCAAAAAGGTCTACGACAATCAGTGCATTCAAAGGATCAAAAAGTCCGACTTTTAGACTTTGAGGTCTTGGACAATGCACTAATTTCACCCGATCCGTCAGAAATCAGTGCATATCTAAGCAAAAAGGTCTATGACAATCAGCGCATCCTAAGGCAGAAAAGTCTAGACTTTTAGACCTTGAGGTCTTGGACAATGCACTGATTGTGAGCCCTATGCAGATTTGGTTTGTGAGCGTTCACCCCATCCGTCAGAAATCAGTGCAGTTCTAAGCAAAAAGGTATACGACAATTAGTGCATTCAAAGAATCAAAAAGTCCGACTTTTAGGTCTATGGACAATGCACTAATTTGCATTAACAAATGTGCATAAGAAGATTAAGTTTAACAATACTTGACCCAACCAAACCCAAACGCTAGCCAGCGCCCTAACCCAAATAATGTGCGATAATTTAATAATTATAACGCTTCAGGCCCCAATACCTCAATTTGTGACGTAATAATCTTAAATGCAATTGACGAGAAACCATCTTATGCCCATCCGAGTTTGGGCTTTTTTCCCCAGCATTTAAAGAATTATTAAAATAACGCACATTATTTGGGTTAGGATTCGGGTTAGCGTTAGGGTTTAGGTGGGTCAAGTGTTATTAATCCTATCTCATACTTTTTGTTATCTTTTCTGAACTTTTAATGAATATTTTTAATTAATCTACGCCGGGAGTTTACCTAAAGGTCCAAATCAGTGCATTGCCAGGACCTCAAGGTCTAAAAGTCTAGACTTTTCTGCCATTGGATGCCCTGATTGTCGTAGACCTTTTTGCTTAGAAATGCACTGATTTCTAACGGATCGGGTGCTAATTTGCATTAACAAATGTGCATAAGAAGATTAAGTTTAACAATACTTGACCCAACCAAACCTAAACGCTAACCAACGCCCTAACCCAAACAATGTGCGACAATTTAATAATTATAACGCTTCAGGCCCCAATACCTCAATTCGTGACGTAATAATCTTAAATACAATGGACGAGAAACCATCCGAGTTTGGGCTTTTTTCCCCAGAATTTAAAGAATTATTAAAATAACGCACATTATTTGGGTTAGGATTCGGGTTAGCGTTAGGGTTTAGGTGGGTCAAGTGTTATTAATCCTATCTCATACTTTTTGTTATCTTTTCTGAACTTTTAATGAATATTTTTAATTTATCTACGCCGGGAGTTTACCTAAAGGTCCAAATCAGTGCATTGCCAGGACCTCAAGGTCTAAAAGTCTAGACTTTTCTGCCATTGGATGCCCTGATTGTCGTAGACCTTTTTGCTTAGAAATGCACTGATTTCTAACGGACCGGGTGCTATTACACAAACTTCTATGCAGCCTCAAATATAATTCTAACAGCTTTTTGTAGGAACTTCACATACGAAGCAAGACTGTACAGCGTACGCTCGAAATGTCAGTCGTATTTTCCTAACTAAAAAGCGAAGAACTGTAAAACAAAACACTTTTAACCGTTCGGACAAATAAAACGGGTTAAAAATCGACAGATGTGCTAACACACTACATGTTTTGCTTGTCACTGGACTTTATTTATAATCTAATCATCGACGAGATGTCGTTTTGCGATTTGACGTTTGTGTTTGAACAGAAATCCCAGCGTACAACAAAACAAATTATTAGGGAAGAGAACAATATAGAAATATGCTATTACAAACAAAAATAAACACACCTTGCAATATAAGTGTTGCAGAGAAAAAACAGAAGTTTAAAAAATAGATGTGAAATGTACGGACTTGCAAGGAAAAAAACGATAAGGTGTACTTACCCGGCCTGCTCGAATTGAGCATATGGATGATTTATATATTGAGTTTGAATTTTTGCCCAGCATTTTAATAATTATTTGATCATTACATTATTTTAGGTTAGGGTTTGAGGTTAGCGTCTGGGTTCGTTTGGGTTATAATTAAATTAAAATTCTCAAGTTTTGCCTTATTTACACGATTTATGCACTAGTACATTTTAATTACTTTATTAGCGGGGAACGCATACATCCATTAGTGATTATACATTGATATAAAGTCTTTTTTTAGCCGGGTAAATAGTCTCTTCCAAACCATGAATTAACAAAACAGAACAAAACAGCGACCTTATGGATCATATGGCAACCATAAAGTTACAATTTTTTAACTGGTGATAATCAAGTACGCTTCGAAACGTCTTAATCAAGATGCTGTCGATCTACTCGAACTTTTTGGATTTGCCATTCATTATCAACCTACTTTACAGATCCGTGCATAGTGTACCCGGCGTTCACCAAAAACGAAAAAGCCCCAGATAAAACGTTTACAGGAATGAATCACAAATTGCGCTTTTGGTCGGCAAAGCGTTAAAGTCTAGTCAACCCACTTCCATGATGGAATCTACAACCGGCCTTTGTTGATATTTTGCGGGCAAAGATTTTATCGAGCGGCTGATAACTTAGGCTCGGCAACTAAACTCACACTCCCAAAGTCGCCTGTGTTTTGGCGAAACAACGTTCTGGAAACACAATGCGAAACTGTGACGTAATAATACATATCGCGTCGCAAAATACGCGGGAAGCGATATGTTTGAGCAACAATTAAAAGTTGACTCCAGTCAATTTCCGTTGCTACATGGTTTGGGTAGCAGTGCCCCCTAAAACCTGTACAAAGTTTGAGTGACGTCATATGGTGTTAATGTGACGTCATATGACGTTACAACGATGTCATCTGGTTTTAATAACGTAATACAAAGGAACATGTACAAAATTGTACATACAAGTTTGCAATATATAGAAGGGCGTATCTTTATGGAATCCAAAACCATTGGCAGTAGGTTTCTGCTTGTCGATCACTGTTCCGCTGACGCGCATATCAACAATAAAACTCAAAGTTTAAAAACCAGAGTAAAATCAGGATCAGACATTTTTTTAAAAAAGGAATGTATATTTCGCCTATACTGGCATCGTCAGCTCCTTAATTCGAATGAATCACAAGTTTGCAAGTTTTGTTTTCATGCTACAGGTAGAAATAAAGGATTTTGTTGAATTTTTAAGAAGCCTAAAGTTATTGAATAAAGCAAAAATGGCCGTTACCACACGCTTTCACTGCAATCAATGTATTTTCCGTCTCACAATTTGGATAACCACATGTAGCGGAACTCAGCAAAATTGGCGCGCTGAGAAATTTAGAGTAGAATATCTCCGAAAAAAGTGCCGCTAATAAACTGAAATTTCACACATATACCTTGTGTTAGCTTTGGCAATCCAGCGAATAAACTTTTAGCAAAAAACATGGTGAAATAATAATAAATTCAATATTAATATTTAACAATATTACCCCTAACTCTCGAGCTAACTTCATTTCAACGAAAGTTCAAACTTCAACGATATAAACTAGGAGACACCATATATAAAAAGGGCCAGTGATCATGTTAAATTTCATTTGGAGTACAGTTGTTAATTGTTGTATTCTAAAAAGCTTAACAGGCCAAATTTCGCCGAGGTGTCTACCGGCACCAAAATGCACTTTCGACAAACTAAATTGGATTGGCCAAGTTAAAATTTCTCTCACAGTTACAAAGTGTAACACTGAAATTTCTGAGATTTCAGGAAAATTCTGGAAGTTTATATTTGGCTAATTGCGATTGAAAATTTGGAAAATTCTTAAAGGAAATGACTTAACCGGGCCATTTTCTTACCACGGATATTGTTAACCTACTGCGTAATTGCCAAAACACCGCAAGTTTCCGGATTCTTGAAGTATGATTACGAAATTGGTAAATAGTCCAGGAAACTAGTTTTAATATATACCCTCATATAGCTTCCACATTACACAACGAACTATTTAGGAAGTTTATGAACGCAGTAAATTTTCTCCGCCACAACATAAAAGGTAAGACATGACGACAAAGTTACACCACCAAATCAATTCCTTTCCCTTATTTAGTAATGCAAATTCCAAAATACTTCTGTGGTTACAAATAGCGGTCAATTCATAACAATAATCAGGGCACTATTGCGATTACTGAAAGGCTAAATTTAAAACCCAACCCAAAATAATCTGGAACTTGACCTGAAAATGACTTCGCAAACTGTGTAAAGAGGTGACGTGTGCATAAAAAGCAATACAACGTTTATAGCGGTTAATTTTAAATATAACTATATGAAAAGTACATATGCAGTTGTTTAAAGAACATTTTATTTTATTACTCAAATATGGTCTAGTTGTATTTCAAGTTTTCTAACATACCTTATCAAACTATATGCTTCACAAAAACAAAAATGACTGACTTAACTTGTATCAAGAACTGATTCAGTATACAATACAAATGATAACTTATTGCACAATAAATATCAAGTCTGCTTTTTTTCTGAAACTAAATCTAACAGTATTTATTTCATAATAAATTTTTCTTGTAGACCAAATACAGCAATCAGAATTTCCTTCATTGTAAAGTATTGCTGATACTGGCTAAATACAATCACTTTCATTCGACAACGATTGTGTAATAATCAGCAGTAATCTACGAACCTTACAGATTTTTGTGAGCGGCATCTGACAAAATCAGAGGAAACCGGTTAAATTTGAAAGGAACACGCATATTGTTGACGTCACAATGATTGTTTACATTTAAATGTAGGCTACCTGTTGCTTGTTGTATTATGTTTTAACTACCTGCTAATGATTAGTCATGGTTTTCACAAAAGCTGTGATAAATTAGTGTTAAATTATAATTTTAGGGTTAGCAGATTATTTAAATGAAAAATATATTTACTTTGGGGCAAATTTTAAATACAATTAAAGAAAAAATGTATTATTCTTAACATCGATTTTTTATTTATATTGTCAAGTAATCTTTAATTTTTTTCACGTATATTCGAAAAAACGTGTTTCAGCTGGGATTGTTTTTCAAGTTTGTAGCCTACTAACAAAAACTGAACAAGGAAACAAATTTGAAAAAAGACCCTGGTATGTAAGTTGCGCTTACGAGATCAAATTTCTAATCTCAACAATTTATTCGTTATTACAAGGGCAGATAACGTAAAAATCGCTTTCAAAACCTGAATTAACCTATCGCGCCAATCTCGAATATGATATTCCATAAGGTTCCTCATTAACGCGAAGGTCGAATTTAAGTGTTAAGTTTCTCAAAAAGTGTCGCAAGGATTTGCGACCTGGCCTTTCAGCATAGCATCATATCTTCAATACGAAAACCTGTCCTTAAATTAAACATAAGTTTTTCTTAGATAAAACATATTTTTTTATTCTAATGCCATTTGATGGGGCGTTGCCTTATAACATTTGAAACGCGTTTTAAAACTTTCATCGCAATTATTTGAATAAACCTGCAACAATTTTTTTTTTATGTGCCTTGCTCATTCAAGCAGAAGTTTTTCGTGTGTGGCCAAACCACATAGGTGACGTGAAGCGAATTTGATGACGTCACATTCAACGTTTAAAATCTCATTATGCTGAAGTTATGGGATTACCTTACAATTTTAGTTGCGCACAATGTCAAATGTCGGCAGTTATTTATGACAGATGTGATTTTAATTGCAACTGCTAAGCTGCTTGGAAGCTATACGTTTTTATTTTTGCAGGAATGGGTGTTTCGTTCAACACTAGCTGAAACAAATAACGTGGTTTTGCAATTTTGATCTTTTGCGTATTGTGTATCGTTAATTTTTAAATCTGTGTTGCAAGTTTTAATTTCCCGAATTTAACAACCATTCGGTAGATGTAGACGTTTTTCCAACAATTTTAGTCGTAATTTTGTAGAAGTTTAATTCGTTAAACAGAAAATATTGCCCTAACCCAGCATTTCTCAACCGTGACCCCCAGGGGGGCCACAGAGCGATGATTGGGGGGCCATGGGCATAACTCTCAACCTAGGTTATGGTATTACAAAAGTTCTTCCGTTTAAATCGGGTAATTGGAAACGATATAATTTATTCGTTTTATCGCGGAAAATTTGGATTAATCTCTGTCGCGAAACCATCACTGTGCTGCAGATTTAAATGTAGCCATATATGCGGCGTAGCATTTTTTTTCATCGACTAATTACTGGCCGATGACCTTCGCCTAAACATTTTTTTAATAGCAGTTGGGCAAGCAACTAACGGGTAATGCCAAGTACAGATATTTCCTTAAAGGGCGTTAAGTTGCAAAACAAGCATTCCATTGTAAAACGAGAAGTAAAACAAGTGAAAACACGTTAAATACAATGCTAGGCATTTTATGAACAGGGGGCCGTGAGAGTTAAGAGTCTATTAAAGGGGGCCACGAAGCATAAAAGGTTGAGAACCACTGCCCTAACCTAAACACGAGCTAACAGTCTGGTGCCAAAACAGCGGCGCCCAATCGTTTCTTTTCACAGATTTAGATGTTATCAAGCCCATTTAGGACACATTGCGATGAATTAAGGACTTTTCGGTCTTATTTCGTAACTACTACGTATTAGGCTTATTATGGATTTTATGTTAATTCTATTGTGTTGGAGAAGAAATCATTTCTATTGAGATATTGTTGCTTTAGGTTATATTGTGTCTTGCCGAAAGAATCGCTTTCAAGGTAAACATATAACTTCAAATGCATGAATAAAGAGTTATTCACAACGTTCAAAATGCAACCCACTTCTGTATGAGATGTAATATTCCTACTATACGTCTAACTACAACCTCCAACCATTTTGCTCCAAACTTTAAATACACTTATCAATTTTTGCAAGTGCAAACTGAAAACTGAATTACCAAACCATCAAACGAATACAGTTTAAAGCACAGGCCATCACTGCTTTGACGCAAATAATCTTAACCGTGAAATGGAAACAAATCAACTTTAAACACGTGGCGATCGTCACCCGCCAGTCACCTGTACTCAGCAATAAACTCTCTTGATCACCGACCAATGTTTGCCGTCTTAGCTGGAGATGCGGCTTAACCAGAAGGCAGCTTGTTGTGGTAACAACAAATCAACGGAATACGCAATAGCGCGGGAGGCAATTCAGCTCCACTAAACTAACTACGGCGTACAGCGCTGAACGACGTCTGCAATGCTAAACATTTTGCATGAGATCGACTTAAATTGTTTATTATTTTAGTACATATTCATTTTAGTGTATAGCGTTAAAACAGGTTGCAAAAACCTACAGTGCTAACCGAAAAAACACAGACGGCTTTAAAGAACAAGCTTCGAAAATTTAGCTTCCCTTTAATTATTGATAAAATAAGTAAACAAATCGTAACTCAAATACATATCTTTCTTATATAACTACGAAATTGCAATGTAAACTACGTAAAAATACGAAAAATGTTGATGTAAATTACCTGTTTAGGCAAGCGTTACTTTAAATCGTTAAACATCTTTATAAAACTGATCATGCTGAATGCTATAGTTTTTTAATATTTTTTCACAATCACTGAAAAAACGTCATTTAAGTCAGTGTCACTTCATTATGTCTTGTTAAATATGCCGTAGAACAGTGTCTTACATTGCAAAAGCAATTTGCCCCGGAAAGACAGTACTAATGCGGTATACCCTGTGCAGAAAGCAACCGGCACACTCTATACATTGCTAATCACGCCTGCTTTAAGCACAGTCTCGATTTGAAAGGATTAAGGCTTGCGTAGTACATCAGTACACGTCTGGATACAATCTTCGCGCGTTGGGCAGCCATGCGTCGCGGCTTATTGCGTAAGCGTTGTAAGTGAATGAACGCTAACCTAAGGTCGTTGAGCAAAATCTTGGAATAACTGGCCTACTTGTCGGTTTATGCGATTGTCTATAACTCAGTGGTTAACCTTTTTTCCTGCTGCACCCCTTTCAAACCACCAACCAGTTCTCGCACCCCTTTCAAGAATTGCTTAAATAACAAAACCATTGTAACTTTAATAACACAATAACACAATACCAAAATGTGAGTTAAAGGAATAAATTACAGTAATATATTTTCTGTGCCTGAATCAGAATACCCGCAACCCCTTGAAACAGTTCTGTACCCCTGCTTAAGAAGCCTTGATCTAGCTGTTCGAAGTTTTGCAAGCAACTTTTCAGCAAGACGGAGGGTAAGGTCGAAGAGAAATTTGAGCTAAATCTTGAGCGGGTCCAATAACTTCTGTCGGATTATGCGGTTTGTGGTGATTCTACAAAGTTTCGGAGGAATTTGAAAAGACCGGGTTGCGTGACTGGGCTTTTGTTGTATTTTATTCTTCGAATTTAAACCACAAGTTGAACTACCTTGATAACCCATTTGCTATTCTCTGTATATTGGTACAGCCCTATAAAGTTGGCCGTCAAGCGATGTAGTTTTGTCACAAATAAATGGGATCCGGGATAATCTAAATCAGGGATGTCCAACCTGCGGCCCGTTAATCATTTTCACTTCGTAGTATTTTAAAGTAGTATTTTAAACGTTCAATATTAGCCTAATTAAAATGTACCAGTCAGCTTTTAGGGGCGCACTAATAGTATAGTATGGGTAAAAAAAATATATATGTAACTCTAAAGGCCCGTTATAACTCTAAAGAGCAATTCTTAATCTTGAAACGTAATAGGTTATGCGGCCCATTAAATTATTTCAAGTGTTAATGCGGCCCACTATAATTAAGGTTTAGGTTTGGCAATGAACCAATTAAGGTTTTAGGTTTGGCAATGAACCAATTAAGTAGAAATATTTTTAACAAAAAAATATTTTATTTTATGTGGTGGGCGCGTGCTAACGCTAAACAATTTTGGCGCTGTTAAACAATAAGGTAGAGATTGTACAACGCTTGTAATGTTGACGTTGACTTTTTCATAAAAATGATCACCGTTCGATTAAAAACTTCTTGAGATATGATAATGCTCAGTACCAAGACCTTATTAAAATTCCGCCGCCCAATTTGCGAACTGCTAATAAGTAAGGCTCTTAACGTTAAGTACAGTTCAAATGCCGAAGTGTAACGGTAAGTCAAAAATTAATCAAAGAGGAACCCATAACGCAACTTGTCAACATATTTATCAAATCCTAACAACCTTAATTGATCCTTCAACCATATCAAGGAAATTACAAATTTGTAAGCAAATTTAATTGCAAACGTTGCTGAAGAATTCAGCAAAAGCACAATTCCTAACTAAGAGAAAATTATCTTAGGATTAAATTCTTCGCAAAATCAAAAATCCCTTTTTCTTTCTAATCTGCAAATTTTAGCACATGTACTTCCTCTTATAAGGTTAAGTGTTTAACTGATTTTGTTCGAGTTTACCGGGGGCGTTGTTCTTTAGCCCCAACGCAGATGACCAGAGCCTGTAACAAGATGGTATTCCGTTTACCCCATCTAACGACATGTTTTACCTTAAAAATTTACCCACATGGGATACAAATTGGGCAATCAATACGGAATGGCTTTATGGAACCGTAAGTTTTGAAGGGCACAAAAAAAAAACTGATCAAAACAACTGATCAATTTTGCTGTGTATAACCTGCCGTGGATTGGCGATAGCTCAAATAGAACAGTAGCACCTTTTTGACGGTTAATATCAGGACTGTAGAGTCGGTATAAAACAACCAGAAGCCGACTCCGTCAGAGTTGAGTCCGGTTTCGACTTTATAGCCCTGTATTTAACAATCCAGGATCTAAAATAGAGTGGATTACAGCAATTGACGAATAGAGGTAGCATATAAGTAATCAATCCACAATATATCGTTGGAAAATATTCCAACATATGCTGTT
The DNA here is from genome assembly GCF_963924565.1 of Ascidiella aspersa. NCBI lineage: Eukaryota > Metazoa > Chordata > Ascidiacea > Phlebobranchia > Ascidiidae > Ascidiella > Ascidiella aspersa. The sequence goes on along the minus strand of NC_139449.1, from coordinate 35,683,179 downwards.
CCACCTCAACGATTTATGCTTTGTGGCCCCATCGGTGTCTAACTTTTTATTGCCCATGCACACGTCGGATTCGGGACTAGGGTAGTCTGGCTCCGACCCGTAGCCCTGATTATTATAGCGCCAAATACTCGAATACGACTATGTCCAATCAAACCTAATCGGATTCTAATTAGTCCAAACCAGTGTGGTGACCGAAATTAGATATTTACGTATGAAAAATCACCCGGTTTATATCGCTAAAAGTAAGAGTATTCGTATCGGTTGTTGGTTTTAATTTGCGTTTTAATAGGTGCTTTTGTAAACTTTAACAGCATTCTTTGAAACAGCTGTTATACTGATTTCCTCATTTTTACAAGAACGTTCACATTTCAGGCATGGCATTTTGATACGATTCTAACTTATTGCCCCTATCCTTATTAGGTTATGCCAATCAAGAAAGGTGACAAAAGTTGTTCGAAATATGTCGCCTGATCGATTTGCACGGGAAGTAATTTAATGTCGGATTGCTTTCAATTGATCAGGTCGCTTTGGCCGCATTCATAACTTTGTAGTGGCGCCCAAAAAACGTGAGGTTGAACTTCAAGCAACCTCGGTTTCAATTAGCAGTTGGCCACGAGATAAATGTGCTTGGGCTTACCAGGATCTCACAAAAGGGCCGTAGTTTAGCTGTACACCTCACTAGGCATGTCGGATAATATTGGACTAGAGACGATGCCCGATATTAATCGGTAGTATTAGGACTCATAAATTACTTGCGGAACACCTGATGATCTTTCACGGAACACTGGTTAAAAATCACTGGTATGTGCGATTACATCATTTCTATAGTTCATTTTCATTTCATCATTTTCTATGCGTCAGTAACACGCTTTTGCGAGCATGTGCCTGTGGATATGTTAGACGTCACCATTCTTATCGCCTGTTACTTGCGCCTGTGCTTTTACGTGCATTTTAATTGTTTTCATTTGTACTTTGACCTAATAAAGCACGGTTGTGCGAAAGCTTGTCGAGAATCAAATACAATTTGTCTTTATCCAGTGCCACCTGATTTCTCTATCATTTCTATAAGTGATTAACTGATTATACTTGGGACATTTTGTTTTGCCCTTTTTGGCTATTTTTATAATGCGACACAGGCTAACTTCAGGCCCCAAACAGTAAAGGAGCAAAGTTGAAATAGCATGCGGTGGAATTTTCTAAAATCGGATTGTTGGTGGATAAATTATTCACCGTATTCCAGCTATGTATAAATGGATGCAATACAGGTTGTAGAGTCGGAGCCGGACTCGGCACTCGACGAAATCGCACATTTGGCCGGAGTTGGACCCGAATTTTTCACCGAGCCAGCAGCCCTCCTAAGTACCATTACCACTGGCCATTTGCCAAAAAGCCACCACGCAAGACATGTGTCTGTAATAACTACAACGCTACTTCTCAACAAGTTTGCCTCGAAACACTGATGGGCAGCAAATGTCGGTGTTAGCATATTAGATAAAAATTAAGCTTACAAAACTTTTACCCAACCTCGCAAGCTTATCAATCGCAACTCTTTTCCTGTCGACGTTCCACAATTTTGTGCTGTCTCCTGTCGATCGACAAATGCACACGCTTTTATTGCTGCAAAACTGGCTCACACCGCTTTAAAAGGACGCAAAGGAAAACACTTGGCATTTAGATATCGTGTAAATTGCGCGATCAAAATCCCTGCCTTTCCTATACCACTGCTTGGCCAATATCCACGCGCCGCATTGCTGCAATCCTATAACTGCAAAGATAACTGGGAAATAAAAAGGAGTCGCCAACGCGGACAATGTCAATTGCTGTGTGATGGTTGCTCCTTAATGCCCGGAAACGAACCATCTTTGTTAGTTGTATCGGTCAAAATGTAGATAGGTCGGATACATGGCGCCGTAAGTGACTTTTCTCAGCCAAGAATTTGTCGAACACGGATGGCAGCCAACTTAAGTATTGGCGGTTGTTACAAAATTCGAAAATGCAACCTCTGTAAAAAAATTGGGCTTTTCAAATATTGAAATCAGCGTAAGAGCATAATGGTTGGAGGTGATAGTTTTTCATAGTAGGAATATTAAAGCCCCTGTAGAAGTAGGCTTAGCATTCAGAACGTTTCGAATATCTCTTTATTCCATCGAACACATTTTCAGCACTTTTAAAAATGAATAAATATTTGTTACCTACTTCTATTTGAGCTTTAATATTCCTACGAAATCAACGTAATTGCTTTGTTTTCATTTCTAGCAGTAAATTTTAAAAGGTTTGCGTTTTTTCTGCAACGTCACCTAGTGAGTAAAAATAGCTTAACTTCTCGCCTTCATTATTAAATATTTTAAGTCGGTGTTTCTAACTTTAATTAAATATACGGTGCTCTACTGAAATGTTGCAGCACCCGTACTAGGACTTTCGCTAAGTAGTTTAATGTTTTGTCACAATAAACAGTAAAAAAGCAACGTACATTAACTCTGCATAATGTAGGCAAATATTTTTTACTTGTTTCACTCTAATCGTACACAAACATTTTTTTCAAGAAGCTAAAAATAAAGAACAAACATTAATCTTTAAAAAATAAAAATATGTCCTGGCCCCTTTAAGCATTAGAAGCGGCACCCCGGTTGGGAGCCATTGTTTTAAGCACACGAAGTATATATTAATCACCTTTAAATACACTTTGAGTGCGCTGCAAAACGCCAAGGCCGAAAATAGTTTCCATGTGGGCATAGGCTATTTAGAACGCCGGCGTATAGATACAACCAAAGCTCATAAAAAGGCGGTTTCTTCGACATTTTGGCCATTGAGTAAACATTTCAGCGTCGTTTTAACGTGATACGGCAGTTACGGGTTGTAATGTGCCCATACACAAACATCGTTAAATTGAATACCAACAAGTTTTAAACATAGGTGGTTTGTTGCAAATCGTAAAACTGGTACTCAGCTTCTCTTTTTTGCCGAAAACACGGAAGTTTTAGTGGATGCGTTTTCTCGTAGATTAATCAACGTAAAACACTTCTAAAAAAACTAAGAAAAGGCATTTTGTCGCAAAGTGGCCATATATAAAATTGCGTGCTATAATTTCCATTAGGTAACTTATTTTTCTGAAGCATTTAAGCTTTAATCTGAAAATAATACAAACAAATGGACACATTTGTAAAGTGAACTTGCCACTTAACAAGCGTTTAACTTGCCATCGATAACGGTCAAGTATTATTAAACCACACAAAAATTCACGTTACTTCAAAATCCAGTATGACTTGTTTTTGGTTTATCCTTTGCGCAAACTAAACAAGTATCATTTCACCCCTTTGTCAACATTGTCAAGTACATCCAATTAGTGGTTGCCAATCAGCCACCCCTACTGTATAGGCCGACACTTCAAAGAAATGTCAAGAGTTTTCGAAATCGCCGCACAAACTTGACGTAGGATTACACACACCCTTGCAATCTTGACGTTTGATTTCGAGTGGGTGAAAAGAGAGGGGTGTTCTCTCAAGCGTGACGAAGGGTCAGGAGATTAAACCTCAATTTTTAATATTATTTGCTAATACAACATTGTTACACTGACATATTATACAGCTCTGCACTGCAGTGTTGAGCCACTGAAATTTTGCAAATCTGTTTTACATCTAGCTCACTGTAACCAATTTTTATGTCGCATCCTAGGTTGTAACCATATAAATTAGCCTAACTCAAAACGGCCTGAAAAGATAAACAACTGTTGGCCAAAAAACATTGACATATTTTCTCACAATCATGCTTCATATTTTCGAAATACCAAATAGTAAAATAAAAGCAAGACAATACCAAAGCAAGATTTACACATAAAGCTTCAAAATAACTGTGTTCCATATGTGTCACCTAATGTCCTAATACACAATTCTTGTGTTTTTTTGCGCCTGCAAATATTTGTTTTTTGATGTTATCTATCCTAATTCTTTACCGTTTAACCAGCCCGGGGCATTTTATTCGGGGAAAGTTATTTCTGCTTGCGATGTTCCGTCTGCCAATATTTCACCTGGATCGCTACAATTACCCGACTTTAAGATGGAAAGCCAACACCTGATAGTAATCGCGCTTAACCGCTACACCTGCTGAGATTCGCAGTTCACCATTGCAAAACTGCACGCGTACAATAGGCTACAGTATTTGGCCAACGTAACAAGTACAATGCTTTCGTAACAAGTACAATGCCTTCTTTTAAAAGCATATTGTCCATTGAAAGCTCCTAACTACCAAATATCTAATCTTAACTAAGAAATTAAATTAATATATTTTCTTGTGATTTGTTTTGTCCCTTGGACATTAATACAATTAAAATAAGTCAAATCCCATTTGTATTCAGTTTTATATCCAGGCAACATTTATTGGCAATTTGTTAACATCTGGCAAAAAAGTGCAAAAAACGCCTACAAAAGGCCGCAGCCATTCCAAGTTGAGAAAGCAACGGTCACTTTTTGCAGCACTCTTTTTATTTTTCTGCTTATAGTTATTAAGACGTAAAAAGTGGCGAAGTCCTACTTGTTGACGATTTGTTTATATCTAAGCCGAACAAATTTTACATAAAGCGCGTAAGTAGAATAGACCAAAGTATAAGTAGCTGCGTTTTAGAATTTAAACTAAGCCAATTCCTATATTCTTCGTCTAATTTTTTTCAAATTTGAGGTGAACAAATTGAACCGATAAAAAGCAGGTCGGCTGATCCCTAACTAACCGCTTAAATCAACTAACTGCGGTCTCGGCTTTATTCAAAGCCAAACGCGCAGACAATAGACAGTTATCATCTAGTGATCACAAAAAGCAAACACATATTTCCCCACTTTTAAGGCATCTTTTTGTCTATTTAGCACGATCGTACAAAAAATCAAATTTTTGACGATTTCTACGCATAAGCTAAACAAAACAAAAAACAGAACGAGTTTAACGAAAAGTTTAACAGACCATATAAATAGTTGGTTCCGTTGTATTTTTGTGTGTTTTTTTTAATATCAGCTTACAAAATCAGCCAAGGTCTATTTTTCGTCCATTTTTGACGATTTCTACATATAAGCTAAACAAATTGCATAAAACAGCACAAGTATAACAGATCATATTATAGTCGGTTCCGTTTTATCATTTTTGTGTGATTTTCTTGTCACTTGAAAAAAAAATCACATCTTAGCTAAACAAATTGCACCTTTAACTGTTGCAAAAAAAGGCCTGCTAATCCCTAACTAACCGCTCAAATCAACTAACTACGGTCTCGGATTTATCCAAAGCCTAACGCGCAGACAATAGACAGTTATCATCTGCTGATCACAAAAAGCAAACACACGAGACCAAAGTGCTTAGCAGTCTTAGCCAATTACCCTTTTTCGTCCAATTTTTTTATATCTTAGCTGAGCAAATTGCACCTACAACTGTTGCAAAAAATAGGCCTGCTAATCCTTAACTAACCGCTTAAATCCACTAACTGCGGTCTCGGATTTAACCAAAGCAGACAATAGACAGTTATAGTCAACAGATCACACACAGAAAACACACATCCTTTAAACTTTCCTCCCATTCAATCTCGCTTCCATTGCGACTCCAAGGCTGTCTGGCAAACTTCTCGAGTCAATAGAAAGTGTCGAAGCCACAAAGCGAGCCTAGAACTTGCCAGTTGGCGGCACTGATTGATTTTACGCCCTCTGCGCTTTTGCAGACCAAAGGAAAGCCTTCAGCTCGAAATTTCTTCGCGCAACATCTCCAGGAGTAAACAAGAAATCGATTAGAATTTGTTACGCGTTACTTAAAGCAATCTAGCTGAGCAAGCAATCAGAATTTTATCAAAATCAATGTTAAAATGTTAATATTCAGTCATATTCGGCCTTCAAATTTAAGCGTGCTCAACGTGACCCACATATAGGGTGATACCTGCGAGTCTACTCTTTAAAAAGAGCCAGAATCCGCCAGTTACAGCTTGTCTGCGAATCTTTTTTTGGCACGCTTTTGTATAAAACGCGCAAACAAGTCCGTTTATTGTCCTGTCTATAGGCGCTCTGTGCATTTGGAGTAGGCCAAAGTTACCTGACTCTGTCACAACCACAATCAGCTGCGGATCTAGGATTTTTGTGTGGTAAGGGTATAAAAATTTTTTTTTTTCGAGTTAACGTCATAAAGTTATATCTAAACGTGACTCATGAAGAAGCAATCTTAAGAACACCACACAGTTTGTTTACTTTGTTGATGTTTAAGGTTGGATAGGTGTAATTTTCAATACATAGGCTACATTACAAATATGATATCGTTTGGCGCAAAGCTTAAAATACCTGTTTATTGTGTAGGTTGCAAAAAACATTATTTCAGATGGTGCGATGAGACGCACACGACTTTGTGCTAATCAAGTTTATCAAAATAGTGTAGGTCTGTAGGACACACTGCAAATCTTAATGTTTTGCATATAGTTAAATAGACAAAAATACAGTTTAGGGGGGCATGACCACCTGGACTCACTCCTGCTAACAATAAACTTACTGCAATATTTAATATAATAACCTACTACTACTTCATCGTAAAATGAATTCAACCCAATGTAGATTTATGCCAGTTGTTCTCAGCCTTCCATGGACTCTTAACATTTCCTCCTGTTAACGCTTTGAACAAATAGGCCCGCGAACGTTATAAGGTCGAGGTATTTGGTGTCACATTTGAAACGACAAATTTGAGTTAATCAGGCTAATAATTAAAATAACTTGGGGCGCACGGTTAAGAAACCCTGTACCTAATTTGTGCTAAACATTTTACAAAAATCCAGTACCATCGATCACATTAAACCGATGCAAATCATTTTTCAAATATTTGTAATGGTCAAGTTGTGGTGCCAAATAAACATTTGAAGAAATGTCAAATAGGTTCGCGGTAAAATAGTAAAACCAAGAGTAACAGATACTTTTATTTTGAAAACTATCCATTTCCATAACAGCGCATGTGTGTTTGGCTAGAGTTATTCTAAATTATTTTGACAACTTAATAATGAATGTCAAAGTTAAAGGTTTAGAAAGTGGACATCATCTTAAAGGAGACGTTTCGCTACTTGCACCACCATAAGTTAATCAGATGACACAAGCGCGTATCGAAAATTCTTTTATAAGATGATGTCGATTTACTGGACGCTTGGCTTTGAGGTTCATTACAAAGCCACAATACAGATCCGTGCTGCGTCCTTAGTATATCTAAATTTTCAAGAACTAATACTTAAAAAAGTATTTTTCGCAGAGCGAATCACAACCACGCCCAAGAAATTTCATTTATTGCAACGCTGGCAGGAAAAAAAAGGTAAGAAGAATCAAACAATTCAACCGAGAGAGAAAAAAAAGTAAGAGGAGGAAAAAAGTGCGATCAGGTGGTTGCGGAAGCGGTGCTTCCCCCGTTCTGCTGCAGCAAGGTGCTCAGCATTTGCTTGATTTCGGAAACTCCTTGCTCGAGATCGCACAAGCGCTCATCCACGCTAAAAATGGAGGATGAGAGAAAGGTAAGTCCACGATGAAATAATGTTTTGCCCTGTTAGTCACCGCTTTTAAAGAGTTGAAGTCGGTTTTTAAGGAAAAATTATTTGCAATGCTCTGGAGTAACCTACTGAGCCTTTCGCAAAATGTCACTATTTTAAGCCATTGAAGTTGATTTTTACATAACTTTTAACTAGGAATGTCCGATACTTGATATTTGAACCCGCTACCGATGCCCGATATTTTTGACAAAAATTATCGCGATCCGATCCGATACCAAATGACGTCATTTCTATGCTAAAACAAGCAGAATAGCGAAATCAAAACCTATCGAATGAGTTCCGATACTATCACTTGGTATCGTGTATCGTCCCCGATCCGTTTCCAACGGTAAAGACTTGACTGTTTTTTTATTTATTTTGCCTTGGATTCGACGCAAAATATAAAAAATTCTACTAAAGTTAACTTAACTTTCCAATGTACTCTTTAAGGATTAACGTTGCAGACAATACAACGGAGCTCTGTATTAACCGGTAAACAAATTGTAATTTCAGGCAGCAAACTTAAATACCAACTACGTTTTGTTTAAACTCCTCTTAAATATAAAATTGGCAAAAAAGATAAAAATAAAAATTGAATATAAAAATAAAAAGGGCTATGCCTTTACTTTAAATTAGGTCATTGTATAAATAAACTGCTGCATATTAGTACGTTGTCTAACTTGCGATAAATTAGGAAACAAATTTACCTCAAATGAATCCATTATACCTAAAAAATTTCACACACGTGTCGATTATTATAATTATTTGAACAGTTACTTAGAATTTGTGTTCAAACTTTTAACTTTTACCTTTTAGTCGTTAAAGGTTTTCCTTCCTTGCAAGGAGTTGAACACGTAACTGTGACGGTAGGTGGCGCAATAGGACATCTAAAAAATTTGACATTTTTGACGTAAATACACCAATAAAGTTATCCCCGAAAAAATAAGTAAATAAAGGTTTAAGGTAAATATTTAAAGACACTCCAAATACGTTAAAAATATAAGAAAAGATAATGATTGAAAAATCAAAAATAATCAATCGTCGAAATTCAAAGCCAGAAGAAGTATCAATAAATGTTAAGAAAAATTACATTTTGTATGATTTTAGGTATACCACGAACGAACAAAATACATGTAGTTTATTTTTACTCTTGTGTGTTTTAAATGCGAGAAAATATCTTATTTTTTATTAAACAGGATTCTTATTGTTAAGATTAACAGTGAGCTTGCTAAACCGCATGTTTATGTAAGTACTTTATGACCTATTTAATTGTGTGATCATTCTATGACTTGCGGTCAAAGGTCACTGAGCACATGGTGCCTTGACATTGTAGTTGTCCTTATGGCAGTTGGTGTTACTACCTTGTCGCGGTAGGAGCTCATTTTGTTAGTTACTTGTAAGTGTTTGGCAATGATGTTTAACTTACTGATTCTGTTTCTGTTTTATTAACATTGTTTTGTATTGATTCATTCGAATTAAGGCCTTCGCGTGTTTTAATAAATTCCTGTACGTGTACACTGATAAAGACTTGAGTATCGGATCGGATCCACTAGTTTTCACTTATAACAAACACACTCAGACTTAAACACACTGAGATTTATAACAAACACACTCAACAAAAGTGTGCCGCTAGATTTATACACTACCAACCTCGAGTTGTCGTCATTGGAAACGCTGTTACTGCGCATGTGCGACCTCGCTGAGGTCAAAGGTCGTTCCGCTTTGTGCTTTTTGCACCGCGGCTGCCTCTCGCCTGAAGCATAAGGTTATAAGTTGGAAAGAAGCTTGTTCGATTTTATTAAGTTTATCCCTTCAAAAAGTTACACTAACAAAAATGGTTATATTGTGTATTATGCCTAAAGCTTTTAGACAATTCGTAATTACACCAAGTTTTGCTAGATTAGATACTAAATTTAAATATATTATTTAATATAATTGCCTTAATGCTCGCAGCCCGAGCTGCACACCTTTCAAAGTCATCGGAACTAAGGCATAGAGATGCTTGGAATTTTGTTCCGAAAGCGATAGATTAGACAAAAGTATTCAGTACCAAACGACGTCTTTACTACTTTTACTGCGCTAAGACAAGCAAAATAGATGAAATGAAATGTTCAAGGGGGTAATTTTCAGGTTATATTACTCCGAAATGTGCTTTAGTGTTTACTGCAAATACGACAGAAAACAAAGCCGCGTAGCACTTTTCTCGGTACAATTTTGACCATTTTGCGAACGAAATTTGGCGTATGGCATACTCAAAATCAGGACTTAAACACACCGCTTGACTAACAATATTAAAAGCGGAAAAGAGAGACTAATAACCTTGCTCTATAAATAAGCATCATTAAAACAACAGAAGGCACTGCCTTATATGCCATAGTTGAATAGATTCCGATCCTGCTTTCAATCGGGTTTTAAAACTTTTCATTGTTTGCCATATACTTGGTAAGTCATCTTAGTAAGTATTTTTGAGTGTATTTAACAACATTTCAACTGTACTTTATCTGCATTAAGAAAATATGCCGCGGAACGGATTAATTGCCCCGGCGGGCCGAATCTGCGATGGCATGACCTGAAAGTTTACAATAACTGTTTAATATAAACATGAAGCCGATTAATGAGAGACCATGGGATCAATTTAAAGTCGAAAATTTATGTAGAATGAGTGGTATCCAGTTGTATTTTAGGGCACATTTATTAAAATACCAATACTGGTATTTCTATCGGCAACTTGGACTTAAGTCATTGCCAAATGACTTGTTTACAACACTGGTTATCGCCTACCTTCCTCTAACCACCAAGGTTGCTTCTCACGAAAGCACGTGTCATCATCGTCATCGTCGTCAATGGCAACCGACACCATGCGGTAGATCGGGTCGTCCTCTACCGTCGGATGAGCGGAAGGATGGCTGACCGAAGCCACCTCTGACGTTTCTGTCGTAACAATGGCACGTGAGTTGAAAATAACGCGTAATAATGGAATAATTAGGCACATTATGGACGGATCTGTATTGTAGCTCGAAAACGAATTGCAAAGCCAAAAATTTCGAGTATGTTGGTTTTGAAGTGACAAGGGGGTTTTGAAAAGTGACAAGGTTAGAAATGTCAATGAAAGATATATACACATGAACTACGCAAAAACATTTACTCCTAATAATTTGTTTTGTAGGATTTATGAGTTTTGTAGGATTTATGAGTTTTGTAGGATTTATGAGAAGTCCCACAACAGTCGATCACAGGCATGCCACACCTTCAATTGTCATGCATTTTTACGTCACAAACGATGTAGTTAATATAACGTTTGCTATACAATAATGTAGTTTTACCACTTTTAAACAGTTTTTGCTCTTTGAATGTTTTTTAGTATTGCGTCAACACTCAGTCAGTTGCTGCTCGAAACGGTTTGCTAGCATTGTTATTTGTGTTCGTTACGGCAGTTAATACAATAACAAAAACTAAACAAAAAACGCAAACTTCTTAACCCCCCTAAAAAGAATTTTCGGCTGGCTACGCCACTATTTCAACTTATCACTGGAAGCAAACAAAAATCGACTTTGCATAAATATAAACTCATTTCAGATAAAAAAAGTAAAACGCGAAAAAATCATTACTCACCGTCAATCGTGGTCTTCCCGATGTCTTCTTCCTAAAATCAAAGCAAATAATTTAAATACACTTTTTGATGCCTTTACTTGAGGTGATATTTTAGTTTGACGTGGAAAATAGTTAAAACGCCGGTTAAGTTATTTTGACCAATCTCAACTTTATCAAATAACTTTTTCGCAACCCAGTTAATACCCCCTAGACGGAGACTAGCCTGAACATTAGAAACTATTTGAATTTTTATATAATTTAAGCTAGATTTGCTTTAAACCCGTTTAGCCAAACTTTTAACACAATCATTACTACCAGGTTGTAACTTGGGGTGCTACTGAGTTAAATTTTAATAGAAAATACTTGATTTCTTTATTACCTGCTAACAACATAGCAACGCGAATTCAGGGCGCAATTAACCATGTCCGCCCAAAACTGTAATTTTGAGATTATTTAAGGTCACGTTATAACGTAACTTTGAGCCTTATCTTTGAAATAAAAATATTGCCCCCAACAAAAGTTCTAGATCCGCGCCTACAACACAGTGACTATATATTTCTTACCGATCTTAGGTTGTAGGTGATCTCCAAGGTCTTCCAAAACTGTTCCCTGAACTCTTCGTAGCAGTCCATGACCTCGAGAAGGTCATTCCTCCCAATCTTGTGAAGGTCACAGTAGGTCAAGGCACGGACTGTGGCGTTTGACTTGCCAATGCGCTGCTCGTAACTCATGTACTCGCCGAATATGTCGCCTTTGCCTGAAACAAGTAAAAAAACTATCATTTTCAGAAAACTGGTTTGGAAACTGCCTTTTTAGTTGTCGCTGTTTCTTTGTTGTGGGAGCTACACTGTTAATGCAGGTGAGATAACTTTAGGCAGTCGTTAATAAGTAGTCTATTTACACCTAATACTTAGATTTATAACTTTTAGCTTTTTAGATCTCATTCCTGATAAGAAATCAAGGTAACGCAAAAGTAAAATATACATAATTATACAGCACATTTCCCAATCAAAACACAATAACCATAACATACTTAGCACTGCCACAACGAGGTCGTTCTGTAAGATTTCTATGGACCCCCTTGTGATGAAATAAAGCGCGGGAAGAAGATCTCCTGTGTGCACCAACGTGTCACCAGGTGGCGCATGTGTCGTCTTAAACTGGAAATAAAAAGTTGAATAGTTAAAAGCGTTTCTAATCAATATAAAATACACACACATCGCACATACGTATTAAAGATTAAACTAAGTACAGAACTTATTATCCCGAAAACCGATTTGTTTGGATGTTATATGATAAATATAGTTCGCTGCTAAAATAAATTTATTTAGAAATATTTTTCAGTTGCGAAATATATTTATCATATAACATCAAAACAAATTGATTTTTGGTTTATTAAGTTCTGTATTAGTTCAATCTTTATTATTGATGTGCAACCAGAAAGGTTTGTTTTTCACTATTCGGATTTAGGCGGATTCTTCAATAAAAATATAAATGCCATAATATTTGATAAAAGCGACATTTCGCAATTTACAGACGTTTCAGCAATAACTCATGCCATCATCAGTGTAAAATCAAGTGAAGATAAAAGCGATAAAACGTAAAAAAGAAATGAACAAAATCCTTTCTTTTTCCTTTCTTTCCTTTCTTTTTACGTTTTATCGCTTTTATCTTCACTTGATTTTTACACTGATGATGGCATGAGTTATTGCTGAAACGTCTGTAAATTGCGAAATGTCGCTTTTATCAAATATTATGGCTTTTATATTTTTATTTAAGTTACTACAAAAACCCGTGTATTGTGTCCCAAAATAGGCAGATTTTGTTATTCGAAAGAAAAATTGAAAAACAACTAGCCTGTTGTAAGGTTCGAACTCACGACCTCCGGTTATACCGGGATCGCCGCTCTACCAATTGAGCTACCCAGGTTAAGAGAAGAGCGAGTCGAGAAACAATCATAGCACCATTGCCTACTGCATCCCTGCTGACAAAATTGGTCTGTGGTGAGGTTCGAACTCACGACCTCCGGTCAAGCCGGGACCGTCGCGGTACCAACTGCACCAAGGACACTGTTTTCAAGTGGCTCGACTCAAGTTGTTTGGTCAAAATTACTTGACTTATACTTAATTGTGTCAAACAACTTGAATTGAATGAAATTACGTGTTTTTAATAAATATTTGTTAATAAAATTGGCTTTTTTACCTCAATTGGTGGACGACAAACAATTAGCTTGCTATATGTTTTGGTATTGCTCAAAATCGGACCAGTTTACCAGTTTTAATAGATAAAAGTTTTATTTTTTATATCAATGACTTGACTGAGACTTGACTTGGGCAGAAACTGATGACTTGGACTTCAAAAAAGATGACTGAAGTCCCAGTACGTTCAAAATGACTTAGTTATGATACTGTATACCAGCTCAAACATCGAACCACCCACCTTCATAGAGAGCATTCTTAGGCAACCGTGGCTTGCTTGATGTAGAGCCGGGCAACTTAAGAGTAGATGACGGTTCAGGTGAAGACATATGTCGGCTTGTAAGCATTCGGGGAAGCCTTTAAGAACCTGAAAAACAGAAAAATACATTCGAAAAAGTGATAAATTATAGTTTTAAGTAAGTATGTCCGACACTCGACATATTATTCCGATGACGATGTGCGATATTTTCGACTAAAATTATCGGCATCCTATACAATACTACATGACGTCGTTACTGTACTTATACAAACAATAAAACTCAGAGTTTAAAAACCAGAGTAAAATCAGGATCAGACATTTTTTTATAAAGGAATATATATTTCGCCTATACTGGCATCGTCAGTTCCTATAAGTAAAGTAAAATACATAATATACAAAGCAAAATAATAATAAAATTAATAAAAAGGACACAAAATTATGGAATCAGTATAGTTTTAAGTAAAAAAGTTTAAAAACAAAAACATCATGCTGTCAGTTTTAAAAAATGTCTGATCCTGGTTTTACTCTTTGGAACTATGAGTATTATTGTTTACATACGCGTCAGCGGAACAGTGATCGACAAGCAGAAACTGCTGCCAATGGTTTCAGATTCCATAAAGATACGCCTTTTTATATTTACTCAAACAAGCAACGTAGACGGTTTGAAATTTTTAAAGGCGTTGGTCCAGGTTATTAGGTCACAAGATCTATCATTAAGTGCCATTGACGCGGGGGCGACCTATATAGGAAGTTGAAATGTCAGAAGAGTGTTTAGCTTCTTTTCTTTTGATTTTAATAGTTTAGCGCTTACACTAACTAGACTAGACCACTGCAACCCACAATGCCAACGACCGTAATTAACTACTGAACTACGGTCTACTATACGGAAGACACCAGGATACTATGATGTCTCAAAGGGCACAGTCTTTAGTAAAACGAAAGTCTTTGTTCTAATAATCTATAGGGTTAAAAATACTGTATTTTATTTGAAAGTAACAAAGGTTTATAACCACTGGGTAGGACGATACACTGAAACGGTTCCGCATACCACCTTAAAGTTACACAAATTAAAGAAACTGATAGGACGAAGTCGCGTTTTTGGTAAAATCTGAATTAGATTGGAACTACAATTAGAGCGCACAAGCAATTCACAAACTAGATTTGAAATTAAAATTAGCCGCATTTTGCTCTAATTCATTAAGTTATAAAGCTAGATTCATCTAGTTCCAAGTCTGTGCAACGGTAGCGCGTACCACAATAAACAAATATCACCAACGAACCATATTCATGTCTATCCCGTTAGTATATGACCAGGCGTGTTGAAAGTATTCTTCCAGCCTTTGCTTTAGTGGGTTCGGTATTTGATGGAACCTGATGAATTCCTTGATCCGCAGCATCTGGGTGTGGTACCGCGCGGTGCCGCTATAGAGCCGCTGTATTATGGCGCTTACGTTGCCGAAAATCGACGCGTACATCAGAGCTGTGGAGTCGAGGATAATGTTGCTAAGTTTGAAGGATTTAGAAAAGTAAATCCGACAGCCATTAGCGTGTTGTTTGTACCCAACGAAATCAATAGAGGTAAATCGATTTCGTTTCAATTAAATACATCTATATTAAAATATACACTTAAAATATGAGTTTCCAGCAATTCTCACAAATATTTTTTGATTTTACAAAAAATGGGTTTACCACAAAACTAGTGTCCCTTTGCAATTTTTAATGTATAACTTCAGTATAGGGCATAAGCCAGGGATGGCGAACCTTTTGATGGCGCGGGTCACAAATACGACTTTAATCCTTACAAAATGCACAAGTGGGTCATACACTTAACTACATGCTAATTTTACGCGAAGCTTTGCTGCTGCGTCATTTAAAGTGTTATTGCCTGGGCTCGTCACCCTTTACGTTTTACAGCGAAAATGTTTTTAGTTGTCTGCTTTCCTACACGCATTCGTTGAAGTGCAGTTAATATAGGCCTACTCATCACCCCTAAGACACTTTTGCACAACCCACATATTAGGCAGCCAAGATTTAAACAGGATAGTGCTTTTTAACCAAGATTTGTTTTTTTACATTTATCCTTTCCAGGAAATCATTGATAACATTTCGGTATTTCTAGACAGACAAGTAGGTCACTAAAAATGTGTCGTGGGTCACAACGTGAGGACAGTGGTTCGCCATCCCTGACATAGGCCATGGATAAAATTGTTTTAGATATTTTTTCTGCCGTTTCCTACCAGGTTTAATTTCGTCAGGATAGCAAATTTATAAACAACAGGGTTCGAACATCATTAAAATGTGGCAAAACAGTTTCCTTAAAGTTTGGACCATAATGGTTGAAGGTTGAAGTTAGACGTAGTAAGAATATGAAAGCTCATACTTAAGTAGGCAGCATATTTTACGTTTCGAAAACGTCTAAAGCAGTGTTTCCCAACCTTTTTGACACTAGTGCCCCCTTGGGCTCAACATTATTTCATATCGCCCCCCTCATCTTGCTTTACAGTAAAGTATTATATTAATCGTTGTCTAACATCATATTGACTTCACTTTCGTTTCGATAAGATGTCAGTTATATTTTAGGTTGTCTAACATACATTCACTATAGGAATTTATGGATATATTAATTCATCAGGTTATGTCATTACCAGGAAAAAATCAACTTTCTGTACCGATCCTTTAAATCAGGGGTCGGCACTTCTTGTCAGGGGCACCAATCAGACTCAGAAAGGTCTCTGTGGGCCGCTAAGAATTGTGTTATTGGAATGTTAGAACAACTGTGAATCAGGCGGACCTCGGATTTTTTTCATCCATACTACTAATTAAAAGTGTAATAAAGCTAGTTTGAGGAAACGCGATAACCTTAGTGTTTATATATAGTGTCATTCAGTGTTTGTTAAGGTCTTTAAGTCCTGGCGCACCATGCGAGCGAAGCGAGCGTAATTTTTTTGGGGGTTATACCAACATTTCTTTTAAATTTCGTGCTAGTATTCATTACATTGCCGAAAAAATGTTAAATAATATATGTCTAATATTTTTGAATACGTTTTCCGTTTGTCCGCAACGGTAAAAAAGCGCTAATCTATTCCATCAACAGCATGAAAACGTAAACAAACTGGACGTAGAAAGAGGATTCGCGCGAACCGCGAAAAATGTTTGCTCGTACTACGTTAAAATAGTCAAAAAGAATTTAAAATGGACTCATGTTTATAGTTGTCAAAGAGATGGCGGGCCGTAAGTTGGCGACCCCTGCTTTAAATATACTAAGATTTTGCCGCGTATAAAACTGTGAAACGCAACAACAACCAACAACTTAACATTTATTACGTAACAATGGTCGGAAAACTGCATTTAAGGTTAAAAGTTACCTACAGTACTGTTTGTTACTATTTTTATGTGAACTTTTTATAAAATTTAGCCTATAAGTACTTTTATGTAACGCCCCCTTAAGTGCATTCAGCGTCCCCCCAAATTAGAAACGGACCCAAAACGCCCCCTTGTAACTCGCCAACACCCACAAGGGGGCGGTACCGCCCACGTTGGGAACCTCTGGTCTAAAGTGTTGCCTACTTTTGAATAGGCTTTGATATTCTTTTTTTCAAAAAGTTTTCTCAAAGCGTCCCTACTTACCACTAACACCCCCTACTCCAGACCCAGCCTATCTTATTTTATTTTAATCTATTTGGCAAAAAATAAAAAGTAAAAAAATAAAATTAAAAAATGACATAGTTTGCAACTTAAACAACGCAAAGCCTTTTTTCGCATTTAGAAATCGTTAACATCTTCGAAAAGTGGCTTTTGCATTAAAAGTAAAACCTCTCCACCCTAAATGCGTTTTACGATCACTTCTTTATGACATTAGCGACGGTCCCTATATAACCGAGGTCGTGAGTTCGAACCTCACTGCAGGCTAATGGTTTTTCTAGCCCTCAGTGCCTTGCTTGAATCATTAATCGACAGATTCGGTGTAGAGTCTGCAATAGCTGTCGATGTACTATCGAACTTATCATTGCGATTTAACTTACATCCGATAAGCATTACGCAGATGGAGAATATCTTCTCGTTATTAGTGTTGGGAGAAACGTTGCCGAATCCTACGCTGGTCAGACTGCTGAAGGTGAAGTAGAGGGCTGTGACGTACTTGTCCTTGATGGAGGGACCCCCAGTACTGGACACTAGGATCCCATTGACGTATGTGTTGTTATAGGGGGTGTGTAGTTGTTCGCCCAACGTGTCAAGCCAGCCTGAGAGGAAAAATATGAAGTCAAACGGGAACACACATTAAGACCTACAAAGCAACAATACATAAAGCGGAAAAAAAACTTGTAAAACCATAACAAAGCCAAATACGCAGTAATATCCACGACAGAATAATATCTGAAAACGTTTGAATAAAACATAAACCTGTCGGGAAAAAGATGTGAATGTCAAACGTAACACAGTAAAACAACGCCGGTAAAACGGTCAGTTATAATCTGTCAGTGCAGTTTCCGAGGTAGGTTAGTTAACAGTAAGCACATGAGACTGTAAGTTTTCAGTTGAGAAACAACCAGAGTTTTATACAAGTCATTTTTTAATTATTTAAGTCCTGGTGAAGTCATTTGTGAAATAACTTAAGTCCCAGTCGAAGTCATTATTAGACAGCTCCAAGTCAAATAATTGATAATGCATTGGATAAAAAAATATGAAGGTCAAACGTAACAGAGTGAAAATATCCACATGGCTATACAGTGGATCTAACCAGGCGGAAGTAGATTGACTAACTAATACGGCATAAGCATTATGTACCTACGGATACACTTACATAAACTAGTTGGGCTATTTAGGATGGCAGTGCTTGTCAGCCTATTAGATTTTTCTTATACTCTATGGTTATATAGAAATATTTAAAATATCTTGTTTTTCCGGAATTATTAAAAAGAATGCGAACACTGTTTCCGTGGTTACGAGTCAGTATAGGCCCAAATGCAAACATGTGATTTGCTAAAAACGTAAACAAATTTGTTTCCTAACAATGTTGACGAAGCGCCCAACGCCATGATTTTAAACTTACCACAGATCAGTGTTTTTACCTTCAAAAATCCCAAAGTAACTACTCAGGCTTGTTTTTAAAGTGTTCTTCAAAACCAGTATGCACAAAAAAAAACTTTTTTATAGTTTAACAATAAATCTCAAAACAATGTGCATAAAACCGTAACTCACCAATGCTGTTATGTATCATTGGTCGCTCCATATTTCCGATCGCGTACCAAATACAGGCCAACCAATGAGCGATCAGCACGAACGAACACATGAGCAGGAACAAAACAGCAGCCCCGAACTCGCTGTAGCGATCCAGCTTTCTCGCCACGCGGACCAATCGCAGCAGGCGAGCGGTTTTGAGCAGACCAATCAGAGTGGTCTGCGCGGGAAAGTAAAATTTAAAATGATAACTAAGTTTTTTTGTTTGTAAAAGATTAAATCAAGAAGTATAGGGATGCGAGGAAACGTTTTTAGGTAAAAATGACGTCACGAATTTATTTTAATTACAGCCTTTTAATCATGATAAGGTGTTCCAGAATCAAAAAATATTACGCTTGCGATCCTATTTAATTCGGATTGGCAACAGCTGAAAAAGTAAAATGTTTTTTTCACCAATTTAAACAACCAGCTTGAAAATTGAATTTTAAAGCCAAAAAGGTCGAGTAAAATGACATTATCTTAAAAGTACGTTTCGATACGAACTTGCATCATCATCAGTTTATGCGACTGAAATCTATTTATCATCAATTATAAAAGGAGGTGAAACGCAATTCGTATCAGTCAGACTCTGTTCAAATTATAGCTCCGTGCAAAACAAACGGATTATAATTTATCGAATCAATTAATAAATAGCCAAAATCCTATAATTGTTTTTATTTTCCCATAGATAAAATATTACTTTAAAGTACAATGCGTAATCCTATTCTACGTCTGAGTTTTCAAACTCCATTTATGTTAAGACACTGTGACGTCACAACTGACCTCTTGTTGACTTTGACCTGCAACGAGGAGGTCAAAGGGCACTGCGGCGACGAGGTCAATAAGGAACCAACCCTTGAAGTAGTGGATCACTATCTTGGTCGGTTCGGAAATCACCTCGTCGTTCTTGTTAACGTAACTGTGGAAACAAAAAGTACGTAAATAGATCGTTATATTCATTAAGTGCCATTTTTCGTAGTGGGGTTGTTAACAGTATGTATACATGTGCTTGTTAGTTTCCGGCTGAGAAACAACCAGTGTTGTACACAAGTCATTTTTAAATGACTTAAGTCCAAGTTAAGTTATTTTGTAAAATAAGTTCCAGTCAAGGGCATCAGTTACTCAAGTCAAGTCATTATTATAGCAAGTCATCTTGAAGTCAAATCACTAATATAAAAGTAAAACAATAAACTATTGAAATTGGTAAGTAAATTATGATCAACATCTTAACTAAACAATAACAACAAAACAACAACATGAAGCAATCGAATCGTTTTATGCGCAAAAATTGAGATAAACAGCCCAATTTCAAAAGAGAATGTGAAATTAAAACACCTAATTTTAACCCAAGTCATTTGTCCAAAAGACTTGAGTCAAGTCATGCCTTTTCACCTAAACGACCTTAGTCAAGTTAAGTCATTTGAAAACAGTGACTTAAGTCAAGTTATTCTTACCGGGTTGGCGATATAAAACCAAAGACGGTAAGAATGCAAGTTGTAATCAAGGCATTGGCTTATACCAGGGTTTCTTAAACCTGGGTCCATGGACCCCTTGGGGGTACGTGAACTAGTTTTAGAGGGTGAAGGTTTTTGAAGGGACCCGCAAAATATATTTCTTGTTTTAAAGGTTGATAATGTAGTGGAAAATATTTTTTGATAAGTATTATTTTGACAGCTTTTGTACAGTGAGTAACGTTAGTAGGAGCCCAAACCGATTGGTATGGAAATTATTATACAGTAAATTGCTGTTTTCAAAATTCAAGAGGTTTTCTGTATATTTCAAGGAAGAATAAGTTGTCCACAAGGTGAAAACGTTTTGAGGATCAAGGCCTAATTGAACTATTAGGGTATATTCAAGCAGTCTACTTTTCAAATAAAAGTAGACTATAGTTAAAAATAAAACGTTTTTGCACTTAATATACTTAAGACTTTATTTTATTTCACATTTTTTGGAACGAAAACAGCAAATTTCTGAAGTCTGTTTGTATTATGACGTCATCGCTAAATTTTTTTTGCCTTCACTGGTCCGTGCGAAGCGAAAAAAAATTTTTAGGGGTCCGCAGTAAAAAAAGGTTTAAGAACCCCTGGCTTATACGGCAGGAAGATGCAAACCAAGCTAAATACTGGTGTTAAACATGAATCGATTTTTGAAAATCTTTATCTTTATACAATTTGGAAACAATCAGTAGCGTTTTAAAAGCTGCTTTTATCGTTTTGCAGCTTTACAAGAAGCAACTGAAGTATATTTGGCGAAAATGCATGTCTAGGAACACAAACATGATTATGTCCGGTGCTTGTCCGTAAACTACACAAATACCTCAGTCGACCGCATGCAAACATTCGTTAAATATTTATGCGCTGTGAGACAATGTTGACTTCAACACCGAGCAACTGTCAGAAAAGAAATAACTGCAACTGTGAAATATATTGCTGCATGACATTTTTTGAAAATGAATCTATAAACCAAAAAGGTCGAGTAGATCGACATCATCTTATAAAGACGTTTTGATACGGACTTGTACAATCATCAGTTGTGTGTTAAAAAAACTCATTTAATTGGTTAAAAACACATTTACTGATGATAAAAGCTTGAGAAGCGCACCGCTCCGAACAAAAATCAGTCAGCAAGGTCTAAAACTTTAATACAAATATGCATTTCGCCTATAAATGGCATCATCAGTTTGTCTGTACAAATAAATAGTAAAAAATTAAAATATTAAAATATATAAAATACATCCAAGATGAACAAAGACAAAGACAGTCTGCGTAAAAACCCCAACCACTACTGTAAAACAAAAGCAAAAGGAGCATGCGATACGTGTAGCGGCCACAGAAAGCCACTGATAAAAACACGGCCCAGAGGGAAGACAAAGCTTATTTATATACAAAGCTTATTTACTGATGATGATAGAAGTTTGTATCGAAACGTCTTTATAAGATAATGTCGATCTACTCGACCTTTTTGGTTTATAATTTCATTTTCAAAAAATATCACGGAGCAATATATTTCCCGGTTGCAGTTATTTCTTTTCTGACAGTTGCTCGGTGTTGAAGTCAACATTTTCTCACATCGCATAAATATTTAACGAATGTTTGCATGCGGTCTACTCACTTTGGCATTTATTATTAAGGTACATTGCAGATACGTAATAAGTGGAACTGATAGAGGTTATTTGCTAAACAAAAAATAGTAAATACGTCCCTATACGCAACACTTAAACAAAAAGGTTGGAATAGCATTTAACTAAACATTGATCAACCAATGCTACTCGCAGGAAATATATGAGTAATATATGTTGTTTAAACAGTTTCTGACCCTTCTGCAAATTGAAGCAAATCATTCGAAAAAAAAGCTTTAAATTTTTCAACCGTAGAAAATGCTAATAAACAAATACACAAAAGTGGCAAATTGTTTTTGTCCAAGTCAAAGCTATTGAACTGACTATTTTGGCAGCTTTCAATTAACTTCAGAAAATATCTGAATAAAATGCTTAATTTAACGATTTTTTGTAGTACAACCGCATTTAACAAATTCATTTTTACAATATGTGTCATTTTGGACATATTTTAGTTCAGCATTCGCTTTTAGCTATGACAGCACGAAACAAATGAAATGCCATGCCTAGTTAAACGTTGACATGCAAAATAATAACATTCGCAATGGTGCATTAAGCGAATTCCTACTACCCTAATCTATGCAGGCTGAAGTCGATATTTTAATTAAATGGTCATTGCCAAGGTTAAAAACAAATAACAAAACTTTATGAAAATAACTTTAATTAGAAAATTTTAATTCTTTGCTCATTTTAAAAATGTACAACAAAAATAGTAATACTTAAATAAAATAGCATGGTAGAAAGTTTTTTATGCTTATTATTTAAAAAATTAAAATGTACACCACATATATGAAGTATAGGCCTGGTTTATGGAAGCTACCCTAAAAGTTTAAGTACCGTCGAAGTTAAAACCTTACTTTAAAAGCGATTTAGTTGATAGTGATCGAGTTAGTTGCGTGCTTGAAAAATACCACGCTTAAAATCAATTATTATAAATTATAATGTAAAGCTGATTGTTCTAAATGCAAGGTTGGCAACGGTGCATTAAGCGAATTCCTACTACCCTAATCTATGCAGGCTGGAGTTGATATTTTGTCGATTTGGAGGTCCGTCTCTCCATAACATACACAGGCGAAACCTCACTACACATTCGAGGGAACAATAACACACCGAAGGGTAATTGCCTAATGCATATTTGATCATGTCTGTCAACGTGTTCAGCCAATTCCAGGACCGCAACTAAATTTGTTGTGGTTTTCTGGCCCCAACAGAATACGCAACATGTGCACTTGTTTTTGAGCAAATTGTAAATATTTTTGGACTAAATACATAATTTAAATATTTACCGACGTAGGTCATCCGGTTTTAAAACTGAGCAAAAATAAATAGTTTGAATAAAAGTTTATAGACAGAAATTTATTTTTTAACGTTTTAAGCAAAAGTTCATTTTTTTTTAGATTTTAATCTGCCCTTCTGACAAATCTGACCAATGCATACAAGGAAAAAATGTGTTCAAACACATATTTTATGCACACTAAATATAAGACCTATAGGGACAGCAGACTGAAGGTGTGTGAAATATAAAAACATCTTCTCGCCCTTAGACGTAAATGACGGTGACAGAGAGCAAATACATTCGAGTTAGGAGACGGATGATGCCGTATTTTGTGACGAAATATATTTCTCGTTTAACTGACGAGAACTTACAAATGACTGACTTTCATCAATACAGGAAAGGTTAAAGAATAAAACAAAGAAAATACCTTGAGATATCCAAAACTATCGGATTTCTTTCAAGTAAGTAAGTTCATTGTGGCCATTTCTGAGTGGAGCGATAAGTATATATTTCGTTTTGTGTCGACTTAAACTAGAGATAACCATCCGACCGTCGATCAGGTGTGTGCAACGCGACCGCTTGCCTTTATGACGTAACAGTGACGTCACACTCACGTGGTTCGAAAGTTGATGATGATGTCGACGACGAAGAAGATGTCGACCAGAAGTTCGATGACCGTGAGCGGCTCCTCGAAGTTGTAGCCTTGTGACGGCATAACAACCTTTGTTTCGTGACGTAACTGCAGAAAACAAGACAAATCTTATTCTGGTAAACGTAACGACCTCAAAGAACATTATGGGCAATGTTGCTGTTGTTTGGCTGCAATGCAATAATTCTCTTTTTTGGTAATTTTGTAGATTTATTTTTAACAATGTTTTTTTGTTTTGGGGGATGGAGTGCCTGTAAGGGACGAGTTATATTTTTTGTGCAATGTCGCGTATATTTTGAAAATTATACTAAAATATTTTCGAGATATTTTTATCTGTAGTCTTTTATTTTTATACTTTTAGTATATAAGATGGCTAACGCACTCTCGTTTTAATTATTAACCCTGATCATTCATATGATCAAGCATGTTGTACCTGGCTCGCCACAGAGCCACAGTACGACGTTTAGTGTACAAGTATACGTTTTATCTCTTGCGCGAATCAATTTTTCATCGGATTAACGCTTTTATAATTGCAGGCAATAAACAATACGACGCCATTTGGCCAATTTTATTATGAATGTCATTACAAGAAAGGTTAGACGCCAATTTCGGCTGAATGTCAAATACTTAGGTCAGAAAGGCATACTTGGCATAAAGCATATAAAGTACGATTTACAAAGTGAAATAACAATCTGACAATATCGTTTTACCCATAAATTGACCTACAGAGACATTGTCCACTAGCTTTAGTGGTATAAACTGTTTCGTTTGGCAAAACAAACGGTGGTTTATGTAGCGATTAAATAATGACAGAAAATCGTAAATAATAAGCCAGCATTTGAAGTTTCGACTTTATACATACCTGTTTGAAAATTGCGTGTGCAATCAACCATTTTAAGTTAGCCTATATTGTTTGAATTCAATCGACACCCACCTTTAAAACAAAGGCAGCAGTGAAAGGAGTAAAGATGGCGGTGTAGATGACCAGAATCAAGATCAGCCAATCCCAGACCGCCTGGAAAGTAAATGTGCATGAGGTTTAGTCTGTATGGTCGCAAATAAATGTTTGTGACATTTCAAACTGAACACAATTTACTAAAAATATTCATTACAGTTTTTGCTTGGTTATTCATATTTCCATTGTTTAACGACAGACATATTTATAAAGTTTCATAAAGATTTTGAAGTTAACTTTTAGAATCATAAAAACGCATTATCGACTAAATTGGAAGTTTACGTTCGATATTGGTGCTCTTAAAACGTCTATTTTAAATTTAAAAGCGTTAAACGGCTGGAACACAATGCAGACTTTATCGACTGTTTAGAGCAGGAGGTGCGGTTTTACTTCTTTTGGCCCCTTGACACCATTTTAATAGTCCCTGACATAAATTACATGTGCGTGTGTGTTTTACCTTGAATAGACTGTAGTGCAAAATAGTCCATTTATGCAGCTGAGGTGTTTGTAGTTTGTATTCGGGCAACACTTCGGCACCCAGCGACAGAACCTATAAAAAAAGAATAGAAAAATAGAAAATATTATTTGTTCCAGTTAACACAAAACTGGAAAATTTACATCTCGTCCAGAAAGTGTTTATGTATTATTTCTTTGATAACATGAAATGGTTAAAAATCAATACAAATTTAACAAGAACAAACATTTCGCTTGTGGTGCTGGAACCATTTTCACGAATCACCGAATTGACAAAATGTTTGAACCACACCTGACACTTTAGGCATTTTACAAGTTTTCACAGACTGGTGAGGTTTCCAACTCCATTTCACGAAAAGGTTTAAACTTTAGCAAGTTATATTGCATATTTCGGGGCATTTTGATCAAAGAGCGTAACATATCACCCGAAAACAGAGCTTACGAGCAATAACGTTTATATAAAAAAAAAAACAGTAAACTAGCTGCGAAACAGTTGGTTACATCAAGTGACCAATATTTAGTTAATTTCGTATAGGGTCCGGTACTCGATACCAATTGATAGCATCAAATCATGCTCGATACAATACAGCAAAAATCTGTGCATTTTAACTTTTAATATAAAGGTTAACTTAACAAACAAATTACGGTACATTACAGGGTTAACTATAGTAAACTGACTTTTACGTTCAAAATAGGTACTACAAGTTTTAAAAAAACATTACAAGCAGTGTAGAGAAATTCCTTTACTTTATCATAGGCAGTTTATTCATGTTCAATTTATGTTTGTTCAACTTGAGAACATTGAAAAAGAGCTCAAAACTAGCACACCGAACGAAAAGACCTTACGACCATCGAATCAACTGTTCGTCCATTGATAACCTGCTTCTTATTCCAGGTTATTATTTACTTATAACTAATGTTTGCCCTTTACTCGTTACACGACTTTTGACTGAGTTACCTGCGTGGCCGTCAGCGACTTTCGTCTCGACTCACGTGACAGTGACGTCAGCTCGGTAATCACGTGACTTCTACGGTTCAGTGACCCGGCGTAAGAGCGATGGCTAGCGGTGGTCTTGGCGAGCGAGGCTAGAGTATCAGCTTGTGGCAGACTATGAGAACGACGCGTAGTCACTCTAGGCATTTTACAGGCCTATTGTTGTTCAGTTTACTAGACCTTGGTATATGGTAACATGGTTTATTTCGACGCTGATCAACACTGAGCTGTGAGCCTGGGAATGGTAAGGTCCCGGGTTTTCTATAAATTGTCTAACCCGGGTATAGTACAGGTATCCAAGCAAATCAAACATTTCTAACTCCATAGAAAAGGTTTAAAACACCAACATACAATAACTTTTCAACATTGTTCGACAAAGCCACTTTTTACAATTAAACTGCAACATAGTTTATACAAAAAGCCAAAGTTAATTTTACGTCAATCGAGTTGTTTCAATTCCAACCACAACAAAAATATCTTCTGATTTCAGCATATTATATAAAATCAAACATTTGAACAAATTTAACGGTACCACACTTGCCATTTCGTTTACGTCTGCTATAACCTGTATAAATTCTTCAGACTATGACAACGACGGGTCGTCGCTCTTGGCATTTTACAGGCCTATTGTTGTTCAGTTAAGCTTAAACTAGACCTTGGTGATGTTTTTTACATGGTTTAGTTTAGTTCAGTTCTGGTTAACACAAAGTGGAACTGTAAGCCTGGGAATGTTAAGGCACCGGGTTCGATTCAGGGACTCGAATCTAGAAGAAACTGTAGGTCTTGAACCGCACCAGACAACGTACGTAACAAACCTAGTCATGTGCTACTAAGCTTCCTATTGAGGTGTGCGTAAAGGAAATGTATAACCACTCGCCTAAGCTTGATTCTTTGCAGTTCACTTTTGTGCTCGCGTTTGGGTGAAAATGAACAGAGCATCTGGACAGAAAACCACAAAGTGTGACGCTAATGTACGCAAAAATGTGTCTGCGGAACAGCGCACATTTTCACTGATTCGTACTTGGCAATATTATACAAATTATCAGAGTTAGAGTCAGAAAAGCCAGGGCTAGATCCAGATACAGAGCCAGAGGTTTAAAAGTAAGAAGTTGAACAGATGAGATAGAGGAGATAGAGGAGAGGATCGGAGGCAAAGAGTTAGATAAGTTAGAGAAGAACTGTTATAAAATATTAGTAAGTGTTAGATGGGAATAGTTAGAGGCACGTACGAACGGTTTAACTTTAAAATGAACAAATTTAAAAGAAATGTGCGGACCGCGTGCACAATTCGCATCTCTGTTTCTAGACCCGGGTTCAAATCCGGGTAAAGCAAATTTGGGTGTCAGAAGCAAACATAGGAAATTGTGGACAAAAACTAAGCAGAACCGCGAACAAGTGAAAACTCGGTAAATTGGACGAGCTCAAAGAGCAAAACAAACAACACCGTTTTCAAGCTGTCTGGATTTTCGATATTTATACACATGTGACGCTTAAAAATCAGAGCCAGGATGCCTTCCCAACACATAAAAATGGACAAAATCATCGTGAACAATGTAGCCGGCTTATAAACCATATCCAGAGTCCATCTGCACAAGATTTGTGATCTGGCCTTAGCAAGCTTAGGGCTCATAAACTCCCTAGGTACTGCAAACATTTATCCTTACATTTTCTAGTGTAAATGACCTTTAACCTGATCACTCATTAATATGATAAGCTTGCGCATAGGAGCAGCTTCTTAATCATGATTAAATTCTAAACTTAAAGTGTAACCTCCACCTGTCCTTAGTAAGTCCTGATAAAAGATAATTTGTTGCTCCTTCCACTTTGTCACTAACTCCTTTTTTCTCCCACTCTCTTCTCTTTTTCTCTCTCTTCTTTTCTCTTCACACTCTTTCTCTCTCTTGCCCTTTTCTCTTTCTCTCTCGCGCTCAATATTCTCTCTTTGCGTCTCTCAATCTCTTTAACCCTGCCTCAATTTCCTTGTCATTGTTTTCCCTTTGTTCTTCTCTTGTTCTTCGTTCTACTCATCTTGCCCAGTTTTATGACGCAACAAAGTGACGACAGCACGTCATCGAATTCATCTTAGGCAACTCATTAAACGTCGATGGCGCGTAGATTAAAGAAATTCAAAACGTCTCTCAAAATGTGACAGTCCAAACCTACCATTATTGAGGCTATTTATGGCTTCGACATTACGTCCATATAAGTACTGCATATCGAAAAAATTTAAATAAAAAGTGTTTTTTAGATATTACAATTTAAAAAAAAAAAAAAGCTATATGGTTTACAAAGCAACTTTTTACAATTAAACTCCAACATAATTTCTACAAAAAGCCACAGCTAACATTACGTCCACCAAGTTGTTACAATTCCAACCACATTAAAACATAGAAAAAGACATCGTCTGATTTCAGCTTACTATAAAAACAAGCAGTTGGACAAATTAACCCGTACCACACTAGCCTTTTCGTTTAATCTACCAGAACCTGCATAAATTCTTAAATTAACAGAACGGTTTGCAAACTATAGGGCTCAATATTACAGAAAGCAAATGAAATTTCCTTTATGAAATGAAAGAAAACTAGCTAAGGGGACTACTTCATGGTGTTCGTATTACATAGCCTCAACCCTTACAGACCTAAAAATTTCACCTCGCCCAAACACAGTGGAGTGACTAAAACAAAATTCACAACACTTTTCCGCAATGCAATAAGTACTAATAGGCTATGGATATCTCTTCCGTCGGCCTTCAACTGTGATAAGGACTACAGTCATCCTGATACAAAATAAATCGACAGACTGTCGAAAACCGAATCAATAGTAGCACCTGGATTAATGATGCCCTCTACCATTCGGTTGCGTTAAAACAAACACGTACGCGAAGCTTTGCAAGTAAGCTACACTGTCGACGTAAGCCCATAAACCAGTGGTTCTCGACCTTTTCTAGTCGCGTACTGCCTCGAAGGGCTGTTTAGTTTGATATATATACCTCCTGGTTTCAAAAAGAAATCATTTTATTTAGACGTTAGTAGGAATATGAAAGCCCATAAAAAAATAGGTAAAATTTTGCACGCTTAGAATATCTCCTTATTCATTTTTAATATCTATTATGCCACTTATTCTGTATCGGCTTAGACCAGGGGTTCTGAAACTTTTTTTACCGCGGACCCCTAAAATTTTATTTTACCCGGCGTGGACCACGGTAGGCGAAAAATTTCTATAATGACGTCATAAATTGACGTTACAATACAAATAGACCTTAGAAATCTGCCGATTTCGGTACAAAAAATGTGAAAATGTAACGGAGCCAACATTCAGTGCAAATCGTTTTAATTTTAATTAAAGTTATTTTAAAATTTGATTATCTTTTAAATGTATACTACTATTTGCATTAGGCCTTCATGGACCCCCTAAAACTAGTTCACGGACCCTCAAGGGGTCCATGGACCCCAGTTTAAGAACCCCTGGCTTAGAAATTCCTACAACGTTTAACTGCAACCATTATCTTAAGATTGATTCGAAATGTCCGCAAAACGTAAGCCCACAAACCAGTGGTATAGTCAACCTCCCCCCCCCTCCCCCCTTATTGCCTTCTACGGCCTTTCTAGAACCTGCTTTTAAAATAAAATCATTTCATTTAGACGTAGTATGGAAGTTGAAGACAATATAAAACATCATATGCTAAAAATGAATAAAGAGATCCTCTAAACGTGCAAAAAGTTACCTACTAGATATGGGTTTTTTTACTATGTCCAACTGAAACCTCTAATCATTATGTTCCAATACCTAAAATATATTTTGTTCAGTTTGGAGCATAATGGTTGGAGGTTGTAGTAGGACGTAATAAGAATACCAAAGCCCCTATAGAAGGTATCATTTTGTACATAGCTATGTTGTAAATGAATAAAGAGTTATTCGAAACGTTCAAAATGATACCTTCTGGATGGGCTTAGATATTCTTATTACGTCTTATATTTTGTTCAATTCAAGCCAAAAGTAAGTTAAAAAAACTCGCACTCAGTATATCCACGGATTTTAGAATTGCTAGGTCATTTACGTGGCAAAGAAATAGTATAACTTACAACACGTTATAAAAAGCTTGTGGTAATTTACCTAAACTTGGCAAAAACTCAATAAAACTTTTAGTTTCACACCTAAATATATCTCCCATAACCAGTGGTTCTTGTATCGCACGTTGAGAACTGCTACCTAAATAGTTTTGTGCGACTTGTCGAGAAACACTGACATGAACAAAACAGTAAAACACTTAGGAATGTTCTGCTGCCTGGTCTCGAATCCAATTAGTTGTTAAGTAATTTCCTTGACGAATATATAGGAAATGTATTTTTTCTGTTGAGTATTTATTTGGAACATGCAACCAAGCTTCATTAATATAAATTGACCATAACGAGTTCTTCAATTGATTCAATTCCAATTAAAATCAACCAATTAGACCCCGGGGAAGGCTTTTAAGCGTAACGATTTAAGCACTTTAAATCGAAAATTTTGACACATTTCTCCTTCAGTCAATGATACCGAACTATACGTTTGTTTATGGTTTAGCACTATTTTTTTTTCTAACTGCAATGGTTTATTTTGTGCTTAAAACATTTTTATTATTTTATTCTAAACTTATTTATACTTTTTTTTGTTATTTTTTTATTTTTTTTTAATCCTGTTTAAACTTTGTGGTTCTTTTTTGGAATTTTACATCTTTTTTAACCTCTGGTTTTTGGAATTTTACAAATTTTATATATTTTTTTAATTTTAGATCTTTTTTATATTTTGTATATTTTTTTAACCTTGCACTACTGTGATCTGATAAAAAAATCCTTGAATTCCTAAAAAAGCATAAGCTCTCCATTAAGCCTACCTGCAAAATCGCACACATAAAAAATCGAAAAATCACACACCAATATAAGAAATATGACGCAATATATACTGATATCACATGGGTCGATTAAAACTGTATCGTTTCAAAACATTTCGTCATAACGCACTAATGCAACGACTAAATAAATCATGATTTCCAAAAGACCCCTACAGTCCAAACTTTGCAACTTGAACGGTGACAAGCTTTTGAAATTTCGGCACCGTTTGTAATACCGCAAACCCCGCGCTAAACTATACCTAAAAATGTTACACTTTTGGTCAATCCTTTAAAGCAGTGTTTGTCAATACTAAGCGTATAAGTTAAACAGTGAAGCTTGGGCGATCCAATTCTCTTCACTAAACTTATTGTAAGCGATCAAACATAAGGAATTTGCTTTAATTAGTGTGAATGTGTTAAATATGAGACATGTCTTCGCATTGCAACCGCAATTGTTTGAATCTTGCTCAGAACCGACTGCAATAAATCTAACTACATAAAAATACTTCAGTCGGCGACCCAAGCAAATTTAAACGGCAACTCACTTTTCTGTTGCGACTTTGGTTTAAGGCTATATAAACATAGTGTTCCTTACACAGAAAATTTTCACCGATTAGAGTACCCCAAGATACAGCCTAAAAAACTTTTTTCGGTTTTAAGGAAAAAAAAAGTCAATTCTTCTGGCACTTTCTAGTCTTCGGCCATAAAAGATTACACGCATTAGAGAAAAACAGTGACACATTTCTGCCATTTCGAAGCATATATTCGCGGTATAAAAACAGATGACGCATATGCTACTGAAAGACAACCCATAGCTGCTTAACAAATCCTCTTTTTTAACTTAATAAATAAAAACATTTTAGTAACCACGATAATTTTTTTACAAACCTATATGAAACAGCATGGGCAGCGAACACTTAAGCTAACCTTAAAAGAAAACACTGTGGCGCATTTTAGTCATTGCCGTAACCAGGCATACATATTCGTAGCAGAAATAGCTTTTTAAAACTTTTTCACAAATACTTAATAAATAAAACGTTTTAACCACCACAGTTGTTTTTACAAACTAATAGGAGAGTTGCGGCCTCTCAAAATGTCTTATCCGCCATCACTTCGAAAACAATGACAAATTTCAGTCATTTTACGTATCCCTACAGCTGCCATACCAAGCATACATATTCGGCATTCGCGGCCGGGATACCGACAGTAGCAACGCTATGCGACAAACGGAATTTGCGATAAAAGTGGCGGCAGGACCGGGTGTGCATTATTCATGAATCCACAACACCGAATTCGTCCCAAAGGCAAAGCGTTAATACCTAATGTCGCGCTAATTGACCCAACTCCAAATCTATTATCGACCTTTCGCCCGTTCTGCCCTTGCTACAAATTCTAGATGCGCATGACACTTTCTCGCCACTCAAACGAGTGCCACGGAAATAATTTAAGGTATAATGGCTGGAGGTTGTAGTGAGACGACTGAGACGTAGAATGAATAGTTCAAAGACCATATAGATGTAGGTAGCCTTTTGTGAACGTTTCTAATAGCTTTTTGAATTGTAATATAAAGAATTATTCGAAACGTTCACAGAATTCCACTTACTTCTGTGTGGGCTTTAATATTCATTCTACATTTAACTACAACTTCCATCCATTTTATCGTCTATTTATTCGAAAGTGGACAAAATGCAACCTACTTCTGTATGGGCTTTCACAGTCCAAATGCGTCTAGCTAAAACCTCCATCCATTAATACCAAAAAATGACGAGTTGTTTTTTCCTTGCATTTAAATCTACTTTTCTTTCAATAGTTAAGTGCGTTAAACCACCGCCCAAGTCAGTAGTATTCATTCAACACAATAACTGTTTATCTTTGATAGCAAAACTTACACAATTTTTAAATTTCCTATTAAAAAAGGACATTTAAAACATTGCTACCTAAAAATAATTCCCAGTATCAGTAGGTTTTTACCTTTTTTGAGGTTTCCAAAATGCTAAGCGTAATTAAACAACCAAGCAATTCTCTTTACTGAACGTTCTGCAAGCTTAAAGTAAAAATACAAAACAATAATAAGCCAATAGCATAATTAAAGTCAAATTTAATTAACATGGCCTCTTTCTATTGCTTCGGTAAGCTTCTCAAATTTTAAAGCATCTTGCTCAGAACGGATTCCAATATACATCTACACAAATTCAACTGCAACTGCGACCCAACCAAATCAAACAACGATTCTCTTTAGTTACGAGACCGGTGGGCTGACAAACTCTGCTCTATATACTTCAAATGCCCCTAAAAGGGGGAATTTCCCTTGCAGCCTGCCCCATGAATGACCCCGTTCAAACTCACCTGGGTTACTTTTTCCGCCACCGCATTATCGGAAACGTTGTTCCGACTGAAGTTGTTCGTCTGAAAGTCCATCACCGAGGAGTAGGGGCTCCGGCGCTTCTGCTTGTGACGTAACAACACGGTGAAAAACTTGTTATGATTTAAAATTTTATCAAATCCGGAAAAGAGCTTACCTGATAACGCAGGAGGTCCGACTCGGAGTTGGAACTGACAAATGAAAAGGATTTCTCGCCTGAAAATTAAAAGGTAACAAATGAAAAGTCACAATCAAGTATATTTTAAAACAGGGGTGTCCAACTCAA
Organism: Ascidiella aspersa; assembly: GCF_963924565.1. Taxonomy (NCBI): domain Eukaryota; kingdom Metazoa; phylum Chordata; class Ascidiacea; order Phlebobranchia; family Ascidiidae; genus Ascidiella; species Ascidiella aspersa. The sequence goes on along the minus strand of NC_139449.1, from coordinate 35,649,420 downwards.
ACATGCCGGCGTGCCAATTTTTATCTTATAACTTCTTCCCCTGCCAAAGTTTCCTAACTAATTCTTTTTAATCTTAAAAGCGCCCTTTAACAAATAACAAAAACGTTTATTTAGTTACACATGGAAAACTAGTAGGAATTCGTTTTATTGCGGATAAGTGTCCGTCGGTGAGCCGACTTTTGCTTCTTCACACCAAGCTGCTGGCCTGTGAATGCTAGCCTCCACTCGTGATTGCCGCGATTGTTTTATATTGTGAACAAACAATGGCAATTGGCTCTATAACAAATTTAGTATTTCTTGACAATTGGCTGAATAACAAATTGAGCTTTTTTACAATTGGCTAAATAACAATTTTTTGGGGGGATTGCGTGACATTTTTCAATAGGTAGCGTCCCACATTTGGCACGCGTGCCGCTTGTTGGACACCCCTGTTTTAAAAGATAACATATATATCGATTAGATTGAATAAAATAGTAATGTTTTGCAATAATATTAAAAATTATGCATCAATAAGTTTTAAAATTACAACCACAGCTCTATGCGTTTAATGTTTAGCGATAACAATTATACTACGAGCTTAAACCTATAAAGCTAAAACAAGGTAAAAAATGTTTTTTTAACGATGCTGCAAACATACAAAATGCCACGTTAAGATTCGAACTCACGTCCTTGGGTATACGCGACCATTAATTTACCGACTGAGTTATCAAGCGAGGTCGCGCAAATCCAAGGGTAGTGAGTTCGAGATTCACAAAAGCATCATTTTAAAGTAAGTTCACTGTATATTTATTACTTAATATAAACCACGAATGTGTGATTTTAAGTAACTTTGAGGTAAAACAAAACTGGTTACAGCTTAAAATCATTGTTTACTTGTTTAAAATAAAATAAAAACAGCAGATCTCTCACATGAACCGACCGACTCACAGTTTTTGGCCGAAAGAAAGCTCGGCGATTTCAGGTCGATCATGGACGCCACCTGGCGGATGCTGTTGGACGACATGTGCGACCGCATGGAGGAGGTAGGGATCGGAGGCAGGTCTCCGCCTAAGATATACTCGGTTAACAAACTACATCGCATAGTTTTCATAATTGTCAACATATTGAAAGCTATTGGAAAGAACTATCTTGGATGTCTTTAAACTTTTAATTTCCTTACAGAACAACCGTGTAACTCTCCTGTTTGGAACTTCTGTTCAAAATGATTTGTTGAATTGCTTACTGTTATGATGTACGTGGTTCGTTATATACCGCTGTAAATACACAAAGACATTACCGACGCTTTCTATGTTTGTTTTTTTGATAAAGTCGATAAAACACTTTGAGTATAACTGTGCTTTAAATTCAGAAAATCTCGCAATTCATAAAGTTAAGTGGGCTGGCTTTTAGCCCAACCTGTCGCTTTTTGATAAGTGCTATTTTTTATTCTCATCCGTCTTTCTATTTTATTGTTTAAGGGTAATAACAATAATAATAAAAAAATAATAAAAGGGCATTTACAATGCTACAAAATAAAGCACTGAAATTATTTGCGAATTTGACAAAAACATGTGGACATAGAAACGTATTAGCAGTGAAATTAACGTATGTTGCATTAAGTGCAGAAGTTGTCCAACAGTAAATCTCGCGTATTATTTAACTCACTTGTAAGTGTAAAAAATCGGAGAATCTTACTGCTGGATTTATTTACAAATTATGGCAGTTTTATTACCTTTTAAATGTAATGTTGGGGAACGGTTAGTTAAAAAGTAAATTCAAACGCCATTTTTCTCACCATTAGCTTCCGGGGTAAGTGCGATCAAGCTCGTCTCATCCATTTTGCTATTCCCCATGAGCGCAGGCGTGGGAACCGTAAGCAGATGAGAGGTAGAACAATCTCCGGACGCCTCTTCTTCGTCTGTGAGCAGCAAAAGTTAAAATTAGGGATGAAAATAACTGTGCTCGCTTAATTTGTATTTAACCTGCATTTATTCCACGATAAACAAACGCAAATTTCTTTGAAATGCAAAAAACACGTTTTCGCAAATAATACCTAATAGCCCTATGTGTAAAACCGTAGTCGATTTATATGTCAATTATAGAAAACAAAATCTTCATTTCAATATATAAAAATAATGTTGTTTCGTTCAAATTACTTGTACAGTACACTTACTTATTTTGCGTAATACAGTACGAAATCGTCATGATTTAGATAATAGTTATGCTGTTCAACACAGCAAGCATAAAATTGTACTGTGCGCTTGAAAAAATTTGCAAAAAGCATTAGTTTTTTTCAAATATTTAAACTTCATTTAGTAACACTATGCACGTATCTGCAATGTAGCCTGATAATGAACATCAAGCCGAAAATTTCGAGTAGATCGACATCATCTTGATCAAGACGTTTCGATACGAGCTTGTATCATCATTTCGATCTACTCTACCTTTTTGGCTTGATATTCATTATCAAGCTACATTACAGATCCCTGCGAGGTGTACCTAAGTATATAAGTGTATATTTGTTTTATCTATTTAAGCTATTTCGTGAAAACTAACCTTTGTGACGTGGTGGGAGGGCTAGCTGTAATTTCTGGGGGGTAACTTTCGAAGGGGGGCAGATTTCGGTTTGGAAGCCGCTTGCGCTGCGGGAAACTTTAGGATGACCTTGAAAAAACAACAAGGTTAAAACAAAAAGGATAATATATAAAAAGTCGATCCTATATGCTGTGTTTGCAATGCAACATTTATTATATTAAAGTGAAATAGACAGGGTTGTCACACAGTTTTATAAAAAAAATTCATCCAAAGGCTTTCCAAAAAACGTATGGCCTTTCAAAGGCCTAAAGTGGATTCGCTGGACGTTTCGTTTTTAAATATAATTCGAAAACAAATCGGCAACACAATATCAAATAGGTAAAAAAAATGTTTTTTACCGCTTTTTCCTAACACGTAACGTTAAGCTGATTTTTTGGGGACTTTTCAATGCACAAATTATTTCAAAGACATTCAAAGGATTTGCGGCAACCCTGAGAATAACAGGGATGTCCGACCACATTTAAAGGAATTACATATTTCTTGATTTAAAATAATGTAACAGCAAAATAATCTAGCAAAGCTAGCAATTCAGGTCAGACACATTAACCAGATCTTAAAAAGATATATATATATTTCGCCAACTAAGGCATCGTCAGTATATCTGAATAAAAACAAACGCAACAGTATAAGAAAGAGTCAGAAAACATTAAAGTTTAAATAAAACAAAGTAAAATAACTAAAATATAAAAGCTGTTAAATAGTAATGGCATCCAAGTTGTACAACCCCTGTACAGAAGCAATAAGAACGGGTCGAGAGAAACGCGGCAACGCAAAATAACGGCACAAAAACGGCAAGGCAAAAAGAAAAAATGGAGTAGAGGCGTAAGAAAACGATAAGAACTAGACAACTACTTAATTTGGGGCAGTACCATTTTTTGAATATTGATTCTGGCTTTAATTTTGTTAAGCCATCTATCCTCACAAATGTCTAACATGTGGAACGGTGGCTGGGCAACAAACTGAACAATATAACAGCAGGAAATTAACGGTCTACAATCAAGTATATCGGGGTGGGATATGGCGTAGTGATGTTGCAGTGCGGTTTTGTCACTTAGACCATCGTGTCGAAATGCGTTCCATAACGAACGATGGGTAGACCAACGGGTGGAAAACTTATTTTTGGTTTGCCCCACGTATTGTTCTTTACACAACATGCATGTCGCAACGTATATGCCGTAATCGCGGCAGGTAAGCGCTTCCTTAAGCGGTATAGCATGGCTGCGTGTGGCTATGTGTGACGTTGAGCTCACCATTGCGATGTGTTTGCCGAACAGAAAATCTCTTATAAGTGATGCTTAATGTGCTTCTCAGTCACATTAACTGAAGATGATACAAGTTCGTATCGAAACGTCTTAATCAAGATGATGTCGATCTACTCTACCTTTTTGGCTTTGCAATTTATTATCAAGCAATCAGAAAACTTTGTGGGAATATCTTTCAACGCAACTTTTTTCTTATAAACGATCCGGATAACTGTCTGGTTATCGGGGGTTGAATATCAAAATTTGTTTCGAGCATATTTGACTTAATTAAATTATCTTTAAACAAAGAAAACCCTAAAAGTGTTTTCCTGAACATAAAAAGTTTTTCTAAAATCGCTAATCACTGTAATATTACTCGATATTGCCTAATTTTACGTCACTATACACGTGACCGTTGTTCACTGACGCGTGACTAACGCCGAATTGTGCGCTTTTCGCATTCATTCTATTATACGTCTTACTGATTAGCGGCTTGAATCAACGCTCCGTTTATCGTATGTACTGCTGAGATTTGTGAATATACTCAACGGGCAATTATCTACCGAGTGAAGTGACTTTGTCTAGAGTTCAAGAAGTTAAGGACAGGTATTTTAGTGACCTGTTCCTTTGGAATCAGATTAAGAACTTGCAAGGGATTTAGCCAGCTGTCGGTTCTCGTCTACAGAGCTAGCGCATCTTTTCATTGATAAAAAACAGATAACACCTACCAGGGGTGACATTATCTGTATTTTTTAAACAAATTAACAAAACAAGTAAAATATGTAACTGTCTTTTCACACTGCATCTTAGTTCTCACTGAATGCTACTGAATGCTACTGAATGCTTAGCCAAAATAAAAATAGCAGCGCTTTCGATAAATTCTACAAAACCAACCGGTACCAGCCCAATTACCTGACCACATACAGCGCAAAATACAGTTTTCATTAGTCACGTTTGGTACATCTCATCACCTTTTTTTGTCCACTCTGCCTTGTATATAGCGTTGACCAGCACACATAAGCTTAACTTTCATGCACTTATGGAATTGGGATTTTGAAAATGAATAACGAGAATACAAAACAAAGCTGGCGGCATCGAATTTATATCTTTTGGTTTTTGCTTTTGATTAATTTATCTTAACGTATTGTATTCAAAAACGTTTCGGACTAAAAAATGCACTAAGTTATTCACTTTTAACTTACCGGGAACTTCGGTGACATGCGACCAGCTAGTGACGATCGTGTTGTGGTTGTTGGGTCCGTTAGACGGCGCCCCAGGGCTGGACGGGAGGCTCACGTTGCGTCGAATACCCTGGTCGTCCCTATCTTGGTTGCAAACCGATTTACGCGAAGAACTTAACCTTTTAAAATACAGCAGCTGTATTGTGAGACTTTGAATGGGCAGAAGTGAGTTGGAAAATATAGACAGGAGTTATTTTTTTTAGCTTTTTCTATGCAATCATGTTAGAAAAGCTTTTTTGTCGATTTACGCGAAGAGCTTGACCTTAAAGAGAAAAGCAGCTGTATTGTGAGACTTTGAATGGGCACAAGTGAGTTGGAAAATATAGACAGGAGTTATTTTTTTTAGCTTTTTCTATGTAATCATGTTAGAAAAGCTTTTTTGTCGATTTACGCGAAGAACTTAACCTTTAAAATAAAGCAGCTGTATTGTCGGACCTTGCATGGGCACAAGTGAGTTGGTAAATATGGACGGGAGTTATTTTTCAGATTTTTCCCATGCAATCGTTTTGGGACCAGGGTGTGTTACCTAATTTGGCAGATTTTCCTCGTAGCATTGTTTTATTTACCCGATACAAAATATATCAATAAAAAACAAAAAATATAAGATGAATTTACACATTTTTTAAATTTTTTTCTCACGTCCAGTTTCCCGATATAACTTTAATGCTTTAATTACTACTGTTCAGTAGATTGAAAAAAAATGCTTACCTTTTTAGGCTTGTCAGAGCTGGTTTGGTTTGCTCAACTAGAAGTGCAGGAAGCTTTAAAATGCCTAAACAGAAAACATAATTTAAATTTACATATAAAACCTACAAAGGGAGTACTTTGATCAATTAGCAGACTGAACGAATAAGGCAAAATAAATATGACAACGATGACGCTTGACTAAACGGACATTTGAGATTCGGCGTTCGTCGTATTTAAAAAAAAGGCAAAACCGATTGCATTTTTACTAGAAAAAGACGATCTCTGTATAAATAGCGTGCAAATGTATTACAAACTTAGCTTTAAAGCCACGCAAAAATGGTTGTGTGGCGCAATATTATACACATAAAACCGAAGCCCTTAAAGCACCGGGTTCGAATCCCAATCGGGTGAAGACTCACCAGATGCTGTTCTAAATAAACATTGATATATGCTTTAAGGAAAATTCGATATAGAGTGTACCGGGTTTGTAAAAACGAAAGATGTAATTGTAAGTAAAACTAAACTGAACAAATACAAAGTGCTGGCATCGTTAATGGTCCGATCCTTCAATGCTATTGTTGTATTGAACATAAAACCGAGGGTAATTGGAGCACCGGGTTCGAATCCCAACAAGGGAGGAAGACTCACCTGATCTGCTTCCTCTTTGATCCTGGCTCTCGTGGTCGACTTCAGTCAGTGTGAGGACCACGATGTCAATCTGTTCATTCCTTACCGGGGCCACTACCACGTTACATACAAACGGAGTTCCTGGATTAAATGAGGAAGTTGGATTAGGATAAGTTCTTAAACCATGTCAACTTAAGGGCCCGAAAAATACGGAATAAAACCACAAAAAATACGTAAAATACGGAATAAAACCACAAAAAATACGTAAAATACGGTATAAAACCACAAAAAATACGTAAAATACGGAATAAAACCACAAAAAATACGTAAAATACGGAATAAAGCACAAGCAAAATACAAACGAGGTTTCCGAAATACAAATGATGTATATAAGGTAACACAACAAGACCTACAAAGCAACATTACTTGCAGCAGAAACATCTATAATACTGTAGTATTAGGACCAACCACACAATAAAGCCAAATATGTCGCACTATCCGTGACAAAACAAGATCTAATAATAAACGTGTCATAATAAGTCCTAAATTCATCGGAATAGGCCCTAAGGAATAAGACCCTGCTGTCTCACGGCAATTCGAACATTTAAAGTTACGAAACTGCACTTTAATCTAAAATAAAAACTGAATGTTAAGCAAAAGCAGCAAAATGGGTTGATGTCACATGGAAAATTTTTATATTGTTTTAGGGTCACATCTTTTTGACTTCTAATCAATATTTTATGGTTGCGGTAGTTTTGTCTTTGTAATACGCTTTGTAAATGTCTAAGTCTCTTTTAATCTACCGGTAGAATTATTTATGAATGAAGCAATTATTACGTGAAAAGATTATGCTATATATATGTAGTCGTTTACTACAGAAAAGGGATTCTGCTGACAAACAGTTTTAAATTGCAGTAGGGAGTTTAAAGCTTAAAATGACATCAACTTTTTTGCGATTATTGTTACTCGGGCTAAAGAAAACACTTAATTTCGGGCCTAAATGTTAAAATTATATTTGAAAGTTTCTAGAAAATGAACTAATTGGCTTATGTCTTTATACGCACTTAGCTGATTCGGTATTTCTACCGGTTTTAATAAACAATAAAATCAAAGTTAAAAACCCTGAGTAAAACCAGGATCAGGCATTTTTAAAAGGAATTTATATTTTTTCCTATACTGGCATCATCAGTTCCTTATTCAAATATATTCAATTCTACAGGTTTATTGTTCATATTCGCGTCAGCGGAGCAGTAATCGACAATAAAAACCAGCTGTCAATGATTTTGGATTCCACAAATACGCGCTTTTATATGGTTTTAATAAAGAAACCCTGAACTTATAAAATCTTTATGCAATAAATTCGGAAAGCTACACATTGCATCGCAAAATACCTAATGATTTTTAACTGGCCTGCCAACAAGTTGTACAGTGCAACAGAAAGTGTAAAGTGTATATTCGTGCTCAATCTACAGCAAAGTCAGAAAAGTGTCATGACAAAACCAAATATATTTAACGTTTAAACAATACATGAAATAAACAATAAAACTCAAAGTTTAAAAACCAGAGTAAAATCAGTATTTTTATGTATTCCACTTTACTTATAGGAGCTGACGATGCCAGTATAGGCGAAATATATATTCCTAAAATTAATATTTCAAGTAATAAATCGCTGCGTTTGTTCACAAAAATGGCTAAAAATTCTATAATAGTTTGGTATCAGATCGGCACCGACACGAGCTTAATATCGGACGAACACCGATACTACCACTTGGTATCGGGCATCGGCTCCGATCCGATATTATCGGACATACGTACTTACAACCCAATGCTCTGCATAAAAGTATTGAACCTGAACCTAAGATCTAGTACAAGAAGCGCGTCAACGCTGCTTTCCCTACTAAAAACGCAAGTTTTCTACCTCAATGAAAGATACAATATACACACACACATATGTGTCCAACAACTGCGATCTAGCCCTTCTGAAGCTGCTTTTTAACCAAGGACAACGTCTTACGTGTCTAGAATGGCTTTCGGTGTAGGTTTCTAGCTCATCTGAAAGCACAACTCTAACTGGAAAACCGGGAAAATGAAAAGTACTGTAATCACACCAACAGCTGTCCTAATCCCTCAGCTACAAGAATTCTTTGACCAAGCACGTCAGCCACGTGGACCGCAAGGTCAAGTATGACGTTGTGACGAAGGGAACAAGGTGACGAAAGGGAACGCCAAGGCGCTCTCAACCTGGATTAATGGTTTTATCTTGCTTAATCGCCACTTTGACAGCGAAGGTTCGTCAATGGGTCACGCTGTGATAACAAGCTTGACATGTCTACAACGCTAACTTAGCAACTCTAAATTCTCTTCAGTACTGTAACCGCATAAAAAAATCCAAACAACAAACTCTTCTAATTTTTATATGTTTTTCTGCTGTTGATAAGAAATATTAAAATAGTGCAACTTTTTTATTTTAGAACCAAAAAGAACTACAAATGAAAATCTATCTAAACAACCTTATTTGAAACACAGAGTTCTGCAGTTACGGCAAAGCGGCAGCATCATTTCTGCTCATTATTACTAATATTTTATCAGAACAGGTAATTTAGCGGCCTGCTCCTTGGAGTAACATATATACAAGGAACATGTAACAGACTTAGGCAGCCGTCGGTCCTCGCCTTAAGGATCAGCTCCTTACCTTCCTGTAGCATCAGCCATCGCTAAATTTATATTTCAGAACGCAAAAATAACTATTTAAACTATTTAGGCTATATTTTAAAAGTCTGTGGCAGAAGCAAGGCGCCATTTCGGTTCATCAAACCACCGTGAAACACTGTCCCCGATTAATAATGACAACAAAAAAGAAAACTAAAAAATTAATTTATGCTTGAACATCCAAATGAAAAAACTCCCAAAAAAAGGTAAAAAAGGCAACTCGTAAAGTTAATATTACCGTATATTACACCCCCTATACCTTCAAATTAACTCTTCGGGTAATTACACACAGCACAAAACTACTGATCTAGCTTTCAAATGATCATCAATAACCGTTTTTTTAAGAAGGTGTCGCCTCTTTTCTGACATGTCAAAACGGTTGACATTCGCAAAATACAAACTTAAAATCTAACAATGTTGTAATAGAAATGAATTGTCCTTTATAATTTTCCATACGCTCTTTGTGAAAAATAGATTTAGACCTAAAATCCTATTTCAGAATATAGATGTGAACACTGTCTCCCTCCAAATGCCAAATTTAACTAAGATAGGATGTTGGCGTTGGGCAAGTCACGAAAGTGGTTTAAAAGGTTTTACAGCGGTCTTAAAAAGAGTAATGTATATCTTACGCAACAGATCCTCTTTTTAGTTTGAATAAATTGCTTTTTTCAGTATTTTTATTTTTTTAAGTATTCAATGCTATCTGGATCTGGATAGGAATTTCTGTAGATCTAGACCAGTGGTTCTCCACCTTTTTACTTTAGTGGCCCATTTTCGTTGCACAAAAATCCTGTGGTCCATTAAAATATGAAAAAAAAAAAACTACAAAATAGGTTTAGAACAATTAAACAGCACAGCATGTTTTAAAACAGATTATTTATTTTACTTGCTGCTAAACAATAAATTTACATTCCTTCTCGATTCCTCCCCAAGCCATTATTCCTGTAAAATTAAGTATAGTGACAAATGAAACTAAATTATTCAGTAAATCTAGCTTCTTTAAATTGGTCTGCGGCCCACCTCAAAATGTTCCCATGGCCAACTGGTTGAGAACCGCTGATCTAGATTAAGAACTATAAGAACAAAGCAGCAACACCCAAACCATACTTCCACATAATGCCACGTGATATAGCAAAGCAATCAAACGTTTTTTATATAGCTATAATTTTTAACCAATATTTAAAACCCACATTTACCCAGGCCATTAATGTTGCTTTTCGTTCTACAGTGGTTTTTACTTTCACTTTTAATTGCTGCCAACCAGTTTATATATTTGGGATGTTTTGTATATTTCTAGAGACTGATGATGCCTTATTTAGTTTCGAAATACACCTATTTCTCTTAAAAACTTATAAATGACTAACTTTGGTTAAGACAGGAAATTTTAACGAAAATACAATGATATTAGTTTTTTAGGATTTCCCAAACTTTTATTTCTACGAATTTAAAAAAAAACTAAGCAGATAAAAGTAACTTACAAATAAAAAAAATGTCGGAAGGCGACACCTTACACAGTAAAGGTCACATCCAAACGAACAAGATCCTCTTGGTGCGACTTTTATAGCTCGCACGCCATATGACCTTATAAAAGTGTCAGAGGCTAATTGCAAACCTGCCAACGCCTTGGTTTTATTGCATTCTATATGAGGACCTAGAGGCGACATTAATTTTAGTGGTAACGCATCGCTTTACGTTGGCTGCTAAAAATACTCTGGCTCGTAGCTGTATCGTGAGTTGTGACATTTATCGACAACGGTGTCCCTTTGCCCAAGACTTTAACAGGGTTGGTAATATTTTTTTCTTTATATCACTCAAAAATGACAATTTTTTTAAAGTTTTGCTATGTTGCCGAATAACCGAAATTAAAAAAAAATTTCCCATGATTCGGGATAGATAATTCGCGGGAAATCCCGGGAATTTCCCGTCGAAACATTCCCGGAATGGAACCCCAGTTGTGACTTTCAGTGCTTTTTCTCAACCTTTTTTCGCGCAAGCCATATCTCACAATCACAGAGTATTACAGCAAAGCTTTGGGGACCCAAATTTCTTACTGAACTTTTTGTAAGCGAGCAAAACATAATAACGTGTGAATTTAAATATTAGGAGACATTTCTTCGTTTGGCTTCCGCAATATTGTCAAAAATCAATCAACAAACATAAATATAAACTTTTCAATTTGTCATGTTGTATAGAATTCAATATTAAGAAATTCACAAAAAAATACTTTAAAGTGAGCATTTTTTAGATTAAAACAATTGCAGCAAAGCGCATTTACCTTTTTAAGAAATTTGACTAACAGCAAACCATAACGATTTCAAGAAATTAAGGATTTCAATCACACGTTTGAAGAAAAAGCTATTAGAATTAAAACTAACAAAATCCTGACCAGAAGCCAAAACAAATTGCAGCTGAGATATTTTACCAAATATATTTTTATTCTAACTGAAAAATCGAAGTCTTTAACCAAGTACCCTTTCCCCAGAATTTTTCTAACCAATCACATCTGAACAACAGTTGTTCCAAAACCACAAAACAACATAACAAGGCTACTTCTAAAACAAATCAGTACTTTATTTTTTACATGTTAACTCAAATAACAAGCTAAACCACAACAGTTATGATAACATCCGACGGGTTAATCATCCCACCATGCCTGTAACTCCTAAACACATGTCACACAACTATGCGTTCAGTCGATCCCTTCATCTGGTTCAACGTCAAGACGAAGCCAAACATCTGGTGCTTGAAACAAGCCCGTAAGCAGCTAGTTACAAGTATACCCTGAACTGTGTCGTCTGGCCATCGTCAACCTGCCTAATGGTTGCTCTGGCCAGCAACGCAATCGTAAACTGGTCATAGATAACAGATTTTCGCCCTACAAACTCTAGTTAGCGCAAAGCAACAGATGGTACCCTTTTTTAGCCATAAATCTTTAAATTAGCGTTTCGTGCTTTGCAACTGCGGCCATACCTCTTCAACATAAACTTAAACAAAATAAAATTGTGGCAGGCTTCTTTTCGCCTTACATCGACATGCTAACTACGCGAAAGACATTACCTTAAAAAATTGTTACTTTTCCACGTAAAACTACTCCAAATACAAACTGCACTGAGACACTCTTACCTTAACGCCTATATAATTGTTCGAAAAGTTTGCAACACTTAAAAGACAAAAAGACATTAACTAAAGACGAACCAAGTTCGTACCGAAACGTCTTAATCAAGATTATGACGATCTATTCGACCTTTTTGCTTTAAAATTCATTATCAATTACATTACAGATCCGTGCATAGTGTGCCTAATCAAGGTTAGTTTAAACAATAAACAATCAATTTTGGTAATTAATCAATCAAAGAACCGAATATGGAAATGTCCAGCAACAAACAAAATTGATTACTTAAGTAGTCAATATTGTTATAGTTAACGTAAAGAACCTAAAAGACAAAACCTCTAAAAACCGCACAATTTCTCAACAAGCGCGTTACACTAAACGCTTGTCGGCTACAGACCTTGCCAGTATCAACTCTGTCAATATCCCTCATTGGTTAGTAATGCGCAGCGCGTCGTACAAGAAAAGAACAGCAGTTGGACATGCATAATGCAGGGGCATTAATTGCACCCCCCCCCCCCCCTGTGCACGCGCTTATTGGCACGATGACATGATCATCGCTAATTTAGAATGTGTCGCCTTGTAGCTGGTATGTAAGGAAATTGCTTGGTGTAAGGGGGTTATACGAGGTTTCAAGTAGCACTGGATATCGGCTTTTTTCCTGTTTAAGATTGTAATATAATAGTAACAAGTGTATGAGCTGCCGTGTATAAGCTCCGTTGGTCTCCTGTGCAATAGTAGTAGTACTAATTTTCGGAGTAAAACTGAATATTTACATATTTTTGTTGGAGATATTATAGCGGTTATGTGTCTTTTAAAGTGTTCGGACTTTTCACACGAAAGTAAAGCAAAGTTTTCTCAAAAAAATTCTTTTTCATATATGTCTCAATAAATTATTACAAAATATAAGTATTACAATATTTCCTGATAAAAATTTTAATTGACATGTGAACGAAGTAAATTTTCAAGGTTTTCTAATAAATAGTGTTTCTACGTACAAATGTTTATATGATTTTTTCCGTATACCGGGAGTATTGTGTTTTTTCCTGTTTTAAACGTGTATCGTTGTTTTTAAATGTAATATCGTATAAGAATGTTTCGCTGTTTAAGGTGAAAACCGCTTTAAAACAATGGCGTAATAACGAGCAGTTTAGTTAAGATATTTGGGTCGCCAAAGCTCCGCTCTTATACTTAACGCTTAGTATTCGCCTAAAAAAAAGAATGAGAAATACTTACTTAACATTCTAAAGGGTTAGGTGGACAATTTATCTTCATAAATGTGTATCATAAAGAAACCATTTTTCGTCATTGCGTTCATTGTATTACTGTGTCCGTTCATTGTATTACTGTGTCCGTTCATTATATTACTGTGTCAATTAAAACAATTGCGTCGCGCTATTGATACTGAATATTAGTAATGACAGGTACAAAAAATAAACTAAGTCGGTTTCAGAAAGAGTAGGCGTTTCCTAAAAAAAAATAAAGTGCAAAATCTTAATAAAGTGCAAGATCTACAAACTCGTTTTTAAAACGTTTACACAATGTTACCTACTTCTATACGAGCTCTGATATTTGCTCTGCTCTCGACATTCCAATTTTCCAACTCCACTCACCAGCTGACTTCTATTGATTTCGATACGTTATCTTGAAATTTTATAAAGCGACGCAATCAAACCGAAGATCGATGAATTTACAGCGCTTTAAGAAAATTCGCGCCCCGAACAATGCAGCTATCAATCAATTAAACAGCTGGTAGTGAGCGCTTATAAGACAAACAGCACGCAAATGTCCTGAAGGCGAATCACTTGCCACCACGCGGCAAAGTGTATTTCATACGGTTACCGCTAGGAGACCTAGGCAATCTAGCTTTAGAGCGGTGGTTCTCACACTTATGATAGCTTTTTGGGGCTAAGTTTCGTCCCAAAGTTACTAGTGATTTCGGGCCACAATTGATTGTGTTTTAACCAAGTGGTAGACCGTTATGTCACAATAAACTAACTTTAAACAGCACACAAATATACAAAGCGGAATTATCTGTTAAATTAACCATGTTATTTCGAGCGACATGAGGATCTTACTATGTTTCCCCAACGTCAAGTCTATGTTTTTTTATGTTTTAATTCGAGTTTGCTTAGGAACAGCAGGCCTTTTTGAGACGCCACATTATGACGCAACGTCGTTATTCGTAAAAGTTTCATGACCCCCAAACAAATATTGCCACGAACCCTGGCGCCTTCAATGTATTGCAGGAAAATATACTGCTAAAAACTAGATTAATTATGCCGCTACAATTAGTTATCTGAAAGTCATAAATGCATAAACTGTTGCTACCAGACATGACATTGTTCCAAAATGTTTGAATTCAAACATTATTACTAGAAAATCTTCATAGATTAAGCGACCCTGTTGTAAATAAAAAAATAAAAAAATACATAAAATAAAATAAAAAAAATTGACACTTGAGGCCTTTTTTTTCGTCTTCACGACTATCATTCGCGAGACAAACCATACCAAATCCTATATTACTTAAACGTTGCGCTTAATAAGCCGCAATTTGATTTAGCGTTGGTAGTTCAGTTAGCCACAGATTTCAACCTAATTTTTTTTTAACTTTTTTTGATAAATTGAGCTTTTACAAAAGAGGAAAAAAACATGGCAAAACATGGCTAAATTACCGGTCATCCTAAAATCAAACAACCGTCCAAAATGATTTAGAACTAAAATTATGACTTAATCAAGATGATGTCGATCTACTCGACCTTTTTGGCTTTGCAATTCATTATCAAGCTACATTACAGATCCGTGCATAGTGTACCCAAGTATGAGGAATTTACACATTCAGGGTTTCTCGTTATTATTATATTAACAGAATAACAAGGATTATCGAAAAAAATACGCTTGTGCTTCTGAAATTAAATTTATTATTGTGGATGTCCGATGTAATCAGATCGGAGCCGATTCTAAACAAGAAGGGGTTTTATCGTCATGAATAAGATACCAAAAGGTGCTTTCGGTGCTAAATTAAATGCCGAAAATGTTTTAGGCATTTCATTCAAAATATCAATTAAACTCAGCTTTTTCTGCCTTAAAAAATTAGAGGTTAAAAAACTAAAAAAAAAAATAGGGTTGAACTCAAAGGTAATTTAATGCCAACGCAACTAAAAGTTTTGTTTTTCATCAATATGAATAAAATGGATTTTTAATTTCAAACCGACAATTCTCATTTGACCATACAGTAACGAATGTGGGTCCAAAATATCTTGCATGGGTATAGCATAATAAAAAAATACGCATTTTATGGTGAACACAAGAAGACTGGCTTCAACTGATAAAGATCACAACAAAACCCTTTTCCTGCAATAAACGCGCAAATATAAACAAAAAAGAGGCTCTTATCCCGATCTAACACTTAATGAAACGCCTAAAATGGACACATCAAACTAAAACCGTTCTGCACCTGACACTATAGAGTCTGTCTCGGCGTTGGGCGTCCCGCGTATGCTATAAACACTTTTTCCTTAAGAGCCCGCTCAAATATTCATACGCGTCTTTTTGTTACTTGCGCTTAGCTTTTTCGCAAGTGACAAGAAAAGTTCGCGGCCTCGCCGTAAACTTGCCGCGCGCTCATCCATTATTGAGGCGTGGCTCTCTCTCGCCGCGCGACCGCAGCGCCACGGATTAAAGTTTAATCGCGCGGCGAGTTTTGAATTGTCGCGTTGGCGCCAAACAGCACGGTCTGCTGTGGTCTTGCCCAAACAATGTGTCGAGAAATGAAAACTGTTGGTCGGTGTCGGAACTTACAATACTCTAATGTACGGATCTATATATATGCAACAATACTGTAGCTGTTAACCGCCCCTAGCTGAAAATATTGTGCTATATAGGAATGATGCTTCGGAAAGTTAAAATATAACAATGCTCCCTGTCTCCATTGCTTGTTTTTAAGAAACTATCCTATCACATTTTCGTCCGAAAAAGTGGTAGTTTTCTAGACAGCCGCCGAAAATAATTTTTAGCCCTTTTTTGAAATGTAACTGCGAAGACAATAGATATAAAATTAAGTCAACATTAAGCGCGACAGTATTATTGATCAGCAGAACTTCAGAAGGAAAATAACACATTTATACAAACGTGTATATTGAATACTTCAAATATTGAATTATTCATACGGAGACACACATACCACTTTTCTTGTACAAGCAGAATCCGATTATCTCAGTTTCGCCGTCGCCGTAAATCGCCTCCTTCAGCGATATGACGTCATCTGGCGACGTATGCTGGCCGTAGAGGAAGTCGAACGAACCAGGTCGCTATGGCAACGAAATTAAATTGAAATTGGATAAGTGCTTAAAAGAGGGGTTCTTAAACTGGGTGCTGTGGACACCTTGGGATACATGAACCAGTTTTAGGGGGTCCATGAAAGCCTAATTGAAATCTTGATGCATAATTTAAAAAATGGAATAAATTAAGATTTTTTTCCTTTATTTCATTTTTTTTTATGTTTGTTAGACCGAAAACAGCAGGTTTATTAAGTCTGCTTGTAGTATGACGTCAGTTTAGTAAGTGTGCTTGTAGTATGACGTCAGTTTATTAAGTCTGCTTGTAGTATGACGTCAGTTTATTAAGTCTGCTTGTAGTATGACGTCAGTTTATTAAGTCTGCTTGTAGTATGACGTCAGTTTATTAAGTCTGCTGAAACCAAAAAAGTAATTTACATTGAACAAGCCCCAAAGATTACCTTCGAAAATAGCAGAAACGCAACGCATTGCAAGCAAATTGTTTTGTGCAAAAATAAAGATAAATAACCCAGTTTTATACCGAAAAGCCATTGCAGACTCGCCGAATACGTCGATTAATGATGCAAACAGAGCAGACTAGAAAAACAACTAGCTTGCAGTGAGGTTCGAACTCACGACCTCCGGTCAAGCCGGGACCGTCGCTCTACCAACTGAGCTATGCAGGCTCAGAGACCCAGTTTTATAATAAAAATTGCGCAATGAAAACATTTCATGTCAACCCAAATCATTTTTTAAAAGACTCATTTTGCCCAAACGACTACAGTCTAGGAAGTAGCACACATCCCTACTTATGATATATTTCATACAAATTGCTCGATTCCGTCTGTATGTAGTTTCGTTGTGATTCTTTAAAGTTCTTTGCTACATTTGAAACAAAAAAAGCAACATGTGTTTTAGAAATGACTTTACTTAGACTATTTCAAAATGACTTGTTTGCAACACTGTCACTTACCCTCATCAGCTCAGCCCTGGTCATTAACTTAGCACCTACCCTAATTAGTTGTTTATTCTGAAAAGTACTTGAGTTCTTTTGCGACTTGGAATTAAGTTTTTTTAGAAATGACCTTACTTAGACTATTTCAAAATGACTTGTTTACAACACTGTCACTTACCCTCATCAGCTCAGCCCTGGTGAAGCCACAAGCCGCACAAAAGGCGTCGTTACAGTAGATGATTGAACACGTGGAAAACTGGAGGTTGGCCACAACGAAGCGGGAATCTGCGATGTAGAGTGGAATAAATAACTTGAAATTAACTTCCAAGCAATTTTTAAAAGAGTTTTAAAGGATTAGGTTCACTAAGCACGGATCTGGGGTATAGTTTGATATTGCAATTGTAAAATAAAATAAATAAAAAATAAACAATTGCGTTCCACCTTTTAGAAGAGAACGGTACTTTAATTTAATTTCAGTCCACATGAACTGAAGATGATGCAAGTTCGTATCGAAACGTCTTAATCAAGATGATGTTGATCCGGCCGTTTTGGCCTTTCAATTCATTATTTGTATTAAAAGAGTTGAAAAGTTTACTATCGAATAAAATCGGTATAGTTACAGTCACAAATGTTTGAAAATAGGGTTGGGGAAATTGAACAACTGCGACAGCGACAGAAAACGAGAATTTGGGTATTGAGGGTTATAGACGACTCAAACCGGATCAAAAGATATGGACGATGCTTTCAACGAGCCAAAAAGTCTCTTAAAATCTTTCAACTGTTTACAAAAAAAAATCCTTTAAACGGCAAAAAGTACTAAAATAAGAATAACGTTTGCGTAAAGCCCGAATTTCTTTAGATTTGTATATTAAATATGGAAAATGTTTGATTTCCAGAAAAAGCCTGGTGCAACTCACCCTGGCAACACTGTACAGTGTGTATATAGTAAGTATTCTACAATATTTTGAATATAAGAGCTGAAAAAACAAGATTGACATCACTAAGTAGACTAGATTAAGTGATTGAAGCCCTAACGGTGCTAAATTAGCAGTTTATTTTATTTTTCAACACGTTTAATTTAATTATCAATCACAAAAAAAGTTCAAGAGTGAAAATATTTTCAACACCTCATTAATAAAACATGAACCTTTCGAGATCGGGCCAAAAAAATAGTCCGAAAACCGCTCATTTTTTAGTGTATTCATCAGCGTTTGGGGGCCACCCAAACTAAATACGACCTAAGTGTTTGCGGGCGCATCAGCGAGTGGCATGAATATTTAAACAAAGTCAACACCGGTCGGCTGATTGAGAAAAGCCATCAGCGACGATAGAATATACTCCTTATGTCACTTTGTTGGAGTGACGTGAATTGCACTTAAGTCTCATATTCGGTCGAACCTGTCGGAATTAATTGGATCAAGAGTATACTTTATACCAGCGTTTCTCAACCGGTGCGCCATGGAAGGCTGCTTGGTGCGCCGCGAGCGAAAGGAAAAAATGTCGAAATTATTCCAAAATTAATCGGAATAGGACTTAACGGGCAAAAATACGTTTTTAACAACTATAAAACCCATATAATATAAAAATGCAAGCAATTTAAGAGAAATATCGGTACATCTCAAAAATTTCGCGCTCCCTTTGCTCGTAAGGTGCGCCGCCACGTTTTCATACGTTTCTAGGTGCGCCCCTAAGTAAAAAAGGTTAAGAAACACTGGCATCATCAGTATAAAATTTATTTTACATTTATATTTTAATATTTTAATTTTTTACTATTTATTTGTACAGACAAACTGATGATGCCATTTATAGGCGAAATGCATATTTGTATTAAAGTTTTAGACCTTGCTGACTGATTTTTGTTCGGAGCGGTGCGCTTCTCAAGCTTTTATTAATAAATTTTAGAACTTTTATCGTCGGCATTATGTGTTCTGTTGGAGGGCCAGATTCTGTTGTTAATACACAAACAAAGCAAAAATGATAAAAGTTTGAAGATATTGTTTTCGTTATATCGTCGATTGATTAGTTTTCTTCAAAATGATTTTCCTAAGACGCGAAGAGTTATTGTGGCTTTAGTTAATTTATGGCTTTATAACTGGTATATTACTCGCAATCCAATTTCCGAATTTTCAGGTCAAAAGGAATTTCAATTCTTCCCCTTAACCTAATAAAATTCAGTTTAAAGGAATTGAAATTATCAGTTTAAAGACTTCGTATAATTACGAATATAATGGATTTATTATTTCAGAAACATTTGAATTACGTTGATTAACCGAAAATATTGATTATCATTTATTCAACTATTTATTTACTTCACAAAACACAGCAGAAATTTAGCGAATCTGCTGAGTCACAGAGGTTCAAATATGCCGACTCACTTTTGTTCTCGAATTTCCTGATGATTGTGTCAAGGCAGAGGTTTTTTGGAGCCACGTGGCCCCTGCGTATAGGCATATTCCAACACTTTTTCAATCAAACTGTATGCACGTATTTATATATTATCTCAACCTTTACCTAAAACAAAACAAATCTGTAAGAAAAAGTAAAATAAAATGTAAATATTAGTTGATTTAAAAAAATGAAACTGGGCAGTTTAAATCTGTTTTTTTTTTCATATAAGATAATAACCAGTATTTTAAACAACTGCGTAAAGCCAATGGCGTGCAACATTCTTTTCTGGTGAACGGTTCAAGACCTTTTACACTAGCAAAATGTCTTTGTTAAAAGTTGTTTTGCTACAAAATACATAGCCTAAATGAAACAATTATTATTCCAAATTTAAAACGCTTTGCCATGACAAAGGAATGACAACAAGTGTAAAGAAATGCAAAAATTAAAATACAGTTCTTTGGTAGTTTTGTTACAACAACATATTGCTTGTATTCACTCCTTAAATTTTTTGAATTCTTCGCTAGATGTCCATTAAATGTGACTTCCTAATTTAGCAAGTAAAATATACGAGAATACGAATTTGTTTTTTAATAAAAGTAATTTAGCAACTATATTACTGCTGTAAATTTAACGCTTTGCTGTGTGTTATTGACATATAGCAAGTGTATATAAATTTCGATGCCTAATTTATTTCATCTTAGCTGCTATAGATTTCGTTAGTTTTGGCTGTTCTAACGCTTTACTGCACATTAATGCAGTGGTCGACAACAGCTTGGTCCGCAGTGCAAAAAATTTGCCGACCATTGCATTAATGGAACCTAAACTTTCTCCAATCTCGCTTACAATAGGGTTAGGAAATAACCTCTTATATCTCATTTAAAAACTGGTTATAAAACAAAAATTTTAGTCCTAAATTCATCAGGCCTATATTACTAGGAAGGCATAAAACTGAAAAACGCTGGTTGAACAACAAGAGTCTAGCTTAGACAAGTGTTCTTTTAAAGGATAAACCGAAAATACGACAGCTCAAAAGCTCTGACATGACTGACTCGAACAGGAATCAGTTTCTTTCAATCTGCATTTCTCCATATGCCTTGTGGCGTAAAGTTGACTTAATAACTGCGTAGCATGTCATCTCTCTATAGAGGTTACTGCCGATCGACCATAAATGAAATAATATCGACCGAACAGGCGAAATTTCGACAGTAATAACCATAGCAGGGTCATGACCCCATTGACTAGGTCGCATTCATACTTAATTAAATTTAGCCACCAACAGCATATTGCTGGTACACGATGGTGACCTCATAATAGGTATTGACCCACCAATACAAACGCAAGGTTAAAATTTTGATGGCGTTTTCAAGATAATCTGTTTTGTTTTTTGTTGCAGAACTGTAAAAGAATTTGCTGCATTTTGAAGTAGCCCTGTTTTTGTTATGTTTTGCAGCCTAATGACAGTTATAAAATTTATCCCTAAAAAAAATATCTTTATCACTTCAAGGGTAAAGCTGCAAAAATATTCAGTAGCATTTAACTTATCTCTATGTCGCCCTGAAAAAATCATAGTCGTATCAAAAGAAGCCCTGTTTAATGTTTTCCTGCAATTAAACTAAAAACAGTGAGTCGCATTTTAAGCAGGCATTCCATATCTTCCTAGCCTTGATATCCGCTTAATAAAAAAATTATATTATATTAAATTTATACGCCGCATTTATATTAAATTATAAAGCTACAATTCTGAAAACAGCTTTTATAAATTAAAATAGATTTTATTAAAATTTTGTTTTACATTTTAGTTCTTTTGAGATAAGACGCCTAACTTTGATATAACAGCGCAGAATTAAAATGTCGTATTTTTACTAAACAGGATGTTAAAAAAAAATTGAAAATTCATTAGAAAATATGTCAGTCAAAATTTTTGCAAAAAAAAAACGTTTGTCTTTTTCCTTTGTATACCTTTATTCGTTCGTTTTTCTCTAAAAACTGTTTTGAAGCGTTAATGCTATCCAATATCCATTGCACAACATCAAATAAAGACAACTAGTAAATAAATCCTTGATTTGTTCAGTGTGCGACCAACAAAAAAGTAAAAAAAAA
The DNA here is from genome assembly GCF_963924565.1 of Ascidiella aspersa. Lineage (NCBI taxonomy): Eukaryota > Metazoa > Chordata > Ascidiacea > Phlebobranchia > Ascidiidae > Ascidiella > Ascidiella aspersa. The sequence continues at coordinate 35,627,512 of NC_139449.1, read as the reverse complement.
TTCGCGAGACAATTTTTATAAAACCGTAGAAAAATACCTTTACAATCACCCCAACTACATACGGATTAGTGATTCATTAATAGTGTACATTCAAGTCTTAAATGCTTGGCTTTAAACCAGGGGTACGGCTCGCCAACGGAAATCATTCGGCCTACGACTTATTTTACAAACTGGGCACAGGGCCAATCCTCATATATTTTCGGCTATTTCAAATAACTAAAAGCGATATTTTTGCGCTTTGCGCACATCTTGTTCATGCATCTGTGTCACATATAGCCTAGCCCCTTTTCAATCACAAAATCCCTAATTGTATCCCTAATTAACAGTCGTTGCGGTTGTTATAATAAGATGCGTAAAGTGTACACAGCTAAAAATGAACGGCCCGCAGAAACCTTTCTGAGTTTGGTTTTGGCTTGCGACTAGAAAAAGCTTTGTCACGCAGATTGCGTCCGATTTGACAAATCGAAAACACTTAAGCTTTAATGGGTTTTGCAGACCACAAAAGTGGGAATTCCCTAACCACACCCTACGAGTAAAAGGGGTTAGATAACGCGAGAAAGGGGGCGGGATTATAGGGGGGCCACTCGTTTACCAAACCCTGATTTTAAGTGCCTTTTGAGGCAGCTTTTTGCGACAATGATAATAGGTTGATGGCGTCAGTTAAACGTTTCTTTATTGACCTATGAACTTTTTCAAAATGAACATTTGCTGGTGCGTTGTGGCACAATAGGTTTCACGTTGGCTCTTAATTTTGTTACAACATGGCTTTGAAAATAAGCTGTTGCAGGCATAGTAATACTAAAAAGAAGTTCTTCCGCCACTTATTTATTTTATTCCAAAGTTTACGTTACCTATCTAGGATGCCTTCATCATGTGATGCAACCACGCTCAAGTAAAACGATACCTTTCTGGCTTAAATATGATGTTGCTACCAGGCATAGTATACCAAAAAGGAGCTCCTGCATTGATTTACTTTCTCCGACGTTTCGTCTTGCTATACAGAACACATTCATCAGGAAATGCAACAACACCACGCTTAACACCACGCAAAGCAAAACGTCCGATTTTGCGTGGTATCTAACGTGGCGTCTGTATAGGTAGTCGAAACGTTAGAGAAAGATATAAGCACCAAAAGAACATATTTAGTATGGCTTTAAGAAAGGCAAATGGCCCAAGAAATGAACAAAAAGAGGGTCTAGTCTGCTATTCGACTGAATCATCATTCTTATTTAGCTAACGTGTGCAATTCGTCATTAGGGAATAAAGCCTATGTCCCCCGAAATTTTACTTCGCAAATCGCTAACCTGAGCTAGTGATATTCTTTTTCTATAATTGTTCCTTTAGATAAGTAAAAGTTTGTAAGATGTAAAAAATATGAGATGGTAATTTTTAAAACGGTCTCTTCTTTTGAGCAAATCAATTGTTTAAGCTCGCGAATTCTTTCCAATTTTTATACAGTACAAGCATGGAAGAATATTAGAAATATCCTCTTTTTGACACGCTGATTCGACCATTTGTTAGTTTTAATATTTAAAATAGGTTCTTCTGGCATATATTTGTTCAACCAACTATTCGGCTTACTATACGGCAAGCCTTCGTCAGGGTCTGACACACACAGCCAACAGAACGCAAAATAAAATGACACAAAAAAAAAGGAGAAAAGGTTCTCCTAATGTATGCCAGAAGAACCCATTTTAAATATACTATGCCTGGTAGCGGCAGCATATTTATTGTTAGTTTTAAGTCTGTCTCCTATTAAATCTGATTGAAAAGGCTATGCAATAGACCCCTTAATACCCCCCCCCCCTCAACCCTAATTCGCTTTCCACAACAAAATATCTATAGCACACCATGCATGCTGTCTTTAGCGACTGTAATAAGAAACACAGTCCCAAAGGCATATTCTACAGACCAAATCGATTATCTTGGCTAGCTGATTTAAGCCAGAACTATACAAACGCACAGTGCGATAAAAACCAAAAAAACACTTTTTTTCGGTGCTGCTGTTGTTCACCTCCCTAAACGTCCTAGACATATCGTTGCTTAATAGCTGCCTTTTTCCTATTATTGGTTCCTGTTTGTAACGGCTATGTGTAACACGGAAATTACCCTCTAAATTAATCCCGTACCCACAGCATAATTTAGTGACTCTTATATGACACATGGCTCAAAGGTATCTTTTTTAAGTAAATGACTTGTCTAAGTTTGTCGAATAAATAATTACAACTCCCAAACATCCTTTGTAAAATTTACTTCGAATCTTTTCCGGAAGAGGCCATTTACGTAACACATCCAATCGCCCATGGACCCCTAAATACCCCCCACCCCCTTCAAACGCACACACTCAATATAGCTCGTGTAATAACCCTTTAGTTAACTTTAAACAAGAAAAGTTAACTTTCAAGAATAAAAACAACCTATATTATAATGTCTTTAGCGTCTATAATAAGCAACCCAATCCCAAATACATCTTCTTCGACAGAGCAAATCGATTACCTTGACTCGCAGATGAATACAACCTAGACCTGTCGTTGCTCTAAAAATGCCTCCTTTTCTAATCCCGGTTCCTCAGTGAAATGGCCATGTATATTTTTTCTTTGTTGAATTTATTGGACACAGGACTCAAAGGTCTCTTCTTATGAGCAAATAAATTGCCTAAACTCGTCGAATATACAATTAGACACCCTGAATGTGTTTGTATTTTTTTCTTGCAAACGATTTCCGGAAAAGGCTATTTGAGTAACACTGCTAATTAGCCATGGACCCCAAATACCCAAATACCATTTCAGCTAACCTCAACAACAACAAAAAATGTAGGACACCTATTACAATGTCTTGAGCCACTATATTAAGCAGCACAATCCCAAATACATCTTCTTCGACAGAGCAAATCGATTACCTTGACTCGCAGATAAATACATCCTAGACCTGTCGTTGCTCTAAAAATGCCTCGTTTACCGGTTTCTCAGTGAAATGGCCATGTGTATTGTGTAACACGGAAATGTCCCTCTAAATGCCTCCCAACTCACAGCATACCCTGCTGAAATAAACCTACTAATTATATAGGACACGGTATAAGCTTCTTTAGTGACTCTTATACGACAAGGGACTCAAAAGTCTCTTCGAGAAAATCGATTGTTTAAGCTTGCCGAATATCTTTCCAACTTTAGACAAATACAAACAAGAGGATACGACCTAGACCTCTCGTTGCTCTAAAAATGCGTCCTTTCCTACTATCGGCTCCTCTGTGAAATCACAATGTGTAACACGGAATTGACCCCCTAACCCACCCCTCACCCACCAATCTAATAACCCCAATATTTCTCTGTCAACACGGTCAACTCTCGACTCAATGAAGATCGCGCGGCGTCCTTTGTCGCGTGTCACTACGTCACAATAATTAGGCTCGAGCGCTGGGCGATATATCGATCGCGTCGCCGAAATCGCGACAGGAACAAAGGCATCGCGATTCTTTGTCGAACAACAGACGCACTGTCGGTGAAAAGCAAACCGACAGCCCACATATCGTCTGGGGAAAAGATATGAACGATTTCCTTTTAAAGGTAACATTCGGTTAGCTGAACCAATTACTGTCCAAAGACTCGAGCCTTAAGACCAAAATAAGAACAACATCAACGTCAGAATAAAACACAGTTCGCAATAAGACCAAAATATGACTAATACCTAATGGTCGTAATAACGTCTATATCGTAATCAGTCCTAAGTCCGTCGGAATAAGACCTACACAAGTCGGAATAAGACCTAAACAAGTCGGAATAAGACCAAAATGGTCAGAACCAGGCCTATACAGCCTTTCACTTAACCGCAACCTCCACCTGGAGTACATCACTAAATCTCCTAATAATTTCAACCCCAACCAATTTTCTAACCCCACCAATAACCCCTAACAGGCCATAAAAATACGGTTCCTAAACAGCGGCGCCATTCAAACTAGGGCGCCCAAACGTTGACACCAAATCGGTCGAAGCCAGACCGACGGCCACCGATCGTCCTATACCCTTCACCTACAGCTTCAGGCGTTGTTTTGGCCATTTTAGGCCCTATTCCGATGAATTTAGGACTTGTTTCGATAAATTATATTTTATTCTGTCTCAAATATTACTGCTTATTTGGCTTTATTATGTCTTTGGTCTTAATATTATGGTTTTTGTACGCGCGTCTACAAACGTGCCTTGCAAAAAAATACCGCCCTTTGAATTTTACAATTCGGCGTAAAGAAAAGCATGTTGGTCGTAAAGCAGCACAGAAAATCAGTCGTTAAAATTTCCATTTCCCTCCAGCAAAAAACGACAATTTTCCAGACCTACAGAAATGAACCCGTCGAGCTCTCTTACGCTTAGCTGCTTGTAAATGGAGACGGAAAATCAATCCTTCCCCTGGAAATCAAGCAAATTTCTAATTAAACAAATAAAGCGGACATCGGTATATAATGGAGCGCGACATTTATGCTGTGTTTTCAGTTTTGAAATAGTTTAACTTGATAAGGGCAACCTAATTCTAATTATATTTGCCCTTTTCCCTCTATACTTCAAAACGTTCAGCGGAGATTTGCAAATATCTAAAAACTTTATAACATTTCAAAGACAGCAAAACAGCAGATTCTTTTCATATCTATTTATTGTGTCTGACCTGAATTGCTAGATTTGCTAGAGGATTTTGCTGTTACTGATCAGGAATTAAGGTCGACATTTATCTTGCAAGGGCCAAGATGATTTCTGTTATTTCATATTCAGTGCAACATTTCAAAGAAATATAAAAAGTTCAGGACACAGTTTCAATCTTTAGCTAGCCATAAACCAGATGTTCCAACTTTTACAGCTTGCAGTACACCAAGAAAATCCAAACTCATGCCACACTTTTAACAATAGAATATTACATATCTTGACAATTGCCCTTAATACCCTATTCGACATTATTTAAATCCCATATTATTATCAGTTATTTAATACATGCCCTGCCCGCATGACAATTCGAAATGCAAAAAAAGTAATTTTCCAAAACATGCAAAAACTTTCGCGGCAAGTTTGAGAAATCTCAAGGAACGCTGATAAAGATGTTCGATAATATCAAATCGGAGTCAATACCTTATGCCAAGTGGTAGTATTGGTACTCGTCCGATACTAGGGTGGTATCGGTGCCGATCCGATACCAAATTAAGTTGTAAATAACAGTCTTTTGTGATCCAACCTAGAGTTTTCAACATTTAAAGACAAATTTCTAAAAGCATTGTACGGTTCAAAAAGGAGATAAATATTTTTTCAACCACAAAAGCAAATTCCAGCCTAATACCTTGAAAATCAATAACATTGCACTTCGCAATTCAATTAATTTGTGCTTATTTTACCACGTAGTGACGTCATTTAGTATCGGATGGAGGTACTTTTCCTCAAAATTATCGGCTGTCGCTATTGAAATGAAATATCCAGTACCGGGCATCCCTACACACCGATATGTCACAGCACATTCATAAGTTTAATGGTGAAAATAACGGCCCAAATAGACGTTAAAAGCGACATGCTTTATTTTCAAACGTTTCGGTCACTGATGATGGCATTAGAAAATTGCCGAAACGTTTGAAAATAAAGCATGTCGCTTTTAACGTCTATTTGGGCCGTTATTTTCACCATTAAAGTTATGAACAGATCCGTATATAGTGTTCCAAACATTCATAACTGTTTTAGAGAAAAGTTTGTAGGCGATAATAATGGTTGATAACGGTTAGAACCAGTGCTCATATGAGTTGTTTCGGTACCGAAAATGTCTCCTAAATTGCTTCAAAGGTTTTTTAAAACATAGCCTAATTGTGCTGTATGGTTATTTCTTAAATACCAGACATCAAAGTGGCGGTCTCTTACCCTTTTCTAGCAGTCACTAAAGAGAAACCTTGGAAAACTTGAGTGAAGCCATACTAAAACGTCCTTCCATCTAATTCTAAATGACTACAACATTTTCAATAAACACAATTCGTCTAAAATGTCTGTTTGATCGTTAAGATAGTTTTCAAGATCAAAGCGATTTTCGACTAAATCAAAATGTATATAATTCTCACTGAAAAAATGATTCTTAATTTCCAGTATAAGATAATCATTCAAAATGCCTAGCAATTAAATAGTATCCTTTGTGTGCATTGCAGTTGTCCAGAAAGGCTATGCAATCTGGATTGTAAACATTTTAAGCCATTTGACTGTACCTATAGCGTTTGTAACCAGTTATATGTGGGTTAAGACAAAAAAATAAAAAAATATTAAACAGGCAGGAGTTATTTTCGACAACAATTTACCGGAAATATGACAACCATTTATGTTTAGCTACATCAAAGGCTTTACAAGGCCGTAGGGTGCATATATAACTGATGAGGGCAGACGAAATATCCGGCACAACGTTTCGTAGAGACATCGCAAAAGGTTGCCAGACCACAGAGAAAAGGGCATAGCTGGCATGTCTGGCCAAATGTCATGGTTGCCTCTAACAAGCCGGCTCCCTTTTTAAATTTTGCGAACTTGAAAATCATAACCGAACCTTTTATACTTGGGTAGACCATGCACGAATCTGTAATGTCGCTTGATGATGAATTACGAAGCCAAAAGGGTCGCGTAGATCAGCATCATCTTGATTAAGACGTTTCGATACGAGCTTGTGCCATCTTCGGTTAATGACGATACATTACGTTAATGATGATGCATTAACTGAAGGTGATGCCAGCTCGTGTCGAAACTTCTTAATCAAGATTATGTCGTTCTACTCGACCTTTTTGACATTGCAATTTATCATCAAGATACTTTATATTTTGATATATAAATTACTTTCAAGTAAGGCTTAACACAATCATTATTCGCTTTAAACACACTCAACTCATTTAAAATTAGTTTAGGTTTAACGCGATTTATGTAACAATTAAAAAAAGAACATAACTTTACCTTAAAACAAACTTTTCAACAACCTCTTTGAGCCCAGCGTTACGCGTTTGGGGAGGCATCTAACCCTTTTTCGCAACTAAAAACATATCTTCGCTAGCATTAACATTTTGACAAGCCAAGTACCCTTTCGTTCAGGGTTATATTGAAATAACACCTGCTCTTGTCAATTAGGCAACTGTCTACAAATCAGCATCCGCCCTGAAATAACACTCGCACCAAATTTCGGCACGCCGTCTACGAATTTCTGTCACAACAAATTACTGTCAAATAAGTTAACCTTTCTATTTCGGTGCGTATAGCCTACATAGTTTTCATTCCGATTTGTTTAACGGACTATTGAATGCGAAGGACTTTATATGAAATATACACACAAATATACGTGTGTACAACAACTGTGATCTTATCTGAAGCTGCTTTTTGACCCACGATTACGGCTTACGTATCACTAATTCACTAGTACACCAAAAGCTATCACAGGCTCACCAACTATGTCGATCAATGATGCAAGCAAGGCTGGCTAGAAAAACAACTAGCCTGTGGCAAGGTTTGAACTCACGACCGTCGACCAAACGAATTATGGCGTGGCATTTTTATAGTCTGTCTTACTTGTATCATCGATCGACAGATTAGGTAAGTCTGCCATGGATTCCGGTGTACTATCTCCCATGTGCGATTGGCTCGTTTAATTCTGTATAGTTGCGTAAGCCTGTTATCGTCAGTGATTTACGCGATAATCGTTTGCAGGGCTTACTAGACTTCGTAAATTTAGACCATTTGCAGTAATAACAAAAGAACAGTTCGTCTTAAACAGCACAAGTTTGCACTCGCATTGGCCACCGGGCAAGTGTAAAATCACAACACTGCTCTTGCTTTTTTGTGCCACTTTGATATGAAACTGTAAACTAGCAAAAGAGTGAAATTTTCCAAGTGTCAAAAAACTTTTGATTGTGGGCAAAAACTAACCAAAATGGTTCGAAACGACACAAAATATAAAGGGAGACTGGCTTGGGGAGTCTTGTAAACTTAGAAAAAAAGGGAAAACAAATGGTTGTGGCGTTTACCATAATTTGTCGCACGTTTAGACCGATTTGACAACAACAAAAACAGTGGGTGCCAATCAGCACTGGCCAAGATCGAAATGCACTCCTTACGTAGTCTTGTATTGTAAACGGAGAAAAGGTTGAAAATTAAACAAAAGCTTCAACGTTTATTCGCTTGACTAACTTTGTTTGAAAACCTATTTAAACTGAGTAAATTGAACCGAGAACTGAACTATTTCGAGAACTGAACTATCTCAACACATATTACTCCAACAAGCCCTACCGAAACCGCAGGGTGCCTATTAAAGCACAGCCTTTTTCTGCCATTCAGCACGGACAGACGATTTCCTTATGAAAAATACAACATCAGAGAAACCGAAATGTTTGCCCATAAACAGGAAATTTACATTTGGCAAGAAAACCGTTTGGCTTGAAATATAACAACATCCACAAACTCGTTAGAGCAGTGATTCTCAACCTTTTACGGCTTACAGCATCCCTCAAAAATAATAAATAGATTTTCGACACCCCGACTCGAATTTTCGTTCAGTATTTTACAGAAATGGAAACTGCGACAACACAATCAATCAAAACAGGTAGGAAAATGTCATTTAATATAATGGTCTATAATCGTACACAAATAGTTGTATCAATAAGCTTACCAATTGAGCAAAAATCAGATTTTAAAAAGTCTCAAATACCTATCAGCACCCTTCAACATTAGGAATGGCATACCAGGGCGCCGCGGCACTCCGGTTTAGAACTACTGCTTGATCCAGGCCCTAACTAACCCAGCTGGTAATTACTTGATAAACATAAGAACATTATAAATTTTTGAAATGAAATGCTTAAGTGATTAAATCAATACACAACGAAAATGACCAACGAAATCCTCTCCAATATGATTGCACATACGAACATTACAGCAGATACGGTGCTACAGAATGTTATTCGTTATTTTACAATGTTTAAATGACTGAAGTCAATAATGTGTTTGTAGTGCACTTAACTTATTAATGACTCGACTACGATATAAGTCAGTTGAAATGACTTGTTTACAATACTGTCAATTTCTTTACCACTGAGCCTGCGTAGTTCAGTCACTAAAATGTGTAAGTGTTTGTTATGGACTTGACTCGGAACTGTGTAGGTCTTCTTAAACATAAATAAAAACACTTTAAACTAAATAAGTTGCTTATTTAAACGGGATGCAGCAAGCAGTGGTGTCATGTTTTTCTTCTCGACTGACTCCCCTCAAAGCCTGCGTAGCTCATTTTATAGACAGTCGTTCCCGGTATAACCGAGATCACGAGTGGAAATCTGACCACAGTTGTTCTTATATTGCTTGTCCGGAAATTCCCTGTGGGCTGAATAAATTTGTAAATCTTTCCTAAGCCCAAGATGTGCATTTACATTGCAAAAAAAAACACTTTCTTAAATTAAAGTTGAACTGTTTTTCTTCAAAGCCGTTGAGTTTAAAATTGAATTAGTCTGGTCACTTAAAATTCTTATAAAACGATAAGTTGTTTACAAACAGCAACAGTAGTAAACTTTTACGATTTGTTTTCGAAAAGACAGTATTGTAAACAAGTCATTTTGAGATGACTTAAGTCCCAGTCCAAGTCATCAATAAGTCAACTACAAGTCAAGTCTTTGTCATAAAAAGTCAAACTTTAAACTATTAAAGCTGGTGAACTCGTCCGATTATGATAAGTAGAAGTAGCCCAAGCCTGATTGCATTCCAGTGCTTTACAGCCAGAGATCTTTGGCGTGGCATACTTGCCCAAAATTACGCCGGTGACGGCCCTTGACATAAGATATCGCACTGCTAGTGAATTTACCCCTTAAAATTGCCTTTTTCGCGTATATATCACTCTATTTTGGCGGATTTCAGGCAAAATAAATTTGGGCTTTGGCTGCAATAAAGTATGGAACGCAGTCAGGACCCAAGTTAAAAATAAAATAAAGGCAACATATAGCAAGCAAATTTTAATAATTGGAAAAATTGGGAAAAAGTCATTCGCCCAACAGACTTAAGTCCAAGTCAAGTAATTTTTCCAAAAAGACTTAGACAAGTCTATAAAAGACTTAAGTCAAGCCATTTTGCCCAAAACACGTAAATCAAAGGCACGTCATTTCGCGCAACAGACTTAAAGAGTTATTCGAAACGTTCAAGATGATACCTACTTGTGTATGGGCTTTGATATTCTTATTACATCTTACTACAACCTCCAACCATTATGCTCCAGACTTAAGTCAATTCAAGTAATTCTGCCTGCCCAAAAAAGTATTTTCAAGTAATTAACTTTAGTCATTAGAGCAGACCTCAAAGACCAAAATTACCCTGCATGCCAGAATTTTTGCTGCTATCTAGAGGCTGCTGTATCGACCTTCGCAATATTGCCTGAACTCTTACAGTTTAAAGAGAGCGCGCGTCTCTTTCAACGCAACAATGGCCATTGTATGACGTTTTGCAGAACGTGAGTGCAGGTGCAGAGCTAAAGCTTACGACTGGGTTTTATTTATGGGAGTCGAGTGGAATTTTCAGGCCCTTGAGAATTTTGCACAGCCTTGTAGAAATCGGTGCTGACAAAAACACGCCCAAGAACACGAAAAAAGGCAAATTTCTGGTAACAAAAGGTGATTTTAGGTCGATATTTTACCAGTTTAATTTATGAGATGTTAAATTGTCCTGTACCTGTTATACTGCTGTTTCAGGCAACGTTAAAACTTCTGTTAGTATTTTAATGCGCAAATGTAGTCATTGCAGCATAATTGTTAGCACCGAACTCAAAATGTTCAGTTGTCAAAAATGTGCGACGGTAAATTCATATCAAAAATAGGTGTCCAGGGCTTAAAAATATTAGCCTTTACATTTAACTCTAACCCCTACTAGGCAATGCTGAACACACTCTCAAGGCCTGCTGTATCCAGGTCTAAGGTCAAAGCTTAATTCTCAGCTGATCCGTGACGTCACGTGATCTATACATAAGGCTTACAGAGCAGATCGTAAACTTGTTATGCTTTAAAATATCGGCTTTGTCACGTCACAGAAGCAACTAGGCCTAGACAATGCTGCGCAATGTCAAAAACGACTGACAACGAACGTACAACTGCTGAACAATAACGACGCAAAAGACACGTAAAAGGCTAAGGCGCATCTCAACAGAACATTTATACGCTCGTTTTTAAAAGTTGTTTTAGACGTTTTTTTCTCTAGCGTCACGCAAAGGCCTTGACGGTTGAATGGAACGCAGCTTCGGCCGAGTTGTGTAAACGCCGTCAAATTTCGCGTAAATCCGACGGACGCGGCGCACCGCAGGGATCGAAATACGTTGGAAGACTAACACCAGAATACTCGCGCAATGCTGGTGGTAAGGCCAACAACTCTAATCTTAGATGTTAAAACTTTAAACATATATACTTATATATATTTCGCCGGCAAATGCGTCGTCAGTATAACTTTTTTCTGTTACATATCCGGGGTTTGAGATCGACATTTATCTTGCAAGAATCGAGGTGATTTCCAATATTACACATTCAACGATTCGAAGCCTTGTATCAAAGTGCTGGTGATTGACGTTTCCAGTGTAAATGTCACTGCCGAAGTAATAAAAGAGCATGACATGAGTAATGCTTGTATTTGTCATTCTCAATATATGAAGTACAGCATGGGCGTATTGCAACGTAGACGCGCAATTCCAATTTTTTTCGTTTTTCAGTTTTTTTCAATATATATTTCTTAAAAAATGTCATATTTACCAAAATCGTAAAATTTTGAAAAATATTCTAATATTTGCCAAAAAAGTGAAATCCCCAAATGCGCTTCTGAAAATTCCAAAAATACATTTTTATTTCCAATTTCAAGTGTAAACAGCGCAGATTGTTACGAAATCGCAATAAAATTTGTTCGCATTGGCCTTTTTAAAGCATATTAAGCAATGGCAAAAAAGTAAGAGTGATTTCCATAGAAATAACCTCATATCTGCCATTTACAGTGTTAATGCTATTTATTTTCATGCCCGAATATTACGATTTAGAGTTAAACGTTATTTTTTGGCTTTTTCGATTTAACGTTAAACGTTACTTTTCTATTTGCGTGTTCTTGGGATTGTTTTTCTGTTTATGAAAAACAATGAAGGCGTAAATTGTTCTTTCCGCTTGGTTGGGTTAAAAGTTTTCCGGGTAATTGATTTTCGTGAGACCTATCATCAAGAGTGGCCAATTTTCTGAACAATTATTTTAAAGCGGAAACAATTGGGGTAATCACCATAAAAAAATTTCGTTTTCACCAACCACCAACCAATTAGAATTTGTTTATAGTCTTACTTGGCATGACTCCTTATTGTGGTGATAATTATACAATAATATCTAGACGATATCTCATAAAATGTGGTAGTATCTGTCTTTGTCCGATACTTTAAAAAACAACATTGTGATTTGCTGAACAACACCAAAAACATTATTGTTGTACATTTCAGTTTAAGGAGTTTTACTTAGTTAACCACAGTTATAACGACATGGTATTCATTTTATCCACAATATAAATCCCTAAATACGGTTTGCAAATTTCCTTTCTTTTGCCTTTAATTCATCATGACTAATTTATGCTTAAATTAGTCAAGTTTTTGTGAGTGCACAGTTTTGTTTTGAGTGCACAAGTGGTTATCTTGTTTTGGGTGCGAAATGTCTTGTTGTGTTTTGGGTCTAAAGGGAACTTATTTTGCTTCGGGTGAATAGAGGGTCAAGTCAGACGCTCACAAAAGTATCAATTTCAAGCCAGTATGTTCTAAACATGTTGGTGTCACAAACATAAAGGTTTCTACATTGTTACCTGGAATTAATTAACGTGTGATACCGTTTCTACTGTTTGTCTCAAATAAATTTCGTAATTTTCCGCTAAGTTTCCTGGTTTTAACTTAAAGCGATTTTAACTAAGGGTATTGTTTAATTTGTATGTAAAAAGAACGAAAAAATTGCACTAAACGATCGTTTAAACCAGCTAAACGATCGTTTAAACCAGGGATGTCCAACCTTTTAGCCGAATGGACCGCATTGCCACTTTACAAATTTCGATAGGCGGCAAAACCTATTAAATTAAATGGGTGGCGTCATAAGTTATATCATATAATGACGTCATAAAACCACTTAACTTATAAACAGCCTCTTCGAGAGTGAACTCGTGCGTAAATATGCAAGTAAATATCGCCATGCCGTATCATGTCATGGTACGACACCTTTGGGCTGATACATTTCCTTAAAAAGGTCCGCAAAAACACACATTTAGAAAAACACCAATCTTGCTTAGCAATAATGCTGCATAAAACTGTTCGACGGATATAAAAATGCGACATTAGACTCATTTAGAGTCTTAAAATATATAAGATTAGGCTTACATCGAACACTGCAAGTTCTACACGTTTTGATGATAGTGAAAACAATTGTTACTGAAAGTGAAATTAAGTGGTGGGCCGCACGTAAACATCAGGCGGGTTGGACATCCCTGCAAAGGCAACTTAAAAAAGGCATGAGTCATGGTTTCAGCATTTATGATTTATGGAAGTTCACCATTATTTGAGTTAACCCTATTTTTTGGCTTGTCTGATACTTGGTAAATGACACGTTGTTTTACGTTAATAATTGCAAATTATTTTGAAGTTAAAAAAAATTTACTTTTTGACAAAGACTTGAGCGTTTAATATTTCTTTTATGTAAAAAAGTTAGTCTTGCTGAGCGGGCTCTTGTGGGTTTTGATATTTATTCCACGTCTAACTTCAACCTCCATAAATTAACTTAATTTTTTTCGAAACGTTTACGAAATGCTACCTACTTCTGTACAGGCTTTGATATTCGTTCTAAGTTACTTCAAACTCGGCAGTTCGTCAACCAAGACTCATTTCTATCCCTGCAGTGCGTCCAGACGCAAAAGGTTATTGCGCTTGGGTGAGCTTGGCGTCACGATTTCGACGCGTCAACGGATAGAAATGAGCCCAACGCAATATTTCCCCTCCTTTTAGGGGTAAAGGGGTCGGAGGAGACGCACGTCGTGTCGGGGTTGAGTGAACAACACAAATTTTGCGGTTATTTCTTTCAACGATGACTGATGGTTCCTTTTTTGTTAAAAGCTGACGCAATTTTTACAGGAAGTCAAGGTAATAAAACTGGATACAATAAAAGTGAAAAACAAATTTAGCGGTTAAATGGATCCTTTTTTGTTAAACGTCTGACGCAATTTTTTCTTAGAACCAACCTCAATAAATCTAAAAATCTGAACTAAAGCAATCGGCGACCTGTTAAACCTAATTAAACCGCCACACAATTTAGGTCGCGACGCTGGTTGAAAAACGCTGGTTTACGGCTACTTGAATACCTATTGTGGTGATCGATATACACTTATATAAAAAAAAAAAAAAATGTCAAAACATTAAAAAAAAAAAATTAAAAAAAAAAAAAAACAGTAAAAAAATGACCATTTATTTGAGTTAACCCTATTTTTTGGCTTATCTGATACTTGGTAAATGACACGTTGTTTTACGTTAATAATTGCAAATTATTTTGAAGTTAAAAAAGCTTTGATATTTATTATACGTCTAACTTCAACCTCTATAAATTAACTTAATTTTTTTCAAAACGTTCACAAAATGCTACCTACTTCTGTACAGGCTTTGATATTCGTTCTAAGTTACTTCAAAACTCGGCAGTTCGTCAACCAAGACTCATTTCTACCCCTGCAGTGCGTCCAGACGCAAAAGGTTATTGCGCTTGGGTGAGCTTGGCGGCACGATTTCGACGCGTCAACGGATAGAAATGAGCCCAACGCAATATTTCCCCTCCTTTTAGGGGTAAAGGGGTCGGAGGAGACGCACGTCGTGTCGGGGTTGAGTGAACAACAAATTTTGCGGTTATTTCTTTCAACGATGACTAGTGGTTCCTTTTTTGTTAAAAGCTGACGCAATTTTTACAGGAAGTCCTGGTAATAAAACTGGATACAATAAAAGTGAAAAACAAATTTAGCAGTTAAAAGGATCCTTTTCTTGGTAAAATCTGACGCAATTTTTCTAAGAACCAACCTCAATAAATCCAACAATGTGTGTGCAGTCGGCGACCCAACCAGATTAAACTGCCACACAATTTAGGTCGCGACCCATAGGTGGAGGAACGATGGCTTATTTGTGGCTGCGTTCTTGTTTTTTGGTCTTACTTGATTTGAATACTTATTGTGGTGATGGATATATAAAAATATAAATTGAAAAAATGTGAAAACAGGCTTTTAACTAACAGGATATAATAAAATACAACGGCACTCAGCAGGATATAATAAAAACGCTTAAGAGGATTTCTATACAGTCGACTAAAACTGGAATGTACAAATGCACAATGTGCACAAGTGTGACCAAGCCCTTCTAGAGTCGTACTGGCCAAAGATAACGATACCCATGTATAGTACGCTGGATGCCTACGGATAGGGGTACCGAAATCAGTCAGTCTGACAAGGATTGAGTCTATGTAGCTAAGTTGGTCTTACAACGGTCACGTTATGGCCGAGGTCGTGAGTTCGAACCACACCAAAGGCTGGTTTTACAAACAGGATGCAGCAGGCTACGGTTGTTTATCGACTTGCTCCACTCTGAGCCTGCATATAGCTCAGTTAAAACCAGATTTGTTGATATTAAAGCGGTAGCTAAACTGTCTGTTGTTAGTTTCGAGTAAGGTATTATCAAAACACGCTCTTATCCATTGATTTAAATTCTTTTTTCGAGGTTCCTTAAAGAGATCCTTACAACATCAATGAAAAAATATGTTCAACGCAGTTATCTGTTTGCCCCTTGTTGTATAAAGACAGAAATGAATTTCAAACAACTTTTTAAACACAATCAATCCAGAAGTTCCTCTTTCAGTTGGTCTGGAGCAGATTTAGACAACTGAATATTTCTAGTTTTCTAATTCAAAAAATTAGAGCAAATGCTGCTAATTATGATTCTAAACTAATTTGTGAATTGCTTGTTTGCTATATATCATTCGAGTTCTAGTCTAATACAAGACTACCAAAATGCTGCTTTGTCCAACAGTATTTTGAGTCTTTTGAGTAACAATTCGGCAATTCTAATTCTAATCTAATTTGGAAAAATTAAAATTTTCTAATTCGTATTCTAATCTTTGGAACACTATATACAGATGGGTTCAAAAGTTTAATGGTGAAAATAACGGCCCAAATAGAGGCATGAGCATTTGCCGAAACGTTTGAACAATAAGGCATGTTGCTTTCACGTCTATTTGGACCGTTAGCTTTACCATTAATTCTAATCTAATTTGGAAAGAGTGAAATGATCCAAGTTTAGGATTAAAATAATCTAGCTGTCCAGCTCTATGGATAGCTTTCTATAGTAGCCTACCACGACCGGTTCTGTGGCGTAACTAGAAGACACATACAGCATAGTCTATACCTGTTTAAACTTCACAAACACTTTCAAATTTTGATCAGTCCTTTTTACAAACTCGAAACCTGGGAATTTTATGATAGACTAAAATAAACGACAATCAAACGGTCCCTTATATTACTGTACAATGTTTTCTGTAAATCATAAAACTTTAAAACCTAACATATAAAAACGAAGCCCCAAGGCTTCTGACATACAAAAGTTACGTTAGTTTATATTGCTACATCGTTGTTGTAAAAATTGAAACATCATTGTGGTTTAACGCAATGCATTTTATAGCTTGTTGTCTCCAGCTAGTGTTTAACAAATTTACAGCGAACATAACGAGCAAATGTATCCAAAAAAATACAGTTAAAAATAGAGATGCTTTCCTTAAACTAAGAGTTTTCATATATTTATCTGCTTGTAATATATTTGTACATGTGCGCTATATATCATTCTAGTTGTAGTATAATACATGTTTTACCAAAATGCTAATTTGTCCAACAGCATTTTGAGTAACAATTCGGCAATTCTAATTCTAATATAATTTGGACAAACTAAAATTTTCTAATTCTAATTCTAATTTAATTTGGAAAGAGTGAAATGATCCAATTTTAGGTTTAACGCAATGCATTTTATAGCTTGTTGTCTCCAGCTAGCGTTTAACAAATTTACAGCAAACAAAACGAGAAAATGTATCAACAAAAAATACAGTTAAATATACAGATGCTTTCCTTAAACTAGGAGTTTTCATATATTTATCTGCTTGTAATATGTTTGTACTTCACCACACAGCTTTTTGAAACTAAATGCAGCAAGATAAAGCAGTAAAGATTCCACTATCCAAAACGGTCTTTCGACTGTTTAAAATTAGCTTTCCTCGACAAACCACTTCCAAATGAAATCAGATTAAAATCGAGTGGAAATGTTTAAATACAATTCCAGACAACGGGAATCCCATTTTGGCGCGAATCGATCAGGAATCGACAAAGGGCGGTAAATAAGGTTTCACGTAGTTTAGGCGAAATAAAAGAACAAAATTAGTTGTTTTTTGTCTAGCAGTGGTTTTCAACATTGTTGTTTTGCAGAAGAAACATTTGCTATTAGACCCAAACCTTACTTTCTATAACTGTAAGCCTACTTTTGGCCCACACAGAATTTTAGAATAGAGCCTAATGTTTCGTACAATATAATAAAGTAAAAAATACCGAAATCAAGAAAGTATAGGTAATAAGCAAATATTCGATCCTACTACACAAATCAATCATACACCATTTAAATATCCTAATCATGCTGCAAAAACTTACATGGACCATGGTTACGAACTGCTGGTCTAAAGTACTGAAATCGTCCTGGTCTAAACTAATCGTTCTTAAAAAGTAGATGTCTAGACCTATTAATGCAGTGTTTCTCAAACTACAAGTCTCGGCCCAAAATCGCCAACTGCAGTACTTTTATTTTTTTTAAACTGCAGTACTTTTTATTTTTTTTATTTTAAGGTTAGATATAATATACAATTCAAGTAAAATTTGTCCAACAACTTGCAGAAGCAATACGAAAATCTGGCTTATATTATTATTTAATTTTAAACTTATTTATGGCAATGTTTTGTTTATTTGGCTTCAAAAGGTTGAGTGAAAAATGGGGTCGCCAAAGCCTCGTTTTTCTTTGACCTAGCGTTTTGTCGGTGCTAAAAATGGTTGAGAAACACTGTTTATTCAAAGCAATTTTTTTGTTTCCAAACAAAATGAATGTTAGGTTTAAATTTAAAAGCACTTTACACCCAGCAAAAATCTAAACAACGTAAAACTTTTACATTGGTAAAAACAAAGCAAAAAACAACTGCTCTGACATTGCCTTTCGAAACCTCTCTGACTAACATTACACAACCACTAGCAGAAAAATAACACTTACAAAAGAACCTAATTGACTTGGCCCGAAACGCTATTTTTGGCCCATTGCACTAAAAGCTTTGTTTTTACGCATTGTTAGGCCACTATAATTAATTGCAACTTCACTTCTGCCAGCAAACAACCATTAAATTCGATCTAGACTTCCGCTCTTAGCAAATTGATTTCTTCTCCAAAGGCACTCTAAGCCAAAGTGCCAGCCTAATACCTTCGAAAACCGGGGAAAAAAACGGGTTGAAGCTACCCTTCGACTAATGCTCCCTAACCCGATTTTTTGGCGCGAATCGATGCCAAAAGAGTCTTCTTGGGTTGCCAAAGCCCGACAGTCGATGACACAATAAAAACTAGCAGCAAAAACAACAACTGAACTAGCGGAAACAGAACATTGACCTCAGCGCGAACCTGTTCGCTCCTCACTGATTGTTATTTCTCGACGAATTTGGCAGCCAAGAAATCAAAGGTGTTTCTGTTTGCCTCACAAAAGGAATTTTCTACTCTGTTGCTGGTGACTGGTTTTGTGCGGTTCCAGAGAGTGGCGGGTATTGCATAAAGTCAGGCGCTAATTGGAGACGACCATGAATTATTTAAGGGCTGCCTGCGTTACGGCTTTTAATGATTGCTGGTCCAACTGTGCTGCAACTTACCACAAAGAGGCGACGTAAGCCTGCGAAATTTAACACTTTTGAACGCTTGGAACAGTTATTTTTTCCCTTCAGTAACATAAATTAACTCCAAACTTAATTTATTCTGTTACAATTAGGAATCATACAAACAAGTTTGGTTGCAATAAAACCAAATTAACATTTATGGCTGCAATAAAACCAATTTAAGAGGTTAGGGTTGTTCAATGATTTACTTTTCTTGAGAGAAGCCAACAAAAAGGCCAATTAAACTTTAAATACACTTTACTAACCCATTATGGAACAATTACTAACCCATTATGGCACTCTAATTTAGGCTTAACTACAACAGATTTTTATGGCTTTATTTGAACAAAGGTGTTTGCCTTGTGCATAAGGAAAAAAGTGAATTGTTGTCAAGTTCAAACTAGTTAAGATACTTTTACATGCTTGATAGGCCTGTGGTTACTTCCACAATGGTCCCAAATGTTGCTGAATTCTTCAACCAATATTTTTTTCCAACTTTTGTCAAACAAATCAACTCATTACTTTTACTTAAAACGCGACTATTAAAACGCAACTATTACCTAATTGGTTCGGTGCTGACTTAACTACCATGTTTAATTGCTTGACAGGTTAACGTATTTTTTTATTTATTTTGTGCCTTCAGTTTTGTGGCCATTGATTTTATCAGGGGTGAGAGTAGAATAATTTGCAACGCATAAATTTTTCAGAGATGACGTCACAAAGTTACGTCATAACGGCACATCTAAAACAAGCAATCTTTGGAAATCTGCGGTTTATCGTTCAATGTATAGTGCACAAAGATGCAACTAAATATTTTTGTTTAATTAAATACATTCAATGAAATAGCGGGCTTGTCTGAATAAAATAGAACATTTTTTTAATCGATACTAAAAGAATATTTTATACTGAAACGCCGCTGTGGCCTAATTTCGTTTAAATTAATATTAAGACTGTTGAAAATCAAAAAACTTTAATATTTAACTGTTCATTTCCAGTGCTTGTATTTCAGTGGTAGGAGAAATAGGTTTTGAAACCAATTTTCCGCCTAAGCCTCTGAATAATTGCTGATGTCATGCTTCGGCGTCGAAAAAGAAGGTAAAAAAGGCTACGAACCATTCGATCCTCGTTAAACTTTGACCCTTGTTCTTTCTTGATCGCAATCTTTTGATCGTTTTGCTTTGTAATCAGACTATTATCGGATTACTACAATTTATTTTAACCGAACTTTTTGAAAAGCCAATATTGTTTGTAAATAACCATATAGAAATGATGTCAGTATAGTAGATGGTAATATAACGTAGGCCTGTAAGGCGTTTTTACGTTAAAAAAATAGGAAATTTTCACTTGAAAAATTAAAATTTTGACAAATTTTGACCTGTTAGAAATACATTGATTTAAATAACCTAGTCGTCGTTAATCACGCGTTTTTTATACTGTATATTGCTCTAATAAAGATATAATACGGTTAAAATGACTTTGAACTTATATCAAAACTAATTTTTTTTTTGATAAAATGAAAGATAAATTTCAAAATAACCGAACGACCAATTTCAAAAAGCTGACTATATATTTTTTTTAATTTTGTAAGCGATTGATGTGCAATTTTATTCGATTTCGACTTAAAAAATTTTGACCTAACGTGTAAATTTTGATAAAATTTTGACTTTTTTTGACAAGTCAAAAAATATTCGCCCTACTTATAAGTTATTTATTATTGCAGTCAAAAGACTAATGGAAACAGCCTTTTGTAGTATTTTTAATTAGATTTTTCTGGATTTTGTTCCTGGCGCTAAACTTAAAAACGTTTATGGCAGTAATTGAAGGTACAATTTGAATTAATCAATAAACGAGAAATTTGATCTACAATGTAAATAGGGCACAGTCTAAACTTTTAAGATTTGATCCCAGGGGCAGATTTAGGGGGCCTCGAGATCATGGCTTTCCAAAATCAGTATTTTTTGCCAAATTTTATTTTTGTAAATATTTTTTTTCTTATTTCGCACCACTATTTGTTTTTATTCTGTTTTTGTCTGTTTGATGAAAATTTACTGAGCCCAAATGTGCAATATGAATGCTGTGGCATGTTGAGCTATGTGACTTATAAACTCTATAAAGTAAAATGTCAATTTCAGCTGTATATTTGCATAAGTCGTAAAATATTGTTTGAAATCGTACGAATTTGCTAATTTTGGTAGTTTAAATTTTATATTTCATGATTTGCACTGGGACTTGACTTGAATAATTAAAGATGCACTCAAGTACGTGTATTCCAATTGCGATCTATCCCTCCTGAAGGATCGCTTTTGCCCAACGATAACGGCTTGCGTATCATAGTACACCGGAAGACTTAGCAAATCTGATGAATAAACCAAGCAAGGCATGCTAAAAACCAACTAGCTTAAAGTGAGATTCGATCTAACGACCTCCAGCCATACCGTTTAGCATGCATTGGGGTGCGGCTGTTTCTCGACTCGCTCCTCTTTGAGCCTATGTAGCTCAGTTGGTAAAAAGACGGTCCCTGTACGGCCGAGGTCGTTAGTTCGAACCTCACTGCAGGCTAGTTGATCTGATCTTTTAGCCTGCCTTGCTTTCATCATTGATCGACAGATTCGGTAACTACGATGGCTTTGTACCAATCATACGGAATTTGTTATTGTTGTTCAAAAGGTGACTTGAGAATGGCTAAATTACAATTGTTAATAAACACATGTATGTAGTATATCTTTCATTAAATCGAAGCAGGTTAACATTTTAAAGCGTTTAAGGTCGTTCTACTTTTTAGAACGCGAAGGAAATTCGCGCAACAATCGGAAACATGATTTGTGCGGAAATGACCGAGGCGTGGGATAAATCTGAAAATGCGCTCATTTGCTTTATTCTGTTGGTGCAGTTCGTTTTAAAAAAAAACGCCAATGATGTTGGGTCGATCAATGTACAGTTGCCTGAAAAAAAGTGGAAAAAGCCTTATAAAGATTCATGGAGCTGGGAAATTCGGTGGCACAAGTTTTAGACGAGAATTACATGTTAGTTCATTTAACTCAGGTAAGCTGTACTGTTGAATATAGTTAGAGCTGAAATCTTAAACTTGAATAGAATAGTTATTCATTTTCTTTAAACTATATCTGAGCAGTGATTTTCGGCCAGTATTCTGTATAAGATTCATAGTTATTCGTAAGATTTTTTTAATTTGACTGATATTCACACTGGTCGAAAATTACTGCTTTAACACAATGGACGTAATTTTAATTAAGTATAGCTTTGGTTTTATGAAAGCTATCGCCAGTTTTACTACACCGTCGGTGATTGGCTTTATTTATTGTTGTGTCTTAGTAAGACTGCGTAATAAAGGGACTGTAAGTTAGTGGACCTGTTAATGCATACTGTGACTACATTTACAAACAGCTCGAATATTAAGAGATAAAAACTATAACTTTTGTTTTTGCCTTATTTTCAGCGATGTTTTACGACAAATCACATTCCTGGGCAAACGTCAAAGGTAATACAGCCACCATTGGAATTTCGGACTACGCTCAGGTATCTCACACAATATAAAACTTTCATTTGTACAATTTTTCTTCTTTCAGAAATTTAATAAAGTGCCAACGCCTTTGGGGCAATTATATTGCCCTGGAGAAGATTGCCCCAATAGGAGATCGAAACGCTGACACTTTAATAACGACAGCACATTCATAAAAACTTTCAATAAAAAACATTCCTCGAATAAATAACAACTGTTGAAAAAATGTTGACCAAATGTTTTAGGCAGGATAAGGTGTGACGTAATTTCTTAATGCAGCTATTTTGGTTGGGTCAAGTATTTTTTTTTCTCCTAGGTCAATAGATGCCTAAAAAATACATAAAATATTTCTTATCGTTGCGAGTAGCTACAATAAGCATAAAGCCATACCTTATCCTGACTTAGACTCAACATTCCGTCAAAGTATTTTCCCAACTGTAATAGGTAGAGTAACCAGTGACTGGTTAGGGGGTTTTCCGATTTTTTTTTGTCTCGTACAATTTATTTTGTAAAAAAGACACCATAAAATATGTTTACTGTTTAAAGCCTAAAATATTATTAAAACTTGGTGCACTTAGAAATGTTATATTAGGAACTTCTTTAAAATTATATTGAGAAATTCTTATAATTGAAATATAGGGATCCGTAGGCCTGATAATTTTTTAAAAGGGTTCGTCGCAAGAAAATATTGGGAACCACTGCTTAAGGTTGTGCCTTTTATTGTGAGTAAAAACGTGGTGGTTTTAGTCACGTGCTTTACTGCTTTCTTTTATCAGAAGGAAATGTGAGACATTGTTCACGTTGAGCTACCAACAGTTGGTGAAAATATTTCACTCGATGGTAAGAGAGGAAGTTAAACTCGTATTTCTGCTCCTCATTTATCTTTACTGTATAGGGCAGTGATTCCCAAACTGTGTGACGCGGCATACTAGTGTGTCTGTATGCCGTGAAACTTTTGTAATTTCGGAAAAGAGAGTATTAATATTACCAATAGGCATACACGCAAGCATTTGAGACTTAAATACGCACTATTCATTACAAACTATAATAAGATATCTTTAGTGTACAGCAATCCAAAAAAGTTTGGGAACCACTGGTATAGGGCGATTGGTTTTTGACCTGGCAAACAAGTCAAGATTTTGTCAAAATTTAGACGTTTGGTAAAAATTTTGTCAAAATATACACGTTTGGTCAAACTGTAATCATAACTTGCACATTACGTCAAACTTTTGGTCAGGGGTTCTTAAACTTTTTTTACCGCGGACCCCTAGCATTTTTTTGGGTTTTGCGTGGAGCACGGTAAAATTCAAAAATGACGTCACAATAAAATTAAACTTCATAAATTTTCTGATTTCTGTCCAAAAATGTGAAAGTGAAATGGAGTCTAAATACATACAGTGCAAAACCGTTTTATTATTAATTAAACTGTTTTCTTTGAAAAAATGGTAACTTTTGTAATATACACTAATATTTCAATTAGGCCTTCATGGACACCCTAAAACTAGTTCACGGACCCCCAATGGGTCCACGGACTCCAGTTTAAGAACCCCTGTGTTAAGTCATTATGTTGTCAAAACTTTTAATTTTTCAACTAATTTTATCTGCATGGGGCAAATACGCCGCTGGCCGGCAGAATTAACGCGCAACCTGCGTACTAGGAATTGGAAATTGATTAATGTCGTTAACTTCTACATGATGCATTGAGCGACCACATAAAAAAGCTTCAAAGATTCTTTATGAAACTTCTATACGCGCTGTTATGCCAAAAATGCATTTTGGTCCAGTTTATACTTTGATTGCATATAGACATAACATATATCTTTCAAACCTGGAAAAACAAAGTTCTTGATTTGACTCAAGTGTTTCGTTTAAGGGTTCGCCATAAATGTAGATAAATCTAAACGGTGCACCTCTAAAAAAAAGGTTCGAGAGCCTCTGAATTAAACAACGATTAATGTCGTTAACTTGTACATGACGCATCTGGCGTTGTAGCTTGAATGACCACGTCAATTTTTTTTTGGAAAATTAACTTTTCAAAGACGCACTTTAGGATTTTACTTTCCTTAAAGAGACGTGTGCTTCCATCGAGAGCGTTAAGGCAGTTGCCGAGGTTTATTCACCTTTGAGTGGAACTGTCAAGGAGATCAACAAAGATTTGACAAATATGCCAGGCTTGGTTAACATTGTTCCTGAAACCGAAGGTAAGAAGCTTATACGCGAGTTATTTTTCTTGTTTTTCGCTTGATGACTTAACAGAGTGACCGACACATCCTATAAGATTGCTTAAACCTTCGTAGCTAGCACTAGTGTTATGTTGACTTACCTGATTTATATGTACTTAAGTCACTGTTTTCAACTGACTTGACTTGACCTAAGTCTTGTGTACAAAAGCTTGACTTGGCCTTAAGGCTTTTGAATAAATAGCTTGGGATGAAATTAAGGGTCTTATTTAATTTTTGCTCTAAAATTGAGCTGCTTATCTCAGATTTTGCGCGAAAAAAATCAGTTTGCCACATGTTTTTTTTTAATTTTTTAGTTGACATATTGCTGCAAATCAGACAAGTTTAATAATTGTAAGGTTTATCGTATTATTTTGATATCAATGATTTAAATTCAAGATAATTTTCTATATTTATGCCTTGACTGGGGCTTGACTTGAGTAACTGAGCCTTATAGACCGGGATTTAACTTCTTATTTTTTTAAAAGACTTGAATTTGGACTTAAGTAATTTCCAAATGACTTGCTTACAACACTGGTACAACACTGGTTGCGTACTACACTGGTGCTTACAGTGTAACTATTACTTGATGAAGCACGGTTGTTGCAAAGCCCAATAGAATACAGTTTATCAAATGCTGCTTTCAATTTTTGACTTGGACAAAAAAACGGCTACCAACCAAGATGTTTGAAAATGATTTACACTTCAGGTTGGATCTTCAAACTTGAGATGGCCAACCCAACAGAAACGTCAGCGCTTTTAAGCAGGGAAAAATACCTCGCCTACCTCAACACAGCCCAGTAGGCCAGTTGCTTCACCAGTACTCGATCAAAACGTTTAATTTCTCTTCGGATGCAAGCAATTTTGAAAACACTCTGTGGACCCAATTTATTTTTCTATTTTAGCCTAAATTTTTGTTTAATACCGTCGGCATTTAATTTTACTTTAAAATTATTTTTGTTGTTTGCCATAGACCAATATCGTGGTATGATATGTAATGTTTATTGTTTCATGGTTTTATGGGGTCCACAGATGCTTGCATTACAAAACACAGATGTGGAATAATACAGATTTTCATTATTTAAACCATTTTCTTTTTAAAATGTCGTTTTTTAGATATACGGCGTGTCGTATTGTATTGTCAGCTGCCATTATACCCATGTGCGTGTTAGTTAGTTACTTATTATGTTAAAGCTCTCAGTAAAAAAATTAAACCAAAATATACATCAACCTTCACAAACGTTTGATAGTAAACTAGAAAATAAAGTATTCAGAATAATTCACAAATAAAATAAAATACCTTGATAATTTAAAAATGCCTGGATTTCTGAAACTTGATTATGTGAAAAAAAACAGGGAGTCGAACCGTTTGACTTTTCCGGTTCAGGTTCGGTCCGGGTTCAAGGATTTTTTCGGAATACGGTTCAGTTCTGGTTTCGGTTTTGAGCTATTTAAAAGTTCCAGTTCCGGTCCGGTCCGGTTTGACTGAGTTTATTTTTAAAACCAGTTTATAAAGTTCCGGTTTGAATACGATATAAGTTGCGTTATAACTAAAACTGTGGATTAATAAATCAAGAAAATAATTTTAATTATTATTGAATTGTAACTCGTATTTATTCTAAGTTTCGGGTTCGGTTAAGGTTTAGGTTCTTTCAGAATATTTCGGTCCAGTTCGGTTTGGCTCCTTAAAATCTCACAAAAAATAGGTTCGGAAAAAAAATTGGCATAAAACCGGTTCATAAAGTGACGGTTCCGACTTCCTGTAAGAAAACCCTTAGTGCAAGACTCCTGGAATATAATTGTTGCTTGCTGCAAGATAGGTGTATTCACACCCCTAATTATACATTGTGGCGCTTTTTTAACCTCCAAATCACTGCATTCAGGCTAGTAAATTGCATGTAGCTACCAAATGCACTGACCTGTTGTAACGGAATGCAACGGAAGCATGATTTATGAGGTAATGACCATTTTGTTGGTCGTAGCGAATTCTAAACGTGAGATACCATTGGTTTACAGAGCTTTGCATTTTGCTGAGTCTATTTAAACGAGAATTGCATATTCGTTCAGCAATTTAGGTTAGTGACTGTAGCGAATATAGTAAGAGCAGAAATACTTGATTGCAATTTAAGGTTCATTTAGTTTCCAATAGCATGTAGTTGACTTAATTACAGCGTCAATAACAGCAATAGTAATAAGGAATCAGTTAAGCAAACATTATCAAAACACGCATATAACCAAGTTGTAAGATTTAAAACGTCTATAGTGAAGGAGAAGGATTTAAAAAAAACGTATATGTTGGTAATTTATTTTTCACGAAAGATTTTAACTTTGGCGTAGTAAAAATATCAAAGCAAATACTAAAGTAGGTATAATTTCAAACATTTTGAAAATATCTTTTTAGAATTAGTGCCTTTTTCCTATGTTGAAAAAGGAATAAAAAGTTATTAAAAACGTTCAAATTGCTACCTACTTCTGTATGGGCTATTCTTACTACGTCTTACTACAACTTCCAACCATTATGCTCGGAAATTGAACTTTTGATAATTATATTTTCAGATCCACGTTCATAGACATATTTTTCGTTTTATTTTCGGCAATGTTTTACAGCAAAGATCACTCCTGGGTAAATATTGAAGGTAACATTGCGACAGTTGGAATAACAGACCACGTCCAGGTATACAAAGAAAACTTTAAATGAAGCTAACTTGTATTCTTCAATCCACAATTTTTTTATTGACCAATCCCGTAAAACATACATACCTACATACCAAACGTGGCAGGGTTTTGGAACCGCGTGATTTACAACTGGTTAAAACGGTTTTTAACTACTTTTATAAAATTAACTTAAAAAAAAACTCAAACAAATCAAAGTTACCGCACAAGCGCTTATTTTTGTGCTAGTTACTTTGCCAGAGCAAGATAGGATCTGTTGTATACGCTGAACTTCCTACGGTGAACAGCAACGTTACTGCGGACGGTAAGTTGAAATGCAAGTAAAGGCATAATTAGGTTCTTTTTAAGTGATTTCGAACGTTTTACGACTTATGTACCCCAAGGAAATTGTAAATACGACTAATGGAATGTTAACAACGGGAACCAGGACTCTTGTAACGCTAAAGCAAGTCGTAGCCTAATATGTGCAGTGAAAAGGTACTTTAGGGCTTTTCAACCTAATACTGTTTGGCGTTTTTAAGTTGAGAATTGATGTCATTTGGTATCGTTTCCCAAACTATCGCTATCGAAATGAAATCAAGTATCAGACATCCGTAAAGTTACCAAACACATCTAAAGAAGTCCAGTAACTTAACTTCACGACCGACCGCGTTGCATGTGATTAATTATTCAATTGCTGCCGAGTGTACTTCTTTAGATGTTGCACGTGATTAATTATTTCAATTACTGTCACGCATGGTTATTTCGGTAATTTCACAACGACTCGTTCATACTGATGTATTTTTAAATAATACTTAAAAAAAAATAATATTTAAAAATACATGTCACACAATGACAAGTATGTATTATTGATTGCTATGTGCTTAACTGTGTTTTATCTAATTCATTACTAGCAAAAGTGGTAATTGTGTTTATATGATAATTTCCTTACAATTCTTTTTTGTTCGCCAATTCAATCTCACATATTGCTTATATAGAAAGGGTCGGTCTCTTTGTATAACCACTTTGTGGTTCAAGGCTGATCCCAAATCCGGTAACCTTATTTACTTTTCTATTTGTATGTGTATTATATTGCATTAAGCGTGGATGGGGAGAAAAATAAAACTTGAAACTTGAAATGTGCGCAGCTATAGTCATAACTTAAACTCGTAAACTACTATTTCAATCTATCTTACACAACTTTTTAAGAGGCCGTTGGTTCAATTGAGAGCGCTCAAGGTGCGACGGATCTGTTTGCCCCTGTAAGTGGAACAATCAAGAAGGTCAACACAGAATTAAACCATAGCCCGCAACTCCTCAACAGATGCGCAGAAAGTCCGGAAGGTAAAGGTTTGAAAATGAGGATGTGCCAAATTAAAAAGGCAACATTACCCTCGAAAATGTTCACAACCTTGCAAGAACAATAAAGGGACGACAACGTTCTGTTTGCAAAATAATGTAAAGTTTTTGAAAAGTGTTAAATTAAATACAAGGTACTTGTGATTAAAAAACTGTTTCTATTGTTCTTGATTTTTGTTTACTTTGACCTGATAAAGACCTAATAAATGCGCTGAAAGCGCGGAAGGTAAAGGTTTCAAAATGAGTAGGCTTATTGTGCCGAATTAGAAACAGCTATACCGAAAGAAATGTAAGTTTTATCCTTTTAAAGAAATGGTTTTTAACCGGGGTGCCGCGACACCCCCAAGGTGCTATTTTTAATATTTAAATGTGCCGAGAGATATTTCAAATTCTTCAGGTTTCCAATTTTTGATCCTTGTTGATACAATTTTTTGTTTGCGATAAAAGTGCCTAAAATTAAAAAGTTTTTTTAACCTTGTTGCAGAGTTAATGTGCTGTTTCAATCTCGTTTATTGTAGCGTAACATCAGTTAATTCCACTCCGCAAAAACACGAGTAAGGGTGCCGTGAATTATTTATAATTTCCGTAGGGTGTCGCACGTCAAAAAAGATTGCGAAACACTGTTTTAGAGAGTGTTATTATTTTTCTTTGTGTTATTAGACGATATCTCAAAATTGGTCAAGAGGAATTATAATTATTCACCCTGCCTGGTTTACCCGACTTTTGATAGCCTGATATAGTATAGAGCTACAAATACTTCCTTATTTTAAAGTAAAAAATGTTTTTTAGGGTATTCTATACAGAACAAAATTCCTATGGAATGAAAGCTTATTTATATTTATGCTATGTTATTTTAGGTTGGATTTTTGAAATTGAGATGACCAATCCAAACCAGACATCTACACTTCTCAGCAAAGAAAATTACCTCGCCTTTATTAAAGAGCAACCTGACCTATAAGGGCCAAAAAGACTGAAATAGGAGCTACGTTGTTCTCATGAAATGTATTAAACGTATTCCGGTACCATGGGAAATGACATGACTATTTTACATGTTATCTGTTGTCGTTTTACTATGCTGTTTTGGGTTAGCAAATTGACTATAGCAGTGCTGCAACTTTTAATTTGTTTCGTTTTTGGTGTTTGCTAAGCGAAATGTTTTCATTGGAATAGAATACCTTGGACTTTGGTAACTGAATACTTGAACTGGGACTTGACTTATTTTTCTCTTCGGACTCTATGTCTAGTGTGACGTCATAAACGAAATGCTGGCCTAAAATAAGGAAAGGAAAAAGAGAGAAACGTTTATAATCGGTATTCTTGGTAATCTTCAGTTTTTTTTTTAATATTGCGATTCAACTAAAAGAGCCACAAAAAACATGCCGGAGAGCCGCAGTTTGCCCACCCCTGGGCTAAGCTGTTAAGAACATTAGTCAATCTCGTCGACAGAAAAATGTCACATGGGAAACGATTGAGCTGTGTGTGTGTCCTCTTCCGGACAATAGGCGACTTTAATGTCGTGTGCAGAATAGTTGAGATTGTGCCATTAAATACACGTCACGATAGTGGTGTCACGATTGGTAGGCCAGTGGTTCTTAACCTTTTGAAACTTAAGCGTTTTGGTAAAAATACAAAAACCCTTTCACGAGCTTTTGGTAACCAGAATTTCGAAGGTAGGCTACATCTTTACTGAGACAACCATACAAGTCATTATTAAAATAGTTTAAAGGTACAGTACAATTAACTACTCGTGCTATTAAAATACTCTCTCAAAGGGGGCGCTTGACATAGCAAGAATTTCACCAAGCGCGAACGTTTTTTGCATTTAAAGTTGGTAGACTAAAAAATAGTTTTCTACTGCACAATTAAAGTACACTTTTTGACGGACCGACAAAAATTTACACGCGACCGGCGGCCAAGAATCACTGATGTAGACTATATAACCTTGGCAGCCAACTAATGAAGTGCCCATGCGTATTGGTGTTTCATCTAATAAACTACTACGGTACACCAGCTGGAACAACTCGGACTTATATGACGTTTTGGCCTAAGATAGGCTGTATATCAGGGACGGAGAACCACTTACCCGCGGGTCACAAAGTGACCCACCACAGATTTTTAATGACCCACTTGCCTTGCTAGAAATATCGAAATGTTGTCAATCATTGTCAGGAAAGGATAAATGTAAAATAATCGTTAAAAAGCATTATACTGTTTAAATCAGGGCTTCCCAATCTGTGTGTCGCGCAAAATTATTTTAAGGGTGACCAGTGGGCCTAGTAGATTAACTGCACTTTAACTAATGCGTGCAGAAGAGCAGAAAACTAAAAGCTTTTCGCTTATCGCTGTAAAACGTAGGTGGCGATAATTTTACGGAATTTAAGAAATCGCAGACTAAAAATTCTAAAAACCCTGGCAAACCATACTGAAAATCTTTGTGCTAAACTCTGTAATCCTATAAAAATGCTTCAGCATTTGTTATCTATTTAGTTTCTTAATTTTCGTGGGAATCCAAATTTGGAAATCGCCCAAAAACCTTGAATAACCAACCCAAGACAATACCACTTACAACGACGCAGCAGCAAAGTTTTGCATAAAATTAGAATATATTACAATACAATGTCCCACTTGTGCATTTTGCAAGGATTGAGATTGCTTTTGTGACTCGCGCGATGAAAAGGTTCGGCATCCCTGCCAAATATTAAAGTGATGAACTATCTTACAATGACATGACGTGAGCGCATTTTTGTTGCTGTGAAACGAATTTCACTTGAGTCTTCTAAAAAATTACAAAACTATAAACACAATGGCTTGAGTAAAATAAAATTAGCCTGCTTAATTTAGAAAAATCGACTTGGATTAAACGCCCTGTAGACTATGCCAATTACCAGAAAAGGAACCTAAATGAAATGGAAAATAAAGTAATTTAGAAATGACTTAACTTGTAAAAAAACTTATGTAATGTATAGGCTATCTATATCGAATGAAACTGAGTTCTAAAGTCCAAGACGCTACAGATCCAACGCAGGCATTTGATTTGTGGCAAATGATAAAAAACGCTTGCTTTTTGCAGCGTACCCATATCAGATGTGTATGCAATGTAAAAACGTGCTTCAACGTCTACGCAAAACAAAAAGCAACATAAAAGGCCCGAAGGCTTGCACACCACCGCCCAAATACGCAGTGCACGTTTTGCCAATTACTCGTGTAGTGCGTTGCTTTCTTTCTTTTGCAAACCCGACAGTCAAATTTGTTTTGGGTTATGTTGATACATCAGTAAAATACATTATGGTAAAGGGAAAAGGGAATAACAGTTTTTGGAACATAATGGCGGAATAATGCATTTAGACGTAAAATGGCTGTCAAAAGTGAGAAGCATAAATAACTCATAATAAATGACTTAATTAATTCGGCCGCAGAACAGTTAATTATTAGAAAGAAAACATGTTAAAGTTGACACTAGTTTATGAACGGAAGAACTTGTAAAAATATCTTATAACTTATTAAGATTTTGTTCATTTTGGGGTGAAACGGGTTCATGTTTTGTTAGGTAGCTACAGTTGTTTTTGCGACACGGTGCCTCGTTTTTGCTTGGTAATTGTTGTTATGTATTGCTGTGATGTTATTTACGGTAAGTAAGTGTTATGAATTCAGTTCTAGTTTTGCAGTTTGGCTACTGCGAGTTTAGATGCTAATAAAAAGCTTTAACGCTGTAATTTCAGTAATGGATGTACAACCTTACAGAAATAAGCGCAAAATATCAGATAAATTGTTTGCTAGATCATGACATATTTTGCTCTGGTGATATTACTGTTGGGTCTAACCTGTAGAGCAGTATATGTAAAACATTTCTAAGCCACAAAAAGGCGCTGCAATTTCTGTATTAAATAAACGGCGCTGGTCTACAATCGTAACACAACGCTTTGCTTTCAAATTGTAATGACACATACATACAGTATGGCGCGTTTTCATGTCGATTGATCTGTACTCAATGGTGGAATTGATTTATTGTTTTGTAGTCAACACTGATGACTTAGGGTTGTATAAATGTGTTTTAGTAGTGACTCACCCTTTTAATCATGCCAAATAACCACAACAAATGTCATCACTTTCGTCCGCAAATAAATATACCTGCTATCCCCACATTGAGCGTAGATCAGTCAACAGAAACATATATTATTTGTCATTGCAATTTAATTACAATGCTATATTTTATTTTATGTTTTTAACTGCATAAATTTACTACTGTCAGTGTAAATATTAACATGATATTTTGAAATCTAATAATCACCCTGGCCTAATATCTGTTATGGGCTAGCCATGGAAGAGTTATTTATAGCTTTAATTTAATAAGGTTGCATGTAATTCCCTTGACAGTCAATTGATTTTGAGCAGTACCCTAACAGTTGTCTAAAGAAAAAAACATTTGTGGTGTTTTTTTAAATGAATTTAGATTTTTTTTAACATTAAGAAAACAGGTATATCATGTTTTTTTTTTTTGTTTTTTTTTTATGTTTTTTTTTTTAAATTAAAACATCCATGATTCTACAACAATGCACATTATTTTGGTTAGGGTGCGTGTTGTGTTTGTGTTGGTAGTTATTAAATAATGAATATATTAATACTTGACCCACCCACACCCAAACGCTAACGCGCACCCTAACCAAAATTTTGTGCATTGATTTAATAATTGTTTGAACGCTGTGGTAGAATTTTAGGCCATCGCCTAAAATGTACTAAATAACGTACAAGAGATGACTATTTACAACATTTCAGTAGGTTATTAATGTAGGAAAACAAAAAATGCTGCTGCCCTTTTATAATTATATCTAGTAAAATAGTATACACAAATTCTAAGAATGAAGTTGCTGGTTAATGCATCTCGTTGGATTTGCATGAGCTGTCGACACAAAGGCTCAAAGTCGTTTCAAGGTCAAAACGTAGTCAAGCGCAAACCAAACCTCTCTGAACAAATCCTGGCCAAAAAATTTGTGGATCAACGATACATAAAACTCGTCGCAGGCAACGGTGGTGACGGAATGTCATATTTTTTACGCGACAAGAACAGCGCTTTCGGGGGCCCTGACGGGGGTGATGGTGGAAAGGGGGGAAATGTTATTTTCGTCGCAGACCGCAATCTGAGCTCTTTAGAAAAAGTGAACACTCGTTACACGGCAGAAGACGGAAAACCGGGCATGAAATACAACATGTTCGGAAAATTTGGGAAAGACACAATTATTAAAGTGCCGGTTGGGACTTTTCTGCACTACAAAGATTCGCTGCAGATTTTAGCGGATTTTAAGCAGCACGGCGACACTTTCTTGGCATGTGTCGGCGGCATTGGCGGAAAGGGAAACAAATTCTTTGCAAGCAGCACAAACACTACTCCGGAAACTTGCACCACCGGCTCATCCGGTGAAACCCTCGAAGTTGTGGCACAATTACGAACGCTGGCCGATGGAGGGCTTGTCGGTTTTCCGAATGTTGGTAAGTCGACGCTGCTGCGTTCGTTAACTCGCGCAACACCAAAAGTGGGAAACTACAACTTTACGACCCTCGTACCGCATGTCGGCATCATGGACTACGAAGATTTTGTCCAGGTTTCGATCGCCGACACCCCGGGAATAATAGAGGATGCGCACTTAAACCGCGGGCTAGGCTTGCAGTTTTTAAAGCACATTCAGAAGTGTGCGTTTCTCATGTATGTAATCGACTTATCGCAGCCTGATCCATGGGACCAGCTCTACGCAATTCAGCGTGAGTTTTCAAAGTTTGATTTTTCACTCACAGAACGCCCCTCCTTAGTTCTCGCCAACAAGATTGACCTCGAAGACTCGCAGGATTGTTATGAGCTGTTTTGCGAGGAAATAAGCCAAGTCTTTCCAAGAGAAAACATCCTTCCCATATCTGGACTGGAAAAGCATTTCCTTGAAGAGTTGGTTTGCAAGATACGCGAACTGTACGATATACACATGGAAAGTAAGAAAGAAAGCAGTGACAAAACAGATTCAACTGATTTGTTGAGCACATCGTAGGGCAATAACAACATAAAAACACATCAAAAATTAATAAAAATTTATAACTAAAATAATTTTTTTTTAACAGACCAAAGATCGTTTTAAATGTTATGGTGATGTAGTATAAGCATCATTACCAGTTGAACTCTTGCACTGTTACAAAATTATGTTGCAGTATGCTGTATATATTGCAATGACAATAACGATGGGTAAATAATCGTTTAATTTTGCTTAGACAGTGGTTCCTAACTTTGTTTTAGTCACATCACTCATTTAAAGTTATTAATCAGGAGACCGCTTATTTTTCAAATAACTGACCCCCAACACTATTGCAAAACTTTAAATATGAGCAAACCTTAAATAAAATATTGAAATGAAATAAATTTAAAAACCACAAGACAGTGCTTTTAAGAATTTGTTGCTTTTTGAGTAGATTTGTTTTGCCATTTTTGGTGCACCTCTTTCGGGAACCACTGGGATAGGTTTTTCACCAGCTACTAAATAGCTCAACATTTCTAATTGTGCTATAGTCATCAAACCATATGCCTTTAGAAGGGCTTACTGAAATATGTCGGCTTATTGAGCATTGCAGTGCAAGCAGGGCCAGGCTCGAAAAACAACTAGCCTGCTGTGAGGTTTGAACTTAAACCTCGGTCATACCACGATCGTCACTCTACCAACTGAGCTACACAGGCTCAGAGAGGGGAGCACGTCAATAAAGACAATAGCATCATTGCCCGCTGCATCTCTTTTTTTGGAACATACAACCTTAACTGGAGGGGATTAACAGCCTATACAGAACACTGATCACACATTGTGTATATGTACATTGCTCAGTTGGTAAAGTGATGGTTCCGGAGGTCATGGGTTCAAACCTCACCGCAGGGTAGTACTAAGTTTTTGCTAGCCTAGCGTTGCTTGCACTATAATCCTTAATTGATCGACTAAATGCAGTAAGCCTTTCTGAAGTCATCAGTGTACTACATAATGTGAGCAGTTATCATTGGCCAGTACGATTCTAGATGGAGTTCATTACAGGATATGTTTCAGTTACAATCATCACATTGAAGAAGGCTTAAAATTACTTGATATTTTTACTGTTTTGTAATCAAAGTTCAACCTTTTTTCAGATTTTTATTTAACTTTACGATGACATTCTGAGGTGAAAATATTTCACACGATAGGTTTTGGCTAAAATAGCGAAAGTTCAATATTTTATTAACATCAACCATCAATCCACACCAATATGTCTGGAAGCGTTCTTTTGAGAACTTTGGCACAAAGCCAGAGACGCGTCTTGCCATTTGCTTTTTCTGCTAAAGTTTCTATGTGCAATCGTGTCCAGCAAACAATACCGGGTCATTTTCTTTCCAACACGAGGAACTTTTCAGGATCGCGAATTTTAAATGCAGGTTGGTTGTATTATATTTTTTATTTACCTTATTTTTCTTGTAAATTTCTTGTAATGCATTGTTTTTGAAACAGGGTTTCCTAAACTCGGGATCACGGACTTCTTCGGAGATGTATTTAAGTTTAAGGGGGGCCCATAGTTTATTATTAGCATGTAATTATTTCTCAGAAAAAAAACTATTGTATTTTTGTCGCCTGAATTACTTTAATGTATTAAGACTTTATTTCAGTTTTTCATTTGTTGGACTAAAAACAGCCCGTTTCTAAAGTAGTTTTGTTTTACCATTTCTGACGTAATATTGAAAAAATCTTGCCGTCCCCGGTCCATGCAAACCAAATTTTTTTAGAGGCCCTCATTAAAAAGAGTTAAAGAACCCTTACTTTAAAATAACATTAAAATAGTTTGTTTTGCCCCAAACCTAAGTAAGACAGTAGGAAATCGAAAAATTTATTTACTTATTGATTATGTGCTCGAAAAACAACCGTTCATAATTATTGAATTTCTTTTACTTTACTTAGGACAATAATTTAACTATATTTCCAGATATGTATTACACTCCCTCCCACGATTGGCTAAAAGTTGATGGTGAGGAAGGCACAATTGGAATCACCGATTACGCTCAGGTCCATTAAAGTGTTGCATTTAGCTTTGATATATAACTCTATATTCTGATATTTTCTGTGGAAACAAAAAAAGCCACATTTTAAAAAATTATTGGCATAATTCAACCGGACGACAATCTTAAGATCGGAATAAGAACAACATCAATCGCCGAATAGAATAGAGTTCGGGATAAGACTAAAATAGGACTAATACCTAATAGTTGTTATAATAACTCCTAAATCAAAATAAGTCCTAAACCCTTCGGAATAAGACCTAAATGGTCAGAATCAGGCCTATACAAGTAACCCCCACCCTTAGCACATCAGTAACATCACTAACCTAATAATTTTAACTTTAATCTAATTTGCAACCATGGAGTCTATAGTACTATGTTATAGAATATTTTGCTTTACATATTGTTGCTTGGTAGGTCTCACTGTGTTTTCCCATCCAAACCTGTTAAAAGACATATTTTTGTGTAATGTGCTTGATATATTTTAAGCCTAGATTGTTCGGTTAAAGAGGGTAGCATTGGACTTAAATTCCTCATGCTTAGGTTGTATCTACTTCCATAGGTGCCAAACTTTGAAAATTCCAGGGCGTTATTTTCTAGGCAGTGGCAAATTGCTTATTAATTAGATAAAAATGTGAGCTGTTTTAAAATGTTATAACAGCTGTTGCTTGTTATCACTGAGCCTGCCATTTAACTTTTTTCGCACCTTAAGGCTAAAAAAGTTTCCATTAAAATGGGCAAAACGTAACAAAATTTTGAAAAAAAATTGCATAAAACATTAAAAAACATAGTTTGGGGATTATATAGCCTCCTACCTGTATGTTAATTCAGGAATTTTTTTGTTTGACTAAAACTGTGATACAGGAATTAATTTTACACAATTATTCAAAACTTGGTCGAACTCCACAGAGTGTTTGATGTCCTATGAGAAATCCAGGGTGTCTAAAAACGCTCTGCACGCCCACGTTCGGCTTCTATGCCTACTTCAGTCCACAAATATATATTGATTTGTTTTATTGCATGTTTAGGAATCACTTGGCGACATTGTTTTCTGCGAATTGCCAGAAGTAGGGGATACCTTTGGACAAGAAGGTAAGCTCAACTATCAACTGAATAATCTGTGCTAAGCTACTTGAATGTTGTATATCTGGGTAACACATTACAACACGAGTTCATTAGATCATGTCAATAAACATTTTTTCAAGGTACA
The DNA here is from genome assembly GCF_963924565.1 of Ascidiella aspersa. Classification (NCBI taxonomy): domain Eukaryota; kingdom Metazoa; phylum Chordata; class Ascidiacea; order Phlebobranchia; family Ascidiidae; genus Ascidiella; species Ascidiella aspersa. The sequence goes on along the minus strand of NC_139449.1, from coordinate 35,589,559 downwards.
AAAATTAAGCAGAAAAAGGAGCTAGCTAATCAAATCACACAAGCTAAAACAGTATGGTATGAAGCCTTTCCTTTTCAAGACGTTAAAATATCTTTCTTGTGAAAAAAGAGACAATATATATCTGAAAATTAACTCTACACACGCTTGTTCACTTCTTATGTCTGTTGATATATTATTACAGGGTTGCCATACAATTGAATTAAAAAATTCTAAGACGTTTAAAGACTTCGAAGGAAGTTCATAGGTTTTAGAGACCTAAAATTGGAATGCTCAACATTTTTTTATATAAATTCTCATTTAAAATTAGTTTTTTTAGAAGCACTTTCTAAACACAAAACTTAGACAGGCTATAAAGAAAATTCGAAGACTTTTAGAAAAAAAGGCGTTTTTCGAAGACTTCAATACATAAATACATCAATTCAAAACTTTTAAATATTCAAAGACTTTGTGGCGACTCTGGAAATATACAAACTTGTCACAATTTGAATTAATCCTCTCTTTCTATATTTTAGTGTTTCTCATCCTATTGGCTAGAACCCATAATCAAAGGTTGAGAAACACAGTTTTATATTTTGGAGCATAATGGTTGGAGATTGTAGTAAGACATAATAAGAATATCAAAGCCCATACACAAGTAGGTGGCATTTTAAATTCATTGAAAATGAATAAAGATATACTCAAAATGATACCTACTTCTGTATGGGCTTTGATATTCTTACTAATGTTGTATATCAACCCCTAATTTTCTTGCACAGACGCGTTCGCGGTGGTTGAAAGTGTGAAGGCTGCCAGCGACCTCTTTATGCCAGTGGCTGGAGAAATTACTGACACGAACCTAAAAGTAGTTGACGAGCCGGCTTCTATTAATACCTCACCTTTGGATGAAGGTAAGTTCTAGTTTTGCTTATGGATCCTGAAGATCTTTACAGTTCAAACAAATTTGTCTAAAGTCAGAGTTGATAGACAGTGTTTAATTTAATTTTGCAAAAGCTATGGCTTATTGACTAAAATGGTGGCTGTTTTAAATTCGCCGACTGCAGTAGTTGTTCAACCTTTTTGCAGCCAGTGCTAAACCGATGGGTCGCCATTTGATTTGGTTGGTTCGCTGACTGCAGTAGTTCACATGGTCGATTTTTTTAAATTCTTTGTCAGCAGTATTTTTGCAAGATTTGGAAAATTGAGGAAAAAAATGTTTTCCAAAATAAAATTGGCTCAAGCAAAGGCTGCTAAAATACCATGTGATATGAACATATTTAAAATATGTCTAAACAAAACCCAAAAGAGAAACATTTTTTAGGTTTATTAATTGCATGCTTTGGCTAAGTTTGACAGAATAAGCAAGGAGATTAGCAAACTTTACATTTTTAAGTTTTCAAGGTAAAAATTCTACTTTTAATTTCGGCGATGAAAAAATTTTTTAACGAAAATCATTTTTTTTATTTAACAACAAAATTTACCTAAATTTTTTAAAATTTTTTTCAACAAAACCTTTTTTTTAGGTTGGTTGGTTAAAATCAAGATAAGCGATGCGTCGGAGCTCGAAGGATTGCTAGACGAAGAAAGCTACAAAAAACTTTTGGCGGAAAAGGCAGAAGAATAACTCAACACCAAGAGCTGTTAAGGCAGTTTCCTGCCTAGACACAAACAACATAAACTGAAATGCCATCTTTCATTTCCGCCTGATAACGTTTTGTCAGACTGAACGCCATAACCTAGTGTTAGAATGGTAATCTATGGTACTCAACAGTTTGGCTTTATGCGGTTGTGGCAATCCCGAAATGATCTTAAACTTTTACTTTAACGCAGTGAAACTTAAATTTACCTTTTCTTATTACACCAGAAGCCATTTTCGGTTACCTGAGTGTTTCTCCTTGACGCACATATCGTTTTACAAGCTATTTTGCTGCTTAAAAATACGTTTTGTCTCGCCACCATGACATATATATATTCATATGATCAGAATGAATAGAGACACAACAAAAAAAAAATTATTGACCAACCAACTGCGTGGTAACAGTCATATTATTCAATTCCTTATACTCGGAAAGGGGAAGTACCCGTTTTGTGATCGCTGTTTACAAGCTTGTATACGAAATAATGCCATAACCTTGATTATAAAATTTCCGGTGTTTTGTCTTGTTAACTCGGTACAACCGGTTTCCACACGAATTTACTTCGTGGTTTATTATATTGAATTCAAACTGCTTGTTGTAAGTCATTCTGATGCCTATTGCCGCGTTCAATAAAACAAGTGCAAAAATGTGTCAGTTGTAGATGTATATTATGCATTGTTATATTGACTTCCGTTTCCAAAATTACTGTTTTTTTAAGGTGTTTTGGGGGACCGAAACAGTCCCCCAAATTTCTCCAGCGGTTTCCCAAATTTTGGACTTTCAACTTTTTGGTATTTAAATAAAACGCTTGCGGTCTCTTAAAACTACTTAGCGGTCACCCAAACCAAACCTTAAAAAAAACCCTGGGTAGAAATGTCCGATAATATCGTATAGCAGCCGATATCCAATGCCAAGTGGTAGTATCGGTACTCGTCGTCCGATACTTGGCTTGTATCGGTGCCGATCCAATACCTAATTTTTGTAGGTATTTCTGGCATAACTTATGGTCTAAGCCAGTTATGCTGCCCTTCAAAGGTAAATTTGTATTTTTTTCTATATGTTGTTCCAGCGCTGTTGCATTTTCGAATAAAGTCTGACAAATTCTAGCCGAATAACACGATAAAAGATAGAAAGATCGACAGTGGTAAGTCTGTATGTTTTTAGTCTGCTTTGGCACGCATATATTGAAGTGATGTGCTTTTCAAGGGTATTGTTCTGCATTACTTTTGCAATTTAGTACATAAAAAAAAATAAACAATTTTAGAAATTTCTTTCGAATATCTTTTTAGAAATGTAGCACTTTGCTTAGAAGTTTATACAGACTCGCGACCCCTAAAACTCGTTGAACGAGCCTCAGAAGAGATCGCGATGCCCAGTTTGGGAAGCCCTGAATGTGGAGGAAGTATAGTTGTCAGAGAAGAACGCAGAAGGCATAAAAAGAAGCGCTTGGTTTAATCACTAAACTCATATTTTATGAACGTGAAATGTCCAGGTTGTTACAAAACCACGACCATGTTTAGTCACGCGCAAACTGATGTGGTATTGTGTGTCGGATGTTCAACTGTTTTATGTCAACCAACTGGAGGAAGGGCAAGGCTTACAGAAGGATGCTCTTTCAGGAGAAAGCAGCATTAACTTCACACAATGACGTAGGACTTTGGATACGAGGGATGAATGTGGCGGAAGTAGTTGTCAGAGATGTCGTAGTTGGAGGAAGTGGTGGCTGTGCCTCCGTCAATGTAAGGATTCGGTCGGTTCATGCTGAGCTTCTCAATGTGCATAAGATGTCCGGAGGCGTAGAGCTTGCACGGGGTTTTAGTCGCCCAAGCGAAGCACATTGGGGGGTTTACGTCGTGGTACTTGTCAAAGTTGGCGTGAGCTTGTGCCAATATAATTCCGCTCGTCACTGCGTTTGCGACAGCAAAACGTTGGAGGTTAATGGTAGGAGGTTGTAGGATTTATTGAACCTTTCAAATAGCTCGTGCGATAATGACAGGAGGTTGTAGGATTTAATAACTCTATCAAATAACTCGTACATACCTGGACCGTCGCTCTACCAAATGAGTTACAAAGGCAAAGAGGGAAACAAGTCAAGAAACAACCATAGCACCATTGCCTGCTGCATTCTGTTCGTAAAACTAGTCTGCAGTGAGGTTCGAACTAACGACCTCCGGTCATACCTGGACCGTCGCTCTACCAGTTACAAGGCAAAGAGGGGAACAAGTCAAGAAGCAACCACAGAACAGCAGTAGCTACCTACTTCTGAATGGGCTTTGAAATTCTTACTACAATTTAAATCTATATATAATAAAGATAGGCCAGCTTGCGAGTCCAGGTGGCTCATATTTGCACAGACATATAATTGTCGTACTGACGGTCAGGGCTGCGGAATTGGACTCATTTTGGTGGAGTCGGACTCGGGATTCGAGTAAGACTACCTGAGTATCGGTCCGGCCTGCATCAAATTCTAATCTGTTATTGTCGCCAACTGTAAGTTGTAAAGGCGGAATGGTATATCGTGAATATTGCCCAATCATGTATTGTGAGTGGTTACATATTATGACACCCATTTAAGTGGATTGCCTAATGTCCACCTTACTTTAGTTACGTAAATTGGCGAATACTGACTGTATAATCGGAACCGCCGGACATGGGACTCGACGCCCGACGGAGTCGCACATTTGGCCGGAGTCGGGTTTATGTTTTTTGCCGGAGTCGGTCTCGGAAGTCGAACGCAGGAATGTTTTTATCCAACTCCGCATCCCTCCTTACGGTAACTGCTTGTTAAATCATTGACTGAGAAATGTTGTTAACCGAATCCCATCTTATCTTAGGTCAAGCTTTCTAAGTAGCCTATACTTTGTTAATAAGTGCAATGTAAAAAATATTTTTAATTTTTGGGTACACTATGCACGGATCTGTCATGCAGCTAAATTGCAAAGCCAAAAATGTCGAGTAGATCGACATATTCTCAATTCAGACGTTTCGATACGAACTTGTGTCATATTCAGTACATTAACTTAAAATGATACAAGCTCGTATCGAAACGTCTTAATCAAGATGATTTCGATCTACTCGACCTTTTTAGGTTTGCAATTTATTATCAATTTTAACGTTACTGTTTATCAAATTGATAGGGGACTTTATTTATTAGCAAGGGAACAAAACGGGTCCGTCATTTGCAAAAAAGATTTTGAGAACCACCGACTAACGCTAAACCTCAAACTAATTCAACAAACCAACCAGATATACATATATATGTAGCTTTTCACAGTGTTCTAACGACTTATTAAGTGCATTTAGTTTAGCAATTTTATTTTTATTATGACTTGGACTGGGATTTAATATAACTTGGAATGGGATTTTATTTTTTATTTTTTGCAAAAGACTTCACTTCAACTTTTTTCAAATAAATTGACTCGTACTGGACTTCTTATTTTTTGCAAAAGACTTGACTGGTACTTAAGTCTTTTCAAAATGACTGGTTTACAACATCGGCTTTTTACATTTGTTTTACTTGGCCTAGAATAAGGTTCTCCACCAGCGTTGGAAGAAAAAAGGCACCGACATATAGAGACTCCTACAAATACACAGCGAGCAACTGAATAGAAAATTACAGGGGTTTTACAAACAAACCATGGACTTCTTGCGGTTGAAATACAAAAATATGTTTGTTAGGGCGGAATTAAATCGTTTTTCAACGTTGCAAAAAGTCGCTTTGTAATTTGAATAAAAATACCATAGCAATCGATAAAATCGACCTGTCAACTATGAAAACCGGAGAATTTGCGTTTCGAATTTGCTTATTTTTTAGCACTTAATCGAGAAGCACTGAAGTTTCGTTTAAACCACACAAAAAACGATTTTTTTCGAAAAAACACGCGGTACCATGCAAGCTTAAATGATTTCAATCCCCAAGTTAACACTGAAACAATATCAGAGCAATTTACACCAGACAGTAAAAAACATGAAGCAAAAAATATATATTGCAAGAGTTTTCTAAAAAAAAAAAAACAGTAAAACACGCATTTTTAAGTGTTTCAAATAATTTTACGATGATACAATTGCCGGCTAAAATTAATTTTGCGGGCTGCTAACGAATATTAAACAACATGGGATAGTTTAGTTTTCAACATAGCCTACAATTTAAAGGATTCCTTATCTAAAATGGGTGATCAGGTTAAGTTTAAGGCCATGTCAGACCCATTTTGTTCAGAATAGTTAATTAGTAAAATTATTTATTTTGGAATAGTTTTGGCTTTTGAAGAATGATGAAAGAATACACTAAAACCAATTTGGGAAAACCATAGAGCAGGGATCACTAAGCTACGGCCCGCGGGCCAGATACGGCCGGCCAGGTAAATTAATCCAGGTCGCGGCATGTTTTATTTGTAGATATAAAGTACAGGTGAAATTTGTCAAACACAAAAAAAAGTTTGAAAAAAGTTTGGCCACCCCTGGCTTATACGTTCTAATACAGGGGTTCTTAAACTTTTTTTACCGCGGACCACTAAATTTTTTTTTTGCTTTGCCTGGACCCCGGTAGACAGGAAATGCTCCGAAATGACGTCACAAAACAAATAGACTTCATGACTCTGTTATTACGGTCCGAAAAATGTGAAAGTTAAATGGAGTCTAACTATACATTCATTCCAAACCCGTTTAATTTTAAATTATTTATTTTACAAATTAAATACTTTAAGTATACACTAGTTTTCTTTAATTAGGCCTTCATGGACCCCTAAAACTAGTTCACGGACCCCCAGGGGGTCCATGGACCCCAGTTTAAGAACCCCTTTTCTAATATATCAAAGTTCTACTGCTCGGGAAAATATAAATGGCGAAGACAAAATAGCAATATGTGGGTTATTATTATTAATACAATAAAACTAAGCCTAAAGTAGGTTTAACGTTGACTATAGGATATTGACAAGCTCTTTTAAAGAGTGTGTCATGTATAATAAACGAGAACATACAACAATAGGACTTTTTTGTTCTACTAACTCCAATGGGGGTTTATTAGTTTTAAACAATTCAAAATCCAGAAGTTGACAGACAGACTGGACAGCTGCTAGGGATGTCTGATATTTAAATTGGTATTCGATATCCGATATCCGATATTTCGGACAAAAATTATCGTGATCCGATCCAATACCAAATGACGTCATTACTATAGTCAAATGAGCGAGATTAATTAAAGTAAAACTTAAATGTTTTTCGGAATGTCAGGCAAAAAACAATTCAGCCTAATTACCTACATTATAAAATATGCAATATTAAAAAAATAACCTGTTAAATTAAAAATGACCAAATAGATCGCAAACCAGGAATGAATATTTTTGGATCGGCACCGATATAATTCTAGTATCGGACGCGTACCGATACTACCACTTGTAATCGGGTATCGGCTCCGATCCGATACTATCGGACATCCCTAGCAGACAAACAGGGGAAAAACAATCTTTGGCCGTTCAGTCGGGGACAAAGCATTTACAACAAGACAAGAAAAAAGGAGAAAAACCTAGAGGGCAGAAAAAGGCAGGACAACTTGAACTTGCTTATCAGTTTGCGACGGGAGGTCCTTGGGGAATGAGCGAAGTGAAAAAGGTTCGCACAAAACACCAGGCCATGTCCAACAAGGATGGCGGTTCGGGGGGAGCTTCCTCGAAAATTCCGTCGTCCTGCGATTAAACACAATTGAAACAATTTTTTAAAGCAATTTTTCACTTCGAGCTAATTCAAAGTAATAAAGAAACAACGGTGTTTCTAAAACTAAGTAATAATTTTGAGGTTTATTTAAATAACAACTGCGTTACTTTGAAATGGTCTATTGTTTCTGATTTAAAAGTAAAAATGAGCAAAATAGTTTTCTTTTGAAATCAGGTGCTACTCGGCGTGAAAATAAAAAAAACACTGCCAACGCTATTTCAGAGTAGTTTTGTATAAACTAGAAAAGTAGTGTAAAATAATTATACATGAAAGCAATTTTAAAGCAAATTAAGACATCGTTTATTTGCTAATGACAGCCTTGTGAAAATTGTGAAGTTGAATCAATTACAAATCTGCTATTTTGGCTAGTATTACTAGATCCTACTAAGGTTCAATTTTACAAGATTATTTGGGTTTTTTACACAAAAATTATTATTTTGGAATTTTACGACTATGGCGGCCGTATTTTACAAAAAAAAGATTTGATTTCATAAACGCGGTAGAGAGAACTATTTCCCAATTGACGTCATTGATACGTCATTGCACGATTTATCGAGTGGCGTTTATGACGTTAGCACATTTTGACCGGATATCCGTCGTAAAGCATAAACAGTTGTGCACGTGACATTATACGAGCATCCGATTGGCTGATGTAGATATCACGTCAGACCGGAAATTATTTCAGGCATGAACAATTTATTTGCACGACATTGTGCGATTTACTAAATGGTTGTTTTTTGTGGTTATAAATACTTTCAGTCTGCGAATTCTCTTAATTATAATATTACAAATTTACACCTTGGATTTGATCGAAAAAAAAGTTAAAAAGTACAACTTATTATGATCAGTTTCAAAAACTGTTAGTCGGATTTTTATATTTTTAGAAAAAAAAAACAGCTTCTAATAGGAATAACTTTTTACCTATTACCGTGCTGTTTAATATATGTGAGTTTAATAAGATTAGATAGCTATGTAAAAGTGTATTTATTTACAATTGCGCTGCGATTTTCAATAGTTTTTGTCCAGCGGCGCAGGCTGAAAAAGTTTGGAAACACCGAAGGGATGACCAATACTTAGCATTTTATGCCGATATTTAACAAAACTTTTAGACAAAAAACTATCGCGATCTGACCAATACTACGTGACGTCATTGCTACGCTCAAAGAAGCAAAATAAACGTCATTGAAAAGACAACAGTTGATTAATTACGCCACACTATTTACTTTAATAAGTGCATTTTTTTTTAATTTTTTTTGCTTGTAGCCGAGAAATAAATGTTTACAACTTATACGATACTCGTTGTACGGCCTCACTTTTGTATACGCATATTTAAACCACAGTAGACCGCACATGACAAGTTCCTTACGTTCGATTCTGGCGCCGACTCCTCACTATTGTTGTTATCGTCGGTGTGGTTTCGTTGGCGCTGGGGCTGGGGGTTAGGGGGGGTTTCAATGGGGGCAGCCCTTCGTTGGGGTCGGAAGAAACCGGCTTGATAACTGCAAAGTAGAAACAAAAGTTTATTAGTACTTATAGATTTAACAGTCTTTCCACACTAAAATTTTACTGCAGAAGTATGATATGGTTGATACATAGAAACTGAACAATTCCCACGGAATTTTTTTTGTTTAGGATCATGACAAGTTAGTATTCAAAATAAGAGATTAATAAATAAAGGTAGATATACCCTGAAATGTTATTTCTTTTTTTTTCAAAAATTCAACTTTTAACTATAATCCATGTATGTAAATAATCCTGATCGGTATTGGGCATCGGTCGGCAAAAACGTAAAATATGAAGTATCGGTATCGGTGCAAAAAGTAATACCGGTCGATGTCTAGAAGAGATATACGAAACGTTCAAACTGCTCCCTACTTTCCATATGAGCTTGCATACATATATATGAAGAGGGATAGCAAAAATTTCGAAGTTCGGCGCCTTATTTCGGTATATATATATAAATAGCTTACATAGGAGCATCGTGGTTGGAGGTTTTAGTTAGGTGTAGTAAGAAAATCAAAACCCAAGCAGAGTATGCAACATTTTGAACGTTTTGAATAACTCTTTATTTTATTTTCGACGTGTCAAAAGGGTAAAAAGCTCTTTACTTCTATATGGGGTTTAATATTCCTACTACGTTCAACTCACATGCATATTAAAAACTTGCCAACTTACATATATATGAAGAGGGATAGCAAGCAAACAAAGACCAGTCGGTAGAAGGTTGAGTAGAAGTAGATGATGCTTAGGAAGAAGCCTCCCCTTAGCATTGTGAAGAGGACGTCCAACCAGTCGTTCTGTTGATCGTCGTCATCTGCTGCTGCGAAACCACCCTGGGCGTTCATCTGCAATTCAAAGGGCGTTTTGTTATTTCAATACTGTTACATAGCTATAAGAATATCAAAGCCCATAGAAGTAGGTAGCTTTTAAACGTTTCGAATAACTCTTTATTCATTCTTAACATCAACGTTCAAAATGCTACTTACTTCTATATGGGCTTTGATGTTCTTATTACGTCTTACTACAACCAACCATTATTCTCCAATGTTATATAGTTGATATTGAATTACGATTTGCACTCGCCAACAGGGCGACGTCCGACAATGAAACACAGACTTGTTTTTCATAGGGGTGCAAAATTTTCAGCTAAATATGACGTCATTACAAAATGGCTGCTGAAAAGATTAGTTTACTTTTATTTGCTTGCTAAATTAAACTAATGGTATTTTTTAGGGAATGTCCCTTATTTTAGGGAAAGCCTGTAATGGTTACAATGATCTTTATTATAAAACTGTATACCTTATATTAATAATCCTGACTACCTGGAAGTAATAATTAATTTGCTATATGGGTGTTTTGCTGAATTGCCTCATGGGAAATAATGCTAAATAGTTGGTTGACTAACTGTCAGAGTCCCAAATCACAGGCATCAAACTAAAAATTTTAAGTATCTTACAGGAAAAATTATATCGGAGCAGCCTAAGCACCCAAAACTCTGTGTCCATGCTTGTTATTTTCCAACACTGTAAACCGCCAAGATTTTTACCTTAATGGGGATACATTGGCTTAAAAATAATTTCAAAAATTCTGTGCAATTTGTGTTGTTGGAACAATGACTTACTTGGCTTAGCCCTATTAAAGCTGTAAAAGCACAAATCATGAGCAGCTTGAAAAAACCCAAACGCATTAACCATGCATCGACATAAATATTTAATTTTGAGTATTTTTAAACAAACTGTCTTTTAAATAGACAAAGATTTTAATTAAAAAGGCAAATTTGGCCTGGTACAACCAAAAAGGGCCGAGACACATAATACTATTTACCAAGGTCATCATCAGACCTTAAAAAGTTAAAATATTTGAAAAAAGGTAAACATTTCACATTAACATATATTTGACGAAACAAGTTTAGCGTGTAGTTCAAAGGTTGTTCTCTCATTTTGCACTCTACCTGAAGAATTTAACCTTACACATTCATAAATATTTAATTTCAAATCGTTTTAAACAAAGTTTTTTTTTTAAATAGACAGATAAATTAAATAAAAAAGTTTTTTTGGCCGGCTTATCAGTAAGCAAAGACATAAAGTTTGATTTTACAATGCCTATGTGTCATTGGGTCTAAAAAGCATTAATACGATAAAACATTAACATATATTTAAAGAAACAATTTTGGTCTTTGGTTTAAATGTTGTTTACTGATGGGTTTTGTTGTTTAACCTAAAGAAACCAACCTTTCACACACATAAATATTTAATTTCAGATCCGTTTTGAACAAGGTGTCATTTAAATACACAAAAGTGTTTTAAAAGGGTAAAATTTTGTTCCGGTGTTTCATAAATAGGGTTCAAGGAAACAAAAATATCATTTCACAAAGCCAATTGGCGTATTTGGGACTTGAAATTATTAAAAAATGAAAACATTAACAAAAAAATATAAGTTAATTCTCCGTATTTATGGTGTATTTTGGGCCATTTGAAATAAGTAAAAGTTATTTATTGGTGTATTTTGGCCATGGAAATTATTCAAAAATTGAAAACAATAACAAAATAATTTTAAGTGCTTTTAAAGATATTTTCTGGTGTATTTGGCTATAGAAATTATAAAAAAATGAAAACAAAATTAAGTGTCTCAAAAGATATTCATTGGTGTATTTTGGTCCTTAATATAATTAAAAAATAAAAACAGTAACAACAAAATTCGAAGTGAAGTGTCTGAGAAGTTATATATTGGTATTTGATCCTTGATACTGTTAAAAAATGAAAACATTAGACATAAAAATGTCAAGAGCTTTGCAAGTTATTTATTGGTGTATTTTGGGACTTATATGAAAACCGTAAACAAAAGAATGTAACTGCTTTGAAAGTTATTTCTAGGTGTATTTGATTGTTGAAAGTATTAAAAAATGAAAACATTAACTTAAATGTGTCAAGTGCTTCAGTTATTTAGTGTATTTTGGAACCTCATATTATAAAAAAAAAAAAAAAAAAAAAAAAATTGTTAATATTATTAAAAAATAAGAACATTACCAAAAAATTTAAAGATAAGTGTCTAAAAACTTATATATTAGAGTATTTGATACTTCATATTATTAAAAAAATGAAAGCACTACCACAAATTTTTAAACGCTAAAAAGTTAATTACTTTAAAATTTATTTACCGGCGGGTTTTGTTCTCTGGCAGGTTCGGCTTGTACAGGGGCGATGTTGTTGGGTTGGTTGTCGTTCACAGGTGGGGGTACGTTCGGGTGGGTCTCGGTCACTCCTGGGTGTGGAATGGGGGCTGCGGCCATCGTGATTGGCTGGCCGGTGTAGGCTGCCTGGTAACTAGAAATAAACATTTGTACTTGTTTACAAAGAAAAAGGAAAAAATAATAAAAAAAAATTAAATCCTGAAGAACCCAAAATGATACCAATAGGTTGTAATTATCTAAATGATAAAATATATAAACCTATTAAAATATAGATATATATGTATACTACAGATGGGACAAACAATTACAAATGGGACAAACAAAAACACAGATGGGACAAACAAATTCCCTGTTTTATCGTTGGTTTGCGAAAAACTTGTTTTCTTCAAAATATTTTTAGTAGAGATCAACCATTTTTTAGACGGCTACCGATAATCGATTATTTTATGTTTTTGCCAAGGAATGCCCAATACCGATTTAACCAATTTTTTATATAGTTGACTTGGAGAGTTAGAGTAATAACTTAATAGGTATTTAAACCTATAATTAAATTACACTCAGTTTATCTAGCTATTTAACTATACAACTCTTATCTTGGATGATGTGAAACACAGTAAACCAAACAACTATGTTAAATCTGTCTGAGGTGAAAATGAAATCAATGGACAAAATAGCAACCAAGATTAGGAAATTTATCTTTAAGGAAGCGGTTTACGATAATTTCATAGTAAAATCTTGACAAAATATATCGGTAGAAGTGATAAAATGATTCAAAAAGACTGGAAAAATTAATATCACTTCCATATTGGATAACAAATAATTTTTTTTTTTTAAAGAAGAATAGGTGCCACTTACTATTGCATGTATTGTGTCATTGCCTGGTTATACTGTTGCCAGGCTGGGTGTTGGTAGTAGGCGGACAAGTTCTCCGTTGACCAATTGTGGGGTACATGGCCGCTGGAATATAACCGAAAAACTTTGTTTTTATAAACCTATTAAAATATTCAAGCTTATTTTTATTGGTTGTTAAATTGAATAAAACTAAAAATCTTTCAAAAACTTTGATGTTTAAAAACAAAACATATTTTAATCTGTAATATATATATATTTATACTATTTTAATCTTTTAATATACAAATTATGGTTAAATAAACTATATAAAATATAATCACTAGTGAAATATTTAGCCCCTTTACATGACAATCGGTTCACACAAGTGGCTTAACTTAAGAAATGAATTTTTAACATATACAACTAGAGATTTGAAATGTCTAAACATTGAATGGCATAAGACTTGCTTAATAGATTAGATATCAAATACAGGGAATACTTAATGATGACTAGCACTAATGCTTTAATTCAAACAGTATTGCAGAAACAATATGTTCATGTAAGCACAGAAGGAAACTAATCACTCAATCAGCACATTGTTAATAAGGTTAATTCTGGAGCTGTGTTCTGTATTTCAACCCACCCACTGACGCATGTACAAATAACAAATCCATATACTGATGCGTGTAAGCAAAATATACATGGATACATGAAATTGGATTTCATGGTATCTATGTAATGACACTATTGACATTTTCAGTTTAAATTACAAAAGGATTGCTCTTTAAATAGCCAACCCCCGTTATGCATTGTGTGAGTGAATTTGCCTTAATTTTGTTACTTGTTTGCTGTTACATTTGCCGAATAAGAATTAGTTATTAAAAAAATTGTGATAAAACTTTATGGGTTATTACATTTTTATTAACTCTGATCTCTAAAAACTTTAGACCTTCATGGACCCCCTAAAATTATTCCATGTACCCCAAAAGCAGTCCATGGAGCCCAGTTTAACACCTCTGATTTAATTGATGAAGCTATAGTAGGTCTACACAATAGTGGCCTTAATCTTTTAAACATCTTGTACTTACAAGGATGTGAGGTCTGGGTAGGTGTGTCTGTGCCTTAGCTCAGGTTGCGTGGTAACGCTTGGTGTGCTGGCATCGTGGATTTCCTGTGGAAAATAATAAATAGAACACTTTTAAATCTGACATAAATTAAGATTAGCTGAACTTAAAAAAAACGAATTTAAAATAGATTTGGTTTGGTTAGAATTTTGTTTACCAACAAAGCAGTAATATATTGGCAACATAGTATCGGATTAAGGCAGGGATGTGTACTGTGCAACCTTCTGATCCAGTCTTGGCGTATTTTAAAATGGCCATATTTTGTCTAATTCTAAATAGGGTAATAAAGTGGCACTATATTAGGACTTATTGTATTGCTTCTCAACAAGCTTTCACACAACATGCTTTATTTGGTCAAAGTATAAAAGATTTTACACTTTGTCTTTATATAGTGCCACCGGATTACCCTGTCTAAACCAGTGCTTCTAAATCCATGGGTAGCACCGGAAATTGGGTTGCTGTTTTATTTGGTTGGGTCGCTGACTGCAATATATTTAATATGTTTAAATTTATTAATATTGGTTCTGCGAAAGATATCAACATAATTTAAGAAAATTGCAAAAGCAATCTCATATTCATAGCTCATATTAAATTGCTAATGTCATGTTTTCTTTGCATACAAATGTTAAGTGAAGAGGTGTTAAACTGATGAGCCTAATATGTGTATTCAATCAATACAGGGCAAAATATGTGCATGCGGCTTATACTACAACAGGCCAAACATATTTTCCAACAATCAGATTCATCATAACTGTGGTAGCAAACTAGATTTCATTCCCCAGGTGGTTGCTACAGTCAGTAGTGTCCGACAACCAACAATTGCCAATTTTCCATGCACGGAATTGATAAGGCAGCTTACTGAAGCAATTATAAGTGAATGACAACATTTTAAACAGCATGAGTGCTCTTATTTGTGGTAAATTTACAAAAAAACAAAAGGCTTGATAAACTGAATGTAAAAATGTCGTATTTTAGAGGGCAATAAAGCTAATGAGTATTTGTGTTCCCGGCCTGAAACTTAAACCCGACGCTGGCCAAATATCGTTGCTCTGCTATCCAAAACACAATATGCTACCCTTTTTAAGCATATTCAATTTGTGTGTAATGAGGTTATTTGATTAAATTACAAGGTTAAATTATTAAAAAAAACAATTTGGTAGATTGCATGCCAACATTTTTGTGAGTATTATTTTGTCGGGCAAGTGCTGATTGGTTTATGAAATCGTGAGTAGTTCAACAAATACTTACAGGGTTGGATTGGATGTGGTGCATATGTTGTTTCGTTTTTCCTGATGCCAACATTTGGATAACATAAGGTTCAGAGGAGCACTAAAGACAAAACAAGACATCATTAACACCTTTTACTAGTTATGGAGGGCAATTTTGTTGAAAATATATATTTAAACAATTCCTGGTTTAGTCACACTAATTAGGCAGAAACATTTAACTTGCATTTTTAATGGGTATTTGTCAAATTAAACAAAAAAATAAAGGATAGAGATTGTGCCATGTAGTATTTAATGTCAGCTATCACTATTATTTATAATGCAAAACTGAACATAACACAAATGGTTAAGTGTTTGGAATACCTTAAAAATCGACTTTAACACCATGTCATCTGTCAAATATCTTCCTCCATAGATGTACTTCAGTTGCAAAATGTCCTATAAAATAAGTTAAATGTTTAAAAATCACACACAACAACTACAATGAAAATCATTACATATAACTTTTTGCATGGACGCTTTTTGCTTTTAAAAAAGTCTAAAAATATCAACTTTGGGCTTATTAGCGTCCTGGAAAATGTCTCAGAGTTTGCTCAGTATTAGGAAATTTAGTCGATTTTGACTCTCTTAATGTCATTTAAATGACATAGGAATAAAATAAGTTTGCATATTTTATCTTTAAGTATACTGAAAGTAAGCCAGAACGGCATTCCGGTAAAACAAAATACAGAGGATTTTATAAGGATGCACATAACTTTGTGATGTCATCACTGAAAGTGTTAAAATTTTATACGTTTATGTAAGAATTTTTTACATCTTTCCTGTAAGAAAACTATTCTACTTTAACCCCTGCTATCAAGTTAATTACAAGTAACTCAAAACAAACTAATAAAAAACCTAAATCGAATCGTAACCATTTTTTATTAAACTAATAACAATATTTCTAATAAACTTACAACATTATCAGCTGTAGCATGGGCTGCTGTCTTAAGTTGCTTCACTGTCCATTCAGGCTCACAACTTATCACTTGGTCTTCCCTTGTAAAGTTACTCGCTCGAATCTTTATAACAATTTTACCACCAGACATGGCCCTACTTAATTTTAACTAGTATCTTGATATAAAAATGAATTATTATATTTACCCTCCCTATGAGCAATTTATATTTATTCTCTATAAATAAATTAGAAAATTGTTATACTTATGTCCATATTTATTTATTTCCTGCAATTTCAAATTTGATAACTCGTTTTGTTACTGTAAAAAAGTGGTAGGATTTGTTACTGTGTTACTTTAGTTTTAGTCTTTTCCTAACATTAATAGACTATTAATTAAATTTTAGCGCAAGTCTAGAATCGTGCCACAGTTTTGCTGGAGGTTTGTGTTGCTAACAATACTGGGGTTAGGGTGCAAGTTAGGCTTTGGGTGGGTCAAGTAATATTATTACATTTATTCACCCAGATTTGCATTTTCCTTGCAATTTTAATTTTGAACCAGCACCAATTTCCTTAAGAAGAAGTTATTCACCGGAACACCAAAGTAGTTCAAATCGACATATAATCACTAACGGATGTAAGCGCAAAACAGAAATCTGTTCAACTAGCCTACAGGTATTTCATGAGGTTATTTACACTGTTAACAAAGTAATAAATCGATTTCTAAAACAATCAGTTAAAATTATGCAAAACTTGGAAAATTAAATCTTATACAGTTATACTACCACCACCCGAACCCAAATGCTAACTCCAACTCTAATCCAAATCAATAAATAATTAAGTTTTGGTGCAAGCGTAAAGGGCGATCCGGTCAAATAGGCACTTCCATTTCCTAATACTTCTTCTGCTAAAAATTCACTAGATGTTAGTCAAAACTTTCTAAATTCCCGATACTAGGTGCATGCAGTCCTACAATCTCGTATAACTTAAAGACAGACAGGCACTGTACAGCAGCATAGTTGCCATTTTTTTCTCACAGTAATCATCTAGATTTACCAAAAAAATAATCTAAAAACATCTAGATTTTTATGGAGAAATCTAAAAAATAATCTAAAAATGATTTTTGAAAATATTCAATACTTTTGGACAAAAAATCAACATTAAAAGCTTAATGCCGTATAAAGTTGCATAAATGGACTTGCTTGATGCTTTAGATTTAAGATTTCTGCCTTATAAAACATTTTACTGAACATGATGGGTTACTGAAATTTCGATTTTATATCTCATCATTTTTTTTTTTCAATTTGCAAAAAAAAAACTTTTGAAATTACTGAAATATTTATCGTCAATAGCGAAACTGTCACTAATTTAGATTATACGATATTTTTTCATAATAATCTAAAAAAACATCTAACATCTAGATTGTATAATCCTACATCTAGATTCAAACCAAAACATCTACATCTAGATTAAAATAATCTAGAATGGCAACTATGTACAGCAGTTAAAACTTGATTTCAAAGTCAAATATTTTAACTTTCCCGAAAATCTAATGCTCTGTGCTAGCATTTCTAAGCAAATAGGCGGATTAGACTCGAAATACGCAGCACAGGCACCTGTTTACAACACAAAACGCATAAAATACAACTAGGAAATACGGAACTGTGTCAAAACATTGGATTACGTTACATTCGTTTTTCGGTTCAAAATCGGTATCTAACTTATGTTAACTATCGGATATCCTATGCACTACATTTAAAGCTGAACACAATTAAAGGACTATCCGGATAATGAGCACTTGTTAGGATAGATTGCTACGCACTAAACTTACTAATAAAATAAGAAACTATGGCGAAACATTTGTGGTATAACGTTACATCAGAAATACAACAATGACCGAACGTAACCTCGCCAAGCACACGTCACTTTATTTTGGTCCTTGACCAATCAAAACGTCATGGAAAATTCGATGCGCATTTAAGCGTGACGTAGCATTTAATCGCCTAAAGTTTTTATGTTAGCATCAGCACTATAACTTTTTCACCCGATCCGTCAGAAATCAGTGCAGTTCTAAGCAAAAAGGTCTACGACAATCAGTGCATTCAAAGGATCAAAAAGTCCGACTTTTAGACTTGGAGGTCTTGGACAATGCACTAATTTGCATTAAAAAATGTGCATAAGAAGATTAAGTTTAACAATACTTGACCCAACCAAACCCAAACGCTAACCAGCGCCCTAACCCAAATAATGTGCGATAATTTAATAATTATAACGCTTCAGGCCCCAATACCTCAATTTGTGACGTAATAATCTTAAATACAATGGACGAGAAACCATCCGAGTTTGGGCTTTTTTCCCCAGCATTTAAAGAATTATTAAAATAACGCACATTATTTGGGTTAGGATTCGGGTTAGCGTTAGGGTTTAGGTGGGTCAAGTGTTATTAATCCTATCTCATATTTTTTGTTATCTTTTCTGAACTTTTAATGAATATTTTTAATTTATCTTCGCCGGGAGTTTACCTAAAGGTCCAAATCAGTGCATTGCCAGGACCTCAAGGTCTAAAAGTCTAGACTTTTCTGCCATTGGATGCCCTGATTGTCGTAGACCTTTTTGCTTAGAAATGCACTAATTTCTAACGGATCGGGTGACTTTTTCAATCAATCAAAATTGGAAAATACAGGACTTGTCAGATTTTCGGCCCACCTGCAAGAATAAAATATGACAACGTTAAAATTGTATTGGTGTCAACCGTATAAGCTTTTGTAGAGTGGTTCTGGAGTAGACGCGAGCTCGGCTACAATATAAAACTTTTGTATAGTGATTTTAATCGTGCGTCTAGTTTAATGCTGTCCTATGTTATATAATCAAATTAACAAATGTGTAGTTAAGTAACTGAAAAAAACGGTTTATGATTTTGCGATCCTCACCTTTCTGATCTTTTTTGCGATCCTCACCTTTCGGTTTACATAAGGTTGTTCACAACACTTGAATCAAATCATGGCACTTAAACTATAATACTTTGCTCACCTTAAAAATGCAACTGCATAAATTTTCACATATTAGTTTTTATCAGGGAGTCGAACCGTTAGACTTTTCCGGTTCAGGTTCAGTTCGGGTTCAAGTATTTTTTTCGGAATCCGGTTTAGTTCCGGTTCCGGTTCGGAGGAATTTAAAAGTTCCGGTTCAGCTCCGGTTCAACCATCGTTATTTCAAAACCGATTCATAAAGTTCCGGTTCAGATACAATATAATTTGCGTTAAATCTCAAAACGTGGGTCGATAAATTTAGAGAATAATCTTTGAATTGTAAGTCATTTAACCAAAGTTACGTGACTTATTAAAAAATCAGCAACTCAATACTGAAATATCTAAAAAATAAAAAATGAACGATTTTTTATTCAATTTTCATATTCTTTTCATAAAATTTCGAACATGGCGTAACTTGACTTTGTAAAATTGAAGTTGTGACGTCATGCTGGAGCGAACCGCTTTAATTTACAGGTTCGGGTTCGGTTAAGGTTCAGGTACTTTCAAATTATTCGGTTCAGTTCCGGTTCGGCTCCTTAAAATCTTATAAAAACAGGTTCAGGTTCGGTTACGGTTCGGAAAAAAATGACCCGAAACCGGTTCATAAAGTTCCGGTTCGGTTCCGGTTTGACTCCCTGGTTTTTATGATTAATAAATTACAGTTGAAAATCGAACAATATTTCCTGTAAACATACAATGTGCAATTTTGAAGTTTTATGTATGCTTTAGTAAAGGGGTTATTAAACTGGGATCCATGGACCCCTTGGGGGTCTCTGAGTTAGTTTTAGGTGGTCCATGAAGGTCTAATTTAAATATTAGTGTATATTTATAAAGTAACAAATAGATTGTGGCACCCCTACAAGATTTTTTTTTAGGCTTTACTAGAATGTCACAATAAAGGGACTGGCAACACACATCAATTCTACACAACGTAGGATGTTATAATTTGATTTATTCCACTCTAATCTCACAATAAAAGTTGTAAGAATTGAGCAAAAATCAGATTTTTAAAGATTCGCAAATATCTCTCGGCTCTCTTGAGCATAAAGTGGTACCACGAGGCAGTGTTGTAATGACTTAAGTCAAAAAAATGACTTGACTTAAGTGCACTTAAGTCACTGTTTTCAGATGACTTGACTTGACTTAAGTCATTTGGGCAAAATTACCTGACTTGACTTAAGTCTTTTCTGACAAATGACTTGACTTGACTTGAGTCTTTTGGGCAAATGACTAGGGTTATAATGAAGTGTTTTATTTAAGTATTTTTTATAAATGTAAGTTAATTATCCAAATGTTTGGACATAAAACAAATCGCTTGTTATATGTTGCGTTTTTCTTATTCTTTAGTTAAGTTATTGTTCATAATGGTACTAGTTTAAAAATCCTGATAGTTAAACGTTTATTTTTATGACAAAGACGTGACTTGAAGTTGACTTGCTCTAATTATGACTTGACTGGGACTTGACTTGGGCAACTCATGACCTGGACTGGGACTTGACTTGGACTTAAGTTATTTTGAATATGACTGACTTGGACTAAGGTTATTTTGAATATGACTTGACTGGGACTTAATTCATTCCAACATGACTTGTTTACAACACTGCCACGGGGTGCCGCGACACCCCGGTTGAGAACCAGTTATACAATAGTGTTTGGTGTTTTTGGTGTTTAAGAAGGTGTCTTCCCAACTGTATAACAATTTTTGGAACGACTGGCACTGTATCTAAAAAATCACACTTCATATAACGAGCAGTTGTTTTTATTTACAAGGACTGGCTACTGTTCAATACCCGGTGAACTAGTTGTTTGTTTTCGTTGTTTCGTCACTTTTGCGGCCTGATGTTGTAATTGCAACGGCAAGGTTCATTTTCACTGTCAAACCCGGGAGAGCATTGTCGTGAAGCAAGCTGAAAAACAAAAAAGGTTTTACAATGGGAAGGGGAGCAAATAACATGTCCAGTAAATTATTTACAGGTACAAAAGCGGGTTGCGAATTTTGGTTTAAACTTTGGCAAAGATTCAAAATATACTCGAACCAAAAGTTGGGCATGATAACTTTTCACGGAAGTCTTTGAACGTTTTAATTGAACCTAATTTGCTTGTTTGAGAGTAGTATTGACACCGTTTGTAATCACACTTAAGTCATGTTGTCAAATACTTTGGGTTGAAATTAGGTGTTTTCATTGAATATTTTTTTAGTAAAATTGGATTATTTAACTCAATTTGTGCGCGCAAAACAATTTGAATGCTGTGTACGTACATGCGTTTTTAGTATTTTTAGTTAAGGTATTTCTCATAATCGGATGGGCTTCCAAATTTCATTCGTTTAGCATTTTATTTTTATGTCAACAATTAAACTTGACTTGCTTTTATAATGGCTTTGAACTGGGACTTGACCTGTTCGTTTTTTAAAAGACTTTACTTTGACCTAATTTATTTCTTAAATGATTTGATTTAACACTGTGTTAACCAACCTTGGCCTTGGGAACATAGTAGAATAACGTACTGTGTGAAATATATCGAACATTACCTGTAAAATTCCTTTAATGCAGCGCCTTGACCTTTGCCTTGTCTTGTCCCGCGTACATCGTCCTTCAACGTTGCAACTTGTCCAGTTCGACCAATTTGTCCAGCCTGGAACAAGTCAAACAACTCAAACCTTTATAGGCCACTCAACTAGCAATTACACACAACATAGTGAATACAGTTTTTTGGCTGTCCCAGCCAGCCATTGGTGGCAAGGCTGACACTTGTAGGGATATTACCCTACGGTAGGGTATTATCGCCTAAAGTAGGGGGTAGGGAATACCTACGAGGAAAAGCGTACTTTGCAGGGAAAAGTAGGGTATTTTCGTAAAAAAGAAAATTATGGGGTTTAGACACGTGCAATGGAGTTATTTACCAATTAACATTAAATTATAGAACTTGGTGTTTATTTTCCGCTCTGGTCTTAATCCTACCACAACGTGAAAATATTAGGCCTACAGAAAGAAGGCACTATACTAGCCGTTTACCGAACTTTAAATTTCAAACTTTGGGGACCGGCTCATTCTTCAAAAATTGGAAATTAAAGAAAATAACTTGAAAAAATTAAAATTTTAAGTACGGCAGCGGGTTGCCGGGCAAATTGCCCCTTCCTATTTTGTTTTTTAGCCCACTTACGTCAATGGAGTTGTTGTAGGGCCCCTAGATCTACTCGCAAAAGCGTAGGGAAAACGAAGGGTAAAACTGGCATGTGTGGTAGGGAAAAATGGAAATTTAGAGTGGAAGCCTTGATTGGTGGGTAAAACATATGGCGCTTCTAACGGCGAGAGTTTAGATGCCCGTAAAAGCTCGTCTATATCGCCCTTTCAGCTCGTGTGCGCAAAGTTGTAAAAAAATCATATCTAGACGGGCTTCAGTTTAAGACTATTGCCGATTTTAGCCGAACAAATCTGTTGTTTTTTGGAGCATAATGGTTGGAGGTTGTAGTAAGACGTAATAAGAATATCAAAGCCCATACAGAAGTAGGTATCATTTTGAACGTTTCGAATAACTCTTTATTCATTTTCAAGATGTTGAAAATGCGACAATAAGTCACCGCCACCTGTTATACTTACTAAAATTTAAGTATTTTTTACTAAAAGTGGTAATCACAGTTCCAACATATAACACAGCTTTGTACTTACATGGCCCGGAGCAGGGCTTCCGTTCCTTTGCCGGGCCGGCCCCGCACGCGCTGTCGGGGACTTTAAAGCCGAAAACCTTGCATTCCCGTGCTCTTAGTTGAGTCTGGTTTCTGCAGGGGCCGCGACAAGGACCATATCTTCCCCAGTTAGTCCACTGGTAAATCGACACGTCCTGGCAGGGCCTGAACTCGCAGCCCTTTCGCTCAATATCAGGGCCAGGACAAGATGGACTATGGTGGTTAGAATCCGTGGTACGGCAAACGCGCCTGCGGACCCTGACAGGCAACCCATCCCCACAGGGGCAGTTTTGGGGGCTCCATGGCTGCCAGGGCTCCCAGAAATCGCAGTTTCTTGAAGGGCAGTTGCGATCTTGGAGTGCGTTGCCGAAACAAGGCCCCGAGAGAACTGGGGACCCGGAAACTTGCCTGCGCAAGCAGATACGCCCCCGGGATTGCTTCGCCTCCCCCGGGAAACACTCAGGGGGGCATTGCGGGCTCCATGGGTCCCACGGGCCCCAAATGGACGTAAAGCAGGGCGGTGAGCTGCAGTAACTGTACTCCTCAGGTTGGCCATAGCACCCGCTCTGAATCTCTTCAAATGGATAGTAAGCGGCCTTACAACTCCTGTTTCGGGTCTGAGACCCCGTGACCCCCCCACAAGGTAGACAAGGGGGGTACCAGGCACCCCAAGGGGCCCACGATGGTGGTTGGCACGGCTGAATGTTGCACACTTGGTTGTCTTGATGTGGACCTGGACAGTTATTATACGGGAGTTCTTCATACAATCCATGCCTTTGCCTGCAGGTACGGTTTCGATTTTGGGCCTGGTAATTGCCGCATTGGGGGCAAGAGGGGTACCAAGAGCCCCAGGCGGTCCAGGCGGGGGGTAAACAAGGCTGCATGTCACACGGACGACTTTCTTGATGATTTCCAGGACAGTTGTTATACGGAAGCTCTTCATAAAGCCCGTGCGACCTTTTGCAGGTACGGTTTCGATTTTGAAGTTCGTAAACGCCGCAATTGGGGCATGAAGGTCCCCAGGCGGACCATGGGGTCCAGGCAGGGGGAGGGCAGGGTGAGATGGGGCACAATGCTTGCTCGGTCTCGCGCACTTCACCCGGACAGCAATTGCACGGGATGTCGATTGCTGAGTCATAACCGCAGCTGCGAAAAAAGATCCGTAAATTAATGAATTGTACTTACTCAGCAAAGAATAGGCGTCATAGTTTTTACGGTTAAGCTCAGGGTTGTAATAAAGTGAGTCACTGTTGTCAAATGACTTTCTTTAACTTGTGTTTTTATCAAATATTTTTAATGGAAAACTGTGTTATTCGCCTTTATTGTTATTAGGAATAATTTCCCTTTATCGCTGTTTTGTTATAGTTTAATACTTTTTGTTTTAGTGTTTAATTTTGTGAAATATTACTCAGGATTAGACTGGTTCACCAATTCTGACGTCGATAACTTGACTTAGCAATACTTGCATTAGACTTAAGTTATTTGGCTAACGCCATCTAACTGTGACGTTATTTTCAAATGACCTTCTTGGGAAAAAATACTTAAATTTTTACTATTGCAAAGAAATTAAGTTTTTTTGAAGTCCATATTAAGTGTCGAAAACTTTTAAATGACGACAACAAACTCATTTTAACAACTCCAAAAGAAAACCCTGCTGGACAAACCTGCATTTTCTTGACCTTGACCGGACCTGTTGGCCGCATTCGGGGCACTCCGGGGTCCAGGGTTCCCAATTGGCCCAGTACGGTAACCGGCAGCCCCCGGGGGGGAAGTTAAAGGGGCGCTGTTCTGCCGCGCTCCCCCCGCATTCGCTTGCGTCCACGGCTCGGGTGGGTGTGACGCCTGACCTACACGTTCTCGATCGTGATTGGACGCCAGGCGACTCGCAGTTGTGGGCGCAGGCGGGGTTCCATGAAGACCACGTGCTCCAGAAAGGGTCTAAACAGGGGTGAAATTGGATTAATTTTAGCTTAATAATTAATTGCAAAGCCTAAAAGGTCGAGTAGATCGGCATCATATTGATTAAGACGTTTCGATACAAACTTGTATTATCTTCAGTTAATGTGACTGAGATGTAATTCAAGCACCACCTATAAAAGGTGGCACGCAATTGTTATGACAACAAGTATATTAATTTTCTTACCAGAACGGTGATTGTAGCATTTATTAAGTATTTTAATCTCTTTATCGCGAAAATGGTTATTTTTTAGGCAAAACGACTACATTGTTTCAGACAAGACATATTGAACTTAGGGGTATAGGCCAAACGCATAACATTTTTCAGAGATCACAAAGTTACGTCATAACAGGAAGTTTAAAATAAACGACCTTTGGTTATCGCTTGACACAAATATAGAACTGATAACTCAGTCCAAATACATTCGGAAAGCAGCGAAATGGTGAAAAATAACATTGCAAAACCTACTTTACCGAAACGCCGTTTCGGACGGATACGGCTTACTAGCCCCACTGGTTGATTAAGGTTTACTACAGGAATCAACAACTAAGGCAAAAAATGAGATTTGACGCATAATATTTTAAGGAAATAGAGTTTAAAGCATAACGTTTTTAGAAACAAGATGTAAAATGAAGTTCTTGGGGAAAAAATGTTTGAGTCAGAGTATGTGGGGAAAGTACGGGGTTTAAAGGATAATGTTCACTGAGGCAAAAACACGAAATGAAGAAGAAGGTTTGAACTATTAGGTCTATTTGGGAAATAAGTTGAAGAAATATACTTTAAGGCTTGATATGCGAGGAAATGGTGTTTAAAACAATATGTTCTGGGAACTCCAAGGTCAAAAACACGTGTTTTCCCAAGAACTATATATAGCAGTAAACAATAATGCCGATCGGTAGATACCAGCTTTGCTAAAGCTGTACGTGTACGTATGTCAAGGCCCAGTGATTAATAAGTAGCTCTTAGTTGGAAACAGTTTCCCAAGAAATAAGTTTAAGCGGATTGTTTGAAAAACACAGTTTGGCAAGACAGAAGTTCTACCGATTGGTAGATGAACGGTTTTCATAAAGCTTGATAAGCACATGATCGCGTCCAAATTATAAGTAGGCCTTACTTTGAAAACAGCTTACCAGGATAATGTGTTAAAGTTGTGTTTTTTAGATAAAATATTTTACACAATAGAAGTCACGGTGATCGATAGAAAACCAGTTTCAGTTTAACTAGCCTATATCGTAATCATGACTGGTAAAACGGCGAAACGGCCACGGCAAGCATAAACAAAGCTCAAAACGCCACTCAGAGGTAGTTCTTGAAAGCGTTTACGAATTACTGTCAGTCATTGCATTGCCCAACAAGGCGCACCCTGTTATTATATATGATTTGTTAAGGAGTTTAATTACATTCTGAGAATCGTATAACACAGTGAAGAAACTGTGAAGTGAAGAAAACTGTGAAGTGAAGAAAACTGTGAAGTGAAGAAACTGTGAAAGTGGGACGTTGCCTATTGCTGCTAGGCAGGTAAATATGCAGTTATTAAATCACCACCCCCTAATTTGTCAAATTACACCGTTTGGAATTATTAACAGCCGATTTGTTGTAAAGATCACAAACGAGCTTTAAACTCAGAATTGCTGTCAGAGAAAGTTTTTCAAGCATTTCATGAATTATTGTCAGCTTATATTATACCACATATAACGTTTCTGTTGCCAAACATGAAACAACGTGTTATTACCGACTTGACATTCTTGAAACTGAACTGGCAATTAGGCCGGCCACACAACAATTGAGCCGGCCACCGAAAGTGGATCGAAATATTTAGCCTTTAGCTCAAATCTCTCGACGAGACTGCGTATAATTGGAGGGAAAAGCCCCGACAATTATTGGACGACCGACCATCGTTGCACACACGAAAAGGCGTATGACGTCACCGGTTAGATTATTTTTGACGTTATTCTGATAAAACCAATCAACAATATTTCACAAAACCTGTTTTTTATAACTCAAAAAGCAAGATATCGCACATACTTTTCGGGAAGTACAATATATTTCTTGCACTTTTGACATAGAGGAAAGCTTATTTATAGCCTAGGTGTTTGTTTTTGTTTTTTGAATAGCGTTATGTGTTAAAAATGAAAATATACTTAAAGTGTTAACTTCAATTTTAACCTTAACAGTAATAAGTTTATTTTGGTCATAACCTAAAATTTCAACGTAAAAATACAGAAACCCAACAATTCTATTAGTTTGAATATTCTCCTTGAACTAATACAGTATACCCAAGTGTACATCGGGCCAATGCTAGGGTATACAACTAACAAAATGTATACGAAGGATGCACAGGTAAAGTCCGTCATCATGACCTAAGAAAATCGTTCTGTTTTTCGTGGCCGCATATTAGTGAAAATTTTATTTATTTTATTTTACAATTAATTATTGCTTTTAGAAAGGTAATCCTTTGGAAGATATTGATAAATTGTTAACGGTGTAACGAAACAAGGTTGACAAACACTCCCAAGTCTAGAACATTCTTATAAGTTCTCGTATTCTTCAAGTTGATTGACAGGTATGTTACGCCTACTTTACAAGGATTAACCGTCGCCTCTGGCTATTCACGTTAATCATCACGGTGCCTTGCACTTCCGAAACATGCGAATATGTTTAGTATGCTTGGTCGTTTACCGTTAAACAATATTGCAGCAGCGTTAATCTATGCTTCGCAAACGAAATTTTCGTCGTCTCAAAGATGCATTAGTTCTAATATTATCCCCGTGCTTTCCCGTTATCTCTATTGCAATCGACGTACTTTTCCTGTATCTCTATTTTCATCTTAATGGTTGGAGGCTGTAGTAAGACGTAGTAAGAATAACAAAGCCAATACACAAGTAGGCATTATTTTGAACATTTCGAATATATCTTTATTCATTTTCAACATCTTTAACACCTACATTAAAAATTAATAAAGGGATATGCAAAACGTTCACAAAATGCTGTACTTCTGTATGGGCTCATATTCTTACTACGTCTATATATATATATATTATTTTTTTATTCATTCGAATTAAGATACTGATGATGCTTTATAGCGAAATATACTTATCTTTTTATAACATACAAACAAACTGATTTTCGGTTTACTAAGTTCTGTACTTAGTTTAATCTTTATCATTGATGTGCAACCAGCATCGTTTGTTTTCACCATTCGGATTCAGGCAGATTTTGCTATTCGAAAGAATACTTTGATAACGTCTATTTTCATCGTTCTGTGCGTCCAAAAATACTTCGATTCTATTTAGGGTTGTTTTCGTGTACAAGGCCCCGGCCTGGATTGTCTCAAGTACATTTTTTTTTAATATAAATTTTCGAAAAAAAAAGGTTTCTATTTGCACATTCTCTTCAAAATCAAGCTTTTTTGTTTAAGGTAACAGCTATTTTATGGATGTTATAAATAAAGTCTGACCTATAATTACAATTGTAGAAGTGCCACAATTTTTTTAAATTTCATTGAAATATTTAGTTTGAATTTAGAAAAGAAAAACTTGGATCGTTTTTGGACTGGTTGACTTTGATAATGGAAATTACTCTGATTTTAAGCAATATAGTATTGGTAAATTGTATAAAATTAATTAAAAAAGCAATACTTGTGCCCAGTCTGACTATATTTTGCCTTATTTACAGTTTTCGCTAATCAAAATTAAAAGCCATAAAAGTCAATGTAAAAAGAAAAAGTTTTCCATTTTTAATTTTCCTTAAATTGACAGGCTTTGGTTAAAACGTAAGACCACGATAACTGAATTTATCTACTAGTCGTGACTTTGCAAAAATTAAACTTCGGTTACTCACGCCTAATTGAAATAAGTCGAAGCAGTTGTTTTTGCCAACAAGACCATTTGAAAAATGAAAATCGGCTAGAAACATGAAGATTATAAGAGGCGCGGAATTGTAAGTGCCACGATTAGGTCCACTTAAGTTCTTAACTGAGACCGCAGATTAAACGCGAGAATTTTCGAGAATTTTCGAAACATGTTTTTGCGAAGGCTGTGTAATTGCAGGTTGCGTTTCAAATACCGAATGGTTTCTATTTACCGAGGTTTGGTTAAGATTGGCATAAAAATATCTAACTTTAATGATAAGTTAGTTACTAGTGAATCTGCAATTAGCAGAATAATTTCACACGTTAAAAATTAAGGCTATGTATAGTCCAGTTAAAATCATTTTCACCTAGCACATAAAAAAACTATATTAGATACAAAAACACTAATGTAAAAATTTAAAGAAAAGTCTAAAGGTATACTGAATAAGATAAATTCGGCAGTCATGTTTTGGTCTACTTACCAGTGTTGTAATGACATGACTTAAGTGCCTTTAAGTCACGGCTTTTTCTAAATGACTTGCCTCGATTTATGTCATTTTTGCAAAAGTAAAACTTGAAGTCTTTTGAGCAAATGACTTGAATTTAAATTAGATGATTTTATTAAGCATTTTTTTTGTAAAATTAGTGGTGTGTAGCTCAATTTTTGCAGATAAAAATTTTTATATGATGTGCTTTTGTTATTACTGTACAATAGGTCTAAACTTTTTTTGCAAATAACTAGACTTGGAGTCATTTTATCAATGACTTGACTTGGACTTATGAATTGACTTAAACTTAAGTTATTTTACAAATGAATTGACTTTAATTTAAGTCGTTCTTCAAAAGACTTGACTTGGACTTAAGTAGTCTTACAAATGACCTGACTTGAACTTAAGCAATTTAAAAAACGACTTGACTTGGACTTAAGGTATTTTACAAATGACTTGACTTGGACTTTAGTCATTTGACAATGTTTACAACAGTGATACTTACTTCCGGGAAAGAACTGGTCGTTGCAAACAGCAACGGCGTTCCTGATGGGAGCATCGGTACGGGTCAGGGCCAGGAGCTTGTAGGGCCATTGTGGGGGTGCATCTGAGGGGAGGGGAGTCTCGTTCGCGGAACACTCGCCCCCGCAGGCCTCACAACTGAAAAAACGTGAACAAAACATTATACCTTATAGGCAGTTGTTCAAACTTTTAACGG
Organism: Ascidiella aspersa; assembly: GCF_963924565.1. Taxonomy (NCBI): domain Eukaryota; kingdom Metazoa; phylum Chordata; class Ascidiacea; order Phlebobranchia; family Ascidiidae; genus Ascidiella; species Ascidiella aspersa. The sequence goes on along the minus strand of NC_139449.1, from coordinate 35,559,705 downwards.
GGTATTCGTTGTAACACAGTTCCAGATAACATAATGCTCCTATGAGCAAAACGACTTGACTGATGTATGAGGGGAAAATGCTTTGAATTAAATGAAGTATTTGGGGGAAAATGACTTAACTATGATGAAGTACTTTGGGCAAATGACTTGAATTAAGTGTTTTAGACAAAAAGAATTGAATTAAAATAAGTATTTTGGACAAAACGACTTAACTCGAATTAAATCTTCTGAGGAAAATGACTTGACTCAAATAAGGAATTTGAGTGAAAATGCCTTGACTTTAATTAAGTATTTCGGACAAAAAACTTGACTTAAATATAGCATTTCGGGCAAAACGCCTTGACTTAAATTAAGTATTTCGGACGAAAATAAGTGACTTAAATTAAGACTCTTGAGTAAAAAGCATTGACTTAAATTAAGTATTTTGGAAAACATCTTGTAAAATAATCTTTTAAACTGGATAAAGACCAAATGAAAAAACCCACCCAAACACGGTGTACTTCCTCACAAACTCGGTCAAAGTCTCGAAATCTATCGGATCGGTTCCGGGTATAGTCCCTGCATTGTTCTGAAGGCATCTGCTGTAGTTGGACTGGGGTTGGGTTGGCTGGGAGGAGACACTTCGCTTCTTACGACCGTTGGTAGTGTCGTAACGAACTGTAGACAAGAAAAACAACATTGTGGTAAAAAGGTGACCAATTCGAGCCTTGCCGAGTTTACGAAGTCCTCCCTCTTTGGAATTTTTAAGCAGGGGGTCGGGTGGGTGGGGGTGAGGTTAGGGTAACCAACTGTAGAAATACAAAATCAACATTGTGGTAGGTAAGTTGAACAAAAATTGAAAGGTGAAAAATTGGAGCCTTTATGAGTTTGTAGACTTACTCCTTTTATATCAGCATTTTTAGGGGGGTTAAGGTAACGAACTGTAGACAAGCAAGAACAACGCTGTGTTACAATAATTCTCAAACTGTTTTACCTTTAAATCTTATTAAGGACGTTATATAATTACAGACCTCGTCTTACTAAGAGGTCTTTAATGGTTAAAGAACTCATAATTTTTTTTATAATGACGAAATTTTAGGCAATTATTGTACAATAATTACTCGAATCACAACATCTAGCCTAATAATAACAAAAAGCTAAGGTACAGTATGCTCGGGTCTGCAATGTAGCTTAATAATAAATTTGTAACTCGACATCATCTTCATTAGGACGTTTCGATGCGAACTTGTATCATCAGCCCATGGTGATAATACAAGCAGGTATCGAAACATCTTTATCAAAATGATTTCGATTACTTGACCTGTTCGGTTTTAAAATTCATTATCAAAAAAAAAATAGTTAACAGAATCGAAGTTACCAGATCCTAGCAAATTCTTGTGCTTATAATAATAAGTACGGGCGTATTTTTCGTACAAAATATCGGTTTTGCAAACTATCAAACAACCGCAAGCAGCAAGAATACCGGTACTGCATTAAAATATTAGCAGATTACCATTGTCCTTATAATTTATTCGATGGAATTTTAAAAAGAATCTTGTTTTTCTCACCTTGTGGTTTAGACTTTAGAAAGTCTTCCATTGTTGTTTTTCTTTTATTGTTTGTCTCATGCTATAGTACATATGTATATATTTAGCCTATAGTTTCAATTATATTGCCTTAAAGAAGATTGTCCGAATAGGTAATCGGAACGTTGGCACTTTAATAAAATTTTGCCGAAAGAACAACTTTACAATGCAACGACAACTTACGTAAATTGCTGGACACGTCAGACTCGTACTCGTCTATGCAGGTTTTCGCGAATCCCGAGATAGGAGATTGCAGGAAACCGTCAATGAAGCTCTTCCAGCAACTTCCAGTGTCCTGTCCTCCGGCTGAACTGCAACAAGAACGCCATTGGTCGATATTTGCGAAGACGAGATTTGATTGGTCGGTTTGAAAACTCGAAACGTTGGGATTGGACAAAAAATTGGAATCGATGAAACGTGATTGGATAGTTAAGAATGTATAATACGTTGTGATTGGTCAAAACTTTAGGCTCGGTAAAATGAAATTGTACAGTTTGAAATGGAAAATATGTCAGAAATTTTATAAGAGGTTAAACATGATTTGTGAGTTTAAAAAAGTAAACTACTTAGTTAACTGGAACATCGTATTATTATTATTATTTTCTCCAAAATGGAACCTAATTATTCAACATTTGAAATACGCACAACGGCATAGAGCTAAGACAAATAAAGAATCGTTCGATTGTGCGAAGAGCTTATGTCTCTTAAATAGTTTTGGTCTTTTAAAACTTCTCAACGATTACTAAATCCAAACTTTATGCTTCATTAGAATAAACACAGGCATATCTACAAAACCTAATACCACCCCTTTGATTTTGGTAAATGTCTGAGTATAACGTGACTAGAAAAAGGTTTCCCACCCCAGTTTAAAATTACAATCGTCTCAAACCTGCATTTCCACTGATCAATGTCGACGTACCAAACCGACTGTAGTATCGTAAAGTCCACAGGAGAAGTCCAAGAATAACTTGAGACCTACAAGAAGATAAAAATTCATGGATATATATAAAATATTGGACATGAGTTGCATATACGATACTATAAATGGCCGTCTTTGTCTAATTTCAAATGGTGTAATCAGTTTACACTATATAAAGACAAATTTGTTAAATTTAGACAAACTTTCGCACAACCGTACTTCATCAAGTCAAAATAGAACAGTTTCTATATAGACTTGATGAAGCACAGTTTTGCGAAAGATTTTCTAAACTTGTCTGTATATAGTGCCACCTGATTACCCTATATACTCTACTGAATGTCGCACTTCTAGGGATGTCCGATACTTGACATTTAATTCCGAAACCGATATTTTGGACAAAGAGTATCGGGTCCGATCCGATACAAATGACGTCATTACCAGGGCGAATATTTTTTGACCTAACAAATGAGAAATTTTGACAAATTTTGACCTAGAAATATATTTTTGACAAAATTTTGACCTTGTAGAAATACATAAAAAAAACAATCAAAACACACAACACTTGAACAGTAAAAAGTATTTTTTTCCAAATTAGTGGGCCAAAACTTGCTTTAGTGTTAAGATAAAAAAAAGGTATGTCCAGTTGCTAACCTCTACTTTTTTTGAAAACATTATCTTTGATGTTATCATCACTACGTCGAATCGTAAATAATGACTGAAATCCTATCTTAATTTGATATAAGAGCGAAAATTCAACTCAGTGACAAAATGATACCACCCTGGTATCGAACGATAGGGTGTATCTTTATAGAATCCAAAACCATCGGCAGCAGGGAATTTTTATTTATTTATTTATTTGTACTCTTACAGGAACTGATGATGCCACTTGGCGAAATATATTTTCCTTTAAACAAAACGTCTGATCCTGTTTTTACTCATGTTTTTAACTATGAGTTTTACTTGTTGGTATCGAACGAGTACCGATACTACAACTTGGATATATTTTAATGGTTATAAAAGGTCATAAGCAGTCAAGTCAATTCATTTGAAATGTGTGACATATATGTGTGTGACATATAGGTACACTTAAAAGTCAACACTGTAATTTCAGACTGTAATTCCGGCCAAAGTGTTGCAACCAACCTTTGAAAACATGCATTGGGCGAAGTAATTCCTCCACACTCTTGATTCCGCAGCTTCAGCGGCCGTACTTCGCTTCTTTCGACCAAAGCCTCGAAACCAATGACAACCTGAAACGAGGAAAAAACGCGATTTTTGCACCAAAGTTAGAACAAAAATTCAGCAAAATATGGCAAAATGTCTCTGCGGTTGCGGGATAGTCTAATTTACATGTTCAGTTTATTTAGGAAAGTGTTTCTTAACCTTTTTTCGCGACGACCCAAACACTAAGGGTAAGTTTAACAGCGAAGCTTTGGCGACCCGATTCTCTTCACTAAACTTTTTGTAAGCCAAAAAATCACAAAACATTATAATAATTAAGTTCAAATTTAATTAATATGAGCAATGTCTCCGTACTGCTTTCATAATTTTCTAAAATTTTGGACAAAATCGTGCTTAGAACCATCTCGATAAATCTAAAAATAAAAATGCTGCATTTGACGACCCAACCAAACTAAATGGCACACAAGTCAGCCATCATAACCCAAAGAAGAAGATTAAAATTAGGCCTTACAGGATCCCCCTGAAACTAGTACACGTACCCAATATAGATATAACTTTTAAAACAAAACAAATGACTCACCTGTAACAAGGTTGATCACGCAAACCAACACGAGAAATGTAATTAACGACCGAAGCATAGCTATGCTAAAGGAAACGAATGTCCGGTTAAAATAACCTTAGCTGTCTTGTTTTTATATATGCTCTGACAAAATAAATATTTATAAATAAGCTATATCATCGCCTTGGCAATTAGATGACGGCAATGACTTCAAATTAAAAAATATATTTTTTTGACCTTTATAAGATAAAATAAACATCTTTGCGCATATAAACGACCGGTTAAAATAACCTTAGCTGTCTGGTTACAAAATAAAGTTTTATATAACTGCTCTGACAAACTCAATATTTTTAACAAGATAACTCCTTGCCTTAGAAATTTAATGACGACCAAGACTTCAAATTAAAAAAAAAATAGTCCTTATATACTTCCCGTCTTTTAAGATAAAATAAAGGTCTGTAAATATATAACTATATTTCTCTTTACATCTTAAAGTAAATGACTTGGATTTCGAAAAAAAGTCTAAAAAATGACTGCCTCGATTTTTATTTTATCTTATAATTAGTTCTTGACTACTGTATTTATACAATTTGCCATAGTATGAATATGAAAGCTCTTGGCTGGCTTACAAAAAATTAGCAGAAAAAAGTATAACCCGTTGAAAACGATACGACTTCAGTTTTTAGTTTTTTGTCAGTTTTCATCAAACAATTAAATTTTTTAGTTGTTCAGGTATATTATAATGTCGAGGGGGCGTCAAAAAATCTCGAACACACTTAATTTTTTAAATGAAATATCTCTAGAGGTCATTTCATGCCGCCATCTCAAGCAAGACTGCTTAGAATTTTCAACCGGATTCGATTTAAACCGCAATCTCAGCTATTTCGAAAGTGAGTAACGCTACATTCCGTACGCTAACAGCAACTAGTTGTGCTAAACCTGTCCCGAGGCTACATTAAGAATGCCCGCCGATTAATAACAAGTAGTAAAAGAGCGATCTTGATTTCTGCAGAAATCCCGATTAACCGGACTCCAAAACAAACATGTTATTAGTCATACGCGAGCCATCCGCCGACTACGCAGCCTGGGGCAATTAATTTAAGCAAGAAAACTACAAGGTTTTCAGCGGACGGAACTCACGTTCAGATTCCTCCCCCGAGGCAAAAAAATATCCTTATTTTCACACCCGTTGATTGGGCAGCATCGTAATGGGGAAATCCTACTATTTCGGAACCTTTCTAACTTGGAATATATGACCAAATGCTGAGTCCAAGGCAAAATAAGGTATGACGTAATGCTTAATGTAGCTAACCAGACTCTTTAATACGAAACCTCTTCAAGGCTGAAAAATACCCTTATTTTCATACATGTCAATTTGGAAGCCTCTTAGTGGAGAATTCCCAGTATTTTTTAAGCCAGCTAACTTAAAATAGATGTTGGCAGAGTTTATTAACAAGAACACACTCACAAAGTCGACACTGCGATAGCATTTTGCGTTAGTGGAACACCGACAGCAAAAATAAACAAAGCACGACACGTAGGCAGCGTTCGCGGTCGTTTTTCAATTGGTGCTTTCTTTTTAAATAGCAAGCCGTAACAGCCACACATATCAAAACGATGTTAAAAATTGCTTTTTACTGGCCCTTTGATTTTGGGAAAGCAAGACATCAGTCAGCAATTTGTCGTTTTGAAAAATGTTTTGTCATCGAAATAAGGCCTAAATAACGCCTGAAACTGTAGGGAGAGGGTATGGGTCGATCGGGCCCGTCGGTCTGGCATCGGCCGTTTTGGTGACTATGTTTGGTCGTCCTAATTTGACCGGCGCCGCTGTTCTGGCACCGCATTTTCGGGCCCCGTTTTGGGGTTATTCGCGAATAATGGGTGGGGTTTAAAAAGTGGTTAGGGTTGAAATTATTAAGGGAGTTAGTGATGTATTTAGGAGTTGGATTTGAGGTTAGATAAAAGGTTGTATAGGCCCGAATCTGGCCATTTAGGTCTCATTCCACGGGCCAAAAGTTTTTCACGTTGTACAATCCGTTTTTTTTCAGCCGTTGTGTCGAAAACGCGTCCTAAGCTTGTATTTACACGCAGCAGTAATGCGAGTCGAGGTGTAGAAGATGCTTGTAAGTTTCACTTCTGTGGAATAATCCGGCAGCGACATTGCTTCGATTCGGAATCGTTACCAGGACACACGAAAGAAGCAAGCTGAAAAAAAAACAAATAAGAGGTACGGGATGAGAAATGGCTACAATTGTGATAAAAAAACGCGCACTGAGGACTCGCAATCGGACGTTTGAGTGGAAACATTACCAGTTGGAAATTATAAGACAGCAGAAAACTTGAGACTGTATATTCGAATACACAACTATATGTGATGAAATGTTGCGATCGACGTGTTGGCTACCTTTTACCTATGGTATGCTGAGAATTTACACGACTCTCTCATTTCTTGTCGCAAGAGTTTTTTAACCTTCGCATATGGGTGAAGAACAAGAATATTTGAGGAAGCGTAACTATTTCATTTATGTACGACGAAGCTAATTCCCTGCTGTATTTTTATTTAAAATACGGGTTGATGAATTTTAGAGACCGTTTTGGTTATTCAAAACACCTTAAAAATACTGTTTGTCACTATGTTGACCGTTGAGTTTCTAGACGTAACTAGAATCATAGCGCTCTTTTTTGTAAAATTCATTGTAACACTTTAGTAATTCCGTTTTACTTTTACAAGAAAATGGCATTAAACACATGGAACAAAATGAGAAATTTTTAGATGTCATTAAAGACTATGGAGCCGCAAAGACAGATTTCCTCCAGGAAGAAAGATATATTCCAATTAAGTGTTGTTTACATGCAAACCGCACATGACAGGCAAGCATTGTTTCGTCACAAGGGCAACAAACAACATTATGCTCCTGTGTGTTGACGTGATTTAAACTGGTGTAACACGAAAAGTGGCACAGCACAAAGTTGCTATAGACCGCAGGGATTAGAGGGGTTTATACGTTGGTGTAAGACAGCGGTGAAAGTTAGGCGCAACGGTTCGGAAACGTCGGGGTAGGTCTGAAAAAACGAAAACGTTCATTTTTCCCAGACTATTTCGCCAACTCCCAAAATATATTTAAACTAAGACTTCAGTTGCATGTTTGTAACCTCAGCTTTCATTTGATCACATGTTTCAGCCGTTCCGTTATGGCGTAACTTTGTGACGACATCTCCAAAAAATGTCAACGTTTAGGTAAAAAAATTATTCTACTTCCGCCCCTCGTGTAAGATTCGTCAAACAAGGTTTTTAAATATTAAACATCCTTTTTTGGGGGTCACACCATGTGTACATTGTACATGGCAACGCAGATTCCCTATGGTTCAGTGCACAAATGTATTTACCTATTATAATTATTTCTTTTATCCATACGCTACATATTGTACTAGACATTTCATACTATGTAGGCCGATATTCGACCACTCAACCACGTATCACACGCATGCGTATATCCGTGATTACATCCTTCAGAAGCCGCAATTTCAAGTACACTTAATAGTGTGTAATTGATGCGCACTTGCAGTTACTGCTTACAATGGATAATTTGGTTTCACTGCATATCATTTTCAACTTGGTTTCAATAATCTACTGAGTGCCTTCAGTCAGAATTGGATAACTAGATTTATTTTAGCTTTTTTAAAATTAGATCAGAATTACAATTACTTAATTCTTCAAAAAACAAGTATAAACTAGAATTTGAACTAGAATTATATTCAATAAATTACGATCAATTTAGCTTAAATTGCAATTTGTTTTATTTATAATGCAAATTGCAAGTATCTCCCTGCTATTTTTTAAGGTTTTGGCATTTAGGCTGTAAAGTTCATCCAAACAAATCGTTTTGACCAAACGTTTTAAGTCAAATTCTTTGGTTTCGACCGAGAGATTAAAAATGCCGTTGGACAAAGTAGCATTTTTGGTAAAATCCAAATTAGATTAGAACTAGAAATAAAGCACATAAGCATAAAGCATTTAACAAATTAGATTAGAATTAAAATTAGTCGCATTTTGCTCTAATTCATAGAATTAGAAAACTAGAATTATCTAGTTGTCCAAGTCTGCCTTCAGGAAGGCACAGTAAAATCATTTGTTCCAACATGTATCCTTGCAAGCTGGATAACGTTAGAAACCAACTAGCTTGTGGTGAGATTTGAAGTTGTGGCCAGGGCTACCGAGTCCGAGAACCCGAGTCCCGAGTCCGACTCCGGCTTTACAGTATGTGTTTACCAATTTACGTAACTGATATAAGGGGATATACATCAATCCAACCACATTGAAACCGTCAAAGAAAACCGTTATGACCAAGTTTCATATCACGTAGTCTTAGACTTATACATCGAAGAAGTTTGTATGGTCCTATATCTTACTATCCTAGTAACACAAAAGCGAGTTCTATCTTTTGATGTGTTGCCTGGTGGAGCTAACTTTACACTATTAACACAAAGTTATGTACTCTAACTATTTTTACTTTACCTTAGAGTAAGTAACAATGAACATAATGTTGCTGCTAGCTATTGTATCATTTATTATGGGGGTGTCGTATAATTCATTCACTCACAACACGTAGTTAAAAAATATTCAACCATATGTTATTCCATCTTTACAATTTACAGTTTGCCGCCTTTTAGTTTCGAAATTCGGTACTGCGCATGCGCACGTCGGATTCAGGACTCGTAACACCACCCGGGGTTCAACGTGCGCATGCGCAGTACCAAATTATGAAACTGAAAGGTCACAAACTGTAAATCATAAAGGCAGAACATAATGAAATATTTTTCCAACCATGTATCGCGGACCTGAGCAAAGTTGGCGCGCAGGATTGGTTTTGGGCAATATCTACAAAAGTTGTGACGATACAAAGTTTAAATTTCTACACAATCCTTATATTGCTTACATCCTTCCAGCAATCACACTTTTAGCGAAAAAATCAAAAATTTTATCACTGCTCAAGTTCGACATATGGCCTTTCGATTTCCAATGCCCCAGATAGCATCTAATATTCACGTGATCGTGGGTGGATGAATGAAATGACACCCCTATGAGTGAATTGTTGAGCATCCACCTTATTTTAGTTAGGTTAATGGGTGAAATACAGTACGTAGAGTCGGAGCCGGACTCGGGACTTGACGAAATCTATCATTTGGCCGGATTCGGATTCAGACTCGGGTTTATTTTTTTGGCCAAAGTCCGACTCGGGTTATTTTTAACCGACTTCGCAGCCCTGCTCGTGACCCCGACCATGCCACAATAAGTTAACCATCTATAATATTCCCGAATTATATTGTAACATAACCCTGTACCAGTCCAGGGGTCAGCAGACTACGGCTGGCGGGCCAGATTCTTATTTTTCCAATAATTAATGTACATATTAAAACGATGTTTAAACTTTCTCTTTACTTGCCCTTTGATTTTTCAGGACTCACAATTATTAATCCTTTATTAGCGGAAATATTTTCGGACGTAAAATGACTTTTAAACAAAACGACAATTTCGTGAAGCTTAACATAAAGTTGAAAAAAAAAATTAATTTTTATTTTAAAGATTTTTTTTGATGAATACAACTATTTTCTTCACGTTTTTTTTAATCGTACCTGTACGCTTCCCCGGCGGCACAACCTGGATCGTTGTGAGAATCTCGAGGACCGACATCTTCCTCCTGTAGTACAACTCGACCAGTTCGACCACTTCGTCCAACCTGACGAGGGAATGGGCAAATTTAAAGCAAATAACTAGGGCGATTATTTTTTGACCAAAAAAATTAAGAAATTTTGACCTGAAAATTAAAAATTTTCACCTGTTAGAAATACATTGATTTAAATAACCTAGGCGCCGTTGTTCACACGTTTTTTTGTACCGTATATTGGTCTAATGAAGATATAATACGGTGAGAATGACTTTGAATATAAATCAAAACTAGTTTTTGTTTAATTTAACGAAAAATTAAAAAAAAAAAAAAAAAAATGAACGACCAATTTAAAAAAGATGACTATAGTTAATTTTGTAAACGATTTACGTGCATTTTTATTTGATTTTTAACAAATCAAAAAATATTCGCCCTACTGATAACTAAAACCAAGGAGGCCCCAAAACGATTATTTTACCCGAAAGTGTGATTTCAAGGGAGTGAATAATTCTAACACAAAAACCAGGATTTCAAAAACTTAGGCTAAAATTATGCAAAAAAAAATAATATTTTTAAAAATTAAAAAAAAATTAACTTACAAGGTCCTTGTATAGACAGTTGTATAGACATTTTTTGCTTACAATGCCTTATTTGAATAAAAAATGCGCTAAAGTTTTAAAAACAAAATAAATAGGAGCTCCTAAGGAAATTTTATTTATTAACAGTGTGTATAAGACTAGTTTTTTATATTGGTGGGCAATTTCTCGTTTGTGTAATTTTTGCCTTTACACTGCCTTACTCTGAATTTAAAATTCGACTTCGTTCAAAAGGTTTAAAAAAAATATAAGCAGGAGGCTCTGAGAAACGATTAGTTATTTTACCCGAAAGTGTTTGTTTGTAAAGGAGTGAATAATTCCAATACAAATCCCAAACGGATTAAACAAAATAAGCCTTAAAAAAGCATTTAAAAAAATTTAAAATAATAAAAAATTTAAAATAACAACGTATTTTATCTTTTAATTTGCAGGCCTTGCGCGGACAGTGTTTTGCCTATTAAACTTAAAAATTGCGCTAGATTTTTAAAAACCATTAAATAAACATTTCACTTGGAGTGAGTGTTTTTTATTTGAAAGTGAAAAAAAAACAAAGTATAGTTAAAAAATGATAGTTAAAAATATCGCATGGTTTGTACGGGAAGTTTTTGCTGTGCGATTATTTTCCGCTCTTGAATTTCCCCTACAGTGCCACTTAGAATGCACAAGAGTTAAAAGCCCTAAAGGAAAATATATTTTACAAAAATTTAGGCCTTTTAAAATGACTCACAAGGTCCTAGAAAAAGTTTTTGGCTACACTGCCTCACTTTAAAATTAAAAATGCGCTAGAGTTTAAAAACAATTAAATTAATATTTTACTTGGGAGTGTGTATTTTTTATAAAAGTATATTAAAAAAAATAAACTTACAAGGTCTTTCATCGCATGATTTGCACTCCTGGTACTTGCAGTTTCTCGTCTGTACGCTTTTGCCTTCACACTGCCAAGGGAACCTGGAATTCTGGCAAACGCGTCGGCGCCGTCTTTTCACATTTCTTTGGCCGCAGGGGCACACCAGAGGGTCCCAGGGACCCCAAGTAGTCCAGGTAGGGGGTCGACAGGGTCCGGTGGGGCACATTTCCTGCTCGGTTGGGTCACCGAAACAGCATTCGGGGCAATCGACGGCGATGGTTCGGTTGTAGCCACAACTGCAATAAAATGAGATTTTTTTTCGATTTTTTATCAAATTTTTCAGGTTTTTATTGTTTTGCCAAAAAATTAAAGAAATTATTTCTCATGGTTACTTAAAATGTATTGTGGCTACAACTGGAATAAAACAAGATTGTTTTTGTACTTTTATAAAGATTGTTTTTGTACATTTGAATATTTTGTCAAATAAGTATTTTCTCTTGGTTAACTAACAAGTAGTGTAGCCACAACTTACAAAAACAAAACAAAGATTATTTGCGTTTTATTTTATGAAGTGTTTTTATTATTAGTTTGTCAACTGTTTAAAAAAACATATAAAGGTCTAAAGGAGGGGTGTTCAAATGATTTCTGCCATGATCCACCAGAGTCAAACCTGACAACATGAGACCCACCAAATACGAATAGTAAACATATTGGACACGCTTTAATTTTTATGGTGCTTTATTTATGTAAACGCGATAACTCCAATAGTTAATCTTGTTTAGTGTTTGTTAACCTTTTTAAGTCCGGGCGCACGTGGCGAGCGAAGCGAGCGCGATTTTTTAGGTATACCGGCATTTCTGTTAAATTTCTTGCAAGTTTTTATTACATTGCCGAAAATGAAAAATGTTAAAAAATATATGTCCAATATGTTTGAATGCGTTTTCCTTTAACGGTAACGAAGCGCTGATCTAGTGCAAAAGACCGCATCAAAACGTAAACAAGCCGGACGTAGAAAGATGATTCGCGCGAAGCGGGAGAATTTTTCGCACTTACGGTACGTAGTTAAAATAGTCAAAAAGTATTATGAATTTTTATTTTTTTACTTATTCTGTCAACTAATTTAAAGAAATACTTTTTCTCGGTTAAATATATAACATGATTGTAGACACAACTGGAATATAACACAATAAATTATTTCGTATTTTTATGAAATGTTTACTGTTTTTATTTATCTTGCCTACTGTTTTTCAACTAAAATGTGTTGTGGTCACAACTAAAACACGGTACAGATTTATTTTTGTATTTTTATGAACTTTCGAGGTTATAATATTTTGTTAACTAGGCTATTTAAAAAAATGTTTTATATTTGTTCTTTGTTATTGTGAAAACCGTATAGTGGCCACAACTGAATAAAAACACAATACTTTTTTTCGTATTTTTTGAATTTTAGTGTTTTTTTAGTTATTTAGACAAATACTTAAAGAAATATTTTCTGTCTTTAAACTAACATACATTGTAGCCACAGCTGAATTAAAGCACAATAAATTATTTTCGTAGTTTTATAAAATTCCGTTGTTAAAATATTTTTTCCACAATTTAATTTTTTAAAAAATCTGTTGTAGCCATCACTGGAATAAAACACAATAAATTATTTTTTCGTATTGTCACAAAATGTTTTGGGTTTTTATTATTTTGCCAAAAAATTAAAAAAACATTTTCTCTCGATCGACTACCATGAATTGTGTACGCAGTTCCGATTTTAACTGGTATTAAATATATTTTTATATGCTCTTGGTTACCGAAAGATAGGTCTGTGACCATCAGGACCAGTGATTCTCAACCGCTGCTCTCAACTGTACATTTTGCGGCTCTCACTAACGAAGTGAAAAATTAGTTAGTAGTAGCAGATTTGCAACAAAGGAAGTAAGAGAAATCAAGAATTAGTGATTCGTATCAGCAAGGACGCCGAGTACGAAGTACTAACGTTACCGGGTTACTTCCGTCCTGCTGTTTAAAACAATTTTGCTTTTTTGGTTTTGTTCACCCCTAGAATCTATCTCCAGATTTCATTCACCCTTGTCTCATGAAATGATAACACTATCTCGTCTATATATACTGGAACAGGTTGAACATCCTGAATATCCGCCCTGCTCGCAGGCTAGTATCCATTTCTGACGGTTCACCCCTATTCACCCCTTTTGGTTGGTTCACCCCTGCAAACATTTGATTCACCCTGGGGTGAACCATTCACCTGATTAAGAAACACTAAGCTATGGCAATAAGAAATAGCTATTTCAACAGTGTTAATTATTTAGCCTAGGCTAGCGTTATGTATAGTTGTTGTTTTCATGTTGCTTTCTTAATGTTTTTTAATTATATGCCTACTGTTGTTTTTATGCGGCTGCTTGCAAACCTTAGGTTTGAAATGCGGCTCTGGCACTAACAAGATTGAGAACCACTGATCGGGACCTTCTGAAGCGCTCCAAAAAAGTTTAAACTTATTTGTCATATAGTTATTTGCAGTTTTTTAGCGAGAAAATGCAACTGTATGTAGATTTATTTAAACAGGAGGGTGTTTTATTTAAACAGAGGGTTCTGTCACGGCGATATTACTTCACAATCCAAATATAAACTCCATCTTTTCAGTTGACATTTAGTGACGTCATAATTAAATGTTGTTTAGCACCCCTGTAAAAAAAAAAAAGTCGGCGTTCTAAAACACCGTTCTACCTGCAAACCCTGGACCTATTTTTGATTCATGTTTTAGCTGTTTTACCTTATACCAATTCACTTTTTTGTTTTCGATATTGTATTAGTTTTTTTACCTTCAACCCTGTAAAAAACAAACAAAGTCGGCGTCATAAAAACGTCCTACCTGCAAACCCTGGACCTTGTCCGTGCGTGTTTTCCGCAGGGGGGACATTCGGGCGACCAGTTGCCCCAGTTGGACCAAACGGGCGGCCGGCACCCAGGGTAGGGGGGGAACACGAAGGGCCGCCGTTCCAAGGCCTCCCCCTTGCACCTTCTTGCTGCCACCGAGCGGGTGGGCGTGACACCTGACCTGCACGTTCTCGATCGTGATTGGACGCCCGGGGAAAAGCAGCTGGTGGCGCATGACGGTTGCCAGGGCGACCAGCTGCTCCAAAAAGGATCTGAAAATAGATATTTGTGGCTGCGGGTTGTTGTTTGGGTGTTGTTTCTATGATAAACAACAATACACATGTTTTTTGTCTCCAGAGTTAAATTATTTTGCAATAAGAGGACTTAAGTTAAATTATTTTGCAATTGAGGACTTAGGCCATTTTGCATTAAAAATTTAACACCATAATAAAACGAAGCTAAAACCCCATACACAAGTAGGTGGCAATTTGTCAACGTTAAAAAAATCACAAGATAATAGCTGCAGGTTGTAGTTAGACGTAGAATGTATATCAAAGCCCATACAGAAGTAGGAAGGAGTTTTAATTATTATTTACGGCCTTTCGATCCGGTTTTAATCCACACATTACAAGGTCAAACATATACAAAACCTAGAAAACTAAGAAGTGCAAAAACAATATTTCAAGGTCAAACATCTCGGTTACCTTCGACTGGTAATTTACTATTTTCTAAGTTATATATTGTTTCGATTAAACACAAAAAGTGAGTCTAAAAGCCCATATAGGAATATATATAGCAATTAAAAACGTTTTGAACAAATCTTAAGGTAATGTTTGGATGTTGCAGTTAGACGTATAGATTGAATATCAACGCCCATACAGAAGTAGGCAGCATTTTGTAAATGTTAAGAATAAATGTTAAGACAATGGCTGGAGGTTGTAGTTAGACGTAGAATGAATATCAAAGCATATAAAGAAGAGGTAGCACATTGTGAACGCTTCGAAAAAAATTGTTTTTCATTTTTTACATGTTTTAATTGATATATGCGTACTGTTCAGGCAGATTTCAGAGAAGCATTTGAAAACTAAATAAAGATTTATTTGAAACGTTCACTTTTGTAAAGTGCCACTTCTGCATGGGCATTGATATTCATTCTACATTTACGTGCAACCTCCAGATAAGACCAAAGCTAAGCTCATCATCATTATTCAGTGCCATGCCTGAACCAGGCTTCGGCTGCCATGAAACGCTGTTTTCTCCATATGTGACTATTTCTTGCCAATTCAAAAATATTCTCTGGTTTGACGTCTAGAAAGTCCCTCAGTTGATTAATAAGCATTTTTCTTTGCCGTCCAGGTGAACGATTTCCACATTTTTTACCACACGAAATTATGTACCCTTGTTTTTGTTGTCTGGTTATGTGGCCGAAAAACTTGAGTTGCCGAAGTTTTATTGTGCTTAACAGTGATCTCTGTTGATTGGTCTGAATTAATACCTCCAAGCTAAATAGTCCGCTCATTTTGTACCAAACACTTAAGCACTTTAAATAAATAAGTAACCGACTTAAAACAATGGAATTACTTTCCAAGTAAAAGTGTATTATACGATTTCATAAGCCAAAGTCTGTGTAGGTTTTACGGAAAATGTATCGCGATTTGTTTGTGTTTTTGAATCAAAATTATATAAATTCGCTGATAGTGTTCCGAAAAGTCTGTTTCTATCTAATAAAACGACAAGTTAGTCCACTTTAGAAGGATTTAAATCTCGGCCGGACCGCAGGTTAGATCGACACACCTTAGCTGCAAAAGGCTAATCACAGCCCCCGGCTGTTGTTTTGTTAAAAAGAGAAATACACGCAGCTAGTCAGGTTGGTTGTATTACGGTTTAAAATACACAGGGATAATTTGAACATACTGTTGTTGCCAGGCATTGTTTTAATTGTAAAATTTTTCTTCTGGCAAAATTTTATTAAAGTACCACCTATTTGGGCAATATAACTGCAACTAAAGGCAAAAAAATGTAAATATACCAGACTAACAAGAAAGGAGGCGAGAGAACAATTTTTTGACAGGGCCAATTTGTAGAATAAGGTTCCATTTTTACGGCTTGGTCGACTTATATTTAACATGTTTACGGCTTGTTTTTTTATAATTTATTATTTGCGTATCACCAAACCAAAAAAGGCGCACAGATAAGGAACTTCTGTATTAGCACGGGTGGCCTGTAGGAGCCCTGTGGTACTACATCGATCCGTTTGCCACAAATTGTCACTCAAATTCTTGTGTGTGCCAGTAACTTAACCAACATTTTTTTAAATTGATTTAAAACAAATATTGTATAGTTTTGTCAATTTATTTTTCAATTGGGCATGAGAAAGGCTATTCTTTTTTTACTTTAAGATATTACCTATTAGTAATGGATTGATTTAAACAACGCATTATTGTATGAAGTATTGTATTAGTGTCTTGACGTCGTCAGTCACTAGATTTTGATGTTTTACTGACAACCGGTGAAACATAAAACAGTATTTTTTTTCAGGTTTATGCAACACTCATGCAGGTGACTAGTTGATATTTTTTGCATATTTCAAACAAACGTACAACTATAAAAATGCCAAAGAAAAACAAGACGTTGGCCAGTTGACTTAAAACATTTTGACTAGAGTAAATTTTGAAAAAATTAATTTTTTTCGCCGTAAATCCATATTGGCATTTTCATTCTGTACAATTCAGCTTTACGAAACTGAAAACTAGTGGTTGAAGTAAAGGGCAACTATGAGATCGAAAATGAGATTAAAAGTAAATTTAGAACACACAAGCAATTTACAGGCGAGAAAAAATTACTCTAAATCGTTCAAATTAGAAAACTAGAATTATGTAGGGATAATAAATTGTAAAGCCACAAAGTCTGGTAGATCGACATCATCTTGATTTAGAGTTGAGACGTTTCGATACGAACTTGTATCTTCAGTTAATGTGACTGAGAAGTGGTATCGAAACGTCCTAATCAAGATAATGTCGATGTACTTAACCTTTTTAGCTTTGCAATTCATTATCAAGCTACATTACAGATCGGTGCATACAGTGTACGCTAGACCAGTGCTTCTTAAACTTTTTTAGTTTTGTTCTACCCTAGCATCGATCACCAGACTTCATTGACACTTGTCTAATGATATGCTAAAACTACCTCGTCTATATATAGCAGCACAAAATGACTTAGATTGTTTCGATTTATGTTAAGATCAACTCAAGCTTAGTTTTACTATTGAAAATTTACAATTTCTCGAGTCCAGGAATATAAAGCTACAATAAGCACAAAACACAGTCACAAATTTTTGTACATACACTCAGTGCAAACCAACTTCACTATTATAATAGGCAAAAAAAACACACCAAGAAACAACAGTTCAGTAGTCGATTTACTGCAGAGCTATCATCCACTTCTAACGGTTCACCCTTATTCACACCTTTTGGTTGGTTTACCCCTGCAAAATTTTATTCACCCCGGGGTGAACCATTCACCAGGTTAAGAAACACTGCCCTAAACATATCTAGTTTGCAAAGCATAAGCCCAGTGCACAAAAACATCACTTACTCCCTGGAAAGAACTTTTCGTTGCATTCTGTAATAGCGCGTCTAATGGGGGCGTCTGTCCGAGTCAGGGCCAGGAGCCTGTAGGGCCATTGTGGGGGTGCATCCGGGGGCAGGGTGGGCTGGTTTCGGGAACACTGTCTCCCACAAGCATCGCAACTAAAAAAAATGTCAGCCAAGCGTTCCAAAAAGTTGGTTTCAATAAACAAGCTTATTAAAAAAATGGTCCGAAGACATTTAAGTGCAAGTCAAATCATTTGGGTAATAACTTAAGTCCAAGTCAAGTCATTTATAAAATAACTTAAGTCCCAGTTAAATCATTTATAAAATAACTTAAGTCCCAGTCAAATCATTTATAAAATAACTTAAGTCCCAGTCAAATCATTTATAAAATAACTTAAGTCCCAGTTAAATCATTTATAAAATAACTTAAGTCCCAGTCAAATCATTTATAAAATAACTTAAGTCCCAGTCAAATCATTTATAAAATAACTTAAGTCCCAGTTAAATCATTTATAAAATAACTTAAGTCCAAGTCAAATCATTTGGGTAATAACTTAAGTCCAAGTCAAGTCATTTGGGAAATAACTTAAGTCCAAGTCAAATCATTTGTAAAAGAACTTAAGTCCCAGTCAAGTCATTTATAAAATAACTCACAAAGACGATTCTTTTGTGAAACAACTTAAATCCAAGTCAAATCATTTATAAAATAACTTAAGTCCCAGTCAAATCATTTATAAAATAACTTAAGTCCCAGTCAAATCATTTATAAAATAACTTAAGTCCCAGTCAAATCATTTATAAAATAACTTAAGTCCCAGTCAAATCATTTATAAAATAACTTAAGTCCCAGTCAAATCATTTATAAAATAACTTAAGTCCCAGTCAAATCATTTATAAAATAACTTAAGTCCCAGTCAAATCATTTATAAAATAACTTAAGTCCCAGTCAAATCATTTATAAAATAACTTAAGTCCCAGTCAAATCATTTATAAAATAACTTAAGTCCCAGTCAAATCATTTATAAAATAACTTAAGTCCCAGTCAAATCATTTATAAAATAACTTAAGTCCCAGTTAAATCATTTATAAAATAACTTAAGTCCCAGTCAAATCATTTATAAAATAACTTAAGTCCCAGTCAAATCATTTATAAAATAACTTAAGTCCCAGTCAAATCATTTATAAAATAACTTAAGTCCCAGTTAAATCATTTATAAAATAACTTAAGTCCCAGTCAAATCATTTATAAAATAACTTAAGTCCCAGTCAAATCATTTATAAAATAACTTAAGTCCCAGTTAAATCATTTATAAAATAACTTAAGTCCCAGTCAAATCATTTGGGTAATAACTTAAGTCCAAGTCAAGTCATTTGGGAAATAACTTAAGTCCAAGTCAAATCTTTTGTGAAATAACTTAAACCCAAGTCAAGTCATTTGTAAAAGTTTTGCAAACGCTGCTTTCACGATTTTTTAAAAAAATTCACGATTTTTCAAGAAAACTCACCCATAAACCGTGTATTTCCTCACAAAATCGGTTAAAGCGTCATAATCCAGCGGTGCTACACCTCTTATACTTCCAGCGTTTGACTGAAGACATCGTGTGTAGTCCGTTTTCGGTCGGGAAATCGCAGGTCCGGCTAAACCTCTCTTTTTACGTTTCTTATAACGCACTGAAATTACGCAAAAAACAGAAGCTCTAATGAGAATTAGGTATAACACAGTGTGGGGAATTTACAAAAGACCTGTTAGGTAAAAAAAAATGTTGTATAGGCCTGATTCTGACCATTAAGGCCTTATTCCGACGGGTTCGGGAATTATTCCGATATATACGTCATTACGATTACTGGGTATAGCAAAATATATTTTAATTCAATAATTTACAAATTACATGATTGTTTCAGCATAGTAATGACATCATTTGGTATCGGATGACGACACTTTTTGTCCGAAATTTTGTGTATCGTTATCGGAATTAAAAGTCAAATATCGGACATACGATTAGTCTTAATTATTTTCTACCTTAAAAGATAAATTTATCAAAAATAATATGTTAACAACTGATTGTAACCAGGGCTGGGGAATCGGGGCTAAGCATTTTCTCTGGAGCCAGAGCCGGAGCCATTGTTATTATTTTTGTGGGGCTGGAGCCGGAGCCGGAGACATTTTTATTATTTTTGTGGAGCTGGAGCCGGAGCCGGAGCCGGAGCCATTTTTTATTTTTGTGGAGGTGGAGCCGGAACCGGGGCCCTTTTTATTATTTTTGTGGAGCTGGAGCCATTTTTCAATTTGTGGTGCTAAAGCTAAGAAATTATATTTTGTTCCATCTCCAACGTTAGTTAGCCAAAAGCAATTTTAAAACTTGCCATTGAATAAGTGACTGGTGGCACCAGAGCTGGAGCTGGAGCCGGAGTCATTGGGTGTGTGTTTGATGGCTCCGGAGCTGGAGCCGGAGCCAAAGGATTGAGTTTTACGACTCCGGAGCTGGAGCCGGAGCCATTTAATAATTGCCTGATGGCTCCGGAGCTGGAGCTGGAGCCGGAGCTAATGCTATTTTACGGTGGCTCCCCAGCCCTGATTGTAACTAAACTTCTTGCACTAAACCAAATTTTGGTCTACTAACTGGTAAAAATATCTTTCTAAGTTTTAATTTAATGTCAAGTACCGGACATTCCTAGTCTTAACCATTTACTTTTGCATGTCTTTGCAAATGGCCGTATTTGTCTAATTCTCGATAGGGTAATAAGGGGAACTATATCAAGACAAACTGTATTGAATTCTCGCCAAGCTTTCGCACAACCGTTTGTTTATATATAGTGCTACATGATTAACCTAATTCTACATGGACTTACGTGAGCCTGAAGATGTATCGTATTCAAATTCGTCAATGCACTCTTTCGCCAAACCTGCCAGAGGATTTTGAAGGAAGCTGTCGATTGCTGCTTTCCAGCAAGTAGCTGTGTCTGTACCCCCGGCAGAACTACCGAAGAAAAACAATCTTGTCATAAGTTTTTTGGGAATAAACTAAAGCCTTACAAACACAAATTATTAAAAATTAAACATGGTTTAAAATATGGGCTTAAGCACATTTTTTTTGGGGGGGGGGATTTTACCAAGACCTTGCAAACACCAAATTAATTAGGTTTGAACAGAGTTTAAAATACGACCGGGTTAATTTTTGCAGACGGAAAAAGTTGATTGGTTATTTTTAAATTGGACTTGCTTATGCAACTGAATCTTTCAGGTCGTGGCGCGATTTTATTTACTTTCTCGCCTTGTTACGCCTTTTGCATCTTCGTTTATTTATTTATTTATTTTTTTTTTTATTTTTTTTTTCATCTTCGTTCATTTGCAGCAGATAATGCGACTTGGGTAGTTCATCACTTGCCTTGAACAGTTGGTTTTAAGTTTTTATTAGCGTACTTCTTTCTTTATATTGTGCTATGTTTTTATATAGCAGGGGTGGCCAACCAATCAGATACCAAGAGCCGCATTTGTTACTTGATTAACCACAAAGAGCCACACTTTACACAAATGAAACGTAAAGAATAGCCTACAACTCTAATTCTTTTTCTCTCCTACAAAGTGATCACACGAATAACATTCAAACAAACTGAGTTTCGGTTTATTATGTTCTGTAGTTACGGTAATCTTTATCATTGATGTGCAACCGGAATCGTTTGTTTTTAACCGCACGGATTTAGGCAGATTATGTTATTCGAAAAAAAATCCTGACTAATACATCGATCAGATATTTAATCTTTTTAATCTTTGTAAACGGCCGTATTTGTCTAATTCTAAATCGTGTAATCAGGTGGCACTGTATAAAGACAACTTGTGTTGATGTTTTGACCTAATGAAACACGTTGTGCGAAGGCTTGTCAAGATTTTAATACAATTTTTCTTTATATAGAGACACCTGATTGCCCTATTTAATATTTTTAGACGCCAAAGTTAAACTAAGTTAATGTATAAGAACCTGCATTGCCATGCATCCACGTCGCAGTACCAAACCGTCATCAAAACAGTGTAATCCACAGGCGTCTGCCAGCCAAAATTGGAAAGCAGCTGCACATAAAAGAATAAGAGTAGACATAGGCGCCGAACTTGGGTGTGCCGAGCGTTATGAGGCGCTCCGGAATTTGAGCAAGTTACGCCCGAATCAAAAGTGTTCAAAACTTACGTATGCAGGAGGCCATTGAACCCGCAAACTATACTTTTTATGACAAACTTAATGTTTAAAATAGGAAGATATCTCCTCGCCCTTACACGTAAATGAAGACAATGATTCAAATAGGAGCAAATTTAATTCAGACTTTACTGTTTTAGTGAAAGTCAGTCAACATTCTATATGAACATTCTATTTGAATAAGAGACTGATAATGCCTTACTTTGTGGCGAAATATGTTTCTCTTTTAAAAGATTACAACTTATTAATGACTGACTTTGACTAAGACAGGAAGTCTAACGTATATTTACTATACTTTTTAGTTATACGTTTTTTTACCCGTTATAATGGAAACTAGTTAAGAAAGTCACACAACGCTAAATGGTTTGTTTCAGTGGTAATTTGCAACAGCACAAAAGCTATTATTAGGAGCTGTAACGTTTCTATCTGAATATTAATCATTTACCACTGGTTGGAAAAACGCCCCTGAATTTTGAATGTCAGGCGCCCGTGACAGTAGAAACGCGGCAAGCAAAAAATCTCAACAAACTAAAAACAGAATGGCCAAGACCATGGACATCGAGTTTGGGGGGATTCGGGTGCACCCCTAGCAGAATCTTGGGGTGCTCAGCACGGCTGCGGAGTCGGACTCGGGACTCGAGGAGTCGGTTTGTTTTGCTGCAGTCGAATCGGGACTCGGCAATCGAGTAAGACCACGTAAAACTACCCGAGTCCCGATTCCGACATGCGCATGTGTTTTGGGGGAAATTTCTCCCCCAAATTTCTTCAGCGGTTTTCCAAATTTTGGACTTGCAACTTTTTGGTATTTATAGGAACACTTGCGGTCTCTTAAAACTACTTAGCGGTCACCCAAACTAAACCTTAAAAAAAACCTGAGCATGCGCACTACCGAATTTTAAAACTGATATGGCCGCCAAATGGAAATTGTAAATGTGGAATAGCATATTGTGGAACATTTTCCGACCATGTATTGTGAGTTAATGAATTATATGACACCTCTATAAGTGGATTGCTGAATATACACGTTATAAGAGTTACGTAAATTGGCGGAATACAGGCTGTAGAGTCAGGGCCGGACTCGACACTCCACAAAATCGCACATTTGACCGGAGTCGGACTCGGGTTATTTTTAACCGAGTCTGCAGCCCTGGTGCTCAGTCGCCCCCTAAATATTGATAAATCTTCCTGTAATATACTGCTTATTTTTGTAGGTGCGTACAGATGTGATAGTTACTAGCACAAAAATTATGCGGCTCAAAAAATTTCATGCAAGAAAAAAACTATAAAATACGTTAAGAGCAAAATATAGCGGAACATATTTTAAACAAATAAAATACCTGCCTAGCCAATATACTAGTACTTTCAACTAGTTTAAAACTGTTTTTATTTGCCGAAGCGAAACCGACAGGGGCATTTTCTAAAAATGTATGACGCAATTTTTTTCGCATTTATCAAGCAACGAAAGTAGGTAATATCCAAAGTTGAATACATATCACTCCACGTATTAACTCGGCGGGAATATAATGTCGTCATATTTAGGAGAACATTTTGGGCACCCCTGTGAAAAAAAAAAAAACTTTAAGCGTCCATGGCCAAGGCAATAAATGAAAAATATATGTTTAAAAGACTGTCTTAAAACTAAACGAGAAACAGTTAAATATTGCTGAATTAAAATTCTTAACAGAAAAATCATTAATAAAAAGCAAGAAATTGGGGGATTTCGTTTTAAGTCTTAAAATTTGAATAAAGTCCAATTGCTTTAAAGTTAACTTAAACGCCTAAAATTGACCTATATAACAGTTAAAATAGTCTATATTTTGCTCTAAGTTGATAAACCTAAATTAGGTAATAGGTTACAGGTTCTAGTTAAATGTATTTTTTTCCTACTTAAACTACTATTACTTAATTAAAAAAACGCAGTGGTTAAATTTTAATAATGTCAACGCTTTTAGTCCAAGGTATTAAACGTAACAAATACTTTAAAAAAGCTGTTTTTCCAAGCTTTAATAAAAAATTTTACCCCATAATTCTTAATTATTTAGAACATTATAGATTGAGTTTAAACGTAAAACCGATTATGTAAACTGGGTTTGGAACACAATACACGGGTTTCTTTAGTAATTTCAATAAAAATATAAAAGCCATAATATTTGATAAAAGCGACATTTCGCAATTTACAGACGTTTCAGCAATAACTCATGCCATCATCAGTCAAATATTATGGCTTTTATGACTGATGATGGCATGAGTTATTGCTGAAACGTCTGTAAATTGCGAAATGTCGCTTTTATCAAATATTATGGCTTTTATATTTTTATTAAACTGGGTTGGTTTCATAGTTTTTCTTGAACTTTCTCACAGCCGTGGTTATACAACTTTTGAAACCCATTTTTACTCAAGACTGTTAACGAGCCATTCCACTATTTAATGGCAAATTGTTTCTAAATCTTTTGGTTAAAGTCTAAAAAAATGGATTGAAATATTACAACAAACCTTAGCACCCATGCACGAAGTAAAGTAGGCCCTCCACACAGCTGATTCTGCAGCTTCGCTCGCCGTATTACGCTTTTTTCGGCCTCCAAAACCTCGAAACCAGTGACATCCTGAAAACCAATAATATTTTTTCGATATTTCGGCGCCGTGTTGTTGACAGCCTGTAAAAAGTTTCATTCCAGTACCGTTTGGCCAAATATGTTTGGCCTGAAATTCTTGACAATAAGTCATTTGTCGCGCAATATCGCCGTGTGCGAAATATATTTTCTGGCGTATATAATCTAGAATTTCACAACTCATGAGTTTAAAGCGACATATAATCACTAACGGGAATGCAGCGTAAAGTGGCAATCCGGTGAAATTGTCCTGAGACTATTTACCCGGCTAACAAAGTAATTTATAATCGATTTCCTAAAAAAAACATGAAAATTTTGCAAAATTCGGAAAGTTAAATTAAATATTACCACCACCCAAACGCTAACCCCAACCCTAACCACAACCAATAAATAAAAAAATACTAAGTTTTGGTGCAAGCGTAAAACGGCGATCCGGTCAAATAGGCACTTCAAAATTTTAGGCGGGAATATTTGGCGTCGACATACTATGGAACTCAGTAAGCACATAACCGAACTAAAAAACGATACAAAAAAGTTGCTTTTTTATAATTTATAAGAAAAACAGCACACTTATCTTTCCTGTAAAATTTCGAACAGTCAAAAAAGACAATTCGCCATTTTGTAATTATTGAATCGCAATCAACGAAGGTCGATCACTGCTTCTCTGAAGCGAACGTACAACCGAAAAAAACATTAGAAAATTCCTGAATACGGAACAGCACTATTTTTTTGTTTTTGTTGGTTCTCTTATAGAAGCATACTTTGCTTAAGTGACATTATAAGCACAAATACTTTTATTGTTTTCCTAACTGATTTTTTTTCGTTTATACACAACTATAGAACAGGCGAAATACGAACGAAGTGCACATGAAAAAGAAGATACTTTTGTATTTTCCACCCTTATGCCCAAACCCCATTCCATTATTAAGTCATAGCTAACAAAAAACGCGGTGGATGACACTTTTTTGCAAGCTTACCTGCCGTGAGGTTGACAGCGATCACCAGCAAAAGAAGAGCAATCCACAAACGGTTCATGGCTACTGCAAATTCAACAGCAATGCTGGTTAAGGCTGTAATAACGCACATAAAAGGCTTTAGAAATAATAATAAATCCGCACAGGCGCTATCGTGGCTTCGGGTATTTAAAAATAAGCAATTAGCGCTCTTTGGTAGATTTTAAGATTTTTTATTAAAAACTGATAATACATATAGATTTAAAATTTGTTTTTAAATTAAAACAACAACGTTCTAAATTGAAAGAAATCAAGAGAATATTCCTTCTAAAAGGCCCTACCAAAATAATAATTATAAAAGTTTTAATAAAGCTTATTTTAAAAAATTCTAGCAAAACAGTTCATAGTCTTTCTAAAGTAGCCATAAAAAATAAACCTGAAAATATTATAAAGTTTTTTTTTAAAAATTCTACCAAAAACACATATAAGGCGTTCGCAATTTTGCGAAAACAGACTTGGCGACAATTTCGTTTGAGCGAAAATTTTCAACGAGAAAAAAACCCGGAAAAACCTGCCGAAACCTACAAAAACAGCGACCGGCTTGCAGCAAAGCTTAAACTAAGGCAAAAACTCGCCTTTATTAAATGCATCCATCCAGTGCATTCCTTTATGGTGCGCAAACGGCCCAAGGCCATCCTTTGTTTCTCGCTAATCTTTGATCGACGGAGATTCCCGACTCTTGCTCGCACGCATATGCCGATGCATTTTGCACGAATCGTTGTGGCCGTGCTGCAAGGTGTGACGTCACGAGCTGTGCGACGGAAATTCCCGCCTTTTTTCCCGCGCATTCTTGAGCAGTTTCGATGCATTTTCTTGCGGCGCTTTCCAAGAAAAAAATAGTTGTTTGTGGGTTGTTTTGCCTAGACTAATGCTTCCCAACCTTTTTCAGTTTGCGATCCACTTTTAATGCAGGTTTTAGGGTGCGACCCACAATGAGGTATGATCAAACGAATGAAAACGAATTAATGAGAAAAGAAACAATGCAATTTACTATTAAGGTGAAATTTAAGCTTGCATATTGGATTGTTACGTATTTGTTACATGTTGCATAAATGTTACGTAATCATAATGCAATAATTTCCCGATCAAATAGAAAACTGTAGCATTTGGAATGCTTTGCGACCCAGTGCGAAGCACTGGCCGAGACCAAATTATGGCCTGTGGCGAACTTCTTTAATGAAGATAAGGTACCGTTGAAGTCGGGTGAAATTCAAAACTTAATTTTAATGAAATTTTAAACTGTATGACAATTTATTTAGGCCCACTACAGTTGTTATTGCGCATAGTTATATTTCCTTTGTATTACAATAATTACGTAAAGAAAATTCGACCCTTTTTATCCGGCCTGCGATAGCAGGCCCCTACAGCAGTTATCCATCTCTTTCAAAAATAGTTTAGTTACCCCCTGGAGCAGGGGCGGGCAACATACGGCCGCGACGGGATTTTGAGCGGCCCGCAGACAGTTTCGGGTTGTGGCTCGCGGCCACATTCTGCCACAAATAATAGTGATTGCTAGTTATTCTTTAGTTCTTTGTTTTCTTTGTGTTTTAGATTTTTTTGTTTTGTGTTAACATTATATTTAGAATTTACAATAAATATTTTCCCATGGATTTGCTAAGAAACGTAAGTTTGAGGAAGAGTGTTGCGAATTTAACAAGGATTGGATGCAAGAATACTTTTTCACTCAAGTCGGCAATAATCAGAATTTTCTTTCCAATGACAAAATCTGCCTGAATCCGAATGGTGAAAACAAACGATTCTGGTTGCACATTAATCATAAAGAATGGTTGGATGTTATAAGATGAATATATTTCGCTACTAAATACATGATTAGTATTGATGCTTTTAGTAGCGAAATATTATTATCTTATAACATTCAAACATGCTGATTTTTGGTTTACCAAGTTCTGTCTTTGTTCATTTTTTACATCGGGAAGAAAGCAGTATGTTTGATGTGCAATAAAAGTGTTGCCGTGTTTAAAGAGTACAACTTTAGCCGCAATTATGCGCCAATACATGCAAGCTTTGGCAGTACCTAATCCGACCCGCCAAGTACTTTATTTTCCCATATCTGACTGCCGATGGGAGAAGTTGCCCGCCCCTACCCTGGAGTGTGGAGTAGGCCATGGTTCCTAACATGGGTGACGCTTCTAACGATCAGGGTGCCAAAAACATTTCAAATCCTTGAAATGATTCAAATCCTTGAAATGATTCCAATTTTTCCTTTATTGCTGAGCTTCTGTTATGACAGTAAACCACTCGGCGAAAATGCTTGTAACTTTGGTAAACTATTTATATTTTGTTAAGGGTGTAGTAATTCCCGAAAGGAGATGAACTGCTGCGTGAGTGTTTCCCCTTAGAAACACAGTATTGGCGGTTTGTGGCTATATCCACGTTGCTTAAATTTACTCTATCCACATTTTACTTTAGATGAGATGCCTGTCAAAAACCCAGTGTTATGAACATAAGCAGTCATTTACTTTGGGGATGTTTGATCTAACTAACTTTAAAATACGCTATCTTTAACATTTTGGGGTGTTAAATACCTCTTAATAACTATTTTATTTATTTTTACTATTATTTAATTATTATCTGATAAAAAATTATAAACATTTTACAATTAAAAACGTATTACAAAAGTTATTGGCAGTCAACTTCCTGATAGCAAATGACCCAATAAATTTACAAGTTATTGGACAGAAAATATAAAAATGGAAATACATTACCTTTAAAATGCAGCAATTGCCAAGAGTATGGTTTTTTTTCAAAGCTATTTTCAGACTTATTTTGGATTTCTAAAAAAGAAGGGTTTTAAAACGTTGTGGCCACAATTAAAGCCAGGCAATAATGTATGATTGTAAAGTAAAATATATGATAACAAATTTGCTAATTAGTGGATAAAATATGTTGCAGCGTTTGGTAATAATATTTTGAATAAACATTTTTAGCAATATATGGAAAAATAGCTTCACAAAATTGTAGACAAAACAAGAAACAAAAAATCCAATCAAATAACATTAACTAAAGTAAGTTGTTGCAAACACAATTATAATCATTAATTTGCTAATTTATTCCATTTAACAAAAAAGAGGTATATATACTAATTAGTTTCAACATAACAAATGGTTTAAAAAAGTTTTGCGATGCAACTTAAACTAGATTGCAGTGAAATTGGTTAATAGTAGCAGCAACTAAATATTACAATGTTAAGTTCATTTTCCAAGAAAAAAACAGCTTAATTGGTAGATACCAGTGTTGTATAGCCTTAAGGTTTTGACTTCTGTCATTGTTCTAAGTCATTTTTACAAACGACTTGACGTATGTTAAGAATGAATACTGTTTAGTAAAGTTGAGTTATTAAAGCCAAAATTTTATTAAACAAACTATTACTGGTGTTTTTGTTGCCAAATATTTGTCAGAATGGGATGTGTCTACCATTTTTTTAAGCCAATGTTGTGACTTGGAATTGACTTGTGATTTGCTAAAAATAATTTGACTGTGAATGGAGTCATTTAAAAATGAATTGTTTACAACACTGGTAGATACCATAAAAAAACAATTTTTGAAAGTAGAATTCAATAGAAAACTAAATCTTTTTGAAAAAGTTAGCAATTGAAGGTTGAGATTTAGGCGGCTTACGAAGCCCACTTGCACGAGCCGTTACAAAGTATTTTGAAACAAGGGACTTTTTACTTTTGTCCACATTTCTGTCCAAACCAAGAGTCCTTTTAACTTTTTGAGTTGATACAGGTGAATTTTTTTGGCTTTCCAATTCTTCGTCAGAAGAAACGGTAAAAGTTTGAGGACTCTCTATTTCGCTGATTTTGTCTTTATGTCCGTTTGGTTCGGGTAAAACTGCTAAAGGGACCCTAGGGCTAATTTCATGTTGCTGGGAATTGTTTGACAAATTTGTTATATCAGTATCGTTTGATTTCAAGCTTGACACAATATCATCCGATTGACTAGTTTCTTCTAAAGTTTGACTACATGATGCAATGTTTTTTGTAGTTTCAAAACTTGCGTTTAAAATATGAAACTTTTCTTGAATGCCTGCTTTGCCACATTTTGTTTCACCGACAAGGTATTCAGGCAGTGAGGCCCTTTTTTTAGGGGATTTCGCATCAACAAAATCAGAATCTGCTGTGGTTGACAAATTTGCAGCTGCAATTGCCGGTTTAAATAGCTTTTTCTTTTTTTGCGGGGACGTCAAGAGCAAAGATTCTGTGCGAGACTTTTTTGACGACAGGGAGCTTTGCGAAAAAGGATTTTTCCTTTTGATAGGGGAATTATGATTGTCGTTAATTTCACCGAGGATCTCATCTAAAATTTCATCCCCAGTGTTACAATCGTTCTGTGAATTGACCGAAGGTGTTTTCTTGTTGTTTAGTTGCATTTCGACAATTTTGTCTTCGCCATGTAAGAAATCAGTGAAGCTGCACACTTTGGGAGATTTAGAAACAACATCGTTTGGTTTGGAGAAAAATCGACTTTTAACAATTTGCTTTTTGGGTCGAGATAATTTTGTAGTTGGTGTGTAAGACTGGGCTAGAGTCGAAAGTTCTGAAAGGTCAATTTCAGTTTTTACCATATTTTTTGGTATTTCTTTTGTTTTTATTGTTTCATCTTCATCGGCATCTGGCAATCCTGCATTTTCAGACACAGCCAAAAGTGCGTCACTTGCATTATATGTTACAACAGTCTCGACTTTGGCCTCCTTCTTTTGGGGTCTTTTAACAGGCGATGACTTTTTCTCTGGTTCCTCAAATGTTGTTGTATCTTTGATCAAGAACTTTGACATTGTAATTGTGCTCTTTGCCCAAATACTCGGCAACTTGCTGAGGCTTTTGCGTGAGCGTACCCAGTCAAGAATGTCAAAGTTACCCATAACTTTTTTAGTGTTTACATCGATATTTCCCAGGGCAAGTTGTAATGCTTGCTGGTTTGGAAATTCGCTTCCCGCGTACTTAAAATCCTCGGCAGTACAACCAGGTGGATAGTCATTTAATGGCTTCAACTTTCTTTTAAAAGGATCGTACACAAGTTGATATAGAAATGTCTTATCTGCCCGTTCGAATTCGGGGCCGTATGAAGCTTCGACCGGTGGAATACCTTTTATGTACTGATGCAATTTGCGAGCAACCTGGTACGTATCCTTGCTCTTTGAAAGTTTCAGAGCTTTACAGGATTTAACAAGACCGACTCCTTTGATGCTTGGGAGGTAATCGCACCCAGATAAGATGCACATGTGGCGAAACAAATCAGGGGTAAACCCGACTAGGTTCTTCACCATGCCAAGGTTTTCCAGGCAGATTTCCTGGCCACGTCCGTTTGTGTCCATCTTAAAAATTACCTTTTTGCAGCCGAAACACAGAAGGTCAGAATCCTCAGTGATAACTGCCTCGACGTGATTGTACTTTGAAAAAAACGCAAGCTGGGCGTCGGCTTCGTAAGGAGCAACAATGCAATCCACACCTTTAGCCCTGGCAGCTTGCATTACCTCAAGAGCCATAGCAGAGGTGACGCTTATGCATTTTGTAAAGCAATCCCTTGCCCCGCTATTATTTCCCTCCCTTAAAAGCTGCCTTCCCTTCTCAAGATTCTCCTTTCTTCGCTTGTGCCTTTGCTGTTCAACCAGTTCCTTAGATGGCAAGCGGCAACCGTCAAACACAAGGATCGGTTTTACGTCGTACGATTCCAGCATCGCTATGTACTTCATGCAGTACTTCACATACTGGTCAGTCTTTTCCTTTTTAGCTAGCTTGTCGGCACAGGCAAAGCATCCTCTGTGTATCCAGCAGTACGTATCGATGGCCACCTGCTTGCCACAGTATTTGCGGATGTGGATGTTTTCCGCCGCGCTGCGCACAAACGGTAGAAGCCCCTGTATTCCCATCCCCAAATATAATTACACACAAACCCTATTAAAAATACATTTTTTCTTTTTGGGTCTATAGCAACAAGTATTCACGTTGCTGTAAAATGTAAATAAATATTAGAATAAATATCAATGCCAATACGCAAGTCAGTCTGGAAAGTATGGCAGGTCTAGACAAAATACCGGGTGTGCATGGCCAAAAAAATCTGGGTGTCCCGGAGCAACAAAGGTCAAAAGTGCAACCCGCTATTATAACATATGGGAAAACCGGGTGCATATTCATTTTCTAGGGGTGCAGGTCTAGTCTGTTATAAAAAATCGTATAGGTCCACTTGCCATGCTGTCCATAGTGGGATTCCAGCATGCCTGACTGCATTCCATAATTTGTGGCCGCCACAGATTCACGCCAAATTATTTTTCGGCTGAAATCCTCATCACAAAATGGGACAATGTATACACCAAAAAACACAATTTTGTTTCGGCAAATTCACAAGGCCATCGATGTTTCACATGATTTTGGGCAAGCATTCCACGCCAAAGATCTCGGGCTGGAGTCACTCGAATGCAATTGGGCCAGCATGCACAGAAATTTCCATCCAATTTTTGGCGTTCTTTCACTTATGTATGTAAAAATTAATAAAAAAAAAACTTTCTTTAAATGTCGCTTACCACAACGCATATTGTTTGGGTTAGCGTTTGGTTGAGGGTGGGTCAAGTTATTATTATTAATAAACATAATATTACTTGACCCACCCTCACCATAACGCTAACCCGCACCCTAACCCAAACAATATGCGTTGTGGTATGCGGTATTATTTTGTTTTGTTTTTTGCATTTCACGGCGCTCTTTCACTTATGTACGTGAAAAGTTATGCAAAAAACAAAACAAAATAATACCGCATACCACAACGCATATTGTTTGGGTGAGGGTGGGTCAAGTAATATTATGTTTATTATTAACTTGACCCACCCTCAACCAAACGCTAACCCGCACCCCAACCCAAACAATATGTGTTGTGGTATGCGGCATTTGAAGAAAGTTCTTTTTTTATTAATTTTTACGTACAATAGTGAAAGAGCGCCTATAATCGCATAATGTTAGTCGTTTAGTTTTACAACTTAATCTGCTATGTACGTCCCAGATTAAAAACTTTAGATTTTGCAGCTTGAAATTGCGCGGCTGTAATAACATTTCCGCTCAAATTTACGCGGCTGTAATAACTTTATTTGTAAAATTTGCACGGCTGAAAATGGAGTACTATACTGAAAACCATTAGCGCGACGAAAGTTTTCCGCGTTTGAGCGATTTTTCGCGGCACACCGCATTTTACGTTGATTTTGCATGAAATGCGCGGCTATGACAGCGGCTGAGTGGGAAACTGGCCTTACTTTCAAACCTGGTGTACATCAAACTTGCCAAACCTGCAATTCATTGTAAATGTAAATAAAATAATTTCCCGCGAGATCGTACTTCTCACATCGGTTAAAACGTATTTTTTTAAAAGTCATTTAAAAACAATACATATACACAATGATATAAGCCTTATTAAAAAAAAATTATTTTAAAAATAAACCAATTTGACCCTACTGTAAAAAGTTGGAATTTAGTTTTGTCAAATTCTGCTTTTGGACCACTGGAATTTAGTCTTCGGTCCACGTAATTGCCAACATTGAGAAAATTTTGAACCTTCAAAAACTCTGTTCCCACCAATTACGCTATAATTATATAGCCTATAATTGTTCCCACTTTAAAACGATAAACTAAATAACCTGTTGTACACTAAAATAACATTAAACCTTTTAAAAACCTATGTAGGCTAATAATCAATATACCATGGCATAGCTTACTACATTGTAAGGTCCTAAACATGCTTAGTTGCACACCCATTTACAAATAATTAGCTTATTTTCTATTTTTTTCGTGACACACAATTTGAAAACTGATCTAGAGCGAATTGTAACTTCACACCACACTTCAAGACGTTTACAGTTGTAAACTTAATATCTACTGTAACTTTGAGAAATCCATTAATTAACATTCCATCAGAAGTTGTTATGTCCTAAATATCTAGCATTGCTATCAAAATAAATCACTGTAGATCACAATGTCCATTCTATATAAAACTAAAGATGCACGAAAATGACTGATATTTATTCTCAAGTGCCTTTACAATGCGCGACATAAACGATATTTACTACGTGTATCATTCATTCAGTCAAACTCCTAAGAGCCAATTGCATACACAGGAACAGGCGATACAAGATGCAAAAATCCACATGCATACTGTATAGGGGCGGATTTAGGGGAGGGGGACACGAGGTCAAGATTTCCCTAACTGCATTTATGTCTTAAACAACGCTTTGTGGGAATCAATAACAACTTTGTAATTTTAACAACTCTTAAGTGTCACTCTGGAAGTTGAATAAACGCATACTATGATGTTCCTAAGGTTACTTCTGTATGACGTCATGTTCGACAAAACTTTGTGACGAAAAAAACGGATCCGCCCCTGATATTACCCACAACAATACTGAACACTATTGTCTTCGTCACAGTGGAAAATCACCTTCCACACTTTGTATGATGTCATAGTGCACAATTGTGACGTCACAGGAATCGCAGCAGTGTAGGTAAAAGTCGATTTCTACGTCGGGCGGCTAGAATTCGGTGAAATGGCGACTCCAAATAAATAAGAGGGAAAAAAACGCCACCAAGTCTGTCGGGGTTACTAAAGTTCGCCATGTTGCGGGGTTAGTGGAGTTCACCGGAACAGCGGGGTTACACGAGTTCAAACTCGTCCTGCTGTTTGTCGGCGAACCGCTTTCGCTTCTCATCCTTGCGTAAAGCGTACTTCCAAACTTCGGAGGCGAAGAAAACGCTGGAGGAAAGGCAGACCAAGTGTAACAAGTCTGCAAAGTAAAATAAAGAGGTTCTGTATCAGTTCGTATGCTGCAGTGCTGTGAACTAGGGATGTCCGATAATATCGGATCAGAGTCGATATTTCAGGGGGTAGTATCGGTACTCGTCCGATACAAGTGTGGCATTGGTGCCTACCCGATATTAAATCGATATGATATATTTCACTGTTCTTGTAAGTGAGAACGTCCGATAATATTAGATCGATCGATGCCGGTACCCGATGTCAAGTGGTAATATCGGTACTCGTCCGATACTAGGGAAAAAATTAGGCTACGATTTATCGAACTGCCCGAACGTAAACAGAAAATGATATCGAGAGCCGGGTCCAAAAGTTTTTAAACATATATTAAGGCGGTTGTATAGATTTGCGACAAAATGTGTGAAAGTGCTTGAATAAAGCAGGTCTGAAAAACTTTGAATGCAGGTAAATATAAATACTAAAAACTGGTGCATAACAGCAAATTTGAAAGATAGCGACCAAAAGAAGAGCGACATAGCAAGGTAATTGTTTATGCAGGAAAAATGATTTAGATTAGGCCTAACTAAACGATTTCTCCTATAATACCGACCAAGCAATGTGAGGGCCTCGGTTTGGAATACAGCCTGAAGAGGAGGGAAGTAGATGACGAGTAGCTGACCCACCAGGGATCCTCCAACTGCCAGGAGGAAGAAGCGGTTCGCGAAGAATCCAAGCTCGAACACCGACTTTGTCTGGAGGAGGAAGGCGGAAACAGGTAAAATACGGATTAGTGATTGTTGTTGGTCTTACAGTAAGGTAGAATATTATAAACGCTTAGAATAAAATTATTATTTCGAAATATTTGCTACTTATTTCAGTATGGGTTTTGTTATGACACAAGTGGCTATACCATTTTAGAGGGATTGAAATCTAAAGTAGTATAGTCTTTCCAAATGTTGTTCACAGACTTTTGCTAACTTTTTGTAAAAGGTGACGTTAACTTAAGAAACACCGCTTACCACTCAATTA
The DNA here is from genome assembly GCF_963924565.1 of Ascidiella aspersa. Taxonomy (NCBI): domain Eukaryota; kingdom Metazoa; phylum Chordata; class Ascidiacea; order Phlebobranchia; family Ascidiidae; genus Ascidiella; species Ascidiella aspersa. The sequence goes on along the minus strand of NC_139449.1, from coordinate 35,524,306 downwards.
TAAACATGTGAAATGTAAAATCATTTTCTTACCATATAACAAGGCATTAAAGTTAGAATAATTAAATCTGGCTTTTATATATGCCTTTTTTCTACCATGAGCATTAATTAAACAAGTAGATAGAGGAAGTGCAAAACTTACCTGCGATCGGCACCCAAGTGCGTTGAACATATCGAACAATACGAAGCATGTAAACGTCATAGTAGTGTCACGTGGTGTGATCTTGTCGTCACGCATCTGTAACGTCACAACAGAACGTTCATCAATTTTTGTTTTACTTTTTGCGCGTTTGCAGAAACTGCTACTTTTTTTTACAAAAAATGGGATAAAATATAACGGAAATTCGGGGGAGCATTGTTATAATAAAAAAAGCACTAACAGCGTAGTTAACCAAGTAGGTGTGTGGGAAATATAAACAATAAACATCTTTACCTCTCTCCAGAAAATATAAAGGGTTCCCATTACGATTATGGAGGCTGACATCAGCACACGTAAGATCAATTCTTTCGTCACAATGGGGTCTTTCACCTTGCGCGGTGGACGCTTTATCACGTCCTTGTCGACGGGCTCGACGCCAAGACTGCAAGGAGGTAACGAAATATTAAAAAATAAATAAGTTTGATTTTATATAAAGAACCTTGACTTTGTATTATTCCAGTAATTTTGTCATATGTGGGGACAATCTTTCTGTTTAATACATTTGTCTAAATCAGAGATACACAACTACATAAAGCAAACACGAAGTTCGAGCTGAACCTAATGCGATAAACTAGGCCTGGGTGGTTAATTCTGCCGGCTCGCGTATACCATTATATTGCTATATGCGTATACCATTATATTGCTATATGCGTATACCATTATATTGCTATATGCGTATACCATTATATTGCTATATGCGTATACCATTATATTGCTATATGCGTATACCATTATATTGCTATAAGAAAAAAATACACCAAAAATGTCGTTGAATATAATTCAAAACAAATTTTTATGGTAAAATTTTAACTGAACGACCATTTCAAAAGGCTGACTGCAATTTTTTTTTAATTTGTAAACGATTATGTGCATTTTTATTCGATTTTGACAAATCTTGACCTAGCATTTAAATTTTGACTTTTTATTGGCAAGTCAAAAAATAAAACAAACCGTAAGTGTCAAATAAATTCAACTTTCGTACCTTTGCGCTGGTGGTCCGTCCATAATGATGTTGATCCATAGAATTTGCATGGCGTTGAGTGGGTTGGGGAGTTTGAACAAAGTCGAGAGTGCGATGAGAGACAGCGCCGCTATGCTCCTGAATATAGACAACAAATTAGGTCGTAAAACAGTGTTTCTCAATCTTTTACTAAGCGTAACGGTTACAGCAAAGCATTGGCGACCCTAATTTTCTAAGCAAAAAAAATGTAAGGTATTACCATTTATAAGTAAGTCAGTAAGTAAGTCGTTAAGTTTATTTTCCGTTCGCGCTGATAGAAAAAAATACACAAGAATAAACGGAGAATAAATTCAAGCGCGATATGGGCGGAGCAGAATAAGTCGAGAAAGACGTTCCATTCAACTTTAAAGTTCGAATTTAATTGATGAGTCAGGTCTTTTTCTCAAATTTTGAAGAAATCCTACTCAGAAGCAATATCAATAAATGTAACCGTTTAAAGCACTGCAGTCGGCCACGAAACCAAAAACCCAATTTTGGGGCTGTGACCCATAGAGTGAGACTTTAAAATATGCGACAGCGCACATTCGCGAGTGGCTTATATTAAAGCGAAAAATTCCCATCGCTCTTTTTCGATCAGTTTATCATCACAGCAAGGCATGCCCGATACTTGACGTTTCATTTCGATTCCGATACCCGAAGCTTTGGTATCTTGCATAGAGGCAACAAATTAGACGTAAAACGCTGTTTCTCAATTATCTTCGCGGTGACGCAGATAACAAGCGTTAACACAACTGCGAAGCTTTGTCGTCTCAATTCTCTTCACTGAACTTTTTGTAAGCGAACAAAACGTTAGACGTAAGCATTATTAAAGTTCGAATTTAATTAATGTGAGCAATGTATTTGCACTGCTTCCGCATTCTTTTAAATTTTGAATCTCGTTTAGAACCATTCCCAATAAATCCAACCAGGCGAACTACAGTAGTCGCCAACCATTTAGGTGCGTCCCTAGGTTGAGAAACACTCCTTTACAAGCTCACACTTTTACGGTGTACTGTAATTTAAATACCACCCTTAAGGTTTGTTTCATTAAGCAGTGTTTCTCAACCCATGGGTCGCCACCATAAAAATGTGTGCTGTTTAATTTGGTTTGGTCGCTGACTGAAGTAGTTTTGCATGGTTGGATATATTGAAATTGGTTGTCAGCAATATTTGTCTAAAATTTACAAAAATAGCGAAAGCCATATGACGACACGCCTCTTACTTATTAAAAGCGACTTTATAAATGCCACTGTCTTATTTCTCCGTTGTTCACTTCAAGGCGTGCAGAAAGTTCAGTAATAGAATTGGGACTCCAAAACTTCACTGTAATATTTACGCCTAGTATTTGGGTTGTCTCGAAAAAGGGTTGAGAACCACTGCATTAAAGGATCACGCTACTTCTTGTTCAAAATTTAGAGTATCGGAATAAAATGTCAAGCATCAATACTCGAAACTATGTTGTTGTCAAACTCACGTGCTTAGCTGGAAACGAACAAAGTTCCTGATGTTGTAGAATATTCCTTTCCCTTCTTCAATTGCGCTCCTAAGAGAAACACAAAACGTTGTGAGTTTATAAAGCAAGAAACACGCTTAACTTAGGAGCGTAATGGTTGGAGTTTGAAGTTAAGACGGAGTAAGAACATTTAAGCCTATATGTATAGGTAGCATTTAGAATGTTTTGAATATCTCTTGATTTTCAATCAGGTTTTAAACACTCAGATGAACACACTCGTGATGACACTCACATGATGGTGGTGAGTTCATCATCGACCAAAATCATATCACAGTCATATGAAAAGAGTCTAATGAACTTATTCGTGATTAAAATCACATGAAAACACTCACATGATGGTGGTGAGTTCATCATCGACCAGAATCACAATAATATAAAAATCATCCAATAAACACTCTTGACACCATTCACATAAACACCCTCGTGATGACATTCACATGATGGCGGTGAGATTAATATTTATCATTATATTATAGCCATATGAAAAGAAAACATAAACACTCGTGATCACACTTACATAAGCACTCGTGATCATACTCACATGAACACACTCGTGAAAAACTTCTCACATTATGGTAGTGAGATGATCATTGGCCATCATATCACAGTCATATTAAAAGAAAACATAAACACTCGTGATCACACTCACATGAGCACTCGTGATCATACTCACATGAACACACTCGTGAAAAACTTCTCACATTATGGTAGTGAGATGATCATTGGCCATCATATCACAGTCATATTAAAAGAAAACATAAACACTCGTGATCACACTCACATGAGCACATTCGTAAAACACTCACATAAACACTCGTGATCACATGACACAGTCGTGATCACACTAACATTAATAGACTCACACTCAAATGAACACACTCCCACTAACACACCCGTGAACAATCACATTATGGTGGTGAACAATCACATTATGGTGGTGAGATCATCATCGACCAGAATCATATCACAGTCATAGTCATATGAAAAGAATCCCATAAATACTCGTGATCACAATCACATGAACACATTTTAAAACACTCACATAAACACTCGTGATCACAATCACATAAACACTCTCGTGATCACACTCGCATTAGCACAATCGTGATCACATTCACATGAACACACCAGTAATCACACTCACATGAACACATTAGTGACCACATTCACATGAACACACTCGTGAACCACTCACATGATGGTAGTAAGGTCATCATCGACCAGAATCATATCAGCTGCTTCTTTACAAACATCCGTTCCAGCTATTCCCATCGCGATTCCAACATCAGCTTTCCTCAGAGCCACTGCGTCATTAACTCCGTCACCCGTCATTCCCACCACTAGGTCGAGCTCTTGCAGTGCCTGCATAGAAATCAAACAGCGCGGAATGTTTTGGGTATACCGGTACCTTTTTTAAATTTCCTGCGATTATTAGTTACATAGGCCTTAAAGTTATACTTAGTGTTGTATATAAACTGTTGCTACCAGGCATGGTAATATAAATCAAAAAACAGCTCCTCTGGTAAGTGTAATTGTTAACCAACGTTTCGGCAACCTATACAAGCCGCCTTCGTCAGGGTGATTGACACTGAACGCTCGTACAATAAATGGAAAGCAAAAAAAGGAAAAAAGCAGAAATAAACGCGAGCAACAAAACGATAAGAAAGTAATTAGCGACTGCCTCTAGGCCTTCAGCTTGTATAGGTTGCCGAAACGTTGGTTAACAATTACACTTACTAGAGGAGCTGTTTTTGATTTATATTAGTGTTGTATGTTTGATGAGCTAATCCAGTCTTTCTCAGTCTTTTTGCATAGGAAACAAACCAGAAGAAATATTAATGTTCAGAGAACAAATGGATTATTTGATTGACTGATAACCATGACAAAAACCTTTAAAAAGACTTGTTTTTGGGCTTACTTACCAAAGAAGTGTGAATATTTAATTGATTGGTCGTTTTATCACAAGTTACTTTCGAAAAATATATTTTGTTTTTTTCAAAACTTAAAAAACAAAAAATTCGAAAATGTCGACATATTTTACACTTTTTATACGTTTAAATCTGATGACATATTGCCTTGTTGTCAGATTCCTTGTCTTTTACTAAACATATAAAAAACGCTTATCAGTATGTATTTATTACGTCCAAGACAACAGCACACGCACCTTGATAATCTTTAGCTTGTGCTTTGGATTTGCTCTGTAGAATACCTCGACGTTCCGGATTCGGTCTGAGAGTTGGTGGATGTCCATGGACTCGATCTCACTCCCGGACATGGATCTTCCTCCCTTCGAGTAGATCCCAAGTCGGGATGCTGCATGAAGATAAAGAATAATGAATGTCAAACACACAAAGTTCGAGCAAATCGAGATCAACCTGATTTAAGACGTTTCGATGAACACTTGTGTAATCATCAGTTAACGTCACTGAAATATATCCGATCCTCACTTATAAAAGGTCAACGTTCATTTCGGAACCATTAAACAACAACCGTCATTGTTTTGTTGGTTTTCGACAACATTTGCCTTGTCAAAGAAAAAGAATAACAGCAAAATATTTTTAATCCTTTGTTATCACTGATACCAGCAATGTTTAAATAACAAATTTTATAGGTCAATACACTTTTTTTTATATTCAGCCCAATATCTCTAATATTTACAGTTATCTCAAGCCGCCATCTCAAGCCTTTAGATCAAGGGTTCTTAAACTGGGGTCCATAACCCGTAGAGCAGTGTTTCTTAACATTTTTGGCGCTTTAGCTTTCATGAAATTTTCTCGTACCCCTGTCTGCAATGGCCGACGGAAGTAAATTAAATAGTAATGATAGGTATTAAACTCAATGTATTTCTAACTTCCGTGTTGAATGCATGCATTAAATACAGTCTTGTAAGCAACAATATTTACCACACACAAAAAATCAGTCAATTTAATATTGTTTTTTTTATGTTGCTTTTCGTACCTGCCTAAATACCAATATGCCATAATTTCACACTGCATGTCGTACCCCCTGCTTTGGAACTTCGTACCACCAAGGGGTACACGTACCCCTGGTTAAGAACCCCTCGTAGAGGGTACGTGGACTAGTTTCAGTGGGTCGGTCAGGGCACAAATAAATATTTGGTGAATAACTTAAAAAAAATATAGAATGATTTGAAATTGGTTTAATTTAAAAAAAAAACGCCTCAGCGCCCTTCCCATTAAATTTATTTAGACCTCATTTCAGTTTGTAATTTATTGCACTGCAAACAGCGGGTTAATTTACTTGTTTTATGACGTCATTCCCGAAAATTCCGTGCCGGCCCTGGTTCAAGCGAACTAAAAAATTGTTTAGATCAGTTGGCAGTAAAAAAGTTCAAAAACCCCGGATTTCGAGTAATCCGGCACTTTACGAACAAAAATTCGGTGAGCCCTGACTTAACTCAAGCAAGCGTAAAATACATCACAACGCATTGAGCATATTTTTACAAAAAAAGACAAAATTACATTTCGAATTCCCAGTTTTCGGACCGAAAACAGCACGCTTACTTGTTTTATAACGTCATCTGCAAAAGTTTCATGCCGACCTTTTCCCGAACAAACACAAGTCTAGGGGGGGGGATAGCGTTAAAAAGACAACCCCTGCTTTAGAGTTAACAACCCCTGCTTTACAGTTATACAGTCCTTTACGAAAAAAGTGTGGTGATCCCATCCCTGACCAAACTCGAGCGCAAGTGTAAACTGTGTCACAATGCATTAGGGGCGTTTCCGAAAAGCTTAAGGCGACAACTAGCTTATACAATCGAATGGCAAAACGAGCGGTGACAGCGTGCATAAAAAACTAGAGGAAAGAAAAGAGAAAAAGGTTTACTTCGTGTACACGTATGCGAGAAATTACAGGGCCGCTACAAGCTCACTGCTCACCTATCGAGATTGCTGTTTCCTTCGCGTCTCCAGTTATCATCTTGATGTGGACGTTGGCAGCTGACAGAACCCTTACTGCGTCATGTATCCCCTCCCTTGGGGGGTCAATTATACCCACAAGCCCCAGGAAGGTGAGGTTACCCATTTCGACACCCCGGGCCAGAGCCAGCACTGCAGAAAAATAAAAACACTTGGTAAAAATAAATCTGTCCATTTGGGTCGAACCATACCAACATCAGCCACATTATTATTTGCGTGTTGAAATCGAAACAACCTCTTAGTTTATCTACCTATATTTATTAAACTCAAAAACAGAAAATTTCTGCTTTTTCATATTAACTATATCAGTTTTCGTATTAATATCATCCGAAATTGCCAAACTTTACGATATATCGGCTGATATTATCGAAAAGCCGATATATTTCTTAAAACAAAATTTTTGTTAAAAATTTCTTACCCCTTAGGCCAGTAGATCCCATATACTTGGCTTGGTCCTGGTATTTCTCGATGTGCTCCTTGGTGAGGGGGAGGGGGTGCACACCTTGTGACGTACGATCCAGGTAAGTGTCACACTGGTTCAGGACGCGTTCGACTGCTCCCTTCACGAAAGTCACTTCACCGGCACTCTGTACGTGTGAAAATAACGAGGTCAATAGATGTATGTCAAAAAAGATCGCTTTTCTATGTTAGATATAAGTGAATTGAAAGGCCGGTAGCCCAATACATCATATTTAATTTTACGTTTTAATGTCAGATTAGAATTGGATCGTCTAGCGATCTTAGATCTATGCTAATTGAACAACAGATACATAATATATAGTCTATAATACAACTCTATGTGAAATTAATAAAATATGCACAGTTTTACACACACACATTACAACAAACTGTGATCTAGCCCTTCTTAAGTCGATTTTTAACCAACGATTACGGCTTACGTATTATTAGAATACCGAAAGCCATCGCAGACGAATCTGTCGATCAATGATGCAAGCAAGTCAGGCTAGAAAAACAACTATAGCCTCCGGTGAGGTTCGAACTCACGACCTCGGTTATACCGGGACCGTTGTTTCTTTCACTTTGCCAATGGCTGAATGCGTAAAAATCACTTGAATATGTGGACTATCGTGTGGCGAATATTTAAAACTTCGATTTGATTAAATAGGCGATCAGCCTTTAGGTACAAACAAGCAAGCAAACTGTCCGCACGGGGTCGCTCTTGCGCTGGCACGTGACCGACATCCATTTTTTCTCGTGCGTGAAAGGACGTTCCGCTGATCGGATGAAATCGTCGGGTCTTCGATGCATTTCGAACTAACGAAAAAAATGACGTTGAAAACATAATTTCTTGACTTAAAAAACAGTTTATAAACACGTTTCTTAGGAATAAGAACGCTGGTAATTTTCTAAGATACTTTAGAAAAATAAGCACGGTATGGAAAGTTGATAAATCAGATTCTAGCATACAGCGCGCGTATGTTAAAAAATAAAAACCAGCTTTCTTCAGTTCTATAATTCCCATAAAATGGAAATTTAATAAAAACATTATTTGATTTTCGCCATATATTTCTATTGAATTGTGTAAGAAAATATATTTTTCCAAAACAGATTTTTTTTTTTTTTTGTTATTACGCTGAAACAACAAAATAGAAAGACAGACGAAAATAAAAAAAATACCACCCATCAAGAAGCGACAGGTTGGGCTAAAGGCCAGCCCACTTAACTTTATCAATTGCGAGATTTTTAGAATCTAAAGCACATACATACTCAGAATGTTTTACAGACTTGATCATAAAAACAAACATGGAAAGCGTCGGTAATGTCTTTGCATACTTAGAACGGTAGATAACGAAGCGCACACATAACAGTAAGCAATTCAACAAATCATTGTCAACACCAGTTCCAAACAGGATTTCCAAAACAGACACTCACCTTGATTGCAAGCGCGAGAAGGGCGCCCTCCGTCGGTTGCCCTAGCAACACGTTGTTTTCGATTCGCGCGTTGTTGCACACCACGCCAACCTGTGTGAAAATAAACGTGCTCAAAACCTCAAAACTTTTTAGGTCGGTTAACGACGAACACAGTTTCAAGTATTTAAAAGAGCTTTATTGAGTGAAATTAGAAAACAGGCAATAGTTTTAAAGGTTGCCACACAATTTTATGAAAAATATTCAAAGGCTTTAGGTTTTTATAGACCTACAATTGGTTTGCCAAACGTTTTTATGAATATAATTCAAACACAACGCGCTGTGAATACCAAGTTTAACACATTAAAAATAATATTTTGGTAATTCTTTTGTAACGGTTCATTTTTGACATATCTTGGAGCTGCACAGTGCACATATATATTCAAAGACTTAAATATTTAAGGCTTTATGGCAACCCTGGTTTTAAACTATATGAAAATGCGTACTTGTTCAAAAAGGTAATAAACAAAAAAACGATTCGCAGATTTTTGTGTCTTAAATAAAAATGCACTTCCAATTTATGCCGGAACACGAACTTAATACTACAACATTTCACAATCTCACCTCAACTAAAGCTTCGAGTTCTGGGTGCGACTGTGACGTCACATCGTCGTCATGAACTGTCACGTGACCGTCGCCGTTGTAGCCCACTCCTGACACCTAGTGGAAAACGACACAAAAAATACAAGATCATGCCTTGCATAGGTTGCCGAAACGTTGGCAAAGAAATTTGAATTACCAGAGGAGCTGATTTCTGATCAATAAATATAAATTATAAAAAAATACCAAAATTTTTCCAAATATTGCTAATATTATTTATCCACTTTTACCTCAGCTACTAGTTGGCTTGCAGTGTACAGTTGTGTGACCGTCATCTCGTTTTTAGTAAGGGTTCCAGTTTTATCCGAACAAATCACGTTTAGACAACCTGCAATAGAGGGATGTGTGGCAATATTAACATTACCTAGTTTAATTTTTGACGACAAGGACTTGACGTGAAATTGACTTGCCGTTATAATGACTTAACTTGCGCAACTAATGACTTGGACTTGACTTGTTATCTATTTAAAAAGACTTGACTTGGACTTAAGTTGTTTTACAAATAACTTGACCGAGACTAAAGTCATTTGAAAACCACTTGTTTAAAACACTGGTAACTACACTAACTTTATACCTATTTACCCCAAGTACCCAACCAGCAATTACAAGTCAAGAAAGCCTAACCAACCTAGAGCTTCAACGATTGGCAGCTTCTTACTTAAGTGAGTGTTTCTAAATGACTTGACTCGAGTCAAGTCTTTTGAACAAAATGCCTTTACTTGACTTGCTATTTATTGCAAAACACTTGAGTTGGACTTAAGTTAATTTTTAAAATGATTCGACTGGGACTTGACTTGTGATTGATTCGAAAAGACTGGACTTGGACTTTATTTCAAAATAACTTGTTTACAATACTGGTAACTACACTAACATTTACCCCAAGTACCCAAACAGCAATTACAAGTCAAGAAAGTTTAACCCACCTAGCGCTTCGACGATTGGCAGCTTCTTAACGATGGCGCTCTTCATTGCCATCCTCATCACCCCTAGGGCCAGGGTGACGGTGACCACGATGGGAAGCCCCTCTGGGATGGCCGCTACCGCCAGACTCACCCCTATCGTGAACATGTCGAGTAGGGGGCGCCCCTGGATCCATCCGAGCAGCATTATAACACCTGGGGTAAAATGATGGGTTTGGGTTAAAAATGTGAATTTATTGTCCATTGTAGTTTAATCAGTAAATTAGTTGTTTTGCTAGCTTGGTCTTGCTTGTACAAAATCCCTGATTGATCCACTGATTTTAACCCGATTTGAAGGCTTGCGGTGTTCTATTTAATTATATATGAGCCGTTATTCATGGTCAGTGCGACCAGTTAGTTGTACACACTTGCAGGTTTTTTTAAGGTTTGGTTTGGGTGACCGCTAAGTAGTTTTAAGAGACCGCAAGTGTTTCATTTAAATACCAAAAAGTTGCAAGTCCAAAATTTGGGAAACCGCTGGAGAAATTTGGAGGACCGTTTCGGTTAACACCTGAAAAAAAACACTTAAGTGTGACACTTGTGTATGAATGTTTCAGTGGCATTAAGTTAAATGTCTATTCAAGGAGCATTTATACACCTGTGGGTGAAATGATATATATATATATATTGGGTTGAAAAAATAGTTGATTGTATAATTGTCTCGGCTACAAAAATTATCACACCTGGGGTAAAATGATGATTTTAGGTAGAATAATTTTAAAAGTCTATTATGGTTAAGTTAATTGTTTATTCTAGTAGCATTTAGACCTGAGGGTAATATATTGAAGTTGAGTTAAACAATTAGGGAAAATGATTAATTGTTCAACTATGCAGTAAATAAACACCTCAAAAAGTAGCGCTTACGAGCATAAAAAGTAGCAAGAAGTAGATTTGAATGGGTTAAAGGGTGGACTTAGCGTCTCCAATTCAATATTCTGGGGTAAAAAAGTGGGTTTAAAACATGGGGCTAAGGGTTAATTTATTATTTATCTAAGCAACATCACGACACCTGGACTAAAACAAACCAATTTATTGCTCGGCACCAACATTATTCGAAAAAAAAAACATTTTGGCTAAGAGGTGAACTTTTTATCTTTTATGTTTGTTAGATAAGGGCGTAATTTGGTGTAGACTCGGGTTGCGAAATTTTGTCTAAAATATAGGGCTTTGGATGCAAATGTCAAGTATCAGAGATCCCCATTGGTGTTTGTATAAAATCTGGGATAAAATAATGCGTAGAAAATTATCGAAGACGGTTGAACGTTGTCGTACAGACAAAAGCTGCATTGAGGGTGATCTCATTATTAATTTGACAACAAAAAACAACCGTAGAGTAGAATTGTTTAAGACACATATGGAGGTTAGATGTTACAGAGTCGGATTGCCAATTGATTTTTATGGTCCGAGCACTGTTGTGACGTCAAAAAGTGTTTATGTTACGTCATCTGACGCCTGTTTGACCATTACTACATACTTCCGAAAACAAAGCATTCGTTAAATACGTGAAAATGCACACTGACTTTGCGTGATTTAATCTTTTTATCACTTCTGCGTCAGTGAAAAATGCCTGAAACTCGTTTTTAAGAAAAAACTAACCTAAAAAGCTAAAAGACGCGATTAAAACGTGTAACACATATAGGACAAAACCGCTAACAAGTTTATATTCAACAGCTAATTAAAGAGAAAATTAGGAGCTTTAATATCAGGCTCATTGCTTGAGGCAGGATGGCAGCGTTAGCGCTACAAAATAGACTAAGAGCTTGAATGGCGAATGCTCAATAGTTTCCTGAACAGCTGATATCAGTTTTGGAAATCCTTTGCATTTATCCCTTGCTTGACAAAAAGTTCATAAATAAATCATGAATCGTCGCTCATTGATTGTGAGCTATTTCATCAAAAAACGTGAGGGCAATGGAAAGATAATCGTGTTTTGTCACATCTGGACACGTTTTTAGAGTTTAATGTTTAATTTTTTTTGCGAATTATGAATGTTAATGAATGTTTCGCTACATTCACGGTATTAAAGAGGTTTTTTAGGCACTTGTATTATCATTAGTAGTTGACGTGATTTACTGATGACGATATATGTTCGTATTGAAACGTCTTTATCAAGATGATGTTGATTTACTCGACCTTTTTGGATTTTCATAAAAGCTACATTTCAGATCCGTGCATGTAATTCAGTATATCGGTATTCATTGCGGTAGAGAATTCACATTAAATGTGTTAATTAGAAAAAAATCTTGTCAAACCATTTACAAACTCATCTCGGCTTATTTAACACTATGAAATAAATCCTAAATCAGTAGAACATTATGATGGATTTTCGCCACAAAAAACACGGTTTAGTGATAAACGCCCGTTACAGTATTACCTTACGTTTGCTTGTGCATCATAATACCCATTGTTTACAAAACAATCGCCAATTATCACAAGGACGACGCATTCATAAGGCACTGGCAGCGTTGTAACTTGTAAGTACTCGTTTTGATTGAAGTGCACTTAGCCCCATTTTTCTAATGATTTTTTAAATACGGATATTTAACATGAAACATATTAAAGACATTGGCAACCTTTGTGGTTTTGCTTGGATATTAAAGACACTTAGAGAATGTAAAGATGTCAGTTTATTCAAGTTTTTTCATACGTTTTTGGTAAACAGTTTCAGTTGAAAGCATGTCTTGACGTGTGCTGCCAAACTGATTAACGAAATTGTAACAAGACCAACACAAAAACTTAATTTTTTCACCAGGATTTGCAAAGAATTACTATTTCTTTTTATACTCAAGTTAAAGAGCCTATTTAATTTTCTGAAAATCACTTGTAATCTACACAAAATCATCAAAAAAAAGTCCCCAACAAACATGTTTTATGTTCAACTTTAGTGACGGCTAGGACATTAAGAGACCACAATGAACAACTTTCATAGCTTAACTACATTATTTGCTCTGCTGTAGTTACAGAAGTAGGCGATATTTGGAGAGTATATTTAATTGAGTAATTGAGCCCGTTTCTTTTTAAAATGCGTTAAAGATACTACCCAGACCTACTGGTTTGTGTCTTCAGCAAAATGCAAATGCAAATAACTTTGTATTTGCTAATAGAAGAAGGTAACAACCTGCACAAAATATTCAAATTTATTTAAAGGTCTCACCAATAATACAGAAGGACACAAATGACAGTAGCTTTCCCAAATCCCCCATGGAGTTTTGCAGGGGGGTTTTCGGGGGGTCTTCAGCCTGCATCATCCGAAACACTTCGCCAAATTCTGAATTTTCGCCCGTGCTGATTACAACACCCTGAAAAAAGAAGATTTATGTTGTGATGTCAAAAAATATACATATTCTTAAGATGCAGTCACATTGAGTTTGTTTGCAATTAGAAAAATCAAGTTTTTTTAATTGAATAAAAATAGGTTTAAAAAACATTGTATTGGTTTTTGTGTTGATGAATAGCTTTAGAATTTTTTTTTTATTTTTTACTTGATGTCAAACTGCTCATCCATATATATTGCTTTGCTGTTCACTGCAAATAATATTGACCAAGAGTTCGGAGAAATGAAAGTAAATGTTTGTACTGAATATAAAAATATTAGAGTTGTTTTTAACCAGGTTTAAAGTGAAATATGATTTGCAAACTTAATTTTTAATTTTCCTAATTTGTGAAATACATAGTTTCATTTTTATGAACACATAAAAAGTTACTTTTGCTTCAGACCAAAGAAACAAAAACTTTATAACACCTAAAAACACATAACCATGATTTAGAATTGGCCCAAACACTTATCCTATAGCCAACATACAAATCAATCAAAAGGAAGTGCTTTGGCCTTAGGCAATGCTCTCTTGATGTAATCGCATATCTCCCAAATTATGCGATATAAGTTGACCAGGTCCCGATAGTGCACACAAAATTGGCTGTACTATTTCACCAATTTTTCCTGAATCATAAATTTTTATTTTTCTTTCTACGTTGTGCAGAGATGATATGTGTTGTTTTAGTTCCGATTATTGTGACATTCCAGTGATTTACCTACAAAAAAATCTTGTAAGGGTGCCGCAATCTGTTTATTATTTCTAAGGGGTACCCGCAAGTCATAAAACGTTGAGAACCATTGATATAACCCAAAACAAGGTGAACAACACATCGGTTTTGTTTAACCTGGAAAATATTCTTAAAAGTCATGTTGGAAAGCGGCCCAATAATTTTATTGATTAAACCAATAAAACAAAGCCACTCAGGAAAACATAAAAATCGTTACAGTAAAAAGCTTCCGTGAAGGGTTTTAATGCAGTCATAATTCAACAGGCAGCCAAGCAAAAAGTAAAAAGGCCTATTGTACATACAGTGAAACAGATAACAATTTTAATAAACATAATGTAGCTGCTAGGCATTGCATCAATTATAAAATCGTTTTTTGAAGAAATAACTATTTATTTTTTAATAAATGTGAAAATTCGATGATCTATTCAGGTAATCTTCACCAGGGCAATGACCAAAGACATTGCAAGACATTTAAAAGTACCCAACATTTTTGGGGCAGACTCTTACATAAAAAAATATGTACAAGTAAAAATACCTTTCCATATCCGCATCTGACAAGTGTTCCCATGAATCCGACATTGAGACGACCTCCATGAGATTTACGGCCCGGAGAACTGTGAACGACCTCGGTCGACTTCATTATCGGTTCCGTTTCACCGGTGAAGCTACTCTCATCCACATGAAGGTCAACAGACTAAGAAAAAATACTTTTTTATAAATAATTAGAAATTAAAATATTTAGAAGGTTTTTCACATAAAGCTAAATCAGCCTACAAAAAGACAATTTTTCGGACAATATTAAAATAAAATAACTAGAATTTTTTTACTGAAAGATAAATCCGTCAATAAAAGCAAATATTTTTAAAATAATGTAAAACATATCTTGGAAATTATTTTAGATAAAAATAGCAATTTTTTTTTCAATAACATTTAAATAAAATTATTTAAGAAATTGTTTCCAAAATCCACAATAAGGTTCACTTTTTTACAAAGAATCAAAATATTTCTTGAAACAATGCCAGTATATTAATGTGGCCGGTTGCTTTTGGTTGTTAACTCATTAATTTACCTCATAAAGTCTGATGTCAGCGGGTATTCGGTCGCCCACCGTGATGTGAACACTGTCACCTGGAACAAGCTCTCGGGCCAGGAACTTCTGAGGGGAACCACCTCTCATGCTAAAAGAAAATTAAAGAATAAAGATGGTTTAGTATAAAACCATACTTTATAATAAAAAAGAACTAACATGAAAGTTTTTATGTTTCAGTAAAAAAAAAAAAAAAAAAAAAAAAAAAAAAAACTAAACGTTATGATCAACTGAACTTACATAAAATGTTATGAGTTTTAGTATTAAACTAAACTTTAAGACAGAAAGAACTAACATGAAATTTAATATGTTTTAGTATCTAAACTTTATACATGAAAGGTAATATGTTTTAGTATTTAACTAAAGTTTTCATGATTAAAATTGGTAAATCGGATGAGAAATTTAAATGTGGCTTTATACAGGAAAAAATAAAATTTGTGTGTTTTGAATACAATTTTAAAAGGGTTAAACTTCTATTGTTAAAAAAAATTTTTTTCAGCCAATAATAAACATGCAAACAAAGTGTGTAAACTATTCTTTACAATGACATCAAAATAATGATATGACGTTTGAACTTATAATGACGTTTGAACTACAAAACAGCAACAGAAACTTTATAAACCAAAAAATTATCAAAAAATGCATTGTTTTTGGAATTAATTAAAGCCCGACAGCTTTTAACCTACCATTGGCAAGTGGGTGGGACAAGCCGGCTCAATTCTTCTAGCGATTTCTCGGAACGATATTCTTGAACAAAGGCCACTGAGACAACGATGGTGATGGCAACTGCAATGCTGAACGCGTCGTCATACTGTTTCATGAGAATGCTAACAAAGGCCGAAGCCAAGAGAAGCAGAATCAATGGATCCTTGAACTGAAAACAAATATAACGCATATTTTTATGTGCATATATATATATATATATTTTTTTTTTTTAATTTAAAAAACCCTAAATTTTAAGTTATGAACAATATATTTTAAAACAGTGTCAAATAATAAAACAAAAAAGGTACAAGAAGGTTTCATGTCCCAGAGTTTTTTTTCCATTTTTTAGCAGATTGATTTTAAGTAGAGTCGTTTAACAGGACAGCTTTACTCTTTTTGGTGAATATATGGTGTTGAAGTTCATTTCTCGGTGAGTTTTACCTGCATGAGGTATTTCTTCCACAGTGGGTCATCCTGCTTTATCTGGAACTCGTTAAACCCGCTCGTTTTCCTTCTTCTCAAAACCTCACCCTCGCTTAAACCCCACTTGACATCGGCCTGAAGAAGCTCCGCAACCTTAACCGAACAAAACAAAGCATCGTTAATAATTAATTAAGTTCTTACATTTTTCCATAAGTAGAAGGTATTTATTACTGAGGCATTATGCTACAGGCGATGTATAACAGTTTAATATATATATTTTTTTTTTAATATTTCTTGTTATAACATAGACAAGGCTTTTAGAGGATTTATCAAAGTATCTTTGACCTGATGAAGCACAGTTGTGCGAAAGCTTGTCGAGAATCAAATACAATTTGTCTTTATACAGTGCCACCTGATTTCTCTATTTAGAATTAGGACAAATACGGCCATATACAAAGAATATTATAAAATATATGTTGTCTACGATTATTTTTCTTTTTTAAAAAATAGTGTTTTATAAAAAAAAATTGTGTTACCACATATTATTTGTAATATCATATATTCCTTTTAAGGTAATAATGCAAAACTGTATACACCCATAAACCACAACACACCACCGTTGGTAAAAACATGGAATAAGGTTTTAATCTAGCTGGACTAACAAGCTTACATCTGTGACTGACAGTTCAGCCGCCTCATCAGCTTTAATTCCCCATGTTTCCTTCATTTGATTGTCAGAGTGCTGTCGCTCCAGTAAAGTCTGACAATGCACAAATATCAACGATTCAAAATGCAGCAAAATACCATCTGCATAAACAGGTTTTTTTCTGTTTGGATTTGGTGGCTGTTTGAAAATTAAAAAAAACAGCTACTATTTTTGTTCAAGTATTTATATTTTAATGGTTTGTTTGTTATTTAAAAGTTAACAAGCATGAACAGACTTTAACCTTGTGATGCAAATTTACAACTCCCTTTATTTTCTTGCTTACCGCAGGACTGCCACACTATTATGCAAAGTGCAAAGACATAAAAAATTTGTAGGTTTTTTATAACGATTCAAAATTGGATTGCTTGCTATTTTCTAAAAAAAAGTCATGGTTGAAAGACAATAACAAATTGTTGAAAAAAAATAATTCAAGAACACTTTTTAAACACGTAACTTAAGCTGGACATTAAATAATTTCAACGTCGTAAAAAAGGTAACTGTAAAGTAAGGTGTTGAATGATTAATTAATTTTGCAAAAAAGTGAGCTGTAGAAGCATATGCTTAAACAGCTCAAATCAAGAGACAAGTTACTTACTTGGCTTCCCGGTAAACTTGTGCTGAAGTTTCCTTTACGGCCTGCTTTTGCTCTGGCAGTTGACAGAAGAGGCTTGTAGACCTTATTGGAAGGCATTGCAAGTATAAATACCAGACAACTGTGTTGTAAATCTGTGCTATAGTGTTGCTGAGGTATACTACATAACAACAGTTAGTGCAGCCCATGTTAAATGATACAAATCAGACAAAAACTGAGTAATTTGCAGATTGAATGTCATTTTTATCACAAACTACATTTATAATTTTTGCAAAACATGTGTTTCGGACAAATGGACTGTAGTAGGAAGACCTGCAGCTGCAATTAATGAACTAGGCAAGAAAGAAAAAACTTATACAGAAAAGTCAAGTACTTTTACTATTAAAAAACAAAATCAAGTGGCACTTTTTTTGCAAATTTTTAAGTGGCACTTTTTGGGGCAAACTACATCCTAAAAGCATTATATAAAACATGGTTCAGTGAAAAAAACAATATATATAGGAGGATTATAAAGGTTGTTGATGTTTAAATTCAGCCAAAAACATTAAGTTATTAATTGAACGATTCTTTAGCATACATCTTGAAAAATACAGTACCTTACTCTGTGACAGTTTTGTGAATTTAAATTTCATAACCATCACAAAACTTAGTTTGGAAATGCTATGTCAGCATCATTCATTAAAAAACATAATAAAAAAAAACTGTACTGCCAAAAAATTTTAATTTAAGTTCTTTCAAATTTACCATTTACAAAAAGTAAAAAAACTTTTAGCAAAGTAGATTCTGTAATAACCAACCAAAAAAAGTTTCGGAGAAGAAAACACTCTACATATCACAAACTTTCTAAAGGGCGACTGTTCAAATTAAGCAAAAACTGAGTTACGGAAAAATCTTTCAGCGCTCAACTGACACCTGTAACCTTGCTATATGTGACACTTAGGTTAGGAAGGAAGTTTTTATAAGCAATTCAAATCAGGGCTTCATGAAAAAGGCAAGCAATGTCAATGGAAAACGCCTAAAAAATTCAGGAAACTTGCTTTGATACTATAAACAGGTCTGTGTGGGGCATTTGGGTTTTTACAAGGTTCAAAAACAGACGCTTTGTTAAAAGAGCATTTCAGTTTAGAATGAGTTAAATTTGTGCTCAAGAACATAATTTTGGCAGATTAGTTGATAAAACACTACAATAAAGCTTTTGGGCTATAATCCTCATTTGATAAAAAATGTAATTGTTACAAGTAACATAAATCATTGAACTAAAACAAAGCAAGATTTAAAATGTTTTTGCAACAGAGTAATGTTGGTACAAATAAGTGGGTGCAAGGTTCACTGAGAAAAGCTACTGTTTACTTTGCAGATAAAGTGTGTTAGCACAAATTTTACAAACAGGCTTAAATATAGACGGGTTTAAATGCGTTGTAGTGCTTTAATAGAAACCAAATGTGTAGTTAATTGAGGCATTACCAAAAACCCAGGGTCAGCCAAAACACCTTAATTGACACTAAAATTAAACACTTTTTTTCAGAAACATTTTTTATGAGGAGCAAAATGTTTGCAAATTAGTAAAAATCACAAAAAAATTAGGATTCACACAGGTGTTTGTAAAAATCCTATGGTTGGTTTGAATATTGTGAATATTCTTTGCTACAATAGATAAAAAAAGTGGGTAACTAATCATTAGTCAATTATAATCAGAAAGAGTCAAATACGAAGACAAACTACACATCTCAAGTGACAAGTTGTTTTTTCTTGTTAGTATATGGCAGAAAACTATACAAAGCATAACTGTCATTTATATGAGACTTAATGACCACACTAAAAAGATAAACTAGCGCTTAACCAGTTGAAATATAAATTAATCTTATTGTACACATAAATTAATCTTTTTTGTGGCTATTTCCAAATAGATTTCTACCACCATTGCCATACAAATATACATATATGTAATAGGTAGCCAAACAGAGAAATGTGCTACAACAACAAAGGATGCTTATTTAGAGTTTGTATTGTGATTGAAGTACTTCCCTACATACGTTGCAACGGATTGTAGTCTATCTGCAAATTTTTTTCGAAAGATCTCAATTTAGTTTACCTTGTCATCCTGTTCAATGTGAATTATAGCGTCGTGTCCATTATGCGAGCGATAAAATCCATTTTCAATTTCATTTAACTTTCTTCTGTGCATCGTATTCATTTTATGATGCTTAGGAAATAGCCTAATACAAACACTGTAATACCTAAAAGGTTATTTGTTCCATAGAAAAATGGACACAAAAGCTAAAACCACTTAATCCTTTCCAGCTAAGTACAAAACAAACATAATAAGGTTTTCCTGTTTTTCACGATTAGGATGCTATTTTATTTGAGTATTGGCAACAGTTTGGTAAATTTTTGGCTCAACATTTACATAAAATATTTGCTAGCTGTTTTTTTTCACAAATACATGGCCATTCAAACTTATCATTTTCTTTACTGTTAAACACAGCAATAAATCAAATGATAAATTCAACCATAAAATATATTTTTTTGATAAATAAGCCTAACTCTTAACTAATGATCTGTCATGCCAGGTATTAAGACTAAACGTTCGCTTTAATCAATTTTATAATCTAGTTCAAATAGCTATCCATGCTGTCTTTGATTTTACCATTCGAGAACAAAATAAACTAAATATCATGCCTTAAGCTCAGTCAGTTGTCTTGTTTTTAACTTCACACAACAAAACTGCCACACTAGCTTGAAACTGGGCAACTGATCTCTGTAACTTTAAAGCCAGGGGGTTGTGTGTAAGCAATCTGCAATCCTTTAATCAAACAGACCAAAGTCCAAATCAAATTGCAAGGACCACTTACCAATGAGAGTAGTCGTTTCCAAATGGACTTGTTGTGCTGGGTTGTTCTTTGAAACGAATCCTTTGACAGTTCAACCAGATCTTGACCGGATAGAAATGACTCTTTATTCAAATCTCGCGCCATTCTTCATTATTTCTGTGAAAAAAGTTAGTTATAAGGGTTTGTTTTGTGTATGGCAATGGACTTATAGCTGGTTGGGAAAGTATGATTACTACACACATGGCTATGCTTCAAAGTCCATGCATTTGGCAAGCTAGGCTTGGTCAATGATTTAATAAAAATTTCTCAAGGTAAATAAATTATGTAATAAAGCATACTGTAAAATAAATAAATAACTCAACCTTTTAAAAGTTTATTTTATGTCATGGTTCACATTTGAATAATTTAGTATTTTCAGTTTAAATATTAATTTTAGTATAGAAATCATTGCACAATTATTACGATTACAAAACCGAAACAATAATGAACATTGAACAAACATGATAACAAATTATAAAAAAATCAAAATGACGCATGCAGAAAAATTTGCAAGTAAACCAAAAACACACACACCACAAACATAAAAACTACAATTCAGCAAATATTTAACAATGGGTAACATCAAATGGAAAAAGTACATCATTGATAAATTTAAAATCCTGGTTTAATTTAACATTATCAGTCCCATGCACAA
The DNA here is from genome assembly GCF_963924565.1 of Ascidiella aspersa. Taxonomy (NCBI): domain Eukaryota; kingdom Metazoa; phylum Chordata; class Ascidiacea; order Phlebobranchia; family Ascidiidae; genus Ascidiella; species Ascidiella aspersa. The sequence goes on along the minus strand of NC_139449.1, from coordinate 35,503,087 downwards.
AATGTAGTTTTTGAGGGCCCAGAAAATCCTAATTGGAAGATTAGTATATAAATAAAGAAATAATCAAATTTTCAAAGAAAAGAGTTTAATTAAAAATAAAACATTTTAACACTTAATGTATTCTGACTGCATTTCACTTTCACATTTTTCAGACTGAATACAGCGGTCAGCAGACTTCTGTTTATTTGTATTGTGGCGTAAATTTATATGTGGTCCATGGATAGCAAAAAATTATTTGGGGGCTGCGGTAAAAAGTTTAAGAACCCTTGATCTGGGACATTTTGTTTGGGGAGAGAGGGGGGGAGGGCTTGTGAAAGCTGTTATTATTTAAAAATGCAAAGATATTAAAAGCATCTAAAGATAATTGAAATTGACAATGCAGGATATTCTTTCGTTATGCTGTAGCTATAGCCCTCTGGAAAGCATTTATGTTTACGTGCTATTAACTCTTTATTTGTGTAATTTTGACCAGTTATTTGTTTAATACAGCAAACAGATTGCAGAAATAGATGCGCTTTTTATAAGACGAGTTGAAAATGTTGAATAACAAACCAGAAAAATGCTAAAAAGTTGAGTCATACAAGCCAAAGGAAACAAAGATTTTGCATTTCAGGTTATTACATAAACACAACAAAAGTTGCTTTGCAGGGGCTTTGATTACCGCAATTTAACCAACCCTTGTTTATTCAATTCAATTTAAATTTAATGGTGAAAATAACAGCCCAAATAGACGTTAAAAGTGACATGCTTTATTTTCAAATCAGTAATCACTGATGATGGCATTAGAAATTGCCGAAACGTTTGAAAATAAAGCATGTGGCTTTTAACGTCTATTTGGGCTGTTATTTTCACCATTAAACTTATGAACAGGTCCGTATATAGCGTTCCAAAGTATATAGGCAACCATTACGGTATTGTAATGAAGAAGAAGCTACGAAAGATTTCTAATCTTCAGCAGAAAATGTAAATTTAAATTCAAAGTATTTTATTTTGCCGTACGCATTTTTTTCATAAATATAATATTGATCAAACTCTGCAAGAAATATAAAATGCGCTTTGTCAAGGTGACAACGAAAAAGCCGGGAGAGTTTACGACTCTGATGCCGCCTTCATTTTATTGCTACAAAAGGGTTTGGTCAACTTCATGTGGTTTTTCATAATTTTTATTGAAGGATTGCAATAAATTTACAACATTCCATTAAGTTTCAAGTTTTTTATGTTTCTCCCCATCCACGCTTAATACATACACACGCAAAATAGAAAAGTAAATAGCGTTACAGGATTTGGGGAAGGATCAGCCTTAAACCACAAGTGGTTATACAAAGAGACCGACCCTTTCTAGTTTAGCTATATATGAGTTTGAATAGGCGAAGAAAAAAAAGTTGCGAGAAAATGATCGTATAAACACAATTAAAATAATGTTAATTTGACTACAAAACAAACAAAAAAATGTTAGATGCACTGCAAACAACATATGGGTACCTTCAGTAGTAATCTTCATATTGTGCAGCTCTGAGATTGAAAAAAAGCAATAAAATTGAATTTCAACCAATTTTTTAAAACAAAAACACCAAAAAAAACTAAAAACACGATATCTTACCTCAGCAAATAGTTAAGAGTCAATGCGGCGTTTCTTTTATCCAAACAGCTGATTTATGTTGACATATGTGGACTTCTTCTATATACTAGCCCTTTAATTTACTTAAGTACTTGTAATTTGCAAAAACAACAATGGAAAATATCTTACAACTTCCGTCATGCGTGACATGAACATCATCATAAATAAAGACTTGAGGCGTCACCTTGCGGTAAGTTATACTTTATTAATTTCCGCTAGCAGCGCTATCGAGCAATTATGGATGCTTTCAATAAGTAGGATAGCTTTTATAGAGAAAATTGTATTTTAGGCTGAAATGAACATAATTCATTTATCCGAAGGTGTTTGTATTACTTAAACGCATATTAAAATAAATTTAAAAACATATAACAGCCAACTTTAAATATTAGCAGGAAAAACTAAATCGCGACCGATTAAACAAACAAAGTCAATGTATTTGTTAAAATTGTCTATCACTTAAGGTAAACGTTACGTCTATCATTAAAGGTAAACGATATGGGGGCTGAATGAAGCTTTAATTTAACTGTTCCATATTACTATACAGTATTGTAAAGCAGTTTATATTGATTTTCACAAATGCTTTACCGTTTGCATTTACAGGATTTATTTCTTGGTACGTTGAACAAAACTGAAAATATAGATACTACCATTTTTATCAATAAAAACACTATATTGGACGTAGAAGCAGGGCCCATTTAGAATGGGTAACATGTGTAACAGAATATCTCTTTATTATTTTCAACATTCATGACCCTTTAACATTTTGCTTTTCAGGTAACTTAACGTACTTACACATCCCCGAGGCAACTTTTACTGAGTTAATTTGTACCTTGGGTTATCGACATGTATTTACATAGTTATTAGCAAACCAAAATTAGTCTCGTACCCAACTTTCGGATTGCCTAAATGCCAGTCTTGAAAACAAGAGTGAAAGAGGCTGAGGGACTTCAAACAAACATCTTTACTTAATAAAATTTATTTTCACAACAAACTGCACAGTCACGGGTAAAAAAAAGCAGCGGAAGTTCTTCAGCACAGAAATCGCGATGGCAACATTAAAAACAAGCGGCGAAAGAGAAACAAACGAAAAAATAGACTTATCGCGAAGAAGAATCAGTACATACAGCAGGGTAATTTCGAGCACACAACCTTCGTCTCCTCGACACACTCTCGCGCCGTCTTGCGGAAGCCGCTGCGCTTCTTGGGCTGCCGCTGGATGACGGTAGTGGGCGGCGGTAGGGAGCTAGCGTTATGAAGGGACCGGGCACCGTTTTCGAGCGCCGACTTGGCCGCGATTTCGGCCGCGGGGATTCCCCTGGCCATCTGCTCACTCGCGTGCTCCACCAAGCGGTGAAAAGCCTTCTGTACGTTGGTGCAATCGAGCGCAGAAGTCTCTAGAAACAGGGAATTGTTCGCTTTGGCGAATTTCAGCCCTTCGCTGGACGGGACGGAGCGCTGGCTTCGGAGGTCCAGCTTGTTGCCGATCAGCATCGCGGCTGCGCAGTTGCTCTGACTGCGCAGGTTGTCAAGCCAACGCGCCGCGTTCTCGAAGGAGCGCACCTTTGTGATGTCATAGACGACGAGCGCGGCGGTGGTCCCCTGGTAGTAGGAGCTCGTTAGGTTTCTGTGATGGAAAAGACAAGGATCGATGATTTCGGGAGTTTTTTTCATTAACGCTCTCGTCATCACAGACAACCTTCTTGTGATATCAGTGTTGAGCAAGTGGGAGTTGTTTTTATCTAAACATCAGTTTTTATCAACTAGTTATTTATGACAGTCACTAGCTTTCTGAAATATGACCCGAAGAGAACCAAATTTTTGGTTAGGACAACTTGGAAGTTTATCGATGGACCCTGTAAATGTACCAACGACCAACGTCCAATACCTCTTGAGTCAGTTTTGACAAAATGATGTCAATACAATTTTTTGTTTAAAATATTTGACGCTTCTGTTGTTCGCTTGTTAAATTTTACACTTCAGGATGTAAAAAATTAATTATAGGGTTCAGCTAAACAATATGCCAATAATACCGCATGAGTCAGTTTGACACTATGATCACCAATATAATCAAGCTGTATGCGAATAACAGAATCAAATTTTCGTCGCTTATCTTTCAGAAAAAGTTTGATTGTTCGATTGTCGCCTGATTTTAATAATAAAAAATCGGTTGGGTTTAACGCTAATTTGTAAAAAAATAATCAGGCTTTAGCTGAACAATATGGGCAACGATTGTTCAAATTTATGGCAAACGCCGCTCAAATAACTTGTAGTCTATCAGCGGAACTTGTTAATTTAATGACTTCATGTGACCCACTGATCACTCATTAGCAAGTTTTGACAACAATTATCTCTATAATTATAATCAAGTTTGCTTGCGATCACCAGTATGAAATTTTCTATAATTATCTTTCAGAGAATATTTGATTGTTTCGCTTGTAACAACGCTCAGGCATGTAAAACATAGGTTTATTTAAATTCCACAAGGTGTAAAAAAAACATTCAGGCTTTAGCTGAACAATATGAGTAACGATTGTTCAAATTTATTGCAAACGCCGCCCGAAAAGAAAAGCAATAGACACGCGACAATCTGTATCAATCTAAAATTCATGAGCAATTCTAATCAAGGCGCCTTCAAATTTCTACCAATAATGGAAAAGCTCATTTCGGCCTAAACAGCAATACTGATAGGCGATTCTTCACGGCAACTTATTATCAGGAAGATCGATTTCAGGAGACAGGTATTGATTTTAGGGGGGTTAGGGGGTTGGGGTCTCTAGGGGGTCTTCGCTCAATCGCACCGTTCTGACGTCAGACGAGATAAGCGGAAACGCTTGTGACGTAACAAGGGAAAACAGAAGTGATCGGAAAATTGCTTTTAAGACGTGCAAACGATAAGATTGACGTCAAAAGGCAAAAACAAATGGCTTTCGGACGTTTTAAACAGTCCTCCCTTGATACGCAAATCTTGGCGTGAAATTGCGACTCTAAATTTTAGTTCCTGAGGTTTTAGGCAACCCTACAGAGGATGAAATGATTTAATTTGTTGTGAAACAGTTCAATTTAATAAAGTCAACCAAATGTATCCGTATCTTACGCTTGTTTTTAACTTAAAGCTGTAAGGACAGTATTGTTTAGATATATTTCCGCCTAATTACTTTGCAATTAGGATGACTTCATTTAATTTTTCAATAAGGTTGAAAACGAAATAAAACCGTTTTATCGCATAACTAAAGTGACTTTTACAAGTGAAAGTATTACAACCGGCATAAGTGCGCTTGAGTAAACACAAAAAAGTCAGTTTTTTTAGAAAACGAAACTCAAGTGAGTTTACGTATAGATGTACCAAGGTTACCTATCTGTCTTAAATATGTTTCCAGGTCAAGTCAATGGAAAAGTGTGAGTTAGTTTCGCTTCAAGTGAAGTCGACTTTTTCGTATAACTAGTATAACTGAATCCAACCCGCTAAGTTAATTTATACTGTTTCAAATACGTTATAAGTCGAGTCAATGGAAGAGTGTGAGTTAGTTAGATAATTTAACTTAATCCAAGCTTTTTGTTTTCAAATATTTACCGAAAAACACAAAGATTCAGGCGCACTTAAGCATTATTATTACCAACCTAAAATTATTCGTCGAAAATATCAAACTGGGCCCAAATTCGTTGAAATATTGCGGTTTAGCCACAAGCCATATCACGCGACATTCTAATTGACGTTAATGGAATAATGCGTATGACACGCCATGTTTTGCACACGGCACTCTCGCCTGCAAGCTGTGCTACGAACGAAGGAAGAAGCTCCATTGAAATCGAATCAACGCCATCCGGGCTTAAACAATATTACCAGGATACACTGGAATTCAATAGATGCCACCACGGTTGTTTAAATGCCTGTAACATAGCATTTTTTAAAAGAAGGCCTGTTTTCCCTGCTGTGTCATCTCTTCTGCGCTTTTAAAAATCTCGCAAAGTCGAAAAAATGGTTTCAGAAAACTTTTCAGATTGCGATCCTTTTTTATTATATTAAAAACTTTTTTCGACTTTTACAATCGACAGTAGAGATGTCAGATACTTGACAATTTAACCTAACCCTATGATATTTCTTTAAAAACGGAAAAAAAAATACCCGTAGAAGGCATTTTCTGTATTTTTTGGAATTCTGGAGCTTCATTTGTGTAAAAGACTTAGTCAAGTCAAGTCATTTTGCCCAATAAACTTAAGTCAAATCAAGTCATTTGAAAACAGTGACTTAGGTGACCTTAAATCAAGCCATTGACTTTCGTCTTTACAACACCTAAGGATTATACAGATTCATGTACCGCCTTTTCAACCCTTTGTTCAAAAATGATAAATAGTTTGTATCTAAAAAAACAGCCACCGTGAATGAAAATTCGGGCATGAAGGCACAAAATCGATTCACAGGCCTCAGAAAAATCGATGTTACCGTCGATTGCTGCTTCTGCATGCTGCAATCGTGCTATGTGGGTAAACAAATACCAGGGAACCTTTAAAATTCAGTGGTTCTTAACCTTTTTTTCTAGCTGCACCCTTTCAAATCACCAAAGAATTATCGCCCCCTTTTAGAATTGCTTAACTAACAAAACCATTGTAATTTACTTTTATACAAGTAAATGATAACACAGCAACACAATACCAAAATGTGAGTTAGTGTTACATTTAACTGAACAAAAAAATAAATTGAAGCAATACATGTTCTGAGTCTGATTCAGCATCCCCACACACCCTTAAAACAGTTCTGTAGCACACTTGGTCTATCTATTGCTTATAATAGAACGTGTTTAACATGTTCAATAGTTGAGCGTTTAGTTTTAATGACAAGGACTTGAATTCGGATTGACTGCTCTAATTATGACTTGACTGGGACTTTACTTTGTTGCTACTCAAAAAGACTTGGTCTTAAGTTCTTTTAGAAATGACTTGACTTGAACTTGAGTTATTTAAAAATGAATTGAGTCAGACTTACGTTATTTTAAAAATGGCCCGGCGTGGACTTAAATCTTTAATAAATGACTTGACTTGAACTTGACTTGTTATCTATTCAAAAAGACTTGACTTGGACTAAGTTTTTACAAATGTCTTGACTTGGACTTCAGTTTTTTTAAAAGTGACCCGACGACCGACGTGGACTTACTGTACGTAATTTAAGAAATGACTTGACACCCAAGTTTTTTTACGAATGACTTGAATTGGAGTCATTTCAAAATGACCTGTTTACAACACTGCCAGACACCACTGCTTTTTGCTACTCACCTAAAGGTCGGTCTACCCGCCAGGTCCCAGAGTTGTACTCTTACGACTCGCGAGTCGAGGGTGACGCTCTTAACGGCGAAGTCGAGTCCGACCGTGGGTTCGAACGAGTCGTTGAATTGACCGCGTACGAAGCGGGACAGAAGTTGGGACTTTCCCACACCTGAATCTCCGATTACCACCAGCTTGACGATGTTGTTTTCGGCAGGTCTGGAAAATAATAAAAGGGTTAGGTTATATCGGTGTTTTTCAGCCTTTTATGGTTAGCGGCATTCCTCGGAAATACAAAATAGATTACGGCACCCCTATATGATTTATCCGTAGGTAATTCACTCTAATGTCGCAATAAACTGTGAGCATTGATGACATTATAGCAATATTTTTCAGTGGGGCTTTTTTGCACCATCCGTAAATCCACAATACGGTATAGCTAGCTTATGTTGAAGCGAAACTATATAACGTATGGGTGACGCATTCGCGGAAATTAGTAAGGAGGAGCTTTTCGTTCGCGACAAAACCAGCGAAACTGTTTTCGTACAAGAAAGCACCGTCGATAAAACGACACAAACGTGAAGTAATTGGGGACTAGGGAGTAGCCATGGCGGGGTTTCCCCTAACATTCGAGTTGCGAAATAAAGGCGGAAAGTGGCAACAACAAGGATAAAGTCCGCGAGATTCGCGTGGTTCCGCTTTTCTGCTGCGGCAGCATTTTATTAGTGAAAGCCGTTTGTAAATCACGGGTCCTCTGTAATTATCCTTAGTTCAGCAACTTTGCTGGATTTAAACTCATGCGTCAAATGCGTGACATCGGTTTGATGGATTGGAGACCAAATATTTAAATGGTCTACTGGTAATCTATATCCAGCAACTGGGATATCATAAGTGCACACATATTACACAGGTACCAAGTTCGAACCCTGCCTCGAGTGCTGTTTCAGCTTCTTAGCTTATAGATGGTAATTAAATTAACATTTAAACCAGTGAAAAATTGAGTCACAGTCAAGTCATTGGTGAAATAACTTAAAACCAAGTCCAAGTCAAGTCATTAATATAGCAAGTCAATTTCAAATCAAGCCAAGTCATAAAAACTAAACATTAAACTATTTATAAGGCAAACTAGTTCGATTATGAGCAGTAACATAACTAATAAACACCAAAACACATAACATATAGTAAGCAAATTGTGTCATGTACAAAACTTAAGATAAATATTCCAATTTTATTATGAAAAATGCTTAATGAATGCACTTCATTTTACCCCAAGTTATTGTCCAAAAGATTAAGTCAAGTCAAGTCATTTAAAAACCAGGACTTTAGTGCATTCAAGTCAAGTCATTTGACCTAAGTCATTACAACACTAAATATTTTTTCTACCATTATAAAATTGGAAACCAATCGTCTTTCGAAACCAGCTTTCGAAAATACAAAAGCCTGACTGATTCTTTCGGGATTCTTTTAGAAGTTGGCATTTAAATTGAGGCAAGGCGAACAAAACGTGGCGCAATGCATGAAAACTTTTCTGTTTCGTTTCTGGCTTTGCAACATCACGACTAGGAAAGCAAAGTTAAAGGGGAATACCCAGGATATTTACGACGTGTGTCGTTCGTGGGTTTCTGCACGCTGGCAAAACTACAGGGAATTTATTTATAACAGTGCTTCTCAACCTTTTTTCACAGGGAGCCAAATATTAAGGGTGGACAGTGTATTTTTTTGCGGTCCTATTACATTGGCTGAAGTTTGTTTCAAGCATAAAGCGAACAAATACAAATAAGTAAAAGAAATAATAAACTCGAATTTAATTAATATGAGCTATTTCTTCGCATAGCTTTCCCACTTTTTTAATATTGAAGAATTTTTATAATTACTCGTTCTTACAAATCTAACCATGTGAACTACTGCAGTAGCCGACACAACCAAGTTAAATTACGACACAATTTAGAAAGCCATCCAAGGGTTAAGAAACACTGATTAAAAGTGAGTATGTGTTCCATTACCGTATAAAACGGCATTAATGCAGCTTGAGATTCATCGGTTTAATACAGTTTAAAGTATTGGTTTAATAAGTTAACCCTACTGCCGAATTAAGGCTTTTTGAGAGATTAAGTCTTTAATACTTTGTTGCTATATTGGTGTGTAGTTTAAAATGCAAATAGTAGTGTCCTAATAACACGAGTTATTTTGAACAAGTCTGTAACGTTTCAAACAATTTCAACCTATACTTTACAACAGTGGTTGTCAAACCTCTTCAGTCTGAAAAACGAAAAACTTTTGCGGTGACCCATTTCCTTGGTTCTTTAACCCAGTCTAGTTTGCTTACTTACCTACGTCGAATCGTCGATAGACTTTATTAATTACACACAAGAGTTAGACAAAATATTAGCTATTTATCATTGATAACATAAGCAATCGCGTATTGTTGATACTTTCTCCAAAACGCGACAGGACAGGTAAGTGGGGAAAACACGAAAATGGATTTTAAGTATAAACAAATAACGCCGGTCGTAGCCGATAAGGTACGCTAGCTAAAAGGCTGTATTTACATTTTGGTTTTGAAGTGGGCACACATTCTTAAAGTGTAAGGCTTCTTAGGCGTTTCGAGCGATATACTGGGATGACAAAAGCAACGATCCCAAAGATTTTTGATCGAATTCTTAAAAAAAATATACTTAAATTTTAATGGTGTTTGAAAAAAGTAGGATATATTTGAACCAGAACCCAATTTAATCCAAAGTCATAAAAATCGTGAAAACAGCATAAATACTTTTAACAAAATAGTTTCAATAATAAAGGGAGTAAATATAAAAAGGGGGAATACTTTTTTTTTACATTTTTAAATACTTCAATTAAATTCAGTTCGCCATTAATGATCGTAATTAAAGTGATGTTATTACTTTATAAAGTGTTGATAGCTTTACAAACATAACCTACGAACTCCTGAAAATAATGCAATTCGTCGCTAAATGAATCCTATTTATTATTTTTTTATTACGTTTTTTTTTTCTTTTTTTCTCGAAATTTCACTTTATCCGACTCTACTCCTTTTTGTTTAAACCCCACTTCTTCTTCAGATAAGTAACTCAGAAGAAACGTGGTTTTCAATAAGGGATATTTAAATCTAAAAATAAGCCGAAGTGAAATTTCAAGATTCTACTTTGACTTTTTGTAACTTGTCGATTTAAAGGTTGTTTACAATTGCCGAAAGTTTACAAAAACGAACGCGAAAGTAGGTTGCGGTGACGCAATTGCGTTTCCGTAATGACACATTGTCAACGAAGCTAAGTAAAATCACTGTTTCGAAACTTTTCAACGCAACTTTTGGCTTTTGTATAAATACATCGTACATCTGGCAAAGTGAATTGTTAGAAAATAAAAAACGGTTAAGACCAAAAAGTGCTTTCGGTGGAACTTTTTCTCTATATAATTTGACATTTGGCCTTTGCTTAAAGGTATTTATCGCCCATCTTGTACGTATACGTCATGATTGAATATACTGGTTAAGGAATTTTAATAAAAAAAAAAATTAAAAAGTTAATTATATAAAAATGTATATGCAACATTTTGCCACCGATGTTTTAAAGCAGTTTCAGCTTTATCGTAATACAATACACCTTTGTCTGTTGTTTAATTTAATTTTATTTTATTTTAGTGTTACACTAGCAACCCCCCTGTGTTCGAAATTTGGCAAAACTTTATAAATATAGCCCTATAATTTTTAGCGACTATTAAAGTTAAGCACCGGGCGGCTATCACAGAAAACAAGTTCCGTTAATATTTAGCAAAGATACTAAATATAGCGTCAACAGTTTTCTATACGGCCAGTTTAGAATCAAATACGGGCGCCTATTTTAGAACCGTAAACGAAAAAGTGGCGCGCAGTTTCACAATATGTAAATCGCCAGAAACGCTCTGTTTCAACATTGTTGCGTCACATCACCCAAATAGGGGCGTTTTTGTCTCGTTTTGTTCGAAACAGTTCACGCATTTTGCTGTAATCGTGTCGGAAACAAGCAGCCATGGCCCATTGTCACGTCACGAAGCGAACTGTTACGTCACTGTAAATGTCATTTGCGCGTGGAAAACTTACGGTTTGCGATATTTAACTTTGAAATTTGGTATTTAAGCCAGGGTTAAATACCACGAAAAAAGTAGAAATTTCTTGACAAATGAAAAAAATGTCTTACCAGAACGAAGAAAAAATGCGCGGAAAACCGCTTTATGTTTTAAATTACGTCACAAAGCTACGTCATAACCGGACGACTAAAACAAGTAACCTTATATAGGAAATCTGGGGTTATTTCCGATGTAGTACAAAAAGATGCAACTTAAATCTTAGTTTAACTACATTAAAGGAGATAACGGGTGGCCAAATAAAAAATAACAGTTTTTTACTGGTACAGATTAGGCCTACCTGCGAAAATTTAACCATTCGACAGCAAATATTTCACTAGAATGCCGCTCAGGGCCGTTTTGAATCACTTTTACCCAAAATGAACAAATCTTACCTGCAACCACCAGTCGATGTAACAATTCCATCTTCCTTGCTCATGTTTTTTTTAATTTTTATTTAGTAAAGCTAAAATCTGTAAAAATAACATATTGTTCTAGATCGCACATTAGACCATTTCAAAATACAGTGAAAATATAAAACGCGGTTATAACGGCAATACACAACAAAAATAATGAACTACAAAAAATAATGATAAAAATATTGATACTACGAGTTGTAATTCAAAAAATAAAGTTAGATTTTCCGTCGAATAAATTTTAATTGCATTCTGTAAATTACATTAGCATTAAAAACAGAATAAAAGGACAATACACTCATTAACAAAACCAAGGTGTAACTATTATATACTTATGATTGTTTAACGGAAAATTGTAACTTAAACCAAAATAAATAGAATTTCGGTCAAACAGGTTTGTGTTAAAAAACAATAACCAATTATAAGCTAAATTACCCCCAAAATCACCTATTCGTTCAACATTTTTCCTAAAAAATATAGCAACTGCCGCATTTCGGATAGAACTGGCTGCGTCAAAAAACGCAAAACAGGGCATAGACATCGCCGTCTGACACTGAAATTCACTCACCTCTTCCATAGGATCGATACAAATCTAATTGTAGACTCAACGCTAATTCCCAGGGCGCTTAATTCTAATGATTTTCTAACAAGAATCCTGTTAAAAACAATGGCCTGAACCCTGAACGCAGTACATCTTGGGTGACTGGCTGAACGGATATGCCCTTTCTTCAACGTTGCGATCGAAGTCAATGACTTAATTAGGAAAAGGGCTTCTCTTGTAATTAGCTCCTAGCCGTGTCATGCTGGTGACTGCAGGCCTACATGCCTTACTATATACGACGATACAAACTGAAAAAGTAAGTTCATTTTCTAGTAATACAACGACAAATATTTATCAGCTATTAGCTGTGTAACGTTATAACTAATACCTTAAACGGATAAATGTGTAACCAAAATCTACTTCACCATTTGTAATAAAGTAGAATATTTTATATTTAAATTAAAAATAATTAAATTTCAATGTTTTTATACTTATACATTTTGAAATAGTATCGGTTATTTGGGTTACATAATATTTGAAACTTCAATTTTACCGCATTACAATATTGCATCGCGCAAATTACAAAAAAACTAATTATTTTTCAACTCTTACACATATATTTTTGCCTGAAATTTACTGATAAAGTAAGAGTTTAGATATCTTTTGTAAAACTGTGGTCTTCGAAAAACTATTACTAAAGCGGAAAACGAATTATTTTTCAACTCTTAAACATATAATTTTTGCTTGTAGTTAATTATAAAACAAGAGTTTAGATTCCTTTGTTGTATTTTTCGGTCGTATGTAATAACTTAGAGTTCGTGAAGACACGCGCGTTCTTCGAGCAACCTTATACGGACAAGAACGACAATTTAATCGATTACTCTTACGCTCAACCATTTCACGTAACTTCCCTTGTAATAAAGCGAATATTAATCAGGGTTGTCCAAGCATCCTTTAACTGAGGCTAACATAGAAACAATTCAAAAGAAATCTGATATTCTACTGGGGTTAATTGGATGTAAAGCATAACAATTCTAAGTTTTCGCTGCACCAATCGAACTTACCAATGCCTATAGCTAGGGACGACCTATATTTAAAATTTTACTCCGAATTTCCGACAACTCAATATTTTGGACTAAAACTATCTGAACCGATAGCAAATGACGTCATTACTGTCCTCAAACAAGCAAAATAAAAATGAAATGAAAACGTTCAAAGGTATTTTCTAGCAGGTTATTATAAGCCTTTTACTTTAGCGTCAATAAGTCTAGTTACCTCGAGTTCTCAACCCACTATTTCTTCATAAATTTACATTAAAGTTCCTATTATCATTTGGGGTATCGGATCGGCACCGATGCCACCCTAGTATCGGGCGAGTACCGATACTATACCACTCGGCATCGCATATAGGCTCCGATAAGATATTATCCCTACCAACAACGACACAAAACACGTATATCGACAAATTGATTCTTAGTAAGTATCTATTTTGAACCAGTCAAAATCGGGTAGTTCGACCTACAAAAGTCGGACAAAACATCTACTCCAAATTAAAGCATAATATGTAACAATGATTTTGAAAAGTGACAATCGCAAAAGATTTACCAAACGTCTTCAGGTTATTTATTATCTTATTTTTTTCGCAAAAACAGAAACAAAACAAAAACTAATTCCTTGGTACTCTAAATCAATTACAAAAATCTTAAAAATAAAAAACAAGAAAAAGCTAAAATACTGGCGTATCTTAGCTAATATTAGTAGGCCTACACGTTTTTATGCGGTACCCGTTTTATCAGTACTGCACTAAACTATTGCTTAAAGCACTTCAAATTAAACCAATATCAAAACATTTAAAGAAGTGCAGCCATAAAACAGACTTCCTAATAATTGGCATAAAACAACAACTGGAAATGTCTGGAAAAATAGAAAAAAGTCGCCAGGGGTCGTATGCGTTTTCCCAGTCGAATCGAATAACGGTCGGCCAATTTCCTGACACATAATACTACAATGCGGTCAAAATGCCGCTACACAATATACTTTTAGCAGGAGTGACAAACGATTTTTTACCGAATGATAAACTTGGGAGCATAAATGCTGAAGGTTGTATTCTAGTTTGACGGAATATCATAGCCAATACAGAGGTACAGAACATTTTCGAACCTTTTGAATACAAATTCTTTTATAATTTTCTTTATTTCCCACTTCAAACATGAATGAAGGATAATTCAAAATGTTTAAAAATATGCTACCTATTTCGGTATGGGCTTTGATATTTCATTCTATACTTCTAAAATAAATAGTAAACTTTGGAACACTATATACGGATCTGTTAATAAGTTTAATGATGAAAATAACGGCCTAAATAGACGTTAAAAGCGACATGCTTTATTTTCAAACGTTTCGGCAATTTCTGATATCACTGATGATGGCATTAGAAATTGCCGAAACGTTTGAAAATAAAGCATGTCGCTTTTAACGCCTATTTGGGCCGTTGTTTTCAACATTAAATAGTAAACTTATGTACGCTTATAAAATACGAAAGCGCGACTTTCTCGTTCCCTAAATTGTACAAACTAGCTGTTATTTTCTGGGGACCACGTTTTATGTAAGTGCGACAGGCCATTAGAATGCATTTTAAAATTTTGTTGCACTTAAACACATCACACCTTCGAAAATACAAAGCCAAGAGACGCGTTTTACAAGATATGACTGACTTCGTGCTTTCGCTGTGTCTAACGCTTGAACTTAACGATCAAATATCCAAAGCAAAAGTCAGTTTTAAAGATAAAGTGTCCAAGGTGTAGGAATCCAATGCCAAATGCACAGCAGTACACAACATCCTAAAAAATCCAAAATAGAAATCCACATAAATTATGCAGCCAATGCAAATCGCAATCAAGTTAAATATGTCAAACAACCTCGTCGGTTTATCTTTTAAAAACTGTTGTTCATGAAAACAAGCCTGTCACTGAAAAAATTCGGGCCTAACTGTTTCGACCGAATTAAGGTCCTGCCATTTAAATATATAGACCCTTTTCTCTCGCGTGTTTGAAGCAGCGTCACTCCATTATGCTGTCACATAGAACGCAACGGCGATTTAGGGAGCGAAACCCGCACGCGGTTGCCTGGCAATTTACCAGTCACGACTTTCAGGCTGCTGGAAATTCAAGGGAAGCTCTGCAGTGCTGATTGTTTCCTAACAATGCGCGTTTGTTGCGTGCACTGAATGCTTGCTTAAGGCTGCTGTTTTCTAAGCTTGATTTTGCTGACCGTGCTTTTTGGAGAGACTTGCTTACAAGACATGCTGCATGCGGTCAAACGAATAAATATTCGGAGTTATTAGTATTTCTTTAAACGATTATTGTTTAAATTGCTACGAACCGAGATAAAATGCTGCATTGCATCGATTTTTTGCAGATACAAATTTGATAAATTTCCATTTTGTTTCTGTTATCTATACTTCGTTAAAATCTCATTATTTTTAATTTTGTAATTGAATAAGTTTTTTTAATTTTGTAATTGAATAGATACGTAAGAGCTTTTTAGAACCATTTTTATTTGCGCTTTAAAAGAGAAACTTTTTTTTACTCAATAGCGCCTCCTTGCGCTACTGAGAATTGACTTTAAATAGAAGAAAAAAATAACATGCTAATTTATTACCGGCAATATCGTAACTCTCGTAACATCATAACAATAATCAGTTTTATAGCACGGTGTACCCATTTAAGGTAAAATGCCATTTAAATCTTTTTCTAATTTGTTTTCTAAAATGTGTCACCCTTCGCCTTGAAAGTAATTATCATGCAGCCGGTAGACCAGACGCTTTACTTAACCTTTAACGCGCTGGCCAAGAAGAATCTTTTTTCGTAAACCTTGAACTATTTTGCTTCTTGTTGTCAAAACATATACTTAATTGCTTTATATTAGCTTTGGGTAAAGATGTTCTTTAGAATCCACATCTACAGATTTAAATTTAAGACACTCGTAATAAACAATCGCTCTGCCTCTATTTACTTATTAATCCTAAAAAAGCTAAAACATGTTAGTTTGTACAAGTTTATCTCTACTCCTATTTGCATCAAATCAACTATAATTTGGCCGGAACACCTACAAAAGAAACGAAATCCCAAAAGAAAATTTTATTAAAACAAATTAGAAACAGAAAGGTGAAACAGCAAACGCATACAGAAACTTAAAAACAACACACGATTATGAAACTTAAAGTTACCTAAAACGGCAGGGTTAATTAAAAAAGCGTGCACTTTAAAAGGAATCCTCCAGCCATTCGACCGAAATAAGAACAACTTCAACATCGGCATGGAACACACCGTTCGGAATAACACCAAAAATAGGGCTAATGCCTAATAATCGTAATGCCGCCTTCCGAGAGGTTTATATTTTATTCAGACAATTTGGTTTCTGTCGCGGATATTAGGGCGTATTTGGCTTTATTATGTCGTTAGTTTTAATAACATGGTTTTATAGATTTTTCATGCTTTAGGTATTATTGCCTTAAAGGTTTTATTGTGTGTTTCCCTTTAAAATACGCACAAAACAAAAACAATGGTGCAGCTTAAAAAAAATAAGAAAATGAAATAAAAAATGTTCAGCACAATGCCTAGGGTGGTAAAAATTCAAAATTGGCAGAAAATTGAAATTGGTAAAAAATATGAATGTCATTTTGGCAGCTACGAAGAAAAGGCTAATTTTTAGGCAAAAATCCAATCTGGTCATCAACCTCTTCTTTAGTTATGGCAGCGGTTGCCGCTTGTAACTCAAGGGCGATCTTTATTTTCTTTAGCATCTCATAGTTTTCCCTTCCCTTGACGGTCAAATGAAACACCTCATCATCGACCTCTGATTCCCTTTTGCGCTTGACTATAATGGGTCGCTTGTTTGAACTGGAGTCGGTCTTCTTTTGCGCTTTGACTTCTTCAAGACTTCGGTCTCTTCCAGGGCAAGTTGAGATCCGAATGTCAACAAAACTTCGGCCCAAGATCTGTAGGTTGCCATCTTCAAGCGTGAAAACGATCGCAATCGGATGTCGGTTAATCCCAGAAGGGCAACTTGAATTACACATGAACTTATAGAGGACCGTTGAGGTGTCAGATCCTACTTGTGGCGGCTCGTACAGCGTAGTCACGCTCTCTCTGCCATCTTGGTCGACACAATAACAGGCATCCTGTCTTAGCGGCATTTCGGCACGGACCAAGTGACTAGGGGCGATGTGAGAACTCTTGTCATCGAGTTTGTGGTTGATACAGCGTGTTACAACTCGCATCATGTGCTCGGACTGTGTAAAAACTGGGACGGCACGGATCACACTTTTCGGAGGAGGAGGCTTGCTGCATTTAAAGAACACAGGGCAAGTTTCGCCGATTTTCACAAACAACTTGTCAAGTTGGTGTGAGTAAGAAGTGGCACATTTCGTCAGGGTTTCAGACTTTGGTCCAAAGTTGGTTTCAAATCCGAAAGCACCAGAGAACTTTGTAAGAGAAACTGACACAGTTGCAGGCGTTGTTGTTGTATCATTTGACGAAACCGGATTGTTCAAATCTTGTTCTGCTTTAAAATCTCCGAACCCATTTTGAGTAGTCTCTACAGGGAATGGAGGACAGTTTTCTGGCAATGCAGAATTCACCGGACGCTCTGTTGTGCTTGTTTGGCAATCATCAATTATTTGCGAGAGAAAACCGTCAGCCAAGCTATCGTCATTGGCCATATTTATGGGGAGTTCATATTGAGAAACCCAGAAATCGGAAAAGGACTCTTGAGAATCTGGCAAAATTTCATCTGGGTTGGTCATTTTTATGCACCAGGTTGAATTAGTGAACACGCATGTAATTAACCTACGCTTCACTGTAAAGAAAATAGTTTACTGAAATGTGAGACTGAGAGAGATACACAATTCAGATTAATGTTTTAAATGTTACACAACAAAAAATAGCAATTTTCACCATCTAGCTATTTATAGACTAAACAAAAATTTTATTTCTTAAGGATGTATGCCAGAAATATTGGTAATTTGTTCACCAAAACTAGGATATTACAGACATGTTTGGTTTCTTATTATTTTCCTGGCCTAACGATCCTGTTGAGTAACCAAATGAATAACTGATAATTAAATAACAAGAGTTTAGTATTATATCACAATTCTAACTAAACTAAGAAGCATTATACAACATTTCCTGTGACCTACATGTCAGCTAATTGATTGTGTTAATTTTTTATAATTGTCACCAATTTTATAAAATATATGCTTGAAAGGCTTATTAACTGCAACTTGTTTACAATTTGCGTTTTTTTTTTTTGGGGGGGGGGGGGGGTTAAATACTAACTAAACAGTTGTCAAAAAACAGGGCGCTCTTTTACTTATGTACGTGAAAAGTTATGCAAAAAACAAAACAAAATAATACTGCATACCACAACACATATTGTTTGGGTTAGGGTTAGCGTTTGACTGAGGGTGGGTCAAGTAATATTATGTTTATTATTAATAATAACTTGACCCACCCTCACAAACGCTAACCCGAACTCTAACCCAAACAATATGCGTTGTGGTATGCGGCATTTAAAGAAAGTTTTTTTTTTATTAATTTTCACGTACATAAGTGAAAGAGCGCCAAAAACAGTTATTATTCTTGGGTCAGTTCCAGTCTATCAAATCTGAACAATATAGCAGATTTTGGCGTGAAGTACGATGCAATGCAAACTGGTGTGAAGTGCCAAAATGCACACTGGCCTGGTATCTTAGTAAAGAAGCAAATGCAGACTGTTTCTTGGTTAAAATGTTAGCATTATTGGCAAAGAATGCTAAAATAATCGTCGCTGGTATAGAAACCACAACGCACAATATTTAGGTCAGGGTGTGAGTTAGCGTCTGAGTTAGGGTAGGTCAAGTATTATTATTAAACAATAAATATAATAATACTTGACCCCACCTAAACGCTAACCTGGGGTAACACTAATTTACGGAATGATGAATGGTCGGAATGGTTGGAACGCTCATAGTATTATTATTGGCGCTGGTCTAGAATCCTACCACAACGAAACACCATTTGGGTTAAGGTGGGTCAAGTATTATTATTAAACAAAGAATATAATAATACTTGACCAACCCACACCTTAACTCAAGTGTGCGTTGATTTTAGAACTGTGGTAGGATTCTAGACCAGCGCCTTATTATTAAATATAATAACACTTGACCCACCTTCACCCAAACGCTAACCCCCAACCTAACTCAAATATTGTGCATTGATTTAATAATTGTTTAAACGGGGTGACACTTAAATTAGTGAGCGTTCCGACCATTCATTATTCCGAAAATTAGTATTACCCCTAACCTGCACCCTAACCCAAAGATCGTGCGATGCTTTGATAATTGTTTCAATGCTGTTGTAGGTTTTTAGACCAGAGCCGATTACAACCCACTGATGCTCAACAAATGTTTATAAAAATTATATTATGTTTTCTTTTGGGTAGGTCTGATTTACTCGACCTTTTTGGCTTTGCAATGTTTTCTTTTACTTTATGCAATGGTTAAGTTGACACAATTACACATATCAAGTCACGCAAGAGGTATTATATTTCTAATATTTTCAATTTATTTCCTAAATTTCATCGTATTACTATTTTATTGACAAACAAACAACCCAAAACAGGAACTACAAAAACGTTTTGATTTCGACTTTCGAGTATTTTGTCGAAAAATCACGTGTTTTGAAACGCGCGAAAGGGCGTTACAAGTAAGACTTCTATGCAAGCAAATTACTAGAATTCAGATCTTGGGCGATTGTATTGTTAACTTAATTTGTTTATCAGTGTCTTGCTCTACAACTATTTTAATTACCAAAAAAATAAATTGACTTATAAGTTTGCCATACAGATAACTTTTCTTAAGTCTTATTTGACTTTGCGCAACACATTCAATTAAAATATTATGGATTTAATTGTTTTGAAATACTTAACACGATTCGTATTTCGGTATTTTGCATATATTGTAATAATATAATGTTTATGATTCAAACTATTGCCACGGATTTATTGAAAGAAAACGTTTGTAAGAAAAAAATCCTGCATATTATAATTAGGTAAAATCCCTATTTACATTATTGTTTGTTAAAACAGGAAACATCTGCAATTTTTGCTTTACGTATTTGAATATTTATCAAAAAGCAACGTAAGACGCTACTCATTTACCACCATGTGGGCCAATTTTTCCCTTTCTTGGGAGTTTTTGATTCTTCTGGCATCACTTTTCTTTTTGCTAAGGTCTGTATTTGTGACATTTTTAAATATACATACATATTTAACCCCAAGTACGCCGGAGCGATTTCAGGGCAAGGGGGGCTAATTTTTTGGTAAGGGCAACATAGACCGCAGGCGAGCGTAGCGAGCCGAAATATTGGGGGGTCCGGGGGTACTCCGCCGGAAAAATTTTTGCGGCCACGCCCTCTAGATTGGCTTAAAATGGTACCAAAAATGTTTTAACAAATGTTAACCACGTCATTTTACGATTTTTTTTGCATTTTTCCGTAGCTCAAGCCCTACTCCTTCTTTTGTTCTATTGTTCTCTTTTTTCTAAACAATAGAAAATTTAAGAAACTTTTAGTACTCGGCTTGAGCCAAGTTTCTTATAAAAAAAATGCGTGTACAACACTGCTTTATGATTTCCGTTGCATAATATTTCACATTGTGAAAGCAATATATCATTTTTCATCAAAAAGGCACTTTTGCTCCCCTTGCCCTACTTAGCAAAGGGCAGGAGGGGCGCTTGCCCCCCCGCACCCCCCTCTCCGGCGTCCCTGTTTAACCCACTGTGGAACGTATAGCAAGTGCACCCGCGAGTGTTTTTCAACCCTTTAAAAGTGCACCCCGAAATAAATCTGAACTACATCCCAAATATGTAAAAGGCTTGTGTACCCTTATTCATCACATCGGCATAGGTTTACAGCGCAATGTAACATGCAATATAAAGGAAAAATCATAAAGTGCTACCGAGGTGCACTTTTTACTTTTGTTGCACCCAGTCACCCGCATTTTATCGGCGGTGCACCAGCAAGATCTCATCCCCTTGAGATCTTCCATATTTCCCCCACTGAACAAGAAGCAAACAATGTTTATAAAATTGGAATAAAAATAAAGAAAAATGCAATTTTAATTATACTTGACTGTGTGTAACATTTTTATATTTTTTAACTAAGGAAAAGCAAACAATTCTACTAACAAAGCCAGTCAGCGAAAAAGTTAAAATAAACAGTATGGTATTTGGTGAAAAAAATTCAATATATTCCTTGCCCATATTTTTTTGAATTGAATGAAAATTAAAACAAATATTTTCAAAAGATACTTCGTTCAAAGGAAGTTTAGCGTCCTGAAAAAGCTATCCATTCCTCATCCTAAACCAAGTATTTTTACTTTGGGAAACATGACATTACTTCAAAAAGATTTGGACAAAGTGAGTTAATCAAAGAATAGAAAATAATAAAATGATTTTATTTCTTAAACCTTCGTACTGTATTTTTAAAAAGCCAATAGTTTTTTGTTGCTTAAAATATTAACCTTACAAAATACTGTTTTTGTTTATAATGATAATTCTTAAGTTGTATCCTTTTTCTTCAGTTCTTTATGGCTGATTTTGAGCTGAAAAAGAAATATGGAAAAGTTTATGGGTAAGTTGAACATTTTTTATAAACAGTTACTTGTGAAAGCTGTAAATCTGGATTTTCTGGGCTAATATTGATTGTTATTTATTACATTCCTGTAAAATGCTTTTTTTGTAGGAAAAATTCTACACAAGCAAGTGGCAATGATTTGATGATTAAACTTCAAAACTAGAAAAAAAAAAACATTAGAAATTACTAGAATGACAACACTAGAATTAGCATTAAATATATCATTAAAAATGATTTACAATTTTAAGAGGTGGATATCAATTTTTACTATTCAGTGGTCAATGGTAAATTGTTATATCATTTAATTAAAACTTACACTTTAAAACTGTTAAATAATTCTTTTTAGAAAATAACCCACATTTTATTCGCACTGCTTAAACACATTGAATTTGTTTTTTTTCCAGGCTTTATTTCGGTTTCACACCAAGAATAATTGTAAGCGACCTATCAGTTATGCGGCAAATTTTCATCACTGAATTTCGCAACTTCAGCATTAGACAGGTAATGTTTATATCGTTAAAGTAACAATTTTTAGCGCTTTTCTAGAATCCTACCACTTTTTTACAAAACAGTATATTTAATGATATGATAGTAGTTGTCAAAATTGAAATTGCACGGAAGAAATAATAATAATAATAGTAATACTTAACCCACCCGAGCCCAAACTCTAACTCGCGCCCGATGCTAAACAATGTTAGCAATATAAAAACTTTAGAAAAAATGTGGTAGGATTTTGTAGACCAGCGCCCAAGTTTTATATGGTAAAGATTTTGTATGAGTTGTCACTTAAATATCAGAGTAGTAATAACCAGTGCTATTAAAGTTTTCTTGTTTGAGAAACTGATTGGGTCCTCCATCAATTTAAAACTCAAAAAGTCAGCATTAACTGGTCTGAAATAAGTTCAAACTAAAAACCTGGTTATACATTTTTAACAATGTAAAACACATTTTTAAAGATCAACTTTAGAAAACTTCAGGGGAAGTTCATGAACCAAACAGTGCTTAACACTAGCGGACAAGACTGGAAAAGGATGCGGTGTGTTTGCTGTTTAATAAACATTGAGCTTTCAATATTGTATTAAAAGCTCCATATTTTATTCATAGTTTATTGATGATTACATTTAATAAACTAAATTACAAACTGATGTTTTATATCGATTAAGAGGTAAACAGATTCAATTTAATGTAAAAAAAACAAAAAACAGATTCAATTTAATGTAAAAAAAACATTTTACTCAGATGACAAATTTATAATTTCATTCCAAATCTTTTCGGGATTATTTTCTTATTATTTCATAAATTAAAAAAAATATTTGTTGTGATATTTTTATAAATTGTTTAGCAGTATGAAATCAATATTGATAAGATGCTGTTTTGCTGTAATGCTGAAAAAAATGGTTTTGCGTGAATCAAAGCCCAATAAATTTCACACAGTGGGACTCTAACCCCAGCCTTCTCATCATCGAAACTCAAAGATATGATTGGCATTTTGGATCAATGCACATCTTTAATGGTTGAAAACTTGCACAAAAAAGTCCAGGCTGAGGGCGGAACTGTCGATTTTATAAAGTAAGCCAAAAATTGGGTTGTTCAAAGTAGAATATCGAATCCTTGGGTTTGAAAAAGCAAATTTTATTTTATTCCCTTGTAGGTAATTACAATGCTTTAGTAAAATTAGTAATATAACCATTTTTTTACTGATTTACTCATAAACTGATTTTCTAGTCAAGCGTAATTTAAAGAGTCGGATAACTGTTAAATTTTAAATTGCAGTTGGTGAACGTGAAGAGCACTTGTTTTCTCCAAAATTGCTTATTTAACCTAAGAAATTATGTGGACATCCAGAGGTTAAAAAGAGTAAAACAATATTATAAGGAAGGCTTTATTGTTTGTCATTGTATTGATGAAATGTAGAAAAATAGTCCCCCAAAAAAATCTTTGCAGAATTTCAAAAATGATTAATTATTAGATAAAATTTGCAAAGTTAAATAAAACTTTGGAACATAATGTTTGGAGGATTTAATTAGATTTAGTTGGAATGTCGAAGCCCATACTGAAGTTGGTATTATTTTGACTGTTTTATAACCCTGATATTAATTTTCAACATAATTAAAACATGAGGCCAACATGTTTACTCCTTGTGTGTGCTTTACTAACCAGTTACTTAAACAGCATATCAATGTCAACTATTTTACAGGGTTTTCGGAAACCTATCTCTGGATGCAATTTGTTCAGCAGCGTTTGGAGTTAGTATTTATGGAGATGGGAAATCTGAAGGAGTCGAATCAAAAATTTCCAAAATGGCTCGAAAAATATCAAACAACGCGTTTGCAAAGGGACCTCTTATTCTTCTTTTCTGTAAGATTATTTTTTAACTTTTTTTGGCTATTTCCAAATAGATTTTAATAGTGGCTAGTATATGTATTACTAACTTTACTTAAAATTAATAGAAAATCTATACGCATGAGAAAAAAGCTACAGGAATAAGTGACATGTTTAAAAGCTTTGCTTATCGGTGACTATATTGCCCCACTCTAGCTAATATTTGCGATCTGTGAAAAATCAACCTTCTATTCCATAACCTTTTTTATATGCCTGTTTGTTAGGTTACTCTTGCTGCAATTATTCCAAAACCCAAACCCAATTCTTACTTTGTTTTGTTTTTTTCAAACGCATTTTCAAAAGGATTCCTTGTCCTTTTCTGTAAGATTATTTTTTAACTTTTTTTTGTCAATGTTCAAAATACATTTTAGCATTGGCTGTTAAAATACATTGAACTTGTCTGTTTCAATACCAATTTGTATCAACCCAAATGAGAAATACTAACTAAACAAGCTATGTAAGTTAATATATTTAAAAAGTTTGTTTATCATTGACTCTTTATAAATAAATAACCATAGTCCAACTCTAGCTAATATTTGTTGAAAAATAAAAATCAGCGTAGCAACTATAAATGCCAATTTGTTACTTACTCCTGCAATTATTCCGAAACCCAATTTTTATGTTTTTTTCAGTTATGTTCCCATCGACTGAATGGATTGGCCAGCTCGTTAACTTTTCAATTTTTCCACAAGATACCTTAAATTACTTCAGGGGTTTGGTGAATACAGTAATCAAAAGCCGACAGGAGTCTGGCCTTGGTGTAAGTTCAAATATAGTTTGATTGCGATTTTAGAGGATGTGGAAATATTTATAAAAAGAGGATGTGAAAATTTTTATAAAAAAAATTAGAAACCGACTGTAAGTATTGTATAGGTTCTGGTGTTTCTGAATGCAGAAAAGAAGTGACAATAATAGTGAAAATTTAATGCAAAAACAAATATAAAAGTTTGTATATATTTTTTGTTTTGAATGTATCCAGTTACGAACTGCGTATATTGTGTAAACTTTATTTAAAGTCATTTTTATTCATTAATATATTGTTTGCTGTTATAAGTGGACATACCTTCTCAATGTAGTATATTAGTTCCTAAACATTGTAAATGAAACCAGTATTCATAAGTCCTAGTCTTGTGTGTTAGACTCAACATTTGCCTTCACTAAATTTAAACAGTTTTGTAACTTTATCTTTATCAAACAGAGGCTGGATTTACTGAGGCTTATGCTTGAAAATGAGCTTCCTAAACTGGATCCAGACAGTCAAAAAGGTTTGCTGTTATTTTTTACAATTTGTGCATTTTTTATCATTCTGTCGTTTCCAGTGATAAAATAATAACTAAATAAAATGAAGGTTGATAATGAATTGCAAAGCCAAAAAGGCCGGGTAGATCGACATCATCTTGATTAAGACGTTTCGATACGAGCTTGTATCATCTTCATTTAATGTGATTAACATTTACTAGCTCGTATCAAACCGTCTTAATCAAAATGATGTCGATCTACTCAAACTTTTTGGCTTTGCAATTCATTACTGAGCTACGTTACAGATCTGTGCATAATGTAAGTAAATTAAAATTCTTAAAGAAACTTAATAAAAATGAAATTCTTAACCCGGTACGTGTTACCAAACAGGAAATCTTAAAAACTGAAAAACAACTGTATTGTTTGTGTAGCTCTTCTATTGCCATTATTGTGTGAAAACAGCAATAAAAAAATCCGTTCTTTCGTTAACGCATCCCGTCCAATTGTGTTCTTAATTTGTTGTCATTCTTTGTACCAAAAAAACAGCTAAGATAAAAAAACGCATTTTTCAGGTGCCATCATAGCAAACTTTTTTTTTAAATACAAGATTTAAGAATATAATATAAAAGATTGTTTAAACTTTTTTTTCATTTTTTTATTAAATTTTTTTTTTATATTTGAACATTTAAATATGAAATCATTTACCAGCATATTTTAAAGTATTTGCGTATTTTTACATGTTATTATTTCTTTGTATTTTCAAGGCATGACACGCGAGGAAATAATCGCGAACGCAGTGATTTTTATGATCGCTGGATACGAGACGACCTCGACCACCATGTTGTTTCTATCCTACAACCTCGCCTTCCACAAGGAGGCGCAAGAGAGACTGAGGAACGAAATCAAGGAACAAGTGGAAGAACATGTGAGTGGGTGGTCTTTACTCACCGCTAAACTTTGGCTGACCTACAAGGAAAGACCTACAAGGCAGCCAAATCTAAAGCAGAATAATCTATAATGCCATAGTGTTAAGACCAACAACATAATAAAGCCACATATGCAGTAAGATCTACGACAGATGAAGATCTAAAAAAAACATCGCCTAAAACTGCAGGGAGAGGGTATGGGACGATCGGGGGACATCGTGTGGCATCGGTCGTTTTGGTGTCGACGGTTGGGCGCCCTAGTTTGAATGGCGCCGTTAGGGCACCTTTGTCCATGTTTGGGGTAAGTGGGGGGTAATTGTAGGGGTTAGAAATTGGGTTAGAGTTTAAATTGTTAGTGGAGTTGGTGATATACTAAGGGGTAGGGTAGTATTCCAATTAATATTTTAAGTTTTTATTTGATGCGCATGACTTGGATTAAAATGACTAGTCTACAACACTGGTAATTATGGACCACGCCAGTCACAAATTAATTTGTTCAATTCGCAGAACTTCGGTCGTGATTCTAAAAAGCAACTTTAAATGTTGTCTAGCAGTAATGTATGTTTAGTAGTGATGGGATGTTCGATTATATCGGATTGAAGCCGAAACCAGATCCCATGTAGCTGTATTGCAAATTAATTTAGGTCAAAAACATCGTGTATCTCTATCATTTTTCAACAGGGTGGTTTGACCTATGAAGCCTTGAATTCCATGAAGTACTTCGACCAATGCTTGAACGAATCAATGCGCCTTTACCCCCCAAATCCAAGGTAAAAAATGAGGGTTCTGCTATATCACACATTCTAAAGGCAACAGAAATGCAAAGTTCGCAAAACCCACCTGCGTTGTACTATTACCTTATAGATAGTACTTCTTTGTTTTTATCGCTAACGTTTCAATAAAAATGCACGAAGCGTAGGACAGAAAAAAGGTTAAAATACTGATTGTTTTGTAAAAGCCAACTTTTCTTCAAATTATCAAGATATTGCTCAAAAGGACTAAACAGCTTGTTAAGTTTCGACAGTGAAAGTGACAAAACACTTACTGTAAGACATATCTTTGTAAATGACCATATTCGTCTAATTCTAAATGGAAAGACTATATGCATGTGAAAATGTTATACTTCATTATTCTTATCGCCTTTTACTCGCACTCGTGCTTCTACTTCGTTAAATGCATTCATTTCTACCTTAACCTGTTAAAGTACGGTTGTGCGAAAGCTTATCGAGAATTCAATACGATTTGTCTTTATATAGTTCCACCTGATTATCCTTTGCACGACATATGCAATTGTAAAACGCGAACTTTATGCTCAGATTTGCCCGAACTTGCACAAAGGAGACAACGATAGATGGGATAACAATCCCCAGAGGAGTCCAGGTCGACTTTCCAATCTTCATGATGTCAAGGGACGAGGAATACTGGAACGAACCGCTTAAATTTGACCCGGACAGGTAGTGAGGAGATATGTTGAGTTTTCACCGTGAGGCTAAATCATTGGGTCACCAAACTACAGCCCGCGGACCAAATCCGGCCCGTCAGGT
The DNA here is from genome assembly GCF_963924565.1 of Ascidiella aspersa. Classification (NCBI taxonomy): domain Eukaryota; kingdom Metazoa; phylum Chordata; class Ascidiacea; order Phlebobranchia; family Ascidiidae; genus Ascidiella; species Ascidiella aspersa. The sequence goes on along the minus strand of NC_139449.1, from coordinate 35,475,375 downwards.
TAATCCCGCGACATATTTCCTCAGTTTTCCCAAAATACGACCAATAATAATTTATCAACGGAAAAGTTTATCAGGTGCAAATCCGAGATAAATTTTGATGAATTTTCCAAGATAAAATGGCGATGTCATAAAGCTCATTTTGCTTTTTTAGAAAATGTTTTTTATGTTTTTTTGGAAGTTAAAAACAAAATTTTAAATCCGCGATCGTTAATCATTCATCCCCTGGTTTAAATCAAGTAAAAAGCTGTATTTCGATGATAGGCCGTCTTGGTTTTTTATTTTTTATCATACATTTCTTTCAACTATAAGCTGTTGAAATTAATGGACGACTTTTTCCTACGTTTTGACAGGCAACTTTTTTGTAATATCGTCGAGTTTGTAAGTAAGTGTTACGACTTTAACTAGTAATTCTAGAAAATTACCTAGGCCTCCTGTAAGGTCGCTGTGAGTTCTTATTTTCGGGCAATAAATAACCTACCAAAGAGAACTTATATTAAAGACCACAACAAGAAAACCCAATGTACAGATGTATTGGTTGCAAGAGTAGAATATTACCACACCACAAACAATAATGACACTTAGACACACACAATTACTTACAAAAGCGAAAGACAGAGCATAATGAAACTTAAAGTTTTACTCGCTAATTTCACAAGGCTACACCCAGACGTCTATCCCCTGTGTAGGCGGTGAGCCGCTCGTAATATACGCTAAAACAAAACTCCTTTTCACGGAAACCGACGCGCTCCCGGAAACCCCAGGCCCGCCTTACAGGGCGGCCGTTTCGTGGAAAGATAACATTGGGCGGACCTTTTAGTGAGAAGTTAAACCGCGCCGGAAAACAAGCGATAAATGATTGTGAGATTTGCAGAAATGTTTGGAGACAGGAAAAAACATGTCTAAAGTCGAATTAACGGCGAACACCACAGCGCACAAGAATATTACGTTAATATACAATTATACATGTCTCGAAATGCGAAAACCTAATTCCTAGCCCTACATTTAAGAACAAAGGCGCAAAATTAATAATGAATGTTAGAATTTACAGTCGGCGTAATTAGCAACCGGTGATAATTTTGTAGTGCTAATTAAGCACGTAACAGTAAGGCCAAACATGCCTGTTTTTTTTATAATGCTCAAATACCGCTAAAACTTGATGATACAAACTCGAAACGTCTTAATCAAGATGATGTCGATTTACTCAACCTTTTCGGCTTTGAAATTTATTATCAAGCTATACATCTTGTGTAACCTTAAACAGAATTGAAACTGAACATCTTCACTCTAATGCCTTGTGAATTGATTTACTTTATTTTATTGTTCGCTGAAGATTACTTTTACACAAAAGTGTTTACATTTTTATCGTAGAATGGCGGACCTTAGTAAGATGGACCCTCTTCTATTTATCCCGTTTGGAGCTGGTCCACGCAATTGTATCGGGCTTCGATTCGCTCTCATGGAGATCAAGCTCTCTATATCCAGACTGCTGCTCAATTTTGAACTAGACCCGTGCCCCGACACCCCTGTAAGTATCGCAAGCAGATTAATTAAAGTTCAACATCCTAATTTGCAGTATTCTACGCAGGTCATTTTGAAATGACTTAAGATTTGTAAAATAAGTCCAATTGAAGTATTTTTGTCCTAAGCAAGTCAATTCCCAGTCGAGTCACTGTCGTAAAAATTAAACGTTCAATTACTAAGATTGGTAAACTAGCTTGATTACGAGCAAAAACTCAACTAAAAAATAAAAAAGCAACATAGAACATCAAGTTGTTTTAGGTTGAAACAAAAAAAAAAGAATACCTAAATAAATGCCTAATGCAAAAATAATTCGATAGGATTAATTGGCTTTCACAGTAGAGTTTACTTGCTTTTTAGAGATTTGTTTTAGTTCTATTGTAAAATTTTTTTCGCCAATCTTTTTTTTTTCAAAATTTACCGACGTTTCGATAACCCCAGCAAATCTTCATTAGGGCATATATATTGCAACTGGGCGAGAAAATATAAAAAATATTGCCGATAAAACAATTTTACAATTGATACAATGGTTGGCAGCAACAGTATATTAATTGTTTTAGTTTATTGTCGTGCTTCGTATAAATTTAGTTTAATTTCTTATCTGAAAATCGCTAAAAAAGTTTTCTGCGTATTGATTTAATTCAATAAACTGTAAAAGCGTGAACATTCAATGAAATCGACTCTTTGTTTAATCGGCTACAAAGCCCCTTCTCTGCATATCTTAACATTTAGCATTATAAAAACTGTTTGTTTGTAGACACATCACCTAGCCCTGGAAAATATATTAAGGAATTAAAAAACTAAACAGTATTTAGAATGTTCAAAGTCGTGGACAAAGCCAGTCACACTACGACTTTGTGAATATTACTGTCAATTTATTTTGATAAAGGCCCGTTTACACTACAGCAGCACTGAGCTGAGCAAAGCGTAATTTGCATTTAAATTCTATTGTGGCGAGCTTTTAACGCTTTGCTAAACTCAAGCCTCGTGCAGCAGCTGCAGCTAGCTTAAAGTTACGCTTTGCTAAACTCAAGCCCGCAGTGCAGCTATTGAAACACGTTACGTTTTGTCGCGATTTTTACGCCCAGCGCAGCTCACTGAAGCTGTAGTGAAAATAATTTCACGCCCAGTGCAGCTTAGCTCCGCTCAGTGCAGCTGTAGTGTAAACGGGCCTTAATAATTATTTAATAATTGTTATCGAATTGGACCTTCCTTTGCTAACTGAATGCAGTATTTGGTAAACTATGTGTCGCGGCTCAAAATTTTTGTTCTCTGTTTGATTTGGTTGGGTCGCCGACCAAAGTAGTTTTATATGGTTAGATTTATTGAGATTTGTTCTGAGAATGTTTCTTCAATACTTGAAAGCATTTTGGAAGCAATACGAAGTCATGCATTGTTTAAATTATTATATTCGATGTTACTATTGCTATTTTCTGAACTTTTCTTCAAATTATGAAGATATTGCTCAAAAGAACTAAACAGCTTGCTAAGTTTCGACAGTGAAGGTGACAAAACACTTACTGTAAGACATATCTTTGTAAATGACCATATTCGTCTAATTCTAAATGGAAAGACTATATGCATGTGAAAATGTTATACTTCATTATTCTTATCGCCTTTTACTCGCACTTGCGCTTCTACTTCGTTAAATGCATTCATTTCTACCTTAACCTGTTAAAGTACGATACGAAGTCATGCATTGTATAAATTATTATATTCGATGTTACTATTGCTATTTTCTGAAGTTTTGTTCGCTTGCAAAGAAATAGTAAATACAATTGGGTCGACGATGAAAAAGATTGAGAAGAAACACTGAGAAACTCTGCCTTAACATTTCTGCCTTCGGTTTCGCAATAAAATACAAACTTTTCACCTTTAATTAGTTGCCCTAGCGTCTCTACAATTCAAGTTCAAATTTTTTGTTTTTCAGAAACCCCCCTTGGACGTTATATTCAAAACCAGCATGAGACCAAAGGAAGACCAACTCAATTTCAAAATCACGCCGATCACAAGTGAAACGACTTAATTGCAAAACGGTAACTAGAGGCGATTGGGTTTGTATTCAACAATGTTCAATGTTTCAAAAAAGCAACTCGTGAAAAAATTATGCTAAAACAAATCAAACCATTCAGAACAATTTACAGTTTTTTTAATAGCTTCAGTTTGCAATTTTCCCTCCAAATAACACTGTTCTATATAAGTGTTTCTGATAATTTGTTTACGTTGAAAGTACTGATCTGTCGTAAGAGGTGTTGTATTATTATTTTTGTTTCTCTGTGAATTATAATCAGTGATTCTAACTGATTTATATAACACCGTATTAATTGAGTTAAATCACCTCTAAAAATCGCAATTTTTTAATGTATTTTTGCCTGTATCCTGTCATTAAACGCCTTTCCTTAATTTGTTTCAATTGATGCGTTTCTCTGCTAAAAATTCTTTATTTTGAAGCATTGTTGTTTCCAGTGTTTCTAAACCTTCTTTTGTGGCTACCCAAATACTAAGCGTAATTATAACAGCAAACAAATTCTCTTTACTGAAGATTTTGATTTAAGAGAAGTTAAAGTGAACAAAACACAATTAAGATACAAGCATAAATAAGTTAGAATGAAATCAATATCAACCGTATTCATGCTGCTTCAGCATTTTTCTTAAATTGAGAAGAAATCAGTTCAGGACTAATCTCAAGAAATCTAATCATGTAAACTACTGCATTTGGCCACCTAGCCAAATCTAACAGACAGACAATTTTGGGTCATAACACTTACAACTAATGGGTTGGGAAACACTGGTTTACAGCAGTTTGCCGGCCGCAATTTTTCTTCCGGGAAGTTTTGTATTGTTTCTTCTTTATTCGCCCTATATAAGAAGCACGTTTAAACTTGTATACAATTTTTTTATGTGTATTAACGAAGCCCTAAAAGTGATTTCTGTACATGACCAAGTGTTTTTTGTCGCTCGTTATCGTGTATGCTGTTAAAGTTCAAGAACTTTATCACCATGCCGTTAGTCATTGCTTTTCAACCTTTTTCTACTGGCTCGAGGAACCCCAGTGCAATAATTCCACTGGCTCAAGCAACCCCAGTGTAATAAACACACCTCAATTAGTTAAACAATTTAGAAATTGCGGAACCCCTGGACTGTACTAGAGGAGCCCTGAGGTTTCGCGGATCCCTGGTTGAAAACCACTGCCGTTAGTAATCATGTTGTTTGAATATATATTGTCGATTAGGGATGCCCGATAGTTGAGATTGTATTCCTAACTGCCACCCGATATTTTAGACAAAACTATCGCCGATCCCAAATGACGTCATTATTATTTTCAGAATAAGGTATAACGATGAAAATGAGACGTTTAAAGGTGTTTTCTCGGTTATTAGAATTAAGTTTTCTTTAGCTTAAAGAAGTTCAATTACATTCAGTTGTAAACCTACAATATTTTTAGCATTGAAGGTTTACTGTGTTGAATCGCAAATTGAAGCTGTGATTTCTATAAGAATTTTATCAGATCGGCACCGATACCACTCTAGTATCGAACAAATAACGATACTCCCACTTTGCATCGGGCATCGACTCCGATCCGATATTATCGTAAATCTCTATTGTCGATTTTCTTGCACTTGTGACTTGCAGTATATCATTGTTGACTGCCACAACGCTCGACTTTTAATATAATTTAATTTTGAGCATTATGACGACGCGTTTTTTCAACAATTTTCGAACTGCAATAAACTTATTTAATCACTTTAACGTTTTCACTTTTCAACCTCCTTTTTTAAACAGTATTTCACGATCAGCTACGCGTTAAGTCGAAATCCTTTTGATGAGAGTGAAAGTGTGATTATTTTTAGTTTGATGCCTGTAAAAAAAATAACTTTTTTGAAAATCCACGACCTTTACAATAGTTTATATATAAACTGAAAGAAATAGCAAGAACGCTCATAAAACCAACAGTTTTGTAGTAGTTACCAGAGGCCTAGCCAGGGTAGTTTACGCCCGGGGGCAAACTATAAAAATGGCGCCCCCTCGTCCATGTTTAATGACATTTTCTATCACATTAACGTAATATATTTTACTTTATACGGCAAAAAAATTCAATTTTAAATAGATTGTTGCATTTGAATAAGAAGCAGACCGTTTTGGCATTTGTAAGCCTCATTTTGGCGCCCGGCACATGCCCCACCGCCCTATTAGCACGCCTCTGGTAGTTACAGTTGGGCGTTAGGTTAGCTCGAGATCACCAAGATTTGTCATAAAGGGCCGAAACTGTAAGGATTGTCGAACGCAGTCCGGACAAATGTAAATATCGAAGTTCGCAGGCCGAAAATAAAATTTTGTTGTGCCCTTGTTTGACTCGATTATTATTAACCGAAGGAAACCAAAAACCTATCAAAACATATAGTGAGCTTTATAAAATTGTCGTTCAGTTTTTTATTAAAGTTCAGGCTAGCTTTGTATTTGGCAAACATTCCTGTTCAAAAGCATATATTAACAGCTTTGTTTTTAGAAATAGGCTGCGGGCCAGATAAACCAAACTGGCCTTGTTTGGTGACCCCAAGTTATCAATAAGCAAAGTAATTGTTTTTATTTTATCTCCAAATGGATAATTTAAAATAGGCTCATGCGCTTTTTACAGCAAAATCGTTGGTGTCATTCGATTTAAACATGCCACTTTGACTTTCACGAATTTCTTGAAAAAGTTGCAAATATAAAACTGATCAAGTCAAACAAGGTAAGCAAATTTTAACGTATTACACCTCTGTTGTGTAAAACAATTTCTTTCTATATTTTCGGCTTTTGCTTCGGAGCTTTAGTTTTAGGCTAAAGTCAGGCGAGTCGTTATTACTTGAAAATAACTTTTGGGCGCTGGTTTAGAATGCTACCACAACAAACATTTTTTGGGTTAGGGTGGGTCAAGTATTATTATAAAACAAAAATATAACAATACTTGACCCACCCACACCCAAACTCAAATTTTGTGCATTGATTTCATAAATGTGGTAGGATTCTAGACTGTGACCAGCGCCCAACCTTTCTCTATGAATGAAGGAATCAAACTATTTCATATAATTCAAGGTGAACAAAAATATGGGTGCTAGTTTAGGGACCCTACGACTTTTAAGATGCCATAACAAAACCAATCGTCAAATTTTTAAATTGCAAACTGGTAAAATAATTATAATAATACTTGACAAACCGGAGTATTAGCAAATTGCAGACTGGAACCATTTTAGGATACCCTATGGAAATATGGGGGTGCGAAAAAAATGTTCTTGTTCCATGATTTATCTATAATAGTATATAATCTCTGTGTGAAAACTGCCATGAATAGAATTACCAACCAGGCAGGCTGGCAGAATCTCGCCAGCCTTTTGGTGATGAGCATTTTTGGTGTAAATTGTTCTCTTTATTTTTTGGTCGTGCCCCAAAACTTAAATGTGTTCGTCAAAGGAATGTATCAACCTTGCCATGTTTAGGCGATAAACAGGATTATTAAGAAATAAATGAATTAACAAAAAGTTTCGCTGAAGCGCAAAATTTTTTGTGACATAAAGAAAAATATATGGGGTATGCTGAAGTACAGCAAGCACACGTTTGTTTGGAACATTTTTTTTGGGACCAATTTCTTCGGTTTTCTGTCCGATTCTTTGGCCAACATAGTCGCCAGCTTTCTGACATACTGTCGACCAGGCAGACAGTCTGTATCCCGTGGCAGTTCACAACGAAATCTTGGGTGTGCACTTGCCACAGAATGCAGACTGACGGGCATGGTTGCACTTTAATATTTGTTAAACGTCAGTTATCCTGTCATGCTAACATTTTTTTTGTATTTGTTAGCCGTGCAAAAAGTTTTTTTAGAAGTAACACTATTCCATCAAAAGTTTCCAACCTGGCATAATATATGGAAGTTTTTGGGGTGAAAAACAATGTTCACACCTGAATTTAGGTGAAAGGTTGAGTTGTGTTGGGTATCTGAACCTTTGAGGGTGCATAACACTACGATTTGCTGACCAGGGATCTTGGCGAAAACTGTCATAAATGCAGAGTGGGCTGGGTGCACTTCGTTCTGCACCAATCAGACAGACTGCTTAATAATAACTCTTTAATACTTTAACAATTTTATTTAATTTTAAAGTTCCAGAATGTTATCCCGGTTATTATTCAACGGAGCGGTTCGTCGTCAGTTTTCGCAATCGGCAGTGCGCAATGGGGGTCACGGCCCACCGACCGGAGCCGACATGCTCCCATTTAACCCCGACCAGAACAAATGGATGTTGCTGGTGAAGATGAGTGTTGTAGTCGGAATCGCCTTCAACATTCCATTCTTTGCTGTCTGGTACAACTTGAAGAAAAAGTACGGAGGGGACAAGTAAAAAGATCCTGGGCGCTTTTTATTGAATTCTTTCTGTTTTATGGTGTTCTCTCTTATTTTTCCGGATACTGAAATGATTTTCTGTTTTTTAACACCAGCCAAATCTTTCTGAATGACAAAAATAAATTTATGTGAAAATGTGTCCCTGCTTTGATGCAGTAGTAGAAAACATTTTTAGAACAAAAAAATCCTTTTTTGTTGTCTGTGCTTTATAAGTGTTGCTCTACTGATTTTTTGTTTTTAATAAATAGCAAAGCTGCTGTTTATACATTTAAAAACAGTATGTGTTAGATTCTAATGTAGATTTGTTTCAATCTTTTTGCCATGGTAAAAACAAAAAATGACATATCCGATACTGTTACTCAAGTCCAGTCATTTACATAATGTTAATTGAAATTAGCAAAATCATCCAACTAGAGCAGTTAGGCAACTAAAAAATAACAAAAACTAACATGTGAAAACAGTAACTTAAGTTATTACAACACTGCCTATTTAAGCTTTTCATATCTGCAGACAATCATTAACACATTTCCATTTTTGATCAACAGCTTAACCTTCCATATTTTAAGTTCTACATCAGCGGTTCCCAAACTGGGGTCAGTAAAGCACTTTGAGAGGGTGCGCAATTAGAATTAGTGTTTACGTTTTTAAATATTAGGATTTAGCAAATGTTTTTAAACATTACCTGTCATCATCAATATTAGTCGACAATAAAGCATGTTTTATGTCGTCTCTTGTGACATCAAAAAACAACTAATATGCTGTACTGCTATCAGCGAATCATTCTAATAGTTAGAAAGTTGTTACATTAGAAAGAATCGTGACTGCACTAGTGTACTAAAAGAAACATGGGTCAACTGCTCCTTGCTTTTTTACAGGACCATAGATATAAAAATAATTGCAAAGGGTCCATCAGCAAATTTTTTAAAAAGTTTGGGAACCAGTGTTCTGCATAGTATAATTAAAAATACACAATTACACACACACATTAGTTTAACCTCTCTGATCAAACAGATTGTGTTGATCAACGATGCAAGCAATGCAGGCTAGAAGCACAACTAGGCTGCAGTGAGGTTTGTGTACAACATATAGGATATTCAATTAAGAATAGCCTAGGCTGAAAAAGAGTGCTTTTATTATAAAACTACAGCTTTAACACAGAACCATCACAACAATTGCTGATAAAATAATAAAATAAAGCTATGTAGAACGACAAAATGTTGCAAGATAAGCCCACATCAAGATTGGAAGAAATATTAACTTTGCGTCAAGGAAAGAATCAATAATTATTCTGTAAACTATTTTTCCTAATTTGGCATATACTGCAGAATTGATGTAAACCATTGCACTAAACCCATTTCCTATTTTGTTTAAAAAAAACACTTAAATATTTATTCAGTTGGCAAATAAGTAGAGAACAGGTTAAAATAAATTATTCAATAATTAAAAAAAAAATTTGTAATTTGTAATTATTAAAATATTTGTTATGGCAAAGCTATCAAAGTTTGAAAAAAGCCAGTCACACAATATACAAAAAAAAACTTGCAAATAATATGTTTATCACATGAAGAGCAATACACATGATACAGAAAACACATGAATATGAAGAAAGTTCGCCAAGTGTACAATACAAGAGAAATTCATATAGTTCTAATTAAGTGCATTTCTACAGTATGGCGGTGTTTGTGTAATTCAAAGGTAAGATATCTACTGATGCTTGCCGCAAACCCACTTGAGACACGATGGCAAACGAGTGAAATCTGTTGCTGAAGTCCACGAACATTGACATGCATATGCACACGAGTCTAAAGTAGGTTTTTAATTAGAGACTGCAGAAAGTGATTCTTTGAATTGAAGCAAATTACAAACTAAATTATGTTATCTTTAGTGGATTTATTCTATAAAGAAACTTATTTCCACAAAAAGTATTCATATTATACACCTTTTCTTAAATATCTATCACAAACTATACAACTGTATCCAATGTAAAAGTCCATGTCAAAGCTTTTTTTATGTTATAAAATGCAGAATGACCAATATTTTTATAGTTGTGCCACAAACATATTTCATAACCGAATGACTAATATTTTTATAGTTGTGCCACAAAAATATTTCATATTCTTACGTAAAATTTGGCTGTTGCTATATAAGTAATGTTTTTGTTTGTTGGTCTATAATTTGGAACTTTTTCCCTAACTTCACTTTTTTTAAGTCAATAAAAACACTAGAGATCAGACAAAATCAATTAACTAAATTAAAATAATATTCAGTCTCTACCTACTAAATCACGTTATCTACTAGATAAATTAAACAAATTCTGATTTGCATGATGCCAAACACTATAAAAGTCAAAAAAATATATTCTGGGTAAGATGTTTACCTCTTTTTTTACGAAGTTTAGATGCGACCTTATTGAAATCTGGCATGTTATTTCGCAAAAAAAGGTAGTCAACGTCTTTCTGCCAGGTGTAATTTTCGTAGCGCTCCACCCTGAAGTCACAGGATGTGCACCGCAGAAACTCACAGCACCTTTTAAAACACAGAAATTATGTTAAAGCAGAATGTGTTGTGATTGTCAGGAATATAATCTAAGGCAGTGGGCGTTAACCTTTTTGTCCTAGGAGACACTGTAAGGTCAGGTTCTGACTATTCCACCTATACTTAACTAAAATAAGGTTGACATTGGGCACTGCTATAGTACAAAATTTCCATCACAGAAAAAAAGACAACTTAGCAAATGTGTTGAGTTTTTCACAAATCAAATCTTCACTAAAACTTAGAAGGTACTGATCAAACTAAGTTATCCTATAAATTTACTTAGAAGTACAAAACAATCTCATCTGTTGTATGTCCTATTGCAACATTTCAAAAAAATCAAGTAAGCAGAGCATTCAAAGAAAAAAACTTGTTTCACTAGGAGCTGAAATTAACTAGTTAAAAGAGTAACAATAAAATAAACCACCTTTTATTTGACATTGAGCTTGCACCTGTCGGTAATGTAGGTCCTCCTAAATATACGGCGAGACATCTAGAAAACAAAGCTACAGTTGAAATACCAGCGTACCCAAATAGCCAAATGAAAGACAATTAATGTATAAAGGTTGTTTAGCCATAAAACTGACAAGCAGAAAAACTACTAAAAAAATATGTGGTATATAATATTGGATTCGAGCCAATGAATGGTGGTATTGTTAATTGTCTGATTCTTTGATGTGATACATAAATTGTGATGCAATGCAAGGATTTCCAAGGATTGCAGGGATTTCTGCCTTAAAAGGTAAATTTATAACAAAATAAAAACCAGAGGTAACCTAATTACTCAATACTAAAGCAAATTTTGTCAAAATAACCGTAAAAATAAACAATTTCATTTATTTTACTTGTTTTGAGCATAGTAATGGTGTCGTTTTGTATTGGATTGTTAAAAAAAGCATTGTTACCCTTACCACAAAAATATAAAAAGGTGATAATTAGGGCGAATATTTTTTGACATGTCAAAAAAAGTCAAAATTTTGTCAAAATTTACACTTTAGGTCAAAATTATTTCAAGTCAAATTCTACTAAAAATGAACATAAATCGTTTACAAATTCAAAAACGTATAGTCAGCTTTTTGAAATTGTCGTTCAGTTAATATTTTATCACAACAATTTAGTTTTTAATTACGTCTAACGACATGTTAACCGTACTAAATCTTCATTAGAGCAATATTACGGTGCATTTTCTGCAATTATTTTTATCTTGTATTTCAATTGTTTACACAACATCTTTCTAAAATAACCAGCGTCATGTTTTTTTTGGCATTTTTATTGCTGTTTATCTTTTTGAAGTGACAAAAACCTCAATTAAGCAATTTTATGAATTTTGCATTTAAACCTGAAAAAATAACTGATTTGTGTTCGACAAACATCAAAATTATGTGGTTGACGACGCCAAGACACTAATGCAGCACTTCATACAACAATATGATGTTTAAATCAATGTATTTCTAATAGGTCAAAATTTTGTCAAAAAAATAAATTTCAAGGTTAAAATTTGTCAAAATTTCAATTTTTCAGGTCAAAATTTCCAATTTTTTCGGTCGAAAAATATTCGCCCTAGTGATAATAGAATAAATAGTTCCTACTTTGTCTTAGATGATGGACACCTGGTCACATTGTCCTGAAAAAAAAAATTAAATTACCAAATACCCTTACAAAAAATAAATTTGAAAGCTCAATTATTGCTATCAATATTTAATTGAATTGTCATAATAATTTCACTGAAATTCCACCTGCATAAAAACAGCAAAATCTAATGAGCTTGTTTAATTATATATACCTTATTTCTTTTTGTTGCAAATTGAACAGCATCTGCAGTGTCTTCAAGAATAAAACTGATGTCTTCTTCCAAATCTTGTGCAGGCCTGTACGAAATAATAGCTGACAAATGAGGGAGGGGAGTGAGATTAAACACTTTAAAAAGGAAGTTTAGGACCAAATTTAGGAAAGAACATTATAGTTTAAATATAGCCAAGTTTAGGAGTGATTTCTTATTAGACTAATAATTTAAATTTAAGATACAACTTACACTGGAATAAGATCTAAACAACCTACCACTACCTTTTATATACATAACCGTTTTCAGAATAATAGCACTACACCTGTTGCTTTAGGTGTCATTTGGGCAATTAGGATTATTACCTACTGATTTAGGACTTTATCCTTTTGTTATAATTAAAATAAGTGTTTTCTGTTGGATGTTTATTGTGCATTTGGTTTTATAATGTCTTTGTCTTAATACTATAGTAATCTGATTATAGCACTATGCAGCGTTTCCATTAATTTTTTTTGTTGGTTATTGCATTTTTTGTGTCATTTTACTTTGTATGGTGTTGTTGCATTCCCTAATTAAGGAATTCTGCACGCCAAAACGTTGGAGAAAAAACAAGTGCTGAAGAGCGTCTTCTTTTTAGTATACTATGTCTTATAGCAACAGCATATTTATGACTAAACAGTTATTAAAAGGGGTCACTGGAAAAGTAATAATGTCGATAGGCCTGCATGGACCTTGATCTTATCAAACCGAAAGAAAGTGATAACCACAACAAAAACACTTTAGGGGGGATTTATGCAATTTGCACACTTTTTTTCAGCTCATATGGAAACTTTAAACACCTACTGCACACAGTAAAAAATTACAGGGAACACTGTTTTTAATTATTGCTGCTTTGTGGGCCTTTTTTTTATATTGACTTAATGACAATCAGCTGGCAGTCTTACGACTGAAGAAAACCTTTTGTCATGACACCAATTACAACGAGTAAAAAACGGTTAAGAAACGACACAAAACTCAATATTGGACAATGGAGAATTTACATCAAACCTATGCGAAGCTAACAAAAAGTCGCATTAAATAAAGTGAGAGATTCAGAGAAAATTGTGGGCCTTATTGTGTGTTCCTGTTTTACATACCCTTGATAGGTTACTGAAGGTTTGTGTTTTGGTGAATCCGCTTTTCTTGAAGTAATTTGCTTTTTGCTGAGATCCCTTTCAACAGCATCCAACAAATCATCTAAATCGTCCATGACTAATGATTTTACGAAACAAAAAGGCATAAATATATCAAATTTTAATGTTTCAAATAACTCTTTAATCATTTTCAATATCACAATATTTTTAAATAATACCTACTTCTGTATAGGCTTTGATATTCTTATTGTCTTAAAATTTAACAAAAATAAGAAATTGCTATTTTTGGATAAATTAATTTCGGACACATTTCTTAGCGGTTCCGAACTTAACTTTAAAGCATCCTTAAGAATATGCAAAACGCCATAAATTCATGGAAAAAACAAAATTTAGCTCCAAACACAAGGATGTACCTTAACAATTATTAAAGGTGATAAAAAAGCTAATTATGTCTATTAAAGAAGTCATCTAAGCTTCTGTCTCTATTCGCATTGTGATGAGATCTTTCTGTTACAGTTGGTTTAATATCAGACATACGAGAATATTTTTGTTTAGGCTCCGGCTGGCGCAAGTAGGACGTCAGCACTGTTTTTAAATCGGCATTCTGGCTCATATGTTTGTGTTTACTTTCGCGTAGTTCGTGTCGGACATGCCCAGCGGCATAGTGAGCAAGAGTTTTCTCGTCGTAGTCCACCATTTCCATTGCACTTTCGGTTAAACCTCGATGGAAACGCGTTGGGATTGCTTTAAACGCCTCTATCCAATCGCTGTTGGTGGACCGCAGTCTTAAGAGGACTTTCAATACGATATCCAAGCTTAGGCTCTGCCTTCCTTGCGTTCCTCCCCAAAGTAAGTACTTTTGTAGAGGCAATTTTTCCGCTACAATCCCTTCGGTCATGGCTACAGACTTGGTGAGATTTTTCCTCAGACAGCTATCTACTACCCCTCCAACAATGTAGATTTTATGGGGTGAGAATTCGGTCATGGTATGATTGGCGTCTGGCGAGAGGTAAACAAGCTTTTCACGTGGAAATTGATCGTCCAACTCTAAGTAAGAATTTTCATGCATAGTAATGTTCGAGTCCATGTCAGTAAAAGATTTTAAACTCTGTAAAAACGGAGACCTGTTTTTGCAGTTGCACAGGACCATTTTCATAGGATCATGTTCCTCTCTATTAATGGAATAACAAAGCACCATTTGCTTTATCAAGTGAGAGATCTTAGGGTTAACATCGGCGTTAAATCGCATGTCAAAAATCAGCGGCTGCGAAAATTCTGTGCGGCTCAATCTATAGTTATAAACCTTGTTCATGTATTGCTTGTTAATACGTCGAACAGCAGCAGACACAGCCGGACTTGGAAGTAGATTTTCTTCACCATTGGTTGACGTTGGCATTGGCGGGAGCTTTTTTTCAGCAGGAACAATTTTTTCCTTTTCCAGGAGTTTTTTTTTCTTGATATTCTTCTTAGCAGAGATCTTCATAACATAATTGAGGTAGTTTCGAACAAACTTCCCTTCGGATTTTAAAACTTTATGCATACGTTCACATAATTCATTATAACCCTCGTCGATGGGAAAATGCATTTTACCCACACATTCCAAATCCAGAGCGTTCTGCACCAGTGACCGTACTTCTTCCATTTCATTTTCAAACAATTCCTCTTTGCTAAGTGAGGCCAACCTGCGGTTTTTCAGCGGTTTTTCGTCGAAAATTCGCGCAAGTTTCGATTTAGGTTTCTCCGGCAAAAGGGATACCTCCAATGTTACTGGGGTGAGTGATTTTGAAACGGCAATGTTGGCTTGCTTTGCCAACCTCGATATAAATTTTGCACATTTTATTTGATCGATGTTTAATTCACTTTCTTTCAGATCTATCAGTTCATTTATATCACTCAAGTCTGTAGGGGATACACGTTCCGTCAGGCTTTGCTGATAATCAAATATATTGTTTTGGTCGAAGTTATTTTGTCCCTTGTGTAATCTCGCCGACATATGATAGGGTCTAAAGCATGATTTACTGTTACACACCCTTAATACTTGTCTTGTAATTTTCAACATCATGGCATATGTACTGAAAAAGTAAACTTGAAATAAAAATTTCATTTGGACCCGACTGCATACCATAATTTGTGGCCGCCAAAGTTTCTTTGTGTAATCGCGTGCCAAAATTCTATGATTTACACCAAAAATTGGAATGCAACACTTTTATGCCAAATTAATTCACTGGGGTAGTTTTGGGAAAGCGTTCTAAAGCAAAAATCTTTTTCAGGAAGGCACTGGAATGCAATCGAGCATTTAGAAATTCAAACAAATCGAACACAAAACACCAATTGGATTTTATGGCAAGCATACCAAATAGACATGAGCTTCCAAAACTGGAGGTTGTAACTCAGCAATCGATCATGCGCAACATATTTTGCTGCATTAAGCATGCACATTGTGCACTAAATGTGAACATACATAAGTGCATAGTTATATAGTACAAAACTGGGTTAATTTAATCTTAAATAATAGTACAATGCTTGATGCAGTTACTTCATTCTACTAACCGGCAACAAATTAGGTACTTTTGCCAAGCAGTGTGCATATAAAGGAACAAAAAAATATATTTTTCTTTATTGAAATTGGTATTTTTTTGTCAAGCTTTTATTCAGTAAGTAAAATACTACACGATTTTTTTGATCAGGATTGGTATTAATAAATTAACCCAGTTTGCATTTTGTTTATATTGTATAAATTGGGCGCTGGTCTAGAAACCAGTGAAAATTGAAATTGCAAACTGGTAGAATAAATATAATACCAATTAAACCAACCAAAGCCTTACTCTAAACTAAATAATGTATGTCATTTGATAATACTTATTTGAACATGTCATAGGATTGTAGACCAGCGTAAGCTTTTCTGACATTTAATAAAGTGTGAAAAACTAACCAATGTTGCATATTGCAATATAAGGTAATCAAAATGTGTATAAACTTTAAAAAATATCTTTAACCAATTAAAAAGGCTAAGATACAAACAAGCCACCCTGTAAATGATGGTGTTCATGCCGAGATCTCAGGTGTGCCACTATGTATTTTTTGCACACCTTAGGTTTGAAATACCACCACATTTTTTTCAACATAACAATTCAGGTGTGCACTGCTCCTACAGCGTCATTCATTCCATTCCGACAGTTCATTCTATTCCGACAGTTCATTCTGTTCCGACCATTCATTAAATTAGTTTCGGCCCTATTCATTCCATTCCGACCATTCCGTAAATTAGTGAGCGTCCCGACCATACCGACCATCCATCATTCCGTAAATTAGTGTTACCCATAAAAATTGCTTAAGAAAAAAATCGGTTGTGCACCTGCCAAAGAATGGAGACAGTATAGTTTTACCAACAAATAAGTGTGCACACTTGACTTTATATATTGCGCACTTAAATTTCGTAAAAAATCTAAATTCTGGTAGGAATACGAAACAAAGGTGTGCAAAAAACATGATTGCACACCTCAAAATTTTGTTTTAAAAAGCAGACAAGCCAATTTAACAAGTTTCGGAAACAACAAAATAAACATTTAACACTAAACTATGTAGGAAATCTGTAAGATAAATATAATTACAGCACTGGCATGAAATGTAATGTTTTTCAGTAGTCCACTTAATTACATTGTTTTGACAACACTGGCATAACAGTTTCTACTTTGTTTAGCACGTTTCAGTGTGCAATTCTACCAGAAGGTATTACAATTGAACGCCATTTTATTCTCTTTTCTCTTTGACAGTTTGATCAGTGTTTTGACTAAAAATTATAGGAAGACGTAATAAAACAAATAATTGAAAGCAACCTGCAGTGTCCAGTCGAACACAATGTAAAACACGCCATCTCATCTATAAATTTACTATATATCACGCCCATTAAAACTAATTAACATTTAATATTTTTTGAAGCATCATGGTTGGAGGTTGTAGCAAGCGTAGTACTATTATTACCAAGTAATAGGAATATAAAAACCCATACAGATGGAGGTATAGTAGCCACTTCGTCATATTGTGTTTACACAGAGAATTTTTGTTTTTAATCGATGTGTCGTAACGGAAAATTTTCAGTAAAAATCTATGGCCTAAATTCTTTGCAATCCTTTAAATGTTTGCGATATCCTTGCAGCGAATTTGCAATAATTTAAAGGATTGCAAAGAATTTAGGCCATAGATTTTTACTGAAAATTTTCCGTTACGACACATCGATTAAAAACAAAAATTCTCTGTGTAAACACAATATGACGAAGTGGCTACTATAAAGGTATCATTTTTAACGTTCCAAACGCATGCTTCTGTATTTTAGCTTTGATGTTCCTACTTTTATTTGTCGCGCATGATTTTTTTATATGCCGTGCACAAATGTGCAATTGAAATCTGAGTCTAATGCCGGGAAAAAAATGTATGATTTATCGGTACGGCGTAACCGTAAAAAATATATTTAACCATAAAGCTGCCTCTGACCGTCGTTACACCATTGGTTGAAAAGCACTGGATTAAAGTAAAATACATTTTCTCGTTTTTGTTTACCATCCAACTGCAGAGATGGTTTTGTTTAATGTAAGTAGATGTACAACACTGAGGCCTAAAAAAAGTATCAACTATCATGGAGTGCAAAGTGCAAACATGATGTTGGCCAATTTTTGCGAAATAACATATGCGCATTTAATTGATCGATACAATTGAAAAAGATGTTTAAAAATCCGAATGGTCCCTTAAAACAAACAAATTATTATTATTTTTTCAATTCATTCTATAGTTGCTATGATAACAACCCATCATTTTTTTTATTTTGTTTAAAGTAAAAACAGTGCAAATGTATTTTTGTTCTTATTGCTAACAATTCACTAAACATTGTGGAAGCATGCCAGTTATTTATTTACCGCTGCTGAAGATTATCAAATCATAAGCTTTGATATTACAAAGCATTGACAAAGTATTAGCACTTTATACCGAAGTCAATTTGAAAAAGATTATTTATCTACGTATGTTTATTATATGGGTTTGTTTTGAGTTCGATTTTCAGCTTAAAATTGGAGATGCCGGGCGTCGATCCCGGTACCTCTCACATGCTAAGCGAGTTCTCTACCATTTGAGATACATCCCCGACGGAGGTATAACCCGAAAAAATTTCTCCACTTTGAACACTTACTCGAACAGCTCTATCTATCGAAACGATTATAATTTTCCCTTTGTCAGTGCGGTCTGAACCCATGTGAGCCCCGACGTTATATGTTGCCCGCAAAACATTGCTTATTTGTGCTTCCAAACTTTGTAATTAATGCACCAGTAACGAAAATACATATGTAGCATATGTAATAAAAGGGCAGAAAGTTTAACATCACAATTGTTCAGCTTAACACTGGCTGTTGTATCGGTGTTGGTACTGACAGTGTTGTAAACAAGTCATTTTGAAATGACTTAAGTCCCAGTCAAGTCATTCGAAAAATAACTTAAGTCCAAATCAAGTCTTTTGCAAAAATAACAAGTCAAGTCCCTGTCCAAGTCATCTGTTGCCCAAGTCAAGTCCCAGTAAAGTCATTGTGAGATTAAGTCAATTTCAAGTCAGGTCACTGACATAGTCAGGTTACCACTATATACAGCAATAAAGTGTTAAATGTGCAAAACTTAAGATACATTTTAATGAAAAACACTTAATTCAATCCCAAGATATTTGACAAAATGACTTAAGTTCAAGTCAAGTCATTTGTTCAAAAGACTTAAGTCAAGCTAGTCATTCGGGTCAAATAACTTAAGTCAAGTTAAGTCATTTGAAAACAGTGACTTGAGTCAAGTCAATGACTCACTGGTTACTGAAAGCGCTTTTGGTAAGTTTTTTTACAGCAAATGCTTGTTTTGTGTAGGTCGACCTCGCCAAAATAAAGCACGCTTTACTGACAACCTACCAACTTGAACTGGGCATTTTTGTCAAGTTGGATTCCTGCGAAGATTCCGGCAAATTGCTGCTCAAGATTATACGTTAAATCGGGCCACCGACCGAAGATAAAATGTATTTTTATTACACGGCGTTTTCGCAAAATTACCTGACGTTTAAAGGACAAATTGCTTGGAATTGTCGTATTAAAGACATGGCTTGACTTATATAAGTGTTTTGAGAAGTTATTTTATTGCTAAATATGGATTATTTACCCCAGATTTGAACAGCAGTTTACTTACATTAATCACAGCACATACATGACTCAGCAGGTTTTTTTTACCATGACTCATAATTTCTTGTTTTTCATGGAACGCAATTTTTATTTCCAGTAGGAAATCTAAATAGCAGATATGCCGCTTGTCCTGGAGTCAAATTGTATTTGTACTTTTTTCGCAGGGGTGAACCAACCAAAAGGGGTGAATAGGGGTGAACCTGAGAAATGGACCATAGCTTGCGAGCAGGGTAGATAATCCGGGTTTTCATTTTGTGCTGTTATATATAGACGAGGTAGTTTCATCACATCATGAGACAAGGGTGAATGAAATCTGGAGATATATGCTAGGGGAGAACAAGAAGCACTGGAGTAAAGCATAATCCAGTGGTTCTAAAATATTAGTCCAATTTTTTTTTATTCTATTATTTACGTTTCTTCCATCCTTTGTTTATTTTCGTTCAAAGGCATACCAAGTATTACGTGCGTCTACAACACTACATGTATGTCACTTAACAACAGTGTAAACTTCACTGTACAACCTCAGGGCCATATTCTGAAATCCAGCCAGCCTTCGATGTTTTTCCAAATGTTGTAGATGTTGTAGCGAACACGCACACAGTTCACTGTGGCCTGGCTCTAAAGGCCATCAAAGGTTAGGAGACCGCAACATTTTTGCAGAGTTCGTGTACCTTTGCTTGTAAAACACGTTTTCCTAGCACGAGACGCCAACGTCACACGCTATATATTTCCTTAGGCCGATGTTTACGGCCTCTAATCGAAAAGCCGGCTCATTTATCCCAAACCAGGGGTAAACAAACTTTTTTCAATTATCACTGAACCAATAAAATATAAATAACTATGCAACAAAACTGTAAGGGTTTTAACGAATTGCCTATTCTATTTGAAAAAATTATTATTTTTTTTATTGTTAATGCTTAAAAATTACATTAGGAAAAACATTTAATGTTTTGTACTTTATTTTAATTAACAAGATATGCCACCGGAACAGTTAAATCTGCTGCCGAATTCGGCCAGTGGGTCGTAGTTTGGAGACCCTTGTTCCAAAACATTTTTCTGCACATTCTCGTATTTCGTTTGGCAAGGTAAAAATAGAATAAAGATGTCCGGTACTTTGGTTTTATTTTGATACCGATATTTTAATTTTTGAGCTAAGATTCTACCCGTTAATTGAATACGAAACACCATAACAGAGATAAAATAACCGAGTAGAAAAAATCAAAACGAGCAAAAGTAATTTCTTTCGTTTTTTTGAGCCAAAATTTCATTTAGCATTAAAAATGTATTAATTCAGTTCTGACTGTTAATTAACTGTTTTATGAGAGATTTCCTTTTCATGGCAAAAAACGTTGCGTTTGGTCGCGAACTATCGTTGATAGACACAAATGAATTTGGTATAGGATGGGCACCGATACACCCCTAGTATCGGACGAGTACCGATTATTAAACACTTTATAGGAATAAACGCATTTTAGAGAACTTTAAACCGGCCCAGGCGCGGAAAAAAAGAAGTTTGAAAATATAAACTAGTCCTTTGACCCCGATCTAGAAATATGACTAACTTTTAGTCATATAGACATACGACTAAAATAAATCTCAATTATTATTTGAAACGAAAATTTAGTGTTTTGAATTCAAACTGTAAAGCTGACTAAAACTATTAAAATCTGAAAGCGTTTAAAAAGAGAATGTATAGATTTGACCTGACTTAGAAATGTAAAACAGGGTTTAAAAAGATAATACATTCCTTTGACTTTAATGTTCTAGAAATGCGACTATAACTTTAGCCAGAAGCTAAAATATCTATAACGGGGTTAATAGGAAATTTAGTGCCTTTAATCGTTCATACCAAACGATTTTGGAGCACGTGTTCAGTTCGAAAGGGGTTCTCTGTGCCTCCAAAGCAGGCATGTCGTCATTCTTGCCTTTCCAGTGGGCAAACACTCAAACGCTTAAAACAGAAGCGTCCTTGTTTGCTGCGTACATAGGCTACGTCGCGCTACGCAAACAAACCCGGCTACGCAGCAGTGTGTCGACATAACGCGGATACGTGCGGGTCGCAATCTGTAAAGAATAAGCCGCTGTTGGTGCCTGGGTTAAACCATTGTTCTTGCCGGAGAAGCGGTATTAATAAGTATCCTGTCTCGGTCGCTAAGATTCCCCTCATTTACCTTTACATAACCCCGTTTTTTTGCGTGCATTTTTTTAGAGATTTATTCGAATTAGGATTCTAAGCAGAGATGATGATACTAATTTGCGTAACTATATCGTATTCTGCTTTGATTGAATAAAGCTGTTTAAGATCTTTTTTATAACCTTTGTGGTTTTGTTTGGAACATTCTTCCCGATTATTCATTTGAAATAAGATTCTAAGCAGAACTAATGTAAGTAATTTGCGTAACTATAGTATTTTGCCTTTATTAAATTAATTTTTTTATAACCTTTGTTATTTTGTTTGGATCATTTGAGAGTAATTAAAACGGTAGGACAAGCGTAATTCTATTGCCGATCGTTTTTTTGCGTCTTGCTTGTGTGATCACTGAAATTTTTTTTTTTTTTTTTGAGAACAACAGGTGAAAATAAGCGCATTGGGCTTCGTTTCGTTAGCAAATGTCGGCGAGATTGTCCACAGTAAGTTAAAAACGAATGATGTTTAACAATA
Source organism: Ascidiella aspersa (assembly GCF_963924565.1). Taxonomy (NCBI): domain Eukaryota; kingdom Metazoa; phylum Chordata; class Ascidiacea; order Phlebobranchia; family Ascidiidae; genus Ascidiella; species Ascidiella aspersa. The sequence goes on along the minus strand of NC_139449.1, from coordinate 35,453,177 downwards.
TACTTGGCAACACTATGCACGGATCTGTAATGTAGCTTGATAATAAATTGCAAAGCCAAAAATGTCGAATAGATCGAAATCATCTTGATTGGGAAATTTGGATACGAATTTGTATAATCTTCAGTTTATGAACTGAGAAGTGGTATCGAAACGTCTTGATCAAGATAATGTCGATCTACTCGACCTATTTGGCTTTGCAATTCATTATCAAGGAAGTTTAAGTTATGGAAGCATACGTCTACAGCAGGGATGTCCAACCTGCGGCCCGTCTGAAATTTTTGTGCGGCCCGCTAGTCATTTTGACTTCCAAGTAGTATTTTAAACGTTCAATATTAGCCTAATTTAAATGTACCAGTCAGCTTTTAGGGGCGCACTAATCGTAAAGTATTGGTAAAAATATATATATATAACTCTAAAGGTCCGTTATACTCTAAAGAGCAATACTTAATCTTGAAACGTAATAGGTTCTGCGGCCCATTAAATTATTTCAAGTGTCAATGCGACCCACTATAATAAAATGTTGGACATCCCTGGTCTACAGGTTCAAATTCTCTATTGTCATTTCAATTTGCAGCATCTCGCCATAAGAGTTCGCACGTAGACCAAAAATATTTTATTTAAAAGTGAAAGTTCTAGATTGGCGATGGTCTAAACATTTGATTTTCAGTCGTCTATGAAAATAATGCAAAGCAACTCTCGATAGCCAAAAGTTTAAGTTATGTCTTTAAAACCTTGGCCAAGCGCTCTTAGGCTGTCACGAAAATTCCTGTTTAAGGAGTTAGCGTTAAACAAGTAGAACAGTTAGTTAAGGGCTAATTAGGATAATTTTAAACCACCAAAAACTTATTTTTCGCCTTGCTTGTCCTTTCACATAACCGAATTGGTCACCAACCATTTCCAGCTTAAAAGTTATTGAATAAAATAAACAGACAGAAAGAGTTTTTTTTAATTTTTCCTAGGTCTTTGTAGGGGAGGCCATAGATAAAAAAGATCTTGTAAATTTTTCGCGATAAATAGCAAAAGTTAAGATCAAATGTAGTATCTGCTCTGCTCAGTCAGACGCTTTCTCTTTGTGTTTAGCCTACCTTATTTTTTAACAATGGGCACGGTGTCGAAGTTTGCTAAATAAATAAAAAGAGAAGTTATGTAACCCAGCCGCCTGCTTGGCTATCGAAATGAAAGTAAAACTGTGCCTCAAAAGTGATGTAATACCCAAACAGGCCTTGCGGGTGCCGTGGAATATTCCCGCACGCAGCCGCCCTCAGAAGAAATATTAATATTGTTAATGAGTAACCGGGTTAGGTATCGACAACGGCTGCTTGTATTTAGGCAACTCATTTACGCGCCCTAAACGCAGTCTAGAAATAGCAGGTTAGGTGCAGAACAACCCGAGGGGCGTAATGCTTTAAAACAGTGTTACTCAACCTATGGGTCTCATTTTTTTTACTGAACTTTGAGAATATTTCGGGAGCAATACGAACACATGGCTTGTATTATTTTTTATTTTTTATTTTTAAATGTACACTCATTACTGCCTATCTCATTTGGTTTGTTCGCTTACAAAAGTTAAGTGTAAAAATTTTGATCGCCAAATCTTCGCTGTTGTACTTGGACTTTAGTTTCCGGGTCGCCCCCAAAAAGTTGAGAAACCACCTTTTAAGGTGCAGATCGTTAAATTGTTTTGTGGTTTGTTGTGTAAAACGTCAGAAAGATTGTCTCTTACTTTTCTCGAAATTGGAAAATATCGTATGGCGCTGTTGAGGTTAATTTTAGACTTAAATGCAGCGACATGTGGGCAAAAGGTATTGATTTCTTAGCTAGTGATTGTCGCAACGATAATTATCATAGACGCCAAACTTATTTTATTCTATTACTTCTTTTATGCTATTATAAAAGATAATATCTTCTGCTTTGTTCGCTTACAAAAAGTTAAGTGAAGAAATTTCGGTCGCCAAATCTCCGCTGTTGTACTTAGACTTAGTTTTCAGGTCGCCCCCAAAAAGGTTGAGAAACCGCCTTTTACGGTGCAGATCGTTAAATTGTTTTGTCGTATGTTGTATAAAATTTAGGGAGGATTCTCAGTCACTTTTCGCGAAATTTGAAAGTAGTGTAAGGTGCTGTTAATGCCAATTTTAAACTTCAGTACAGAGAAGATGCGGAAAAAGGTATTAGTTTCTTAAACAAGTTTAAACCACAATTAGCATTAACGTCAAAAAGATAAGCTGGCGATGTTTTAGAAACAAGTTCTACTGTGGGTAATGTCAATAACACAATTTTGAGATTGGTATTTTTTCAGCATTCTGTCTGTCATATATTTTCTATTGTTAAATCTTGCACGACAACAATCATACATAATTATTTTAGTCCACACCTCATTTGTAAAAGCGTCCAGTATATTGGTGTTTTGATGACATCGGAGTAAGTGTGAAGAAAATGAAGAAAGGACTGTATATTGCTTGGTACACTTTTGCATAGGACAGCGAATTTTATATCCTTTTCGAAGAGGCTGCTTTAAGTGCTGAATAACTTGTTTCATTGAACCAAATTTTGCTTTACAAATTTCTAATGAACATTCAAAACTACCAATATCTGACATTTTTATATAAGACTGCATATTGAAAAAGTCGGCTTACTAATGTCACAGCCACACCTACCTTATGTTGAATGGCAGTCATAATCTAATTAGTAGAAATAAATGTTAACTTTATTTTCATACGATAACAGCGCTATTAAATTAGACGCTAAAGCCTTTCCTAAACATATGTAAAAACGTTTGCAGTTGACAGTTGACACCAGGGCTGCCACTCTGATTTTCAATTTATCCCAAGGTTTCATGTCTAAAAATCCCAAAAATTGGAAAAAAATCCCAAGATTAAAAAAGCTGAAATATAAGAGACTGTGGTAGACTTTGTGGTGTGCATCCATGTGTATTGAAGCTCTAACACAGGTTTTGGCAACCTTTTTTCTAGTCGCGGGCCAATACCAAACTGATAAAGGTCTCTGCGGGCTGCACACAAAGTTAACGAACAAGCGTGGTATTAAAATGTTAGAACAACTGTGAATCAGGCGGACCTCGATTTTTTTTACTTAAAGACGAGTTTGATTACATTCAAGGAGTCAGTAAATTGTTTTTTCGAGTCCACACCTCGTCATCCATACTACTAATGAAAAGTGTAATGAACTGACATCGATGAAACGCGATAACTTTACCTCTAGCGAAGCGAGCTTGATTTTTTTTAGGTATAGAGGTATTTTTTATAAATTTCTTGTAAGTTTTTTATTAAATTGCCAAAAATACTAAAATGTTGATATTTTTGAACCCGTTTTTAGCAACGCAATTGCCAGCCTTCCACGTCGCAACGGTAAAGAAACGCTGTGTTCTATAGTTTAAAAGACAGCATCAAAGCATCAACAAACCGAATGCACAAAGATCATTTGTCAAATAGGCGGCGGGACGGATGAATTACATTTGCGGGCCGGATCCGGCTTTAGGTTACCGACCCCTTCCTTAATAGCTCTCATTATTATCGTCGATTGGGTCTGTTGTATTAACGCCGTCACACAAGCTAGTAAATGAACAGTTTTGTCTAACAAGCAAGAAATAGCATTGTTACGTCACATAAGTAACGTATGCGTAGCCAGGCAAATAGCTTCTTCCTTATTCTTATTAGGAAATGTGTCCTTAAATACAAGCAAAAGTATTTGTAATTTCAACCTGCTAATGAATTAAATTCCCAAGATATGGAACAGATATCCCCAGATCCCAAGATCTTGGGAAAAATCCCAAGGAGTGGCAGCCAGACTTGGACAACTAGATTTATTTTAGCTTTTTAAAATTAGATTAGAATTAAAATTAGAGCATTTCAGTTTTTCTTAAATTAGATTAGAATTAGAATTACCGAATTCTTAAAAAAACGAATTTGAACTAGAATTTAAACTAAAATTACATTTTATTATTCACAATCAATTACATTTAACTCGAGAAGTATTTTAATAGGAATGTGCATGTCAATTATGTGTGTGCTAATTTTTAAGCATTTTAGCATAGCATATGATTTTTAGTCCGTGAAAATTACGTTTCAACCAAAGAGTTTGAATTCAAATTCTTTGTTTTCACTAAGAGGCTAAAAATGTCGTTGGACAAAGTAGGATTTTTGGTAAAATCCGAATTAGATTAGAACTAGAATTAGAGCACACAAGCAATTCCCAAATTAGATTAGAATTAGAATTAGCCGCATTTTGCTCTAATTCAATGAATTAGAAAACTAGAATTATCTAGTTGTCCAAGTCTGGTGGCAGCTCTGGTTGACACTCTCTAAGTCGCACAAATCGTTAAGAGAAAAGAAAAAAATGATTTCGAGGCTTGTGATTGGTTGCCTGTCGGGATCGAGAAAAACATGCTCGATTAACGGGTAATATTAACGTATATTGTGCTTACGGTTGAGAACCGTAAACAAATACGGCGATTTTTAAGTAAAATGTACGATAGAGTATAGGCTGAAATGAAGTCATTTTTATTTAGATAAATGGTGATTAGAAAAAACAGAAAAGACTTTGAAACAAAAAAGACAGTGTTGTTTGGATCAAGGTAAACCAAAAGCTCCTTTATGATAAAACCCTTACTTTTTACGAAGTTAATGACCCCAAACGTCAGGAATATACTAGTTGCAATATCATGTCGTCTCTTATTTTTTTATTTTAAGTGTAATTAGCTACAGCGAGAATGTAGGTTTTACAGATGTTTAGGACTAAAATGAAAGCGAAGATTGTAGAACGTCATAGATGACTTCATTGTACGTCATAAATGAATTAAAGCTTTTATTTACAAATTGTCACTTCTTGGTCAACATTTAAACGACAAGAATAAATGATGATTTAGCCATCCTCCCCCTAAATGTAAATTTCTTTCGAATCTTACTATGTAGCTATATTTTCTTAGCCCATTTTTGTAAAATTGTTTTAGCCGAAAAGCGTCGTACGTCTATCGAAACGGACTCAAGCCATAATACCGAAATAAGAACAGCATTAACTTCGGAATAATACACAGTTCGACCGAAATAGGACTAATACCTAATAATCGTAGTAACGTCTAAATCGGAATAAGTCCTAATTCCGTCGAAATAATACCTAAATGGCCAAAATCAGGCCTCAACAACATTTTACCTAAAACACTAAACCCTACCCCTAAGTACATTACTAACTCCCCTTTTAAAGTTTGAGCAAGTTTAACGATATAAGGCATTTTGCGCTTTACACGAATCGATTAGATCGTGTAGCTTTTGTATTAAAAGTAACCCCTGTCAAATCTAAAACTTTAACAGTTAAAGTTTAACTAAACAAACGAACTGTGTTGTTTTTATAAGGTTGCTTTTTATGAGGCCAGGTAAAAAAATCTTATACCTCCAAACAAAACTCCTAGAAATAGACGCGTTTTTTAAGTAACTGTGTTAATGAACATTTGCCGAAATGTTGAACAATTAAGCATGTCGCCTTTTATGTCTATTTGGGCCGTTATTTTTACCATTAAACTTGTGTTAAACTTTATAAGTTAAATGCCGGCTGGATTTGTCAGGCAGGCCAGGCAAGGATAAGAGTGTCGAGGTGAAATATTTCTCTGATAACACTAGTAAGGGTGACGCAATGAATTTATTGTTTATAAGGGAGCCTTAAGCCATAAGAAACTGGGAACCACTGGATAGGTGTGAAAAAAAACAAATGCTTATTATTCTGCGTGATGACGTAATATATTTTCGGCGGGCGCGATTTTGATTTTAATAAACGTGTTTTTGTTTTGCTTTCAATTGGGTCACGTTAAATTGATTGCCATCGAAAAACGCAAGGTATGATCTGGTTCTGACATTTGTAGACACCGAAGTCGTAGATATGAACGTTATGTTAGAAACTTACGTATAGTGCTGGAGAATCTCCCCCGTCGAGTCACGAGTTTGTATTGCACTTGTTTCTTAAGTAGTTAAACTCATAAGACCTTCTGTTTGCACATTTTTTCTACATGGTTACCGTGCGACGCTAGAAAGGTTCGTGACCGGGCCGATAAGACGGTAAAAAGACAACGTTTGTCTGTTAAAAACTAACTTGTGCTATTGAATATGTTCTCTGTTTAAATCAGTATTTCCAAACCAAGGGGTCGCAGAACTCGGCTCTTTTCAATTTGGTTGGGTGACCGACTGTATAGTTGTTTTTATATTTATTGAGATTGGTTCTAAGCAAGATTTATTTAACGATCAAGAAAATTGCAGAAACAACACCAAGACGTGGCGCATATTCAGTGTAATGTGCACTTAAGCCACTTTCAAATGACTTGACTTAAGTCTTTTGGATAAACGACTTAACCGAATCAAACGGAGACCCATAGGTGAAGAAAACGTGTTTTAGGGCGGTGTTTCTTAATCAGGAGAATAGTTAACCCCAGGGTGACTAACATTTTTGCAGGGTGAATCAACCAAAAGGGGTGTATAAGGGTTAACCGTCAGAAAGGAATGATAGCTTGCGAGCAGGGCGGACATTCTGTGTTTTTTGTGATTTTGTTGCTTTATATCTCTGGACCCGAGAAGTTGCAGATTTGCAAAGGTAAAACTTAGCTTGAGTTGATCTTAACAAAAATCAAAACAACCCAAGTCATTTTGTGCTGTTATATATAGACGAGAAAGTTTTATTATGAAATCTGGAGATATATGCTAGGGGTGAACAAAACTAAAAAAGTTTAAGCAGCACTGTTTTAGGGTATTCATGAACCAAAAAGTGCCCTTTAAACAAAACTTTGAACGCTATTCACATTCTCAAAAACAAAATTGTAAAACGTAATAAGAATATCAAAGCCCATACAGAAGTATAGGTATCACTTTGAACGTTTAGAATAGCTCTTTATTCATTTTCAACTTGTTACCTACTTTTTTATGGGCTTTGATATTCTTATTACGTCTTACTACAACCTCCAACCATCATACTTTACAATTGTAAAAACTTCAATATACACTGTGTAACTGCGTTTTTTCTGCTAAAGGTCCCCTGTCTTAGCCGTTGCTAGCAGTCCAGTATAAAACCAAAAAAATAGGATGAAGGTAATTTGCAGCGGAATGCCGAAAACCGGCACAAAGACGCTCTGTAGTGCTCTGAGGACTCTCGGGTACAACGTGTTTGACGTGGAGGAGCAGTTTCTTCACATGGGCGAGATGCTGACTCGGGCTTGTAACGAGGGAGTTTCAAACGAAGAGTTTCACGACATGTTCAAAAATGTGGACGCGGCGACAGACGTACCTGCCTGCACATTCTGGGAACAGCTGCATCAAGTCTTCCCTGATGCTAAGGTATTGTTAGGGGATATTTATTCTTTAAAACATATTTTCAATTTTTTCAATTTTTTTCAATAAGTAGATTGACAGCTTTAATAAAATCCCAAGCTAGTATGAGCACATCGTGACTTCTATTTGACATTCTTGGTATTTCCTTGGCGGGTTAGGCCTATTTGAGTAGGAAGTGACGTTATATTAATTCAATATATCACTTTCGTTATGGTTTTAAATACAAAATGTTTGGCTTTAACTTTTGTTTTGCTCATTGCAATAATGCTTTATTCGGTGAGAGTGTGTTTTGATTACCTTAACCGAGAAATATTGTAGCTTGAAGTAGCCATATTCATTCTTCAATACGTTGTATCATCAAATTGATTAACGTAAAATATTAACATGAATGGTATCATATGTTTAAATGTTTCTTAAAGATACTTTTTTTAATAATGAAGATATATGTTGGCTTTAACCACAGATTACTTATATCAATGCTAGGCGAAGTTCTGTATTTAGTTGTAGAGTTATGTGCTTTGGTTTAAATTTGGGAAAATTCCCGATTTTGAAACGAAAGTAGTTGCCTGGATTCCTCGTACGCTAAATTATGATTAATGAGTTAAATTTGAAATGGGCGATCCCGCCTACAACTCATATTCTCATAAGGGGGCATGACATCATACTAGTTTGTTCTTCGAGGTCACGCCCCGTAAACACAGTTTCCACCACCCACTAAGTAACGAGTGATTCAATAAATATTTAAATACAATAAGTGCTTTAGGTGGCGTGTGAAGCGTTATTTGGATGATCAAACGCCAATAGCACATGCTTAACTAAAAAAATAATATGCACCACAGCTCCAGCAAAAGCATACACCTAATTCCACCCAATAGCATCCAATTTAAGAAGCAAGTATGCAAAAAGAAAGAACCTATGTTTTCTTGTTTAAACAAAAAATGTTACACTTGTATATAAACTGTTGCTACCAGACACAATATTAACCAAAATCAGTTTTCTCTGGTATAGTTGTAATTGTGCTGTAGTACATCGTTAGTTAGCAATTACAATTGAAGAGCTGTTTTTAATTAAGGTTATGGGCCCTACTTATATTTTTGCTTTTGTCCTTAAGGTGTGCTTAATGTTAGGCTGAATTATTTCCGGAAGTAGCCTAAATGAAAGCGGATTAATTTGTAAGTAAGTTTTATGTATCCACGAAGAATTTCGTAATGCAACTGATCTGTATAGCTCCAATACCAATAGGTTACACGTATTGTTTTATGATGTAGACCAGTGTTTCTATTTTATGCTACTGTAAAAGATAATTATATTATGTTTAACAAAAAGTTTAGTAAATATAATTGGGTCGCACGAATTCGCTGTTGTATTTACGCTTATTATTTTGGTCCCTCAAAAAAGGTTAAGAAACACTAATATAAACGGAATCTTGGCGGAAACGTCATTCAACGTAGAAAAGGTCGCGCCATCTTTGAATGAAAGCGGCTTGTATTTACTCTATTGTAGCGAGGCGGCGAAAGATGACTTACTGGCGTGTTCAACCAAAGGTCAGCGACCCCGCAGCCGCTCCCACAACTATTTAACTAGCGCAGAGTCGAGCAAACTGCGGATTACGTAAGCAACACGGGTCATATGACGGCGAGCGACGGGTTAAACATTGTTCCGATCAAATAATGTTGCTAAAGTGAACCGAGCGGGCTCGTGACAAAAAATTACCCCAAAAGCCAACACACGAACAGAAATTCTGAAACAGTTCGCAAAAAGCACATAGCAGGGGCGGATCCGGGATTTTTAGGGGGTATACAAATGAATAGATTGCGTCAAAAAGTTTGTTTTAGTTAAACGTTTTTCGTGAGCAAACTCAAGCGCTAATAAGCAGCTATAAGGAAAAAGTCTGATCGGGCGAAGCGCTAAAATTAGGCGGCTATTGTTTGAAAACAAAATCTTTAAAACGTACACAAACATTAACCCAACTAGAAAAAAAAAAATCAAATAGGTTCGTAGGAAATTAAATCTTTAGGCATTATATAGTTAAATGTGGCACAAAAAATATTTTTTGGGAAATCATAAACTGCAAAAAAAGGCAGGATACCATTTTTTGTTTTAATTTGATTTTCAAAATTACCTTCAGAAAATTGCCTAATTATTCCGATGGGGTAAATACCCCACAGGTTAAGAACCAACCGCTTTAAACGGTCAATCGTCTGCTGATCGGTCTTAGAATGTATATAATACGACAAGTAACGCAGCCGAGATATCCATTAGTAAGTTAAGTGTTTGCGCCGTCTATGCTTCTGTTTGTTTTGCTGAACACCGCGGAAAACATGCAGACCTTAAGCAATCATGCCTCTTGCTACCTCGTGGGACCCGCGTTAATTCTTTACAGCATAACTTCCGTTATGACTAGCGGTGTTGTAAGCAAGTCACTTGTAAAATAACTTAAGTCCAAGTCAAGTCACTTGTAAAATAACTTAAGTCCAAGTTAGTCACTTGCAAAATAACTTAAGTCCAAGTCAAGTCATATGTAAAAAAACTTAAGTCCAAGTCAAGTCACTTGTAAAATAACTTAAGTCCAAGTCAATTCATTTGTGAAATAACTTAAATCGAAGCCAAATCTTTTGAATAAATAACAAGTCAAGTCCCAGTCAAGTCATTATTAGAGCAAGTCAATTCCAAGTAAAGTCCTTGTCATAAAAAGTAACTAATAAATTTGCTAAATTTCCCGATTTGATCAATAACTCAACAAAAACACAATTTACAGCAAGAAAATTGTTTTAAGTGCACAAATTAAGATAAATAACAAAATTTTATAAAAAAAAATGCCTTATGAAAACATTCCATTTCAACCCAAGTCATTTGTTAAAAAGACTGAAGTCAAGTTGAGTCATTTGAAAACAGTGACTAAAGTGCAATTATAACACTGATAAATAACTAGTCTACTGATGTTTGCATAATGCAAGAAGTGCTGAATAAGCTCCTGCGGTAAAGTGTATTTGTGACGCTTAGTAAATATTCTACGCTATTTGGAAACAAAGTTCACCAGCCAAAGGAGCAGTGCAGTGATTTGTCACAATTTCAGCTTTTTTTTTAATTCTTTAGCTTGTGGCACACTGAAAACAATACTGAGCCACAGTTACGAAAAAACATAATATCATAAATGAACATTTATCAGCGTTTTCACAAATAGTGCGCATTTATGTCTTGTATGGTTGGCTGTTTGTATTTTTTGTAATAATGCTAGGTTCTTCAAAGACTGGTATGTCGCAGAACACGGTATGGAAACACTAATATTGTCTCACATTAACGTTTTTGTTTTAGGCCTTCAGGGCCTAAAACAAATTTTTTTAAAATGTTAAAGATTTCATAAAATTCTATGGCGATATAGTTTTTACTTGGAATGAGTAATTACGAATGAGGGTGATTTGGGGCCCCACTTAGTTTGGGATGACGTCAAACTTTTTTGCCTACTTTTTCTGGACGAATCAAGGATTATAAGCACGACCACTAAATAAAAGAAGGGCATTTCAAATGCGCCTATTACACCACACTGTAGTAATGTGAAACCATTTTTTTTAAATATCAAATTGCAAAGTTAGCGTACGTCAGGCCTGCAAGGATTTATTTGCAAGTAAGGTATTGGCTGCTTGTAAAATAAGCCTGCGGTGAGATTCGAACTTTCGACCTCGACCTTTCGGGCCCGTCACTCTACCGAAGGATGGGAGAATATCATCGCTGTCAGCTGCGTCTTCTGATCTCAATTTACGATGACAAAGACTAAAGCAGACACTTTCCGCGACCTTCGCCCTACTTAAATTTCGACAACCTTGCTCATACAGTTGTGAACCAGGGCGGGGTAGCATATTCGTTAGCTCGGTAAACAGAAATTAAAAACAGGTAGGTTTAATAAGGGGAATAAAAAAAAAAAACTTTTTCGGCTATTTTTCCAGGAAGAATAGAGGTTATAACCACGAGCACATATTAAAAGAACAGCGTTTGAATTGCGCCTAATTCACCACATTAGTAATGTAAATTTTGAAATATCAAATTGCTTTACCGAAGGTAAGGTCTACAAGGATTTATTCACTGAAAGACATTGGCAGCTCGTAAAACAACCTGCGGTGAGATGCGAACTTTCGACCTCGACCGTCGCTCTACCGACTGTGCTATAAAGGCTTAGAGGGGAGAAAGAAAATACACAAGCACAGTATCACTGCCTGATGCCTCTTGTGATCTTGCTACATGATGATAAAGACTAAAGGAGAATCTTTCCGCGACCTTTGCTCTACTTAAATTCCGACAACCTTGCTCATACAGTTGTGAAACGGGCGGGGTAGCGCATTCGTTAGCTCAGTAAACAGAAATGAAAACAAGTTGGGTTTATTTAGAGGAATAAAAAAACTTGTCGGCTTTTTTTCCAAGAAAATCAAGAAACCATAAACGAACACAAATTAAAATAATAACGTTTCAATTCCGCCTAATTTACCAACTATAGTAATGTCGACCCTGTTTTTTCCTATAAAATATCGAATTGCCAAGTTAGCGTATGTTAGGGCTGTAAGAATTAATTTATAAGCAAGGCATTGGCTGCTCGTAAAACTAACCTGCGGTGAGATTCGAACTTTCGACCTCGACTATTGGGGGGGCGTCGTTCTACCGACTGTTTTACAAAGGTTTAGACGTTTAGAGGGAAGAAAGTAGATAAACAACCAACAAAGTCACTGCCTGATGCCTCTTGTGATCTTACTACATGATGATGAAGACTAAAGGAGAAACTTTCCGCGACCTTTGCTCTACTTAAATCCCGACAACTTTGCTCATACAGTTGTGAACCAGGGTCGGGGTAGCGCATTCGCAGACATAACAACGTAGCCGGGTTTAACAAGGGGAATAAAAAAACTTTGTTGGCTATTTATCCAGAAAGAATCAAGAAACAATTAAAGACCACAAATTAAAATAAAAGCGTTTCAATGCGCCTACTTTACCACTCTGTTTAGTAATTAGAAAGCATTGTTTTTAAATATGGAATTGCTTTACCGAAGTTTAGGCCTGCAAGGGGAGAAAGTAGATACACAACCACTGTATTACTGCCTGAGAAGTCCTGTGATCTTTCTATACGATGATGAAGACTAAAGGAGAATCTTTCCCACGACCTTTGCCCTGCTTAAATTCCACAACCTTGCTCATACAGTGAACCGGGCGGGTTGATGCGCATTCATTAGCTCAGTAAACAGAAATAAGAACGTCGCCGGGTTTAATAAAGGTCAATGGACTTTAATTGGTTTAGCGTTGAGCAGCTCACATTGGTTTTAACGTGTGCAAGTTTTAAACTGCTGTGTCACTGCACTCCAAACATTGTTTGCATTTGCTAAATAATGTGTAGGCTATGTCTACATTACGTGCGGATCCAAATGTTTGGTGAGGGCTGCGGAAGTGTGTTTTCGGAGATAGTGTTACAGTTACGTCACCACGTGACGTCACTAAGTTACGTCAGAATTGTTTATCATGTTATTTTCATGTTGGAAGATGTTTTGCTTTTAATAAAAATGCCTCATTACAAAGATGTTTCGATTCGCGAAAAAACAGCCTTTCGACGTTGAAGGTGCCAACCATGTTAGATGGTGCGATTAGACGTAAGATACCTTTGGACTAAACCAGGGATTCTTAAGCTTTTTTGTATGTTTTACGCTTTTAACAAAGATGAATATCTTATTTACACCCAAAATATAAAGTGGTGCTGATTTATTAAGAAAACGAAGGTGAAAAATACATCAGTTATATTCAGTGACGGCTGTCCTTGGGTTTTTTGGCAACTAGTTGTTCAATTTCTTGTAAAGTAGTTGATAATGCACAACGAATATGAGATTTAACATGTTAAGTCGGTTTCGTGCTTAAGATTTGATAGTAGGCAATGCAGAGAAGCCACTTCGCATAGGTTAGTTGAAGAAAACGGATCCAGAATATTCAGAGCTTGAATACATATCCCTGGATTTACCCCCTAAATCGAGGAAATTTACCCCCTGGGGTAAATTTACCCCAGGTTAAGAAAAGCTGGACTAAACCGACTTTATCGAAATGGGCTAAGACATACTGGAAGTCTAACTAAGATTCGCTCTTAGCTTTTTGAGTTTCATATTTTGCGTTTACGTATAGTTAAAAAAAACAACAAAAAAGACAGTTTGGGAGGGGGGGGGGCTATGCTTTGGTCAGTTGGATCTGTCCCTGATTTTTTACATATTAGCATGTTTATCAAAGTTAGGATGCTATTCATATACATGAGTTATTTAAGGGTAAACAATGCACAACTAGCGCATAAAGGAATGGACTCGTTTGGTGAATATGAAAAAATGGTTTATCAGCAAAAATGTTGATGCAGAGCGAAGTAAGCCTTCTTTTTTCTTTTAGTTTCCTTAGAAGGTTAAATCTGAATTATATCAAAAAAATTAAAAAGCCAGTTTATACCTTATTTTAAAAAACTAAAAAAATATTATTTAAGTATAATCCTAAATACACCAAAGATTCTGTGAAATACGGTATTAGTCTGTTTCTCTTTTTAGTTAAATTCCAAGTCAGCCTTATAAATCACATCCGATCCAACGACCGGGCAGTAAAGCAATAAAACGCTCTAAATACAAATCAAAACGATCTACGACGGATTGTGGTTAGAATCTCGAAGGTATACGTTTTTTGCTTTGCGCATTACGCTGTAGCGTAAAAGTATTGAAAGTTTGTGTCAGTATTATAAATAACGACAAGTCAAGTCCAATTCAAGTCATCAGTTGCCCTAATCAAGTTCCAGTCAAGTCATTAGTACAAGTCAACTCCAAGTCAACTTACTAATATAAAAATAAAACAATACTATTCAAATGAGTAAACTCGTTCGATTATTATGAGCAATATGTCAAATAAAAAATAACAAAAAACACCAACATGAAGCAATCTAATCATTTTACATGTACAAGTTAAGTCAAATAGATCAATTTTATTATAAAAATCTAAATAAAAACTTAATTTCAACCGAAGTCATTTGACGCAATAACTTAAGTCCAAGTCAAGTCATTTGACGCAATAACTTAAGTCCAAGTCAAGTCATTTGACGCAATAACTTAAGTCCAAGTCAAGTCATTTGACGCAATGATTTAAGTCCAAGTAAAGTCATTTTTACTAAAACGACTTAGGTCAAGTCAGTTAACAAGAGTGACTTAAGTGCACTTAAGTCAAGTCATTGGCGTAAGTCATTGCAACACTGAAGCACGTACTTGGCGGAAAACACTCAATACACGCCAAGTCAAGTTATTTGTCCAAAAGACTTAAATCGAGTAAAGTCATTTTACCAAAACAACTTAAGTCAAGTGAAGTCATCCGAAAAAAGTTACCTAAATGCACTTAACTCAAAAGTGCATTGACTTTAGGTACACTATGCACGGTTCTGTAATGTAGCTTAATAATAAATTTCAAAGCCAAAAAGGTCGAGTAGATCGACATCATCTTGATTGGAAAGTTTGGATACGAATTTGTATAATCTTCAGTTAATGAACTGAGAAGTGGTATCGAAACGTCTTAATCAAGATGCTGTCGATCTACTCGACCTTTTTGGCTTTGCAATTCATTATCAAGGAAGTTTTTTGCAGCATCTCGCCATAAGAGTTTGCATGTTAGTGAGTCACACCAACTGAAGATGATACAAGTTCGTATCGAAACGTCTTAATCAAGATGCTGTCGATCTACTCGACCTTTTTGGCTTTGAAATTTATTATTAAGCTACATTACAGATCCGTGCATAGTGTACCTAAAGTCAATGCACTTTTGGGTTAAGTGCATTGACTTTAGTTATTAAAGCCTTGGAGCATGTACCTGGGCGCTTTAGTTGCGTTACGCCCGACACACCAAATCAAACATACAGACCGACAGGTTGCCATCAATAAATCTTGGACTTGGTTACGCAGAACGTTAAAGTCGTCAAAACTTACGATCGCTATTGTTTCACTCTATGTCAACATATACTAGTGTGTGGTATGTTTGTACAACAGAAATCGTCTGTCTGTGGAATTTAGTGGTTTCTAACCAGCGTTTCTCAACCTGTGAGTTTCGACCTAAAACTTTGGTTCGAAGTTTGATTTAGTACCGAAATACGTTTCAAATATTTCTTTATTTATTTTCGATATCTGTTTATTAAAAAGAAAAATGTGAACGGATTGAAATGCTACCTATGTTTATAAAGTAACATTCAAACGAACTGGCCTATTTAAAAAAGTGTAACTTTGCCAAAAATAAAACCAGTTTCACACACGGTTTTAGACATCAGATCATAATGGTTGTCGGTTGCAGTAAACGTAAGAATAACAAAGACAAAACAGAAATAGGTAGCATTTTAAAACGTTTGGAATATATCTTTATTCATTTTTGACAACTTCTGATGAATAAAGAGATTTTCGAAACTATCAAAATTCTACCTATTTCTGTATGGGCTTTGATATTCTTATCACGTTTTAGCCATCCTTATCAGTTTTAGACATTTTTTCACACTTTTTAGTTGTACTTTGTTGTAGAATGCATTTAGCGACTCCAATAAGTAAGAGTCCTTGCGTTGGCAACCTGTTACAGTCAAGCCATCCACGTTTTGTTTGCTTTCGCTGATTGCGCCTTTTTATCACTTTCACTATAAAAACATTACGGCCGAATATAGGGTCGTTAGTTCCCCGAATAAAACTGATCGTAAATTCCCAGTTTAAAGTTGTCAACAAACTGACAGGCGTCTTTTCAGCTTCATAAATCATCTTAAGGCTGTAAAAAAACGATTAAATTGTATCAGTTCATCTTGTAACATGAATATATAATTGCCTTGTATACCGCTCATATAAATATTACAAAAACGTACGAACAACTGAAAACTGGAATGTTGTAATGACTTAAAATCAGAACTTAAGAAACTGATGGGAAAACACCTTGACTTTTTAATATAAGCCATTTCGACAAATGACTTAACTTGGAGTTTAGTTATTTTGGCAAATGAATCCACCTTTTTTGTGTGAGAGTTATTTTGCCTCATTTTTTATAAAAAAATAAGAAAAGTATGTTCCCTGATTCAAATAAAGTTTTTAGTAGTTGCGTTTCAAAAGTAATGTTAACTGTTTGAAGTTTATTTTCGATGCAAATGACTTAAACTTTACTTAACTTACATTGACTGAAAATGCCACTTGACGCGAGAAACTGATGTCTTGTTGGTTATTGCAAGCAAATTGTTTTTGGTACACAAATTAGGATTAATAGCCCAATATTATAAACCAAATGCTTAAAAACACTTCGTTTTAACCTAAGTCATTTGTTAAAAAGACTTAATTAAGTCAAGTAAAATAATTTTGCCCAAAAGACTGAAGTCAAGTCAAATAATTCGAAAACAGTGATTTAAGTGCACCTAAGTCAAGTCATTGACTTAAGTCATTACAACGCATGCTATTTGTTCAAAGTAGCTTGACTTAAGGTTGGTTCACACCAGACGCGTCTGGCGTTATCGTAAATTTTTCGGTTGCGGAAAGTTGTAATAGTTCAACTTTGAAGCTTTGGTTAGAAGCGAGGAAATTTGCCGTTAACGCTGATGCGTTATGTGTGAACTGGGTGACGCTAAGGTTTTGCGTCTGGCGTTAGCGTCTGGCGCAGTGCTTTTAAACCTTTTTGCTGGAGTGGAACCCTATGAAAACATTTCACTGGCTCGAGGAACCCCAGTGCACTAATTTCACTGGCTCGAGGAACCCCAGTGCACTAATTCCACTGGCTCGAGGAACCCCAGTGTAGTAAACACACCTCAATTAGCTAAACAATTTAGAAATTGCGGAACCCCTGGACTGTTCTAGAGGAGCCCTGAGGTTCCGCGGAACCCTGGTTGAAAACCACTGGTCTGGCGTATAGTGTGAGCCAACTTTTAGACTTGAAATTTGCAAATAATTTGTCTTGGTTAAAAATCATATAAAAGGAAAGTCTTATATCACAGAAAAATTGTGTTGTATACATCATTTGAAGTCAGCAAAAAAAAAAAAAAAAAAAAATCCCCGAATCAGTGCGTCGTTTTTTGTAAACAGAAGATGTTTGTTCGCACTATCAATTGTTGCGTATCAAATTGTTTGTCATCCATCCAGATAAGGCAGTCTTAGCTATTCGCGCCGCCTCAGAGAAAATTATTGCGAGCACATGATTCTCGTCAAAAAATCGATCTTGCAAATATTGCCTTACCGGCCTTACCGGAAGCATTTCAGTTCTCTATATCTTGATCGTCACTGTAACGTTTTATTTAAAAATAAACATGCTGTTCGCGTTGCTATAACAACGCATTACCCGCGCGAGTGAGCAAATATTTAAATAAATTATTATTACCGCCTGGGTCGTATTTGCGCGAGTGTACTTCAAACATGTGAAACATTTTAGGTTATTTTAACAATTGAGCTGGGGTGGGTAAGTTCCTTGTTATGAGTTTAAGATTTATAAACATGAAACCTAGGCTGATTGAAATACTTAAATAGAGTACTTGGCGTTGAGTTCAGTGGCCGATTTTAAAAAAAAGCCAATTATCTCAGTGGTGTCACAAAACAAACATAAAGTTTGTAAAAACGTATATGTTTTAATTTTTCGACAAAAGCGTTTAATGACGTTATATGCTGTCGAAATGAGCGGTCAAAGGCATAGTCGTAGCCACAGGGGCCTTTTCGGCTGGCTACACCACTGGCCGAACGTTATGTTCAAATTATCAGGTAATGTTATCGAAATGAATTGAATACAATCGGTCGTGCCTTAAATAAATTAGTCTACTTTTTCGACAAACGCGTCCTAATGTGCTTTTCAGATCGTTCACATGGAAAGGGATTCTGAAGAAGCTTGGATGCGGAGTTACATCAAACAGATGGAGGTGGGCAAGGCCAGCATATTCTTCCGCCTGTTGCTAATGGCAACGCCGACTGGACGGAGACTCTATGAGTTCCTTATTTCCGCATGGGGTCAGTGTTTAGTTGAATTATTCCAGCTTACAAATATGCTTGGAAAGCATTCTTACAGAATTTAAATGACTTGATTAGTCGCTATTCCTAATAAATTGTAGCCTTTTTCGGCAATCAGAGTAATTAGATCACTTCGTTTAGTTATATTTTCAATATATATATGTCTTCAAAATGCTGATACTAGTTAATTGTTAAAACAAAGATTTGCGCAGTTAAAGTTGGCCAAACTTTAATTTTCGAGAGTGCGGTTGGGCCCACGGCGTATTTGGGTAACGATTTTAAAGGGCTAAGATATGCTAGAAACATTATTAAGTTTTGTATTAACGTAGCTAAAGTAGCCAGAAGTACAGTTTTGGGGAATGCTGAATACTGCACTGTTGCCGGCTTGGTTATATTAATATTGTGTATATTTTTAACAGCTCGCTCCCAGTTTTCTCTCGTCGAACCGAGCTTGTTTCGAAGCGGCAACTACAATCCGATGATGGCGCGGTTAAGATACAGAGAACACAACAGCCACGTTCGAGCGGTAGGTGGCGCAATTTACCAAATTAAACCTGATCAGTCAAGGGAGTGAAATTTGGTCCATCAACAAACGCTTTCGGGGACTGTGAAACATAGGTTATTTGTCTTCAAATTCAACTCAACACGGATGGTTTTATTAATATCAACTTGTAGTATTGGCTTACGAGGTCTCTTCTAGAGTTGTTGTTTTACCACTCTAGGGGTGTTTTTTGTTACCTTTTTTTTCTTGTTATTCTTTTGATCAATTTTTGAAAAAAAATTGTACCATTATCCTTAAAAATTTATTGTAAACTAAAAAAACGTTTAATATTTATTCATTTCAGTTCGTTTAAATTTTCTTTATTTCTCAGGTTGCGCCGAAAAAACAGACCCTGATCTTCAACGTGAAGCAGGGTTGGGAGCCCCTTTGTGAATTCCTTGGGGTCCCAGTACCCAGCATACCCTTTCCACATCGGAATAAGGGCGGAGAGATCATCGACGAAATGACCGACAAGTCGCCGCTGTTCGTGCAAATCAAGCGCGAACTTCTGTGGGTCGGGGGTTCGATCCTTGGCGCCGGCACTCTGCTTGTTCTTTGCCGTTTCTTGTGATGTGTGCGGCGACTGTGTTCGCGCTAACTGGTTGCAGTTAGGTTCTAATGCCACAAGCCCTTTTTGTGCGGTTTAGTAACTTGAATCGTTTACTTACAGCACCGGGTTTTGTTTTTTCTTTGACATTTTATTGTTTTGTAAACAGCACAAGGCAATTATTAATTTAACTTGTAAAATTACGAAAGCAATCGCGCCAAGAATTAGTTAGAATACCAACGTATGTTACCAAGCGCCGGGTTTTCTTCTTTATTTTATCAATTTGTAAACAACATAAAGACGATATTTAATTAACTTGTAAAATTAGTAAAATATTCCAGTAAAAATTAGGTTTATAAAGCCACAAGTCCTTTTTGTACCGGTTATTAGTTTTCTGTAATAATTTACCAAATCCTGGGGATCTATTTTTATTTTAGCATTTTGTAAACAACATGAAGACGATATTTTATTTAACTTGTAAAATTGGTAAAAAAATCCAGTAAACATTATAAAAAGCCACGATTCAAGTAGGCTTAGTAGTTAGTTCTAAGTCCACAAGTCCGCTTTGTGCCATTTAGTAGTTTTCGGTAAAGTTTATCAAGCGCCGGGTTTCATTTTTTTTACACTTTATTGTTTTGAAAGCAGCACAAGGCAATTATTAATTTAACTTGTAAAATTACGAAAGCAATCGCGCCAAGAATTAGTTAGAATACCAACGTATGTTACCATTTCTTCTTTATTTTATCAATTTGTGAACAACATAAAGACGATATTTTATTTATAAGGTATAGATTGACAAAAAAATCGTTAGCAAGTAGTACTAGTTAGGTTCTACGACTACAAACCTTATTATGCCGTTAAGTATTCTGTAGAAGTTTAATAAGCGCCAGATTTCGATTTTAGTTTCAACGTTTTGTAAACAACATAAGGCGATTTTTTAATTAACTTGTAAAATTGGTAAAATATTCCAGTAAAAATTCGGTTTATAAAGCCACAAGTCCTTTTGTACCGTTTATTAGTTTTCTGTAATAATTTACCAAATCCTGGGCATCTATTTTTATTTTAGCATTTTGCAAACAACATAAAGACAATATTTAACTTACCTTGTAAAATTTGGAAAAAATGCGAGCAATAATTAGGTTTATAAGGCCACAATTGAATTAGGCTTATTAGTTAGTTTTCAAGTCCGCAAGTCCGTTTTGTGCCATTCAAGAGCCGAGTTTCGTTCGTTTTTTAGATTTTATGATTTTGTGAACAGCACAAGGAGATTATTAACTTAACTTGTAAAATTCCAAAAAAAGTTCGCGCTATGTAGTACTTTTGTACTAAGGAAACACGACATTTTTTATGCCCTTTAGTAATCCGGAGTAGTTTATGGCGCTATTTAGTTTACCAAGCGCCGACTTTCGTTTTGAATTTTACTTTTTAACGTTTTGAAAAACACAGTAGGCGATATTTAATTTAGCTAGTAGGATTGGTAAAAAAAGTTTAGTTGGTTGTACGGTAAAAAGCTTTTTTGTGCCGTAAAATCACCCAACGTCTGTTACCCAGCGCTAGTTTTATTTAGTTTTAACGTTTTATAAACAACATAAAGACGATATTTTTATTTCTAAGGTGAATTTGCGAAAAAAACATCCGTTAGGTTGTGAGCAATAAGGGTACAATTCCCGTTTTTTTGCCATGCACTGATTTCGAGTGGTTTGCTACGTTCTGGGTACGTTTTTCTTTTACGTTTTATCATTTGGTATAAAAAACGAATCGATTGTGTATGTAGGTATATTTCTGTATGGGCTTTGATATTTTTATTATGTCTTACTACAACCTCCAGCCAATATGCTCCAAACATTGTGTATTTATTCTGTGAACATTAGTAAGTTGCGCTAACTTGTAGTAAAGGTATAGGGGTGTCCCATAGCCTACTTATTACAATTGCGATCCGAACCAGAGTACGTCATTGCTGTGCTTAAACAAGCAAAATAGATGAAATTGCAACCAAGTTTATGTTTATGTACCAAAAGTCTTTTTTCCTAACTTTGTTAAACTATTTGTAATATTGTAACAAATGTAAACACTTCACTTCTACAACGTAGTAGAAACTGCTGATCACAAGACAGAAATCCAAAGGCTGTGGGTTCAAACCTCACCTTGGAATAGCTTTTTACACAATACTGGATTTTCGAACATTATCGTAAATGTCCGATCAAGATTCTATATTTAGTCAGCTTATATTGTCATTTAGGCAGCGACATTTTGTATTTTTGTGCCTAAAATGGTCGATATGAAACTCTTTGTGAAATATACTTGCAACCACGAAATTTCTTGTAAAAAAATTCTTTACTTGTTTTATTGTAAATATTCAATTGCTTCAAATTTCTAAAAATTACTTAAAAATGACGTCGCCAGGCAATTCGCGCGATCGACTTTTCCTTTTAAATACTATTTATGAAAGCTGTAAATAGATCTTTTGACCGAAATCACATCTAATGACGTCATATATCGTCCTTTTCTTGTTTTATTTCGCCGCTATTTTGGCGATTGTACTTTTTAGTTTTGATAAAAGTTGGAGCAATGCACTTGAAGTGGATATTCGCTTGCCGATTTGCAAAAAAAAGATATTTTCGCAAATGCTTGAATTAACCAAATAGACATTAATATCGCACAAGTATTCGGTTGTTATAATTTAATTTTGATCATAATTTTCATTTTTGCCAATTTTTAAAGGGTATTGTTGACTTTTGTCAAAGGGCGTTGCTGAATAATTTAAAACAACACCCGAAAACGTTCCTTGTAACTTGAAACAGCATAAAAACAAAGCAATTTTCTGCAATTTAAAAGTTAATTTACTCAAAACAATGTATTTTTGTATTTATCGATTTTTCTTTTGATTACAGTCCATGAAACCCGTTATGTTTTTGTTATATTTTATCAACGCCAAGATACTAATTTTTTCTCTTTAACGTTGTTTCCCAGCAGCCTTCTTCTTGTAAAACCTAACAACTAGACGTAAAACAAAATGCAAACTCACTTGGTCACAAGAAGCACGAGAAATGCAATTTTTATCATCAGCTGTAACGTCTTTACTGACCCAAGAACTTGCACCCACTTTTGTGGACCTTATTTTCTTCTATCGTCCTGTATTTTGTGATTTAATAAACTGTACAGCAATGGTAGTTATTTGTTGGGCAGATTGGCACGTTTAGTTATCTGCAGTTGTAGGCCTACAGCCTTTCGTTTTCAGATGAAACGGTAAAGTAAATCATAAGATTTAGGTTACACTTCACCATTGCGTCTACCCCAGGCGCTGACAATGCTTGCGGTTTGATTGCGTGTTTTTCGCACGTTCATGCAACCAGCAATCGAATCTGCAGACTGTGCAGAAAAAATGTGTAAAATTGTCAATGGTGTACGCTTTAAGCAGGGGTTCGAACCGGAACCGAACCGGAACTTTGTAAACCGGCTTTGGGCTAAATTTTGCCGAACCGTAATCGAGCCTGAACCGATTTCTGTAAGATTTTAAGGAGCCGAACCGGAACTGAACCGAATATTTTGAAAGAACCTGAACCTTAACCGAACCCGAACCTGTCAAGAAAAGCGGTTCACTCCAACATTACGTCACAACTTGTATTTTGCAGAGTAAAGTTATGCCATGTTCGAAATATTATAAAATAAAATGAATATTGATTAAATAAAACGTTGATTTTTTATTTTTTCAGATATTTCAATAATCAGCTGCTTGTTTTTTTAATACGTCACGTTACCTAAATTTAATACGATTTGCAATTCAATATTATTCTTTACATTTATTGACCCACATTTTTAGATTTAACGCAACCAATATTGTATCCGAACCGGAACTTTATAAACCGGTTTTGAAATAAAATTAGGCGAACCGGAGCTGAACCGGAACTTTTAAATTGCTCGAAACCGAAACCGGAACTGAACCGGATTCCAAAAAAAAAATCCAAAAAAAAAAAATGCAACATTTTCGCAAAAAAATGGCAAAGTTAAGGCGATATTGTTTGTGGGTAAGTTCAGACGGACATTTAAACACTACAGTATAGGTATTTAAATATAGTGCACTAGTCACAATTCCTATAGCTGTAAATACAAAAGATTAATTTGGTCTGTCAGCAAAAATCTGTTTCTAATCTATTAATATTACAGGTGGATTTTAAGCCATTTCTTCAAACCGTAAACTAAGGATAGTATTTCAACATTAGACAGTTAGTCTAAAGTCCTTTGAATCTTTTACAGTCACTGGTTGCCCGAAATTATACACTTGACCTCCCGAAAACATCTCAAATATCCAACTTTATTTTGGATATGTAAAGCTAGGTGCAGCGAGGCATGACAAAATCAAGCAGAATCGGCGAGGCATGACGTCAAACTCCCCCGAGCGTGACGTTTGTGTCTGAGTGAACGCGAAATTGTTTCTGTCTGCCGGTAACCTAACTGACATTTGGTGTTCGTGTAACGTAATACAACTTTTCACTAGCCGTTTGTTGGTAGCTATCGACAAGATTGCACTTTTATAAAGGCTAAACTAATTTTAAAGTCGGCGTTTTTTAAACCTGGCTTTACAAGGAAAGAGGAAACGATTCCACAGTTTAAGTATAAATTTGTCACCGTTACCACTTACGATTTGTAACAGTAAATTAAAACTCTAATGCCGATATGGTTTGGTCTAAATCTAAACCTTGAATTGGCAGCATCTACTACTTTGCGTAAAATTTTGCGTATAGCATGAAAGGAACCACGAGAAAGAAAAGTCATGATTCAAGCATTGGAATTGAGCTATAAAGGTACAGAGTTTCGAGGCAGAAATCAGTCCGTTTAGTTACGAGCAAGACAAATTGGCCAGATAGAATAAAAACGAATTTTGTGTCATTTTTGTTTATAAACGCTGATATGGTTGGTTTGTATTATTACTGTGGTTTACCCAGACGATTATAAGCCTAAACAACAGGAAGACAATTCGTTTGTTTTTGCTGTGGTCTTACATTTTGCATTTAAAAAGTTTTTATGTGAGAAACTTACGTTTGGCAGCTCAAAATAGCCACGGGCGTTTAAGAATTAGAGCAGCGTTTTCAACATACTTCAGGCCACAGTACATTTTTTTATAATCTTGAAAAATATCCCAAATATATTTCTAGCGAAATAAATTGAATATGTTTACAACGAAGTAACCTTATACTTTCTGGCACTTTTAAACAGTTAAGCTGCATTACCTAGTGATTCAATATATTTCAACCTCTCCAGTCGGTCTTGGCAATTACTTAATAATAATAACCTATCTCGGATTTGCATTGTTACGCGGCAAACTGGTTTAACTACACTGATCTTAAGTTTAGCTATATCTACATCCGGTTAAAAGAGATGTTAAAGGTTGCAGCTAAAGGCTACGCTACTGCTTATACGCTGGATGACGGTACATTTTTCACGCATGCATTTACAAACGAAATTAAATCGCGAAACTCTGCTAGTAAAATATGTCCAGTTGATATTTCAGAGTTGCCAAATTTAAAATATAAATTAAAAAAACCATACTTTGGAACCATAGCGTCACAAAATGTGTGTGGCAGCTTAATCCGTTTTATTCCCAGCGCTGTAAGTAAGGGCATGCTAACAAAGGTCGCTGTAATGCAATTGCGAATCGATTGACATAGGGACGTTACAGGAAGATTCAACTAGAGCAGTGGTTCCCAAACTTTTTTGGCTCGCGGCACACTAAAAATATATTAAATATTTCGCGGCACAATTTTAACACAACAACAATAGAGTCATTTTACAATCGCCCTGACAAACTATATGTAAATGTCTCAATGTGATTAATTTGTAATGGGTATAGTGCGTATTCAAGTCTAAAATGCTTGCGCGTATGCCTATAACAAATACTCCATTTTCCGAAATTACAAAAAGTTTCGCGGCACACTTGACAACTTCACACAGTTTGGGAAATCACTGAACTAGAGAATAAATCTTAAGGCTTAGAATTAACAAAAAATAATGTCAGAACTAAATTGAATACAGGAGGTTGTTTTTTGTCATTTCAGTGCAGTAAGTGGCGATTCTACGACATATTCACCCTAAAAGCAAGCTTACTAAACTATAGACACTTAAACGTCTTTTTGGCTTTCTGGGTTTTCATTTTAACCCCAAATCTTTTACTTTCATTTTACGTACAGAATTTTATGATTATTTTAATCTCTGAGTAAGAACATGGCTAAACCCTTGTATACAACTTTACGTACAACAACTGTGATCTAGTCTGTCTAAATTATTGTGTTATTAACGACAACGGCCGTCGTATCGCAGTACACCGGAAGCTTTTCACAGTTTAGCCAAATCAGTCCATCAATGATGCAAGCAAGACAACCTGAAAAAAATGGCCTGTGGGTAGGTTCGAACTCACGACCTCGGTCATACCAGGACCGTCGTTCTACCAACTGAGCTACACAGGCTCAGAAGGCAGCAAGTCGAGAAACAATCATAGCGCCATTGTCTGCTGCACCCTTTACGTAAAACTAGTCTGTGGTAAGATTTGAACTGACGATTTCGGACATACCCAGACCGTCGCTCTACCAACTGAGCTACAAAGGCTTAGAGGTCAGCAAGCCAAGAAACAACCATAGCAGCATTACTTGCATCCTCTATGTACCAACGACTTCTAAATGTTGACCATACCTTTTAATCAACTTATATATTATTGTAAACAAAAATCTATAGGGTTCATCATATTATTCCATATAGGTCTGTAGAATTTCGTGAGCTTTAGCTCAAGGCCTCACCATGAAGGTAATAGGAAGCGGATTCATGAAAACAGGAACAAAAACGATGAGCCAAGCGCTGACCATCCTTGGATACAAGACTTACCACATTGATGACCAGTTCTGGCACTTGGGCGACCAGCTTGTTAAAGCTTTGAACGAAGGATGCACGACCCAAGAGTTTCGCGAAATGTTCAAAGACGTTGACGCCATCACCGATGTACCTTCGGCCAAACTGTGGGAGGAAATACACCGGGCCTTTCCGGATGCAAAGGTAAGACTAAAGACGCCGGTAGAAAAAATTCAACATTTTCATTTTTTTGCTGTAAAATATTCGGCTGCGAAATTTGTTTAGTTTTGGATCTTAGTGGTTGGAGGTTGAAGTAAGACATAGTAAGAATATCAAGACTATACAGAAGTATTGTTCTATCCTCAATAAACGTGTGATACCATGTTTTCAGTTTCATTCATTAAATTAATCCAGTTGTCTTTGCTTGGTAATTTATTTTCGAAACCAAGTGTGAAAAGAACTTGTGCTGGTAAAATCAAAATGATTGTGTGGGTTGGTGGGTACAACACACCCCTTTTATAAACGTAGGTAACACAAAGTGAAGCACATAATACAAAACATAACACTCAGGGACGCTGGAGAGGGGGGGCGCGGGGGGGGGTTCAAGCGGCCCTCCTGCCCTTTGCTAACGGGGGCAAGGGGGGGGGGGGCAAAAGTGCCCTTTTCACGAAAAATGCTATATTGCTTTCACAACGTTAAATATTATGCGACGGAAATCATAAAGGGGGTAGGGATTGAGCTACGAAAAAATGCAAAAAAATTCGTAAAATGACATGGTTGACATTTGTTAAAACATTTTTGGTATCATTTTAAGCCAATCTAGAGGGCGTGGCCGCAAAAAATTTTCCGGGGGAATGCCCCCGCACCCCCCCAATATTTCTGCTCGCTACACTCGCTTGCGGTCTATGTTGCCCTTACCAAAAAAGTCGCTCCCCTTGCCCTGCATTCGCTCCGGCGTCCCTGATAACACTCATTTACTCCATCTTCAGATAGTGCATTGCGAGAGAGCCAGCGAAGAGGAATGGGCGGAGAGCTTCATGAACCACTGTAACGCGATAAGGAGACAACGTTTTGCTCATCTTCTAATGCTAACCACAGCTACAGGGAGGAAGCTTAGAACATTCTTCGATTCAACAGGCAAGTGATATGTTTCATAGCGTTTATCGAATGTCTACGGGATTATTTTTTTTTTTGACTTTTTAAAAAAAGTGGAAATTTTGTCAAAGTGGAAATTTTGTCAAAGTTATGTTTTTCAAAATTATTTTAAGTCAAAATCGTACAAAATGCACAAAAACTGTAATGAGATTTTAGAAATGGTCTTTCAGTTTACAATTTTACCAAAATTTTGTTTTGAATTACAGGTAAAAACATTTCAACTGTATTATATATTTATTAGAGCAATATGCTATATACGTAAGCCGACAGAGTTAACCACACAGACTGTTTTATAGCATTATGTGAAGCTCGATATTTGTTTTTGCGTCAGAGAATTATGTATGTCTGATTTTGGCAAAAATATCAACAGTAATTAATTTGTTTGTTTTTTTCAGTGGTAGTTTGCAATTATCCATTCACTATTTCTATAAAGCTAAGTTTTGCTAATTTTTTGTGATTCTTTTTACGTTGTATTTCAATGTAGCGGCTATTGAGTAACTGTTTACTAAAAAAATTCTAAAACAGACAGCAACTTTGTTTTTCTCTGGCATTTTTATTGCAATACTGAAAATCCGTTTTGGGGGCTGTTTTCGTTACTAACGATACGTGACGTTCGATATTTTCTAGGTAGGGTTGCAACATCTGAACGGCCACACAGTTTGCTCACAATGCCACCAACCAACATAAAGGTGGCCACCATGAGGTATAGGGAACACAATGCAAGGGTCAGAGAAGTAAGTTGCAGCAGTTGAGGTTTTATATAAAATGTTCCTACAAGACATATAGTAATGATAATCAAAAACAGCTCCTCTGGTAAATATAATTGTTTACCAACCTTTCGGCAACCTACTTAAATCGCATTCTTCGGGGCGAATGACGCCGAACGCTCGTAGTACAACATATAAAAACACGCGACGAAAAAAATGAAAGAAAAATTGCGAGCCACAACACGATAAAAACAACGATGAAAACAAAAAACGCGTTCAGTAATATTGTTTAGTATTCTGATTTAAAATTACCCCAAGCTATACTGTGCCTCTCAAGTTTGTCATTTAACGTTTTTCTACTTGGTTCGGATGACTTTGAGTTTCACTCTGGCCAACTCCAAAATCCTAATTGGCGTTTTATTCAATGTTTTTGAGTGAAAAGTGTTAAATTTTTCAATAAAAAATTGGTTTGCTTTTCTGCCAAACTTTAAATAGTAGTTGCAGTTTTAACTAAATCTATTACGGGATTGGTAAACGTTGACAGTCACAATAAGTTTTAAATATAGACAAAAAAAAGAAGTGTCACAACTTGTTTTGCGTTAATCAAAGTGGCTCCTCTGGTAAATCTCTCCACCGTCTGTTTTCAATTGTACTACGTTGGATTAACTAATCTTGTGTAATTGAGTTGGACTTATATTTTGCCTCATATGTGCTTACATATGTAGATACCAGAGATAAATGTTTTAAAGATATGTCTTGTTGTCGGGTCAATTGTTTTATACTTGAGGCGTGGCGATTTAAAACTGATGACAAAATGGCTATTTGGCAAAACTGACTTCTGAGAGTGAATATTGCTGCGTTTTTCAGATACCTAATACTAGGGATGTCCGTTAGTTTACATTTTAATCCGGTACAAATACCCGACCTTTTTGAAGAAGCAGTATCGCGATCCGCGCCTATTCAAAAAAAATTTTTTTTTCTTTTTTTTTTTTTTTTTTTTTTTTTTTTTTTGTTCAAATTTTTTCCAGGTTATTAGGCCAAATTTTCCAAAGCGTTAAGAACTTTAATTACTAACAGTTGTTAACCTACTTGTTAAAAATAAATTTACCTTTCAAAATTGAATCGCCGCATTGTATCGCAAATCATTGCTAAAATCCTATGTTTATTTTACATTACTGTAACCCAGTCTTATAAACAAGTCATTTTGAAATGACTGTGTAATTTGACGCAATGACTTAAGTCCAAGTGAAGTCATTTGTCTAAAAGAGTAGAGTTATTTTACCAAAAGCCTTAAGTCAAGTCAAGTCATTTAAAAAGTCAAGTCACGAAAACAGTGACTTATGTATACTTAGTCATTACAACACTGCTGTAATCTAATCACTCGGTCAAACTTTCCCCAGATCGCCCCCAAGGACCAGACCCTCTTTTTCAACCCCAAAGACGGCTGGGGCCCGCTGTGCGAGTTCTTAGGGGTGCCGGTCCCCGATGAACCCTTCCCCCACCTCAACAAGAAGGGGGCTTTGGTGGACAAAATGGTGGAGGATGCACCAATGTTCATGCAACTGCGCAAAGAAATGATGATCAACCTCTCGCTGCTGCTGCTGTTTTTAGCTATTTTTCTTTGCTATTACTTCATGTAGTTTCGATAACGGGGTGGCCGATATGTCAAACGCGAGTAACTTTAGTGATTTCCGACACATTAAATTCCTATACCTGATATTTTCGGCAAATTTTGCGCTGTCCCGATAGCAAATAACATAACCGCTTTGATCAACATAGATATCTGGCTATAAATATGCTTTTGCTACCAGGCATTGTATTTACTGTAAAGAATCGGGGAAAACAAAAAAAGTACAGAAAAAACAACTTTTCACGATATCTGAAAGTTAGTACTTTTCTTGGTATTCTCTTCCGATACCAATACACGATATATTTGGAAAAAATACGGTTAATCTTACCCTATGCCAGATGACATCCTTAATGTGACCAATATTGGTGTAATAATGTGACCAATATTGGTGCAATTCTTGTAATTTTATTCCGCTACCAACGTACTATATTTGGACAACAGTTACAACCGACCGATCCCATACCAAATGGCGTCATTTCCAAGTTCAAACAAGCAAACTGATAACATTGAAACCTCAAAAGAGTTTCTTTTGCAAGGTGTTCGGCTTAAATTTGTTTTGCGTTGGAAATCGAAGTTATTTCCGACTGTGGATTTCACTATTTGCTGTCAAATTTTTTTGTCGTGACGCTGCATTGGAACGGAACTATTAACAAGTAGAATAATTTAATTTTATAACAATGAAAAAAATATTCCTAAGATGTTATAAGTCCGAAAAAAAACGCGACAGTTTCACTAAACTGTCAATCATTCTTTAATTGCTTTTAAAGTTTTATCAATGTTTAACGCATGGCAAAACATAGATTTACTTTTATATAGATTTTCAAATATATTTATTTTTTGTAGCATAAAATATTCTTGAAAAACCTGCGCTGCTTATCTTTTGTTAATTGGCGAACTGGTCGAACTTACGTTTTATTATCGCCGATTAAATCAAGAGCATGTTGGTCGTTGCTTTAAATGTGTTATTATGTTGTTTGTTCACTTGCCGATCCAAATATGCGGCCACAAGTTTTTCCCAAAACTTTGCCCTTTGCGAAAACGCTGCGAAGCGAGTCGAACCTTGTAGAGAAAAAATCAAACTGCGCTGTTGTTTTGCCTGGTAAGAGAACGCCTGGTCTGCAAATCCAATAAAAAAGATCTTCGTTTCTGTAATGAAATCTAAATACCTTAGCTTGCTGCAGTGGCGAAAGTAAGCTGAGTAGGTGCGAAACGGCTTATGGAATGAGAGTTATTTTCAAGGCAATGTCACAAACTATACTTGCGCCTTTTTTAATAACGTTATTGCAAAAAAATATTATTGTATAAGCTGAAATATTAACGCTGGGGGTTTCCGATATCCTAAATTTGAACAAAAAAGAACGCAATCTGATCCAACGCAGAATAACATCATTACTGGATAAAATATGCCATATTGATCAAATTGTTAAGTGACAACTGTAATGGTTTTTAGAGTAATGAGCCCAGATTTGTTTTGCGTTTAAAGCCTGCTTACCATCGACTTTATTAAAATATTTCCAAAAACCTTGCTTTCAAGGCAGTAAACTGTGCGTTGGATAGCAAAACATGGTTTTAACGAGCAAATTTACTTGGTGAATACCTCGCTCCGATCGGATATTATCAGGCATTCCAACTTTTTGCCTGCCTACGGTCTTGACTTGATTGTGAGGTGATAATTTACACAAATCTCTAGTAATAAACCAGTAACATCTGATAAAAGACTTTGTACTGCTTGTATTACACCAGAATATAGGACAGCCGTTTATCAAACAGGATTCGCACATTTTAACAGACCTAAGTATAATCTTACCCAAGAACCCTTTTTTAATGACAGATTGCTGCAGCTTCGGGAAATATGTATGCCAATACATAAAAAATGGGTATTCTACTGTTGAGTAATGCCGTTCTCACGAAATACCATAACGAACTCAAAAGTTCCTTAATCGACGCTGGAAATGGCAGTATGAAGTGTTTTTTTATTAAAAGCACATATGTTGTACGCAACAATCCAACTAAACACATCTCAAATGTCTAAAATGTCTTTGCGGAGACTTCCAATTAAAATATGGTTCAACGCCTAAATTCCAACTAAGATAGTTCAGTCTTGCATTTACGAACTGCGCTCTCACATTTTCGAAATACAAACCTAGCGGTAAAGTTTCAAAGCAACATATTTCCGTTAGGTGGCGCACTTGAAACATAAAATTACCGAAAAAAAGATAAATTCTCGAAAGCCTTATTACAGGCTTACCACGCATGAGTTTGCCGGTTGCATAATATGGCGAAATCGCGGCCGGCATTTTCAGCCAATAACATGATCCCATTTCTGTTTGCGCGGGTTTGTGCAAATTGACTTTGGCCTTTTTCCCCGTATGTTCATAAGGGCGGCTTGTAGGTAAGGCTTAATGTTACGATTAACGACGCGATTCAGTTGGGCCGTAAAACTCTGAACAAAAGCTGGGCGGATTAAGCTAAGCAATTAACTATTTAAAATCTCAATCAAGATACTGATTCTGGAAGGCCTACCTGGACAACAGGACTACATCTATACACAAAATTACACCAGAAGCATCCAAACCTAATTCTACTGACGCCAGACAATGTCCAAGTAAGGCTGAGATATTTTTCTACGTATTTTTTAAAGGCCGTCGACTACTTTTGTTGGCGCTGGTCTGGAATCTTACCAAAGCGTTCAAACAATTATTAAAACAGCGTACAATATTTGGGTTAGGGTGTCGGCTAGTGTTTGGGTGAGGGTGGGTCAAGTATTATTATTTAAAAATATTGCTTAACCTACCCAAACCCAATCGTTAACCCGCACCCTAACCCAAATAATGTTCGTTGTGGTAGGATTCTATCTAGACCAATCAGTAAGCTTCAGATCTATTAAAATCTTAACACAAACCTGTTGTAGTTAATAGTCACCCGCTTAAAACCGAAAGTCAACAAATAATGGGTCGCCGACCACTGATAAGTCGTATTAAACTGGATCTCAAGAGTTTTTATTTTGGGAAAAATACTTAATTGTTGGGCAGGATAGGGTGTGACGTAATGCTTACTGCAGCTATTTACTTGGGTTAGGATATAGCCTACGGCCCTACGGGTTAATGTTTGAATTGAGGTGGTCAAGTATTATTATATTTATTGCAAGTAGCTGCATTTAGCTTTACGTCATACCTTATCCTGCCTTGAACCCAACATTTGGTCACATGTTTTCCGTTATTAAGGCCTTAGCTTAGAGGCACTAAGTGATTATGGTTTTGTCCGTTGAACTGGCACTTAATGCGGTTATTATTCTAAAGACTGGTAAAATGAATCCGGCTACAATCTATTACATGCCAATGACGGTGAAAACGTTTTAAAAAAATACTGTTTTGTTTCTGAGCATCTAGCGCGTGCTTACAGCTAATTAGACGGTAAACCTATGGTAGCATTTCACTTACGTTTTTCGTGGTAATGTTTATCTGTTCTGAAGTGCTTACACAAACTGGCTACCCCACATTATTTTAAGGCCTAACATTACTTCTTTAAAACCAATAATTTTCGGTTCATCTATTTATAACGAAGAGCTATTTTACATACAAAGTATGCAGCAATACATAACACCACTAAAATCAATTTATAGTGACGAAAAAGTAATTAAAAACACAACTACGTGCCTCATTATTGAAACGCGCGATAATGCACTGATTGCAACGAATGGTATAAGCTGTCAGTACCCAGTGTACGTGACTCGTATTTATAGATTTCAGCAATTGGGTCAATAGAAAGGTTTAACACGTGCTGGCGTAAATAAATCGCAGACAAGAGAAAAACTGACCCATTTGTGAATTTTAGGGTCTCGTGATGTTTGTGCAGTGATCATACTTTTACGACTTCAGAGTAAATAACACAGCCCAAAATAGTTCTTTGATGCAGTAACTTGGCTTAAATGTACTTTGGTAACTGTTTTCAAGTCGCTATGACCGGACTTTATGTCTTTAAGTGAAACAACTTGATTTAACTAAAATCATTCGGGCAAATGACTTTACTTAAACTTAAGTCATTATCGGCAAACAATTAAGATTAAGTTTTTTACTTGATTAAATTCGATGGTAAATTGCAGTGTTGTAAACAAGTCATTTTAAATTGGCTTAAGTCCCAGTCAAGTCATTTGTAAAACAACTTAAGTCCAAGACAAGTGTTTTTGAATAAATAACAAGTCAAGTCCCAGTCAAGTCATAATTAGAGCAAGTCAACTTCGAGTCATGTCCTTGTTAAAAAATAAAATTTGAAACTATTAAAATTTTTAAATTTGTACTAAAAAATAAGAAAAAACGCAACACATAGCAAGCAATTTGCTTTATGTGCTAAAATTTGGATAAATAGCTCAATTTTACAAAAAAATACTTAAAAAAACGCTTCATTTTATTTTAACCCAAGTCATTTTTCTCCAATGACTTAAGTCAAGTCAAGTCGTTTGAAAACAGTGACTTAAGTCCACTTAATCATTACAACACTGGTAAATTGGCTTGCCAAACCTAAAGTTTACACGTAGAACGAGTTGCTTGCTATTTAGCTAATTTTTATGTTGCTGGGCGAAATGCTGCTCGAAAACGAATAAGCCAACTTTTAAACTTAAGACTTTTGCTTCAAACCAAATTAAAGCAGTTTCAATGGCGTGGACTTTTCCTGCTTTAAGTTAAAAGTGTTTGATTGGAAACGTTTTTTTACGAATGACCTAACAGAAATTTAAGTCATCTCTTCAAGTCTTTAAAATGTATTTGTGCAGCATTGCCCAATGTTGACAGCAAACTTTGTAATCGACGCTTTAAATAGGCGGCTTGCTCATATGCATATAAATTGAGCTGAAAAACCAACAGGCCATTGCGTGGCGCTTTTACGTGTGATATAATATGCTCGTAGTAAGCAATATAAATGCTTTATATTTAATTGGTCTAGGGCAGGGATGTCCAACATTTTATTATAGTGGGCCGCATTGACACTTGAAACAATTTAATGGGCCGCAGAACCTATTAAGTTTCAAGATTAAGTATTGGCCTTTAGAGTTATAACGGGCCTTTAGAGTTATATATATATATATATATATATATATATATATTACCCATGTTTTATACTATTAGTGCGCCCCTAAACGCTAACTGGTACATTTTAAGTAGGCTAATATTGAACGTTTAAAATACTACTTAGGAGTGAAAATGACTAGCGGGCCGCACAAAAATTTCAGGCGGGCCGCAGGTTGGACATCCCTGGTCTAGGGAAACATTATCTCCATAAGGCCTTATACAGTGGTTCGGCTTACATTTTGCCAACGCTTTATGCCTCGTCATTCTTTGTAAAAAAAAAACGGCGTGTAACACAATAGACCTCGTGACCAAGTCTTGTGACACGGTTATTCCCACCTAACGCGCCTCATGTATTCTGGCTTCTTGGAAAAACAGGGGAATTCAGTTCGCTACATGTAATTTGCTTAATGCATTTACACGCTAATGTGGACGTCAAACTGGTGCAGCGTTGTCCGTTATCTACGTAACGTTTTAATAAGCTAGTGTATTGCTACTTGCTAGCTACAAGTCAATATTTTCATCCATGAAATTAAAATTGTAAAAACATATGTTGTACTAATGTATGTAACGTTTGCGTTTTATATTGTTAATATGCTAAACTAGTACAGTAGACCTCCACGATTAAACACGATTTTTAACCTCTTTGTTTTAAATTGTTAAACTTTTTTGTTGTTAATGAATCACAATCGCAATAAGCTACAGAGTTTTGGAATGTTTGCTTTTGAATTGGTACAACAGTTAACAAGTAAACCAGGGTAACTCTTTGTAAAGCTGATAGTGATACAGACCCAGTACCAGTGTAGTGCAGTTTGTGCTTAAAAATGAGTGCCTGGTTCGAGTCAATATGTGGCTCGTGGGTGAGTAGAAATATAAATCGTTTTATTTATGCTGTCAAATTAGGCCTACAGTACCCTTAATCCGGCCCGGGGTAAGACACTGTGGAGATTAATGATTTAGATCAGATTTTGACAGTTTGCGTAGTTTTAGTTGTGTCGCGTCAAAACACGACGCATCCGAAAAGTGCGCTGTGACCCAAAAAGCATTCGGAAATAACCTTACTGGGCGTGCTGTGATGATGCAAGCAAAAACACGACGAACGTTGTATGTCTTTAAAGGGCGTCAAAGTTCGAAGCATAATGGATGGAGGTTGTAATTATACGTAAAAACAAATACAGAAGAACACATGATGGAAAAGCTTACCGAAATCAGTCGGCATAATTAGGATTTAATGTGATTTTCATGTGTACTATATTATCGTTGGTCAGAACGACTCCAGAAGGGCTTGATCACAGATTGTGTACATGAATGTTTCGGTTGCATTCAAAGTGGGTAGCATTTTGTAAACGTTTCGAATAACTCGGGCGATAAAAAAATAAATTTAAGCAATGAGAAGGCTCTCATTACATTAGTCTTAATTTCATTTGTCAACATTAGGCGTCTAATTTGTCAAAATATACCATAAGGGCAGTTACCCACAGGTTAATAACCACTGCAATGTGCCGTGAAGCTAATTGCACGTTGAGCTAAACATGATTTGATTTATTTAAAATAGGTTCCTCCGTCACCAACGTTTCGGCTATACGGCAAGCCCTTTTAACACTGTGTGTCAGTCCCTGAAGAAGGCTTGTATAGTAAGCCGAAACGTTGGTTAAAGAAATATATGACAGAGGAACCTATTTTAAATATACTATGCCTGGTAGCAAGAGCATATTTATGAGTTGATTTAGTATACATTGCATTCGAAGTGCTAATTTAGCGTGTGTCAATTGTCTTAGCATTTAAACACACAGTGACCTGTGTCACGCCTTATTTCAGGGGTCCATTTGCGTGATATTTTACGAAAAGTATCGAGCTGTTATTGTGACGTCACTCTTGGACAATCGCGTGTTGTATTATTTACCTCAATAAACGCATAAGCCGCAGGAAAATGCCCAGCAAGCATGTTGAACAGAATTACAATCGAGTCAAAAACATCGGACGGTGCTCCGTCAATATCAGGCGAATTAGGGCGTTATTATCGATTAAAACCCAAGGCACCAGCCAATTAATGATAAATCGTTTTGATTTTTAAACATATAAGCGGGGTTTGCAGTTGACGTGAAAAAATACCATCAATATTAAAAATGAGGAAAGATTGGTTTAAAACGGTGTTTTTTAAATGAGGCCTCGTTGCGTTTTATTGAAACCAGTTTAATTTGACAGTTTGTGTTTAGTTGTTTGTATTAGTACTGATTCAAATGGCAAAGTAATTCAAGTATTGTGGCTTTTTTATAAATACTAAAATGGCAATCCATTATTACATGTAATCAAAGTGGTACAACCAGGTTAAAGACTGCGAGAACCACTGGTTTATAATGTTATACACCTACTTCTGTATTAAATTTGATAAATAAGTTTTTCGCATGTAAACAATTCATTAGTTTTTATTGCTGCAATATAGTGCAACAACGATACACCCGCCCTTCTATTTGGTCTTTGCACGAAATACTCGGAGCTCATGTTCTATGACGTCACACAGCACTACAATCATTTTTGTCCTCTCGAAAACTACCGCGGTTACGTCATAACTAAACTCGACCACTTTGCACGACCGCCGGATTTATTATTTCGGTAGCCGGCTCCACTCTTTTTTAGTGAGCTTCATAATTGCGTTTCAAGAGGCTATTCGCCTTGACACCAAAGTAGTTTAAATCGGCATATGATCACTAATGGGTGCACGTAAAACACCAAATCGTGAAAATTATGCAAAACGTAAAAAAATAAATCCTTTGGTAAAAAAACGCTAACCCCTACCCTAACTCGAATCAATAAAAATTATCACGTATTGGTGCGAGCGTAAAAGAGCGATCCGGTCAAATGGCCACTTCGAAAAAACCGGAAACTTTATGCCTGTTGCAAGATGCCGGCACAGGTGAAGGTAAAATCTTGAAAACGAAGGTCACGAGTCGATAAAGAATGTCACGAGTCGAAAAAGAATGTCGCGAGTTAAGCGACCAATGGACGCCGTTGCTTCAGTCACGTGATTGCAAAGGCCGATTTGACGCGCAAAAATATTCGAGAATCGGACGATCCACGCGTCATAAAGGGTTTCGCGCGTCATGTGTGTAACTCACATGACCGGTGATCGCCTTAGACAATAGCTGCGCCTTTTGGGCTTTTCTCAATCCTTCAACAATTGCCATGATCGCTTTGAAAGTACACCTTTCATTTTTACGTTGTATATTCTTCGATATTGGAATTATGGCTTACAGAAAATCATTTGTCGCCTGAAAAAATATATTTTTTATATAAACGTTGGAAAATCGTATAGACACGCAGTTGTGTTTCTCATTGTGTAACTTTACCGGTAGATCGTAAGGCGACATGATGACTGTTACTGGTTGTAGTACAATTAAAGTCTAATTACTAGATTCGCTTACGTTTCTTCAAGTTATATTATAAATTCAGGATGTTCGATAATAATTTTGGATCGCCGCCGATATCCGATGCCGAGTGTTAGCATCAGTACTCGTCCGATACTAGGGTGATATCGGTGCCAATTTGATACCAAATTAATTATAATAGAAATTTCAGCGATGGTATCCAACGCAGTGAATTTACCTTAAATGTTAAACTTAATAAGATAGGTTAACAACTGGAGGTAACTAAACTCCTTAAACGCTAAAGCAGATTTCAGCTTATTAACTAAAGAAAATATATAGAAGGGCGTATCTTTATGGAATTGAAAACCATTGGCAGCAGGTTTTCGCTTGTCGATCACTGTTCCGCTGACGCGTATATTTACAATAAAACTCAAAGTTTAAAAACCAGAGTAAAACCAGGATCAGACATTTTTTTAAAAGGAATATATATTTCGCCTATACTGGCATCGTCAGTTCCTATAGGTAAAGTAAAATACATAATATACAAAGCAAAATAATAATTAAATTAATGAAAAGGTCAAAAACATACGGAATCACTATAGGTTGAGTAAAAAAGTTTAAAAACAAAAACATGAGGCTGAATTAATGGAAAATTCCTTCAAACGTTTTAATTTCACATATTTAGCTTGTTCGAGATTTGTAGTTACGCCAATTGGTATTGGACCGATATCAGATATTTTTGTCCGAAATATCAGCATCGAGGTGAAATGTGAAGTATCAGACATTCCTTGTATAAATCTAGCGCTTTAAGTCAGTGGTTCCCAAACTTTGTTGGATCGCGGCACACTAAAAAAATGCTTCATATTTCGGGGCACACTTTTAACAGAACACAAAAGAGTTATTTTGCATTTGCCTTTAAACACGATAAACTATATAAATCTAAATGTTTCAATATTAATAATTTGTAATGGATAGTGCGTGTTTAAGTCTAAGTGCTAGCGTGTGAACCTATTGGTAATATAAAGACTTTATTTTCCAAAATTACAAAAAGTTTCCGCGGCACACAGCTTGGATATCACTTATTTAATCGATTAAACCCGGTAAAAGTTAGCAGGGACTGGCGATCGCGTTAAACCGCCTCGACTGTTTATAGATTTGACACGAAAACAATGTAAAACGTCAAGCCTGGAAAGCATGTCAGAGATGCCGGGCATTAAGACTACAGCGATGATCACGTGCGTTGGTTGCTAAACTATCGCAGAAAATAACTGAACGTTCGCAGGGCTGCCACAGTTGGTTATCCAAGTAACGATAGTCAATGAAAGTCTTTGGAAAACCCCCATGTTTTTTTCGAAAGTATTCGGACAGTTTTGGAAATTTATTTGTGTCCAGCTTAAGCTATGTGTTTTGAAAATGCCTGTAAAATAACGAATAAAAAAAATAGTTTTTGTTGTGAAGACCGCGGCATTTTCACTGTTTTGTTTTCGAATTATATTCAAAAATCGCCGAGCGATCTAGTTTTAGGGCTTTTAAACTCACAAATTTTCTTTGAAAAGTTTTTAAATGTTTTTCAGTTATTTTCATAAAATCTTGTGGCCAACCCAGCGTACAACTTACTTGCAAGCTACCACGTCGTAAGTAAGTTATCAGTGAGTCCCGGGCAATTTACTTGCTTTGCTTTTTCCACCATACCTTGGACCTTGGTTAATATTCAGAAATTTTATACCATTGGAGTTTTCCAGGGACTTCATACTTTGGCGTTTTTTTAGAAACAAAATTTTGCTCTTTTTGTCATTGATACTTTATGATGTTCAATATCGTACCTATATAGTTGAAAAAAGCGATAAACCAATGTATTTAATTTTCAATAAATATTTATCGGGCCAAATAAGTAGAACAACAATATCAAGTCCTATGCTATTATATAGTTAGCTTTTTGTAGACATTTTTTCACTTTTATAATCCTTAATGCAACCTACTTCTGTATCGGCTGTAAATTACATTCTACGTCGAACCTAATCTTCCGGTTATTAAACATTAAAGTCGAACATATTCTTGTATAGTTTTTCGTATGAAATGTTGCTGGTTTCTGCCCATTTTTACGAGCATTATGTTGTACACTTGTGTGCAACAATTTTTTTTTGTCCGATTTGGCTTTACTTTCTATTTGCGTTCCCGAGCCTCGATAGCCCCCAAAATGGGCGAGTATTTTTTGGGAATACCCCGTCGAGGGATGGCGGGCTTTCGCTTTTTTCGTTAAAACGCGCGATGCATAACACGCTGTGTTGCAGAGTATGGTGCAATCCAGTGTTTTTGCTCGACAGCACGACGTAAAACAAGCCAGTGAGTAACACTGCTTCTCCTTTTTTGCGAATTTTCGTCAGTCAAGGGTTTTATAAGCGTCTGGGATCAGCGGTTTCTTAAAAGGGGTTTGGGGACCAATTGTCATCCGTCGAGCAGTTTTAAGGGTTGCAAAAAAAAGTTTGTTTTAACTTTGGCCTGATGAAGCACGATTGTGCGAAAGATTGTCGAGAATCAATAAAATTTGCCTTTTTATATTGCCATTTGAATATTACCCTATTTAAAATTAGACAAATATGACCATTTACAAAGATTAAAAGAAAGTTTTTTAGTCCTTAGTACAACCTTAAAGGGGTAACCGATTAGCAGGTAAATCATCTTGATAAACTTCGCTAGAAATAATAGGTGCTTTTATTGTGTCTGCTTACTGAAGTCGTTATGCGGAGACGTTTATTTTTAAGTCAGTTTTATTTTAAGGAAAATGAGTAAACCAACTTAAACGGGGCCACAACGTGAAGTTTCAAAAAACTTTTGAACACCACTGGTATTGACCTAACTAACTAACTAACTATTAAATCACAATAATGTCGAAAAAAGAAAGAACCAGCATCGCCTTAAGCACGCATATTTAAAAATTGTAACAAAGTACTTCGTTTTGATGCTGAATTTTAAAGCCAAAAATATTTAGTAGATTAACATCGAACTTAAGTGAACTTAAGTCACTGTTTTCAAATGACTTGACTTGACTTAAGTCCTTTGACCAAAATGACTTGACTTGACTTAAGTCTTTTGGTCAAATGACTTGACTTGGACTTAAGTCATTTTGGCAAATAACTTAGGAGTAAATTAAGTGTTTTTCATTAAAATTTTTCTCAAGTTTTGCATATTAAACACTTTTATTGCTGTATATTGCGTATGTGTTTTTTTAGTTAAATTTTTGCTTATAATCGGACGAGTTTACCAATTTTAATAGTTTAATAATTTACTTTTATGTCAATGACATGACTTGAAATTGACTTGCTCTCATAATGACTTGACTGGGACTTGACTTGTTATTTTTGCAAAAGACTTGACTTGGACTTAAGTTATTTTTCAAATGACTTGACTTGGACTTAAGTCATTTCAAAATGACTTGTTTACAACAGTGCTTACTCGACTCTTTTGGCTTTACTATTCATTATCAAGCTGCATTATAGAATCGTGTATAGTGTTTCCAAGTACAATAATTCGTTTACATATGCATTTCTGCTGTTTTAATTATTCATTTTCTGCTGTGTTAAGCAAATAAAGACCTTTGCAGATGTAAATTTAGCTGATTCAGTGCATTTTAAGCCATGATTCACGCCAAAGACGTCATCGTTTGATTTTGGTCACCGATTGTAGTACTTTGAATGTGTTATGCGTAATATGGGAGTATTTATCTGTTCGTGACTGATTTACAGAACTTAGATTTTACCTTGCTATCGTTACTTATATGAAGAACTGAATTTACCATAAAAAGCAAAGTGCTTGGATTTCTTGTACAGTTACCTATAATTTTCAACCACCGCTTAAAACAATGTGTCTCAACCCATGGGTAGCGAGCCGAAATGAGGCCGCGGTTCTATTTGGCTGACTACAGTCGTTTTAAATTGTTAGATATTTTAAGACCAATTCTGAGTAACATATTTCCAAATTTTAGGAAAATTTAGGACGCTAAACGAAAATTGGCTCGGATTAAATTAATTCGACTTATAAAGCTAAATCTATTGTGTTTTGTTTGCATGTAAAAGGGATAAAAGGTCGCCAAAGCTGTTCAGTTACATACTTGTGGGGCAATGTGGGTGGCAGCGAAAAAAGCTTGAGAAACACTGGCGAAAAAGGTGGTTCATTAATCGAGCAATCGGCAATAAAATCAAGACTTGTCATTGACATGCCGCATTGATAAGCGACGCCCCAAACCAATTGTGTGCGGTCATTTAGAAAGCATCTTACCGAGCTCATGCTTTGTTGTGGTGAACGATTGACCTTTACCACAGAAAAAGAGAGAGGGGGAGAAAAAAGAGAAAAAGAGAGCAGTCGCATTTTTTCCCTTTTTACTGTCCAATTCGCCAAAACCCAAACGTTTTTATTTGCCAGGTTTATTCCGTCAAAACGCCCTACAGCTAGGTGTAGAGTTTGCTTTGGTTATTAAGCGGAATTGCAAGGTTAAAAAGAGGAATTGCTGCAAGATAACTGTGGAATAATGGCGGACCCGCCGGAATAGTAAGTTAGACGAAACGACAAAAACCTTGCTGTACTATGGAGTGTAAAATATGGTCATTTTTAGTATGTTTACCGCAGCGCAAATTGACAAGAAGTTACGCGTTTTTGTCGGGGAAACATTCGTTACGCTGGACTGCGCTGTTTCTAAATGAAAGCTACTGTAGCGTACAGAGCGCTGAGAGAAGCACCCTTGTGTGCTTTGTAACATTAGCCCAAGTCTCTATTCGGCCACTGTTGTTGTATTTCTGCGCAGCTAAAACCTGAAAGCCTACTGGATCTACAAAGCAGACTAAACTAGGTAAACGTTTGCATTAAAAGCCGTAGCTTTCTTGCAAAAAATAAGGGTTAGATTAATTGCTTAGGCGTTATATGCAATCCTAATCAGTTCTAAGAAGTTTTTTGTATTTTTCGTGGTGTGTTTAGTTTAAAAAGCCATGTCTTGTAGACCACAAGAGTTCTGCTTGTTAAGGCTAATATTCGTCCAATATAGTTTCCCTATTTAAGCTAAATTTTTCAACAGAGTCAGCCAATCACTTTTGAGAAGTTTTTAATAGTATTATTGATGTGGTCAGTTAAAAAATCCGTGTCTTATAGTTCAAAGAGTCCTGCTTGTTGAGACTCATATCAGCCCAATGTAGTTTCAGTATGAAAGCTAAACGATCAAAGAGGCCTGGATGTATATTAACCGCGGGATGCATAGCTTGGCTAAAAACGTCAGCGGTTCAATTGATCACGCTTATGTGTACTCCGCGTCGTTTCTTTTATTTCATCGCCCGTGTCATTTGCAGGATAGATTGTACAACGTACATTAACGCTTTCCTGCGTTTTTAAAGTGAAACCCCACACCAAACCGGGTTCATTAAAATGCCACAAACGCTTTTCTGTCATTGGCGAAGATCCTTCGAACATTGACTTGTTTACAAAAGCCCGTGAGCGGGTTTTCTATAGAAGGCAGCGAGATTCTGGGTATATAACTTTGTTTGAACAATTCCCATGTGTACATTGACGCACAGCTAAGCATCTAGTTGTAAAAAGACAATGTAGTGATCGCTAATCTTTGGTGCATAATGGTTGATGTGTTTAGCAAATCCCATAACGAAGTGGGAAGCATTTTGTAAACGTTTCGAATAACTCTAAATATAATGGTTGGAGGTTTTAGCAAGACGCAGAACTGTGATTCATATGTTTAGAAAACTAAAAGAAACCAGGGTCTAAAAAGTTTTAAAATCGCCTTTGTAAGCGATATCACACATTAATATTTGATCCTGGTTAAAAATAACCCGCGTTTTGACCCGCAGTGCTGTTCGCATTTGGCCTGCGCACTATTTTTGGCGCTACTACATAATTTTGACTGCACGAACTGCCAGGCTTATTGACGCGGTTTACGGGTTCCTTTCTAATTTGAGGTTGAAGGTGCCATTTCAACTTTGCGGTGTGTGCATTTGGGGTCGCGATTGACCGTAACTATGTAAATACTATGTTAGGTCCGCGGCAGCATCACGTAATTTATGCCGAGTTACCAAGGTCACGAACTTTTTACCGGATGTAACGAAAAAACGACTTAGGTACGCTATCTGCACGGATCTGTGACGTAGTTTGATGTTGAATGCCAAGGACTTCGTTCTTTTTGTATTTTTTAACTTGTTTGACAGTAGTGAGACGCATTTGCCATCCAATTGGACGCCTAAATTCTTGCCCATAATATCGATCATTAGTATCGAAATAAAATGCCATGTATCGGTCGTTCCTATATAGCCATTTAGTACTTTATAGAAGAGCATTGGATTATGCAAAAGCTACAACGCGCAAATAAAAAACCCTATTTATCTATTCGTAAAATAATTTATAAGAATTCTGAGTATTGGCTTAATGTGTAAAACACGTAATACACTGGTGACCTAGTCGATCCTCATGGGAAACTTGCACATCACTGAAATCTCCAATTCAAGCAAAACGTCTTACGCAGAACGAAGCAGTTGTCGAAAGCGTGAAGTTAAATCAACCAAAACCAAATAGCAGAGGCCACGACACTGTTCTCAGAAAACTATTGGTTATCGCCCTTGCTGCTTTAATTACTGTTAAAAAAGCTTTAATTACTGTTAAAAAGGCTTTAATTACTATTAAAAAATCTTCAATATAGAATATCATAAAAAATTCA
This sequence comes from Ascidiella aspersa, assembly GCF_963924565.1. NCBI lineage: Eukaryota > Metazoa > Chordata > Ascidiacea > Phlebobranchia > Ascidiidae > Ascidiella > Ascidiella aspersa. The sequence goes on along the minus strand of NC_139449.1, from coordinate 35,408,334 downwards.
TCGTATTCAATATAGCAAATCAAGGATCTCAATTTGCGAAAAGCGAAAACAAACGGTTTTTTTCAGTGTTACGCCAAACTGATCGAAAATGTGGCGCAGTTAACTGTAAAAATAAGGGTCTTGCCATACCAGTGGAACACACAAAATAGTGTATTAGAATACAATAAATTGTGTTTTAGGGCTTTAAATGTCTGGTTTCAGCAGTTGAACTGAACTATTTTCAGATCACACAGTATAGCGAAAAATTCTTTCCATGATATATTTAGGGCACAGCAGTTAAATGTCCGTTAAAGCAGACCCATTTAAATCGCCGTTTTACGCTTATTAGTTAATCTAACCCGGTATCACGAAGCATTTACTTGTTTTAAGACAAGAATTCCATTTAACAGCGCTATCTGTCGAGCACAGACGTTAAAAATAGGACAAGCCAGTTACTTAGGTCACAGTAACTTATAGCACAATTACTTCCGGTATACGCCGTCTTAAAATGTCCTTTCGTGCGGCGGCATGAAGACATGCTCACAAGTAAATATAAGGCAATGCATTGACCTTTTGCCCTTCAGTGTAAATATATTGTGCCTTCGGGCATTAAGTGCTTTATTTGCCAAAAACCTCTTAAGCATTTTTTTAGCTTTTTGGTGGGCAACCATAATTCCCCCAAAAGCAAATTGTTTTTTTACTTGGAGCAGAGTCGGCATGACAATTATTAGAGATGACGTCATAAACTGACGTCATAAAATAATTCTGTCGAATTCCTGGCACATGAAACTGTAATCGAGTCTAAATACGTTTAAGGAGATTGCGATAGAGCGTTTTTTTAACTAGTCTATTTGGTTTTTGAAAAACACATTCCTTTATGCAATAATGTCGCTCCATTTTAACAAAATAATAAACTGGCATTTAACAAATAATAAACTGTTCGGCCGTCGAATATTTTTATTATACGTCGTAACGTTACGATGATCAATTCAGGTAATCTATGTGAGGGCAATAAACAATTCAGCAAAATATAAAAATTATCCCCACATGCTTGGCATCCATATTAGTCTACTCTATACTATAGCTTAGAAACATCGTGAAAGTTAAGTAGGTACATACTAAGCGTCGGCAACCAATACCTCAATAAAAACCTGTGTTAACGTTGTAAGGCTATACACGAAACGGCTTTAAATGGCTTGGATATTTACGTTGAACTTGTAGACCCGTGTGCGGTGTACACCAGCATTTACAATGCCGTTTTATGACGTCACACTTGTGTCACGCGCGTCCGGTGCATTTGCCGTGAAATGCGCGTTCTAAGCCTAATGAATAATTGACACCGCGCAATAGCCGCGCTATGCTGATTCTTTGTTATGAAACAGTGGTTCCCAACCGGTGTGCTATTTAGAACGCTCAAGGGTGCCAAGAGATATTTCCAATCACTTTGGATTACAAGTTTTGCTCTATTAGGAAGCTTGTGGAACTATTTGTTGTGTACGATTAGAGCATACCTGGACAAACTACGGCCGGCCAAGCAATTTAATCCGGCCCGCGGCCGATTTTTAATAAAACTTGTTTAGGCAAAAACAGGTCTTAACCTTTTTTTTCTTGATTTCAGAATATTTCATTAAATACATTACTCTTGTAAGCATCCTCACCTACTGATATTTTAGGATTCTTTTAAAAGGTATCATACGTTGTGTTATGTGTTTTCAAAACCCCTTTTTTGACACGGCCCACCGAGACATTTTCTGTTCCTTTTGCGGCCAGCTGTTAAACATAATTGCCCGACCCTGGTTTGGAGTCTAATAAACCCAGAATGTTTTTTTAACCTTGTGTACAGTTTATTTTGCACTGTTTCAATCTCGTTTACTGTGACGTCACAGTAAACCACTTAGCGAAAATGCTAGTAAGGGTGCTGCGGACAATTTATATAATTTTTGTAAAAAACACAGTCATAAAACGTGGCCATTCAACGCCGGAAGAGCGTTGTTTTGCCTTTTCTGCGATGTTAGGCTTAATCTACATTTTAACGTAAACATCTAGGTCGACTGTAGTTAGCAGCGAATAAGAGATTCGTGACCGGAAAACATGTTTTTATAGCTTTTGTGACCTAAAGACACATTTTAAATTGACCCACGGTTTTAGGAGATTCAGGACTTTGCAACACGTATTGCAACCACCATGTCAGTAGTGCGAAACACATTTATCGGACAATATTTTTTAAATGTAATTTTTCTGAATGGATATTTTTAACTTTTGTAACTTTAAGCCACATTTTCATCAATTTTGTGACTGGAGAACACATTTTGAGTTTTAAAGCGATTTTAGCAGACTTTTGACGCGAGAAAATCAATTTATTGTGTTTGCTGGTTCTGAAATCACGTTCTTTATAAACATTTTTTAGCGTATGTCGCTACAGTTTTTGTTGACTGCGGGTGACACATTTCCGTAGTTTTGTCAACAATGTCCAAAAGGGTAATACTAATTTACGGAATGATGAATGGTCGGAACGCTCACTAATTTAAGTGTTACCAGTTAAAACAATTATTAAACCAACGCACAATATTTGGGTTAGGGTGGGGGTTCGATTTATGTTTTGATTCGATTTATGTTTTTATTTTAATGCTAATGTTTGGTTTCACCCTAGCATCAGTAGACTAAAGTTAAACAAGTACTAACTAGTTTATCGGGTGCCTTCGAGAAGTCTATTGTTGGAATTAGTTGCCCTAAACAGGATACTTACTTGCACTATACTTCAAACTGATTACAAAGTATAATATAAAGAGTATGCGTTAACCGTTGGTCATTATTACTTACTGGGCTATACTCGGTGGCTCTGGTTTTACTAAAATCGTTTACTTTTTTCAACTAAAGTCAAAAAGTGCGGTTTTTAGCTAAGCGAACAATCGGGACGCGGTAAAATGATAGCAAATCCCCTTCTAAGAAGTCCCACTAGAGATGCAATGCTGATAGTAAACCACGATTCTGCTAAAATGCTTGCGGCTAACCAATTTTGGTTCGTCTTCCATAATGCTCTTAGGCTTATAACACGTGCTTAAAGCCGTTATTACTCGCCACCTTAAATGGCCAATATCACAGCACACAAATACACCATGTGTAAAGGGTTTACCAAAATAAATTTATTGTTTTTGGACAAAGCAATGCCTCCCAAAAACTGTTTCTATCAACTTTTACTTTATTTAAACGCAGATCGCGAACTTTACTTCTGTTTTTAGTAGTTTTTCACCCCTACGGAAATCTAGTTAGCCCAGATGTGCCACAAATATTCAAACACTTACTGCACTGATGATGGCAAAAGCACTTGCCGAAACGTTTGCTAATAATAGACCAAATATGTCATGATATCGGGCAATATTGGAATCTCTGTTATGTGCCAAATGTTGCACTGAATATGTGAATAATAGAAATCACCTTGACCCTTGCAAGATAATGTGCCAAATGTTCGTTGAAAAACAGCATCTGTTTTAAATATTATTTGGTTTATTACGTAGCGTTATGACGTAAATTTTTCGAGGGCAACTGTAAAAAAGGCCCTATTACACCGCCATACCGAAATTTACTAGCAAGTCTCATGGTAGATCGATGTTAATTAACTTTTCTTCTCTCCTACAGCGAGACAGCAGTTATGAACGGTACCAGCAATGGCCACGCTGAAAAGGCCGAAAAAATCAGCGAGAATGGTTCTGAGGACAGCGATGGGAAAGAGAAAAAAGAGAAAAAGGAAGAGGTGCCGTCGGTGCCATACAAAGAACTGGTAAATATGATTGGATAAAGCTAAAAACAAGTTGAACTGTAGACTAGGGCAGTGGCGTAGCCAGCCGAAATTTTTTTTTTGGGGGGGCAAAAAGTTGGATTTTTTTGTTTAGCTTTTCTAATTGTATTAACTGCCGTAACGAACACAAATAACAATGCTAGCAAAACGTTTCGAGCAGCAACTGACTGAGTGTTAACGCAATACTAAAAAACAGTGAAAGAAAAAACTGTCTAAAAGTAGTAAAACTAGATTTTTGTATAGCAAACGTAATAATAACTACATCGTATGTGACGTAGCAATGCATGACAATCAAATGTGTGGCATACCTGTGATCGACTGTTGTGGTGGTACTGCTCATAAATGCTACAAAACAAATTATTAAGGATAAAATATTTTAAAATTTTTGGTGGGCCATGGCCCTTCAGGTCCCAGCCCCCCTCTGGCTACGCCTATGGACCAGGGGTGGGCAACCTACGCCCCCCTCCAACGCAAATCATATGGCCCGCGACCTACTTTACTAACTGGGAACACCATTCCTAATACTTTTTTCCTATTTCGACAACGTAAAAGCAAATTGTATTGCGAACTCCTGTTCCAGCACCTAGTAAAGCATATAGTTAATTCTTTTTTGAATTGCAAAATACCCTAGTTTTATCCCTGATTAACAGTCGTTGCGGTTGTTATATTAAGGTGCGTGAAGTGTACACCAGGGGTGTCCAACATGAGGCACGCGTACCAAATGTGGCACGCGACCTAATAAAAAATGGCACGCAAGCCCCTAAAAAATACAGCCAATTGTCAAAAAAGCTAAATTTGGTATACAGCATATTGTCATTGTTTATTCACAGTACAAAATAATACAAACAATTACGACAACGAACAATTACTTCTGATATTATAACACTGTACTGTTTTTATTTTTTGTATAAAAGCGCTTTTAATATTAGAAAAAACTAGTTGGCAAACTTTGGCACGGAAGTAATAAGATAAAAATTGGCACATCCGCATGTCTGAGTTGGACACCCCTGGTCTACACAGTTGAAATGGTTCGCACAACCGTGTTTCATCAAGTCCAGAGTAAGAATAGGAACTGCTGTGTAAACAAGCGAAGTAAAGGCCCAAGCTGAACGAGTTATTACTGCTCTGATCTAATCAAGAACGGTTTTGCCGAAGCAAAAGTAACTTTTCTGGTTATAAATAGAAAGTTGGATTTTGTAAAAGGGAATATTTACTTTTGAAGGAGGTTATGGATTAATGTTAAGGGGTAAAGATTAATTTAAAACTACAGCTTTTCACTTTAACCCTCCATGAGCAACAATGAGTCACAAATTTGATAGATTTGTATAAACGTCTATTTTAAATCAGCACTGAATTTTCTTTTCACTAAGTTTTTAAAGATTGTCATTCCTACTTGCAATATCATCTAATTTTAACAAGAAAAAAGGCCCAGTCAACCTACATACATACACACACTACACACACACACACCCCACCCCTACATTGCATTTAAGTTATAACCCCATATTTCGTCGTAATCCACTTAATCTGTATAGAACAAACACGGTGCTTGGAGGTTTCGCAACGCTGTAGCTCTTTCATCGACGATATTTATAGCACGAGGGGCATTCGGTGAAATTTTATCGCGGCGCGGTCTGAAATCAAATAGCAACGCTCCAACAATAGAGCGCTCTGCAGACAAAGCAAAGCCCTAAAAACACATCACTGTCGTTATGTAACGTATTGTTTCCGCTCTGGTCATCGAAAGTTCAACGAAATGTATATTTTGTTGGCGCTAGGTATGCTCTCCAGCAGTGCTCTAAGCAAGTAATTTTGAAATGACTTTTGAAACAAGTCCCAATCAAGTCATTTGTTAAAATACTTAAGTCCAAGTCAAGTCATTTTAAAAGAACTTAAGTCCAAGTCAAGTCATTTTGAATAAATAAAAAGTCAAGTCATAAAATAGCAAGTCAATTTCAAGTTGAGTCCTTGTCATAAAAAAACTTATAATTAAAATTGCCCAACCCGTCGGAATATAAGCAATAACTCAAGTAAAAATTAACATCAACGCAACATATAAAAGCAAATTGTTTTCTGTGCAAAAATTAAGATAAATAACAATAACCCAATTTTAGAAAAAAAATTCTAAATGAAAACGCTTAATTTTAGTCCAAGTCAAGATTTAAGTCAAGTCAGTAATTTGTCCAAAAGTCAATTCGAGTCATTTGAAAACAGTAACTTAAGTGCACCTAACTCAATCCATTGACTTAAGTCATTACAACGCTAGAAACCTCTGCTGTAAAACAAAGGTTCAAGCTAAACATCTGCTATTTTTAGTTCAGGTACGCCAACGCGTTCGACTGGATGCTCATAGTGTTCGGAACATTGGCCGGATGCATCCACGGAGCTGGGCTGCCAGTTATGTTCGTATTCTTCGGTGAACTCACCACCAGCTTCACCGACTATGGGAAGTGGCAACAGTGCAATTTAGACTACACAACCTGCTTCGACATGAACCTCACCGCCGTCAATGAAACGTAAGGCAGAACGGACGCTTTTTGGTTTTTTAATGCATATGCCTGATGTTATCGGACAGTGTTGTAAACCAGTTATTTTTAAATGACTTCACTCCCAGTCAATTTATTTGAAAAGTAACTCAAGTCCAATTCAAGTCTTAAGTCAAGTTCCAGTGAAGTCATTATGAGATCAAGTCAAATTCAAGTCATGTCACTGACATAGTTCAAATTGTTCAAAAGACTTAAGTCAAGTCAAGTCATTCGGGGCAAAAGACTTAAGTCAAGTCAATTCATTTGAAAACAGTGACTTAAGTGCACTTAAGTTAAGTCAATGACTTAAGTCATTACAACACTGGCATCGAATAGGCCGACATCCCATACAAAGTGTTATAGCTTAGGTACATGTCCGATACTAGGCTGGTATCGGCGCTGACCCGATAGGAAACTTGTTTGTGCGCTTCAGCCTTGTTTTGCTGTACGAGGTATATTTATGAGAAAATATTACATAAAAATCGAAGATATATAAGTTTCTTAAAGCAAAAGCCAATTTCGACTAAATACTCTGTTTACCATGGTACTCGACAATTTGATCAATTTTGCATGTTTGAACATAGTAATGACGTAATTCAGGATCGAAGTGGATTGTGATAGTTTTGCCCAAATTACCGGCTATCGTATTGAAATACGAAGTATTGTAAATCCTTGCAGATTTTCTATAAGTTTTTGTAACTGTAAGAGGGTCGTTGCAATTTGATTTCTAAAAGTTTGGGGAAGAGGCTATTTACCTGGCCACCAAAGTAGTTCAAATCAATATGTAATTTTGGTTACGTCAAGTCATTTGAAAACACTTAAGTCATTTGAAAACACTTAAGTCATTGACTTAAGTCATTACAACGTTGCCGAAAACTGACATTTTTGCAGCGCCTAACAGTTTGGAATCATGAGCGCGTTTTAGCGCGTGCCCGAAAGGGTTTGTCTGCGGTTTAGTGTCACTGGGTGCGCTTTGATGGTGCTTCGTGTTGTTTCTGAAAGCACTTTATAATCGATGTTTCAAGTAGGGTCATGTCTGGATCTGAAAAGCGTCATCTACTTAGGAAGTGTTTCCCAACAGTTTATTATTTACAGACACTGTACAAAAATATAGGACTGTTTTGTTTTTCCGCTTCACGCTAACCTTCTTTTATTATATTATAATTGTGTCTATATTCAGGAAATATTTTTAGTCCCGTGTAGCATTGTCACCTTTTCCAACCACAAGAGATTTACCTTCGCCCCCTCAATGTAATTCATCCAGCCGCCACCATTTTTACAAACTTGCCATGAGGTCATAATCAATTTTTTTCAATAAATAAAGTCCCGGTCAATTCCAAGTCAAGTCCTTGTCTTAAAAATCACAAGTTAAGCACTTACAAATGGTAAAATCGTCCAATTATGAGCAATACCTTAACTAAAAAATACCAAACATGTGGCAAGAAAATTGTTTTATCTGCTTAAACTAGGATAAATAACCCAATTTTTTACGAAAAAATGCTTAATAAAAACACTTAATTTTAACCAAAGTAATTTGTCTAAAAGACTTAAATTAAGTCAAGTCATTTAAAAAGTGTGACTTTAGTCAAGTCAAGTCATTTGCCCAACAGACTTAAGTTAAGTCAAGTCATTTGCCCAACAGACTTAAGTTAAGTCAAGTCAAGTCATTTGCCCAACAGACTAAAATCAAGTCAAGTCATTTGCTCAACAGACTTAAGTCAAGTCAAGTCATTTGCCCAACAGACTTAAATCAAGTCAAGTCATTTGCTCAACAGACTAAAATCAAGTCAAGTCATTTGCTCAACAGACTAAAATCAAGTCAAGTCATTTGATAGCAGTGACTTCTCTAATCGTTCGTTTTTTGGCAGAACTTGGAACCAGACAATTCAGCCTGAGATTGACAGTTTCCGCCAGGACACCGTCAACTTCGTCTATTACATCGCGTACATCGCTTGCGCCGTTTTGGTTCTCGGCTCGATACAAGTCATGACTTGGTCTGCTTTTGCAGTGAGGTAAGCTTACCGAAAACATACCCTCGGTTTCCTTATACAGTTTCCTTCGCAACTTTAGCAGCATCCTCCGTTTAAATTGAGACTTTGATGTCTCGCGCAAAACTGAACTTATCAGCCTTAAATACGATCAGCCTTCCATTAGCTTTAGGCCCTAAACTCATCAGCTAATGCAAGGCTGAACTTATTTATATACGTATAAAGCTTTAATGGCAGCTATTTATATTCCAATACGTGTGGTTATAGCGTGTTATATTTAGGTAACCAGTATAATTTGACACAAAACTTTGCAAATAAGTCGTTTATGACTAAATTATTTGCCTTATCGAATATACTCGATGTAGAGATTTTACTTGGCAATTTAAAAGACATAAATGTTTAAAAATGCCCGATTAAGCCTGTACAAAACTTTTTAAGTATGTTTCCATAAACCCTTTTAAGAGTGTGCAGTTTAATAAAATTAGGCCATGTACGGCAGCAATTGATTTGTTTTAATTGTAATTTTTTTCCAGCAAGTTTTTTTTATTAAATGAACCGACGTTTCGTTAACCTATCCAGGAAATGTTTATCAGAGCAATTAAGTTGGTCGAGAAATTTTTTTTTTTTACATTTAAGAAAACAAAATGCTGAAAGAACAATTTTACAATTGATACAATGCCTGGCAGCAACATTTTTTTAATTCTTTATCAAATTTTTTCTACAGTAGCTGAGCCTCTTTGCCTTACCTAAATACACAGACTACCGAATCGGAAGAAATGTGTTATACCCCGGTAAAATTTAAGCCCTTTATTTCAGGCAAACTGCGAGAATAAGGACTGATTACTTCAAAGCGATCCTTCGTCAAGAAATCGGATTCCATGACGTCACGTCTTCTGGAGAACTGAACGCCCGCCTTTCAAGGTTTGTTTTTAAACAAAACAACGTCGGCGTAGAACACTTATTTGCATATAAAGCGTCTTTCGGGGGGTTAAAACCAACATAAACGACGTCAAACTTTATCTTTCTTTAATCTTTACGACTTAGGGGTTGGAGGTTTAACAAAATAATCGTATTATATTCTAGATGTGGAATATATATTTTTAGCCTACGATTTCACACATTTTTGACTATGTAGCGAGTTGGGGCATTGAAGCCCATCAGAATGGCGTTCCCACTTACAGCTTTTCCCCTGTTGGATCCAGCTAAATCTTTGTTAAGTGATTTTTCGTTTAAAATAGTATTATCTAATTTCAAGTATTTGAGACCACAAAGTGACGTGTGCCATAAAAAAGCCTGTATTGAAAAACTAAGCCATCGAAAAGGTGTTATATATTGGTCTTAACAATATTATTGCCAACCTAGATTTGACTATACAGTGGTTTTGAAACCCACAAGAAATACGTTCCCATTATATTTCTACATAAATGTTTTCTAGAATTAATTTCACGTTAGAAGTCGTAACGTTAGGTTTGCGTTACCACACAAGTGCGTTTATGGTAAAGCTAAGCGCGCTAAGTGGATGTTTAGTGCTGCCAAAAAAGATCACTGCATCTGACTGATGAGTGGATGCCTGCTGATAAATCTAAGTCGCCATAGTTCAGCTGGCACGAGTCTTAATTTCCGGACCTGTCTTTCAACTTAAGTGATTACAACGCCAAGAGTTTACCCGCGGCCCTTGAGTCGATATCCTGCCGCAAACAAAATCTAAACTCTACCGTAGGCAACTTTTTATCGCTAAGTTTTTAGGTTTAAGGTGATAGTACTTGGTTGAGTCCTTTTAAATAAACACTCTTTTTGTATTTGAACCATGTAGTTTGTACACATTTGTCTATCTTTGATCAGGCACCTTAGAAGTTGTACCTGTAAACTTATCTTTATTAAGCCACCAATGGTGAGAAGAACCTTTTTGCACACAAGTGCACAGAGTTAAATATTATATTATTATATACATGAAGCATCCTTAATTCGAATGAATACATGTGGTTAATGATACAAGCAAAAATAAATATAAGTAGGAACATACAACAAATGCTAACACCTGATTAACCTGAGGACAGCACTAACATAAATGACAGGCTACAAAATCACTCATGCATATAAAAATCACTCATGCATATAAAATCAGTCATGCATATAAAATCAGTCATGCATATGAATCAGTTATGCATGAAATCAAAGTAAATGGCAATTAAAATACGATTAAGGGGAATTAAAGTTAACAGTACCTATTCAATTCTATTTAAGTTAGGTCGCATGTTACCCATTGGAAGGGTTTTTTAAGTTGGGTTAAATCAGCACTACAAATATGTTATTTCGGTAAAAGTGCTTCCCAAACAACCGCGGCCGTGAGTTCAAATTTTACCGCGTTCTTAATAGGCGATGTTACTTTTGGAATTTAATCATCGTCAGTCTATTGTTTCGATTAGTCAATTTTTTTTTACACATTGAGCTTCTATCGTTGATCAGGGTGGTGTTTAAATTGGCGTATCCAGTTAAGAACATGTTAATAAAAAACAATAAAAAAAATATAGAAATATACACCCTTGCATTGATTCTCCACGAGCTTTCGCATAACCGCGCTTGATCAGGTCGAAGTAAGAAATCTGATGAGGCACGGCTGTCCGAAAATTTCAATGTATAATTTGTCTTCATGCAGTGCCACCTATAACCATATTAAAATACGAACATTTGCAAAAATGTACACCTGTACATCGTTTTAAACCGTTTGTCTTAAATAATGCAGACCCATTCTATCGCATAAACTAGCGTCAATCATAAAATAAGTTTTACTACAAAACGCTGACAAAGGCAAAAAAGCGCCGTGTTTCTTAAAAGGGCCCTTAACTGAGAATGAAAGTTAACGGTGCTGAGCAAACAGGTTAAATCTAAATCTAGCGAGATGCGTCCTTTTGTGCGGCGCCGGTTAAACTGCCAAGCCTGTTTGCCTTGCTTACCGCGTCGCGTGCGTTTAGTATAGAGAAGGTCGTAAAAAGTCACGAGTTCGATCGTTTCAAATCAAAAGTAAGGCCAGGGGGTCAGGTGATTGGAGGTAGTTAAATCGGCAAAAAATTGGGCGATTTTCAACGAAACCGCAGGACATCACGGGTTATGGCGTCATGTAATAACCATTGGCGGTAAACCGAAGCTTTCTCTTTGTTGATATTACGCAATACCGGGATATTTTGAATAGACAAAATGGCAAAGCGATAACATTTATCGGCTATTGTTGTTTAACTTTTGTCTTTTGTTCGGATACATTTAGTTAATTCTCTGTAGCCTTTGCCACATTTTGGACCGTTAAAGCAATAAAACAGGTTTAATCAAGAAATCCAACAGTATACTAAGGGCGGGGCTTTAAAATCCACCCAAATACTTAAAATTACCTCAAAACAAGAAATTATTACTTTCAAGTACTTTATTACTTTTTTCAAGTAAAAAAAAAAACGAGGAGGAATCGAGAAGGTTAAAGCTAAGCATGAAAGGTAAATCTGGTTGGTTTCAAAGCCTCATAAAACTACAAGACTTATTCATTAAACCTATTTAAAAGCGTCATAAAGGGGCCAGCACATATGCAACAATGTTTTTCGGGGTTCATTAAAAATTATCTACCTTAACGAGATTAAGTAATAGATTTTCTCCTCAAGATATAAAAAGTTTGGGATCAGTCATTAAAGAACGCAAATGGGGTTCTTTCGTTTAACCTTATTTCTGATGACAAGTCGGCAAAAGTCAGGCCTGCTCTAATCACGAAACTGCTTTCGATTTAGCCGGGCGGTTTTTTTGACTCAGACCAGAACGCCATCATGTCTAGTCTATCTTTGGTGTTGTAAAGTCCCATTGAAAGGCAAGTCCCAATCCAAGTCATCATTTGCCCAAGCCAAGTCCCAGTCAAGTCATAATTTAAAGCAAGTCAACTTCAGGTCTCGTCGTTGACATAAACTCGTCCAAAAATGAGCAATAACTGAACTTATGGAAATAACAAAAACGCAATATCTAGAAAGCAAATTGTTTTACGTACAAATATTGAGATAAATAAGCTAATTTTATTTAACAATCTTTAACGAAAACACTTAATTTTAACCCGAAGTTATTTAACAACATGACTTAAATCCACGTCAAGTAATCAATCCTAGAGACTTAAGTCAAGTCAAGTCAAATAAGTGTCTTTAGTGCACTTAAGTAGTCAAGTCATTGACCTAAGTCATTACACTGGTGCTTTTTGTTAGTCGCCACGCCTACTTATTACTTATTGTCAAACCAACTTTCTTTTAACATTTTACCTTTCAAGTTACAACCACTGTTTGGATCGCAAATCAAGTCTAAAATTACTTTGGTATCGGTTCGGCAAGAATGCAACCCTAGTATCGTACAATCACCGATAATATCATTTGGCATCTACGATCCGCTATTATCGGGCCTCCATACAAGTAACCTTTAGCACCTAGGAACTTGATAAAACCGAAATAGCTTCGGTCTGAAGTGTTGGTTGATCGGGTTGAGACTTGCCATACCCCCTGTGGTCCCGGCAGTCCACAAGGCACTTACAGTTGCTACGTGAAGCAATGTTTATTGATCTTTGTCGTATACCTGGATAGAAACGCAAACACGAAGGCGAATACGTAAAAGTAAATCGGTTACATTTAAGGTGCAAAAGTACATTGGAGTACTTTTCCTGAACTTGTAGAGTTCAAGGGGCTGTTACATTTTATGCCACCTGCCAACGACAAGTTAGCGCAAAGCTAATATTGGCTGAAAACGCACCTGCGACCAAATGATCGCTTGATCGCTTGACTGGAACCGCTTTATCGTTTGCAGAGGGAGGGTTGTTAGGCGAAACACGCACAGATTTGTAATGCAGCTTGCAAATGAGTGCCAAAGTCAATAAGTTGAGTAGGGGTTGTGCCGTTACAAATTGCCTTCCTTTAACTGCGAAATAACTAGCAGCACAGCGACATAACGAACAACATAAAACAAACTTGACAAATATTTGCAAATACCGGCGTCAGGTTAGGAAGGTAATACAATAATAATATTATTAATAATATTGTTTATATTAGGATCTAAGCCTAAAAAAGATCCAAAACAACTTGATTCTAAAAGAGCAGAATAGTACTATAGTTACGCAAAATGCATCACCAGTTCTGCTTAAAAAGTTTCAAATAAAAGCTATTTTAGTGTTTAGACAATTTTTATTACCTTTGTGGTTCTGTTTGGATCTTAGTTTAGGAAGGTATACACCAGGGGTTCTTAAACCTTTTTTACCGCGGACCCCTAAAAAACTTTTTTGCTTCGCACGGACCAGCGAAGGCAAGAAATTTTTAGTGATGACGTCATAATACAAACAGACTTCAGAAACTTGCTGTTTTCGGTCCAAAAAAAGTGAAATAAAATAAAGTCTAAGTATATTCAGTGCAAAAACGTTTTATTTTTGACACTAGCCTACTCTTTTCTTTGAAAAATAGATTGCTTGTTAAATTTAAATATACGCTAATATTTCAATTGGGCCTTCATGGACCCCCTAAAACTGGCTCACGTACCCCCAGGGGGTCCATGGACCCCAGTTTAAGAACCCTTGGTATACACTATACAAGCACATTGATATACATCTGGCAAAAGAGTTATTACGTACCATCAATTTACGATCCATAGTCGCATTTGTTACAAAGGAGAATTTACAGCGACCTTTTACTGCCTACCAGTGCGTCGTTTTGTTTGCTTTCTCTACCCCCCAAAGCTGGTTATAATGTGCTTTGTTTGTGCGTTATATGAATGGGATGTAGCAACCTTTATTTTAGCAACATCTTCTTTGATTATGTCAGAATCCAATTAACCCGAACAGATTGTTTAAAATTAAAACAGTAATAACTATTAGACAATAATAAATAACGTCTATATACTTTTAAAAGAGTTTTTTTAGCTCCAATCAATGATTTTGAACACCTTTTTTTACGATTTTACACTTTTACACTTCCAAAATGACTAAGTGTGGAAAGAACTTTTGAAGCCCGTACGCTGGGTGCAGCAATAAGGATGTCGTTTGGTATCGGAAGGAGCATTTTTTCTAGCCTTTGCGATATTTTGTACCGTTATTGCTCTAAAATAGGGTTAAAAATAAATGCAACAGCACTTGAAGCGGGGCTTTGAAATTAACCCAAATACTTGTAATTACTTAAAAAAAGAAATTATTTATTTAAATACTTGAAATTACTTAGAACGGAAATAACTTAACAAAGAGGAAATCAATAGGGGTATAGCTAAGCGGGATAGTCAATCTGGTTGATTTCAAAGCCCCATAAAATGTCTGTTGGATTTATTTATTAAACCTGTTTTCAAGCGTCATAATTGCACCACAGCACAACGCATACGCGACAATGTTTTTCGGGGGACAATACAGATTATCCACGATAAGGAAAGTGAATAATAAATTATCCCTTGAAGACATAAAGTTTGATGCAGAAATGACAGTTAAATGACCACGTTTGGCATCAGCCATTTAATGTAGCAGCGCAAATCATTTTCTTTTGTTTTACCTTATTGCTGATGACACTTCATTTCACTAAGAGTCAGGCCTGTTTCATGAAACTGCTTTCGATTTAGCCAGGTAGTTTCAACACATACAAAGCAACCATGACTGGCCTGCTTTAGTGTTGTAAAGTCCTAGTCAAGTCATTTTGAAAAACGATTATTTTGACAAGTCCATATCCAAGTCGTTGACATAAAAATAAAACTTTAAGATATTAAAATAGGTTAACTCGTCCAAAAATGAGCAATAACTGAACTTATGGAAATAACAAAAACGCAATATCTTGCAAGCAAATTGTTTTACGTACAAAAATTGAGATAAATAAGCTAATTTTATTTAACAATCTTTAACAAAAACACTTAA
The DNA here is from genome assembly GCF_963924565.1 of Ascidiella aspersa. Taxonomy (NCBI): domain Eukaryota; kingdom Metazoa; phylum Chordata; class Ascidiacea; order Phlebobranchia; family Ascidiidae; genus Ascidiella; species Ascidiella aspersa. The sequence continues at coordinate 35,393,160 of NC_139449.1, read as the reverse complement.
TTTTAACCCGAAGTTATTTAACAACATGACTTAAATCCACGTCAAGTAATCAATCCTAGAGACTTAAGTCAAGTGAAGTCAAATAAGTGTCTTTAGTACACTTAAGTAGTCAAGTCATTGACCTAAGTCATTACACTGGTGCTTTTTGTTAGTCGCCACGCCTACTTATTACTTATTGTCAAACCAACTTTATTTTAATATTTTACCTTTTAAGTTACAACCACTGTTTGGATCGCAAATCAAGCCTAAAATTACTTTGGTATCCAAAACAACTTGATTCTAAAAGAGCAGAATAGTACTATAGTTACGCAAAATGCACCACCAGTTCTGCTTAAAAAGTTTCAAATAAAAGCTATTTTAGTGTTTAGACAATTTTTATTACCTTTGTGGTTCTGTTTGGATCTTAGTTTAGGAAAGTATACACCAGGGGTTCTTAAACCTTTTTTACCGCGGACCCCTAAAAAACTTTTTTGCTTCGCACGGACCCGCGAAGGCAAGAAATTTTTAGTGATGACGTCATAATACAAACAGACTTCAGAAACTTGCTGTTTTCGGTCCAAAAAAAGTGAAATAAAATAAAGTCTAAGTATATTCAGTGCAAAAACGTTTTATTTTTGACACTAGCCTACTCTTTTCTTTGAAAAATAGATTGCTTGTTAAATTTAAATATACGCTAATATTTCAATTGGGCCTTCATGGACCCCCTAAAACTGGCTCACGTACCCCCAAGGGGTCCATGGACCCCAGTTTAAGAACCCTTGGTATACACTATACAAGCACATTGATATACATCTGGCAAAAGAGTTATTACGTACCATCAATTTACGATTCATAGTCGCATTGGTTACAAAGGAGAATTCACAGCGACATTTTACTGCCTACCAGTGCGTCGTTTTGTTTGCTTTCTCTACCCCCCAAAGATGGTTATAATGTGCTTTGTTTGTGCGTTATATGAATGGGATGTAGCAACCTTTATTTTAGCAACATCTTCTTTGATTATGTCAGAATCCAATTAACCCGAACAGATTGTTTAAAATTAAAACAGTAATAACTATTAGACAATAATAAATAACGTCTACATACTTTTAAAAGAGTTTTTTAGCTCCAATCAATGATTTTGAACACCTTTTTTTACGATTTTACACTTTTACACTTCCAAAATGACTAAGTGTGGAAAGAACTTTTGAAGCCCGTACGCTGGGTGCAGCAATAAGATGCTTGTTCGGTCATAGTAATGACGTCGTTTGGTATCGGAAGGAAAAGAATACTTTTAGTCCAAAATATCGGCATCGCAAAAAAACCCAAATATCGGACAACCCTACACGTATGGCACTTCTATCTTCCTAGCTTTTGTGTTGGTTGTCGTAACTGTTACGTGTTGATGAACACGTAACACTAACCCAATAGCAGAATACTCTAGCTAAGCTTCAGGTTAAAGACTTTTTAATAGATGGTAAAATATATATATATATATTTCGCCAGCAAAGACATCGTCAGTATGAGTATTCTGGAATTACTGATCAGTAGGGCGATTATTTTTTGACTTGTAAAAAAAGTCAAAATTTTGTCAAAATTTACATGTTAGGTCAAAATTTGTCAAAAATTTTTCAAGTCAAAATCGAATAAAAATGCACATAAATCTTTTACTAAATTAAAAAAAAAACTATATTCAGCTTTTTAAAAAAAGGTCGTTCAGTATTTCTAACAGGTCATAATTTTGTCAAAATAAATTATTTTTAGGTCAAAATTTGTCAAAATTAATTATTAGGTCAAAAAATAATCGGCCTACTGATCAGGAATTAAGGTCGACATTATCTTACAAGGGTTAAGGTGATTTCCAATATCACATATTCAGTCCTACGTTGTTGTAATCATAAAAAAGCTGGTAACTCTGATCAACACTTCAATTGTATCACCACTGACTTATTTTTGCAGCGACATTAACAAAGTCAAAGATGGAATCGCCGAAAAAGTGTCGTTCGTCATCCAGTACCTAAGCATGACGATATCCGGCATCATTATCGGTACCATATATGCCTGGAGCTTGGCCTTGGTCACACTGGCGGTTGCTCCACTGCTTGGAATTGCGTCTGGACTAATGATGGTGGTGAGTGGGAAGAAATGGTTTATCAGTCGTTTTTGGTCCTGTGTTTAGCGTTGCGTTCCCTGATGAAGGGCAACCTGTGCACTAGGTAGCCGAAACGCTGGAGAAGATAGTAAAGAACTTGCCGGAAGAGCTACTTTTTAGCAGTGATGTCAACAAGTCATTTTGAATTGACTTAAGTTCAAGTCGATTCATTTGTAAAGGAACTTAAGTCCAAGTAAAGTCCCAGTCAACTCATTTTAAAAATACCTTATGTCCCAGTCAACTCATTTCAAAAAAACTTAAGTTCAAGTTAAGTCCCAGTCAACTCATTTCAAAAATACCTTATGTCCCAGTCAACTCATTTCAAAAAAACTTAAGTTCAAGTTAAGTCCCAGTCAACTCATTTCAAAAAAACTTAAGTTCAAGTTAAGTCCCAGTCAACTCATTTCAAAAAAACTTAAGTTCAAGTTAAGTCCCAGTCAACTCATTTTAAAAATACCTTATGTCCCAGTCAACTCATTTCAAAAAAACTTAAGTTCAAGTTAAGTCTTTTTAAATGAATAACAAAATTTCAATTTGACTTGTTATTCTTTTAAAGTCATGAAACGAGCAAGTCAATTTCAAATCGGCTCCTTTTCATAAGAATAAGCGTTCGACTATTAAAGTTGATAAAATGTCTGATTAATTATTATCAAGAACTGAAGTTAAATATAACTAAAACGCAACATATACCAAGCAAATTGTTTTATGTACAAAACTTAAGCAACGAACGAATACCTAAATCCTACCAAAGAAAAAATAGCAAGTTGTTTTAAAACTTAATATTTTCTCAACATTTTTGCTCAATTTGTTTTTGTTTTTATCCAGCTAACGAGTGCCAACACCAAGCCCAAGTAAAAGCACATTTCAGCAAACTATTACCAAAAGTACCTTTGTTGTACTATTTTTAATTTTAATCGTTTTTTCATTTTTCGTCCAGTTAACAAGTGCCTACACCCGCAAAGAGCTACAGGCTTACGCGAAAGCGGGCGCCATCGCTGAAGAGACTGTTTCCGCCATCAGAACCGTCGTGGCTTTCGGCTGCCAGACGAAAGAAGTCGACAGGTGACTTATCCGATTAAATTTCCCTTCGTTTTGCCCCTTGGGGAGTTTTTTTGCAATTTGGGAAACGACCCCTTGTCAATTTCTCTTAATTCGGCTTCGAATTTGATGCTATACTGTTTGCAGACTTGGACAACTAAATAATTCTAGTTTTCTAATTCATTGAATTAGAGCAAAATGCGTCTAATTCTAATTCTAATCTAATTTATGAATTGCTAGTTTGCTATAATTCTAATTCTAATCTAATTTAGATCTTACCAAAAATGCTACTTAGTCCAACGGCATTTCTAGTCTCTCAGTTCAAACACAGAATTTCAATTAAATTTTAGGTTGGAAAACGATTTGTATGTAATTTCTGCAGTCTAAAAAGCATAAAAAGGCATAAAAATTAACACACACATATTTACCATTTAAGTTCTTATATGAATAAATTGCGATTGAATTAAATTGGCTATAAAAATAAATGTGATTCTAGTTCATATTTTAGTTAAAATTTGATTTTTTAGTAATTCGGTAATTCTAATTCTACTCTAATTTGAGAAAACTTAAAACGATCTAATTGTAATTCTAATCTAATTTAGAAAAACCAAAATGCTCCAATTTTAATTCTAATCTAATTTTAAAAAGCTAAAAAAAATCTAATTGTCCAAGTCTGACTGTTTGCGTAGCGTTTCCCGTATGACATTTATACTGTCCTGTTTGGGGATTAGGTTATCCTTCCTTTTACTTTCGGGAACAGTTCGTTCGTTGGAAGTTTTATATTTTTTTCCAATTTTATGAACGTTGTCTTTTTGTTAAGTCTGACGTTGCCAAAATGTGGGACACAGTGACCAACTATTTTTTAATCAGGCAATGCCTGACGTTTTGTATTATCATGTTTAAATACGTTTTTTGTTAGTTTTTTTTTCAACTTTCCAACACGTCAGAAAATTAGGCGAATACAAAAAGGAGGAAACAAAATATAAATAAACAGAGTTAAGGCGTTAAGGTGTTACCTGCCACAAACACCACCTATATAGAATGTTTGGAAACGGTTATGATTTTTGTTTGTCGTAACGCTAAAATCTCTGTCGCATTCACAGCTTTGACTCGGAATGCTGTAAAAGATCTGAAAAAATACTTGAAAAAAAAATATTCCTGTTCGTCTCTTAAGTCAACGGTTATAAAAAACACTACAAAACTGTAAAAGATCTAAAATATACTTAAAACAAAAATAAACATTGTTGAGGCGTTACCTTACAAAAAACAGCACATATAGTGTTTAAGAACGTTTCTAAATTTTGTTTATATTGCACCAGCAACTTTTATTCTGAATGTTGTAAATGATCTGGTAACTTAAAAATATATTCCCGCATGTTTCCTAATTTTTTCCAAATTCCACAAAAAAAAATGTAAGTTATTATAAACTATAATGGTCAAAACCTTGAATGAAAAAAAAAGGTTCTAATTCAAAAACAATACGCGTAAATAAAAAAGAAAAGTGTTGCCTTACAGTCCTTACACAAACAATTAATATAGGCTGTAATGTTTGGGAACTGTTGTGTTTTTTTATGTTAAGGCTAAAATCTATGTCTTATTTACAACTTTCATTTGGGAAGTGGTAACGTGTTTCGAAACAACAATATTCGCGTTTGCTTTCTTATTTTAGCGATCTTCAAAATAATCGACAAAATATTGAAACGGTCTTAAATTAAAATGGACGAACACCATTTCACCAAAACCTTGAAATAAATATAAATTTGGTCAAGGCGTTACCTTACTCAAACAGTATAATGTTGAAAAACGGTTGTGATTTTTGTTTGTCTTAATGCTAAAATCTCTGTCGCATTCACAGCTTTCATTCGATTAGATTTGACGCTCGAATACTTCAAACAGGATGCACCAATAGTAAATTTGCAAGTCACTATTGACACATCCAGGAAAAGGACTTACACTTTAGGGCGTAAATATTTGCCTGGCGAGCTGTTTTCGCGTTTTGCTACGCACCACTTGCAATGTAAAGTTGTTTTTCAGGGAGCCTCTTTAGTCACCCCATGTCAACCTTCAAGATGTTTTTTTACCACCACATGTGAGGGGTTACCGCCCATTTCGGGCGAATCTGAAATTCCGAGTATTATTGGCAATAGAAACTGGAAAATTCCATCAAACATTCCAGGCAAAAGATAAATTGTTTTGATTCTCGACAAGCTTTCGCGCAACCGTGCTTTATCACATTTCTACTTGTAGATGTAGAGCAGGGTTTTTTAAACTTTTTTTACCGCTTTTCTTTTATCTCACGTGGACCACTGTAGGCGAAAAAATTTACAAAATGACGTCATAAATTAACGTCACGATACAAATAGACTTCATAAATTTGCTGATTTTGGTCTAAAAAATGTGAATGTGAAAGTGAAATGAAGTCTAAAAACATTCAGTGCAAAACCTTTTTATTTTTAAATAAATTGATTTCTTTAATAATCTGATTACTTCCGAAATATACACTATTATTTCAGATAGGCCTTCATGGACCCCCTAAAACTAGTTCACGGATCCCAAGGGGTACATGGACCCCAGTTTAAGAACCCCTGATGTAGGATAACCTGATGTTAACCACGTGGACCTATGCGAGGACAAATATTTCACTACAATTTGTCGTTATATAGTGCCACCTGATTACCCTTTTTAGAATTAAACAAATGTTTTTTCAGTAACCTACATTGAGTTCATCAAACCCAGGTACGTGAACAACCTTGGAGACGCGAAGGTGGTAGGAATAAAGAAGGGCTTGGTGTCAGGCTTCAGCATCGGCCTCCTGTACCTCTCTATGTTCGGAATGTACGGTCTCTCATTCTGGTTCGGCACCAAGCAAGTGATTGACGGAAATATCACGGTTGGCGACATGATGACTACCTTCTTTAACATACTTATCGCCGCTTTTGCACTTGGAACGGTGAGCAGTGCCTAAACAGTCTGGTGTTGTAAAAATAGTAATTGCGAACCAATCTAAAAAACACAATATACTGTAAGGGTACACTAAAAGCCATTGCAGATTCACCGAATCTGTCGATCATTGATGCAAGCAGGGCAGACTAGAAAAACAACTAGAATTTTAAGAGTATTTTTAAGAGTACTTTAATTTAAGAATATACCCATCGATTTTTTTGCCTGGAACGGTAAGCACCTCTCAATCAGACCTACTGTATCTGGTGATGTAAGAATTAGAAATAATAAAACAAAATAAAAAAATCACTATATTTTGTGAGAGTTTCGAAATTTTAGGGGTATAGCTTTATCTTGAAATTTATGTAAAACGTTTGCAATATGCTACCTTTACTTCTGTATGGGTTTTGATCTTCACTCTATACGTCTAACTACTACCTCCAGTTATTATCTTAAGGCTTACTTACTTCTTGTATGGGTTTTGATATTCATTCTACGTCTAACTATAACACTTCCAGCTAATGTTCCAAAGACGTAGGTTAAGTGAAACATTACCTCTTTAAAAATAAAGTTAGCTCCACCAGGCAACATATCAATAGATAGAAATCACTCTTCTGGGGTTAGCTAATTTATATACTAAAACGTAAAAAATAAAAGCCTATAGATAAAAATAATTTATCTAGACGTCGCTTATAAATCTTTTTTAATTTTTACTATCCTTACTGCCAGCGGACATGAGTCTATAACAGGGGTGGGCAACTTTTTCCAGTCGCGGGCCAAAACCAAACTAAAAAAGGTCTCCGCGGGCCATTATATGTTAGCTGTGTATACTTTACGCATCTTATTGTCACCGCAACGTCGGTTGATCATGGATAAAACTAGGGTGTTTTGCAATTTACACACGATCGAGGAACAAAATTAACGCAAAGCGCAAACAAATATTTACTTTTTCGTAGTTGAAATAGCAAGAAAAATATGAGATATCGCTCCGTGCCCAGTTTGAAAAATGGGTCGCGGGCCGGATAATTTGCGTTGGCGGGCCGGTTCTGGCCCGCGGGCCGTAAGTTGCCCACCCCTGGTCTATAACATAGTAATTGTCTTTTCCACCAGGGCGCCAGCTACATGGAAGCCTTCTCCAGCGCCAAAGCGGCCGGCGCCAAAATCTTCGAAATCATCGATCGCAAACCGTCCATCGACAGCTTCTCAGAAGAGGGAAAGACCCCGAATTACGAGAGTGGTGAAATAATCCTCAACGACGTTTGTTTCGCGTACCCTTCAAGGTCTGACACTGAGGTAATAATTTAAAGCGGTTTGTGGTTAAATTGTGGATTAGTTAATTTTTCGAAGGATAAAAATGAATTAAATTAATATTTGTCCCCAAGACTATAAAATTTAAGCCGGTTCAGGTAAAATTAAATATGGTTCGGGATTGCATCGAGGCCTTAAAGGCGTCTTTATTAATGCAGTCTAGTTTGACTCTTGTTAAACTGCTGCAGTAGTTGATTTTTCCAAGACAAAAATGATTTAATTTTTGAAAACCCTACATGAGACCAGAATGCTGCCCGCGGACAACTTTAAAAACATTGGGCGTACCACTGGCGTTATACATATCACCATTAAAAGATAGCTTACCTTGAAATAATTAACAATAAAACTCAAAAAAGTTTAAAAACCCGAGCAAAACCATCAGGATCAGACATTTTTAAAGGAATATTTATTTCGCCCATACTGGAATCGTCAGTTCGCCGTTTTACCTGGGTTTAAACTTTAATATACGCGTCAGCGGAACAGTGATCGACAAGCAGAAACCTGCTGCCAATGGTTTTGGATTCCATAAAGACACGCCCTTTTTTAAAATAATTAAAAACGGCAACGCAATATGGAAAGCGTTAACGTTTTGATAATATTCGTAACACAAAACACACCTCATTTTAAACACCTTTAAAAATTAAAAAAAAAAACTTTTTAAACATATTCCGATATTGGAATTAAATACCAAAAAATCTTACTAGCCTCAACAAAACAGTATAGACTTTCCTGTCTCAGTCAAAATCAGTCACTATAGGATCTAGTTTATAAAAGAGAAATATATTTCGCCAGTCCCGGCATCATAAGTCTCTAAAAACGAATACAAAATAATGTAAACACTTAAACCAGGTGGTAAAAATTTAAAATTAAAAATTAAAAATCATAGGAAAATAATCATAGAACCAAGAGCAACAAACTACGCGACCAGGTTAAAAATATATAAGATGAAAGTTATAGGTATACGGGCTATAGAAAACCGGACCATCCTGCTACCCAAGTCTTGGGCCTCTAGCCTCGACAACTAATAAGCTCTTGAAAATACGCATTAAAAAAACGTTTAATTTTTCAGATCCTAGACAACGTGTCCCTGAGCATCGAGCACGGCAAAACGACAGCCCTGGTTGGACAGAGCGGATGTGGAAAAAGTACAATTATTCAGCTAATCCAAAGATTCTACGATATCACTGTAAGTTCATCAGCTGAACTTAATTTCTGTATCATCGTCGCTTGTAAGGGTTAGCAGTTGTATTTAGGGTGCCCTACGTAGAATAAATGCCAGGCTCATCTAGATCAGGGGTCACTAAACTTTTTTTTAAAGCGTGGAATCACTGAAAAGCTTACAATCTCAAGCCGGATAAATGTAAGAATTGACGTAACGGGACGGATTTAATTTTTTTCCAACTTTGTAAACTTCAATAGCGTTAAACAAGGAAATATAAATAACTGTACAGCAAAAATTGTATTGAGCTTTAATAAATTGTCGGATCAATATTCGATTTTATTAAAATTTAATTTGGAATTACATTCGCCAATCTTTCAAGTGTACTTTATCTTCATTAAGGAGATAAGCCGCGGGATGGTAGAGTTAATTTTGCAGGCCGGATGAGGCCCATGGGCCGTAGTTTGGTGTTCCCTAGTCCAGATAGGTCAAGGGTTCTTAAACTGGGGTACATGGACCCCTTGGGGGTCCGTGAACTAGTTTTAGGGGTCCATGAAGGCCTAATGGAAATAGTAGTGTATATTTAAGAAGTAATCAATTTTTTAAACAACTTAAAAAATTAAATGGGTTTTGCAATGAATGTAGACTTGATTACACTTTAACATTTTTGGACCGAAATCAGCAGATTTCTAAAGTCTATTTGAATTTGACGTCATATTATGACGTAATTTTTAAAAATTTCTTGCCTTCTGTGGTCCACGCAAAGCAAAAAAATGTTAGGGGTCCGCGGTAAAAAAAGTTTAAGAACCCCTGAGATATGTTTTGTATTATCTTTTCTTGTAGGGACAAACAGTTGTAATTGTGAAGCCAGGTAAAAGGGCTGCCTGAAAACAAGTCTTTTAATAAAAAATGTTTGATTTACTGTACTTGGGCTGTTAAATGATTATCATTGTACCCCATTATCAATATAGCACATATCATTTCATCAGAAACCAAAAAAATCGCAGGGATTTGAGTTGGTTTGTCACGTGCTCAAATCGTGCTCACAAACAAAATAAATTGGCGCCATTCGCGGAAAATCCCCTCGTCACGTCGTGAGAAGATAAGAGTGGAAATATTTCAACCAGAAAGCTTTCGGTAACCTATTTCAACTAGCGGAACGTTGCTTATTCCTTGCACTTCACATTTCCACCGTTCTATCGACCTCCTCGTTAAAAGTTCTGAAGCCGGGGTACGCCTACGCTGAAGAGACGTTTCGGGGGTGCTTGAGAAACTTGGTTCTACTGGCACTTTGTGTATTTGCCCTAACGTTTTAACTTTTATCACCACCATTTAGTTAAATATAATTTATTTCCACGTCTAATGTCTCAGCCTTGCTTGCAATATATCGTCGTTAGTCTAAAGGCACACTCTATATCAGGGATGGCGAACCACTGTCCCGCGTCCAGTGTCCAGTGACCCACCACAGATTTTTAATGACCCACTTGTCTCTCAAGAAATACCGAAATGTTATCAATCATTTCCATGAAAGAACGAATATACAAAAACATTTCTTCGTTAGATAACACTATACTGTTTAAATCAGGGCTGGCAAATCTTTGGGTCGTGCACAAGTGTTTTAACTGCACTTTACCAAATCGTTGCAGAAAAGCAGACAACTAAAAGCATTTTTTTTATCGCTGTAAAACGTATCGGGTGGTGATCCTTTAATTTTAAGGGAAACCATGAGTTCGCGGACTAAAAGTTCTGAAACCCTGGTTAAATCAATAAACCATGCTGAAAACTTTCTGCTGAACTCCTGTAATCCCATTAAAAATGCTGCAGCATTTTGTTAACTATTTAGATTCTTAATTTTTGTGGAATCTGAATTTGGAAATCATCCAAAAACCTTAAATTACCAACCCAAACAATGACACTTGAAACGACGCAACAGCAGAGTTTCGCATAAAATTAGCAAATAATTAAATATATACCCACTTGTGCATTTTGTAAAAATTAAAGTCGTGTTTGTGACCCGCGCGATGAAAAGGTTCGCGATCCCTGCTCTATATCATTATAGCCTTAAGTTCAGTAATGTTATTTTAAATTCGCCGTTTCATTTTCTGTCTAGGCTGGTTCGCTGACGGTTGGCGGACACGAAGTAAGGGACCTCCACATTCGAAAACTACGCGAAACCATCGGTGTAGTGGCTCAGGAGCCTATTCTATTCGCCACCACCATCAGCGAAAATATCCGCTGGGGGCGCGAGGGAGTCAGTCAGGAGGAAATTGTTGAAGCTGCGAAAAAAGCGAACGCTTTCAACTTTATCGACAAGCTGCCTCAGGTGTGTTTTTGTGATATAATGGTTGGAGATTGTAGTTTGACGTGGTAAGAATATCAAAGCCCATGTACAGGTAGTTAACATATTGTTAACGTTTCGAATAACTCTTTATTGGAAATGAATTATGAGATATGGCTTTCAGCCAATTAGCGACTCGCTTTAGGCCACGTGTCCGTCACGCTTCATTAAAAAAAATATTTTTTGGTTATTTTAACAAGAGTTTAGTATGTTTTGGTAATGTTTTACCAAATTTAGCCATTTTTTGAGCTTTTACTTGTTTATGTGCAGAATTTTGACAACCTAGTGCACGAAGCTTTTGTTTTAAAAGTTAATTTTTTGGCTATTTGAACAATGGTACTTTTTCACCAAACTTAACCCTTTATTTAACGGAATATAAAGGCCAAAACTCTTGGAGTTTTACATGTTCCCTGACAGAAATTCGACACTTTAGTTGTCGAGCTTCAAAAGTTTATATTTTGGTTATTTTAACAATTGTTTAGTATTTTTTGGTAATTTTTCACAAAATTTAACCATTTTTTTGAGCGGAGCCCAAAATTCTTGAGTTTTACTTGTTTCTCGACAGAAATTCGAGACTCTAGTGGGCGAAGGCGGCGGCCAAATGAGTGGTGGACAAAAACAAAGGATTGCGATCGCGCGCGCCATCGTGCGGAACCCGAAAATCCTGCTTTTGGACGAAGCAACCTCAGCTTTGGACACTGAGAGCGAATCAATCGTCCAAGCAGCGCTGGAGAAGGCCTCGACTGGTGATTTGGTTGACAATAAACTTCTAGTTTTTATTACCGTATATAAGTGTTCTAATGGATTAACTCAATGACTTGACTTAAGTGCACGTACGACACTGTTTCGGCAGAGTTACTTGACTTGACTGAATTGTTTTGTGCGAAATGACTTGACCTGACTGAGTCTTAAGACAAAACACTTGAGACTTGACTTAAGTCATTTAAAGTAATGACTTGGGTTGAAATAAGGTGTCTTTATAAGGCAATTTATTTATAAAATGAGGCTATTTATCCTAATTTTGCACGTAAAACAATTTACTTGCTAAATTTTGTGTTTTTACTAGTTTTTCTTAAAGTTTAGTTTTTCTTAAAGTTTATCGATCCAGTTTACCAATAGCAAAGATTTTTTTCGCAAAGTACCTGAAAAAACAAGAGGCATCCCCTCTTTTCACCCACAGGTCGCACAACCGTGGTGATCGCCCATCGTCTCTCCACAATCCGCAACGCCGACAAGATCGTAGCCTTCCAGGGGGGCAAGGTGGCCGAGCAGGGGTCGCACGACCAGCTTCTGGCCCTTGCCGACGGCGTCTACCGGAACCTGATCAACATGCAGGCGGGAAGGGAGACCGATGACGTCATCTCTGAAGCAGAAGAGGAGGAAGTAGAGGATTTGGTGGACGTGACTGCTCCAAAAAGCGACAGCGAACAGATTAGTGATATAGGTGGGATGTTGAGCGTTATTTTGGTGGGTGTAAGCAAGGGGCGAAGGTAGAATCAATTTTCTGCTTTTAGGTAACTTAAGATTAACGTTTGATGTAGTGAACAAATATTTTTGTTATTTGTTTGATCTTAGTCAGAGAAGTGAGCTACTGTTTTCCCTGATTGGTTCCACGGACCACGGTGGTATAATTTGTTAAGATTTGTTTAGATTAGCCCACGCATGGTCCCTTTAAGGTTAAAATTGTATTTAAACGTTTACACCATAGATAAGTTTGTCGAAATACAAGTCAAAATCGTTTACAAAATTCACAAACGTCGCTAACAAAATCAACAAAAACTGTTGTAAGCTGTTTGGAATTGTCTTTAGTCTTGAGTTACTTCCAACAACATTTTGACCGTCTTATATGTTCATCAGAGGAATATACGTTATACCTGAGCCAGCAGAATAATGCGATAAACCACGTAGGCTTGGTATAGAAAAAAAAAACCTTCGATTTTTCACGAGTTTTTTATATTCTAGTTTTCAAGAATTCAGGAATTCTAATTCTAATTCAAAAAAACTAAAATCATCGAATTCTAATTATAATCTAATTATGGAAAAATTAAAGTGGATTAATTTCAAATCTAATCGAATTTCATAAAGCTAAAATAAATCTTAAAAAAGTAAAGTATAACAAAGTGTCAAAGTCTGACCTGAACTCTTCGATTTTTCTCGAGCAGAAATCCGCATGCCCCGACAATTCGGGAGCAGTCGTCATCGGAAGAGGACCGTTTCCAGGTCATCCGGGGGATCATTCAGGAGCAATCCGTCTTCAACCAAGTTCGGCGAACACGGAGCAAAGAACAAAGTGCATCCGGAGAAGGAGAAGGGCGACAAAGAAGACGAGGAAGAAGAAGAAGAAGATCTTCCTGAAGTGTCGTTCTTCAGCATTATGGCGCTCAACAAATCGGAGTGGCACTACATTCTAAGTGAGTGGTTTTGCCAGTTGTTCTTCTTACCAGGGCTGCGGAGAAATAACTCGAGTCAGGCTTCCGAGTCCCAAGTCGGATTCTGGACATGGTATCGCACTAGTATGCGCATACTACCACTTGTTTTTGGGAATCGGCTCCAGCGCTGCGGGGTCGGAGTCGGTCGGTTCGGACTCGGGACTCGGGACTCGGGACTCGGGACTCGGGACTCGGGACTCGGGACTCGGGACTCGGGACTCGGGACTCGGGACTCGGGACTCGGGACTCGGGACTCGGGACTCGGGACTCGGGACTCGGGACTCGGGACTCGAGTAAAACCACGTAAAACTACCCGAGTCCCGAGTCCGACATGCGCATGCGCAATACCCCAATTTTAAACTGATATGGCTGCCAACAGGAAATTGTAAAGGTGGAATATTATATGGTGTAATATTTTCCAAGTATTGTGATTGAATGAATTATACGACACCTTATAAGTGGATTGCTGAATATCCACGTTATTTTAGTTAGGTAAATTAGCGGACTGCAGGCTGTAGATCTAGATTCAGGGCAGGACTCGGGACTCGACCAAATCTTACATTTAACGGGAGTCGGACTCGGGTTATTTTTGACCGACTCCGCAGCCCTGATCGGCTCCGATCCGATTGTATCGGACATCCCTAGTTGCTAACTACTTTTTAAACAGACAATCAAACTTTATTAATTTTAAACCCAAAAATTTAACTTTTCAGTGGGCTGCATCTTTTCGTTATGCGCTGGTGCCGTGGATCCAGCCAATGCAATCCTCTTCGCCGAAGTGCTCAAGATTTTCACCATCACCGACGTTAACGAGCAAATGTCGAGGGCTATACTTTATTCCCTGCTGTTCGTCGCTTTGGGGGCGGTTGCCTTTGTGTCCTACAATGGATCGGTAAGTGCTGGTGCTTGTTGGCAAAAAATATTTAAAAACCTATGCAGGGACCAAGAAAAAAAAAATATTTTTACTTATATTTTTAAAAACAACGTAACTAGACAGTTGTACGCTTTAAACAAAAAACAAAACCGAAAATTTTCCAATAAAAAAACAATAACCTGTAAAGCCTTCCAATAAAACCCCAGTGTGCCGCGGTTTTTATTTCTCCAACAAAACAAGTCAATTGACCGAGAATAACGCTAGGGGTCCAGGGACGAATCCAGCATCCTCCAAGCAATTTTAAAAGGCCGGGTGATCGCGAACTGTATATCAACTTTTGTGTTGTGTTTTAATTTTTAACTTGTATCGTTAAACGTTAACATTATTATTCGAGATTTAAATTTATTTTGGTTATTTTTATTCGAGTTTAGTTTGTTTTCTGGTTATGATTATGCAAGTTTAATGTTGGCCTGGGACTTGACTTGCTCCCTTTGTCAGTTTTCGGGGTTTTCAGGTACTGATGTTCGACAAGTCAGGCAGGTAACCAGTCTTGGACAACTAGTTAATTCTAGTTTTCTAATTCAATGAATTAGAGCAAAATGCGGCTAATTCTAATTCTAATCTAATTTGTAAATTGTCTGTGTGCTCTAATTCTAGTTCTAATCTAATTCGGATTTTACCAAAAACGCTACTTTGTCCAACGGCATTTTTAGTCTCTTAGTCAAAACAAAGAATTTGAATTCAAACTCTTTGGTTAAAACAGAATTTTCACAGTCTAAAAAGCACATGCTATGTTAAAAGGCTTAAAAATTAGCACACACATAATCTTTCACATTCTTCTTAAAATACTTCCCGATTTGAACGTAATTGATTGTGAATAATCAAATGTAATTCTAGTTTAAATTTTAGTTCAAATTCATTTTGTTACGAATTCGGTAATTCTAATTCTAGTCTGATTTCAGAAAACTCAAATTGATCTAATTCTAATTCTAATCTAATTTGAAAAAAACTGAAATGCTCTAATTTTAATTCTAATCTAATTTCGAAAAGCTAAAATAAATCTAGTTGTCCAAGTCTGGCAGGTAACCCTGTATAGCACAGCTGGGTTAGCTATGCCTGCACTTCTCTGCCTGTGTGCTATAACATTTTTTCGATTATACCCGATTCCCCTAAGTTTTGTGAACTATTTCGCTTAAAAACAAGTATTTTGTATATTATTTGTTTTATGACGCCCCCCCCCCCCCCCCCCCCCCATCCTAAAAATTCTGCATCTCTCTCTGCACAGTTATAAAGGTAGGGCAAGTCAGGCATGGTAACCCTGCAGCACAGCTGTGCTCTCTATATGCCTGCGAGTTCGAACTGTGCGGACTATTTTTTCTGTTTTAGGATTCGTTATTTTCTATTATCCAGGGACTTATATTTTTAACTAACTTGTAGCGTTAAACAAAGTTTTTCGGTCTTAACTTCTCTTTTCTTGTTTCCAGGGACTGATGTTCGGCAAGTCAGGAATGGAGCTAACTGTTCGTCTTCGCAAGCGGGCGTTTAAAGCGATGCTAAGGCAGGACATCTCGTACTTCGACGATCACAACAACAGCACAGGGGCGTTATGTACCAGGCTGTCCAGTGACGCCTCTAGGGTACAAGGCTGCACCGGGGTCAGGATCGGCACTGTCCTCAAGAACTTCAGTTCACTTGGTCAGTTTGTAAGGCTTTGTTGTCAGTTTTTAAGGTGTTTTTAATTATGCAGTTTGGTTGAATCGAGTATGTACGTTGTTTCAAACCATTTTGGGCAAAGTTAAAGACTTCGTTCCTTTCCAAATGATTTTTTTTTCTGTTTCTTATGCAAACAAGTTCGTTAAACCATCAGCTGGACAAGAAATAAGAAAGTTTTTTTTCTACTTTCGTATCTACTTCTACTTTGTACTTAGGTACACTATGTACGGATCTGTAATGTAGCTTAGTAATGAATTTTAAAGACAAAAAGGTCGAGAAGTCGACATCATCTTAATTAAGATGTTTTATTACGAACTAATGTCAGTTAATCGATCACATTGACTGAAAATCACATTACCTTTAACTGATTATAATACATTAGTTAGTAGCAATCACAGTAACAAATGATGATATTAGAAAAGTTAAAAACAAATGGTATCTACTGTATTTTCAGTACCGGCTTTAATTTCCTTTATGTTGTTGCTTTGCAGGAGTCGCTCTTGGTATTGCGTTTGCTTACGGATGGCAACTCACTCTTCTCACGATCGCTTTCATCCCGTTCATTGTGATCGGAGGATTTATCGAGATGCAACTCATCATGGGAGAAGAAAGCAAGGAAAATAAATCATACGATGACGCCGGTACTAGAAATGTCCGACTTTTTAATTAAAGAAAAACGGCTCATCTGGTAATTGTAATTTTTAATCAACGTTTCGGCAACCTATACAACCGCCTTCTTTAGGGTGAATGGGTGGTTTCATTACGATACCCATACCCAGTGTTGTAATGACTTAAGTCATTGACTTGACTTAAGTGCACTTAGGTCACTGCTTTTAAATGACTTGACTTGACTTAAGTCTTTTTAACAAATCACTTGACTTGGACTTCAGTCATTTTATCAATTGGGATTAAATTCAGTGTTTTTCTTTAAAATTATCTCAAGGTTTACCCTATAAACAGTTTTATTGCTGTATATTGCGTTTGCGTTGCTTATCATTGGACAAGTTTACCAATTTAATAGTTTATCAGTTTAATTTTATATCAATGACATGACTTAAAATTGAACCGATGACTTGGGAGTGGGCCTAGGCTTTGTATTTTTGCAAAAGACTTGACTTTGCTTAAGTTATTGTTCAAATGACTTGACTTGGACTTGAGTCAATTTAAAATGACTTGTTTACAACACTGCCGATACCCGATACTTTATGTCGATACCGATATCCGATATTTCGACGAAAAGCGTCGCGCTCCGATATGAAACGGCGTAATGACTACTGTATGCTAAAACAAGCAAAAAAAGTTGAAAAGCTGAAAGGCATATTTTCTGTTTCTCAGCCAATTTTTTTCTTTAGTTTTAAGAAGTGTAGCCATCTCTAGTGATAAACCAACTTTGTTTTAAAAAAATAACTTTTAATGTTGTAATCTCTGCTTTGGATCGTAAATCATAGCTAAAATTTCTATCTTAATTTGGTATCGGATTAGTGCCGATACCCCGCTAAAGTATCGGACCTAGAAGCTGATATCTGGTGATCGCAAAATAGTCTGACAAAGCTAGCATTTTTTTTACTTTGCGTGCTGTGGGGCTTTGAATGTAACATTCCTTAATGAAGGCCTAGATAGGTAGCCGAAACGCCGGACAAACAAGTATATACCAGAAGAACTTATTTTTGGTTTATACTATATCATTTACGTCCCTACATGAACATTAATTTTCCCTTGCAAACTCAAATTTGGGAATTTTTCACTTCCCGATTAAGAACATCTGATAAAGCGGTATTAAGTTTTTTTTCACGAATTTTTTATTTTCTTACACAGGTCAGATTGCTGTAGAGGCGATCAGCAATATACGAACCGTCGCATCGCTAAGCAAGGAAAAGCTGATCTATGAGCGATACGAGAAGCAGCTGCAGGGACCTGTAAAGTAAGCTGAGATTAATTCACAATTAATTTACCCTTACGGATTTAAAATACCTTTGTTCTGTAGTATTTTATAATAAAGCCCCTTGGATTTATTCTATAACACTTTGATACAGTGGTTTGACTTTTTCATTTTGTATTTAGTAATTCTGTCTTTTGTTTTGATTGTTTTTAGACAATGATGTGGCTCATAGGAGTGAAATATATTTCTCTTAGATAATTAAAGCAAATTATATTCTGTTTTTTTTAAGTTTTGTACTTAGTTTGAACTATATCATCCAAACAAACTTATTTTCGGTTTACTAAGTTCTGTACTTGATCACAAAAATAAAAACAGGACCTATTTTTAAACATTTTTTACGCTTGTATCTTTCGTCAACCTTTCGTCCTATCATTCGCAGAATATCGACTATTTTCCTTATATTTATTTTACTGTTTTTTGCAGGAAATCTACTCGCAAAACGATACTCACCGGGTTGGGATACGGCTACTCGCAGTGCGTCATTTTCTTCGCCTACGCAGCAGTTTTTCGACTTGGAATCGAACTCGTCATCTTAGAAGAAATGACCTTCGATAATGTCTTCAAGTAAAGCTAATTTTGCATTTAATAATAATTTAAGACATAATGTTAATGGTAAACAAGAAATGTAAGACACGTACACGTACGTGTACAAATACTGTAATTCAGTCTTTCTGATTACAAAACCAACTTCAAAGGGCTAGATCACAGTGTTTGTACATACATATGTGTATATGTCTTTCATTAATTTGGCAACGGTGCTATGGTTTTTTTCTCGACCAGCTCCCACTGAGCCTCAAACTTGGGTGCACTATGCACGGATCTATAATTTGATAACATTTGTGTTCCTCCCTTTATAAGTGATGCTTCAATTTACTAATAAAAAAAGGAAAATGAATATTTTCATTTGGGTACATTATGCACGCATCAGTAAAGTAGCTTCCTAATTAATTACAAAGGTAAAAAGGTCGAGTAGATCGACATCATCTTGATTAAGACGTTTCGATGCGAACTTCTTCAGATTAACTGAAGATGATACAAGCTCATATCGTCAAAATGATGTCGATCTACTCGACCTTTTTGACTTTGACATTCATTATCAAGCCGTCTCAAACTTATTTTCCACGTGTTTAAAGGGTTTTGACCGCTGTTATCTTCGGAGCAATGGCGGTTGGCCAGAACAGCTCTTTTGCCCCTGATTTCGCCGAGGCCAAGGTGTCGGCTGCCAGAATGTTCCTGCTATTCGATAAAGTACCTGAGATTGATGCCTACAGCGACGGTGGACACAAACCGGTACGTTATTCTTTCAAATCAGAGGTCAGCAACCTATGGCCCGCGGGCTGGATCCGGCCCACAATTTCTTTTTTAAAACTACACACAAGGCCATGACTCATATTTTTAACTTTTTAAACCATAGAAAAATGCAAAGAAGTTTGGCGCTTCGCGCGAATCGTCTTGTTACATTTTCCACAACTACATGTTCCTTTTGAGGAAGTCTTCTAAGACCAAAGCCCGTGCGTATTAAAACTGAAAGTGGAAACTATTCGTAGCATAAGACTTTCTAAAATCAAAGTTTTTCCAACTTAATCTATATAATCTTGTGTTTGATGAATTCTGTCTTTTACGATAAAGATTCCACATAAGGGTATTAGAAATGTGTTTAATTTTAATTTTGTGTGTGCGCAATGCGTCACGTCTTCGTGCAAATGGAAAATCAATTTAAACACAACAAACGCAATTTCTTTCGCGTTTCGCGCTTTAATTTTTTAGTATAAAATAGATATTTATATTTAATTGCATAAAACATTAGGTCCGGTCCCGATTCAGAGTGCTTTTCTCCTAATACTGAAAAGCCTAACATAAGAAAAAGAAAACATTTGAAAAATAAGACTGATTTTGGTTCTAACTGTAGTTTTTACTTTTAATTTTTCCAACCGGTTTATATGTGGGCATTTTTTCGTTGTTTTTTATAGCGACTAATGATACCTTATTTTGTGGCGAAATATATTAATCTTAAGAACTTATAAATCAATGACTTTGGTTAAGACAGGAATCTCCAAGGTTTAAATCTAAAGAATATACAATAAGTGTTTTATGAACCATTATACTCTTCCATATTCAGGCTCACTGCAAGGGTGACATCACTTTCAAGTCTGTGTTTTTCCGCTACCCTACCCGACCCGACCTTCCCGTGCTAAAGGGAACTGACGTAACGGTCAAGGCCGGTCAGACCCTGGCCCTGGTTGGTCAGTCAGGATGCGGCAAGTCGACCTCAGTCCAACTGATTGAGCGCTTCTACGATCCTTCGGCTGGGGAAGTGGTGAGTTTATTGATTCGGCAATTCACTGATAACGTGTATTCCAATATGCAATGGCTAGAGTAAAAGCTATTGGGTGGATGTACGGTAGCAAAATTATGGGAAGGTACATTAACAAAACCGTTGGGGGAACGATAGTAAATCGCGGTACGTACAATTGCAAAATTATGAAACAAATCAGGGGAGGTACGGTAGCAAAACCGTTGAAAGTACAGTAGCAAACCTGGAGAGGTACAGTAGCGAACCTGGGGAGGTACAGTAGCAAACCTGGGGAGGTACACTAGGCAAATTTGTGGGAAGTACGGTGGCAAAACTGGTACAGTAGCAAAACCATGGGAGGTACAGTAGCAAAATCATGGGAGATACCGTACCAAAACCATGGGAGGTACAGTACCAAAACCATGAGAGGTACAGTAGCAAAATGACAAAGGTACAGTAGCAAAACCATAGGATGTACAGTAGCAAAATTATTAAGGTACAATATCAAAACAGTTGGAGGTACAGTAGCCAAATCATATAAGGTACGGTAACAAATCTGAGGAGATACAGTATCAAAACTTTGAAAGGTACCGAAGTAATGGTTTTATGCACGATGTCAAAAATATATTCAAAAAATTTTGTTCAGACTTCCTAAAACTTTGTCATCCAATTACAATCCAAGGGTTTGGCGGGCCCCAGTTTAAGAACCACTGGCACGCAAACCAAAAAGTAGTTTTAAAAATATGTTCAAGATTTGTAATGGCTTTTCTGTTTTGTCACAGATGTTGGACGGATGTGACATCAAAACGCTCAACATAAACTGGTTACGTCAACAGATGGGGATAGTACAGCAGGAGCCGGTGCTGTTTAACCAAACCATCAAGGAAAACATTATGTAAGTGGCTGGAATTTAGACCCATTTTGGCATTAGATTTGACCAGCAAAATGCAGTTTTTCAACTTTACAAAGTTACAATTTTTACTTTTTTTTACATTAAAAATTGAAATTCAGGCATATGCTGAATGTAGTCTGTATAATAAATGCGTTTTGACAAATTGAAACACATTACCGAAATATATTTGTTTTAACGATATGCATTAGATTTTAGCTTGATAATCGACTTCATCTTGATTAGTTCATATCGAAACATCTTAATCAAGATGATATCAATCTACCCGACCTTTTTGACTTTGTAATTCATTATCAAGCTACATTACAGATCCGTGCATAATGTAACAATTAAATTTACATAAACTCATCATTTTTAATATAAAACGGGTTAAAACAATCTAAGTCTAAGCACGGCTAGGGATAACCATTTTTTTAAGTTTTTCAATTCGTTTTTGTTTTATAAATATAAAAAAAAAAAATCCTCATACCTTACCATCTTTAATTAAACTACTGATTTGATCTGGTCTATTAGGTACGGCGACTGCACTAGAGTTGCAAGCCAGGAAGAAGTCATGCAAGCGGCACAAAACGCCAACATTCACGAGTTCATCGTCGACAAACTCTCAGATGTAAGTTGTCCACGTTTTTGTTCAACTTTATTGTAAAATCACGAATCTAAACTACTCGATAGGAGGTTTTTTGCTCGACGTTTTTTGCTTGCAAGACAATTGGTTACACAGTGAAGGCGTTACTTGCATTAGCATGCATATGGTAGTTAGACGTGGCACTTTTGCCCATATGTTTATTTGGGCGTTTTATTTTGATTTTTGCCCGGACCCTACTTGATTTTGGTGTATTTCGCCTCGCATGACCCCCAAACCCTATAATTTCAACCTTCCCGAAATAAGGACTTATTGAAATCTAACATATCACATATTTTTAGTCTGAAATAGTTAATTCGAATTACGTTTGTAGCATACTTGTATTTTTCAGACTATGAAAATCACCTATAAGTTTTGACTAAAGAGTATTGATTTAAATTATTTTTTTCGACTGGGAGACTAAAAATACCTTTAAACAAAGTAGCATTTTCGTTAATATCCGAATTAGATTAGAACCAGAATTAGACCGCACAAAATTCTCAAATGAGATAAGAATTAGAATTATATGCATTTTGCTCTAATTTATTAAATTCGAAACGTTTAGTGATCTGGTTATAACAAGTACAGAATATATAATCTTATTTGAATAAACCAAACCCAAAAAATTAACGTTTTTATCTTGCAGAAATACGAGACCAACGTTGGAGCGAAGGGAGGCCAGCTATCCGGTGGCCAGAAACAGCGTGTGGCCATCGCTCGCGCGCTATTGCGCAATCCCAAGATAT
Organism: Ascidiella aspersa; assembly: GCF_963924565.1. NCBI lineage: Eukaryota > Metazoa > Chordata > Ascidiacea > Phlebobranchia > Ascidiidae > Ascidiella > Ascidiella aspersa. The sequence continues at coordinate 35,370,723 of NC_139449.1, read as the reverse complement.
TGCTTCTCGACGAGGCAACCTCAGCCTTGGATACGGAGAGCGAGAAAGTGAGTTTAACAGGTTTTGCGTCGCTTTTGTTAGAAACCATTTTGTTTATAAATGGCCGTTTTTTGTTTTATTCTGAATAGGTGTAATAACAGGTAAATAATTATACCTATACGTAGAGCTTTTTAAAATGACTTTAAGGTTTGACACATTGTCGAAATGAGCATCTGATACTTTTTCCATAGACATTTATATTTGTTGCAATGTTTGAATTTTGTGACGAATTTAATAAACAAGTTCCCATTCAACTATTCAGGTTTTTACGATTTACAGTTTGCCAAAGAGTTTAAAGAGCAAGTCAAATATCAAAAAACAATCTTAGCCGGTTATCAAAGGCCAGAAGAATAACAATTCGTTGTTTTTTAATAGATCCAATTCGACTGATTGTTTAGCTGCCTTCCAAAATGTTTAACATTGTTTTTTATTGTTGCTGTTGTATTTGTAGAAGGTTTATGCCCATGAGAAGGTTGCTCATGGGCATATAGGAGTAAAGTAGTATTAGACAACGAAAAACACTGTATATTATATAGGGCGCAAAAAGTACTATATATTATATAGTGCGCAAAAAGTTATATATTTTATAGTGCGCAAAAAGTTATATATTATATAGTGCGCAAAAAGTTATATATTATATAGTGCGCAAAAAGTTATATATTATATAGGGCGCAAAAAGTTATTTTATAGGGCTCAAAAAGTTATATATTATATAGTGCGCAAAAAGTTATATATTATATTGGGCGCAGAATGCAGTTTTCATTCCAACGTAAACGAATAATTACTGCGCCTTAGGGACGCTAGCAAAATACCAACGCGAGCAACGCGTGCACAAGGCTTGCATACTGCATGGCAGTATAGACTCATAGAGTGCGACAACGAAATACAGATACGAAATTGATACGATGGTCGAACTCCATGACAGTTGCAAATATTAAGAAAGTACAACGTTCAGTACTTTACACAAAGCAGTAGATCAAGATCATTGCTCAAGCTATACAAATGTGTCTAAGTTAGTAACTAGGAGGTGAAGAAATGGTAAAAATGTTGTCCAGGCAGTGAGGTTCAAGTATACGTTGGGCGATAATGGAATAGCTAGCAGTGGGCCAATTATTTTGGGCTTAGACATTTGTAGTTGATTTCGCTAGTTTTGCGTGGTTTTTAATCTTTTTAACCTGCGAACCACCTTCGCTAGGAACAAATACAGGCTTTTTAATTTTTAAACAAGAAAATGAAAAAAAAAACTGTACAAAGACGGATGTGCTTCAGATACAATAAGAATTAGAAATGAAAAAATGCTTCGGCGTTTTTTAATTTTTTGTATTATTTTATTTATCTTAAACGACAGATATTTTGCATTTTAATCCCTTTACTTAAATATTGGTTTTGGGAAACTGTATTAATCTTGAAGGATAAATTTTTTTCGAATTGTTACTATTCTGAAGCTTGGTGACTAGAAACCGTTAATCGGCAGAAATTGTACACTTTACCGATCACCCCACTTACAATGTCGGAATAAATCAGTGGATTGAGAGCGCTATTAATGGGCAGAAGGACCCCAGCACTGACAGCATACACAACTACTGGCAAACTAACCCCAGTCAATTGAATAAAGGCCAATGTACAAAGTGGAACCCAGCAAGCAAAGTCGGTAAATACGAGGCGCGAAATACGGCTTTGCATCTTTTTAGATCGCTTGCCAGACTTGCCAACGTTGTTTGTGCTTTTCCGGTAGATGACCACGTAGCAAATGACCATGTAAAGAAAGAGGACGAAATTTAGAAACATTATAAAAGCAGAGTAACCCCATCCAGCATCGCCAACGTTAACAAAAATTCGTGGCATACATACGCTGGTTTCGCCGTAGTAACCTATGTCGCCCAATATAGGCAAGTAAGGGATTTTAGATTTAACAAATCGCTTTGTTTCGAACCAGGTCGATGAATTATGTTGTCCCATTCTGCTGGCGAGGGTAAACAATTCAGTTTTGCTTATTTGGTCAGTTTTGTAAAAGTAGTTTGGAAACCAAACACCAGAAGCAAAATAATCCTCCGAAATAAAAAGCGGAAGGGTGGAAATTAAGATGGCTAAAAGCCAGCAAGATACAATTGCTATTCGTCCCCAAATAATGGTTAGTGTTCGAGTAATGAAAGGTCGCATAATTGTAATAACCCGAAATGTGGTCATGGCTGTCATAATAAATACAGAGGCTTCTGTAGAGAGAACCACTAACGCCCCCAAACATGAACAAAATACGCTTGTACGCCACGGTTTATCATGGAAGCAATAGGACCCGGAGAACTGGGCGGCCTTAATACATACAAGCAAAAGGTAAAGGCCCATGCAAAAATCGGAAAGTGACAAGTTAAGCACAAACAATGAGTTGTATTGCATCGCGACTGAAGGTTTGACCCAAGTGAGCATTTCATTTGCTGTAGTTGCGAAAACCGCCGCGTTTCCAGCAATGGACACCAGCGCCATGATCCAAAAAATAGCCAAAATAAACTTGTTTCCAATCAGCTCGTATTGCGACGAAAAAATTGTGGCTTCACTGTTATCCGGAGGACATTCGTCACTTCCGTCCGCGCAATCTCGCTTGCCGTCCTCAACTTGACTTTTGTCCACCGAAATTGGAGTTTTATCAAGACAATAGAATCGCGTGCTTGAACAAAGAGATTCCGCTTCATCCTCTGCGTTCTGGCAATCAATTAAACCGTCGCACGTTCTGTCCACGTCTATGCTTACACTGGTTCCAGCCGTGCAGTAAAATCGCATCGTACAGTTTTTCTCGTCAAAGCCGGGCGGGCATTCATCATCAGAACTGCTAGAGTTTACACCGTTGCAATATGTCTCCATAGTATCCAAATACGACCTACATGGGTCGTTGCAAAACCAAGGCTTTTCTGGGCACGTGTCGCATTCGTCTGAAAGGTCCTCGCATTCTGGACGACCGTCGCACAACGTTGCTTGTCAAAAAGGTTGTGGCAAGTGATAGTGGTCTTCCTGTCAAATTCGAATCCCCAGCACCGAGCGGTGTTGGCATTGTTGGTGCAATTTACGAACTCGTTGCACATTCCAGCGGTTTCGTTCATGCATCCCAGCTTCTCGTTGCAGTAGAACTGGCCAGAAGGGCAGCGTGTTCTTGATGTTCCAATTACTTTGTCGCAAACGCTTTGATCGGCGCAAAAGCACTCGTCCGAGACATCGTAGCAGTCTACAATACCATCGCAAACTTGCTTCGGCGAGATTATGAGCTTCTTGTCGAAACACTCAAAGCAGCCCATCTTCCCGTCTACAAAGCACAGATCAGACCCGTCCGAGCAGTGCGCGATTTCGTCGTAGAGGTTTATCTGCGGCAGGATGCAGACCGATCCCGAAAATCCTGTCGGACATCTAAACCCAAGACTGTTGTCGCTTAGATAGCTCGTGCTTGAACAGGTAAACGGGCCGTGGCAGAACCTGTGAGCGACCGTTACTTCCCTGTTATCGCACACAAAAGGCATCTGGCACAAGTCGGTATCGCACATGCTCGATAGGCATGCCCACTCAGGTTCTTTTACGCCTGGAGTGCCGTTAAAGTACGTCTTAGTGGCTACAGGGTGGCAAATGGCCGCGAGCTCGTTCCTAGTGGCTGCATTGTACTGCAGCATTTGATCTTTAGACAAAGTGTCGGGGCAATACATCGTCTGACAAGAGCAAGCAAAATAAAAATTAAAAAAGAAAAAAATGAAAAAACTAACACACGGTTCATCATCACCGCTTTCGCAGTCTTTCACACCGTCATTTATGTCTATCAAGTCGATGCACCTTTGGTGCGGGTCGCAATCGAATTCGTCGAATAAACAGCCGCACCTTGCTTGGTTGCTTGTGCAGTTGCATCCATGTTCATCGCTCCAGTCACCGCAGTCATTAAACCCGTCGCAAACCTGATCCTTCCGAATGCAAGCAGCATCGGGCGGGCATGAGTCTGTTGTGTTTTGTGGGCAACACTGCGTCTCACCATTCTGGCATGGGCAATCCACTTCATCGCTCCAATCTCCACAATCATTCACCAGGTTGCAGCGCTTTTCCCCTTTCACGCTTCCAGCATAGCAAAGCGTTGGAGTTTTAAACGAACTACAGTCGCAAAGAAAGTATAAACAGTTACGTTCATCGCTCCAATCTCCACAGTCATTGACGCGGTCGCACACCTTGCTATGTTCCACGCAACCGGCATAGTTAGTACAGTCCGCACCATACCACGAATAGCAGTGGCATTGAAATAAGTCCGACGGACAAGAATAACACCATTGTTCATCACTCCAATCGCCACAGTCATTTTCGCCGTCACATTCTATGGCGTACCTTTCGGCTGCAAGGTAGTTTCCTGAACAAGTACTGTCGTTCGCACATGAGCAAACGAACCAATAATCCGGCCAATTGCAATCCGCTTCGTCGCTTCCATCCGCGCAATCTTTGTAACCGTCACAGACTTGCCAGTCTTCTATGCACCAAGTATCACCAGCACAAGAATCGGATCCAAAACGTGCGCACTTGCATTCAAACTTCTGCACACACGCGCACATACGCTCGTCCGAGTGATCAGAACAATCGTAAAACCCGTCGCACACTTTGTGCGTCTGCACGTTCGCAACTTTGCCAGAGCAAGTCTGGCCTTTGGCGAAACAGTCGCATATAAACACTTCAGTAGCGAACGTGCAGTTTATTTCATCACTAAAATCACCGCAATCGTCAATACCGTCGCACACTTTTTTGGTATCTAAACAGCCAGACGAAGTGGCGCACCCCACTGGGTTGCAATTGCACTTAAACCGGCCATCGCCGCATTGACATTTAACCTCATCGCTCCAGTCGCCACAGTCATTATTGCGGTTGCACACAAACTCCCAAGGTACGTGAGCAGGAAGTCTAGACTCACATGATCCGTTTCTTGCGCACGCGCAATAGAATTGAATGCCAGCGAATTCGCATTCAAGTTCATCGCTTTCGCAGTGTGGAAACCCATCGCATTTATAGGACAACGGGATGCAACTATGTGGATCTTGACATTTTTCGTTGACATAGTGACAACCGCAAGAAAATTCGCCGGCACATTGGCAGTCGGCTTCGTCGCTTCCATCGGAGCAATCGCTTTTTCCGTCGCAGGTCTGACGGTCCAAGATGCACACTTCCGGGTAGGCGCACGTGTTGTTATCTTGGCACGCACAGCGGAACGTTCCACTTGCACAAGTGCAATTGAGCTCGTCTGTGCCGTCCATGCAATCCAAACGACCGTTGCAAATGTCACTCTCGCTGTAGCAACCCTGTCCATGGTAGCAGTGCTGGGTTCTCAGTGGGCATCCGCATTGATATTCAGACTCCTCACAAAGACAGTATTGTTCGTCCGAACCGTTTGGACAATCTTCAATGTAGTTGCAAACCAACGATTTTTGAATCATAGTTTGATCTGCATTGCTGAATCTATTTGCACTTAGGAAAGGCGATAGGTCTTCGGTTCTTGGTGGACATGAACAAGAAATGTTGTGTTGCTCTGGGTGTGTTCTAATTGCGTTGCACAGCTCTGTGAAATAAACATTTATAGCGATTTTAAAATCTATCATTAGCATGCGCATTAATATTTGGCAGCGAAGGAATTACAATAGCAGTGAATTTAAAAGCGTCATTGCGCAAAAATTTGTGTTTGATTTTACAACTAAATAAAGGTAGCTTAGTAATGAATAGCAAAGCCAAAAAGGTCGAGTAGATCGACATCATCTTGATGAAGACGTTTCGATACGAGCCTAATCAAATGATAGAGTTAGCTCAATCATGCAACATATCAATAGATGGAAGTCTCTCTTCTGGTGTAAACGAAGTATATACCGACGTTTCGGCAGCAGATACCAGCTGATGATCAGGGTTTGAGGTCAGCTGGTATCTGCTGCCGAAACGCCGTTTATACTTCGTTTACACCAGAAGACCGATTTCTTTCTATTGATATGTCGCATGGTGGAGCTGACGCTATCATTTGATTAAACTTGTATCGAAACGTCTTAATTAAGATGATGCCGATGTACTCGACCTTTTTGGCTTTGCAATTCATTATAAAGCTATCCGTGCAAAGTGTAACTAAATAAAGGTAAATTTACAAAAAAGCTTTCGACTCACCAAAGTATTGAAACCAAAGTGCGTCATGGTATCCTTCACTCCTGTTAACCTGACCTCCAAATATCAACAGGAAAATAAAGACTACGAATTGCATTTTATATTCTATCAATTGGCGTTACTCAGAAACTCTACCGCTCAAAAATCGAATACAAATATTGATATGGGCTTATAACAGTCATCACTGACGACCAACTAGAACTTTTCTGTTTCAAACTGAGCAACGTTCTTTATAGAACGATTTCCCTATAATAGGTTAATGAATTGCATGTGATAAATTATTCTCTAATGAATCGCCACGATTTATTTGCGGAAGAACGATCTATAAAACAATCATGGGTATATAATTGACTAATATTTATTTTACTATTTATTCCGTTTGATTTTCTTATTTCAACGGGCTGTCAATATGAAAAATGGTATAGTTTAAATTAGCCGACGCCAATGACAAAAAAACCCTAAATCCATTATGCCTGTGAGGTAAAACAATCATGTGTATATAATTGACTAATATTTATTTTACTATTTATTCCGTTTGATTTTCTTATTTCAACGGGCTGTCAATATGAAAAATGCTATAGTTTAAATTAGCCGACGCCAATGACAAAAAAAAACCTAAACCCATTATGTCTGTGAGGTAGCACGCATTGTTTGCTAATATACCGTTGATTAATAAGACTGTGACGCTGTATTTTTCTGAAGTTTGGGAGACAAACAAAACGCAATTCGCATATGTCCAATTTATATGGTTATAAAATTCCCGTTCCTGTTTAACAAGTTTCGGTGAAAGTACGAATGTGCTACTTTTTATCTTTGCCCTTTTGTATTGTGGCATTATGTTTTGTTGTTGGACATCAAGATTTTATATTCACTTTATTCTTATTTATTTATTATTTTTCGTAACGCTATTCATGATTTTGGCAGATTTTGTCTTAAAAACAAAATAGTTAACTCTTTATTCATTTTCAACCTTGAAAAAATGAATTATGGTTGAAAATGAATAAAGAGTTATTCGCAACGTTTAAAATGCTACCTACTTCTGTATGGGCTTTGGTATTTTTATTACGTCTTATTACAACCTCTAACCATTATGCTCCAAAATAATTTTTAATTTAGAAAATTAATTTAGAAACATAACAAGGATTTTGCATTCCTTTGTCTTCTGATTTTGCGGTTTTGCAAACTTCCGGCAATTTCGGAAGCCAGTGAAACTCCCGTAAATTGTAAACCTTGCAATAACTGATTAGTGAACAGAGGGCTTGTAATAGAATTCGAAAAATAAATAAAATTATCGGACATCCCTATCACTAACCTCAAGGGGCTATTTTAGTCAGGTCGTTTTTTGACTTAATCAGTCAATTTCAGTCTTAAATTAAACACATTGTTTCCCTAAACAAGACAATTTTTGGTTTGGAAACAGTAAAATACCTTTGAAAGCTGTCAGTTGATTGAAGTCCGTCGCCAACACATTCATTTTGAATTAAAAGTGTTTTAGATATTTTTTCAACTTTGTGGTTAGGACAAATAAGACAGGTCCTGTTTTTGTCTTAGTTCGTGTTTTCGTGTTATCAATTTTTCAAAAAAGTGTTTAAATTAAAATCAATTAAAATTTATTCGTATTTGGACTTTATTTAACTTTTACATTTTTTGGTCAGAAATCAGCAAATTTCTGAAGTCTATTTGTATTGCTGTGACGTCAATTTATTACATTTCTTTTTCTTTTTTGTTGTGGTTCGTTTTGGATTACTAAGACAGCTCGTGTTTTTGTGTTTTGTTCCTCCAACATTAGTCGTTTACCGTTCATGTTGCCAACAGCTGTATTATTTTTTCAAAGGTTGTACAAGAAGCCCTCGACAGCGCTCGTGCTGGTCGAACAAGTATAGTAATCGCCCATCGACTCTCAACAGTTCGTAACGCCGACAAGATCGCGGTTATTGACAATGGAGTTGTTGTGGAGGAGGGAAATCACGAAGAACTAATCGCCAAAAGGGGAGCCTACTTCAGGTATTTACCACCTCTAGAATTTACTGCTAATGTTGTATTTCATTATAGTATTTTGTCGCCATACCTCGACTTAGGTCCCAGTCAAGTATTTGCAAAATGACTCTAGTCCCAGTCAAGTCATTTGCTGAAGTCATAGTCATGTCATTTTTAAAATGACTCCAATCCCAGTATAGTTATTTGCAAAATGACATAGATCATTAAGTCCCAGTAAACTCAATTGCAAAATGACTTACGTCATAAAGTCATTTGAAAAATGATTTAGGTTCCAGTCAATTCATTTGCGAAAAACCCCAGTTCCATTCAAGTCAAGTCATTCACCAAATGACTCTAGTCTAGTCCAAGTAACGACATTTAAAAATTGATTTTAGTTCCAGTAAATAATTTGCAAAATGACTCCAATCCTAATTGGAACACTGTTAATTTTTGTTTTGTTTTCCAGTTTGGTCAATGCGCAACTTTCGGAAAAAGACAAAAGGGCGTAGGGATTCGTAAGATGGCGGAATCGCAATATTTTCCAATTTGTTTTTTCGTGTTGTCAGTGTTTTAGGACTTTTCAGCGTTATGTGCCCAAGGAGGCAAGTAGGTTGAAAATCGTTCACCACTTTGTTGTTTTTATGCACTAAAAGTCCTCATTTAATTGTAAAGTAACAGCTTTTGCCTTTTTTAAGGTTGAAAAACATCTGCTGTAATTGTAATTATATCGCATGTCGTTTTTCGCAAAACTCCAAAAAATTTGTTTTAATTGTGTTTGTAAACCTAACATCGGATTTCATCAAAACGTCGATTTTTGTAAGATATAACAATTACGCCAGCGCTAAATACAGAACTAGTTCGTTAATTATAATTTGTACTTTCAACCGCTTTTCTGCGTTTAGGATTTTGTTATGTCGTTAAAGATATTCTAAAATCAATTAACAAAAGCATTGTAAGCCATTATGGCAGCTTGTCCTCTATATTATCACATGTCAAACGTTGTACTCGCCATTTCAGTTGCGGAACTCTAAGCGAGTGTTTTTATCGCCGGTCGTTAGGGAAAGTTAAGTTGGTTATCAAACTAAGGTACGTCGGGAAGTTTCATGTAATCTGCGGAATTCAATTCAATTTAGTTTTAAATCTTATACAATTTTATTTTGAATAATCAATTATCTCGATCCAAAAATTTAAATTTGCCGGAGCCTATGCGTCTTAGTTATATTTAACAGTAAAAACGGAGTACACTAATCCCTATGCGAACTGATTTTAATGTTAAGACCATCATTGCACAGTAATACCTTTTTTAATTTGTACAAACTAGTGGGGTACTCGTTATTTCAATCAAGAAAATTTGGTCCGCAAGATAAAAAGTTCAAGAACCACTACTCTACTTTTGTATCACTACAATCCTACATTTATTCTCGTGTGTTCCTTCAATAAATAATGGTAGTTTTTTTCGTATTTTCTTTCGGAAGTTTTGTTTCAAGTCTACTTTACGATTTTTTATTTAACGAACATAGGGCTTCCCAAACAAGTTTTTTTAAGATTTGTTTGAAATAGCGGATTGCATCTTGTGTAATGATTGACAATTGTATATAAAAAATCAGAAAAGCAGGGCTGCGGAGTCGGCTAAAAAAAGAGTCCGACTCCGGCTAAATGTGAGATTTGAGTCCAAGTCCGGCTCCAACTTCATAGATTCGATCACATACTATTCCACATCTATTATTAACAGTTTGCGGCCTTGGCGGTTCCAAAGTTGCTACTGCGCATGCGCTGACTCAGGCAAAATGAACCGACTCCACCGAGCCCCGAGTCGCGTATACGACTTCGCAGCCCTGTAGAAAAGTGCAGTTTATAACGGTCTAATTTTGTTTGATATCGATGAAGGCCTATACTTTCAACCCACTTAATTTGTTGCGCGATTAAGTTTGGGGAGCCCTGGTGAACCAAGTTATTCGGCTTTGTGCGCTAATATTTGACCGGATCCAATACACGATGTCAACTGGTAGTATCGGTGCTCGCCCGAGCCATTAAAGAAATGTTAACCACAATTTGCGTTCCTAACAGCGATGTATGTGTTCTAAGGTAAATTTATCGAAACACGAAAGGTTAACAACTGGTGGTAACTAAACATCGTAACGCTAAGTAAATTCCGGCCAGATAACTTTAAAAATACTTCTGATCGTTTTATTTTCGTCTTTTTTTTTGCTTGTTTATATGCAAAGTAATGACGTAATTAGGTATCAGATCGTATCGCGATACTTTTGTCCAAAATTTTGGATATCGGAATAAAATGTTTAAGTATCGGACATCTCCAGTATTCAGATAATTATCACAGCCGGAGCGTATTACTTGCTTGCCTGTTACAATAAACGTGTACTGCTGTAAAATCACTTGTGCCAAGAGTAAAATGGACTGAACCGCGTTTCAAAAAAAACTGTATTTGTTTCGGTTTTTTACCACATGGTAGTATCGGTGCTCGCCCGAGCCATTAAAGAAGTTTTAACCACAATTTGCGTTCCTAACAGCGATGTATGTGTTCTAAGGTAAATTTATCGAAACACGAAAGGTTAACAACTGGTGGTAACTAAACATCGTAACGCTAAGCAAATTCCGGCCAGATAACTTTAAAAATACTTCTGATCGTTTTATTTTCGTCTTTTTTTTTGCTTGTTTATATGCAAAGTAATGACGTAATTAGGTATCAGATCGTATCGCGATACTTTTGTCCAAAATTTTGGATATCGGAATAAAATGTTTAAGTATCGGACATCTCCAGTATTCAGATAATTATCACAGCCGGAGCGTATTACTTGCTTGCCTGTTACAATAAACGTGTACTGCTGTAAAATCACTTGTGCCAAGAGTAAAATGGACTGAACCGCGTTTCAAAAAAAACTGTATTTGTTTCGGTTTTTTACCACATGGTAGTATCGGTGCTCGCCCGAGCCATTAAAGAAGTTTTAACCACAATTTGCGTTCCTAACAGCGATGTATGTGTTCTAAGGTAAATTTATCGAAACACGAAAGGTTAACAACTGGTGGTAACTAAACATCGTAACGCTAAGCAAATTCCGGCCAGATAACTTTAAAAATACTTCTGATCGTTTTATTTTCGTCTTTTTTTTTGCTTGTTTATATGCAAAGTAATGACGTAATTAGGTATCAGATCGTATCGCGATACTTTTGTCCAAAATTTTGGATATCGGAATAAAATGTTTAAGTATCGGACATCTCCAGTATTCAGATAATTATCACAGCCGGAGCGTATTACTTGCTTGCCTGTTACAATAAACGTGTACTGCTGTAAAATCACTTGTGCCAAGAGTAAAATGGACTGAACCGCGTTTCAAAAAAAACTGTATTTGTTTCGGTTTTTTACCACATGGTAGTATCGGTGCTCGCCCGAGCCATTAAAGAAGTTTTAACCACGATTTGCGTTCCTAACAGCGATGTATGTGTTCTAAGGTAAATTTATCGAAACACGAAAGGTTAACAACTGGTGGTAACTAAACATCGTAACGCTAAGCAAATTCCGGCCAGATAACTTTAAAAATACTTCTGATCGTTTTATTTTCGTCTTTTTTTTTGCTTGTTTATATGCAAAGTAATGACGTAATTAGGTATCAGATCGTATCGCGATACTTTTGTCCAAAATTTTGGATATCGGAATAAAATGTTTAAGTATCGGACATCTCCAGTATTCAGATAATTATCACAGCCGGAGCGTATTACTTGCTTGCCTGTTACAATAAACGTGTACTGCTGTAAAATCACTTGTGCCAAGAGTAAAATGGACTGAACCGCGTTTCAAAAAAAACTGTATTTGTTTCGGTTTTTTACCACATGGTAGTATCGGTGCTCGCCCGAGCCATTAAAGAAGTTTTAACCACGATTTGCATTCCTAACAGCGATGTATGTGTTCTAAGGTAAATTTATCGAAACACGAAAGGTTAACAACTGGTGGTAACTAAACATCGTAACGCTAATGAAAATGCCAAGAGTAACATGGAATGAACAACGTTTCCAAAAAAACTTTATTTGTATTTTGCTCAGCACCTTATATACTACGTTGTGGCACGAAAAACTTAATGTGCAGTACTTTGTGTTTCATTCCGACACCCGACATACGTTTTGGCGAAAAATATTGTGGCCCAGTTAGCTGCCAAATTACGACATTACTGCAATCAAATTCGCAAACCTGATAAAAATAAGAAAGTTTATTTTATAGGCAAGCATTTTCTTATCGTTAGGAAGTCTTCAATTTGTTAAGTTGCCATCTTATAGTAATTCTACTTTGTGATGTAGAGTGCTTTGCGTTACAAATCATGGCGAAACTGCTCCTAATTAATATCGATACCACTCGAGTATCGGACGAGTACTTTACATAGAGTATCGGCTCCGAACCGATATTATCGTACATCCATAAATAAACATCTAATATAATTCCTCGTAACAATACCGTTGTATATAAAATATTCTGTTTTGCGTTATTAATCTGTGGTTTGTTGTACAGCACTGGCGATTTTTTTTAAGCTGTTTATCAACACGTTGAACATAGCGAAATTGTTTTACTTTTCTACTTTAATTTCAAGTGATCGCCTTATTGTGCTTAGTCTGTCACTTGATCCAACTGCTGTATCTTATACTTTCCTGTCATTCGTCTTTCTACGCGTGGAATATTAAACCAAGTGCGTCGTTTTGGCTACAAATAACAAGTTTTTTTGTTTGTTTTTTTGTTTGCGTTTGATTTGAGAAAGATAGACGAATTTTGAACTAGGATTTTTGTTTCTCAACCTGTTTACCGAAAAAGCGTATGTATAATATTGAAGCTTTGGAGACCCAATTCTTTTCACTGAAATATTTGTAAGCAAACGTAACGTATTACAATAGCATGAATAAATTCCAATTTAATAAATATGAACCATGTCTGCGTACTTCTACCTCAATTTACTCAAGTAGTAAGTAATCTTGTACAGGACTTAATCCCAATAATTCCAACCATGTGAACTACTGCAGTCAGCAACCCAACCAAATCAAATGGCGACTCAGCCCTCAACCAAATCGTACTTCAGATTGAGAAACACCGAATGCGAAAAAGCTGACAAAAAAAGTTTAATTGGCTTCAGTGTTTCTCAACTTTTTTTCGCAGCGATCAAAATCTGAGCGTGTAAGTGTAACAGCAAAGCTTGGGCTACCCAATTATTTTCAATGAACCTTTTTTAGGCTTAAAGTGAACGAATTTTTATGCGATACGCGCGAATCTTTCGTTTTACATTTTTATTTTATTCCTAACTTAGGTATCTGTGTGTTACACTGTATGTTTTGTGTTATAGGAAAGTACTTGCTTTATATAAAAACCTCGCGTCGTAATAGCTTTAAACTTTTTTAAACATAATTATTACAATTACCTACGATATGCTTTTATTTGCTAAAAAGAACTTTTCATGCTGTTTATCAATGCTTAAAAGGTTACAACATATCCCAAAAAGTAAGTTGCGTGTTTTGTCAACTAAAGGAGAAGGTTAAATTTGTGTCAATATGAACAGGAAAGACGTAAAGGCCAAATTTGTGTCTAATTAAAGTTAACACAAAAGCGTAACTCATTTAAAAGTAAAACTGCTTACTGCTAAAACCGCTGCACTACGCGCGATAACCGTTTGGCGGTAACACATCGCTACGCTTGACGAAGTCCGCCATACAAACTACCAAGCGAAATCGCGTCTCATGCGAGTGCAACTCTCCAAATAAAGACTCATTTTTATGTCTGGGAAAAATTAATTAAGATTATTGCGCGCCGTCTCTCGTGCTCTCCCGCGCAAATTGCTCCTCTCCGTTGCAACGAAAGCATCCGCCGGACAAAGCAAGCAAAACATAATATTACAGATTATTATTATATTTAACAGACGGAAGACTGAAAATAGTGAAGCCAAAAAAAGGGCCCCCGCGTTTCAATTTGGGCACTTTTTTGTTAACAATTTGGGGCACTTTGCGCACTTATTTTCGGCTTTTGCGCGAAATTTTGGGCATTTTGCGCACATGGTTGAAAATTAGCGGGAACACTGATTATATCTATTACATAGATCTTTTTAAAAGACTTTAAGGTTTGACACATTGTCGAAATAAGCATCTGATACTTTTCTATAGACATTTGCAATTTGTTGCAATGTTTGAATTTTGTGACGAATTTAATAAACAAGTTCCCATTCAACTATTCGACTTTTAACGATTTACAGTTTGGCGAAGAGTTTAAAGAGCAAGTCAAATATCAAAAAACAATCTTAGCCGGTTATCAAAGGCCAGAAGAATAACAATTCGTTGTTTTTTTTTAAAGAACCAATTCGACTGATTGTTTATCTGCCTTCCAAAATGTTTAACATTCTTTTTCTTGATGCTGTTGTATTTGTAGAAGGTTTATTGCTCCTGGGCGTATAGGAGTAAAGTAGTATAAGAGAACGAAAAACACTGTATATTATATAGTGCGCAAAAAGTTATATATTTTATAGGGCGCAAAAAGTTATATATTATATAGGGCGCAGAATGTTATATATTATATAGGGCGCAGAATGTTATATATTTTATAGGGCGCACAAAGTTATATATTATATAGGGCGCACAAAGTTATATATTATATAGGGCGCAAAAAGTTATATATTATATAGGGCGCAAAAAGTTATATATTTTATAGGGCGCAGAATGTTATATATTATATAGGGCGCAAAAAGTTATATATTTTATAGGGCGCAAAATGTTATATATTATATAGGGCACAGAATGTTATATAATATATAGGGCGCAAAAAGTAATATATTATACAGGGCGCAAAAAGTAATATATTATACAGGGCGCAAAAAGTTATATATTATATAGGGCGCAGAATGCAGTTTTCATTGCAACGTAAACGACTAATTACTGCGCCTTAGGGACGCTAGCGAACTACCAACGCGAGCAACGCGTGCACAAGTCTTGCATACTGCATGGCATGTATAGACTCATAGAGTGCGACAATTAAGTACAGGTACGAAATTGATGCGATGGTCGAACTCCATGACAGTTGCAAATATTAAGAAAGTACAACGTTCAGTATTTTACACAAATCAGTAGATCAAGATCATTGCTCAAGCTATACAAATGTGTTCGTCGTCAAAGTTAGTAATTAGGAGATGAAGAAATGGTAAAAATTTTGTCCAGGCAGTGAGGTGCAAGTATACGTTGGTGGATAATGGAAACTAGAAGTTGACATATTATTTTGGGCTTAGACATTTATAGTTAAATTCGCTAGTTTCGCGTGGTTTTTAAACGTTTTAACCTGCGAACCACCTTCGCTAGGAACAAATACAGGCTTTTTAATTTTTAAACAAGAAAATAAAAAAAAGCTGTACAAAGACGGATGTGCTTCAGATACAATAAGAATCAGAAATGAAAAAATGCTTCGGCGTTTTTTAACTTTTTGTATTATTTTATTTATCTTAAACGACAGATATTTTGCATTTTAATCCCTTTACTTAAATATTGGTTTTGGGAAACTGTGTTAATCTTGAATGATAAATTTATTTCGAATTTCTACTATTCTGAAGCTTGGTGACTAGAAACCGTTAATCGGCAGAAATTGTACACTTTACCGATCACCCCACTTACAATGTCGGAATAAATCAGTGGATTGAGAGCGCTATTAATGGGCAGTAGGACCCCAGCACTAACAGCATACACAACTACTGGTAAGCTGATCCCAGTCAGTTGAATAAAGGCCAATGTACAAAGTGGAACCCAGCAAGCAAAGTCGGTAAACACGAGGCGCGATATACGGCTTTGCATCTTTTTAGATCGCTTGCCAGACTTGCCAACGTTGTTAGTGCTTTTCCGGTAGATGACCACGTAGCAAATGACCATGTAAACAAAGAGGACGAAATTAAGAAACATTATTAAAGCAGAATAACCCCATCCAGCATCGCCAACGTTAACAAAAATTCGTGGCATGCATACGCTGGTTTCGCCGTAGTAACCTATGTCGCCCAATATAGGCAAGTAAGGGATTTTAGATTTAACAAATCGCTTTGTTTCGAACCAGGTCGATGAATTATGTTGTCCCATTCTACTGGCGAGGGTATACAACTCAGTTTTGCTTATTTGGTCAGTTTTGTAAAAGTAGTTTGGAAACCAAACACCAGAGGCAAAATAATCCTCCGAAATAAAAAGCGGAAGGGTAGAAATTAAGATGGCTAAAAGCCAGCAAGATATAATTGCTATTCGTCCCCAAATAATGGTTAGTGTTCGAGTAATGAAAGGTCGCATAATTGTAATAACCCGAAATGTGGTCATGGCTGTCATAATAAATACAGAGGCTTCTGTAGAGAGAACCACCAACGCCCCTAAACATGAACAAAATGCGCTTGTACGCCACGGTTTATCATGGAAGCAATAGGATCCGGAGAACTGGGCGGCCTTAATACATACAAGCAAAAGGTAAAGGCCCATGCAAAAATCGGAAAGTGACAAGTTAAGCACAAACAATGAGTTGTATTGCATCGCGACTGAAGGTTTGTCCCAAGTGAGCATTTCCTTTGCTGTAGATGCAAAAACCGCCGCGTTTCCAGCAATGGACACCAGCGCCATGATCCAAAAAATAGCCAAAATAAACTTGTTTCCAATCAGCTCGTATTGCGACGAAAAAATTGTGGCTTTACTGTTATCCGGAGGACATTCGTCACTTCCGTCCGCGCAATCTCGCTTGCCGTCCTCAACTTGACTTTTGTCCACCGAAATTGGAGTTCTATCAAGACAATAGAATCGCGTGCTTGAACAAAGAGATTCTGCTTCATCCTCTGCGTTCTGGCAATCAATTAAACCGTCGCACGTTCTGTCCACGTCTATGCTTACACTGGTTCCAGCCGTGCAGTAAAATCGCATCGTACAGTTTTTCTCGTCAAAGCCGGGCGGGCATTCATCATCAGAACTGCTAGAGTTTACACCGTTGCAATATTTCTCCATAGTATCCAAATACGACCTACATGGGTCGTTGCAAAACCAAGGCTTTTCTGGGCACGTGTCGCATTCGTCTGAAAGGTCCTCGCATTCTGGACGACCGTCGCACAACGTTGCTTGTATGGTGTCAAAAAGGTTGTGGCAAGTGATAGTGGTCTTCCTGTCAAATTCGAATCCCCAGCACCGAGCGGTGTTGGCATTGTTGGTGCAATTTACGAACTCGTTGCACATTCCAGCGGTTTCGTTCATGCATCCCAGCTTCTCGTTGCAGTAGAACTGGCCAGAAGGGCAGCGTGTTCTTGATGTTCCAATTACTTCGTCGCAAACGCTTTGATCGGCGCAAAAGCACTCGTCCGAGACATCGTAGCAGTCTACAATACCATCGCAAACTTGCTTCGGCGAGATTATGAGCTTCTTGTCGAAACACTCAAAGCAGCCCATCTTCCCGTCTACAAAGCACAGATCAGACCCGTCCGAGCAGTGCGCGATTTCGTCGTAGAGGTTTATCTGCGGCAGGATGCAGACCGATCCCGAAAATCCTGTCGGACATCTAAACCCAAGACTGTTGTCGCTTAGATAGCTCGTGCTTGAACAGGTAAACGGGCCGTGGCAGAACCTGTGAGCGACCGTTACTTCCCTGTTATCGCACACAAAAGGCATCTGGCACAAGTCGGTATCGCACATGCTCGATAGGCATGCCCACTCAGGTTCTTTTACGCCTGGAGTGCCGTTAAAGTACGTCTTAGTGGCTACAGGGTGGCAAATGGCCGCGAGCTCGTTCCTAGTGGCTGCATTGTACTGCAGCATTTGATCTTTAGACAAAGTGTCGGAGCAATACATCGTCTGACAAGAGCAAGCAAAATAAAAATTAAAAAAGAAAAAAATGAAAAAACTAACACACGGTTCATCATCACCGCTTTCGCAGTCTTTCACACCGTCATTTATGTCTATCAAGTCGATGCACCTTTGGTGCGGGTCGCAATCGAATTCGTCGAATAAACAGCCGCACCTTGCTTGGTTGCTTGTGCAGTTGCATCCATGTTCATCGCTCCAGTCACCGCAGTCATTAAACCCGTTGCAAACCTGATCCTTCCAAATGCAAGCAGCATCGGGCGGGCATGAGTCTGTTGTGTTTTGTGGGCAACACTGCGTCTCACCATTCTGGCATGGGCAATCCACTTCATCGCTCCAATCTCCACAATCATTCACCAGGTTGCAGCGCTTTTCCCCTTTCACGCTTCCAGCATAGCAAAGCGTTGGAGTTTTAAACGAACTACAGTCGCAAAGAAAGTATAAACAGTTACGTTCATCGCTCCAATCTCCACAGTCATTGACGCGGTCGCACACCTTGCTATGTTCCACGCAACCGGCATAGTTAGTACAGTCCGCACCATACCACGAATAGCAGTCGCATTGAAATAAGTCCGACGGACAAGAATAACACCATTGTTCATCACTCCAATCGCCACAGTCATTTTCGCCGTCACATTCTATGGCGTACCTTTCGGCTGCAAGGTAGTTTCCTGTACAAGTACTGTAGTTCGCACATGAGCAAACGAACCAATAATCCGGCCAATTGCAATCCGCTTCGTCGCTTCCATCCGCGCAATCTTTGTAACCGTCACAGACTTGCCAGTCGTCTATGCACCAAGTATCACCAGCACAAGAATCGGATCCAAAACGTGCGCACTTGCATTCAAACTTCTCTACACACGCGCACATACGCTCGTCGGAGTGATCGGAACAATCACAAAACCCGTCGCACACTTTGTGCGTCTGCACGTTCGCAACTTTGCCAGAGCAAGTCTGGCCTTTGGCGAAACAGTCGCATATAAACACTTCAGTAGCGAATGTGCAGTTTATTTCATCACTAAAATCACCGCAATCGTCAATACCGTCGCACACTTTTTTGGTATCTAAACAGCCAGACGAAGTGGCGCACCCCACTGGGTTGCAATTGCACTTAAACCGGCCATCGCCGCATTGACATTTAACCTCATCGCTCCAATCACCACAGTCATTTTTGCGGTTGCACACAAACCCCCAAGGTACGTAAGCAGGAAGTCTAGACTCACATGATCCGTTTCTTGCGCACGAGCAATAGAATTGAATGCCAGCGAATTCGCATTCAAGTTCATCGCTTTCGCAGTGGGTAACCCCATCGCATTTATATGACAACGGGATGCAACTATGTGGATCTTGACATTTTCCGTTCACGTAGCGACAACCGCAAGAAAATTGCCCGGCACATTGGCAGTCGGCTTCGTCGCTTCCATCGGAGCAATCGCTTTTCCCGTCGCAGGTCTGACGCTCCAAGATGCACACTTCCGGGTAGGCGCACGTGTTGTTATCTTGGCACGCACAGCGGAACGTTCCACTTGCACAAGTGCAATTGAGCTCGTCTGTGCCGTCCATGCAATCCAAACGACCGTTGCAAATGTCACTCTCGCTGTAGCAACCCTGTCCATGGTAGCAGTGCTGGGTTCTCAGTGGGCATCCGCATTGATATTCAGACTCCTCACAAAGACAGTATTGTTCGTCCGAACCGTTTGGACAATCTTCAATGTAGTTGCAAACCAACGATTTTTGAATCATAGTTTGATCTGCATTGCTGAATCTATTTGCACTTAGGAAAGGCGATAGGTCTTCGGTTCTTGGTGGACATGAACAAGAAATGTTGTGTTGCTCTGGGTGTGTTCTAATTGCGTTGCACAGCTCTGTGAAATAAACATTTATAGCGATTTTAAAGTCTATCATTAGCATGGGCATTAATATTTGGCAGCGAAGGAATTACCATAGCAGTGAATTTAAAAGCGTCATTGCGCAAAAATTTGTGTTTGATTTTACAACTAAATAAAGGTAGTTTGATAATAAATTTACCTTTGTAGGTGCACTATGCACGAATCTGCAATGTAGCTTAATAATGAATAGCAAAGCCAAAAAGGTCGAGTAGATCGACATCATCTTGATGAAGACGTTTCGATACGAGCCTAATCAAATGATAAAGTTAGCTCAATCATGCAACATATCAATAGATGGAAGTCTCTCTTCTGGTGTAAACGAAGTATATACCGACGTTTCGGCAGCAGATACCAGCTGATGATCAGGGTTTGAGGTCAGCTGCTATCTGCTGCCGAAACGCCGTTTATACTTCGTTTACACCAGAAGACCAATTTCTTTCTATGGATAGCTATCATTTGATTAAACTTGTATCGAAACGTCTTAATTAAGATGATGCCGATGTACTCGACCTTTTTGGCTTTGCAATTCATTATAAAGCTATCCGTGCAAAGTGTAACTAAATAAAGGTAAATTTACAAAAAAGCTTTCGACTCACCAAAGTATTGAAACCAAAGTGCGTCATGGTATCCTTCACTCCTGTTAACCTGACCTCCAAATATCAACAGGAAAATAAAGACTACGAATTGCATTTTATATTCTGTCAATTGGCGTTACGCAGAAACTCTACCGCTCAAAAATCGAATACAAATATTGATATGGGCTTATAACAGTCATCACTGACGACCAACTAGAACTTTTCTGTTTCAAACTGAGCAACGTTCTTTATAGAACGATTTCCCTATAATAGGTTAATGAATTGCATGTGATAAATTATTCTCTAATGAATCGCCACGATTTATTTGCGGAAGAACGATCTATAAAACAATCATGGGTATATAATTGACTAATATTTATTTTACTATTTATTCCGTTTGATTTTCTTATTTCAACGGGCTGTCAATATGAAAAATGGTATAGTTTAAATTAACCGACGCCAATGACAAAAAAAACCTAAACCCATTATGCCTGTGAGGTAAAACAATCGTGTGTATATTATTGATTAATATTTATTTGACTATTTATTGCGTTTGATTTTCTTATTTCAACGGGCTGTCAATATGAATAATGCTATAGTTTAAATTAGCCGACGCCAATGACAAAAAAACCCTAAACCCATTATGTCTGTGAGGTAGCACGCATTGTTTGCTAATATAGCGTTGATTAATGAGACTGTGACGCTGTATTTTTCTGAAGTCTCGGCGACAAACAAAACGCAATTCGAGAATGTCCAATTTATATGGTTATAAAATGCCCGTTCCTGTTTAACAAGTTTCGGTGAAAGTACGAATGTGCTACTTTTTATCTTTGCCCTTTTGTATTGTGGCATTATGTTTTGTTGTTGGACATCATCATTTTATATTCACTTTATTATTTTTTATTTTTTATTTTTCGTAACGCTATTCATGATTTTGGCAGATTTTGTTTTAAAAAAAAATTAATTAACTCTTTATTCATTTTCAACCTTGAAAAAATGTATAATGGTTGAAAATGAAAAAGGAGTTATTCGCAACGTAAAAAATGATACCTACTTGAGTATGGGCTTTGATATTCTTATTACGTCTTACTACAACCTCCAACCATTATGCTCCAAAATAATTTTTAATTTAGAAACATAATAAGGATTTTACATTCCTTCGTCTTCTGATTTTGCGGTTTTGCAAACTTCCGGCAATTTCGGAAGCCAGTGAAAGTCCCGTAAATTGTAAACCTTGCAATAACTGATTAGTGAACAGAGGGCTTGTAATAGCATTCGAAAAATAAAATAAAATTATCGGACATCCCTATCACTAACCTCAAGATGCGATTTTAGTCAGGTCGTTTTTTGACTTAATCAGTCAATTTCAGTCTTAAATTAAGCAGATTGTTTCCCTAAACAAGACAATTTTTGGTTTGGAAACAGTAAAATACCTTTGAAAGCTGTCAGTTGATTGAAGTCCGTCGCCAACACATTCATTTTGAATTAAAAGTGTTTTAGATATTTTTTCAACTTTGTATAATTGATTCCTAAATGTATTGTGTGAAAAATCTTATACCATTTTTCAGCAAAAAAAAGTTTATTTAAAAAAACATTTTGGCGCCTTCATCGTAGGATTTAAACTCTATTTTATATTTTCTTATTTGTTAGATGAAAACAGCAGGTTTCTTAAGTCTTATTGTTTTATGACATTACTATTAGATATTTTTTCTACAAATAAGACAGGTCCTGTTTTTGTCTTAGTTCGTGTTTTCGTGTTATCAATTTTTCAAAAAAGTGTTTAAATTAAAATCAATTCAAATTTATACGTATTTGGACTTTATTTAACTTTTACATTTTTTGGTCAGAAATCAGCAAATTTCTGAAGTCTATTTGTATTGCTGTGACGTCAATTTATTACATTCCTTTTTCTTCTTTGTTGTGGTTCGTTTTGGATTGCTAAGACAGCTCATGTTTTTGTTTCAAAAATTCGTGTTTTCGTGTTTTTTTCCTTAAACATTAGTCGTTTACCGTTCATGTTGCCAACAGCTGTATTATTTTTTCAAAGGTTGTACAAGAAGCCCTCGACAGCGCTCGTGCTGGTCGAACAAGTATTGTAATCGCCCATCGACTCTCAACAGTTCGTAACGCCGACAAGATCGCGGTGATCGACAATGGAGTTGTTGTGGAGGAGGGAAATCACGAAGAACTGATCGCCAAAAGGGGAGCCTACTTCAGGTATTTACCAACTAAAAGCTAACCTATTACTTGTTTACAGTATTTTGTTGTCATACATCGACTTAAGTCCCAGTAATTATTTGCGAAATGACTTTAGTCCCAGTCAAGTCATTTTCAAAATGACATAGGTCATTAAATCCCAGTAAAATCAATTGCAGAATGACTGATGTCATAAAGTCCCAGTAAAGTCATTTGAAAAATGATTTAGGTTCCAGTCAATTCATTTACGAAAAACCCCAGTTCCATTCAAGTCAAGTCATTCGCAAAATGACCCAAGTCCCAGTAAAGTCATTTACAAAATGACTCTAGTCTAGTCCAAGTTATGCCATGAAAAAAACGACTTTAGTTTCAGTAAAGTTATTTGCAAAATGACTCTAGTCCTAATTAGAACACTGTTAATTTCTGTTTTGTTTTCCAGTTTGGTCAACGCGCAACTTTCGGGAAAAGACAAAAGGGCGTAGGGATTCGTAAGATGGCGGAATCGCAATATTTTCCAGTTTGTTTTTTTCGTGTTGTCAGTGTTTTAGGACTTCTCAGCGTTATGTGCCCAAGGGAGCAAGTAGGTTGAAAATCGTTCACCACTTTGTTGTTTTTATGCATAAAAGTCCTCATTTAATTGTAAAGTAACAGCTTTTGCCTTTCTTTAGGTTGACAAACATCTGCTGTAATTGTAATTATATCGCATGTCGTTTTTTCGCAAAACTTCAAAAAATTTGTTTTAATTGTGTTTGTAAACCTAACTAATCGGATTCATAACAACGTCGATTTCTACAAGATATAACAATTACGCCAGCGCTAAATACAGAACTAGTTCATTAATTATAATTTGTACTTTCAACCGCTTTTCTGTGTTTAGGATTTTGTTGTGTAGTTAAAGATATTCTAAAATCAATTAACAAAAGCATTGTAAGCCATTATGGCGGCTTGTCCTCTATATTATCACATGTCAAACGTTGTACTCGCCATTTCAGTTGCAGAACTCTAAGCGAGTGTTTTTATCGCCGGTCGTTGGGGAAAGTTAAGTTGGTTATCAAACTAAGGTACGTCGGGAAGTTTCATGTAATCTGCGGAATTCAATTCAATTTAGTTTTAAATTTTATACAATTTTATTTTGAATAAGAAATTATCTCAATCCAAAAATTTAAATTTGCCGGAGCCTATGCGTCTTAGTTATATTTAACAGTAAAAATGGAGTACACTAATCCCTATGCGAACTGATTCCAATGTTAAGTCAATCATTGCACAGTAATACCTTTTTTAATTTGTACAAACTATTGGGGTACTCGTTATTTTAATCAAGAAAATTTGGTCCGCAAGATAAAAAGTTTCAAGAACCACTGCTCTACTTTTGTATCACTACAATTCTACATTTATTCTCGTGTGTTCCTTCAATAAATAATGGTAGTTTTTTTCGTATTTTCTTCCGGAAGTTTTGTTTCAAGTCTACTTTACGATATTTTATTTAACGAACATAGGGCTTCCCAAACAAGTTTTTTTTAAGATTTGTTTGAAATAGCGGATTGCATCTTGTGTAATGATTGACAATTGTATATAAAAAATCAGAAAAGCAGGGCTGCGGAGTCTGCTAAAAAAAGAGTCCGACTCCGGCTAAATGTGAGATTTGAGTCCAAGTCCGGCTCCAACTTCATAGATTCGATCACATACTATTCCACATCTATTATTAACAGTTTGCGGCCTTGGCGGTTCCAAAGTTGCTACTGCGCATGCGCTGACTCAGGCAAAATGAACCGACTCCACCGAGCCCCGAGTCGCGTATACGACTTCGCAGCCCTGTAGAAAAGTGCAGTTTATAACGGTCTAATTTTGTTTGATATCGATGAAGGCCTATACTTTCAACCCACTTAATTTGTTGCGCGATTAAGTTTGGGGAGCCCTGGTGAACCAAGTTATTCGGCTTTGTGCGCTAATATTTGACCGGATCCAATACACGATGTCAACTGGTAGTATCGGTGCTCGCCCGAGCCATTAAAGAAATGTTAACCACAATTTGCGTTCCTAACAGCGATGTATGTGTTCTAAGGTAAATTTATCGAAACACGAAAGGTTAACAACTGGTGGTAACTAAACATCGTAACGCTAATCAAATTCCGGCCAGATAACTTTAAAAATACTTCTAATCGTTTTAATTTCGTCTTTTTTTTTTTGCTTGTTTATATGCATAGTAATGACGTAATTCAGAATCAGATCGTATCGCGATACTTTTGTCCAAAATTTTGAATATCGGAATAAAATGTTTAAGTATCGGAGATCTCCAGTATTCAGATAATTATCACAGCCGGAGCGTATTACTTGCTTGCCTGTTACAATAAACGTGTACTGCTGTAAAATCACTTGTGCCAAGAGTAAAATGGACTGAACCGCGTTTCAAAAAAAACTTTATTTGTTTCGGTTTTTTACCACATGGTAGTATCGGTGCTCGCCCGAGCCATTAAAGAAGTTTTAACCACAATTTGCGTTGCTAACAGCGATGTATGTGTTCTAAGGTAAATTTATCGAAACACGAAAGGTTAACAACTGGTGGTAACTAAACATCGTAACGCTAATGAAAATGCCAAGAGTAACATGGAATGAACAACGTTTCCAAAAAAACTTTATTTGTGTATTGCTCAGCACCTTATATACTACGTTGTTGCACGAAAAACTTAATGGGCGGTACTTTGTATTTCATTTCGACACCCGACATACGTTTTGGCGAAAAATATTGTGGCCCAGTGAGCTGCCAAATTACGACATTACTGCAATCAAATTCGCAAACCTGATAAAAATAAGAAAGTTTTTTTTATAGGCAAGCATTTGCTTATCGTTAGGAAGTCTTCAATTTGTTAAGTTGCCATCTTATAGTAATTCTACTTTTTGATGTAGAATGCTTTGCGTTACAAATCATGGCGAAACTGCTCCTAATTAATATCGATACCACTCGAGTATCGGACGAGTACTTTACATAGAGTATCGGCTCCGAACCGATATTATCGCACATCTATAAATAAACATCTAATATAATTCCTCGTAACAATACCGTTGTATATAAAATATTCTGTTTTGCGTTATTAATCTGTGGTTTGTTGTACAGCACTGTCGATTTTTTTTAAGCTGTTTATCAACACGTTGAACATAGCGAAATTGTTTTACTTTTGTAGTTTAATTTCAAGTGATCGCCTTATTGTACTTAGTCTGTCACTTGATCCAACTGTTGTATCTTATACTTTCCTGTCATTCGTCTTTCTACGCGTGGAATATTAAAACAATGCGTCGTTTTGGCTACAAATAACAAGTTTTTTCGTTGCTTTTTTGTTTGCGTTTGAATTGAGAAAGATAGACGAATTTTGAACTAGGATTTTTGTTTCTCAACCTGTTTACCGAAATCTTAAGCGTATGTATAATATTGAAGCTTTGTTACCCAATTCTTTTCACTGAAACATTTGTAAGCAAACGTAACGTATTACAATAGCATAAATAAGTTCCAATTTAATAAATGTGAACCATGTCTGCGTACTTCTACCTCAATTTAGTCAAATACCGTATTTTACGGACCATATAAGGCTCACTGTTATTAAATTGCTGCGATTAGTTTTTGTTCATATAAGGCGCACGATCAATTTATCCATTACGAACAAGTAAACGTATATTTCCTTGCTTCTCATAATTGTATATCCGTATTTTACGGACCATAAGGTACACCTGATTATAAGGCGCACTGTCAATAAATCGCTGTGAATGTTCATACATTAGGCGCACTGGGCTATATAACGCACCCTGTTTTTAAGAAGTAGTGTATGTAAGACGGTGGTTCACTTATGTAATAATAGTATCGGTAGCCTACTGGTTTTTAGTGTAGGCAATAAAGCACTACCGTACTTGATCCATATATTAGGCGCACCGGCTTATAAGGCGAACGATCAATTTATGAGGAAACAACAGATTTAAATTGCGCCTTATGGTCCGTTAAATACGGTAGTAGGCAATCTTGCCCAGAACTTAATTCCAATAAATCTAACCATGTGAAATATTGTAGTCAGCAACCCGATCAACTCGACCTATATCTCAAACTTTTTTAAGCGCGACCCAAATCTGAGTTTTATGAGCAAGCTTACACCATGGTGTTTTATGAGCAAGTTTACCAGTCTTATAGCTACTGTAGTTGGTATGGCTATTCTGTAGCTGGCTGCCATCAAAACGTTCATAAAACTTGGATCATCATAGAGCGACCCATTTTTTGACCCTGCGTGACCCATACTTTGAGAACCACTGACCTACAGGTTGAGGAACACCGGCCGCGAAAAAGCTGACAAAAAACAATGTAGGACTAATTAGCTTAAGTGTTTCTAAACTTCATCAAAATCTGAGCGTGTAAGTGTAACAGCAAAGCTTAGGCGACCGAATTATTTTTAGTAAACCTTTTGTAAGCCTAGAGTGAACTAAAGGCCATAGCACTATGACGAAAAAACGAAATTTAATTAATTATTTTAACCATGCCCTTAAGCTTATTATATATATTCATTTATTTTCTATATAGTTACGCAAAAAGAGTAACTTCAGTGTTTTCGTTGTGTTTACAGAAATTAGCAGAACTGATGATGGGAAAATAACACAACTATTGGTAGCATATCACAGCAAACGACCAATGTTTAAGGAACAAAACACGAAAACACGAATATTTAGACAAAAACATGAGCTGTCTTATTTGTCCTAAACACAAACTTTAAAAAAGATCTAAAACACTTTGAATTCGAAATGAATGTCTAAGCGATGGACGACTGCAATCAACTGACAGCTTCTAAAGGTATTTGACTGTTTTCAAACCAAAAAACGTCTCGTTTAGGGAAACAATCTGCTTAATTTAAGACTGAAATTGACTGATTAAGTCAAAAAATGACCTGACTAAAATAGCCCCTTGAGGTTAGTGATAGGGATGTCCGATAATTTTATTTATTTTCGAATTCTATTACAAGTTTTCTGTTCACTGATCAGTTATTGCAAGGGGTAAAATTTACAGGACTTTAACTGGCCTTCGAAATTTCCGGAAGTTTGCAAAACCGCAAAATCAGAAGACAAAGGAATGCAAAATCCTTGTTATGTTTCTAAATTAATTTTCTAGATTAAAAATTATTTTGTTTTTGAGACAAAATCTGCCAAAATCATGAATGGCGTTACTAAAAATAATAAATAAAACAGAATAAATTGAATGTAAAATCTGGAAGTCCTACAGAACATACTGCCACAAAACAAAATAGCAAAGATAAAAAGTAGCACATTCGCACTTTGGCAGAAACTTGTTAAACAGGAACAAAACGGCCCTTAACCATATAAATTGGACATTCTCGAAATGCGTGTTTTGGTGTGCTTCACACTCTCATTAATCAACGCTATGCTTGCAAATAATCCGCGTAACCACACAGGCATAATGCGCTAAGGGCTTCATTTGTCATAGGCGTCGGCTAATTTAAAATATGCCATTCTTCATATTGACAGCCCGTTAAAATAAGAAAATCAAACGCAATAAATGGTAAAATCAATATTAGTCAATTATATACCCTTGATTGTTTTACCTCACAGACATAATGGGTTTAGGGTTTTTTTGTCATTGGCGTCGGTTAATTTAAAATATGCCATTCTTCATATTGACAGCCCGTTAAAATAAGTACATCAAACGCAATAAATAGTAAAATAAATATTAGTCAATTATATACCCATGATTGTTTTATAGATCGTTCTTCCGCAAATAAATCGTGGCGATTCATTAGAGAATAATTTATCACCAGCGATTCATTAACCTATTATAGGTAAAGCTTTTTGTAAAGAACGTTGCTCAGTTTGAAACAGAAAAGTTCTAGTTAACGTATTCGGTTGTCAGCATTGACTGTTATAAGCCTGTGATCATTTGTATTCGATTTTTGAGCGATATAGTTTCTGTGTAACGCCAATTGACAGAATATAAAATGCAATTCGTAGTCTTTATTTTTCTGTTGATATTTGGAGGTCAGGTTAACAGGAGTGAAGGATACCATGACGCACTTTGGTTTCAATACTTTGGTAAGTCGAAAGGTTTTTTTGTAAATTTACCTTTGTAGGTGCACTATGCACGAATATGTAATGTAGCTTGACAATGAATTTCAAAGCCAAAAAGGCCGAGTAGATCGACATCATCTTGATACAAGCTCGTATTAAAAAATCTTAATTAAGATGATGTCGATCTACTCGACCTTTTTGGCTTCGCAATTCATTATTGAGCTACCTTTATTTAGTTGTAAAATCAAACACAAATTTTTGCGCAATGACGCTTTTAAATTCACTGCTATTCTAATTCCTTCGCTGCCAAATTTTAATGCCCATGCTAATGATGGATTTTAAAATCGCTGTAAATGTTTATTTCACAGAGCTGTGCAACGCAATTAGAACACACCCAGACCAACACGACATTTCTTGTTCATGTCCACCAAGAACCGAAGACCTATCGCCTTTCCTTAGTGCTAATGGATTCAGCAATGCCGATCAAACTATGATTCCAAAATGGTGGCTTTGCGACTACATTGAAGATTGTCCAAACGGATCGGACGAAAAATACTGTCTTTGTGAGGAGCCTGAATATCAATGCGGATGCCCACTGAGAACCCAAAACTGCTTTCTTGGACAGGGTTGCTACAGCGAGAGTGACATTTGCAACGGTCGTTTGGATTGCATGGACGGCACAGACGAGCTCAATTGCACTTGTGCAAGTGGAACGTTCCGCTGTGCGTGCCAAGATAACAACACGTGCGCCTACCCGGAAGTGTGCATCTTGGACCGTCAGACATGCGACGGAAAAAGCGATTGCTCCGATGGAAGCGACGAAGCCGACTGCCAATGTGCCGGGGAATTTTCTTGCGGTTGTCACTATGTCAACGAAAAATGTCAAGATCCACATAGTTGCATCCCGTTGTCCTATAAATGCGATGGGTTTCCACACTGCGAAAGCGATGAACTTGAATGCGAATTCGCTGGCATTCAATTCTATTGCTCGTGCGCAAGAAACGGATCATGTGAGTCTAGACTTCCTGTTTACATACCTTGGGAGTTTGTGTGCAACCGCAATAATGACTGTGGCGATTGGAGCGATGAGGTTAAATGTCAATGCGGCGATGGCCGGTTTAAGTGCAATTGCAACCCAGTGGGGTGCGCCACTTCGTCTGGCTGTTTAGATACCAAAAAAGTGTGCGACGGGATTGACGATTGCGGTGATTTTAGTGATGAAATAAACTGCACATTCGCTACTGAAGTGTTTATATGCGACTGTTTCGCCACAGGCCAGACTTGCTCTGGTAAAGTTGCGAACGTGCAGACGCACAAAGTGTGCGACGGGTTTTACGATTGTTCCGATCACTCCGACGAGCGTATGTGCACGTGTGTACAGAAGTTTGAATGCAAGTGCGCACGTTTTGGATCCGATTCTTGTGCTGGTGATGCTTGGTGCATGGACGACTGGCAAGTCTGTGACGGTTACAAAGATTGCGCGGATGGAAGCGACGAAGCGGATTGCAATTGGCAGGATTTTTGGTTCGTTTGCTCATGTGCGAACGACAGTACTTGTACAGGAAACTACCTTGCATCCGAAAGGTACGGCATAGAATGTAACGGCAAGAATGACTGTGGCGATTGGAGTGATGAACAACGGTGTTATTCTTGTCCGTGGGGCTTATTTCAATGCGACTGCTATTCGTGGTTAGGTGCGAACTGTGGTATCTATGCCGGTTGCCTAGAACATAGCAAGGTGTGCGACCGCGTCAATGACTGTGGAGATTGGAGCGATGAACGTAACTGTTTATACTTTCTTTGCGACTGTAGTTCGTTTAAAACTCCAACGCTTTGCTATGCCGGAAGCGTTAAAGGGGAAAAGCGCTGCAACCTGGTGAATGATTGTGGAGATTGGAGCGATGAAGTGGATTGCTCATGCCAGAATGGTGAGACGCAGTGTTGCCCACAAAACACAACAGACTCATGCCCGCCCGATGCTGCTTGCGTTCGGAAGGATCAGGTTTGCAACGGGTTTAATGACTGCGGTGACTGGAGCGATGAACATGGATGCAACTGCACAAGCAACCAAGCAAGGTGCGGCTGTTTATTTGACAAATCTGACTGTGACCCTAAACAAAGGTGCATCGACCTGATATACATAAATGACGGTGTGAAAGACTGCGAAAGCGGTGATGATGAACCGTGTATTACCTCGACCATCAGTTATTCCTCTTTTTGCCATTGTAAGACAATGTATTGCCCCGACGCTTTGTCTAAAGATCAAATGCTGCAGTACACTGCAGCCACTTGGAGCAAGCTCACGACCATTTGTCAGCCTGTAGCCTCTAAGACGTACTTCAACGGCACTCCAGGCGTAAAAGAACCTGAGTGGGCATGCCTATCGAGCATGTGCGATACCGACTTGTGTCAGATGGCTTTTGTGTGCGATAACAGGGAAGTAACGGTCGCTCGCAAGTTCTGTCACGGCCTATTTACCTGCTCAATTAGCAACGTAAGTAACGACAATCTTGGCTTTAGATGTCCGACGGGGTTTTCGGGATCGGTCTGCGTCCTGCCGCAGATAAACCTCTACGACGAAATCGCGCACTGCTCGGACGGTTCTGATCTATGCTTTGTAGACGGGAAAATGAGCTGCTTTGAGTGTTTCGACAAAAAGCTCATAATCTCGCCGAAGCAAGTTTGCGATGGTATTGTAGACTGCTACGATGTCTCCGACGAGTGCTTTTGCGCCGATCAAAGCGTTTGCGATGAAGTACTTGGAACATCTAGAACACGCTGCCCTTCTGGCCAGTTCTACTGCAACGAGGATCTGGGATGCATGGACGAAACCGTTGGAATGTGCAACAAATTCGTGAATTGCACAAACAATGCCAACATTGCTCGGTGCTGGGGATACGAATTTTACAGAAGGACCACTATCACTTGCCGCCAGAACTTTTTTGACACCATACAAGCAACGTTGTGCGACGGTCGTCCAGAATGCGAGGACCTTTCAGACGAATGCGACACGTGCCCAGAAAAGCCTTGGATTTGCAACGACCCCTGTTGGTAAGAGTTGGATAAATTACATTATTTCAATTGCAATTACAAATACTACGTTAAATATTTCGATTACATTACAATTACATTAAAAACTGTAATTAATTACATCTATTACAATTTTCGACATTGAAACTTTAAGTTTCTCAATATCAATTTTTCAGCAAAAATGTTAGAAAAATTACAATTACAATTAGAAATACCCAGAATAAAAATACCTCATTTACATTACAATTACATTTAAAACTGTAATTAATTACCTCAATTACAATAAAATATTACAATTGATCCAATAGGATGTTGTCTATGCACCGGGGGGTGAAATATTGCAACGGTGAAGAAGAAGAACTGTATGATGATGTATGCCAGCCCGGCTTTGACGAGATAAACTGTACGATGCGATTTTACTGCACGGCTGGAACCAGTGTAAGCGTAGACGTGGACAGAACGTGCGACGGTTTAATTGATTGCCAGAACGCAGAGGATGAAGCGGAATCTCTTTGTTCAAGCACGCGATTCTATTGTCTTGATAAAACTCCAATTTCGATGGACAAAAGTCAAGTTGAGGATGGCAAGCGAGATTGCGCGGACGGAAGTGACGAATGTCCTCCGGATAATGGTGACGTAACCGTTTTTTCGTCGCAATACGAACTGATTGGCAACAAGTTGATTTTGGCTATTTTTTGGATCATGGCGCTGCTATCCATTGCTGGAAACGTGGCGGTTTTTGCATCTACAGCAAATGAAATGCACACTTGGGTCAAACCTTCAGTAGCGATGCAATACAACTCATTGTTTGTGCTTAACTTGTCACTTTCCGATTTTTGCATGGGCCTTTACCTTTTGCTTGTATGTGTTAAGGCCGCTCAGTTCTCCGGGTCATATTGCTTCCATGATAAACCGTGGCGTACAAGCGCATTTTGTTCATGTTTGGGGGCGTTAGTGGTTCTCTCTACAGAAACCTCTGTATTTATTATGACAGCCATGACCACATTTCGGGTTATTACAATTATGCGACCTTTCATTACTCGAACACTAAGCATTATTTGGGGAAGAATAGCAATTGTCTCTTGCTGGCTTTTAGCCGTCTTAATTTCCACCCTTCCTCTTTTTATTTCGGAGGATTATTTTGCTTCTGGTGTTTGGTTTCCAAACTACTTTTACAAAACTGACCAAATAACCAAAACTGAATTGTTTACCCTCGCCAGCAGAATGGGACAACATAATTCATCGACCTGGTTCGAAACAAAGCGATTTGTTAAATCTAAAATCCCTTACTTGCCTATATTGGGCGACATAGGTTACTACGGCGAAACAAGTGTATGCATGCCACGAATTTTTGTTAACGTTGGCGATGCTGGATGGGGTTACTCTGCTTTCATAATGTTTCTTAATTTCTCCCTCTTTCTTTACATGGTCATTTGCTACCTAGTCATATACAGGAAAAGCACAAACAACGTTGGCAAGTCTGGCAAGCGATCTAAAAAGATGCAAAGCCGCATATCGCGCCTCGTATTTACCGACTTTGCTTGCTGGGTTCCACTTTGTACATTGGCCTTTATTCAGCTGACTGGGGTTAGTTTGCCAGTAGTTGTGTATGCTGTTAGTGCTGGGGTCCTTCTGCCCATTAACAGCGCTCTCAATCCACTGATTTATTCCGACATGGTTAGTGGGGTGATCGGTAAAGTGTACAATTTCTGCCGATTAACGGTTTCTAGTCACCAAGCTTCAGAATAGTAACACGTTAAAAATAACTCATTATTCGGAATAAACACATTTTCCCAAAAACAGAAATTTAAGTAAAGTGATAAGAAAAGTGCAGAATTTCTGTGGTTTAAGATAAATAAAAATATTTCTGCATTTTTTAATTTTGATTCCTATTGTATCTGAAGCACATCCGTCTCATCGATTTAAACTTTAGAGTTGTACAGTCTATTTTTCAATTTTCCTGTTTAAAAATTTAAAAGCTTGTACGGTATTTGTTGCTAGCCAAGGTGGTTCGCCTGGTTAAAACGTTTGAAAAACACTACTTAAAAGAAACCGCGGAACTAGCGAAATCAACCATAAATGTCTAAGCCCAAAATAATTGGCCCACTGCTAGCTATTCCATTATCCACCAACGTATACTTGAACCTCACTGCCTGGACAACATTTTTACCATTTCTTCACCTCCTAATTACTAACATAGACGACGAACACATTTGTATAGCTTGAGCAATGATCTTGATCTACTGCTTTGTGTAAAATACTGAACGTTGTACTTTCTTAATATTTGCAACTGTCATGGAGTTCGACCATCGTATCAATTTCGTATCTGTATTTCGTTGTCGCACTCTATGAGTCTATACTGCCATGCAACATGCAAGACTTGTGCACGCGTTGCCATTTCGCTAGCGTCCCTAAGGCGCAGTAATTATTGGTTTACATTGGAATTGTAACTGCATTCTGGGCCCTATATAACCGTGTGTGTTTTTCGTTCTATTATACTACTTTACTCCTATACGCCCAGGAGTAATAAACCTTCTACAAATACAACAGCAACAAGAAAAAAAATGTTAAACATTTTGGAAGGCAGCTAAACAATCAGTCGAATTGGATCTATTAAAAAACAACGAATTGTTATTCTTCTGGCCTTTGATAACCGGCTAAGATTGTTTTTTTATATTTGACTGGCTTTTTAAACTCTTTGGCAAACTGTAAATCGTAAAAAGTCGAATAGTTGAATGGGAACTTGTTTATTAAATTCGTCACAAGATTCAAACATTGCAACAAAAAATAAATGTCTATAGAAAAAGTATCAGATGCTCATATCGACAATGTGTCAAACCTTAAAGTCATTTTAAAAAGCTCTACGTATAGGTATAATTATTTACCTATTATTACACCTATTCACAATAAGACAAATACGGCCATTTATAAAAAAAGTTTTCTAACCAAGCAACACAAAACTGTAAAACTCACATTTCCGCTCCCGTATCCAAGGCTGAGGTTGCCTCGTCCAGCTTATTTCTTCCACACTTTTCTTCACTATTGAAGCAAACTTGCGCAAAAACAAATATCGATAAATCTAGCCATGTGAATTAATGCAGTCGGTGACCCAAGAAATTTACAAATTAAACGATGGCTTATTTGTCTATTTGTTGTTTTTTTATTTTTGAAAGCCGATATACAAGACCTCGTTTTTGGAGGTTACGATATTGAAAGTGTTGCGTATTTTGGCGATATCCCCTTAAAGTTTTCCGAAAAAAAAAGAAAGAATATTATTTTTTTATGAGAAAAAATAATATGAGCACTGCTCATTGAACAGTTTCTGATTAATGTTATGCCAGATAGCAACAGTTTATATGTGCATGCCTATAATTTCTGGGAAACCCAGATCTAGTAATCCTTCACAACCAGCCAAAGGTCAGATTTCCAGTTTGTTCGCCTCCAATATCCTAACTAAACATTAACCCCAACCCTAAGGTCGGCGACATAAAATAACCAGGAAATATTCATCAACAGACTTCAAAGCTGTTCAATTTTAAGTTTTCAAAAACATCGAATTATTGTTGGTGAAGCTCGAAAGTTAAGCATATTTTTTTCGTCACAAGCTCAAACTATTGACAGCAGTCGTTAATGTTTTTTTTGTTTTCCAACCAACGAAGAAGGCGAATTACCGTAAAAGTCCAAGCAAGGTTTGTTTGGTAAACAAGGCTGGCCAAACAGCGAACTGGGTGTCTACCGCGGCTCGCGACCGAGCAAACGTTATTATTACTGCTTGCTACACAGCACAGCCTACAAGCAAGGAAAGATAGAATAGCCAGCAACATTAGACAGCAAATTCCGTTTTACGAATAGCCAGCAAATCCCCTTTAAGGTACGTAACTGAGCAGCACAACTAGAACATTTCCGCAGTAAAATATTGTTTTGCAGCAGGTATCTATATAAATTTAATAAAAAAAACGACAAAGTGTTTAAACCTAAAATAACAGCAAGAATAGCTATATACGTGCATAAACGTATTTGCATTGTGTTGCTCATTTCTAGAGAGTGGTGATGCCTCATTTTGTGGCGAAATATAATTTCTTGTACATATAAAGGACTAACTTTAATTAGGACAGGAAAGTCAAAAGTTTTGTGAAGAATTTTTGTTTCGGCTTTGCCTTATTGTCGCAATTTACCTGGAAGAGTGAGGAGATTTTCTTTTTTTGCACGTTAAGTTTACGTGATTAAACCGAGTAATTTGTTTGTTTTTCTGTATTTTTTTTTACTTATTTACAAACTGCATAATCAATTCAGATTCGCACACCATAATTAATTCAGATTAAGATGGAGTATAAGCACAAGGAAGTAATGGCAAAATTGCACCTAGCATATAGACCTACTGGTGTTTGTTTGTATTAGCTTTTGTAAGAAATTGTCAAGATAAGACAAGACTTGGGATAGGATGATATTTACTTTGTTAGCGTGTACATTAACTGATAAACTGTTGAATTAGTTTAAGCTATATACGGTTGGGTACTTCGCTATGCTATTTCTAGTTATCAGTCAACAAATAACTGAACAATATTAGAGTGTAAACCCGTAAAGAAAACTTACGTTAAGCAGTACAATTCATTTAATTGCTTTGAATGCACTGATTAATTCTGTGTTGCTTTATATTCCAAAAAGGTGCTTTTATACGGTTTGGAAACAATTGAAAATTAGGCACAATGAAGGTAATATGCAGTGGAATGCCTAAGACTGGGACTAAGACACTTTGCGATGCGCTCAGATTCCTTGGTCTTAAGGTAGGAACGTTTGACCAAGTGTTTCTTAACCTATGGGTTGCGACCCCAAAATGGTGGCCGTTTGATTTGGTTGGGTCGCCGAATGCAGTAGTTCACATGGTAGTTTCATTGAGATTGGTTAATATTTTTACAAAACTACGAAGGCACTGGCCCTTATTTTTTTTAAATTGGAATTTAATAATTCTATCGTATTTGTATTGTGTTCACTTTGAGCTTACAAAAAGTACGGTACAGATGTTCAGGTCGCCAAAGTTTCGTGGTTATACTTTCGCCTATGATTTGGGTCGTCGCGAAAAAAGTTAAAAAAAATGGTCTACCATTTGGTTTGTTTAGTTAAAATCGGCGTTAGACATGGGTGGTCCAGGGGTGGGGAATTAGCAAGTGTCCATATCCCCGCAAAACTAGATTTTTACGCCTATTTTAACAGCTCAAAATTTTCTGTGAATTATGTTTCAGTATGTTTAGTTTTGGCAACTTAACTGATGGCGTTTTATCGCTTTGCTCGAATCGAAACCATGTTTAAAACATAGCATTTTGACTGAAAGTAACACATCTTTAACGAAAAACTTTAACAAAATAAACGAAGCGAGCTGTTTTCCCAAGTTTATTTCTTTATGATGTTACGTTAATACGTAACTTTGCGGCGTCGAGTTTTGACGTCTGTGTGACGTAGCGTTTAAAAATAAACCACCTGTACCAATACTATACGAACAGTTGTGATGCCTTTTAAAAAGTTGTTTTAGATCTTTTTTAACCGTTCTTCCGATCCACCAGGTTTACAACTTTGAGGAACAGTGTTTGTAAAATAACTTAAGTCCAAGTCAAGTCATTTGTAAAGTAAAGTAACTTGAGTCAACTTCAAGTCATTTGTAATGTTCTTAAGAATAAAATAGCCTCTAGTTAGGGCATCTTATAGTGTATTGCCGACTACTGATTGTACGGTTAGCTTGTTTAGGATTTTAAACCAGCTCCTTACATTCAATCTCCACCAGGTTTACGACTTTGAGGAGCAGTGTTTCTTCTTGAGCGGTCCGCTGGGCAAGTTGTGCAATGAAGGATGCACCAGCGCCGAAATCCGAGAAATGTTTAAAGGAGTCGACGCCATCACAGATTCGCCAGCTTGCCTTTTTTGGGAGGAAATTTACAAGGCCTTCCCCGAGGCTATGGTGGGTCAAAATTTAGGGATGTGTTATGTGGTGGGAACGCGTGGTAACGGCTACACTTAGTTTTATAATAGTCCTACAATTTTGCACTAACCTGATTGATAAAAAGTCTTTACTCTTTTTATTTTTCCTTAAGCTTTATGTTTAATTCGAAATGAACAAATTTACCTAAAATACAAATCAAAGTGTCCATCTTTTTCATCACACCAAAACAAGATCCGGTGTGTCAACTTTTTGCTGTAATGATGGAAAGCAGCGAGTTGATCTATTAATGAACCTGGATTTTTAATTGGTTATGTTTAAGGGGCTTGGGCACTTTACTAAATGTCCCTTGCCACACCTTTGGGTTTTAACTACACCAAAAATCACTCGGTACTGTATCTTGTTCGTTTAAAAACTAAGAGGTTTTAAATAGTTTGAAACATACCAAAGAACAATGTATAATTGACCCCCAAAACAAACATATTAAAATAAAACTTTTAAAAACATTTTACACAACTATGCACAGAAATGCATACTAAGCAAAATTTCACTTGTTTACTGCGGTTTCATGCGCTTATCTTTAACAGTTGTATAATCGTTATCTTATTTGTAAAAATACAGGATTTACTGCGATGATCTGAATCGGTAACTCATTAATACGCCGCAATTAAGTCCTAGATGTCGTTTTTCAAACATTAGTAGCCGCATTCACCATGCGACATCCATAAGTTACAAATTGTACAACTTAACCGACACACACGCACCCTTTTCAAAAATAAGTCTTATCTTTTGCGCCCTCCTGCGTCCAGATCGTGCACACGGAGCGCGCGAACGAGGAAGAATACGGGAAGAGTTACGAGAAGCAGTACAAGGTGATGCGTAGCAACCTCTTCATGCGACTTCTTCTCACCTGTTCGTTCACTGGGAGGATGTGCCAGAGACACTTCAATAACACAAGTGAGTGGAATGCTAATTGCCGGTGTTGTAAAGAATTCATTTTGAAATGACTTAAGTCCAAGTCAAGTCTTTTGTAACGTTACTGTACTTGAGTCCAGGTCAAGTCATTTGTAAAACAAAGTCTTTTTTTATTACATAACAAAATCCCAGTCACAGTCAAGTCTTAATTAGAGAAAGTCAATTCCAAGACAAGTCCTTGGCATAAAAATTAAACAAACTACTAAAATTGGAAAATTCGACCGGTTATGAGCAATAACTTAGCCAAAAAAAAACAATTGATTGCACTTTTTCAAGTTACTCGTAATTTTTAAAATTAAACTCTAGACTATAAATGTAGAAAAGGTATTTTTTATTATTTAAAATTTCTAAAATATTCATGGAATATATACAGATTTTAGATTATTCGATAAAATAGCCTATATGTCAACCATTCGATCAATTTTTTGTCAAATAAACTCACAAAAACACAGTGAATAAGACTTTTCTGGTCCCTAGCGTTAAGTAGTGTAAAATAAAACTTCCGCTAGACGTCAGCATTGCGTCGCTGGTCACAGCAAAGCTTGCTGCGGTTGAAGCGAAATAATACATTATAAAGTTAAAACTTTTGGCTTAAAATGCAAGTTTTACATGCGAGAGAACAAACAAAAAGCATGTGAAGAAAGTGAACTATCCGATGCGGCAAGATTATGCGTTGGCATAAATTTGGCCTAATTTTAGGAGAGATGTTTACCGAATTAAAATCAAAAAATCAAAAAAACAATTCCAGTAAACCTCTTAAAGCAGAGTGCTTCCATGACAATGTTTGTTGGTTGCCGTTTCGGTCTTATTCTAATTCTGGATATCAAGTGTCACTGTTTAACGACAAACATTAAAATCTCGACAAGCTTTCGCACAACCGCGCTCGTGATGAATTATCACGTCAAAATAGAAAATTAGAAGTTTTTTTTAGTACGACCTGATGGTCCTGATGAGCACGGTTGTGCGAATGTGGTGCTGGTTTAGAATCCTGCCATATGTGGTGCTGGTTTAGAATCCTGCCATATTTTTGTTCGAGGGTTTATATTGTTAACATTGTTTGGGTTAGGCTGCGAGCAAGCATTCGAGTTTTGGATCGGTACACTTATTTCGGTGCCGGTCTAGAATCCTACCACAACGCACATTGTTATTTGAGTTAGGGTGCGGGTTAGCGTTTGGGTTTGTGTTGGTCAAGTAATATTATTAATATGAATAATAACACTTGATCAATCCTAACCTAAATAGTGTGCGTTGGTTTATTAATTGTTTTAGCGCTGTGGTAGGATTGTAGACCAGCGCCCTTATTTCTCTTTTCAAATTTCTATTTTGCCAGATCGTTTCGTTACTGTAAAAAAGATGGTAGGATTTTAGACTAGAGTCCAAGTTCTTTACCGTACATTGTTTTCCATCCACAGTAAGGGTTGCCTTTTCACACCAGGGCCTTCATCCCCTTTACGAATCGCCGATGAACGCCAACCTCGCCAAACTGCGCTACCGGCAGCACAACGCACGTGTCAGGGAGGTGAGCAAATATTGGACGACATTTTGTGTTTTTTGTTAGTAAAGGGCGAGGCCAAATCTTTTATGTCATATTTTGATTTATACAGGCCGCGCCAAAAGACAAGATCCTTTACTTCAGCTTAAAGGACGGCTGGGACCCGTTGTGCAAGTTCCTAAAGCTCCCGGTGCCGGCCAGGGAATTCCCCCATCGGAACAAGGGTGGAACAGTGTTCCAGGAAGCGGTGGAGGACAGTTACACGTTCAGGCAGATACGCAAGGAGTTGTCGATTATGTTGATAGTGCTCGGGGCTCTGATGGCCATTCTTGTTTACTATCTCGCCTTCTAGTTTCGCCTAAAGATCTTATTGATGTGGAATCGGTCTCTAGCCGTAGAACGGCAATTATAACCATGCAACGTCTTAATATTAGACAGTTCGGAATAACGTTAAAATAAGACTTATACTTTATAGTCAGAAAAAGGCCTAAAGCCGTCACAACCTGAATAGGACTAGTACCTAATAATCGAAATATGACCTAAACCCGTCAGAATATGACCTAAACCCCTCGGAAAAAGACCTATAGCCGTCTTAAAAAGACCTAAATAATACGTAATAGTCGGTAAAGACCTAAACGCATCACAAAAGGACCTAAATGGCAAGAATGTGGTCTATGCAACATTTCACCTACCCCCGAACCCAACCTACAACTTGATCACTAACTCCCCTAATAATTTTAACCTTAACCCAATTTTACCCTCCCATAACCCCAAAAAGCGGCAAACCATTCTGTGCCAAACCAGCGGCGCCCTTTAAGCTAAGGTTATTCCGAAAAGGTTTAGGTATTATTTCTCATGGATATCCTACTGCGTAGTTAGCTTTTATGTCGTTGGTTTTATACTACAGCATTACATTAATATGATTTAGCAATACTCCGGCACAATTGCGCTACAAAAAGCTTTAAGGCGCTCTTAATGCCAAGACATTAATAACTGTATATAAACTGTTGCTACCAGGCATGGTAATATAAATCAAAAACAGCTCCTCTGGTAATTGTAATTATTAACCAACGTTTCGGCAACCTATACAAGCCGCCTTCGTCAGGGTGATTGACACTGAACGCTCGTACAATAAATGGAAAACACAAAAGGAAAAAAGCAGAAATAAACGCGAGCAACAAAACGATAAGAAAGTAATTAGCGACTAAGGCTCCCCGACGAAGGCGGCTTGTATAGGTTTCCGAACCGTTGGTTAACAATTACAATTACCAGAGGAGCTGTTTTTGATTTATATTAATAACTGTGTTATACCGGAAGTTATGACTTTACTTCCCATATTAATTTGGCATCGGATATCGGCACCGATCCGATATTGTGGGGCATCCCTTATTATATGCAACGCTTTTCTATACGATCAAGTTATCTTTGTTTGCGCTGCTTTTTAAAGTGCCTGAGCGTAATTTACTTGCAAACATGATTCTGTGCGTCGCTGTTACTTGATTTCGATCACTTAAGATATCATTTTAAATAAAATCACAACTACGTATAGTTTGTCAGTATGAAATTATACATTTTACGCTTTAAAAATAATTTTGAAGTTTCAAGACTTTAATGATGCTTTTTTTATATTATCGTTAAAAATCACTGTCAGTATAAACAATTAACACCTTCAAAGGATAAATTTGAAGTTGCAAGATTGTTTAGTGATGCTTTTTTCTTTCTTTTTCACCTTGGAAATCAGTTATATTGAATTTTACCGGATTTTCCTTCAGAACTCTTGTAAAACCACCTCAAACTGGCTCTTACAAGTTACAAAACGTTCTCACGCGTTAACTTAGCAAGCTTATACCGTGGCACTTATTTAACAGCAGGATACGAGGTTGTGCTAACACAACACCTTGCCCACTGAAGGACATATCGGAATTAAAATTGCCCTTTCCCAGACCACTTCATAGGTGAGAAAAACGACTTCATGTCAAAAGTTTTCTGAAATATTTGACGTTTATTGATCGCACGTCACCTGTGGAGGTCATACTTTTGACCTTGACAGACTGAATTTAATTTGTCGCATGGGGTGGGTTATTTTTTTAGTTGTAATATCCTTGTCAGCTGTCATTCACAGTTGTTCTAGCGGTTATTTTTATGTTTCATTCTCAACTTGAACCAATTAAGTTAAAAACTGCGCAAGACTTATAAATAGTTTTATATAAAAAGAGTGATACGTGAAAATCCGAGTGAAATTGTTCAAATTAAAAATCTAACTGTTTTCCTACGAGCTGGTGAAATAAATAAATCTAAATTTTAAACTATAAAAACCACGATTATTAAGCTATAAAAACAGTGTGGAATATTTATCGATAAACTAAATTGAATATCTTACCTTAAGTTATAAGTGCAAGGTTGAAAATAAATGAGTACATTAATATTTACAAACTGAATGTGTAAAAAAATAAAGATATCTCCTCGCCCTTACAGGATGGAAGCAAATGTTATTTAGACTTTCTTGTCTTGATTGAAGTCCGTCATTTATAAGTTCCTAAGAGAAATAGATTTCGCCGCAAAATAAGGTATCATCAGCCTCTAGAAATAAACAAAAAACAAAATTATGTTTTTTACACAATATTCTTTAGACTTTCCAGATCCAGATAAGTATAAACTTATAAATGACTGACATTGGTTAGGACAGAAAAGTCTAAAGAATATTTACATTGTTATTTAGATATATTTTTTTTTTGTTCAACTTCAGAAGTTATAAGCTTGCGGTTGTGCAGCCATTTTTTCACCAAGCTATACTTTAACGTGGTAAAAGAAACGCAGTGAAATTTTAAACTATAAACACAGTCCAAATATCAAACTATATATATTTTACTCTTTATATATTTTTTCCATCACCCTCAGCTTAAGCTATACAAGCTTGTGGTTGTGGACAGGGGGTCTTAATCCTAAGGGCTTATTCTCTATTCCCCCTAGTTGAGTTATGTGGTGATATTGCGGCACTAGAGAGAGAACACAGCTAAAGCAGGCGCCGATAACCAGGTTATCAAGTTTGAGTGCCTTTATCGAGTGGTCGGAGTTCGGCTTTTTCGCGCAATAACAACAGTGCATTATGACGTGCCAATCGCCACTTGTCACGATTTTTTTGCCCCCTGTTTGCGGGCGTTTGTGCGGTCACAATGGGCGTTGTGTCACAATAAATCAGGTTGTCGCGAGCGATTGGAACGCAACAATGCAAATAGCGGCGATCGGCAGGCAAAGAAAAGCCGCGAAATTTCTCACTGTTTAACGATTGTTATCGTCATTTGCTCAAGGAACGTACTTCCGAGTGAATGGAACTGGAAATGTAGTTCAGCTGATTTTTTACCGCTTTTGGTTAGTAAAAAAAGCGAGAGACAATTTTTTATTCTAGTATTAAAAAGCTGAGAAATTTCTGTCTGTTTAACGATTGTTATCGTCATTTACTTAAGGAAAGCACTTATAGAAGTGAATGAAGTCGAAAATGTGGATAATTCAGCTGATTTTGAAAAGCACTAGAGCAGTTCACCGCAAGGAAAATCCTATTCTAACGCTCTGGTTCATCTCAAACGAGAGACAATTTGTTTTATTCTAGAAGAAAAGCCGCGAAATTTCTTGCTGTTTACCGACTGTTATCGTCATTTACTCAAGGAACTCACTTACAGGAGTGAATGAAATCGAAAATGTGAATAATTCAGGTCATTTTTCA
This sequence comes from Ascidiella aspersa, assembly GCF_963924565.1. Lineage (NCBI taxonomy): Eukaryota > Metazoa > Chordata > Ascidiacea > Phlebobranchia > Ascidiidae > Ascidiella > Ascidiella aspersa. The sequence continues at coordinate 35,326,874 of NC_139449.1, read as the reverse complement.
ACGCAATAGAGCTGCTCCTCTTAAGCTAGGGAGATTATTTTTATTCTAGAAAAAGGCCGCGAAATTCTGTTTTTTTCCTGTTTAACAATTTTTATCGTCATTTACTCGAGGAACATACTTTGCTCAGTGGCGTAGCCAGCCGAAAATTATTTTTTGAGGGGGAAAGTTTGAAACTTGTTTTTTTTAGCTTTTGTCATTGTATTACCCGCCGTAACGAACACAAATAACAATGCTAGCAAACCGTTTCGAGCAGCAGCTGACTAAGTGTTACCGCAATACTTAAAAAACATTCAAAGAGAAAAAACTGTCTAAAAGCAGTAAAACTACACTAATGTATATAGCAAACGTAATATTAACTACATCGCTTGTGGCGTAACAGTGGGTGACACTTGAAGGTGTAACATGCCTGTGATCAACTGTTGTGGTAGGCTACTGCTCACAAATGCTTAAAAACAAATTATTATTAAAAGTACAATATTTTTACTTAACATATACTGTACTTGGTGATGAATCGCAAGATATTAAATTTTGCAAAACGTTGTTTAGGCAGTTTTTACAGTGTGTCTAGTTTAGCCTATTTGCGTGATCTTTACTGAACGTATAAGTTTTTTTGTGACCATCAGCTGAAGCACTTTCTTATAAGGAACCTTTCGCAGATCATAAAACGGAGTAATTAACTATGTTGGCTGATAGCTTTCCTTCCAAAAACTTACGATGCCTGTTTTATATGGCAAAGCAATATTTTTCTTATTTAAGAAAAGATTAATGTTTCTTAACATGTACTTGTCTTAATCCTGTTATGTTGACAATTGAATATTTAATATTATAGATATCAAACAACTATTTTGGTCAAGTTGGTACATTAAAGAAATTTAACACTGAAACGCAACAAAAAATGGTTGTAATTGTTGCGTTCTGTAACTAAAAACTTTTTAGGTTGAATACTGTATTTGCGCCCTTAAAAGGTTTACTGTATCATTACAGAAAAGGGGCAGCTTCTTAAGAAAACTTTGTTGTAAAGGTATTTATTCGGCAAATATTTGTATGCACGACATCCATTCCTCAAAGCATTGAAATCCTGTCGACAAGCCACACGGAAAATGGAACCCTACCCAATTCTTCTGGTCACGCTATTTGGTGAGTAAACCTCAACATAATAAAATGTAGTTTATCATGAAACATACAATGCATACACAATTCCAATGAAATCGACGGGATTCTTTCAGGAAATTCGCATTTCATTTTTTGAACTGTCGAAGTCCAAACCTAAATCTTACAAAAGCCAAGCGGTAAAAACAAAACCTTGTGGTTTAAATTTTAAACCCTTTAATTGTACTTTTAAATCAGTGTTCCGCAGCCAGTACGCCGCGAAACCATGCCATGTGCGCCGCGGTGTAAAAACCCTTATTTTCTTTCGTTTTTTTAAAGGCACTGTCTAAAATTTAGAACTAATAATATCTCAAATGTATAGTTTACGTGGGCATAATTCTTTTTTTCTTTTTTTGACTATTCGAAAGTACGAAATACAACATTCTCGTTAGTTTCAGTTTCTATGCCATTTTAGTTTTTTCACCTTTATTTAGACTTTTGATTTAGACCAGTGGTTCTCAACCGCCGGTCAGCGGACCGGTGCCGGTCCGCATCAACTTTCCTGCCGGTCCGCCAAATATATTACAATTTTATATCTCAGTTTCAAAATGTCAAATTTAGAATTCGCCAGTTACGTAATTCGCAACATTGTTACGTAACATAGAGTTAATGGTCTACTTTTGACTTTATCGTACGTCACAATGCTGCAAGTTTTGTGCCCAATTGTTTAGGATAAGTGCAAACTCGTTCAACTCTTAAACTTTAAGAACAGTTGTATATGGAAAACTTTAATAGAACCACGCACAACACATATGATATTAAAAGAGAGTAGCAAATTGCTCATTCAATTAAAGTTTCCATTCATGCTTTTAAGTTGCATACTTTTTTCGTAATTACATTTTGGGTAGATTTTGAGTTTTGAAGGTCCACCGGTCCGCAAAATTTGTTTTGAGATTTTACCGGTCCCTGCGCTAAAAAAGGTTGAGAACCACTGATTTAGACTATATGTCTGTTTCATAGTTATTTGACCGACAGGTCTTTTATGACGGCACTTTATGACGTAATATCTAAAAAATCATGGCGACCGTGGTCCACGCGAAACAATACAAAATCTTAGGGGTCAACCGTAAAAAAGTTTAAGAACCCCTAATCTACCTATATAGACATGATTGGGCGCATTCGACAAAAATCGAATTAATAATGACGTAATGTGGTGTCATCACAGGCTTATGTTCGTCACAAACGCTCAACAGCGATGGCGTGCCTGTGTTTTCCGATTGCGGTGGCGACATCACCGTCAACAAAGGCATTATTACGTCACCTGGTTACCCTGGTGATTACGCCAACAACCTGATGTGCAGGTGGCGAATTCTGACCAGGGTGAAGAACATACAAGTTAGAGTGAGTACAAAAGCTTAAAATGTCATTTGTTTTTGTAAAATTGTTGCTTTGCAGTTGCAAATCTTGCACACTATTTGTAAAAATAGACGAAAACATGACCGGGAACCTTTTTACTTTTTTTTTTACTTTTTTTTGACTATTTTATGAAAGGAGTTGGGATGCAACGGAACTACTGGCAATGTAATTGTAAAAATTACCTTTAAGTTAACTTAGAAATTCAAGTGTTATATGGCAAGTTCCAACAGTGCGTATAGGAGCAAGGATCCTAAAACAAGTTGTCACAATCGCACATTCAAGTCACTCATGGTAAAAAAAGTTTAATACCACATTTTATACATTTTTATACTAGGCGTTAGTGCTACTTAAACACATGAGAAAGTTTTCATATCTACTCGAACTGTGTGATAAACGCCATACGCACCCATCCGCCATTTTCTCCAACACCATTCATTTATTGGAATTTGTTTATTGGGGACTAAAATGTGCTTTAATTCAATTTAACGCATTATTTTGATGCGACGGTCAGTTGACAAAATGTGTCATGTTTTCTTTTCCAAACAAAAAATTTTTCCTGGGCCAATTTAGGGCAGTTTTGCTTTCAGGTAACCGGTAACTGTTGAGTTGTATCAACTACTTTTGTGGCCAAGTATTGGCACGTACGACCTGACAAAAACCATTGTATTGAGTCCCACAAACAACGCGGCTTACCTTTAAATCCGGAATAAGCGACGATTGTACAACCTTTCCAAATCCTTTGTCAATTTTATTGGAATTTAACTTATTCTTGTTTGATCCACGACTTAAGTTATAGCGTTTCTTTACATCCGTATTAAACGTTTATTTTTTTTCAATCGAAGCCCACACAGAAGTAGGTAGCGTTTTATATAGGGTACGTTATATGTAGAAAATAAAAACTAAATTATTCGAAATATTCGTAAAATAGCACATACCTCTGGATGGGATTTCATATTCATTCTACGTATGAAACCACCCCCTAGCATACGCTACAAAGTTTTATTTTTTTGTTTCCGGTATTAATTCATATGCTGAATGCTAAATCAGATGGCACTGTCGAACGTTACATTCCATTATCAAATTAACCACTTTTCGTACCCCGTGTTACGTTTCGTTGACCTGATTACACCTTGTTAACATTAAAATCTACACTAAACCAACAGATTCTTTAACAAATTACACATAACTGTAAGAATTGGCGTTAGTAGTTTATATATAAAATTTTGTGTGGAACCTCATTAACTTGATTATCGTTAAACGAAAGAAATATAAATAACTATGCAACTTAACAACTCTAGTCTTTTATACTAATGACCTGACTTGGACTTAAGTCATTGATTTAGTTGACTTGATTTGACTTAAGTCTTTTTAACAAATGGGTTGGGTTGAAATAAAGTGTTTTCATTAGCACTTTTTATAGAATTGGGTTATTTATCTTAATTTTTGTTGGGTTTTTGTTATTTTTAGTTTAGTAATTGCTCATAATCGGACGAGTTTACTAATTCTAGTAGTTGTTTATGACAAGGACTTGACTTTGAATTGAATTGCACTAACTATGACTTGACTTGCTATTTATACAAAAAGACTTGACTTGGAAGTTCTTTTACAAATGACTTGAACTGGACTTACAGTAAGTTGTTTCAACATGACTTGTTTACAACACTGCTTCATGAAATGTATGGGTTGCAAAAAGACGGAGGATATCCCTAAATAAAGTGGAAAGATCGCTATCTGACATTTTGCTGTTTTACGACGCACTTTCGTGACATGAATGCTTGATCCATTGCCACGTAGATTTTCTGACAAAACATCGGAAAATTTCCACACGCACACTGTTAATGTACATGTACTATGGCTTGATAATGAATTCCAAAGCCAAAAACGCCGAGGAGGCCATCACAAGGTTATATTATATAAAGCAAACCTAAAGAAGATCACTCAAATGTTGTCCGGTTTCGTTTTTTCAAAATTTTTACAGGACCAATTTCAAACTTTTAACGTTTCCTCAATTTCGTTTTTTCAAAAACTCAATTTCGCAACGATACCTCACAGTAAGGCCAAGCTCCTATTGAGCGTGTTGGATAAATATACAACAGGGGTGGGCAATCTACGGCCCTCGGCCTATTTTTCAAACTGGACGCGAGATACTGCGTCATATTTTTCGCTATTTCAACGTAAAAGCAGTTTTTGCGCTTTGCTCAAATCTGGTTTCTGTACCAAGCGTAACATATAGCCTAGTTGGACCCCTTGTTAATTGCAGAATACCCTAGTTTTATCCATGATTAATAGTCGTTACGATTGTTACGATGTAATGCGTAGAGTTCACGCAGGTAAACTAATGAAATGCAAACCCAAACTGACGAAAACCTGTTAGTTTTTGTTGATTGCGTTTTACAGCTTTGTATACTATAACTTAACATTGCCAAGTTTTTTTTAACTGATAGTTAGACCACCGGTTATTTGAAAAATACCCGTAGTTTTATCCCTAATTAACAGTCTCTTGCGGTCGTTTCGTTGTAATAAGTTCCGTAAGATCTACACAGTTAAAAGTTAACGGCCCGCAGATACCTTTCTGAGTATGGTTTTGGCCCGCGACTAGAAACGTCTGCCAACCCCTGATCTACAACGCAAACTCCAAACTACAGGTAATAATGGAGGCACTGAATATCGAAAACGCGCGCAACTGTCAGTTCGATTTCGCGTCTTTACAATTCGACGGAGAAGCAAGCGCGCAGAGGTTTTGTGGAAGCAGAGTCGACGGCAGCTCACTAGAGGGAGCCCTGCCCGCCGAGGTCCAGTTTGAGTCGGACGGAAGCGTGGGCGGCTTCGGATTCAAGATGACCTTTCAAGGTCGTTGCACCACGTGGTAGCATGCGATTGTGGTTTTGGCGAAAATGGTAGAGCGCAAATATAGTTTGCCTGGAAGCTGCACGAGGCTGCTATCCTATATTATGTGCATGTTGTTTTTATTTTGATGGTTTTGTTGTTTGACATTTGCACGAAAAAAAAGTTTGACATTTGCACGAATGATATTGCATGCACGTTTTGCAATGCATGGTTATACTCCTTAGTATATTCGTTTAGAACAGTCGGCATGCCATACGCTGCATAAAATATAATTGCCATTTTGAAACAGGAAAACTCTGTTTGCAGCCAACAAACACCCATGGAAAGGACTTTACGTTTGAGAAATTCACCTTTAAAGATCGAAATTGCTGCGCTGGAACGCAAATAATGGGCGAAAGTTTAATTTAAATTCGGCATCGCATTGGCACCGATGCCACCTTAATATGGGACGAGTAATTGCCGGAACATCTGGTATGGGCGCCGATCCGATATTATCGGACATCCTAACTTCAAGAACACTAGAAATTCCTATATTAAGTTGGTATCGTATCGGCACCGATATTACCTTACTATTGCAAGAGCATTGACGATACGATATTATCGGACACTCTAACTTCCAAGGATAGTAGAAATTCCTATATTAATTAGGTATCGGTAACGATACCTAGTATCGGACGAATGCCGATATTGCCAATTGGTATTCGGTATCGGCTCCAATCCGATATTATCGGACATCCTCAATTCCAAGAACACTGGAAATTCATAAATTAATTTGGTATCGGATCGACAACCGATACCACGCTATAGTATCGAACGAGTATTGCCGATACTACCACTTGGAATCCGGTATCGGCTCCGATCCGATATTATCGGACATTCCACTGCCAAATTATCTGAAAATCCTGTATTAATTTAGTATCGGATCGGCACCGAAACTACCCTATATCGGACGAGTGCCGATACTACCACTGAGCATGGGATATCGGTTTCGATCCGATATTACCGTACATCTTCGAGCTCACCTGTAAAAAAGCCACGCGCTGCCGTTTGCAGATCTTGCTGACCGACCTTAACATTTGGGAGTCGGAAAATTGCGAGAGCGACTTTCTGCGCATCGTGATTCACGGGGGAGAGGCCCGTTCCTACCGGCTCTGCGGCGACAAGAAGGGACAGAGCAGGAACACAACCGGGCACGCTCCCATCGATATCGTCATGCAGACAGACAAAGAAAACGTTACGCGCGGTTTTAAGATCAATTTCGAAGGTTAGCGAGGTTGGGAATGGGTGACGGTGGAGGTTTGGTCAGTTTAGAGGGCATTTACTACTGGTCAAATGCTGGTTTTGTTGAAGGGAGTTCTGTTTAGTCCATTTTTTTCTTTGAAGCATTACTATACTATATGTGAAATGCCTAATTGATGCTCAGATAATATTTGTAGTAAAAAGCTTAATTTGCCTTGGTGGAAATTTAGTCTAGTTGAAGTTCATTTAATATATGCTACATTTTAAATGAGAGTGTTGGTGTAACTTTAGTCTAGTTAAAGACATTACCTAATTTCAAATGGCTTATTACTATACTCAAATAATATTGCAACTTGCTTGGTGGTAAATTTAGATGAGAATGAAGGGCATTTACAACATGTTAAATGCTGCTTTTGTTGAGGAGAGCGTTGGTGCAAACTTAGTCTAGTTTAAAACCATTTACTACTAGTCAAATGTCTAATTGTTACTAAGTATATGGGATGAAAAGCCTTTCTGGCGGGAATTTAGTCTAGTTTAAGGGCATTTACTACTAGTTAAATGCTGGATTGCTTGTCAAATGGTGTCTGGAGAAAATCTACTTAGGATTTGTAATGTCATTTCAGTGCATGTCAAGCCATGCTTATAATGAATGAGTGCATACTTAGAGTTTAAAACGCATTTACGGGCATGTCAAACGCTTAGAAATCATTATTGTCGAAACGGAAAGTATGTAAAAAAATCTAACACGAAACTCTTGGCCTACCATCACAAAGCAAAGGGGTGAAAAAGAGAAGCAATTCAAAGTGGATAAATTGCAAACAATGTTAGCAACATCTTGCAATTTCTGACAATATTTATGCTTGAGGTTTATTTGATTTCGACTATTTTATTTTACTGTACGTTACTACTGTAGAATTACTAACAACTAGCCGAAAATGTAGATGCTGTAGCTGTTAATGTATATTGCTCATGATTGTTTTTTTCTAGATTGCCGTCGTAGAAATAACAATTTGTTACTTTTTCCACCAAGTTTTAAAGCGTGTAGGGCATATCGGTTGTATAGTGCCAAAGAAAAAATCAATTACTATATGTGGAAAGCATGTGTTTTTATATTTGTAAATAGTTATCTTTATATTTTTAGACCTATACGGTATCCTACTATTTTTAATTTTATATATTTTACTTTTTAATCACCCATATTGGCATTTTTACATGTTTGTTTTTTTACAGAAACTGATGATGCCTTATAGGCGTAATATATATATTTCTGTAAGATTTTAAGAAATGATTTTATGATTTATCTGTTTTAATTAATAAACAGTCTTAAGATCTTTGGATACGAAGACAAGAATCTTTCTTTTACATTTTATTGTCCGCGGGAGATCCTTACTTTCTAAAGTGTTTCAGCTTAGTTATCTTTATAACATTTCTTAACAAGCGAATTTAAATGGCGGAAATATATTTTTATGCTTTTAACACATTATTATCTTTTATCACTAGTATTATCTCCCTGTCTATCCGAACCATGCCAGAACGGCGGGACGTGTGATTATGACGCCGATTCGTACAACTGCTCTTGTACAAGTGGATGGGAAGGCACCAACTGCGAACTCGGTATGAGTGAAACCAATTTAAAATCCTTATGTATGTCAAGAAGTCCTTAAACCCCGAATTTTGTTTTTTATCAGTCGGCAAAGTTAAGTAATCAACACGCGTTTCAATTTATTATCTCAAATGAAAGCACAACACTTTTCATTGTTGCGAGAAGATAAATAATGTGATAGCTGCCAAGGGTTCTTCGCCTTAATCGCTACTGGTTTATGGAGAATAACTCGCTAGTCCAGGGTTTCTTAAATTTGTTCGACCGCAACACCTTTACACAATTTATCGAAACTCGCGCCCCTTTCCCGATAATTATGTTCCGGAGCCACAGAGCCCGTGTGCTTATTTGAGTCTGCATTTTACTCTGTGTCTCAATATCAACATAAACCGTCGAAGCTATTTCAGGTGGGTCGCGAAGCATTTCTAAATGTTACAGTTTTCTATTAGATCGGGAAATTATTGCATTATTCATTACGTAACATTTATGCAACCATGTAACAAATACGTAACAATTAGATGTGTTGTGTCGCATTAACTATTTCAGTACGTACGCCAGTAGAAAATATGCAGGTTGTATGTAACTTTATTCGTTTGGTCATATCACATTGCACAAAAAGTTATCGCACAATAAAACTTGCATTAAAAGTGGGTCGTGAACTAAATAAGGTTGGGAAGCACTGACACAAACAGTCCTTAGTGCAAAGAGGCAAACTATTTTTCAAGGTGAATTGTTTTTCTTAAAACGGAAAATAACATATTTTTGTAGATTTTTAACTTAATCAACAAAACAGAAAAACCAAACTAATATTCATGGGGAAAAATAAGATTAGGTGGTTAGCATAACATAATATGTGTCAGTTACGGGAAAAGTAGTGTAAAAATATATTTCTGTTTAAAAAAGACTTTTTCTCAGAGGGGTCTTCTCGCCCCCCTTGTGAAGCTAACGACCCCTTACCCCCTCCCCCCAAAAAAAAATCCTGCGCTAGTCAGTCTCAGTTTATAACAAGTATTCCTTATTTTGCGTTAAAACTTAGTCAGTTGCTGCTTGAAACGGTTTGCTAGCATATTTGTTTTTGTTCGATTCGGCATTTAATACAATGACAAAAGCTAAACAAAAAAGTTCAAACTCGCCTCCCCCATTTTTTCGGCTGGATACGTCACTGTACTCGACAATGACTTATTTCTTTTGTTTCATCAGAAACCGACGAATGCGCCTCGAACCCATGCGTGAACGGGGGAACATGCACCGACGCCTTTGACCACTTTACGTGCGCCTGCTCCCCCGGCGTCACCGGCGCCACGTGTGACGTCATAGAAGACAGTTGCGTCCACTTGGCGCCGTGCGAGAACGGGGCGACTTGCCGGCCCACCAACGGTTCCTACTCTTGCCTTTGCGTGAACGGCTATACAGGACGAAACTGCGTCGAGGGTGGGTGTATTAAATGCGGTTCGTGCGAATCTATAACGTCTTTACAATAAAGCCTTGTACAATAACTAACCTCTCCACAGTGGGAAGGTTTAGTTTAAATAACGTGTTTGTTTGCATTTTGTGCGGATCTACACCGTCTGGTTTTTAATCAAGCCTTGTAAGGTAACTAACATCTCTACAGCTTGGTGGTTAAACAAACGCACTCTATGGTTGTCTTTGCAACAAAATGTATACGGTAACTAACCTCAGTAAAGTTTGGTGGTTTAATATAATAAACGCATTCTTGGTTGTTTTCGTTTTGTGCGGATTAATACCGTCTTTGCAATAAAGCTTTGTACAGTAACTAGCATCTCTACATTTTTGACGCTTAACAGCATAAACGTAGGGTTATTTTTGCGCTTTGCGCCATCTTTTTAAGTGGTTTAACTGTATAGCTGTGAACTAATTGGCCTTCGAATCTAGTGCGAATCTTGATTGTGTGGTCAAGGTGTCAGGTAAAAAAACTTATTTTTTATATAATAGCTTAAATTTCACTTGCACATTTGCGCACAAGTTAGACCGGGAACAGGAAGTTTCAAAAAATAACTTTTTAAAACGTCACGTTCCCACGTTGCTTCGTGATGTAATCCCTCAAAATGTTCCAAACCAAAAATCCTAGATCTTGATGAATATTTTGATTTTTTTTTTTGAGGGGCGTTTACTAAAGGTAAAGAGGTGATTATTGTGGGTCAATTTCGCTTTTAAAGAAGAACAAAAAGAAACAATAACATCGACCATGTAAAACCTAAGATTAAATACGAGATAAAATTTGTCAGAAAAAATGTAAAGGAAATAAACGTTAGTAGTTAAAATGATCAAGGCTGTTAAAGAATTATTGTAGACAACTTACTACCTGAATAATATTTGTTCAGAAATTGACGAGTGTGATCCAAATCCTTGCCAGAATGGTGGCATCTGCCAAGATGCTTTTGCGTCGTTTACTTGCACCTGCGTTGATGGATACACGGGGGACAACTGCCAAGTTGCACCTACAAGTAGGAGTTGGCCACATTGTACTGGTTAAATTGAAAAGTAGCAATATAATAAAATAGAAAAATGCAATTCTAAACAGACACGTGGAAGTTTATCTTACGTTCTACAAGTAATTAGGTAGTTTATGGGACAAAGTAAAATTTTGTCAATATTCCAGCAGTGGTATATTCGATATCATGTGAGTGAAATCTTAATATTCAATTTTTTAGAAAATACTATTTTATAGGGGTATTAATGTTTTATAAATAATTTACAAAAACATTTTACATTAATTTGCTAGTAAAATGGGGAAGTGAATTAGACAGTATAGTCCAGCAGTTTATAATTAATCTACGCTAAATACTAAAAAACAGGTTAACTGAAAACAAATGCACTATGTTCAAAAAGAATATGTATTGTAAACCGACAATAAAAAAATAGTGTTTTATTTTTTTTCCAAATTGTCAACAGCTACAACAAAACCTACAACAACAACAGCAACAACAACAGTAACAACAACAACAATAGCAACTACAACCACAAGAGCGACAACAACAGCAACACGTCGTCCTTCAGCAACAACTAGCAAGTTCTGTAGCCAGCAGTCAGCCTTGCTGTGCATGAATGGAGGCAGTTGTGTTGTGGTGGACAATTCAAGGGAATCTTGCTTGTGCCAGGAAGGCTTCAGCGGAGCAACATGTCAAACAGTTGATAAAAGTAAGATTATTGATATTTCTTCATAAATTATATAAATGAACTTCGGCGCTCATCTAGACAGTGTTGTTATGAATTAAGTCAGTGTCTTGGCCTAAGTGCACTTAAGTCTATGTTTTTGAATGACTTGACTTAAGTCATTTGGGCAAAATGACTTGACTGGGACTTGTCATTTCAAAAAGACTTGTTTACAACACTAAGTCTTGAATCCCACGACGACGTTTAAATCAACGCACATTATTTGGGTTGGGGTACGGATTAGCGTTTGGGTTGGGGTGGGTCAAGTATCATTATATTTATCGCACAGTTTTCTCACAGTTTTTAATGTTGACGACTGGTTTCGTAACTGTATTTCGTTACTGTAAAAAAGAAAAAAGGTGGTATGATTGTAGACCAGCGCCGAATTTTGTTATAGTAACCCTGTAAGGTTTTTTTAAATAACAATTGGTGAATAACTGAAGTTATGAATAACTGAAGTTATTAAAAGCATGGCGTTATTTGTTATCAGATTGAATCTCGAAATTCTTTGTCCAAAATTCGGTATCGGAATTCAATTTGAAGTTTTGGTATTCCTGATGGCAATGTACTTTTATTGGCATCTATGATAAATGGCGCAATGACGAATTAGATACATTTCAACGTGGCGTCATCAATTTGGTAATGACGTCAACAAAAATATTTTTCACCCAAATTGTAGCAAAAGTCAAAAGGAACAACTTTGCCAGAGAAACTTTTTGTCTATCTTCTAAGACAAATGCAGGAGAAGTCATGAAGCAGCACCCAATCAAAACTTGAGATTTAGCGAAAAATAATTCAGCAGTTAAATGGTTAAGGTGCCGTTTCCAACGCCCTAGGCCTAGGGTTTCAACTTTTCAAGAGATAATTCAAATATTCTTAATTCACATTTTGCTCTTTGGTTAGCTTCTTGACCAAAGCAAGAATGTTTTCATACATTGTGCACAGTTGATAATTGTTGTTTTATTTGATTTATTTGGACAATAGTGGACCACTTATTTCTAACAATTTCAAATTTTCTACCAGTTTTGTATTTTTTATTGTGATTTTTTCTACCAAAAGTGCAAGTTAAGTATATTTTTTATAGGGTGCCATAAGCTAAAAAAGATTGTAAATCACTGACTTTATACTTTCAGATTCGCCTGATTACCTGCATGCCCTTATCGCCACATCGGTTGGATCGTTTGTATGCATTCTGCTCATGCTTGCCCTGCTTTGTCTTGTGCTGTGCAAGAAGAAGCGTGCCAAGCGATGTGAGAATATCAGCAACGGAAGAAGAGGTAAGAAGTGATTTCAATGCGCAAGCTTTACTTTACAAGTAACTCCTTTAAATAGGTTTCTTCTTATTTTTAAAAGCTTTAATTTACAAAAATGTTAGATAAAACATGTTTGCTTTACAATTGTAAATAGGCTGCCTCATTTATAAAAAAACATTTTGTTGTAATCTCAACATTAGGTTGGTTTAATGTATAACGCAGCTTCCCTTAGTTTTCAAAACAAGATTTTTTAATGATACTAATTAAAAAAAAAAGAATTCAAAAAAAATGTTTTGCTCTTCAGAAATGTTTGGTTCAGTTTTGAAAATACGTTGTTTAATTCCCAAAAAAGGAAGGATTAATAAGATTGGTATAACGACTATAGTTTGATTTGTGTTAACAAACTACAAAGGTGAGCCCATCACTACACAGCCAACACAACTCAAGCCTACAATTTATCGATCCATTTCATTGCCAACTCATGTACAACGAAATGCGTTTAAAGTACTGCCTTATGGTTATTTTTCAGATGTGATTTTCCTATAGCTATATGATTATTTTACCCAAAAACAAAGCATTTTATATAATATTATACATGTCTAGTTGTACAAAATGAGTGAATCAACGTAATTACCCAAACCAAACATTGTTTTGACCTCTTGAATAACTTCAACAGCTCGGCAATCACAATTAGGGAGAAAATGTGGCATTATGACCTCACACTGGCCGTTTCGCGCGCCCAATATGAGAACTATGAATCAGGTCCAGTCGGTCGTTAGGGAAACGATCAAACAGTCTCACGTCCGAATTAATCATTCTCGTCGCCCTGTAACTAGCACAGCACTTCGGACCGTAAAACAACCGCAAATTTACAAGTGGCTACTTGAATGTTATAAGGGCCACAGCGGTCTGAGCTTATTTCGATACAAGTTACTGATAAAATGTTAATTAAATAAGCATACCTTTGGCATTTTTCCATGTGGTCGTTCACGCCAGAACGTAAATCCACAATGGGTCAAGCGAATAGCTTTAATTCCGGCTATGGCGTCATTGATTTGTTTATTTCAAACGTATGTTATGGGGTCTCTTGTAGAAAGAGTAATTCGGTCTTTGGGCTAAAATGTGGTTACATGCCATTGGTAAACTGCAAACAGTACCAATCAATATGACATCTCATGTTATGGTACAATACGTTACCGTTAAACTTCATGTTATGGTACAGTACGTTACCGTTAAACTTCATGTTATGGTACAGTACGTTACCGTTAAACTTCATGTTATGGTACAGTACGTTACCGTTAAACTTCATGTTATGGTACAGTACGTTAAAGGTTAGTTATCTCAACATAGTGTTTTATATTTCGAGTATCTCAAATATTTTTACACTTTGCCCTGATGAAGAACGGTTTTGCGAAAGCTCGCCAATATTATACTAAAATTTGTTTCCCGTGTTTTGGTTTCTAATTTGGACAAATATCAACAAAGATTATTTTGACTTGTTGATTTTTCGGAGTAACGATATGAGACTTTTACTGCCTTGTACGTTTGACTGTTATTTCATACATTTGTGTTCAGAATGTTTAAAATGGAACCAAAATGGTGCTAACTACCTTAGTTAGCTTAAATTAGAGATTCAATTTTATATTACAATTATACTTCTTGTTTGTTAGCACAGTAACATCAATAGAAATAAAAACAATAAACAAAAATGCAAACAAAAATGAGAAACACTTTTCGTCAGCAAAATAAACTAAAATCACAAGGTTTGAAAAATCAACTCTTTATAATGAGTTGATTTTCAACTAAAAATAAACTAAAGTTTTATAATGAGTTTATTTTACCTTACAGTAATGTTCGCTGGCAAAACGTGTTTATACATTTTGTTTATTTTATTCTGCTTATTTCACTTTAGGTGATGGGGCTTCGGATCACGTGACAAAGCCCGAAGACCTCCAACCGACAAAAGAGGCTTGGGGCGAGCGACTTCAAGCGGCAATCGATCCTGACTTTACCAGTCCCAAGGGGGCGGTAGGGAGCGCAACGTACGACATTGTACGATCGCCTGACCTCGTGACCAGTCCCATGTATTCTGCCCGCTACAACCCTGCTGGTTATTTCTACGAGAATCCTAACGCGATGGTGCAGCCTTACAATTGCCAATCAATGCAAGTTGGAAGTAAAAGAAGGTAAAAATGGGAACTTTTTTTCAAGCTGTTTCCAGTGTATTACGTGATTCTGATAATTATATGCTTTTGCAATTTAGAAACTATTGAATAGAACGTCAAAAGGTAGTTAAGCATGATTGGTCGATTTTTCCACCTTATTTGACTGTACTTCACTTTACACTAATAAACTGTTTTGTTAGTTAATTGCTAAAATCTATTATCGCTGCTGCTGCAAAAAAGCACAAACTCTATTTCTCCAAGGCAAAATACGATACCGTTCTAAAAAAGTAGAACAACAAGTAGCTAAAAAAACTGCATTTATCTTAAATAACTTAAAAGAGGTCTTGTTTTTTCACTGCTTAAACAATATATTTATTTTTGTTCAAACATTTCGTACATCTATACTTGTTAATTTTGCTGGAGTGTCGTGAATTAACTGTTTTCAATATCGTGTTTCAGGCATTCAACTACCAACAGCTTTATGCATTCAAACAGGGATCAATTGTTCTCCGTCGGTGACGTAATAAATGCAGTAGAACCGAATAAAGAAGGTTGGTGGTCTGCACGTAACTTTTCTCTACTACTGAATCAATAAAACCTGCACACACATATGTGTGTTAACCACTGTGATCTAGCAATTTTAAATCTGCTTTTTGACCAACGATTACGGCGTTCGTATCATTAGCGTATAGCCTGTATAATTCTGTTGGTAGAGCGACGGCCCCTGTATTACCGGAGGTCGTGAGTTCGATCCTGACTGCAGGCTAGTTATTTTTTAGCCTGCCTTGCTTGCTTCATTGATCAACAGATTCGGCGGGTCTGCGATGGCTTTCGGTGTACTACTGAATCAGTCATAAACATACAGTATGTTTAAAATGTAATCAGGTCTTTGTAAATTGCTACAGTCCTACAATGACGACACATTTATAACTAGTGCACCAAAAGACTTTGGGAGGGAAAATACTAATGACAGTTGGTCTGTCAAGAAGTTTAAGCCAACAAAGAGTTTAAAATGTGCCTGTGGTAAGATTCGAACTTACAACCTCGGCATGCTTGGCGTGATTTAGGAATGCAAAAATTTTGTATGTTGTGCAAAGATTAACAAAGTGTTGGGCTTACTGTTAGTTTTGTACAAATGTCAATAAAGTTGGGGGCAAATAACTTTCACTCACTTGGTAATCATTACCAAACCTTTAATTGTGGATTAAAACGTTGGTAATACTTGATATAAATATAATTTTGACAATCTGGGAACGATTGTGTTTTTGTTAATTAGATCACTGTTTTTTGTTAATTAGATAACGACATTGCATACCGCGGCCATAAAAATGACACCGATTCGAGGAATCCACATCATATTAAAGGTAATACACAACTATTTGTGTTCAACTCTATATCGTTTTTAGATTTTTTTATTAAATAAAATTATTACCGAAATGGGATAAAGAGATTTTAATTTTGAGAAAACCACACGGATGCATTACAGATCCGCGAACGTGTCGTGCAGGGCGACGTATGGTATTAACCTTTCACCGACGCAAACCAAAAACGCAAAAATGCGGTACTATGTTTCAGAACAGTTTTGCAGCAGTTGTTAAATGCAGTGCTTCTCAACCCATCGGTTCTTAACCAAAAAGTTAACCCTTTGATATGGTTAGGTCGCCGACTGCAGTGCTTCACGTGATTAGGTTTATTAAGATTGGTTCGAGGCAAGATTTCTCCGAAGTTTGCAAACATTTAGAAAGTCATACTAAAACCTGGCTCATGTTAAGTAATATCGAACCTATTAATGATAATGTATTTCGTTTTGTAGCTTACAAACGTCTAGTAAAGATAATTGATGCGCCAAAGATTTATTGTTATATTTAAGCTTAGTATTACGGTCGCCGCGAAAATCGGATGAGAAACACATGTTTTATTTAAACAAGTTTTACAATTTTTTATTTGTTTATCCGATTTTACTATTGTTACTACATTGTAATCTTTATACTTTATTTTAGCACGTTTTATCCATTTTTAACATGTTTTTTATCACCCAGGTCACAAACCTGTAAAGAATCGTCACAAAAGCACAAAAGACAACAGTGACGTCAAAATACCCCCACACACCGCCGCCGCCCTCATAAACTACCTCTCGACAGCCCTGGGGCGCGACAGGCAACACCAGGGGCGAAAAAAGACCCCG
Organism: Ascidiella aspersa; assembly: GCF_963924565.1. NCBI lineage: Eukaryota > Metazoa > Chordata > Ascidiacea > Phlebobranchia > Ascidiidae > Ascidiella > Ascidiella aspersa. The sequence goes on along the minus strand of NC_139449.1, from coordinate 35,309,906 downwards.
GAAAAGCCCCCGTCCGAAACCAACGTGCTTAAGGATATAGACAGCGACGGATTGACCAATGAGATCGCTTCGCCGAGGCGCGCCGACGTTCAAATCAACCAAACAAACGACAGGACGAGGCAGCGTCGGACCAAGTGGAGAAGTCCAGGCAAGGATAATTGCGACTCATTGGAGTTGGACAACTTGAAACTTTACGATTATTTCGACCAGTTCGCTTCGGACCGGAAAGGCAGGGCTGTGTTAAGACTCACGCGAGAAAACGCTTTCCTTTTCGAGTAGTATTTTAGTTTTGTTTACTTTGTTCACGTTTTTAGCGACTATTTGCTTATACAGCTCGCCACAGGAAGTCAAGGCCGTTATTTATTTATTTATTCGAGATAGATTTGAGCTTATAACAAACTTTGGAGCAAATACCAATAACATTACGGTTTAAAGTTCGTGTCCGCTATTTCCACCAATAAATTAAACACATTTTACTCTTCCATTGCAAATCAGAGTAAAAGTCCCTCTCTAGTATTTTCTAGTTGATTAAAAAAATTGCCGAATATGTCGTAACTACAACCAACAAAGTAAAGTTCAGGGTAGAATGTTTTTTTTTAATTCGTAATGTTTTTGCCTCACTACACTTACATGTGATTCCATCAAAACTTTTTGTATACTATAAATTCGCAATCTCAAGTCACTTGTATCTTGTTTGTGTTATTATCTTACTAGACCTTGTTTTTACGGTATGTTTGTTCCTTTAAAAGCTGTAGACCAGCATGGTGGCAACCAGGGCTCCCAAGTCGTCGATTTAAGACAACTTTAGTCCGAGTCCCGAGTTCGAATCAGGCCAGTAACTCCGCTAAATTTGTCAATTTCGTCGAGTCCAGCTTATTTTCGGCCTATACTCCACTAATTTACATGAATAGAGCTAGGTTGTATATTCAGCAATTGCATCTTCACAATTTACAGTTTGCGCTCTCACCTTTACAATTTACAGTTTGCGCTCTCACCTTTAAAATTTACAGTTTGGGGCCTTATCGGTTTCGAATTTGGTACTGCGTATGCGATTCGGTAGTCTTACTCGAGTCCTGAGTCCGACTCGACTCCGTAGCCCTGGTGTTAACAACTGGTTTGGATATTTTTAGTCTTTACCGTGCTGGTGTTTCTGTGATTTTAACGCCATATAAACTTTCCAGGCAAACATGTTAAAAAGTTAATTCATACTTACCTCATTGCTCAGACGGCACATATAACAAATAAGGTTAGCTGACACTGAAAAGGGCAAGCAAGATGTTCCATTCCATTTTATTTTCGTACAACTTTTATATGTACATCTGTCGTGTATTTTAAATATAACTTTGACCAAACTCAAACTATGATTTTGAAATTCGCAAGGTTTCAGAGAACAACAGTAGGCCCATACGTCATTCACGGTTTTTAACGATTAGAGTAGGACACTCTGCATTAAGAGTATTTAGCTCAATTAGTGCAGAGCAGCTGTTCGCAGTTTGAGCTGTATCTCAGAACCCTCTTCGATTTAGTTGTCTGAAACAACCCCAGCAACTTATTTTTAAGCAAAATCGACGCATCGTTAACTGCTTAGCAAATCCACATTTCATCTTTGATCGTCGTCTTGCGCGGGCGGCCATCTTTGCTGCTGAAAAGGTGGCGCCCTGTTGGTAGGGAATTTCCCTGGGACGTAGGGGTGACTAAGTGGGGCAAGCGACCTTGGCCTTTGGGCTGCTTGGGTGAAAACTGGGTACGAAACCTTTTCAAAGCTTTTAGGGTCTCTACTGTCCAGCAAGTCATCAACCGACGAAATAGACGTCGACATTCCTCGCCCGGGTGACGTACGGCGTGACGTATGACGTGATGACGTCATCCGCCTCCCCGATGACGGATGTTCGGTGGGTGACATGGGTGGGGCGTGGTGTGTTGAATCGGGGTAATTACCACCCCTACTGTAACCACGGCTGTAGGAATCTTGCGGGAAAGAATGTTGTTGTGGTTTCAATCCGAACGGGAATCCTGATTGGTTGAAAGCTTTTCCGTACGTGGGCGAATTATCACGATTAGGGCTCTCGAGCGACTTCTTGCGGCCGTAGGTTTTGCTCGCGATTTGAGAAAAGAATATTGGACCAGTGGTGCTTTCTGGCAGCGCCCCGGCTCGCTCGTGAAACGGCTGGTTTTCGCTCTTTTCTTTTACTCGCGAAATCTCGCGATCTACGGGTTCGGGAACGTTCGGAAAGTTTCGCAGCGGCTCGGGGCTCAGCTGTGATTGGATGAACTCGGTTGCCGCTGTTTTGGCACGAGGGCCCAGCATGCGGTGAGCAGTCTTGCGTTTTCGCCGTTTTACCTGATCTGAGGCTTTTTGATTAGGCGAAAGGGCAAACAAAGGCTTGGTGGGGGCCGGGGTAAACGGTTGGGGCTGAAACTGGAATGAAAAAGAAGTGGGTTTTGGTTTTGCCGACGAAGACACGTCTTCAACAATATTACTTTTAGGCAGGCCGAAAGTTGTTTTCAAAGGGGTTGATTCTGGTTCAAATAACTTCTTATCTTTAAACGTCTGATCGTCAGACCTTACAAACGGATTTGCGAGAACAGTAGGCGGCTTAGTTGGCAAAAAAGAGCCCCCGAACTTAGAAAAGGGTGCTAGGACTTCATTTTTATCTTTTTCAGCATTTTTCGCTTTTTCCACATTTTTATCTTTTTCAGCATTTTTCGCCTTTTCCACTTTTTTATCCTTTTGTTTTTCTGCCTTCACTTCCTTATCTGCGTCCGTTGACGTCACACGCTGTGTTTTGTCACGTGACTTTTGCTTGTGGCGCTTCTTTTTCTCACTTTTCGCCTTACGCAAACTATCCTGAGCGGCAGGGTCGATCGGCTCCAAGCGCTCTCTCGCCATGAGGCGACCGCTCGCAAATGCGTCCTGCGTATCCGTCGTGGCCAGTGACGTACCCGGGCGATCCTTGTGTGACGTAGGTCGTGACGTAATGCCGCTGTCGATCGAGCTGGAGACGATCAGGTCCCTCGCCTCCGGACGGCGAGTGTCCTTCCGTCTCTTGGTCAACTTCTTCTTCTTCTTGACTTCAGAGCCCTTCCTCAGTGGTTCGGATTCGGGAGCGTTCGCTGAAATCCAACATAAGCCGGATTTAGCGAAGGAGCTCGCATTTTCGTTTTTTGGGCGAATAATAAGCTTGAAATGCTGATTTTTTTGTAGTAAGCGCTAAGCCCTTTTTGTGATGGTTAGGTATGAGGTGAAAAGCTTTTATTCAGAGGGAAGTGGGCTGGAATCCAACAAAAACCGAATTTAGGCGAATGAAGCTCGGTTTTGGGGCGAATGAAAAGCTTCAAATGCTGCCTTTTGTGTTGTAAGCGCTAAACTGAGTGAAACCCACTTTTGTGAAGGTTAGGCATGAGGTCGAAATTTTTATTTAGAGGAAGTAAGCAGAAGGGGATTACAGAATGCAAGAACTTCTTCCATTTTGCTTTTTTGATGTTGATAAGTTAGTTTTGTGGATGACGATTGAAATAAATGCTGGCATTTATTTATTTGCATTTTGATGCGAAATAAATTCCTTATCAATATATCCACGATGAACTTCACCAAAAGCTATAGGTGTAATGACCATGATGTGATGATAGATTTCATGAAGCTAAATGTTTATTTGTATTTCGTAAAAAATACAAGCACGAAATGGCGAAGAAAGCACGAAAAATAACCAAATAATCTGTACAAGACTAGGTCAAAAAATATTTAAAAAAATGACGAACATGAAATGGATTACAGAGTGAACGAATGAAATACAAGAAGCGGTTTTCCACTAAAACAAAGCGCGATGACGTAACGACAATCACCGCGTGACGGCACCACCCGAATGGTGACGTCACAATCTACGCCCGAATGATGACGTCACAATCTACAAGGCTGAAGTGTTTTAAGTATATATAACAATAGGACGAACGAGAAAGAACGACAATGTTGAAAAAGGCAGGTATGTTAAGCGGCTTTTGACTAAGGCAGTGGTTCCCAACCTTTTTTACTCATAAAACCATTCCAAACCATTGTGAAGCTTAAGGACCTCAAAATTTTTTATCACTGAATAAAACCAACAATTTGGGATGTTCGATGTTACCGCATCGAGGCCGATGCCCTATGCTAAGTGGTAGTACCCGTCCTAGACTAGGGTGGTACCAGTGGAGTTTTGATATTAAATTAATACAGAATTTCAGCCATGATTTGCGATCTAACGCTCATCCTTGACTATTTTTTTAAATAGTTCAGTGTTTCTCAACCTGCTTTCGCGGCGACCCAAATATTAAATGTAAGTATGACGACTAAGCTTTGGCGACCCAAGTGTTTTTTTCTTAAAAGCGGGCTAAAAAATAGCTTCTTGTAAGCGAACAAAAAAATCGGCATTGGCATAAAGAATTTCGAATTTTAATAACTATTATTAGACATTATTTGTATTGAATGCTACTGCGGTCGACGACACAACCAAATCAAACAGCGAACCAATTTTGAGTCGCGACCGATAGGTTGAGAAGCACTGAAATAGTTGCTTAACACTGGAAAATTTTAAACGTGAATCAAACTTTAACTTAATAAATACAAAGTTATCTACGAACGCTATCATTTATTCTATTTTTCTCGTTTAAGCATAAAATGACGTCATATGGAATTAGATCGAATACCATAATGTCCAAACTATCGGGTATGGGTATCGGCAATCCTTAGTAAAGACCTCCAATTTTTAACTGTTTTCGAATGACTTGATTTGACTTAAATCGTTTCGGTAAAATGACTTGACTTTAAGGATTTTTTTTAATTATTAAATAATTTATTAATCTCTAAACCTTTGCACGTCATATAATTAGCTTGCTACATAAATATATATTTTTCTGTGGAGTTATTGCTCATTTTCGAGGCTTTTTAGTAGTTAACGTTTAATTTTTTATGTCAATGACATGACTGGACGTATATTTGCTCTAATTATGACTTGACTGGGACTTGCTTATTTATTTACTTAAATACTTAACTTGGAAGTTTATTTTACAAATCTCTTGACTCGGACTTAAGTGATTTCAAAATGACTTGTGCACATATTTTTATATATTTAACCAAGCCTGTAACCTAACCAAGCTTATTTCAAAACACATCTCTAGTTATAAGTAGTGGTGAAATGTATTATTGTAGTTAAATTTAGATAAATAAATCCAAACGTTACGGAACAGTAAAGAAAAAAAAGAAAAAATTGCCAATTTAAGAAATAATATCCATCATTTGCCAATGCACTCGCCAACCCTATGTAACTCTGTACGGACACTTAGTTAGGAACCACTGCACTAAAGCAAAGTGCGATGACGTAACAGCAATGATCACCGCGCCCGAAAATGATGACGTCATGGCATTATACCTGGCGGCGGACGCTGCTTTTCTCCGAGTTCGGGATTTGAAGCATCGAGGCCGGCGGCCGAAGTGTCGCAGTGAATCTTGGCCAAACCAGAAGCGGCGTACTTCAGGTAGTAGAAAATGGCGCCGGCCAACGCGGCCAAAGCGGCCAGGCCGCCCAGGACACCCCCCACGATCGCCCCGACCGGCGGTCCGTCTTCATGGGCGTCAGAGTCGTGGTGGTCTGAAAGAAAAGGTCTGTTTTAACCGCGTACCATTCATTTAGGTTTGAAATTATGCGAACTTGTTTGTTTTAATATAAAAGCGTTTACCACAATACTTTAGTTGTAAAAGAGTCTACTACTTTTTTAATTGGCTAAACATAAACTATGAAAGTTTTGTTTTTACCGCGTACCACATTTTTAGCACGCATAAATACTGACGTATCCAGCAATGTATATCATAATGTTTTAAACCAGGGGTTCGTAAACTTTGTTTAACGCGGATCCCTCAAATATCTTTTTCGTTCGCATGGACCAGTGTCGCTATGGAACTTTTCTGCCTGAAATTCATTTAGGTTTGTAAAAATGTGCCACGTTTGTTTTCATTTAAAAAAGTGTGCCACGTTGTTTTAATTGCAAAAGGTTGTACTACTTTTTAATTACTTAGTAAATTAAAACAAATAATAATTTAATAAATTTGAAATCGTGTTCAGCCAAAACAAAACACTCGTTGTTTGCTTATTTAAGAATTTGCTGAATTAACGTTAGGTTTGGAGATTGTGCTTGATCTTAGTTTTGACATTTAAATATCGTCAAAAATTGCAATTCTAATAAATATATAAGGCTTTGTGTGAAAATCAAGGTTACAGATGACCTCAAAAATTGCCGTGTTTCTCTAATTCTAAACAGGGTAATCAGGTAGCAGTATATAAAGACAAATTGTATTGATTCTCAACAGGCTTTCGCACAACCGTGCCTTATCAGGTCAAAGTAGAAACTACTTTAAGCGGAATTGTGCGAAAGCTTGTCGAGAATCAATACAATTTGTCTTTATATAGGGCCTCATGATTTATCTTATCTAAAAAAGTCTGTTACCTTCGCTTTGGTTTCCACCCGAGTTATTCGACGACGGAGGTGGATTGTGAGCTTCTTCTTCAAGAGGAGGATTCGGCAAAGAGGCGGGAGGTTGATTTTCTTCCCGCGGAGGAGAATTAGCTGAAGGAGAACCAACAGGTGGTTCCTCCTGTACTCCGGGAGCTTCAGGTTGACCGTTACTAGAAGGGGGAGGTTGTGACTGTGTTCCACCTTGTGGTTGAGGATTCTGAGGACTTCCTGGAGGCTGTGTTCCCCCTGCTTGCTGCGGAGGACCCTGTGGTGGTGTTGCATCTTCCTGTTCCGGAGGGGGTCTTTGTGCTTCTGGAGGACTTTGGTTTACAGAAGGAGGGCTTTCTTGAGGAGGAGCAGCTTGTGGAGGAGCGGGTTCCTCTGGTGGTGGTTCTTCTTCCTCAACGGCTGCAGAAATAATTTGTTTTGTTATTTGTCTTCCTTGAGTATTGGGATGACACACTTTGGACTGACTTAACTCATTTCTAACGTTCCGATATTATTTATTATTATTCCTTTGTTTAACGACAATCAAGTTAATAAATTTCGACACATAACCGAATATCTGGACAGACCATGAAGTGATCTGGCCCTTTATGAATATAGCTACCCTGTTATTTAGTATAGAATCAAACGTACGAAAAAAATTCTTGCGATTGCGTGAATCCTTCTGTTTAGCTTTAGGTTTAGGAATGCTTTTTTGTTTATATAGAATAATTTGATTTATTGAGAAATGTACGGCCAAACATGATTTAAAAGCCTAAAATACGATACAACCAGTGTAACATTTGAAGCCGTTTGCTAATGATTACAACAAGCAAAATCTAGCGTCTTGCTGGGGAACACAAGGTTCAACACCGGATTTAAAATAACAGTATTTTAATACACTTACGTATCTCGCAATTGGTTCCAGTGAAGCTCGGGTGGCAAATGCAAACATAAGCTCCAAGTTGATCCTCGCAAACCCCGTAATTCTGGCAAGGATTAGGGTCGCACTCGTCAATTTCTGCAAGCAAATAACATCAACGAACAGTGTTTTATAAGTCCAAGGCTTCAGTGCAAGTAACTGTTTTCAAATAAATTGACTTGACTCAAGTCTTTGTGCAATTGATTTGCCTTGAATCAAGTCGTTTTGACAAAGACTTGACTTGACTTAAGTCATTATAGTGTCATAGTGACTCGACTTGACCTTATAGTCTTTTGGACAAATGGCTTGATCTGTAGTGCATTAAAGTCACTGTTTTTATACAACTTGACTTGATATGACTAGTCGTTTGACCAAATGACTTAACATCTCTCTCGATGCAATATCTTAAATTTCTGTTGATTAAATTTAATTGTTGTTTCCACTGTGGAAATTATTCTGGAGAGGGTTGCCCCTTTTCGCAATTTTTGGGTAACAAGAATACAGCAAAACTTCTTGGTGTTTTTATTAATGCGATAGGGTTTGGGCGGTGGTATTGTTAAATTTAGTTTACACAGTTTTGCGTTATTTCCAAGATTTTTTTTTTCCTAGTCAAAAGAAATTACTTTGTCAACTTGATAGAGAATCTTGGGCCAGTTGGTATTTCATGGCACTCTTCACCAAGATCTCGGGTATCCAATGCTAAACTTTTAGGTGTTAAACAGAGCACATGTACAGCCGCACACACCTTTGTCTCCACAATCAGGTAACATATATTCCCTTTAAATAACATCAGCAAACTTGGCGCTTACATTTTCACATTGAAATATTTCCTAAAGTGGGGCCACTAATAAGCTGAAGTTTTCACAAAGTTCTTGTATTTGCTTCGGCTAGAGATATATCTACTCTAAGCTTGCAAATAGTTGTGTATTCACGTCATACATATGACGTCATAGTCAATGACGTACCTGTATTGCAGTCCCAGTCAGTCCATCCGACCGCGCAAACGCAGTTGAAGGCGTTAACCTTGTCTTCGCAAGTGGCTCCGTTCTTACACGGAGAGGTTCGGCATTCGTCAAAGTCTAAAAACAAGTTTATTTGTTATGTACACTATGCACGGATCTGTAATGTAACTTGATAATGAATTTCAAATTAGCTTCGAGTAAACCGACATCATCGTTTTAAAGACGCGCTAGTTGATGAAAAAAAATTCCTCTTAAACCTGTTTCATGATCTTTTATCGCATTCTAAAGAAATGATTTGCATATATCCAATATTATTGATTTCCATCGTTTGAACAATCTGTTTTTATATCTTTGTAAGTGGTAATATTAATTGTGGCTAACTTACTCAGGACATCTTCAAAGCTGGCGCTTGTTGTTTGTAATTCGCAAACAGTGTGAAATATGTGTGATAAACCGATATATGGCATTCTAAATAAAAAAACGAGAAACTCAGAATAATCAGAATAGCGCTCCACCTTTTATAAGTGAGGTTTTAATATATTAGGGCGATTATTTTTTGACTTGTCAAAATTTTTTCAGGTCAAAATCGAATAAAATGCACATAAATTGTTTACAAAATAAAAAAAAACTATAGTCAGCTTTTTGAAATTCGTTGTTCAGTTGTTTTGAAATTTATCGTTCAATTTTATCAAAAAAAATTAGTTTTGATTTATGTTCAAAGTCATTTTAACCGTATTATATCTTTATTAGAGCAATATACGGTATAAAAAACGCGTGATTAACGACGCCTAGATTATTTAAATAAATTTATTTCTAACAGGTCAAAATTTTGTTAAAAAAAATTATTTTTAGGTCAAAATTTGTCAAAATTTTAACTTTCAGGTCAAAAAATAATCGCCCTACTTATGTGGATAAAACTGCGTATCAAAACGTCTTTATTAAGATGATGTCGATTCACTCAAAAAGTTTACTGCCACCAATATAGTCATCTTATTCGCTATGCATCCTTATACTGTACATCGTTATACTCAGCGTCAAGCGTTGGCTATTAGGCAGCTTGTTAAAACCACAACATGCCAGCTGTAACCGTGTGTTTGGTGCTTTTTAAACTGGAGCACGTAATGAACAATACATAGGCTTCTGGGAAGTCGTTTTTTTATTAACGATAGCGGCTTACGTGTACTTCGGAAAGCCTTCAATAAACTAGCCAAATTATTTTATCATACTGCCAGTATGGACGAGATTGTAAGTCGCACCTCACTTTAGACGAGTTGTTTTAGCATAGCCTTGCTTGCCAGAAATCCTTAACTGATTGACTGATTTCGATAAGTCTATTGAAGGCTACTGTAGCAAGTAATTACGGAAGTGTAATTCTGCGGCCGCGATTCGTTCAGTTTACTCGTGTGTGTAAAACTAGTTTCTTTGTAAATGTTCGTTAATTGTCTGCCTTCTGAAAAACCTTATTCACAGGTACGATTCCACCACCCACCTATCCCACAAGTTTCTCCAATGAAACCTGGAACGCAGTCACATGACCACGAGTTGGCGCCATCCACACACGTGCCGCCATTCTCACACGGGTTCGAGGCGCACTCGTTGATATCTGAAATTAAAATTTGTTAAAGGAAAGAGAATAAAATATTTAACTAACGGAGAAATTTTTGTACGATTCGATAATGATCTATCTTTGGTATCATGCCATAAGATTTTTTTTTTAAATAATAGACATTTAGTCATACTTAAATATACAAATAAGGCATAAAAAACACAATTTTCGTAACTAAGTGTTACCCCAAAAACGAGCTAGCCAGTAATATTTTTGAAGCCTTTATCTTGATTTTCCTGAAATCACGGGCTAATGTCTTAAAATCAGTCCAGATTTACAACTTTTATCACATTCCGAAGCTATTTATAATTCGATACAGAAGAAAGTTGCTAACATGTCTCACATAAAAATTTAAATATTATTTAGAAAAACACATTATTTCCAAAAGTTATCTGCTTTAATGAATTAAGTCAAAGTCGAGTCATTTGTTAAAAAGTAAAGTCAATTCATTTTTTTCCAAACAATCTTAAGTCAAGTCAAGCCATTTCAGAACGTCATGACAACACTGCCTGGAACTATAACATTTGTCACCCTAGAAATGCTCACCAATCCCGCAGTAATGTCCCTTAAATCATCAGATTATGATTTAGTTAAACGCATCGTTTCAAACCAAGTTGTTTTCCCTAATGGTCAAAGTTAAGTCATTTGTCCAAAATTCTTAAGTCAAGTCAAGTCATTTTAGAACAGTGACTCAAGTCATTACAGCACTGCCTGTAACTATAACATTTGTTACCCTAGAAATGCTTACCAATCTCGCAGTATTGTCCCTCAAATCCTTCGGCGCAAAAGCAGTATACTTCCCCCTCGTCCATGGTACAGTCAGCCCCATTCTGACACGGCTCGTCGTCACAAGTCACCCCTGGGGGTAAGGTCGTAGTAGGGGGAGGGGCAGGGGTGGTCGGGGGTGCGGGGGTGGTAGGTTCTGGTGGGTCAGGATCAGGGATAACTAAAAAACAAAACAGAAGTTGACATGACCCACCAAAAACTGTTTTGGGCTTGTATAAAAAAAAAAAAATGTTTTGGGCTTGTTTAAAAACTGTTTTGGGCTTGTTGTTTGTTTAACTACGTAAATGTTGTGTTGGGATATTTGTAGCATGTGTCGTAGCCCAGTTTGATAAAATCGCCCAAAAGGCGCCGTGTGTCTCATCGCACTTTCGAAAATCGAGGTTTTGGCAACTTAAAAGCCATTAAGAAGTTTTTTCGCCTTGTGCGAATTAATAACATTTGTGTATTGGAGCTTTTGTATTGGAAGCAATACCTCTCCAACCTAGAACTTTGACATATTAAACTAGACATGTGATGTTTCTAAGTTTACACTTTAATGAGGTCACGTTTTGACACAACTGTGTGATGTCACGTTACAACGAAATCCCCTTTATGACGTCTTCCCTAAAAACATAATGAACCACACTAAACAAAAATCTTTGGTTCGCGTATGCCGGGTTTGCCCAATTTTCAGACACAGACCGGTAGCATGATGTAATTGACACCTTTACGTTTAGCGTATAAATGGCGTTATAAATCAAGTACCAAAATGTGTAACATGCTGCATAAATAGGACTTAAATTTTCTCTACCTTGGTAATCCATATTTATGCCGACCAGTTGCACAGAGTCGTCTGACTTCATTGTAAGGACCACTCTACCTTTCAGCTGCAGGAATCCGTTATTTCCCACGTCGGACTTTTTATCTCCACAAAACCTAAAAAGCAAATATGTGAAAATGTTTCTTGCAAGATTGCACCTGGTGGTGGCCAAAGCTACGCAGTCTAAGCCGAGACTCGAAACTTTTTAAGCATTCTTTTATTTCAACTTTTTTGGGCAAAATATAAATTCATTTTTTGGTTTGCGTGATTCGTTAACATCTTTGTAATGTAGCTTTTGTATTGAAAGTAACACCATTCCAACTTTTAAGTTTAACAAAATCAACCAACTGTGTGATGTTCTCTTGGCCACTTTTTATAACGTCACATGTAGATGTTACTTTGTGACGTCACTTATTAACGTAATCTCTAAAAAAATTGCATTCACCCAAAAACAAAAATCCTAGATCAGCGCCCGATTTAGATTTATTTTAATCGACTCCGCATCTCTGCTGGAAACATCAAGGAAAACCAGAGCTGCTCAAACTTTAAAACAAAGTAAAAAGGCACATACACACCTCTGTGTCCCAGCCAGGGCAGTTATTTCAAGGTAATCGAACTCGCAGCTTTCTGCTGGCTCAATCCCGAAATCGTTGAATAGCAATCTGACGTCATCAGTATCCCCGGCCTGTCGAAAGAAAACAAAAAATCTTTTCTCATAACCAGCGCTTAAAATGAGCGAAAAGAGACGCAACGGCTACAAATGGTTAGTATTTTTTGCTAGGCAACTACATATATTACCGATATCCGATATTTTAACCCAAAATGTACCGCAATCAAATTTGATACTAAATTACGTCATTAACATGCCCAAACAAGCGACATAGGTGAAATTATAACGTTTAAAAGTAATTTTTCCAGATTATCAGGCTTAGAATTTCTTTATCCGTTAAGGCGTGTAGTTTTCAATAGTTTTTACCCTTCTATATTGTTTGGTAAATTATTCAAAAAATGAATCGTTGCGTTGAATGGCAAAATTATAGCCCAAATTCCTATGTTAATCTGGTATCGGGTAAGCACCGATACCATAAGTGTTGGACGAGACACGATACTACCAATTGGCATCGGGTAAAGGTTTCGATTCTTTATTATCGATCATCCCTAGTTTTAACACTAATAAAACAACCTTTTGTTACCTCTATTGTCCAGGAGCAGTCGTAAAACGGTGGATAGTTTTCGGGGTAATTTGCGCTTTTCAAATTTCCACTCCCTGTCAGTACAGAGCCGCATGCCTGGCCACTTGCTGAATCTGGTGAGTTAAAAACGACAGAACTGTATTGTCGGACGTATTACACCAGGGTTGTAATGACGCAAGTCATGACGTGGCTTAAGTGCTCTTAGTTAACTAAAGTCGATTTGGTCTTGACTTGGACTTAAGTCAGCGGTTCTTAACCGGGGGGGGGCGCGCCCCTGTGATTTTATTCGACCAACATTCTACACTACTATTTTTATGTTGTTTCGGTGATATTTCATTGAAGAATGCTAAATTGTTTTTCTTAGGGGGGCGCGAGGCATAGCAAAATTACCAAAGGGGGCGCGGCAGACAAAAGGTTAAGAACCACTGACTTTAGTCATTGAGCCAGATTAATATTTTATTATACAATTGGGCTGTTTATCTCAAGTTTTGCACGTAAAGCGAATTGATTGCTTCATGTTGTATTTTTGAGACTTAGGTCATTTCAAAATGACTTGTTTACAACACTACATTACACATTGGAATAAACTAAGCTACACGTGCATTGATGGGCCCAAATCTTGACTTAAAGAAGGAAACCTGAGCTCCAATAGTTTAGCAAACAGGGTCTGACTATATATTGGTTGATAAAGTTTGCTTTTTTAATAAACCAAACTTATTATGGGACCTTTTTAAGTCTGTAGAGTCCCGATTTTTCAACTTTTTGCCAGCCAGTAAGACCAAAAGTCCAGTCTTGGCATTAAGTTAACCATTGTTGTCCTAAACTAGGATATTACTTTTCAATTTCACATTCGCTCGAGGATTTGGCTGACAACTACTACAACTTCTTCAAGTTACATGTTTTGTGACGTCACGCTATTACGTATTTTTGTGAAGTCATGACTGCCGCTTAAAATGCCTCCCAGTTTTAAGCTCCAAACATATTATAGCCCTAGTTGAAGCCAAACTTACTTTTCAGATATCAATTTTCGAGATTTAGTTTATGATGCGGTACAAAGACTAAATATACAATAATGGAAAGCAAACAAAATACAAAAAAAGTGCATTTCCAGTCATGCATATCAGTTCATTAAGCCTTTCATATTTATAAAATGTTTATGAGTGCCAATCTACAACAAAACAGTCTTACCTGCAAATAAAACAACAAACAGAACGACTGTACAGATGAGGTGGCAATCACAGTTCATTCTGTCCCGGTCGCGAATTTCGGTCTGCCAATTCAAATCGAAACAAAGTGTATCTGCTTTGCCAATATGAGTGGTCTAGAGCAAGCAGCAAAATATCGATCATTTCCAGGGATCGCAGTAACTTCAGAGAGCCCTCGAAAGACCTACTTTATCGTTGACGAAATACCTGTCATTAAAAAGCGGTTGGGTCATGACGAAAAACCGCACCCCAACACTAGAACAAGGATAAACTTTATCCAGCTTTGTGATAACTATAACTGGGTAGCCCGGAGGTTTTCAACCTTTTTTCGTGGCGACACAAATACTTAACCTTGGGAAAATAGCGATGCCTTTTGCGCCCCAATTCTCTTAATTGAACTTTTGTAAGCTTAAACGTGAAAAAACAAACACATAAAGAATAGCATACATCAATTCAAATTTAATTAATATGAGCTATGTAACTATCTTGTTCTATTGCACCTGCAATTTTCTCAAATTTCGGAGAAATCTTTTTCATAGTCATACGTAATCTAAATAAATCGAACCTGGTCAACTATAGTTCGGTCAGCGCCCCAATGAAGTTAAACGTATACACCAAATATGGGTTGCGACCCATAGGTTGAGAAACACCTAGAGTGCTATAAATCCAAATCTATAGTGCAAAGGGGGACACAGCGATTTATTCGATTAAGCCGGCAGCCCCGTAAAATTAAGTTTACCGCAGTTACGAAAAACAATTTAGCCGCTTTGACAATTTTGTTAAACGTGAATAATTGTCCAAGCTACCAAACGTTGTTAGACTGCTTCCAAGTTAATTTTTTTTTTTGATTTTTAAAACGTTTAAATCTATCCAATTACGAAACCGAATATCTTTGAGCAAACTCTATACATAAAAAACACACAGAAACCCTAGAATAAAAATTAGTGGCGTACATTCCCCGTAAAATGAAAAAAACTTTTTTGGTAATCTAAACTAAGGGGGATAAGCCTTTCATGATGTGTTTTTTTCATTTTAACCCACCAAAGGCACTCTAACGGAACGCTCATATAGTGAAGGTGATCTATAGTTGTGTTTCGTGGGAAACGCGAGTATACTCGAAGCTGCGTGTAAGTGTCGGTATACTGTGTTGGTTCAGCACCGTATGCATACCCAAGAATATGACGGATCGCATCGAAAAACACTTTCAAACCTATTCGTCACGACACCAGCGATTTCAAGTCGTGAAAAAGGCCAGTTGAGGTGAAGTGTTAATACGTTGCGGATGGCTAAAAAACGTCAAAATTTCAACGCTGGTGGCATGGTAAAAAATACAAGTAAAACTGAAAAAAAAAAATTAAAAAATCTTGACAATTGCTTCTCAATTTTGGTACAATTCAAGGCTGCGGAGTCGGGGTCGGGACCCGGGTCTCATGTAACACTAAGTAAGACTACCCGAGTCCTGGGTCCGACGGGCGCATGCGCAGTACCATATTTCGAAACCGAAATATCTAAATTGTAAGGTGGAATAGCATTATGGTAGAATATTATCCAGCCATGTATGATGGGTGTATGAATTATATGACACCTATTAGTTATTATAGTTACGTAAATGGGTGAATAAACCAGGCCATAGAGTCGAAACCGGACTTGGCAGTCAGACTCGCGTTTTTTGGGGGGGCGGAGTCGAACTCGAATTATTGTTTACCGACTCCGCAGCCCTTGTTTAATTGTAAGCCAACAAGAAGGGACTTTACTAACGAGCTATCCTCAGATGATTCAAAAAGCAAGTTTCTTACTAATTGCTTTCATTTGAGATTCTTGAGATCTCCTTTTCTCTATGTTTCACCTTTTCAAACTTAGCGAATAAATCCAACAGAAATACATGACAGGCCTACAACAAAATCTATAGACTACATTGTGGAGCATTAGGGGCACATGGGTTAAACGTGAGTATAATAAGGGACCCCTGATACCTGACATTTTATCTCGATGCCGATACCCGATAATTTTTACAACTACTAGGCAAAACGATCCGATACCAAATGACGTCATTGTTAAGTTCAAACATTAAATAGATGACATAGAAAGGTTTACAGATATTTTTTCGAGGTTATGGCCAAAGAAATGGCCTAAGTCAAATAATTATCGTTACACCGAGTATTTTATTTAAAATTTATCTTTGAAAGTAAAACCACTGCTTTGAATCGCAAATTGGGGCTAAATGTCGTTTACTAATTTGACATCCGTTCGGCACCGATACTATCCTAGTGTCAGGCAACTACCGATACTATCACTTGCTATAGGTATCGGCTACGATCCGATATTACCGGATACCTCTAATTACAAGTGTCCACTAACCAACCAAGGTTGAAAACCGTCTATAGAAGCTGCTGTAACCTCGTTAAACTGCCATTAAGGGAACAATTTCAACTCCACGCACTCAACCCAATGAAACTCAAGTGCTTATGTTGCGCCAATACAGCTAATCAAGAGCAATACTTCACCATTATGTCAGAGGGCCATTCGTCGGCGTTGCGTCCGGTCTTGTGTATTTGCTGTAACAAGAAACAACTGTTTTAATCGTAATTGTTTAGGTCAGCGCCAAAAGCTAAACTAAACCAGAATCACAGCTTCCGAAAGGGGGCTTTCGCGCAATGAGTCTTAGCCAGTGGTGGATGTAAGTCGGAACGGTGTTTCGGTAAAGAAATTGCTGTCGGAACGGAGTTTTGTTGAAATATATTTGCAGGTACGACGTTCTGGCTCTTTAACCAGGCCACCTTCCATTTCATTTAATGTATTCTTAATATACAATTTCAGATGCATATTAGCGCACGAAATTGAACGATAACCCCGGGTTTTCTTAAGTTATTTGATTTAGACGGCCCATTACTTGGTGACGTCGCCTCTAAAAAGTTTCATGCGTCCCGCCAAACATATCTTTTATTGTCCCGGCAAAAAAATTATTCTACTTTCAGATCTGGCCACGCACAAAAGGCCTGTACTATGCTAAGTAAAAAAACAAGCCCAGTCAGTTGGTTAATAGCCTGTAAAAAGGTAATTAACCACCGTTTAGTACATAATTTTGTACCTAGCCAAATACATGTTACCATCAAAACAGATAGATTGTTAAGGCCTATATTTTTTATTTGTGAGATTGTTAGCCTAAAGCTTTTGTTTACACATTGAAAGTTGTAATCTCTTACCTTCCCTTTAAAAAGAGATAACTGTGGACAACACAGGTTTTGCATTACTTTTTTATTGTTGGGCGATAAATACACAGAAATCACGAACAAACCAAATATTTTTTTCGCACATTGTCTTGCGTGTGCGTGCTTATGTGTGTACAAACTGTGCACACCTGAACGCGTCAAAGACGACAAAATAATTATACATCTGCCATGTATGATCCTGAAATATAGGCATATTTTTTTGAACATGTCTCAATTTTTAGTTTATATACTCTTGGAGTACAAGGCATATCTATACCATGCAAAACGTAGGTACTGTCTGATATGACACCACAAGTCTAATAATTTTGCACTTTTTTAAATTTTTAAATCAAATGGTTGATGATTTTTAACTGTTGTGTATGGCAAAGGACCAGTTTGAAGGGGTAGGAGTCAGTTCTTCGTATATTTGCAAAAGTTAAGTATATTTCGATACTTTGATGAAAACGAAATCGAAGAATAACATGACGAACTAGTAAATATAAGATTTGAGAACCGCGAAAAAATTGTTTTCAGATTATTGCAAACTAGTAAAAGTTGGGGAAGAGTCGTTTGCGATGCCTATGATTAAGTAGGCCCTATTGGACTAGTCCACGTACCCCTAAGCCTAGGGTGTTCATATTCCAGTTCAAGAACCCCTGCTATAGGCCAAATGACCCCTTTACCCACTTTGAAGCCCCAATGTACACACGCAGAAACACACACGTACACGCACAAATGCGCAAACACACACACACACATAGACACACACACACACAAACACACACACACAGCTTCAAACAGCAACGTCGTATTACGAACTCAAAACGGGCAAATAGTTTGTTTTTTTTACAAACAGACAGAAACGCGTATAAACAAACAAGCAAACAAATGAACTAACAAACAGAAATGTGGCTCGTTAAATTCTAGCAGGAAATAAAGCAAACTCGAAACTAGATGCGTTAACGTCGTGAAAAAAACAGCGCAAAAATCAAAACTGCCAGTAAAAAATGGAGTTGAATGAGTTGAATAGCTTAACGTTAGCAAGCTAGAAAAATAAAAAGCTTACTTTTTCGTTTAAGTTTTATTCGTATTTTGGTCATTGCTTCAGGAACTTCTAGTGTTGCTGTTTTAGCGACAGTAGTTTGCATTTTACAAACAGTGCGAATTAAATAGAAAATTGGACTGGGCAGTGTTTTCCTACATAGTTTTTTTTCCTTTCCTGAATATTTTCAGTAGATTTTTATCAAAACCGCAAGAAATGCTTTTACAGTTTACCTTCGAATAAAATAGCAATTTCTAACCAGATAAATATTCGATTTTTTGTATAATAATTAGCATTTAAAAAAGTATATTTTATAATAGCATAAATCAATGGTATTGCCAGTTGTTTACGTGGCGCCAACCAAACGCAGTTTGTCGAACGTTTCTTTAATTTATTATTACAAAACTAGTACATTAACTTTTTTTTATAACTATTTAAACCTCTTCTACCCCTACATGCCTTAAGTGAATTTATATAGGTTTAATATTGCCACAAGGTGATGTACAATAAACGTAATGTCCACCCTAGTCCCCCTAATTACCCCCCAGGGCCTGGCCTGCGCCCCATCTGTGCGCCCCGCCACCGCCCCCTCCCATATTGTCGTCATCCCTTCTTCTCGGTTGAGGGGCAGTCCCGAATCCGCTGACACCGCTCCTAGTATTAGGAAAGTACCGGAATCTGTAAATAGATGTATTGTAGGTCTGTTGTATCTAACAAAATGAAATTACTTTTCACTAAGCCTCTTTTAAATTGTATACTGTCTAGTGAGGGCTTTACAATCCTCTTTTATTAGCAACTTGCTTTACATATAGCAACATCACATTCACATTCACATTCACATTCAAGCTATTTAATGGCTTTAAATCAGGGGTTCTTAAACTGGGGTCCATGGACCCCTTGGGGGTCCGTAAACTAGTTTTAGGCGTTCCATGAAGGTATAATTAAAATATTAGGGTATATTTAAGAAATAATCAGATTTTTAAAGAAAACAATTTAATCAAAAATAAAACGGTTTTTTATTTGTATTGTGACGTTAATTTATGACGTCATTTTGTTAAATTGCAGTAAAAAAAGTTTAAGAACCCCTGCTTTAAATGATAATATTGACGCCTGGTTCACTGCATCAAAAGTCACATATATACAATTTTTAGACTTTTAATCACTTCCTTCAACCGTTTAACTTTTAGTTCATATTGCTTCCTCATCAAATTATTTTTTATAAAATCAACACGACGACCCCCAGTTAACTCGATACTATAAAAAGCTGTTGAGACTTACAAGAAGTGGGGAGTCTCCAGGAAAGAAGTTCCTCCAAAGTCGATCGGGTATTTGAACTTGAGGAAGAAATAAAGGTGGCCGACGAATATTCCAAGGAGTTCATGCATTCCACTACAGGTCAAAACAAATTAAGTACAGGCACACAAACAACAAGAATTATACATCTGTGATGTAAGATCCTAAAATATAGGCATATGTTTTAACATGTCTCAATTTTTAGTTTATATACTCTTTGAGTACAAAGCATATCCATACCATATAAAACGTAGGTACTGTCTGATATGACACCACAAGTCTAATAATTTTGCCATTTTTTTTAATTTTTAAATCAAATGGTTGATGATTTTCAAGTGTAGTGTATGGCAAATGGCAGATATTTCCCACAGATGTATAATTCAGTTTTGGTCAATTATAGGAATGGTTTGTTCGTTTTAATAAACAAATGTTTTTCATGTGTAAACAAACGTTATTAGTTTTTGTAAAAAAAAAAGTGCTTTAAATATTACAAAGAATTAGTTACGAAACTTTGGCACAGAAATAATTTATACGATAAAAATTGGCATGTTGTTTTATTTTGAAATGGTTACAAATTTACAATGTTGAATTTTAAACATTAAAAGTGATTTTTATTTCATTTTTGACTTTGTTATTACCGAAAATATGTATTAAAGTTCTTAACTATCCGCAAAAGGTTTTTAATAACATTTGGGCTGCACACTGCTAAAGCCTTAAAAGGATTAAAGCACCGAATCAACGACATGATTTAATTTGAGTAAAAAAGGGAATCAATTTTACCAAAACAGGTTAAAATAAAATGCTTACCCTCCACGAATGATCAGGTTAAACGCAAACAAGACCCATGGAAGATATGCAGCCTAAAAACAAAGAATAAAAATTGTATTTCATTTACAATAATTCTAACAGATGGATTAAATTTAAATTAAAAATTGAATTATTTACAATAAATAAACATTTAACGCCCGCAAAAAAGTTTTCTAGCAACTTAAATTTTATACTTGTTTTATCTGGCAGTAAAAGTTTCGATTTTTACTCGAGTCATATGATAAACTTACCTTAAACCTGGTTCCGAACCAAAAGGACACAATTTGATCTCGATTTATCTGGCACCAAATATATAGAGCAGCAAGAACCAGTAACTCAAAGATGATCTGGAATAAATAAAACAAGTTCAGACACATAAAAAACAAGCAGATTTCAGGCAAGGTTTTTTTAAACAATAGTGACAGCTTTAAAAATAGGATTTTAGTTTACAGATTTTTAATTATGTGTATATTGTTAATGATGTAAAGCCTAAATTTTATTAACTTACCGGTATCCCAAGAGCCAACGCAAGAATCTTAATTAGTTATGGTTAAAGAATAACTCACTATTGCACAGTTGAATTCAACAAACCACTATTTAAATTAGACTTCCAATATGAAAAGCTTAAAAAACACAAACAAGACTGTTTTATTATTATTATTATTATTTCAAGACTGTTTTTTCATTTACATTAGTGCATAGCTAAATTCAAAAAGGCCATGTATAACAAAATCCCAATAACCAAAATAAAAAAAAATAAAAAAACATTACAAAATTGTTTTTTAGTATTTTTTAAGGATTTATTCCAATGTAATAGATTTATTAACTGATAAATTGATAGCTTTTGATCAAAATGGTCAGTTTTAATAAAAGGATACGACTGTGGTTGCCCAGTTAAACAGCAGCATGAAAACATAATCCGCTGGTCTTCCAGTGAAAATACCTGAAAGGCAAAAATTATATTTTGCAGATGAATTTTGTTGCTTGGATGTAAAGTTGGCATTAAAATAAATAAAAATGTAATACTATTCTAAGAATTTTCGAGTTATTGAAAGAATTGGGTTATTGAAAGACTTTTTGATATGGTTATCAATTCAAACGCTTTTTGGCCACCCTATAAGCAGAAACTAAAGAAATTAAAAATGATTGGATGGAATATGGTCTGTGTGTGATGATGTTTGTAATGTATTATTTCAAAGAAATTGAGTGGCAAGATGAAGAACTAAACAGGATGCATCTTTTTTTTACATTTACATTTTCTGATGAAGCTAAACGTACCTGTTTCCAATCTTGTTGAGTAGCTGTACAGGAAGTAGAGGGTTATCAAGTAATGGAATCCTGTCATGGGTGTGATCGGGTAGTAAATGGCCGCCGTTACAGGACGCCATATCTAAATGAAATATATATTATGTCACATAACACAATTGAATTAATTGACTGAAAGCCTACCGCATCTGGAGAAGGACACAGCTATTTTTCATTCTCTTTCATTCCTACAGATCATAAGCATGCCAAAAGGCCAAAAAATTGCTTTGCGTTAGCAGCTTAGTTAACTTAATTCTCCAAAAATTTATTTAAATTCGCAAATCATAGCTGAAACTCCTATTCTAAT
Organism: Ascidiella aspersa; assembly: GCF_963924565.1. NCBI lineage: Eukaryota > Metazoa > Chordata > Ascidiacea > Phlebobranchia > Ascidiidae > Ascidiella > Ascidiella aspersa. The sequence continues at coordinate 35,288,002 of NC_139449.1, read as the reverse complement.
TTGGTATCGGGCTGTTAATCTAGTTTCGGAGTGCCAATATCCCCACTTGGTACTAGTCCAATATTATTGAATATCGTCACGCTTATAACCAAATTGACTAAGTCATTTTTTACTGATTTGCAAAGATTGCTTCAGTCACTCCTTGTTGCCATCCCTCTCTATAGAAAAAGTGCTTAGGTCATTGTATGAGCGTGACGATATGTCTATTATGTTCCAATGCATATATATTTTAAAAAGCTATAAAGCATAGTTTATTTACAGTTGCAATGTTTTATAAATCATAAAAAAATAACCATATATACGACAATAAAAGCAATTAAACAATTTGCAAACTAAACAAAAACCTTCTAATTTGAAATTTAAGCCTGAAAACATTATTCCTATTCACCTGGAACTTGTTAAAGAAGCTAAAATAGTCAAGAATAAGCCACATTGGATTCACAAGTCCAAACTTTCCTGCAAGTGGCACTGCCACTGCTGCAGTAAACCTGAAAAATAATGATAGCATTGTTTCAATAAACCTGTTAAGCATGGCACTATTTTTATGTCCCCTGTTTTTTAGTAATGTGAGGGCTGGTGTTCAGCTTGGAGTCAATATATTGATGAAAATTTTTATTACCAGTAATAGCATGGTACACTGTGGAAAGTATGGCAAGTGCACCTGCGAGATTTTTAACAGACTAAACCTGAACCCAAAAAACCTAAATATGCACACTGGATAGTTTATATTTAACACTAGTTAGACTCCGCCGCGCTAATTTTAGTTACATAAATGAATGGCATATAGGCTATGTACAGTCCGAGCTAGATTAGACATATTTATTAAATTTGGCTGGAGTCAGACTCTGTTTGTTTTTAACAGACTTTGCCAGCCTGGCTTAGGTTACATAAATGGCATATAGATATTTAGGAGTTAGTTGGACTCTGCCGCGCTAATTTTAGTTACATAAATGAATGGCATATAGGCTATGTACAGTCCGAGCTAGATTAAACAAAATCATCAAATTTGGCTGGATTCGGCCAGATCCATCTGGAAAATATGGCACATCTTACTGAGATCACATGGGTAAGGTCGAAATAAAACGAAGTGACCAGGTGCAACTAAGGTCAAAAGTGCACCCTGCAACTATAAAACGTATGTGCATTTTCATTATTTTGGGGTGAATGTTTTATCTGTTTAAAAAAAATCATGGGTGCACTTGCCAAACTTTTCATAGTGGCGGACTGCTCATCCTTGATTTGTGGACGAAACAGTGCAACACCCAAAAGCGGGCAATTTACATTTTAAATTTTATGAAGATAAAAAATGCATTTTCATTAGGCTTATTAAGAATATATTAAATAAATACATACTGAACAATAAAGTAACTCACCAGTATCTGGTAATACGTGGTATACTTCTATACCAGTCGCCCAAATCATTCTGAGACATTGTGGTTAAACAATTTTGTATCACTTGTATACACTTCCTTGAAACAAGATTCAATTAAAATACAACAGTTTAAAAATCAAAATATTTAATGAGGTATATACATCAAATAACACTAAAACTTTCGATTTTGATACAGAATCTATTAAGTAGTCTGTAATGACTTCAATATTAAAGTGTCGGCAATATTTATGGTGAAATTTAACCTATTTTCATTACAAAATAGGCCACGTCACAAAATGTTCCACCGTGATACGAAATTCGCCAATTCGAGTTTTGCAAATAAGAAAAAAAGGGAAATTCCCAAAAGTTTTATTACTCAAACAAACGTAATTTTATTCTCTTCGTTAAACTATGCAAAATTAAAAAAAAAGTTAGATAATATTTTCTTGTTTGCATTTTATACAAAAGAATAGTGTTGTTTTGTAGGCAGCACTTAATTTTTATTAGTCGTATTTTGATTTCTATGGTGGGCGCGAACTTAAGGTTACTACATGTCATAGTTGTGAGGTTACCATCGGTCAATTATCACAGGGATAAGATTTCAAAATTGACTGATCATTCAAATGTTTAATCAATCAATCATTGGTTTACCCTTGGCCTTATTTGTATTGTTCAACCTCAAATTCCCAGTGACTTAATTTACCCTGTTGAAGCACAGTTCTATAAACATAAAACATGTGTTAATATTAAAACACCAAATTTTACCATTACTTTGGTATATTGTTTGTTGCTTTAAACTACGTAATGCAGTTATACTTAAGCTTAATACAGTTACACTTTATATTACGATCTGTTTTATTTAAACCAGGGCTTCCAACTTTCCAGTCCGACGCTGATTTTAATGGAATAAAGGGCGTTCGTCTAGAATCCTACCACAACGAACATTATTAGGGTTAGGGTGGCGGTTAGCGTTTGGATTTGGGTGAGTCCAGTAATAGTGTTAAACAATATTACTTGACCTACCCACACCCAAACACTAACCGACATCCTAACCCACGTATTGTGCATTGCTTAATAATTAATTTAACGTTGTGGTAGGATTCTAGACCAGCGCCGAATAAAGTACTTTGTACAGTTGGCAATGATGTACAGATCATTTCTTGTTGAAATAATGTGTCCAATTTTGCCCAGTCTATTGTGGCAGCTTTATATTTATTAAAGCAATTTGTATGCACACCTAAAGTAGTAAAACAAAAAATTGCACACCTAGATCTTACCAAATGAAAACTGGATACTTATGAGTTTTGACCACCATCCAGTCTGCATTTTATGACAGGTGCACTCTCAATATTTTTAAAAGAAATTTGTGTTCATATCTAGTGAACTGCAAACCAGAATTTTGGAAAAGGGTTGTGTTGTGGTAGGATTCTAAGCTTCGTTGTGCATTTCACCATTATTGCCCACCCAAGATCTAGACGAAAAACGCCATGAAATGCAGAATAAACCCCCTTGACCCATTCTGCATTCTGTGGAAGGTGTTATATTTATATGCGCTTAAAATAGTCACTAGGTTCCACAAAAGTTAGAGTTGTTCTACATTTTGGAATTGCACACTTCAAAATTTAGCACTGCATACCCAAGATTTTGGCGTGTCATGAAATACAAACTTGCCTGTGGCCTCCTTAATGGTTTCACCTCTAATTTGGAAAGCTCTGATGTAAATCAGTTAAAATCTGTTTTTTTTTATTTAAAGTTGTGTTGCATTTGCAAACAGTAGTAGAACTAACTTAAAGAACAAACTTTATTTTATGTAGGATTATTCCATAGCTCTTTATTCAATATGGACGATTCTGAGAAGGAGATTAGCAGGGAGGAAATTGCACAATACGATCGTCAAATACGTCTCTGGGGTCTTGATGCTCAAAAACGATTGAGAAAAGCTAATGTTTTAGTGGTCGGTATTGGAGGGCTTGGCTCAGAGGTGGTGAAAAATATTGTTCTTGCTGGAATCGACTCTATTACTCTACGAGACGACAAAATGACAACTGAGGAAGATCAGAATTCTCAGCTGTTAATCACTCCAAATGATATTGGATGTAATATTGCGGAGGCATCGAAGAATCGCACTGTAGAACTAAATCCTAATGTCACTGTTGTGGTAGAAACAGATCCGCTGAACTGTGATAGTTTGGATGAAGAATATGTCAAGAAATTTGATGTCATTTGTTGCACTAGGACTGATGATGACACCAGAACAAAACTTAATGAAGTTTGTCGGAAAAACAAAGTTGCCTTTTTTTGTAGTGACGTCTTTGGATTCTACGGTTACTGTTTCATCGATTTAAACACACATGAATATGTGGAGGACGTTGTTGTAACAAAGAAGCCGGATCTAGCAAATAGAGAAGAACCGGCAACTAAAAAGGCAAAAACAGTTGAAAAGGAGACGGTCAGCGTGAAGAAAACGATTTCTTTTTGCAGCTATTCGGACTCTTTCAAGGAAGACTGGAGTAAACGAAGTAAAAGATCGCTGCGCCAGTCGTCGCAAGTGTTTTTCATCATGCAAATAGTCGAAAAATTCCAGCAAAAATTCAATCGGTTACCCCAAATCTGCACAGAGGACTCGGCCACATTAAACGAAATCAAAACAGATGTTTTGTCAGCCGCAAATATGAAACCCGATTTTGTGAAGGAGGATTTTGCGGACTATTGTTGCTCGGTTTTCACCCCCGTTTCTGCTATTGTTGGGGGTGTCCTTGCTCAAGAAATAATCAAAGCAATATCGAAAAAAGATTGTCCACACTTGAACTATTTCTTTTTTGATGGAACCTGCCATAGTGGAATTGTTGATGACATTTCGCCGAAATAAACCCTTTTTTTCCTGCATTTATTTTTGATAAATTAGCCTGTTAAAATTGTGTTTACTGCTGACTGACATATTTTTATTTGGTCTGATCTTTTACTAGAAAATTACTGCTTACATAAGTGCATTATAATTGTCTTTTCTCGTTCCAACAGCCAACTACAATTAAATAAAATAAATCAGCATTGCATACCGCAGTGTTTCTCAATCCATCGGTTGCAACCCAAAATTGGGTCACTGACTACACAAACTCACATTGTAAGACTTGTTTTGAGCAAGATTTCTATATAATTTGAGGAAAGTGTGGAGGCAAAACAAACACATAGCTCACATTAGTTATTTTTATAAATTATTTTGAATTAACAGCATAAGAAACCAAATACAAAAAGAATGTAAAAAAGATTGCAGCACCATCATGATGAAGATGCAGTGAGAGTCAAACTCACGCCTGTTGGAAGATACGACCACTGCAATTCTAACAAAAAGTACTTTTCTTGCCAGGGTACAGGTGTCTGATAGCTTAGTAACTAGAGCAGCTCGTTCCCCAACCTAAGATTGGGTCGCTGACTGCAGTAGCTTTTGTGGTGACGATTTATTAGGATCGGTCCAGATCAATAGTTTTTTTTAATTTAAGAAAACTGTTGTAGAAATACAAAACAGGGATAATATTCATAATAATTAAATTCAAATTTGTTTATGGTATTTCTCTTTTGTTTGTTCAAGTTCAGTGAAGAGAATTGGGACGCTGAAGCTTCGCTTTTTACTTAAGCTTAGTATTTGGGTCACTTCTGAAAACAGTTTAGAATTCTGGTTAACTCCAACTGAAAATTATCCTGGACGTCTAAAATTTACCAACATTTCTTTAAATACAATAAATTTATTTTTCGGCTTTTCAACAATTGCTAACATACAAATTCTAAGTGCATATAACTTCAAAAAAGAACAATAGAAAATAGGATGTGCCATTACCAATCTCTCAAAAACCTTGGAATTGTTTTTAAATTATTACACTCACAATTCCATCAAAACCGTTGTACCAAAATTATGCTGACACCAACTAACAAAAATGCTCCTCAAAATGAGCAATTACTCAATTGACACATCCCAATACAGAAATAGCAAAACAATTAAAAGAAAGACAACAATACAATACAAAGGGGTTTTCGAAAGACCATCCCCGTTATATACATTTACATCACAGTCATTAGTGAACTTTGGTCACACAGGAGTGATACTACTGAAAACTTCAGAATTGTTTAAAGTGTAAGCACCCACCAAAATTAGAAAGTACGGATTTAATTCAAAATGTGACTTGGTATGAAAAAACTTATTTTGAAACATTTTTTACATAAGAAACACCTTTGTGCAATCAAATTTTCTATTAAGCACAAAAATGCCTCAATTTTATCGACCAGTAGTTGGCAACATTCCAAACTAGAACAATATTTATAGATTTAAGCATATCAAATATTTTTTAAACAAACCTCATTGCAGAAAATTTACATCATACCAACAACTAGAAATGGACTAAAAATAGAGCATGCTTTGGTACAAACCATAAAAATCAAAAGTTTTAATAAAGCAACAAAAAATCAGTGGATTAGCATCAACATTCTACAAGAATTCAACATTAAGTCTTCATTAATAAAAGAAACAATAAAAAAGTGACAATAGCCAAAATATACATAACGCCATGTAAAGGCATCAAAAAAGCTTCATTTTAACATCTGGGTTAAGATTTTGGAATTTGCCTGTAACTTTAAATTGTGACATGCCTGCCAAATGTTACAATACTAAGACAGGGGTTAAAGTAGAAAGAAAAATCTTACTGGATCACAAACAGAGATTACGTCAAAGTTACGTGGCAATAGGGCGCTTAAAACACCTCAAGGTTCGATGTAGTGCAAAAAAATACACCCGAATTCTTACTTTAACTACATCAGGAAGATAGTGGTGTAGCCTTCTAAAAAAGACATGGCCTGGTACCTTTTTTTTAGTGCTGTACTAAGACATATGGACCTAAGTTTAGAATATTTCAAAATACAGATAATGCTGCACAACGCACAAACACAATCAGTGAAGTTTACAAAGAGATCTTTCAATTGTGAATACACAAATATCACACCGCTTTTGCACATTAGGCTACAACCCAACTCCAGACAATTAGAAATGTACAGGGACGGCAGTTTTTCGAAAAACAAAAGAAAAAAAATCAATCAAAATCATAGAATTAAACTTGTCCGTCGTCAGATTCTTTCTTGCTCGAGGAATTTGAATCGGGAGAAAATTCAACAGCAGCGTTATTTTCTGGCTGAAGGGGATGCTAAAAAAATAAGGTAAAGGAGACATATCATTTAAAAACATGATATAATTTTATGACAAAAAATTCAAAGATTTTTTAAAGAAAATTTGTAGGTTGTTTTTTGGATGCCTTGACAATTTTTGAATATAATTCAACAACAAAACAGTACAAACGGCACGGTCAACACAATGTAAATACATTTTTGAATTGTGTGTTTATCGGCACTTTCGAAACACATCAGCTTAAGCTGGACACAAAATGAATTTGAAGACTTTTGAAACACAGGGTTTTTCAAAGTCTTTGCAATAAGACGTAATAAGAATATCAAAGCCCATACAGAAGTAGGTATCATTTTGGACGTTTCGAATAACTTTTTATTCATTTTCAACATAGAGAGAAGTCACTGAGAAGTCACTGCACTATATATACACTTCCATCAGTGACTTCTCTCTATGTTGAAAATGAATAAAGAGTTATTCGAAACGTTCAAGATGATACCTACTTCTGTATGGGCTTTGATATTCTTATTACGTCTTACTACAACCTCCAACCATTATGCTCTTTGCAATAAGTAAATGAATTTAAAGACGTTTTGATTAGGTTTTACTAGGTTTTGTGTATTCACTGCATTTTAGTTTTGGCTCATTCTCAAAAGTATTAATAAACAGGGCGTAGTTATAATGTAGCTTGATAATATTGATCACATCAACAGAAGATGATACAAGTTCGTATCGAAACTTCTTAATCAAGATGATGTCGATCTACTCGACCTTTTTGGCTTTGCAATTTATTATCAAGCGACATTATAACTACGCCCTGTTTATTAATACTTTTGAGAATGAGCCAAAACTAAAATGCAGTGAATACACAAAACCTTTGTGCCAAAAAGTCAAAATATCGCAACCCGCGAGTGTTGTTAAATTTAGAAAAATTAAACACTTTACTAAAAAATGAACTTTTAAAAATATTTAATTTTCCAAGACACCTTAAACTAATTAAATTTTTTTTATATATTAGTCAAAATGCAAAAAGTTTTCAGACGGTTTTGAGACGAATGATGATGCATTTATTGGTGACATATATGTCTTTAGGCGCCTTTATAAAATTTTCAAGGTGTTCCAGAGGGAAGATCATTCTAATTTGGAGCCATTATCATCATTTATATTATTGTAAAGACGAGGCACCTTAATAAACTTTTACTTTTCTATTTTACAAAGTTATTTTATTGGCCATTTTAGGCAACCTGATTTATTTACATTACTACAAGATTGTTTTTTACAAACCTGGACAGATGAAATATTGTGGCCTTGGTTTTGGGGGGATGCTTCAATGCTGGAATCTAAAGACACAACAGGATGTTACTTGTTAAAATTGCAAATGATCGGACTCATAAAAAAGTGCAAAAACATATAAATTTCATATATATAATGTCAAAGCATTAAACAACCAATCTAGAATTCTAGAGTAATACAATTCCTATTGTTCGGGTTAAATCAATGACCCATTGTTAAATTGTAACCACACAATGCAATCTTCATCTTTCACGAAATTACTGATATAACAGTGGAGGTAACGGAAAAATAAAAACATTTCCAAAACAATCTTATTTTAAGTTTGACTGATTTTGGTCGAAATTTTAACCCAAATTAATGCCTGCATAAAACACAATAGCAGATCAACTACTATAAAAGCACATAAAATGCCTAACAGTTAGTAGAGTTGCAGATAAGTCATTTTCAAATGATTAAGTCCAAGTCATTATTGGCCCAAGTTTAAAGTCGCAGTATTGACATCAAAAATCAAATTAAATTTCAAAAAATGTTAGACACCTTACATTTGACAAATATTTCGCAAAGCAAACGCAAAAAAACGAAATAAATAGTAAATTAAAATTTTACATCTTACGATTGGTGTTCATAACTCAATTTTACTAAAAAGTATTCCATTAAAGCATCTTAACATAAGTCAAGCCAATTTACCTAAAATATACAAGTCAAGCCATTTGAAAACAGTGACTTAAGTGCACTTTACTCAAGTCATTGACTTAAGTCATTACAACACTGACAGTTCACTTTACACACTTTATTCACCTATTGGGTCCTGATGTACCACAATGTCTTTGTACTCATGGTCCATTGCTTCAATCGAGTCTCCTATTGGTCCAATTTCTTCAACCTGGAAAATATAACGCATATGAACAAACGATGACAAGGTAAAATCATCATAAAAACGTACCGAAGTGAAATGTAAATTGTAAAACTTTATCCAATGATTCACTTTGGCAATGCATGAGCTTACATGATCCGAAAACTATTGACTTTATTTAATGAGAAATGCAATAACTTTAAACACAAAAGGTGGCCCGTATCTTTTTTAAATGTTTCACTTTTATACAACTCACAAATCTAACGAATCATTTCGAACGGCCTTTATAAAAAGTAATGGAATCTAAATATTAGTTCGAAAAAGCTTGCTAGCCTACAATATGAAACAAATTGTTTGAATGCGTCCTATGTTGTATAAGACGAAACTTTATTTACAATTTCAATTGTACACAAAAAAATATACAAAAAACAGATTTGTTGTTAAAAAACTACGATGTTACCTGTGTCGGAGTAGAAACAGGTTCAAACTTTGCACCTTCGTTTTGTTTAGGTTCGGGATCCAGATTTAGCGAAACTGTTTCAGCGTTTTCTACAAAGCAATATTTACAACATTTTTGTCTAGTTTAGTTTTTGAAACTTTAATTTTCGTCATGAGTTGTTACAAATATAATAATATACGTTGTTTACTGCCATTTCTAAATATATTTCTTGACATAATAAGAACTCACCAGAAACATTTTCCACTCTGTCACTTGGTGGCCTTTCAGGCTCGGCAATTTCTGGATTAAAAACATTTTAATTTTATAAAAAATAAAAAAAAAACTTGTGTTGATTTTCATTTAAACCACTTGTGGCAGAAGTTAATTGCCAAAAAACAGATATTTTTTTATTTAAACTGATTTGCTTATAAAATAACCGCTCTAAAGCAAACAATACCAGGCGTTGATCCTTTTGCAAGAAATTCAAGGTATTGTAAAAATATATGTTGTTTTTTGGTACCTTATATGAATGAGACAAATGAAACATCAAGTGTAAGATAATTCCTTTACACGCCAAGTTACACTGAGTAATATTAATTAGGAATATTTGGGCCAGAACAAATAAACGTTTAAAAAGAAACTAACCACTGAGATGTTATGTGTAATAATTATATACACGGCAAGCTTCAACAGATTAACTGAATAAGTTGATCAAGATACAAACAAAGCAGGCTGGAAAAACAACTAGCCTGAAGTGAGGTTCGAACCCACGACCTTCGGTCATACAAGGACCATCGCTCTACCAACTTAGCTACACAGGCTTAGAGGTGAGAAGGATAAGATACAACCGTGACACCATTGCTTTATGCATCTTGTTAGTACAAACAACTTCATATTGAAGTAAATAAAAGATAAATACACATGTGCAAAGTCTTTGTACACGTAGCTGTATATATCATTGATTAGTAATTTTATATTTCGAGAAATAAATATTTTAGCTTATTGGAGAGCGTAGCAACAGGATGAAATATTATTCTTTTATGCGCTAGTCAGGGGTAAAACGTTTGAACTAATACTATTCAAACAATACTGCACCAATATAATCTATACGCCACACCACATAAAAAATTACACTAAAAAACAATGACAGTTTACCACTTATTTCCTGGAACACTGGGCTGACTGGTTCCGATTGTTGTTCAGAAGCTGCAGTCACAATATCGGGTTCTGGGTTTTCCTGTTCAGGTTCTGAATTCAGGTTTAGCGAAACTGTTCCAGCATTTTCTACAAAGCAATATCAACGACATTTTTGCATGTGCTTTGCACAGTTCAGTTTAGTTTTTGAAACTTTGATTTTCGGCGTTGTTTACAGCCAATTCTAAAAATAAATCGTAACGTAATAAGAACTCACCAGAAACATTTTCCACTCTGTCACTTGGTGGCCTTTCAGGCTCGGCAATTTCTGGATTAAAAACATTTTTAAGTCTAAAAAAAGTTAGAAAGAAAACTTGAGTTGATTTTCATTTAAAAAACTCAGAAACTTAAAATTACCGAAAATTTTTTGAGTCAATCAAGATGCAAGCAAAATCAGACTGGAAAAACAACTAGCGTTTAAACTAATACCATTGATACAATACTGCACCAATATAATCTATACGCCGCACCACACAAAAATTACACTAAAAAACAATGGCAATTTACCACTTATTTCCTGGTACACTGGGGTGACTGGTTCCGACAGTTGTTCAGTAGCTGCAGTCACAATATCGAGTTCGGGGTTTTCCTGTAACAAAACGTTTATATTTAGGTACACTATGCACGTAATGCAGCTTGATAATAAATAATAAAGCCAAAAAGTCAAGTAAAACGGGGAAATCTAAGTAGTCTGCCATGTTATGGCACCTTTATCCTGTTAATAACAGTATATAGCAGTGACTTGTCTTGTTCTTACATAAAATGGCACCCCTATGCCTGAACCCATCAGGTAAACAGTTCCAGTGTAGGGTGGTTCAAAAGTTTAAATATCACTGAGTTCTTTAATGCCTTGCTTGCAATTAATTTATTGGCATGTAAATGACATTAATTGGGAACACTTCTATAGAAGAAATGTAATTACCAAAAATGTTTTTGATTATTATTATGCCTGGTAGCACATGTTATTTACTAGGACAACTTAAACAAATTAGTTTGAAATTATGGAGAATATGGCGGCATTTTACAATACCAGCGAATTTTGTGGTTTATTAAAGTATCATTATATTTAGTAATTTACACAACGATAGAGTAATTTTAAAGTAGTTTTTTCGACAGAATTACACTAAAAGTAGTTTCAAGTTAAAATTTGGAAAATAAACAACAAAAAATAAACTTGTAGATACATAGCATTATCAAAATGCTGCGAAAAAGACAATTTACTTCTACAGGATTGTGTCACTGATGCAAATAAAAGGATTTTTAAAAATGGATAAAGATTTGGGTACACTATGCACGGATCTGTAATGTAGCGTGATAATAAATTGCAAAGCCAAAAAGGTCGAGTAGATCGACAGCATCTTGATCAGAAAGACGTTTCGATAGGAGCATGTATCATATGGATAAAGATTTATTTAAAAAATAAAAGCAGAAACCTGTTTTTCCTTCCTGGCACTTCTTCGTTTGCTTTTTCGCTTCCTACTGTTGAGACTGCTCGTGGAAGTTGAAGGTCCATCAGTTCCACCAACCTCACTTTCAACTTCCAACTACAACATCAAAAAAACTTCTTAAAGTTTATAACACTAGACACAGGTAAAAATACTCAATAAGGATGTACCAAGTGGTAGTATCGATACTACTACATTAAAACAATATTTTATCAAAAGCTTTATAACACAAGACACTGGTACAATACTCAATAGGGGTGTTCGGTAATAATAGGTTGGAGGTGATACCAAGTGGTAGTACAACATTAAAAAAGATAATTTCAAATAATTAAAATAAAAGTAATTGATTAGGGTTTTATAACACAACGTATAGGTAATCTCTTTATTGAGTTTGTAAGATATTTGTAAAATCAGGCATTGTTCACAACGATGTAGACATGGCTTGTTTGGCAGTTTCATCAAAACGCGTTTTCTGCAAAATTAAAATTTATCTTTGTTTTTTTGCAAACAGTTGCCCTTTTCAGCAGGTACAAGCGCAGTAATTAAACAAAACACTTCGAAAAAAACTCGTTCGAGTCTTTGGAATGCACTGTAAACTTACTGAAGATTTGTTTTTCTTTTTGCGAGAAGACCGGGACACGCTTGGAGTGGACGAGAGGTTTGAAATAGCACTCGACGTCCTGGTTCCATCTGTGACAAAACAATTAAATTTCTCATCCAAAGCAAAAACATTATTTTTAACAAGAGGCCACTTTTTTAAACAAAATCAACATTTAATGAAAGATTTTCTTATTAAGGCATGTAAAAGATCTCTAAAAAATACCTGTGTTATAATTTTTTTAAACATTAAATTGACAAAGCACTGTTTATATTTTTAGCAATAAAACAGCAAAAAACGTTTATCCAATATGGCACCAAAAAATAGTAGCAACTTAATATTCCTCATTTAATGAACTTACAATTCCTTTTTTTAAACTTAGCATTTAGCAATTCTTTTTTTGAAGCATACAATATAAACTAAGCTAATAAAAATATTTGTTAAACCAACAAGGCCTGCGTTTTAAAAAGATTTCAATAAAAAATCAGACAAATTTTGCACAAAACAGCAGTCATACTTGACACGGGTCCATTAATGGCGTTGATCAGTGGAACAACTTCAAAACCTGGCGGAATGCTCACTTCAAATGGAAGAGATTGTTCGCTTTCACCTAGATTGAAATATATAAAAATATGTTATAACGGAGGATGTCGCGATTTCATAATATGTTTATAGCCGAGAATTTAAGAATCACTGGCCCAGGTTAGGGGTCAAACCGCGGCCCGCAACCAGAATCGGCTTTGATTTTTTTAAGTTTATATGGTCTTTTGACTGATTTAACCGACATCTCATAATTGGTTAATTGTTTTGGGGTAAACTATTTTTTGGCTTGAAAGCATTGGTTCTGATTCCCTAAAGCCATGAGAAAGTATCCAGGGGTATGCGTAACACATTTATTATTTGATGACATCGACATATAAGTTATTTTAGCTGAAGCACAGTATCCTTCTCATTAAATTTTATCGATTTAAACATTCGATGTCAAAACGACGTTGAAATCAAACGTAAATATAACCGAAGATTTGTTTTTCTTTTTTGCGAAAAGACAAGATTTTTTACCAGTCGTATCGACTGATTGTTGGTCGTCCTGTTGCGAGTCTTCGGCAATTGTATCACCAGGGGGGGACAAAGAGTTCTTTCTTCGGATCGCACGGATTTGTAGAAGAGCTCGGAAAGACTGACGGCAGATTGGACAACCACTTTGTTGGAAGCGAAGCTGATTGGCTGAAAGAAAAAAAAAACATATTTATAGTCAGTTTTATGCAAATTTGATCATTTCACATAAAGTATGAGATATAGGCTCTAAATATACTTCTATAACGTAGCTTGATAATGAATTGCAAAGCCAAAAAATTCGTTAACTGATGATGATACAAGCTCGTATCAAACATCGTAATAATCACGATGATGTCAATCTACTCGACCTTTTTCTTTACAATTCATTATGGCCTTTAAAGTTTTTCAAAAATATATTGTTATCCAGTGTAATTTTCATGAAGGCCTATTCCAGTTACAAAACCACACATTTGTCTATTGTTTTTTTACATTTAAAACAAACACAATAATTAGGATGCTAAAGGCGATGTTTTTAATTATAATAAGTACAATAAAAATGACTGAAAGTGAAAAAAAAACATTTCAACACATTTGTAAGCACTTTTATGCAAAATTGATTAGTTCACATAAAATATGAGATATAGGTCCCGTAACGTTTTTCACAAATAATAAGTTAGCAGATATTGGTATTCAGAGTGATTTTTATAAAGGCGGTTTCTAATCACAAAAACACACTTTTCTAAAATTGTGTTTTAAATTAAAAACAATTGTATAAAATAATTGGAATTGTTAGAAGAGTTTTTTAATTATACTCCATACAATAAAAAGTGGAACAAACCACAAAAAGCATAACGCCCAACATTTAACGAAAAATTTTCAATACAAAAAAAAACATCTCTGAAAATTTATCCACCAAAATAAAAATATCCCTGAGAGAAATTACAGTATATCCCACAAAAAGTATAGCCAAGTTTTAAGTATGAGGTTAGAATATAAATTTAAAATAATCAATCATTTAAACAATGAATTTACAAAAAGATATTTAAAAAATGTTTTTTTTCGTAACAACAACCGTAATCCAACTTACCACAGGAGCTACAGAGACATAGGTGTTTGCAGGGCAAGATTAATGTGTCTCTCATGTCGGAGAGACAAACGACGCACTCTGAACTGTCATCGTCATCATCATTAATATCAACATTCGATGACGAAAGATCACCACCTGCAAAAATACACATCTAGTTTGACCAAATATTAGGTTATTGTGGCTGGCAGGGAGTTTGACAAATGTGGGATATTTTTGCATTCTTGTGATGTTCATGAGTGGCATGTATTTGTAAGCAAAATCAATATACAAAAATCAATAACAAGATTTATATTAGAGCTCATACAGAAGTAGGGAGCATTTTGAGTGTTTCGAATATTTCTTTATTTATTTTCAACATCATTTCGATTTTCGATGTTAAAAATGAATAAACAGACTAGACACTTTCAAATGCGACCTACTTCTGTATGGGCTTTGATATTCTGACTACATCTTACCACAACCTACAACCATTATGCTTTAATGGTTTATATTTATTTTGGTAAATAAGTCTTGTACAGTATTTTCATTAAAGGCTCAAAAATAACACTTTAAATGCATTTCATTGTTATAGTATACTGTTACCCTACTTTATTTTCTTTCTAAATAATAGTCTGGAGCTTCTAATGATTTCAAAACATCTTTAATTTAAATGTGAATCTTGAAAAAAAAATTACAACAAAACATACCATTGGTAGGCTGTTTGGCTTTGTTTTCAATTCCATAAATCTCTTGTATCAAGAAGCACACCCCATTAATCTGTGAAATAAGAACAAAACTGATAAACAGTTATAAATGATAAATCGTCTTTCATAAACCTAACAAACCTATACAGTGGGAAACAACAACATTGGACCTTGTTGGTGTGATAAAATGTTAGCAATGGTCAGAATATCCACCAAGCAAATTATAAATAAATAGTTTACGAGAAAAAAAAAACATAAAAGATACTATTTTACAGCACAGGCAGCGATTTAGGAGGTATTTAGGGAGTCAATCCTTATATTTACAGGCAAATAAAAACGTCACTGCTCTTTAAAGTAACATTAAACAGCTTTGGCACTGCCAATATATACACAAAGGCTAATGGGAAAATATAAGTGTTTACAAAAATGTCCGGAAAAAGTACATAATCATATGCTTAAAAGAAAACAATAATAATAACTAATAAGTAATCACAATACATTCTCTTAAGCTCTACAGATTTTTTAATTTTTCACTATCTCTTAAAAGTACAAAGAAAAAAAAATTGCTAAATAACACTTTATTATAAATATTTTGTGTTGTCATTTTGTCGGTTAAATATTGACAATACCTACCGCTTGCTTTTGTTTGATTGGTTTGACACTCCAGGACTCTTCTGACACCTGAAAAGGTTTAAAACCAATTTAGTTTGATGAAAACACATTTATAAAAAGAATTTAACATGTCAAATATGTGTGTGTTTTTTATTTCAAGTAAAAACAACTTTGTATTAGTTTGGGAAAGTTTGTGTGGTTATGCAACATCAAGCAACATATTACATCACAGTGTTGTGGTGACCATGTGTGTGCACAGTCGAGCTAATGTTTAACTGTACGGAGAATATCAGCATGTACCAATTCCCACCAGGGTAAATAAATCAAGATGCCTGCTTTCTATCCCACAATAAAACTTACTTCATACAAGGCTTTTTTACAAACACATGCACATAATGGTAATTTAAAAAATTATAAAAAATATATATTTTTTAGTTTTTTTTTTAAATGATAACTTAAAAATCAAAAATTATATTAATAATTTTTTTTTCTCCATTTTTAGGTCAAAATTTTATTGCTAGTTTAAAACCTTAGTCTTGCACAAATAGTAAAATATACTTGGAGGCCCGTATAAACATAAAATGATAACTTTATATTTAACCTAAAATCTTGAGATAAACCCTAAACACATTAAATACTTTATTGATACACTTTTTAGGAAAGTTTGCGAATGACCTGCCAAAAGTGAAGTGTAACTTTAAAAAATACCTTCTCAAAATTAGCGTACAAAATATGGCTGTGACCAACATGGCTTTCTTCGCACTCAGCATTGGCTTGAATTACGATTGGAATGTTTGTAAAGTCCCACTTGGTCTGAATAACAAAATAATATTAAAAACATAATGCGTTAGACAGGGGCCACCAAACTACAGCCCACAGGCCAAATCCGGCACGTCGGTGTAATTTTTTGGCCTGACATATTTTCCTATTTATTCCATAATTCTTTTATCAATAGTTTATTAACGAAAAACCTTTGTTGAACTGCAAGTTTTAATTTTAAGAAATTTTAACACAACAACAATATCATAAAGCTTATTACATAATTAAGTAAATATTTTTAATGTAGTCTTCATTTAATAATAATCTAGTCAAGTAAGTTATAAACTGTTATATCCGGCAGTTACCTTACACTTTGGGTTTTTATGTTTTTTGAGACCTAAAAGCTACTGCTAGCATACACCCTTCATAGCCTTTGTGTACTATTTGTGTTATGGCAGTGTTTCTTAAACTGGTGAATGGTTCACCCCAGGGTGAATAAAATTTTTGCAGGGGTGAACAGTTAGAAATGGATGATATCTCTACAGTAAATCGACTACTGACTGTTTGTTTTTTTGTATTTTCAAGTACCAAAATTTGGTGGCTGTGTTTTGTGCTAATGTAGCTTTATATTTCTGGACTCGAGAAATTGTAGATTTGCAATGGTAAAACTTAGTTGATCTTAACAAAAATTGAAACAAACTAAGTCATTTTGTGCTGTTATATATAGACGAGATAGTTTTATCTTATCATGAGACAAGGGTGAATGAAATCTGGAGATATATGCTAGGGGTGAACAAAAAAACTAAAAAAGTTTATGTGTAACCCAGAATGAGAAACACTGACATAGAGTTATGGAAAACAATTTGGTTAAGAATTTAGATAAAAAATTATTGTCGAACCTATGCGATTGACACTCACCGGTCTGTTGGGTTGATGAAGTTTACTGGGATTGATAATGTGTCCGGTGGAGCAAAATTGTTGGTTGCATCCAGTGTTGTAATGTATCGTTTCACTATGCTGCGTAGAGTTAAACCTATTCACAAAAATATGCTTTGATTTTTTTTGACAAAAGTCCTTTTGATTAAAAGAATATATACTTTATTTCTTACTAAAAAAACTTAAATAGAATTTATAAGAATTATCATCTTAAAAGTTTAATTATTTTATTAAGACTTTTTGTTCTTTTCTTTATTGTTTACAGTTAATAGATTTTTATGTAAGAATCTTCCACAGACAATAAAGGTGGAAGAAAGGTTACTTGCTTTAAAACAGTTGATTATTTTGACTGCTTAATAATAAAATCTTGTAGGTTTGTAAGAAACGGATGATGCATGGTTTTTTTTTTAACAACAAACAAATTGTTGTATTAATTTTGAGAAATGATGAATGCTTTGTTCCAGTTTCTTATTAAGGGTCAAATTTTTAAGTTGAAAAAAATTGGAGTTAATGTTAGCAAAGGAAAATTGGTTCACAGAAATAATACAACAAAATTACACATATCACCAAAAGCAGTTAGTCACACCAATAAAATAAAATTGTGTAAAGCAGGGATTGCCGAACAACCCAAGGCAAATTTCCTTCATGAAGAAAAAGTACAGTTGCAAATGTTGTAGGATACAATTCAAAACTAAATTTTGATAAAACTGTACAACAATTCAATCAGGCTCACTACAGTTTTTTTAGCAAAGTTATTTATATTTTCTTTATGTTTATTCAAAATTAAAGTTGCTTTTTTAATAAAGTTTTGACAAAATGTTTAGATCCAGCCAGCGGTCGTAAATTCTAACAGTCATCCTGGCCTTTTTGGAAAAAATTGGTGACACCTGGCTTAAACCAGAAGTATTGTTCGCAAAACCTTACGTGACAATTTTATTGTTCATCTCTTCCGAAGCGTTGTAATAAATAGTGATTGAACACGGACACTCAGAATCGAATGTAAACTCGAGGTTATACAGAGAATCTTTTGGAACCTCATCACTTGGGACTTCAGCATCGTTGGTTGAAATTACATCATCAGGTTTTGGACTTAAGTTGGGAATTCTATGTACATAATGTTAAGCATATATTATTAACCTCATCAACACCGCTGTACAAGTTCAACACCTGAAGGTGCTAATTATTGCTCCAACTATAGAAACTCAGAATTAGAGATAGACCGGTATTTGGCTTCTACCGATATATTGGTATCGGTGAATGTAGGCTGATACTTTGGCCGATATTTAGTACGAAAATATTATATAATATTTTCTGTACTCCAACAACTTACCCATTTTTGGATAAAAAAAATTGGGTTTTAGCATCACGCCAAGTTAATATGCAAAATAATTGTTTAATAATTAATTAATAAAGGTATATAAACTAAAACGTTATTTACATTTTATTTTCAAATAATTCAAGTTTTGAACATTTTTAAGGTGTATAAAAAAATCGGTATCTGTATCAGGTATCAATTGACAAAATTGTAAAAAATCGGGTATCGGTATCGTTCCAAAAAAGTGATATCGGTCGATCTACTCAGAATGATAATAATAATTGTTTCCCACCTTTGATAAGTGATGCTTGAATTATTTCAGTCACATTTTTAACTGAAGATGATACAAGTTCGTATCGAAACGTCTTAATCAAGATGATGTCAATCTACACGACTTTATTGGCTTTGCAATTCATTTTTAAGATATATTTTTAACATTATTAATATCATGATACCAGATGAATATCATAATACCAGATCGTACCATGGGTATTTGTCTAATACTAGGGCTGTATCAATACTAGGGCTGTATCAATACTGATCTGACATTTCTGTAGTACTTGTATCACTACATTCCCCACTATTAAAATTAACCCCAGCTGCCAATGGTTTTGGATTCCATAAAGATACACCCTTTTTATATATATATATATAATAATATATTATATTCCCATTATAGTCGCATAAGAATATTTATTTTCAAAGTAAGATTAGGAGTTAAGGTTACCTAATGAGCCTTAGTGTGTCTTTTCTTATGTTGATGAGACACTTGAGTGCACGGACTGGGTGAAGACCGCTTGGAACATGGTAAGGAAACTAAAATTGCAAACAAAAATCAACATGAGACAAAGAAGTAGGTGTTAATATGCAATTGAAACAATTTATTTTAAAAAAGGTCATAACATTTTATCTACTTTAGAACAGGGTTAAAAACTATTAAACATTTTGCTTTAAAATATTAACAGACAAAGAAAAGGGGGGTAATATTTTGTTGTTATGCAATTTAAACAATTTATTTTAAAACGGTCATAAAATTTTGGGAACTTCAGAATGGGGTAAAAAACCACAGAGCTTTCAATCATTAAGCTCTAAAAACAACTCTAAAAAAATTACTTACATTTGCGGGTTTGGGTCCTAGCATGTTTAAATCGGCGTTGTCTCCGAACAAATATCCTTCAGGCTGGATCATGTCAAACTTCTTACCTCCCATGTAGAAATGAGGTCCGAAAAAATTTCCTAGAGAAAACAAAAAAGACATAGGATTTCTATAAAATACGCCTTAAACATTTAACAAAATAAATGTGGGTTTACGAACTCCAAGATAAATGTAGTACAAACAGGAAACACAGACAAGGGTGTTAAAGACCAGGTCCAACTAAGACTGCATAGCTGAATTAGTGAAGTGGTGTCCCCCTGTTAGCCTGACTGCATTCTATAATTTGTGACCGCCAAAGATTTAAGCCCAAATTTTTTTGGTCTGAAATCCTCACCAAAAGAAGAATATTTATTTGCCAAAAATAACAATTTTTTACTAAATTTACTGGGCCGGCAATATATACCTTGCCACAGCCATGATTTGGGGCAAGCATTCCACGCCAAAGATCTCTGGCGGGAAGGCAGTGGAATGCAATCTGGCTAGTTGGCAGAAGTAAACAGTTTGAATGTAACCAAGGGATAGTTATTTTTTACATGGCCTTGTTTACATCACAATCCTGATTTTCACTGGTAAAAAGTTAACAATTACACCAATACATCCATGTAAGTTATGTGTCACAAAAAAAATATTTTTACTGTTGAATTTTACCTGAAACTGGAGGGTAGGTATACGTAATTGCATCATCTGCGTCAATCTCTTGAACTTCATTTGAAGCCCGACTAAATATTGACCCCATTTTGAATAAAATGTTACAACTAACCAAACAGAAAGTCAATACTCAGCCAAACAATCTTTCTATATTTTTATCAGCAGAAAGAAAAATTTTTGACAACCTTTAAAAAAACAGAATAAGACGAAGTTGATTAGTTAAATATCAGTCTCCAGGTTGGAAACTTTGGGGGCTGGTCTAAAGTCCTACCACAGCATTAAGCTATTATTGACGCTTGACTAGATAGAATCCTAGCACAACGAACATTAATTGTGTTAGGGTGCAGGTTAGTTTATAGGTAAGTAGGTAGGTAGGTTAAGCAAGCTTATTAAATAATAATACTTGACCCACCGTCATCCAAACAACAACGCTAACCAACACCCTAACCCAAATATTGGGCATTGCTTTAATAATAGTTTCAAGACCAGCGCCCAAATATTAAAGCAACACACAATGTTTAGGAAAGGTTGTCGGTTAGTGTTTGGGTTAGGTTGGGAATTGGGTCAAGTATTATTATATTTATTATTTACTAATATTGCTTAATCTGGCACTGGTCTAGAATCCTATACCACAGTTATGAAGTCAATAACGCACAATATTTGAGTTAGGGTATGATTTAGCGTTTGGGTGTCGGTGGGTCAAGTATTATTATATTTTTTATTTAATAATAATAATACTTGACCCACCCTAACACAAACACTAACCTGCACCCTAACCCAAATAATGTTTCTTGTGGTAGGATACTAGACCAGCGCCCGCTAAAATATAACTTTAGATCGACAATATTTCAAAATGTGGCGCTTCATACTTTTTTTTCTTTTCCCGAACACTAATTCCTTGTTATAAATACCGTTTGGTTACTAACTTACTGTACTTCCTAAAATTTAAGACGTCACGATTATTTGTTGGTCACGGCGTAATCATTGTCATAGATTAGCTTGTTCAGTGTGTTATAGATAATAATAAGGCAATCATTTTAAAATAGCAATGTTTTTTTTTCATTTGGGCAAAATATCGTGATGAAATGTTTGTTTTGCTAGTAGAACAAAATAAAGGAAACGTTAGTAAATATTGTATAGATTGTTCACTCATTCACAATCACAAGTGTTATCAACAGATTTAGAAGCAAAACAATACTGTATTCATTACATACTTACATAGGCCTACTAAAAAAATATATTGATTACTTGTACTTATGTTTTTTTGGTTGTTGTTGTTGTTTTGATGCTGCTGCTAAAAGGAGCAGTATCGACGAGGTAGGGAGTAACTTTGTGCTCATGTAAAACCCTTGATTGTGCACCACTCTTTTGCGAGTAGTATTTTGAAACCATTTAAATTATTTGATTCTGCGATGTTATCAGAAAATCTTGACAAAAGTTCAATTTTCATCTTTAAAACATAAAAAACTATTAGCTGTTGTGCATTTTTCTTTACGCATTCGTAGTAAATCAAACAAACTAAAATTGAAATAGGAATGTGTATTGATTGACATTATTATAAAAACAGTAGTTGATTCGCTTGACTCGTTTATTTTAGGAAATGTAAATTACCACGAAGAAAAGGATGCTACAAAGAACTAATTGTTCCACGTTTCCAGTAAATAGTCTCCTGCCAAGAACGAGCTCATTATCTATTGAAATTCTCGAACCTACAACACTTGGAAGGTGTGAGATTATGACGTCACTGATTAAACTCGCGGGAGACAGATTTGAGCGACGAAAAAGTTAATGATAAGCAAGACAGGCGGGCGCGTTTCGAAGAAGTAGACAGTGAAGTCTGAAGCTCAAACCGAGTGGAATATGTACCGTGCAGTTGTAATTGAGTGTTGTTGTAAAATAGTTGCCATCTCACAGAGAGAAGCACAATCTATGTGTTTTCGTGTATAATCTAACAAACTATACGTTTATGTGTGTTGAGTTTATAATGAGATTACCGATTTTAGCGGCAGTTATTAAGCTGAAGATGATTCTGGAAACAGGCATAAAAAATAGGAAACATTGCTTTACATCAGAATTATCCCGTATTAGGTGTAGCCTACAGCCCTACAACTTATATTTTGCTGAGTATCCAAATTAGTAAGAATGTGCGGCGCTCTTTCACTATTGTACGTAAAAATTAATAAAAAAATTAAATTTTTTTTTTCTTCAAATGCCGCATACCACAACACATATTGTTTGGGTTAGGGTGGGGGTTAGCGTTTGGTTGAGGGTGGGTCAAGTTATTATTAATAATAAACATAATATTACTTAACCCACCCTCACACAAACGCTAACCCGCACCCTAGCCCAAACAATATGCGTTGTGGTATGCGGTATTATTATTTTTTTTTGCATAACTTTTCACGTACAATAGTGAAAGAGCGCCGAATGTGCTAACAGTTTGGGTTAGGACTCACTCATTTTAGTTTGTGAGCCCTTTGGACTTAGTCGGGTCGTGTTTTGCATTAGTTTTAGATCAGGGGTCGCCAAACTTTTCTTAGACGACCGAATTCCTGTACGGTCTGACGAACGCGTGCCGGACAACTGTAAGGGTTTACGATCACATGCCGGATATAATTTTTTTGTCGAACTTTATTTACTTGAATATTGCTAAACAAAGAAAATATAAACACCTATATGTAGCAGAAAGTAACGCAGAAGAGGTACCGTCTACAAATTATGCTCATTAGAATCCTACCGCAACGCATATTTTGGGTTAGGGTGCGGGTTTGGGTGGGTCAAGCCTAATTATAATAAAACTCGACCCACCCAAACGGTAACCCTAACTCAAGTACCGGTATTGTGCGTAAAGCATAATTTGTAAACCTTTTTATTTCGCATGTAGGTACCTTTATATTTCGTATATTTTTGCTTTTTGTAACAAACCCAATTGAAAGAGCCCCGTTAACTGGCGAATAATTAAAATAATATATTCTCGTGACCCCCCGAGGCCCAAATGCTGTTCCGCGACTGTTTTAAGATTACTTGGCTAGATGACAAGTGAACAACTTTGAGAAACAACGATAACGAGCGGTGATTAGGAGGTGGCAGGGATAATGACGTGTTTTTCAAACCAAGTGCAATATTGCCCATGTAACCTCGCAGCAATCACGCTACGCCCCTGATACATAATCGATTTGAAATCCAATTTTTTTCGTCCAGATATAGTCCGCGTTCTATTAAATTATTAAACAGAACTTCACGATGTTAGGTGCGTTTAAATTCTGGGGTTCGGCCAGCAAGTCTTCCAAGTCGTCACCACGAAAAAGCATGGTACGATCCACGTCATCCAATGCTATTGCGTCATCAGTTGATGACGAAGAAAAACTGAAGGTTTGATATTTTAGTAACCACATAATGACATTTGGTGATTTTCGTCTTTAATCATAAAAATACTAATAATTTTTTTTTTTTAAATTAAAGCTGAATTGTTATTAATTTAAAAATGTTAAGCAATTTTCTAAACCTGCGAAACATAAGTTTTTGTCCTTGCCTCTTTTAACTGGATAATACTATTGCCTCTATATTTCGATGTATTCCTTTTGTTTAGTCGATAATAAATTACCTTTTCATTATTTTCGTTTGATTTAAAAACGAAAATTAGTTAACACAAAATAATTTATTTTCTCGGCAATAGTTTCCCAGCTTTTTACGAGTCTTTAATTGATTTAATTCGTGGCGGCAAACGTTTTAATTCCAAGATGATTTTCGGACTACGAGTTAAAATTGCTCATTAGATTTCAAATAGATATAGATTGTGGCTCTAAGAGTAAAACATTTTACACTTACAGGGTTGTAAACATGTCATTTTGAAATAACCCTAGTCCAAGGCAAGCCCTTCAAACATAGCGGTCAAGTCATCAGTTGACCAAGTCAAGTCCCGGTCAAGTCAAATTATTTTCTCGACTATAGTTTTACCCATTTTTTTTTGCGAGCACTTTATTCTTTTGATTCGTTGAGAACGTTGTAATGCCAAACGTAATTCCAAATGATTTTCGGACTACGACTCAAAATTGATTTTTGGTCGGTGCGAGACCATTTAACGTTTTCGAAGTTCGCCCTGGCCGTATAGCGCATCTTGTAGTGTGGTGCCCACTAGCTGTTTTTACTGTTAGCTTGTTTAGTTTATTCCATCACAGAATTATAGGGAAATGAAGGAGACCAGAGGCGGGTGTG
This sequence comes from Ascidiella aspersa, assembly GCF_963924565.1. NCBI lineage: Eukaryota > Metazoa > Chordata > Ascidiacea > Phlebobranchia > Ascidiidae > Ascidiella > Ascidiella aspersa. The sequence continues at coordinate 35,263,177 of NC_139449.1, read as the reverse complement.
CTGGCCAGCCGAGCGACTGAAGCGGCCTCTCTTAAAGAGAGCCAGTACAAAGCATATAAGCAGGCACAAGAAGAAGACGCACTTACAAACTACAACATGAATTTATTGGCAGATATAGCTACCGCTAGGTAGTGGTATAGAGTCACTGCATGGCTAACGACAGCGGCTTCGTACAACTAAAATCTCGCGTGCTAGATTGCCTAAAGCAGCCTATGCTAAGTTTGCAATAAAATCCTTGTGGGTTAACTGCAACGTTAAATCCGGTGTTTTAATAACAATGTTTCAGCAAATGTTTTTGACACTTCTTTTAGGGCGTATTTGTATCGTTAGATACAAAATTATTTTTTAACGTTCATTTGAATTGGAAAAAAGTGATGAGTTTTTCTAATCGCGTGCAGATTTTCTGTTAAGTTTCTGCGAAAACCTCTTAAAACCCACAGAAATGCTCTCAGGTCGGAAGGCCTTTGTCACGACCCGCAATTGTTTGCTCACAAACCGGATAGGAAATTGTTGTGACGTAATAATCGTCTGGGCTGATCGATGCGCTCTGCATTTGAAGAGTGTACTTTAGGTCAGGACAGCTCGCTAACTGCTCAGTAGGCCTCGCTGTATATTTATTTTGTGAGTTATTAAATAATATAAAAAAAAAATGGCGCTGATCTAGAGTCCTAGCACTGTTTGCACAGTAACGAAACGAGTTGTCAAAATTGCAGTTGAAAGAAAAAAATGAAAAAATATTGAGTATAAATATAATAATAATAATACTTGCTGTATGTTTCTCGCTGTATCTCTATTTTGTGAGTTATGGTATGGAAATAATTTTGGCGCTGGTCTAAAATCCCACCACTTTTTTTACAGTAACCAAACGAATTGTCAAAATTGAGAGGAAGAAATCAATAAATATGGGAGAATAAATATAATAATAATACTTGGTCCACCCAAACCCACACACTAACTCGCGCCTCAACATAAATAAAGTTATCAATATAAACCCAAAAATATTGTAAGATTCTAGACCAGCGCCATAATTTTTGTTGCAACGAATGCAGCCAAGCAAATAATCAACAAAACATTTGCAAACAAACAACAAAACCTTTGCATATAAACAACAGAACACTCAAAATAGTTGGTGAGTCAGCTGGCCCTGAATGTATGCGAAATTTCAGTTCCTCCCGCACAATAATGTTTTGTGTGTCGGAAAAATGTAAACGAAATAGAGAAAGACTAATAAATATATTAAGAAAATGGTTGTTAAGTTAAGTGGGAAGGAACGATTTCGTAATTTAGCCAAAAAAAATACACGCTATTAAATTTAATAAGAATTAAGAAAGGGTTTCGTCAATTAAGAAAGGGTTCGTCAATTACTGGTTATTGGTGTAAAATTAGATTTTTGCAAGCAAACAGTAGTTTTCTGTGTGCAAAAGTTTTGAAAGTTGTGCAGAGTGTTTTAGAGAAATAGACGCCTATAGGTAAACTTTAGCCATTTCTTTTTTTTTTTTTGAGGCTGAAACGTTGAAATTAACGTTTTTTAAAACCTTTTTTGTACAGTGACTGGGAGCAAAATAACAATTTTAGTGTGTTTAGAACCTTGGAAGACGTGTGTTTGTGTAAAAGAGGAAATACCGGTTATGAATTGTCAATTTCAGGTCGAGCTTTGCTGCCAAGAATTCAGGGATGAGGTAAAACATTTTTCAATAGCACTTTCCGTACTTTGACCCGTCTGTAACGTGTAGCGGTTAAAAACATGAAAAATGTGACGTCTGACTTGATCGTACAGCTTTACGGTAAAACGTCAATTGATAGTATAAAAAGCAAACATCCTTAAGAATACTTGGTATATGCGGCATTATAACGCATTTACCAAAAACATATTTCTTTTTCAGCATATTGACTGGATGTTGTGGTTAGATGTAAGACGTAGATTGTAGAATAACCTCAAAGCCCATACAGAAGTAAGGCAGCTTTTTGTAAACGTTAGACTGGAGGTTTTAGTTAGATGTAGAATAATTTCAAAGGCTTAGCGTTTTGTGAATTAAATAAATCTCACGATAATGGCTGGATGTTTTAGTTAGACGTAGAATAAATATCAAAGCCTACACAGAAGTAGGAAGCATTTTGTAAACGATATAAATAAATCGTAGCATAATGGCTGAAGGTTGTAGTTAGACCTAAAAATAACATCAAAGCCCATACAGAATTAGATAGTACATTTATGTTTTGGATAAGTATAATAGCTGGGCGTTGAAGTTAGATGTCAAAATGACATACTCAAAATGTTGTTGTTTTTAAGTGCTCTTTTGATACCTAAAGTGTACACTTGTACACGCCGCAGCGAATTGTCAAGGTTATGAGGCATGAACATAAAAATCAATAGGTTTTGAAGCGAGCAGCCTAAAGTAAGCGATGAAATGCGTTGCCACTGCGAGGCTTATGCATTCGATTTACTTCGATTGCGGTCCAAACGATTTGGCAACACTTTGACAAAATCGAATTGCACAAACGCCCGAGCGAAAGTGTGACGTCATCGCTCGATTACGTCACCACTAGCTGTGTTTGTTAGGTGAGCCAACCAAACAACGTTAACTAATACTTTGTGAGAGCATTCTGCTCATTCAAGCAGCTTTGGTTTTATTCTGCTCTTATAACGAGTTGTTTTGCTAAAAGTGGTATTTTATTTTCAAAACGACCCTTCGGTTTTTAAATTTGATAAATCCTGGCGAAATTATTTTATGTCAGCATGCTTTTTACTTGTACCGGTAGCTATTTAAAAAAATTCCACACACACATAGTTTTCCCTTTTAAGCAAACCGTTTTTATATGAATTCACAACTTGAAAAGTTTTGCCTGCGATTTTACGTATTTAGTGATAAATCATTACAAAATGGTTTGCTTTTTTGGCCGCCTGGTAACAATCACTCAGTATCTATATTATATATGCCCAATGGCCATTGACCTTTCAATTCATACAGTATGTGCGCAATGTAGCTGTTGACTGGTTAACCATAACTGAAGCACCCTTCACTAATCGCTCTGTCCGCTCGATAAACGTTTTTGTGCACTTCACTTCGGTTGTCTTTTTGTGAAGTTGTCCGTGATATATTACCATGGTCGAATTTGAATCGAGTCTCTTGTTTCGTTTTGGTATAAATCGACAATATGCACATCAGGCTAATTAACTCCTAGGAAACGGTCATGTCACTATAATGACTGCTTTCAATTATTTTACAAACGCACTCAAAACAGGAGGAAAATTTTTAAGTAAAATTGTAGTATTAGCACCCAACTGTTCGCTCCAAACTCTGCAGCTGTTAATTACCTAAAACGGTTTAGCAACATACTGTGTGCTTCAAATTACACGATTTTACCAAGACGTTTCAGGTTCAAGTAAAAGCGCCAATTCCACTATTTACATTAAAAATACGCCAATTCCACTATTACATTCTACGTTAATAGGTCTTGTTATAACCATGTTTTCCCACAAAACACGGTTGGACTGCTTTACCCATGTTTAACATCGTTCAGTATGATATGCTCTTACAAAGGGTGGCAGCAGATTATGCATCTAGTACACTATGCACGGTTCTGTGCAGACCGACTATCTCAGTCTTAATCAAGATGATGTCGATCTACTTGACCTTTTTGGATGTGCAACTCATTATCACGCTTTAAAAATTGTAAAAATCGAATTTCGAAGTATAAATGTGAAACCTGCCACTTTTACCAAGCAGTTGTGATATTGCACAGCAGTCCATTTTGTAGCACAAACAATTTAAAAAAATGGTCTGACCGGTCCACAATTATGCTTAATCATTTTTTCCCTTTCGTTTCCAGATGCCGCTAAGCAGGGATTTGTATTAATCAGCAAAATGCGCGTATATGCTTGTTTGTGTGCCTCACTGTACATGTACATATTGATCGTTTGCCTGTGTGAACGAAACAGCCCTATATACCTTACCAAGCATATGGAACAAGGTTGTTTGTTTTAGGACGTTCAACGTGCGTTGTGTGTTCGAGCACTTAGCTGCAGGCAGTGTTTCAAAACATTAAGGTAAATGCGTGATATAAAAATACACGCTATTGAATCTAATGAAAAACAAGACTGGGAATGTCGGTTTAGTAAATGGCTCGTTTTCGGTTTAAAATATAATTTTGACGCCGTTTTTGCAAGCAAACAGTAGTTTTCTGTGTGCACAAGTTCTAAAACGTGTGTGCGGAGTGTTTTTAGGGAAATGGAGTATTTTTAGAGAAAAAGCGGAGTGTTTTTAGAGAATAGACAAGCCTATAGTTGCCAAGTTCAGTAATTTCTTTCGTTTGTTTATTCTGTCATGTCGTGTATCAGTTCTCTCACTTTGTTTGGCTTAAGAAAGTCTTGTGTGTGTATTCCTCGTGAAAGTGAGAAAAGAAAACAGCCAACAAAGGAACTGCTGTTTAGCAATAGAATTCATTTATTTTTGGATCATTCAGGTTACCAACGTGAATTACAAACCAAACTAAAGACAAGTAGGTAACCATTTAACCATTTTTAACGTGCTGAAGCATTAACTGTACGGCAATAGCTTGTAATAAAACGCCAGTTATGCCGAATAACGCCGAATTGTCCTTTGAGCCCTGTAAAATGGGTGGCTTAGTGGCCAAATTAAGCAGAACAAACCAGGAAAAGCTTTGCGTTATATTACCGTTCATTACACTGCCCACTAAAATAACCACAAAAGCTATATACAAAAGTGTTTTAATGCAATTGCAAATCGCTCAAAAAAGTAAATCATTTTTTTCAACATACATGGTATTCGAATATCTAAAAGTAATTTTCATACTCTTTTCGTAGAACGTTGCATGACCAACATTCTGTGCCATCCTTGCGGCAAAATAAGTTGGATAAACCTCCACGTTATAGTTATATAAACCCGTTTGCTGCCTTATATAATTCGCCTGGTGCAAGTATTTATTATATGTGTTTAGATAGTGTTAACCAAATGTGTTTATATCATTCAAGTCAGCGGTTCTTAAACTGGGGTCCATGGACCCCTTAGGGGTCCGTGAACTAGTTTTAGGGGGTCCGTGAAGGCCAAATTGAAATATTGGTGTATATTTAGAAAGTAATCAATTTTTTTATGTAAAGAGTTTAATTAAAAATAAAATGTTTTTGCTCTGAATGTCTCTATTTCTATTCTCCTTTTCACTTTTTGTGGACTGAAAACTGCAGATTTCTACAGTCTATTTGTATTACGACGCCAGTTTATGACGTCATTTTTTTTAATTTCTTGCTTATCGTGGTCCACGCGAAGCAAAAAAACAATTTAGGGGTCCGCGGTGAAAACAGTTTAAGACCCCTGATCTAAGTGCTGCTTGAGTTTTTTTAATTTTTCCTTCGTGCGAGTGTAGGGCGTTTGTGCATACAAGTTTGTAACCTTTTTTTTTATAAATTTACCCGGTTAGAAATCGCTGCGTTGGAAGGATATCATGGCTAAAATTCCCATATTAGTTTGGTATCGGATCAGCAACGATATAACCCTAGTATAACGATTACCGATTTCTGCCTCTCTGCATCGGGTATTGGCGTCGATCCGATTTTATCGGACATCCGTAGTTAAGAGTGTATTTTGTTCGTAAGATGTCCAAAAAGCTAGTAAATCCTTACTAATTTTCCCCTTTAAGTTTTTTCAAAAGGTTGCAAACCTGCGATTAAGTTATTTTACATTCATAAGATACCTAAAAATGTTGAAAAACCTTACCTTTACTATTTGTTTTTCTCTTAAGTTGTCCAAAAAGGTGGTAAATCCTTGCCTTAGGTTTACCCAAAATATTGCGAACCCGTGCCAAATCACTTTTTATTGTCATTGGATATCCAAAAAGTTTGGAAAGCTTTACCTTTAAAAAGGTTTTACCTTTAACACACATATTTTTCTCGATCGAAATAACTTCTATTTTTCTCTCCAGATGTCCAACTTCGGCCACCTGCTCACCTGCGCCCTCTGCCGGGAGCTTTTTACCCACCCAGTGCTGTTGCCATGCAACCACAGTCTGTGCTACGGTTGTGCGCGTGCGCAGATCGCCGCCGCCCCCCTCATTGCGTCATCGATCGAGGAGAGTGCCGGGGGGAATTCCCAGTTTGACGACTCTGCCTCAGTGACGTCATTCTTTGAGCTATCGCGTCAAAACTCGTTCTCGGAAGGTAAATGGTTTTGTGTCGTGTGTTTTTTTATACTTATTAATAGAGATCGGCCGATATCATTTTTTCAACCGATACCCAATTTTTTTTTCAATTTTGTCAACCGATACCCGATACCGATCGATTTTTTTTATATATAACTGGGAAATGCTTTAAACTTGAATTGATGAAAAATAAAATCCAAATAACGTTTTGGTTTATATACCTTTACTAATTTTTATTAAACTATTATTTTGCATATTAACTTAGTGTGATGCTAAAACCTATTTTTTTTTTATCAAAATTTGTGTAAATCGTTTTGTTGTACAGGATAAATTATATCATATTTTCGTACTAAAATATCGGCCAAAGTATCGGCCTACATTTACCGATACCGATATATCGGTAGAAGCCAAATATCGGCCGATATTATTGGTAAACCGATATATCGGTCTATCTCTACTTATTAAACGTTTGCTAGGTATGAAAAGTGCTATCACTGTTTATTTATGAAAAAAACTTTCTTGCCTTGAAATCCGAGTCTGGTAAAAAAACAAAGTAATCAAATTACCGAAGTAAGACCTTTATTTTCCTGCGAGCTTAATTCCGATACCAACACCCGGAATTTCCCCCCAAAACATTAGCCCATCACGATTTGATACCAAATAAACTAACAGCTATTTACAAAGATCTTGCTTTCCTAAGTTGTGGACCTTCAACTTGCATTATTGTAAAAACGCTTAGCTATGTTCAGTTTTAATTTGACTGTTTTCATCAAAATTAAACTCTACTGTTGGATTCGGTTGTTATTTGACTTTTTTTATAATTGCCTCTACCCCTGTTGGATTACGCTACTATGATTAATAAAAAAGTTAGGCTAGTACAGAAGAGCCAATCTCGTTTGATTGGCCTCAAACAAATATATATTGAGCTGTGGTTCCAATTTAGGAAACATCCTTAAACTCGGCTTGCATGTTTTTAAATTTCGAAAAAATATAAACAAGGGGAATTATTATCATTCTGAGTTACTATAGTTAAGAGCATTATTTAAAAAAGAAAAAATATCTTTGGGGTTCTAAAAAACTATTTAAAAATTATGGTTCAATTTAATTGTTTTAAAGCTGTTTTCACACATATGTTTGGTGTAAAAAAACTTTTTTATAATCTCCTTTTTGATCTAAATTTTGTTCGAAGCGGACACGACCAGCGATTTCTCTTCGCCAAAAAGCGACCGTTCCAAAGTGACGTCACCGTTCGATTGTTGCCCGGACAACGGGGATTGTAAAGTCACTAATCCGCCGAACTCCCCGATTGTTTTGTCGACCAAAGACCTCCTGCACTTCCAGGTGATGAATTAAAGTGGTTTGGCTTGCTTGTTGTTTTACATAAGAGGATCACATTAAGCTTTGGTGTAGCTCAGGGGTTCTTACACCCCCCATGTGGCCTAGGTTTAAGGGGTCTATGAAAGCCTTATTAAATTTATAGTGTACAAATTTAAAAATGGAATAAATTTTCAAAATAAAAGAGCTCAGTTGAAAGAGGCGTAGTTTTCATTTTAGTTTTTGCTTTAAAATGGTTTTATAGTTTGATGTATAGCGAGCCAGACAAAACTGGTTGGCGGCCGAAGTTTTCACCGGCCCTGGTTTAGACTATGGTTATGGAAAACGTCATATACGATTTTCTTTTAACATAGCACTGCCACAAATCTTAAATAGTGATAACAAAAATGCAACAAAACATGTTATGCGACGCCTAAGCACACACATAGTGAGTATATTTGCAACAAAACAATTTACGTGATGCAGGTTCGCGTTTATAAAACCCAATATAGAGGAGTTCTCTTTATCAACATGCAATCAGTTGAAAACAGGTTTTCAGTAAGGTTTTTTCCTTATTTACCGACCGTCCATTATAAGAGCCGTGATTTTCAACGTTTTTTCGCGACCACCCGAATACTCTCTTCACTGGAATTCCCGTAAGCTAACATACGTCGTAACCCGTTTACATTAGTAAGTTCGAATTTTATTAATATAATCCATGCATTCGTATTGCTTCCGCATTTTTCTCAAATTTGGACAAATCTCGCTAATTATGAAATCTCATTAAATCTAACAGCCAGGATAGCTGACTTGATGAACCTTACGGCATTTCGCTGTCTCCTGGAATTGTCAATTATTGTCATACATTTTGATTTTCGGTTTTCGTTTTTTTCTTGTTGTTTTTCGTTTTTTTCTTGAATAAAAACATATTTTATCCTATCCTAACGATGTAAAACTACTGCAGTCGGCGACCCAACCAAATCAAACAGCGAACTGTAGGTTAAAAAACATCTCATTTGTAAAATCATTCTAGGAACCGTTTTATTCACTAACACTGTATAAACCCTTCATTTTTTTGCCAACTCAGCAATCCACGCCAACACAGAAAAGTCCCGGATGCGACCACGATGACTCATCACGTTTCACTCCCGGGAAATCCCCTCGTACCCGGGACAAGCTTAACAGCTCCTCCAGCGGCAGGAAGAACTCGCTGAGGTCATCGGGCGTTATGACGTCATCCAGCAGTCTGTTACGTCACTCGGCGCAAAAGAACGCGTCGAGTCTGCGTCGCAGCAGTTCTATGACGTCAGTCGCACGGGTGTCGTTACGTCAGAAGGTGACGTATTTTTTTTATTTACATATTTGGTTCCTCTTACTTATATATCGTCCAGTTGTAGCTAAGTGTATTAAATTATAGTGTTTAAGTTTAAGTCGATTTGTCTAAAATAAAACTTATTTTACATTAAAAGACAAAGTACAAGGTTATTGAAAAAATGGCTTTAAATGCCCTAGGTCATTTATTCTATATTTTTTTCTATTTTAATACGTGGTAGTGGATAAGTTTGAAGTTTCTCATAGCCTAGACTTATTTTTACCTAAACTGTTATTTTTTTTCTTGCATATTGAATTTAACACATCCATTAACTATTTGTATTAAGTCACTAGTAAAAGATGCATAATAAGATTTACCTTTATCAGATAAAATGACATTACCACATTTCTTACCATTCCCTCTCTTCTTTACTAAACACACCATTGCTTTTCCTCATAATATTTCAACAAAGATATTCATCTTTTTTCAGTTTTTAATTTTTTTTAGATATTTTTTTTAATTACTTTTTGACGCAGAATTACGAGAGCTTAAAACGCAGCAAGGTGAAGCAGATTTATTGCCCGACCTGCGAGCGAAATGTGGAACTGGGAGCTCTTGGAATATCGGGACTTTTCAGGTAATAAGTACACTGTGTGGCAATTAGACGAGACATGCGATAATCAACAACTCAACAGAGAATTATTAAAATGGGAATGTAGCCAAAATGTTTAAATTTAAAATTTTAGGCAAAGAAGTTAAACAAGTTTTCTCATATTTACTTAAAATACATTAAATTTCCCCAACAATCCCGATTTTTCTAATTTCTATCTTTTTTTTTGTACGTATGTTTTCTGAACGGCAGAAACTTCGGCCTCGAGTCTATCGTGGAGCGGTTTCGTTCCAAGGCCAAAGCTGCAGTTGCGATCAGATGTGGTTACTGCAAGCCTCCAGCGTCTGACGCCACCAAGTCATGCCTCAACTGCAAGGTATTTTTCAGTTCCGCTAGACGGCGCCACGCTACCGACTAAAACATGTTTCTGTGGCTCGGTTAATAAACTTTGGCGGATGTTGTTTGAGTAGTGAATTGGTGAACTTTGAATCAATTTCTTTATGTAACCAGAACAGTATTTTTTTATCTACAAGGGATGTTTTTCTTGCCCCTAGACAGTCATATTAAACTGACAGGTTATTTTAAATGTTTTGATTCTTTACTGGCATTACGTTCATTTAGCCACTTAGTGCTGGAGTCGGGAGTCGGACCTCGACGAAAAATCGCACATTTGGCCGGAGTCGAACTCGGTTAAATTTTTTTTTTAGTTATTTTCAACCGACTCTGATTTAAACTTTGTTTTTGTGTCGCAGCTGAGCTATTGCAACGAGTGCTTTAAAGTGGTTCACATCTGGGGAACGAAGAAAGCACAGCACGAGTTTGTCGGGCCAACCAACAATTTCTCAAGACCTAAGGTAAGCTTAAGATTACCTCCTAGCTTCCACACATGGTAATCATAATTTGACGGCCAAACATTTATTTGTGTTATAAGTTAGGATCATCATAACTATTATTTCATTGCAATGGTTGCTTTATCATTAGGGGTGTTCAAAGTAGTATTTCAAGGTATTCTAGGATAGTAGGCTTCGAATCTAGAATAACGAATTCAGAATACCAAATACTAGAATATTTAATTATTTACCTTTTATACTACCCAACATAACTATTGTTTCATTGCAATGGTTGCTTTATCATTAGGGGTGTTCAAAGTAGTATTTCAATGTATTCTAGGATAGTAGGCTTCAAATCTAGAATAACGAATCCAAAATATCAAATACTAGTATATTTTAATTATTTACCTTTCATACTACCCAACATCATAACTATTGTTTCATTGCAATGGTTGCTTTATCATTAGGGGTGTTCAATGTAGAGTTACAAGGTATTCTAGAATAATAGGTTTCAGATCTAGAATAAGGAATCCAGAATATCAAATCCTAGTATATTTAATGATTTACCCTCTATGTTGTGTTATACCGAACACGATTGTTCAAATACAATTGTAGCTTTGTCAATTTTTTTATAAGCTATAAACTTGGGTTTTCTGATACTTGACAATTTATTCCCATGCCCGATATTTTGAACAAAAGTATAGCGATTTGATTGGTCACAAAGACTTTTTAAATCGGGTAAAATTCCATGGTTAAAGGCAGGTTTCTCAATACGAAATATAAAAGTTTTATTAACCTGTCTTCATACTATTTTGGCTATTTTAGATTTATACGGTGAAACTTTATTGTATGTATGATTTATTTGTAAAACAAAATATATCTCTCACAGTTCAGTGTTTTTAATTTAATCCTAATAACTGGTTTCGGTAAAGGTAGTTAAACAATAATTTTCCGCCTTCTGTGAAAGAACACAACATTCAGTAATCATATACAGAATCCCAGCGTAAAATGCTAAAATGCTTCGTATTTTCGCGTGACTTATCCGTTTCTATTACGTCACAGGTGCTATTGTGTCCCGAGCACGGCAAAGAGGCGGTGACGATGTACTGTAATCGATGCAAGAAGTCGGTCTGTCGTATGTGTAAGTCGGGAAGCGGTAACCACGCAAACCATCCCATATCCACAAACAAAGCGGCGTTTAAGTGAGTAAGGCCAATAGATCAGTAATATTTAAAGCGGTACTACCTGTTTAATAATACATTAGTACAGCAGGGTTTCTTAAACAAGGGTGCTACCACCCCAACTGTTTTAAGGGGTGTGGAAATAAGTTACAGGAAATGTATTCCCTTCAAATTTATTCCCTTGCTCAGATAAATGTAAAATTTTCTCATATCTTGGTATTGTGTTGCTTTGTTATCTTGTATAAAAATAAATAATTCACATTGTTTAGTGGAATTTTCACACAATGCGTCCTATTTAGGCTATGTGTCTTGACATTTGTTCTCTAACAAATTTGTAGAGCTCTTCTGGCAAATGTAATTTTTATTCCGACGTCTCAACGTCCTATGCAGGTCGTCTTCATCAGGGTAAATAACACTGAATGCGACTAGTACAGTGCACGATAAACAAAGAAAAAAAAAGGAAAAAAGAATGGAACGCAACGAAAACGCGATAACGAATGATTGGGCCTCTAATCGCGTGGTGTTTTTTTACATTTGCCAGAAGAGCTCTACAAATTTGGTATTATGCCTAGCAGCAATAGATTATATATTTCTTCTCTAAGTTATGTGTACTAATGAAAAACAATGCGCGGTTGTTTCGCAATAATCCAACCCTATAAACCGCTTATTGCGTCACAGAGAGGGGAGAGAGCGTTTGTGCGCTAACCTTCAAGTTCTCAAGCAAAAGAAGGCCAAGGTAGAGGCCAAGATTACGTCATTGGGAGAAGCCTTTAAAGACCTGGAGGTACGGTATCAAAAATGTTCGCGCCAAAGTTCAAATTACAAAGACAAACTATATATATAGTGCCACCTGATTACTCTATTTAGAATTAGACAATACCGCCATTTACAAAGATTTACATGAATGTAATCTTTGAATTCACTAAAATCGATGGTAATTTGGGCTTGACTTTTAGTTGATTTGCTCTATTTATGACCTGGACTGGAACTTTACTTGTTCTTTATGAAAAAGTACTTGACTTGGACTGTAGTTATTTTACAGATGGCTTGAATGGGCCTTGTCCTACAAAACACATTTTTTAACACTACTAGTTATTTGTAAAAGCAACACGTCATTACCCCAAGTAAATGTCACGTCATACCCCCTTAAAAATGCCACGTTATACCCCCTAAAAAATGCCACGTCATACCCCCCAACAAATGCCACCTTATACCACCCAAAAAACTACACGCCACCCTATACTTGGCGCTCCGGTCACTTTTTGCTCTTTATCTTCTCCTCAGAAGAGAGAGTGGGAGGCCCGGGAGGAAATCCACTCCTCGATCGACGAGATGCACCGGCTCCTGGAGAGAAAGAGGAACGATCTTCTCGCTAAGTCCGAGTCATCCGTCAGGGAACAAGAAAAACGGATGAGAGCAGGTGTGAGTGTACGGCAGAATATTTAAGATGTCTATGCACGTAATGGTGAGATTTAAAGTGAGGAAAGCATTGAAGTCTCGCCTTTTTACGTTTAAAATTTAATTTCTCTTTGTGCACTCTTCACAACGAATAACGCAGCAGTCGAACGATCCAAGTCTTTTATTGTGTTTAGTTTAACGTTTAAAGTGTAATTGCATTTTTGCAGGGAGTCGAACCAAACCCGAAGCGTAACTTTTTTAACCGGTTTTGGGACATTTTTTCTTTCCCGAACCGAACCTTTTGTGAGATTTTAAAAAACCATACCGGGACTGAACCGAATATTTTAAATTAAAAGAACCTGAACCTTAACCGGACTCGAACCTGTAAACAAAAGCGGTTCACTCCAGCATGACGTCACAACTTGTATTGTACAGAGTCAAGTCATGCCATGTTCAAACTTTTATGAAAAAATGACTATTTATCTAATAAAACTTAATACGCCACGAAACTTAGATTTCATACAAGTTTCAATTGAATAATTATTATAATTCACATTTATCGAACCACATTTTTAGATTAACGCAACTTATATTGTATCTGAACCGGAACTTTATGAACCGGTTTTAAAATGACGATGGTCGAACCGGAGCTGAACCGGAACTTTTGAATTGCTCCGAACCGAAACAGAAACTGAACCAGATTCCGAAAAAATCCTTGAACCCGAACCGAACCTGAACCGAAAAAGTCAAACGGTGCAACTCCCTGCCTTTTTGTGTACTCTTGCAGCGAGTAACGCAGCAGTCGAACGTTCTACGTCTTTCATTGCGTAGTTTACGATTTAAGGCCAAATTTAGGCCTTTTTGCGGGCTCGCTGACTGAAAAGTCAACTAGTTCACGAACAATATTTGAATTTAAACGATTTCAGAAAACTAAGGCAAAAAATGTGTCTTGCAAAAAGGTTTTCCGGACCTTAAAATTCATGAAGGTCCACGCAATGTTGCCTACTTTTATATGGGACGTGCTGGTTTCAGTTGACAAAAATAACAGTATAGAAATTTGGCCTGGAACCAAGTAGAGAGCCATGTTATGTAAACTTCTTATTACCAAACAAAAATTCTATTCAAATAATCATTAGTTTTTCGTTAACATTTTTATATTATTATCACCGTAAAACACTAAAATGAAATCTCTTCGCCGTTACCTAAAACCAAGGCTGCAGAGTCCAATCGGATTCCGGCTTCGAGACTCCAGTAAGAACACGTCAAACTATCCGAGTCCTGAGCCCGAAATACACTGGTGGAGTACCAATTTTTTGTTAACTATTTAGACCGCAAACTGTAAATTGTTAAGGCGGAATAGCATATGGTGGAAAATATTCCAACCATGTATTGAGTGAATTAATTATATGACAACCTTTTGCCTGGATTGCTGAAAATCCACCGTAATTGAGCTCCGTAAATGGGTGAAATACATGCTGAAGAGCAGTGGTTCCCAAACTTTTTTCGCTCGCGGCCCACTAAAATATATTAGATATTTCGCGGCACACTTTTAACACAACAACAATAGAGTCATTTTACAATCGCCCTGACAAACTATATGTAAATGTCTCAATGTGATTAATTTGTAATGGTATAGTGCGTATTCAAGTCTAAAATGCTTGCGCGTATGCCTATTTGTATAACTAATACTCTATTTTCCGAAATTACAAAAAGTTTCGCGGCACACAGTTTGGGAATCACTGCTGTAGAGTCTGAGTCGGACTCAGGACTCGATGAAATCGCACATTTAGCCGGATTTAGACTCTGGTTATGTTTAACCGACACCCCAGCCTGGCTCAATATGCAGACCATTTGCAAACTGTATAAAAATATAACATTTGTGTAGAGTCGTTTTTGATAGCTCCGTAGAAGCACAGTTACACAGTCAAGGTATGTTTACTGGCGTTATACCGGCAATTTAAACACACGATCAGCAAAATCATTTAACCTGAATAATTTTTTGACGGAACATATACGAAATGTTTGGATTTGAAACTATTATTTAACGGCTCCATTGTAACAAACAAATTGCAATTTAATTTGACATTGCCCACAAAAAAATGTTGCCCTTGTGGTATGCATGGCGTGTTCTAATCTTTTTAGCAATCCAATGTGTAATTTACTAGCTGAAAAAGGTAAACGAACTTAGTTTTTTTTTTTGTATTAATTCGATGCCTAAACCTATTTTTATGACATCTAGTCGTTTTTTTTTTTGAAAAAAACGTGAAAATACAATTTATCGATCAAACTTTTCGAGAAATGCTTCGTGTTTTAGTTTGCCCGGTATTTTCTGAAAGTATGCAAGAAATGAAACCTTTTTATACCTTCCTCAATTTCAAAGACGAGTTTTTTTTTCTTAAAATTTAAACAAACTTCAAAAATTTTTCACTTATAATCAATTACTGGGACCTTGTTCACACGTTTTTCAATCATGCCTCAAACATATGGCGTTGCTTTTGCTTGTTTTAGCATGTGTTTGCAAAATGAGTTTTTGGTGCGTTGTCGAGATTTACCATGATCAAAACCATCCCGATTTTGTAATTTGGGCCGCATTTTTTTGTTATGCAAGACTTTTGAAATGCATAAATAAACGCAAAATTGACTTTCTTGAATTTTAATTGACACAGCAGTTTATGGAAAAACACCCATTTTCTAGGTGATGCGCTGCAGTAAAATAAATCAATTTTTTTTTTAATTCTTAAAAATTTGGTCTGAAGTTAAAACAAAAACAAAAATTGTCTAAAATTTACAAAAAATAAGTAACAAAACAATTAATTAACTCCCAACAAATTGACAAAAATTGTCTAAAATCAATTATCAAGATTTGCCTAAAAATTGAAAAAAATTAATTACAAAAATTGTCTAAAATAAAAAAATTAATTATCAAGATTTGTCTAAAAATTAAAAAAAAATAATTACCAAAACTTGTCTAAATTCAGAAAAAAAAATATTTAAAAAAAATTGCATAAAATTAAAAAAAATCATGAAGCCGACACATTGCAAACCCAGCCCACAGGTGGATTTGTCCTTTGCCGCCTTTTCAGATCTCCAGTCTCACTACTCGAGCCTAATGCACGCCGGTGTGACGTCATTCGCTGAGGAGATCCTCAAAGAGGCAGATCCGAGCTACTTTCTGCTGAACGTCAGGATGGTGGAAGAAAGGTGGGCTAGTCCGGTTTTTAAGGCTTTTTTTCGATTTTAAACATCTGCCAGATTGACAAGAATGCAATCAGCTTTAATCCTTTCATTTTTTTTAATTTTAAACCGATATAAGGATATTACGCTTCTAATATTAGGCTATTCCAGTTTTTTATACCGAAGGCCTTCGCAGTCTAATCGAAAAATGATGCAAGAAAGGCAGGTGTGACCGGAGGTTGTGAGTTCGAACCTCACCACAGGCTAGTTGTTTTTGTCGCCTGACTTGCTTACATCATTGATTGACAGATTCAGTGAGTCTGCGATGGCTTTTCGGTGTACTCATGATACGTAAGCCGTAATCGTTGGTCATAACGCAGCGCTTTTTATGTTGGACATCTGTCAAAAAGAAATGCAATTTGCTTTAATCCTTTCAATTTTTTTAAGTTTTAAACCGATACAAGATTATTAGGCTTCTAATGACTTGACCTAAATGCATTAATGATTAGAGTCACTGTTATCAAATCCTGTTTTTTGGCCAAAATGACTTTTCATTTAGATTTTCGAACTAATGATTTATTTTGAAGTTACTGAATCCAATAGGACTACAATTATTAGATTTTGTTTTTCTATTGAGGAATGATTTATGGTGTATTCTAAATAAACGATTCAAACCGATGTATTCAGTTTTATGTATAACACCAAGAAAATGAACTTATCATTGCAATATAACTCGCTGCAGACTTCAGAGTAAAACAAGTGCGATATTTATGCTTTTCTGAAAAAATTCTAGTACTTTAGATGTATCAGGAATGTTAACACCACGTAGTCCAAACCTGTCTTAAACTGTCAAATTGCAATCGAGCTATAAGTTCTTGCACGGGGTAAAGATGTTAATGCATTTTTCATAGTAAATAGACACGTTTGCGGTAGTTTTCCGTTCATATAAAAATGAATTTAATGCGATACTTTGTTGAAATCACGTGTAAAGTCACGAATATAGAAGGCCCCTTACAATAGAAATGTTTTACTTCAACTAAAAGTTGTTAACTTAGATTAAAAGAAGCGATCGACCGGATACCAGATCCTGATATCGCTCTCGAGCGCCCACCAGCGTCCGGGCTCCACGTCAGCATTGACAAGGTCAAAGGTCAACTAGACAAGCTGGATTTTCTGCAAAGTAAGTTTTTTCGAGCATAAGTTTTAGCATTGTTTTAAACCCAGCACTAAACAGGCTTACCACGAAATAGAGTAAAGCGTAAACCTTACAATTCGATTA
Source organism: Ascidiella aspersa (assembly GCF_963924565.1). NCBI lineage: Eukaryota > Metazoa > Chordata > Ascidiacea > Phlebobranchia > Ascidiidae > Ascidiella > Ascidiella aspersa. The sequence continues at coordinate 35,245,926 of NC_139449.1, read as the reverse complement.
TAATTGGGTTATTTCTAGCGAATATAAGTAATGTTATAAACAACTTAATCGTTAAGCGAATAAAACAGATTATATATTTAATCGCCAGTACTACCACAAAAAGTATGATTTTAACCTTTGGAATTTTCACGCTTTGCCAAGCAACACCTTATATTACGATCAGTAAAAAAACTTATTAAAAAACATATGGTAGCTCTCAACTTCCCACAAATGGTGCTATTATTTCTCAAGGACCCAAAATACCTTAACCAATAATAGTTTTAGCTTAACTTAGAATTCGAGCATATTATACAACAGTGATTCTCAACCGGGGTGCCGCGACATATTTGGGAATCTTTAAGAATCTGTTTATTTCTCAACTCTTACAACTTTTCGTGTAAGATTGGAGTAGAATAAATCCAATTATGACTTCCTACGTTGTGCAAAGTCGATGAGTGTTGTTCCAGTTTCGTTTATTGCGACATTATAGTGAATTAGTGATTTACCTAAGAAAAAAAAAATTATTTCCGAGGGGTGCCGCTGGCCTTAAAAGGTTGAGAAACCCTGATATACAATAATAATGACACAAGTCCTTCTATAAGCAAGAATAATAATTACACAAACGTCCTTCCTAAGTCCACTAATTCGTCTATAAAAAATAATGACTCAAAATGACTTTTCTGTCCTAGGTCCACTCGTTTTTTATCAAGAATATTGACACGGGTCATTTCAGTCTCGTTCTTTTAGAGGCAAGAATAATGACCAGGGAACCGAACCGGAACTTTATTGAAGAACCGAACCGGAACTTTCCGGTTTTGTGTCATTTTTTTCCAACCGTAACCGAACCTGAACCGTTTTTATAAGATTTTAAGGAGCCGAACCGGAACTGAACCGAATAATTTGAAAGAACATGAACCTTAACCGAACCCGAACCTGTAAACAAAAGCGGTTCACTTCAGCATTACGTCACAACCTCTTTTTACAGATTTAAGTTACGACATGTTCGAAATTAAAATTTGAATATTGATTAAATAAAACGTTGATTTTTATTTTTTAGGTATTTCAATAATGAGTTGCTGTTTTTTAATACGTCACGCAACTTAGCTTGAATGACTTACAATTCAAAGATTATTCTCTATATTTATTCACCCACATTTTTAGATTTAACGCAACTTATATGGTATCCGAACCGGAACTTTATGAACCGGTTTTGAAATAACGATGATCGAACCGGAGCTGAACCGGAACTTTTAAATTGCTCGAAACCAAAACCGGAACTGAACCGGATCCCGAAAAAATCCTTGAACCCGAACCTGACCTGGAAAAGTCAAACGGTTCGACTCGACTGATAACGACAAAAGTCCTTTACAGTCCTAGGTCCATTAGTTCGTACAAACAGTAATAATGAAACAAAAGGACTTTCCGTCCTAAGAAGGTCCAGTCTCGTTATTTTCAAGCAAGAATAATGACACAAGTCCTTGTCAGTCCCAGGTCCGCCTCTGGTCCAGTCTTCGAGCGACGACTCGTCCCCTGCAGGCGTCCTCAGCTGGGTGACGTCATCATTCGATGACGTAATCGAGTGTTACGAGATCCGACTCCAAAGCCCCGGCAACGAGAAGTCGCCGCATTTTGAGAAAATGACCGAAAACAATTACCGAGTTCCAGAAGAATACCTGCACTGTGACGTCACTGTGCGGGCGATTAATAAGGCGGGGGAGGGGGAGTGGTCAACGCCATTCGCGATCGGAAAAAAGAAAACTGGTTTGTTTTGGTTATTTCAAGTTCTTAATTTCTACCTGGACTCTGGGGTTTGTCGCTCGTAAGGTTGGTTCATACTATAGATGCGTTTTGCTTCTGGCGTTGGCGTTGGCGTCTGGCGCTAAACGCTAGCGTCGTCCAGTTCACACACAACGCGTTTCAAAGTTAGAATATTTCAACTTTCCGCAACCGAAAGCGTTTTTTTTAAAAACGTTTTACGTTGACGCTAGACGCGTCTAGTGTGAACCAACCTTTACCGATTTTCGATAATCGGATTGGGCCAATACCCGATACGAAATGCTGGTATATTCGACCGATACTAGACTGGTATCGTGCTGATATATTCGACCGATACTAGACTGGTATCGTGCTGGTATATTCGTCCGATACAAGACTGGTATCGTGCTGGTATATTCGTCCGATACAAGACTGGTATCGTGCTGGTATATTCGACCGATACTAGACTGGTATCGTGCTGGTTTATTCGTCCGATACTAGACTGGTATCGTGCTGGTATATTCGACCGATACTAGACTGGTATCGTGCTGGTATATTCGACCGATACTAGACTGGTATCGTGCTGGTATATTCGTCCGATACTAGACTGGTATCGTGCTGGTATATTCGTCCGATACTAGACTGGTATCGTGCTGGTATATTCGTCCGATACTAGACTGGTATCGTGCTGGTATATTCGTCCGATACTAGACTGGTATCGTGCTGGTATATTCGTCCGATACTAGACTGGTATCGTGCTGGTATATTCGTCCGATACTAGACTGGTATCGTGCTGGTATATTCGTCCGATACTAGACTGGTATCGTGCTGGTATATTCGTCCGATACTAGACTGGTATCGTGCTGGTATATTCGTCCGATGCTAGACTGGTATCGTGCTGGTTTATTCGTCCGATACTAGACTGGTATCGTGCTGGTATATTCGACCGATACTAGACTGGTATCGTGCTGGTTTATTCGTCCGATACTAGACTGGTATCGTGCTGGTATATTCGTCCGATACTAGACTGGTATCGTGCTGGTATATTCGTCCGATACTAGACTGGTATCGTGCTGGTATATTCGTCCGATACTAGACTGGTATCGTGCTGGTATATTCGTCCGATACTAGACTGGTATCGTGCTGGTATATTCGTCCGATGCTAGACTGGTATCGTGCTGGTATATTCGTCCGATACTAGACTGGTATCGTGCTGGTTTATTCGTCCGATACTAGACTGGTATCGTGCTGGTATATTCGACCGATACTAGACTGGTATCGTGCTGGTATATTCGACCGATACTAGACTGGTATCGTGCTGGTATATTCGTCCGATACTAGACTGGTATCGTGCTGGTTTATTCGTCCGATACTAGACTGGTATCGTGCTGGTTTATTCGTCCGATACTAGACTGGTATCGTGCTGGTATATTCGACCGATACTAGACTGGTATCGTGCTGGTATATTCGACCGATACTAGACTGGTATCGTGCTGGTATATTCGTCCGATACTAGACTGGTATCGTGCTGGTATACTCGACCGATACTAGACTGGTATCGTGCTGGTATATTCGTCCGATACTAGACTGGTATCGTGCTGGTATATTCGTCCGATACTAGACTGGTATCGTGCTGGTATATTCGTCCGATACTAGACTGGTATCGTGCTGGTATATTCGTCCGATACTAGACTGGTATCGTGCTGGTTTATTCGTCCGATACTAGACTGGTATCGTGCTGGTATATTCGTCCGATACTAGACTGGTATCGTGCTGGTATATTCGTCCGATACTAGACTGGTATCGTGCTGGTATATTCGTCCGATACTAGACTGGTATCGTGCTGGTATATTCGTCCGATACTAGGCTGGTATCGTGCTGGTTTATTCGTCCGATGCTAGACTGGTATCGTGCTGGTATATTCGTCCGATACTAGACTGGTATCGTGCTGGTTTATTCGTCCGATACTAGACTGGTATCGTGCTGGTATATTCGACCGATACTAGACTGGTATCGTGCTGGTTTATTCGTCCGATACTAGACTGGTATCGTGCTGGTTTATTCGTCCGATACTAGACTGGTATCGTGCTGGTTTATTCGTCCGATACTAGACTGGTATCGTGCTGGTATATTCGTCCGATACTAGACTGGTATCGTGCTGGTATATTCGACCGATACTAGACTGGTATCGTGCTGGTATATTCGACCGATACTAGACTGGTATCGTGCTGGTATATTCGTCCGATACTAGACTGGTATCGTGCTGGTATATTCGTCCGATACTAGACTGGTATCGTGCTGGTATATTCGTCCGATGCTAGACTGGTATCGTGCTGGTTTATTCGTCCGATACTAGACTGGTATCGTGCTGGTATATTCGACCGATACAAGACTGGTATCGTGCTGGTATATTCGTCCGATACTAGACTGGTATCGTGCTGGTATATTCGTCCGATACTAGACTGGTATCGTGCTGGTATATTCGACCGATACAAGACTGGTATCGTGCTGGTTTATTCGTCCGATACAAGACTGGTATCGTGCTGGTTTATTCGTCCGATACTAGACTGGTATCGTGCTGGTATATTCGACCGATACAAGACTGGTATCGTGCTGGTTTATTCGTCCGATACAAGACTGGTATCGTGCTGGTATATTCGTCCGATACTAGACTGGTATCGTGCTGGTATACTCGACCGATACTAGACTGGTATCGTGCTGGTATATTCGTCCGATACTAGACTGGTATCGTGCTGGTATATTCGTCCGATACTAGACTGGTATCGTGCTGGTATATTCGTCCGATACTAGACTGGTATCGTGCTGGTATATTCGTCCGATACAAGACTGGTATCGTGCTGGTATATTCGTCCGATACAAGACTGGTATCGTGCTGGTATATTCGTCCGATACTAGACTGGTATCGTGCTGGTATATTCGACCGATACAAGACTGGTATCGTGCTGGTATATTCGACCGATACAAGACTGGTATCGTGCTGGTATATTCGACCGATACAAGACTGGTATCGTGCTGGTATATTCGACCGATACAAGACTGGTATCGTGCTGGTTTATTCGTCCGATACTAGACTGGTATCGTGCTGGTATATTCGACCGATACAAGACTGGTATCGTGCTGGTTTATTCGTCCGATACAAGACTGGTATCGTGCTGGTATATTCGTCCGATACTAGACTGGTATCGTGCTGGTATACTCGACCGATACTAGACTGGTATCGTGCTGGTATATTCGTCCGATACTAGACTGGTATCGTGCTGGTATATTCGTCCGATACTAGACTGGTATCGTGCTGGTATATTCGTCCGATACTAGACTGGTATCGTGCTGGTATATTCGTCCGATACTAGACTGGTATCGTGCTGGTATATTCGTCCGATACTAGACTGGTATCGTGCTGGTATATTCGTCCGATACTAGACTGGTATCGTGCTGGTTTATTCGTCCGATACTAGACTGGTATCGTGCTGGTATATTCGTCCGATACTAGACTGGTATCGTGCTGGTATATTCGTCCGATACTAGACTGGTATCGTGCTGGTATATTCGTCCGATACTAGACTGGTATCGTGCTGGTATATTCGTCCGATACTAGACTGGTATCGTGCTGGTATATTCGTCCGATACTAGACTGGTATCGTGCTGGTATATTCGTCCGATACTAGACTGGTATCGTGCTGGTATATTCGTCCGATACTAGACTGGTACCGCTGCCGATGCGATACAAAATTGATATAGGATTTTGAGCCATGATTTGCAATACAATGCAAGATTTCAACCATGAACGGTAATTTACTGAAAAATTAGTAAACTAACTGCTGGAGGTAACCGAACTCAACTATAAAGAAAATGTTATCTTAATAACTGAAAAAAATACCTTTTGAATGTTTCAATTTTGCCGAATTTTCTACTTTAAGCATAATAATGACGTCATCTTCATCGTATCTATCTTATCCATACTTTTTTGACAAAAATATCATGGAACGGGATCAATATAAAATATCAAGTATCGAACATCCCTAGTCGTTATACAACAACTTTTTGGCATTGTTAATTTAAAACATACCTCAAAACATGTATTACTATGCGTTAAGATATAATGAAAACAAACGCGTTTCAGACAAAAAACAAAACGGCAATCGACCTTGAGAAAAAGTCACATTTTCATGAAAATATCCTGCAAGTGATAACTTATTAAAAGCTATCTATAAGATTTCGGAACGTTTGCAGAAATAATCCTTGCAAGACTACAAAGTGACTTTCAAACGTTTGCATTTTTCCTCCTATTATACGGTTTGTTTTTAATGCAACCATAAGGAGAAAAACAAAACAAAAAAAACGTGTGTTGTCCGTCAAGCGTTGTTAAAACAGCGTAGTGTTGATCATTATTAGTTTAAAGCATAGATCGTTTTTTTTTATTTAAAAAACGACAAATAAGCGCAAAAAAAAGCTTGTTTCCGGCAAAAAAAAAATTAACTCAACACAAATCGGCCGCCATTTTTTGTCAAAGCTTGTCAATCTTTCTCTGCAGCAAACCAGCTCAAGTTCGTTCCGCTTGACCGAAGCACGTGTGACGTCACAATCGACGCTTCCGGTCGCTCGGCCGAGTTTCGCTGCGAGAATTATTGCGCAATCAAAGGTTTGTTAGCTTGTTTACGGTTTAACCAGGGCGAAATTTACAAGGTTTTTTTTACCACTAGGGGACGCGGGATTCTGGAACGGGGAGCATCGCTGGCGCCTAACAGTGACGTCACAAACGCCCAGTCACGTCATTCTTGGCGTGACCAACCTCAGCCAGAGAGACAAGAACGTTTTGCACGGGAGCGAGTCGCGCACGCCACCTGGCGGAAAGTATGTTCGATTGAGTCTTGCTTACGTCATCAAGCCTTGCAATGATGTGACTTTTTAATTGTGACGTATGTAGCCAAATGTGAATAATTTCAACCATTCAAAAAGGTTCACTAATCGAAAATTCATGTGTTGCTATATTTTATTAGCATTAGGCCTACTTATCTTGTGAGCTACACCATCGGCTTAAAGTTGAAAATTAATCATTTCTTTTATTCAATTGTTTTAAAGTCAAAGCCATTTTAAGTTTGTTGAAAAAGCTACTATCTCAAACGTCTGCTAAAAATAACTAATTATACGACACGATAATGCTTATAAAAAAAAAAAATATATATATATATATATGGTATAAATTGTATATTTATAAAAAATATTGTTTTTTATAAATTTGTAATAACTGTGTTAAAATCAAAACTATTTTAAGTTTGTTTATGCAAACAATTGCTAAAATCAACTAATTAAAATATGACTATTACATCCCCAAAGTACAAAATATATTTTTTTTCTCAATTTTCAGCGGTGGGACTTTTCTACACTTTGCCCCTGCTACAACTCACCACCTTGATTCTGGCAACTGGCCCACACAAGGTTTCCCTCCGTCGGCAGGATTCGAACCCACGGACTTCGGAACTCTGCACTTTCAAGTCGAAATCCAGCTGACCGTGCGATCCGGAGGCGAAACCACAATCGCTATTTGTGACGTAACACAAGCGGATAGGTTGTTGTTGTTGCTTGAAAAGTCAATCACGTGTTTGTTGCCGGTGTCTGTTGTGCTTTACGCTAAAGGTCAAGTCAAGGTCGTTCTCGCGTAAGGGGAATTCTTTGGCATAAAGCAAATAATGTTACTTAAACTCGCAACCCAAATCATCTTCAGAAATTAGGTATTTCTAGGTTTTAAACAGAACGAGCTCTAGATGAAAAAAGGCAATTATTTGGTAATCAAATTTTTCAACATGATTTAATTTAAAAAATCACCCGTTAAGCAACCATTATGTAAGAAGGAACAAATTTACGGTTTCTGCTAAAAATCCCAACGCTTTTCTAAAATGCATTTTTCAAACAAAAAATAATATTGGCTTTGTTTTGTTTGATTTAGCTCAAATCGAATGAAAATCAACTGGCTTAACATTGCATTGAAAGTATCTCGTTTGTTCGGCTTGGTATAAAAATATTTTTCCGTTTTGTTTCTTTCATGTTTTCACTGCACCCTTCCATGACCAACACATGCACTGCCAATTTGACAACTTTTCGTTTTGGGGTTTAAGTTTGTCGCGTGGTCGTTGCTTTGTTGTTAGCGACATTTGGTACAAAAGACCCAATATGTCGTTAAATTCGATGAATAATTTACAAAACTATTTTTTTTTTCTTTTTGACAAGTTGTTAGCCTAAAAGCCTCATTAATTGTGATAGTTTAATTTTATTAAATTACCCAAACATTTTTCCAATTCTATTATTTTACCTAAACGTTTATACACATTATACATTACTGTGATCTTTCCTTGTAAAGTCGTGCATTTTTGGGTTGGTTTTGGATTTGCTTAACCTTTGAGCCTGTCTAGTTCAGTATGTAGAACGAAGGTTCCGGAATGGCCGAGGTCGTGGGTTCGAATCCCAACACAGGCTAGTTTTTTCTTGTTTTTCTTGCACGATCATCCTTGATACCCTATAACTAATAATGTGCTGTTTCTTCTGAGATATTTTGTTGTCCTATAGTTTATTCTTCATCTTGTCACAATAGACCAGGGGTCGGGAACCTATGGCTCGCGAACCATATGTGGCTCTTTTTGTGACGCCATATGGCTCTTTTGATGAAATAATCTTGCTTGCAGAAAAATCTAAGCTATCAATAGCGCAAATCCTATTTGTTGTTCGAGACTGTTATCCCGTTTAAAGGAATCTCTGAATACCCAAAAGGCGCCTATTCTTTCAACGAAACTCAGCAGTCAAAGTTCCGCAAACTTAGATAATTCTTTTTTGTTGCATAGCATGTTCTGTCCTTGGGGGCACTGTTCAATTTACTATTTTTTGCCAACCTTAAACTAGGTGTAATAAAAAGTATTATATGGCTCTCATGGAAATAAAACCAAGAATAGAATATGTGGCTTATATTGCTCCCTTAGCTAAAAAGGTTCCCGACCCCTGCAATAGACCATGTGCAATTTTGATCATGTTTGCTTGGTGTGTGAAAATAAAACTTTATTTAAAACAAGAATGTTCTGGAATAATTGCAAGATTTTTAAATAATAATAGGAGAAAGTTGAAATGTTTTAAGATTTAAAACCGAATAAGTCAGCTTCACGGATTTGGGAATTTTGTTGAGGGTTACTATACTTGTCTAATATTCAAACAAGTAGTTCTTTATCCACAGCAAGATACGTTTTCTAAATTACATGCTGCGCTAACCATAAAATTATAACGAAAACGTGTGTGGTGATTGAAACAAAAACATGCCCAATTAGTCTGTCTATTCTACCGGAGTTGAAAAAACAGGTTATTATAAAATAGATAACGAAACAATGTAAGAAATGTATCACTAGTGCTAGCGAGCCGTGTAAAACATATGTCTTCGGGCGCCAAGGTAAAAAAAAGAGGCGCGCAAAAAAAATAGGGGCGCGAAAAGAGGCTTACAAATGCCAAAATGAGGCTACTTCTTCCGTAAATGTTTTTGCCGTATAAAGTAAGGTATAATATGTTAATGTAATAGAAAATGTGATTAAACATGAAGGGGCGCCAATTTTATAGTTTGCCCCCGGGCGCAAAATACCCTGACCACGCCTCTGCTGCGTATTTTAGTTCGTTATGCCGTTGGTCTTAATGCTATGGTGTTATAGATTATACTGCTTTAGATATTGTTGATTTATAGTTATTGTTGTATGTTCCCGGACAACAAACACCTTTGCTATTAATAACAACGGATTCAGATTAACCGGCAGAAATGTATCGCTTGTTGAAAAAACCTGCTCTAGACCCACATTTATATTTAGATAAGGGGCTTTTTATTGGTTTTAATTACTATGTAGCCTTAAATTTAGTACCGTATAAAAAAAATCTTGGAGTACTGGCGTTGGCCCGCCGATATAAGTAATTGCTGTTACAATAAACGCGATATTCCATCAATTTTGCGTGGTTAAAAATGTAAGAATCTCTAACTGTTAGCTCCCGACCATTATTACCAACATGTCATGTTATATTAACTCCGTCTAAGTTTCCAATAGCCTATAGCAGGTAACTGATAAGGCTGTAGACCTGAATACGAAAATTTTCATACGTGCTGCTACATGTTCGGTAAAAAACTGTTTTATTGTAGTTTAGCCTTCATGGTCAAACAGCAAAGGCGCTTTTTGCCTCAATATTTCGTTTGCCGCTGATTATGCCTGAAGGCGACGTGGGCCGACCAAATAATTCCCCACATGCACGGATCTTTGATACGCTCTAAATTTGAAGTTGGTGCTGCGAATGGCTATCTGTTGGGAGATGGTGGATATCCATGCAGGCCTTATCTCCTTACACCACTAAGGAACCCACCAAACCTGCCTGAAAGAAGATACAAAAAAGCACAAATTAAAACTAGGGGAATTTAAAAAGAAGCTTTGGTGTTCTTAGACAGAGGTCTCGGTGTTTAGGCACACCTTTAAGAATTAAGTTAGATACATCTTTGGCGGTTATTAGCTTATAGCAGCAATCTGTCTCCATATCTCTGGTCGGGCTGCCCGAAATACGTAAATTCCGTCTTCTCTATAGTCTCTATAAATTATGCTTATACCTATCGCGTTATCCATATCTTTTTAATCTGGATTGTTATGCTTAGCATAAATCTCATTCTTCTATTATTGGCTTGTGTATAGGACTATAGGTGTATAACACTCTTTTGAAAATTCAGAGCGGGGCGCTATCCAAAGGTCAGCATGACGCCACAATATACGTCATAGCGTGACGTCAAAAAGCATGCAACTGCCTAGTAAATAATTCTCAAACAGCTAGAAAAATTAGTTAATTTATAAGCTAAACCTGTCTGCAAAAAGAACACGTCCCTCTGCTATAAACGTACTATTGTAGCGACTCTACCCCTGGCCTAGTGGTAACTTTATCTGTCCAACGATATCCCTGTGGTGTTCTATATATCGCCTTCTTCTTGTGTCTGCTTATATGCTCGGTATCTATACTTTCTCACCGGAGATCGCTCTATCTCTCGTCACCTAACTTTTTCTGGTCTCCCTTGCTCCCCCTACTCTACCTTCTGCTATGGTATAAACAATACAAGCTAACAGTACTTCGTAGTCGGCAATCCAAAAAGTATGATATGCCCTATTACTGAGCCAGGAATGTATTTTAACAATCAAACCACAACTGAATCAAATACCCACTACAACTGCCTTACGTGTAACAAAACGGCCAAGAAGATGTATAATGTATTACAGAAGCACAGTTGTCGGCAACTATCATAAAACACGCTATATGATCGAATAATAAAGCATAACTAAAGACAATATTGATGACAAATAACGTTTAAATACATTCGCTAAAGCCTCATGTTTAAAACATAGACTAATGTCTAAAAACATTCGCTAAAGACTAACGTTGAAAACCTTTAAGACTCATAAGACTCATTCTCCTTGCGGACCCTCTGAAACTGCTGTACGGACCCAAATGTTTTGCGGACCCCAGTTTGGGAACCGCTGGGTTAGCTTATCGGCAATATCCTTACCGCTCTCTAGCGGTAGCAATTTTTAAGTTTTATATCCTACAGTGGCGCAATGGAGTTTTGTATGAGTTCGCTAATTCTTGTGTTTATTGAGATATGGTAGTTTGTGCAGTTGGGAAAACGGCATTTTAGAGGTTTTTAGAGAAAACTTTTTGTTTTAGAAGGGTTTTATTTTACAGACGCACAACGCCTTTAGGCTAAACCGTACCGGTATACAACAAAATTGGCTAACATACCAAGACATACCAGAAACATAATTTTCGCAATTTTTTTGCATTTACATAGTTAAAAAATGCCAAAAAATACAGTTTGGAAAAATACGCAGTACTACCAGAAAGATAACAATGCGCAAACTTTGTATAGAAAAAATACAGTTTAGGGTGGGGAGAAGTTTATTGCGTTCTAATTTAAATTACTGGAGACTGTTTTTAGACGCTCTTACACATATGCGCACAAAATTTATTTTGTATTGATAATAAACGCAATTGGACGCTACAAGACTTCACGTTGTCAACCATCGCCAAATTATCCCGAGCAACGATAAAAAGATAATAGTAAACCACCAAAGATTATTCATGCGTGGCGATCTCGGAGTGAATTTGCGAATTCGAGAAAAGGTTTGTCGTGCGGGTTCTTGCGTAATTTAACTAAAAACTTGTTCTTTTTCAGCCACTGAAACTATTTATTTTAAAATTTTGACTGTTTTTTGGTGATGAACTGACAATGGCGGCTGCTATGGAATTCGACAGGGCACAGTCTTTGAGTTTAAGCGACCAGGCGTCCGCTATAAACGCCTACAAAGATATCCGTAAGCTATAGTTTCTTTGTTTTCGACTTTCTTACAATTTCAATAAATATAAATCGCTCTTCTGGTGTAAACGAAGTATAAACCGACGTTTCGGCAGCAGATACCAGCTGACCTCATCAGGGTTAATAATTAAAACGAGAGTGCGTTAGCCATCTTATATACTGAGAAGTAAAAAATTGTAAAAACGTAGATTAAAATTAATAATTCTAGACGTCGCTGAAGTATGCGATAAGCTGTGACGCGCCGGAGTCATCCGGTGCAGTACTGCGCCGTCGGACAACGGGCGTTTATCAGCTATTGCGTATAGCTACAACGACGAGTAGATTGCCGGATACCATGAATCCTTTTTATTCATGGTGTTAGGAGATTTGTCAAACGGAATGATTCAATGAACTCTATTTCTTACAATTTGATCATGAAAAAGTTTCTAATTTTATTTAACTTGCAAAATAAACTATTTATCAGTAAACTGTTAATAAGTCATATTTTATGACTTTTATTTTTCATTTAAAAAGTTAGTTTAAAGATTTCAGTTCCTAAAAAACACAAAGCAGAATTGAAGATGCCGTTCACAGTTTTAACGAAACCATTCGTCAAAATTGAAATTGCAAACTAAAAAAACAAATATAATAACCAGCGCCCAATCTCAAACGCTACTTCGCACCCTAACCCAAATAATGTGCTATTATTTAACAATCATTTTGAATGGTTGAATAAACTTTTAAATCTTTGTCAGCTTTTGGGTTTTTTTGGATCTTGTGACATGGATAAAAGATCTACAACTAGCAAAGTTGGAACACGCTTAAGTTAAAAAAATAATATTTTGGATTTATATTTGCGTCACACTCCAAATAAACCATATGTTTTTTTTTTGTAGTACGAAGAGATGTGAAAAGCAATGATGAAGATGGCCTTAAGTTGAAAGAACAGACCATTCTGGAGCTGGGAACGTTGTTACAGCAGAAGGTTAGTTCTGGTTTAGCTTGCTGTATAAAATAGTAACACTAAACGCCTCTTTAGATACTGGGTTTAACTTTCTGTTTTATGAAATTTTGAAATTCTTTGTTTAAGTAAACTACCAGACTCTTTTAAATAACAAAAACATTGAAAGAATACAAATTTGGGCGCTGGTCTAGAATTCTACCACAACGTTGAAATAAATATTAGGCAATGCATAATATGTGGGTTAGGGTGTCGGTTAGTGTTTGGGTGTGGGTAGGTCAAGTAATATTGTTTAACACTATTACTGGACTCACCCAAACCCAAACGCTAACCGGCACCCTAACCCAAATAATGTTCGTTGTGGTAGGATTCTAGACGAGCGCCCAAATTTGTACATTTATTTATTTTTATTTATTTTATTTTTTTTATTGATTTAACGACAATCAGGTGGCAGTCTTACGACTGAAGAAAACCTTTTGTCGCGACACCAATTACAGCGAGTAACAAACAATTTTAAGGAACAACACGTAATAAATTAATACTGGACACTGGAAAGAAATTGCATCAAAATCTACGAGAAGCTAACAAAAAGTCATGTACAGCGTTAAATAAAATGAGAGATTCAGAGCAAATTAAATCAGGATGTCCAAACAGAATGTAATTCAACAAAGTAGTATTAGACAAGGAAAACAACGCAGTCGGTGACATTACAGAGTTATCGACAAACAGAGAACAAATTGCGCTCATTAAAACGGACCTTTCGGCGGTTAATAGTGGACACTCAAAAAACAAATGTATTGGAGTGTACAATTTATTTTTAAGCTGTATAACATTTTTTTTTTGATTTTCTTTATTAATTACTTTTTGATTTGAATATGTAAATACTTTTGTTAAAAAAAAAAGAAAAACGTTTTGAAGATGTTTTATTTTAGGCTGCTTTTGTTATTAATATATATTTTTTCTTATAACAATTAAATCAATAGTCTAAAATCAAGCCAGTTAATAAACTAGGCATTCTAATAATGAATTTCAAAGTCACAGTTACATTCACTGAAGACGATACGAGTTCGTATTGAAACGTCATAATCAGAATAATATTGATTTACTCGACCTTTTTGGCTTTGACATTCATTATCAAGCTACATCACAGATTATTTTAATTTCTCTTTTTTTACAACCGGATATACATTATGCTTTTATTTTTTAGTCTAAATTTTCAACCGCTAATGACAGTTTCTAAACTAATCTGAATTAAAACTACAAAAGCAGGGTACAAACGTAATTTTATTAAAAATCATGTTAAAAACGAATAAAGTGTCATTTAAAACACTCAAAATATGATACCCACTTCTGTACGGGCTTTGATATTCTTGTACGTCTAACTACAGCCTCCAGACATTATGTTCCAACGAATTAAAACATTTTTCATCTCACGAACCAATTTTTAATTATAAAATGTTACCAAAATATTTCAATGGTTTAACTTAGATTTGCGTATTGCTTTTTTATTATTTTATAAACATTATTAAATTTTAGAGTGATCTGGAGGAAATTAAACAGAGATTGTTGCTTATTGCTTCTTTTTAACTTTTTTGTAAACATTTTAACTTTTAAAGGGTGATACAGTTGGAATTTAGGTTAGATTGTTGCTTATTGCTTCTTTTTAACTTTTTTGTAACGTTTAATGTTTGAAGGGGTGATACAAGTGAAATTTGTGTTAGGTTGTTTCATATATATTTTATAAACTTTTAAACTTGCACAGGGAGATGCGGTGGAATTGAGTAGCCTCGTCACAAGAGTCCGTCCTTTTCTCAAGTCGATCAGCAAAGCAAAAGCTGCCAAGCTTATTCGCACTCTCGTCGATTTATTTCTTGATATGGAAATGAGCTCTGGCTTAGAAGTAAGTGACGTGATATTTATTTTTACTTTGTTCATTTTTTTGCTAGCTTGAGCCCTATATGAACATGTGTGGATTTGTAACTTACAAGATAAACCTACCCTAAATCAATTATAAATCAACCTGTTAAAACTGTATATTTCTATTGATGGGAACAACTTAGGACCATATTTCTGTATAACTTGGACGAAATTGGCCTTCCATCTATTTTTTTTGCTTTGACTAGAAATACATTTCAAGTGCAGATTTTTTTAATACAACAACCCTTTAAAAAGAAAGCAATTCACTTTGCATGATGCTGTACGAAAAAATATGTGCACAAAAAATAGAAAATTTGTTTTTTTTTAGGAAAAGCTGTATTATATTTTCATAATAAAATGTTGGTAGGAACATGTCTATTGTCGATAATAATGGTATATTAGCCGATATTATTGGTAAACCTCTGGCTAAAGAACTCATTTGTAGAACCATAATAAGGTAGATTTTCAGCAATACACTCAAAGGGTACAGTTCCTACCCCACAATACATGGTTTAGCAAACATTTCACCCTTTGCTATTTCCATCATTACAATTTAGAGTTTTCAACCTTATCTGTTTTAAAATTTGCGCATGTGCACTTCAGACTGCGGAATCTGATAGTTTTACAGAGAGTAGCCTGAGTTAGACCTTAGCTAAACAAACCGACTGTGTCTGCATCCCTGCTATATAGTATTTGTTTTGCTTTAGGTTCAGCTTTGCCTTGAATGCATTGAATGGGCTAAAGAGGAGAAACGTACATTTCTGCGACAAGCTTTAGAAGCAAGGCTGGTGGCTCTTTACTACGACACTGGAAGGTTTCAGGATGCTCTAAAACTTGGTAAGTTTGAGAAAAAATAAATTTGAACATTTTCCGTATTATGTAAACAATAATTTTTTTTTAGGTTCAGCCTTATTGCGTGAGCTCAAGAAATTGGACGATAAACAACTTCTTGTCGAAGTGCAACTAACAGGTTTGTTTAAGGATAAAACATTTTTTCAATTGTTTAATCATTCGAAATATTTTTGGAAAGTGTTATAATTATAGAGATGTGCTTTTTATCCCAATAGTTATAATCTTGTGAGGAAATTTCTGAAAAAAACGTTAATAATTTGTTACTGATTTTTTTATGTTTTTTTAGTTAGTGTTATACACACTTTTTAGTTTGGAAAGGCATTTACACATAAGCAGTGTTCTACCGAGTGCATTTTTTGCACAAATGTGCTTTTTTTAAGGAAACTGACATTTTTTCACGAAAGTGAGCAGTCAAAGAAAAAATGTTAATTTTTTAAATGCACTGTTTTTGGCACATGGGCATGTTGTTAAAGGTTAGAGGGAACACTGCACATAAGTTTGTTGATAGCCAACACTGTACATTACCATCAAGTGTAAACACTTGTTCTAATTGACCATCTTTTTTATAATATATCTTTCACCTCTTAAAAAAATAATTATGACCAACTTTTTATAATATATCTTTCACCTCTTAAAAAAATAATTATGACTAACTTTTTTATAATATATCTTTCACCTCTTAAAAAATAATTATGACCACCTTTTTTATAATATAGCTTTCCCCTTTTGAAAAAACTAGTTACCTATGTCTCCTAATCGAAGTTTTCTACTTTTTTAAACTTTTTGATGTAAATTAAAGGCATACAGACAAGCATACGACGCCTACCCTTTTCAAAAAATTAATGATATTGAAAAATTTCCAAATGCCTAGCTGTGTATTAGTGCGAAAGTAAAGTTATGATATTATTGTTTGGCAAAAAGTGCGTCAGGAATAATTTTATTATATAAGTGTAAGCCATAAAGACTGTGCGAACCACTGATGTAAACACTTCTAAATAACCACCTTTTTTGAAAAAGTCCTTTCCACCTTGATAAACTAGTAATCCACCTCTGAAAAAAAAAATTCTCTTCTTGTAGAATCCCAAACCTACCATGCGTTGGGAAACCTGCAGAAAGCGAAAGCAGCATTGACGTCGGCTCGTACCACAGCCAACTCAATGTACTGCCCGCCTAAGATGCAAGCGTCGCTCGATCGTCAATCCGGGATACTGAATGCTGCAGAGGAAAAAGACTGGAAGACTGCCTACTCTTACTTTTACGAGGCCTTCGAGGGTTACGACTCGATTGAGAGCAAAAAGGCGGTGACCTCGCTCAAGTACATGCTACTGTGCAAGGTGATGCTAGGAACACCGGACGATGTACAGTCCCTTCTTAGCGGCAAGCTGGCACTCAAGTATGCTGGGAGAGAGGTAAGTTGTCTTCGGGCTTGTAAAACAGGCTAAATTTTAAATCTGATATATTTTTGCCTATTGTTTGAAAGATTTTGAAGTGTCAGGATTAAGAACACAATAGCACTGATTAAGTAAGTTCTAAATTTTTAAAAGATTTTGAACGGTCAGGTTAAGAACACAATAGCACTGATTAAGTAAGTTCTAAATTTCTAAAAGATTTTGAACGGTCAGGATTAAGAACACAATAGCACTAAGTAAGTTCTAAATTTTTTAAAGTTTTGAACCGTCAGGATTAAGAACACAATAGCACTAAGTAAGTACTAAATTTTTAAAAGTTTTGAACGGTCAGGATTAAGAACACAATGGCACTGATTAGTATTAAGTAAGGAGGTAAGTTGTCTTGTGACTGAGTTAAGTGTGGAATATTCCAACAAGGATAATTTTTTGCTCAAGGTTAAAAAAAATATAGATGAACTATGTATTAGTATTGATTTTAAAAAACTGAAGTGTAAAATATATGTCATTGGTTGTCTTAAAAGATAATTGTTGATGTTTCTTTTCTAAATACTGCCTTTGATAAAGCTCATTTTAAAATATCTTCATTTTTTTATTAATTTTAACCTCATTTTTTTAACAATTTTTTATGTATATATTTTTTTATTCTAAAACATTAATCTACCTAGTTTATATATTTCATAACCCTTTTAAATTTTTGTGTTTTAATTTTGCATTTTTTTATAATTGAATCTAAGTAGGAGACAGCTGACTCGATGAAACTTACGGTCTTTCGCTGTCTCCAGGGAATGTCAAATATTGCTAAACGTTTTAATTTCGACCATTTTTTTGTTTTTTGATGTTCCAAATAAAATCATATCTATCTACCAATCTTTTAGCTTTTATAGAATCCTCAAATAAGATTTTTCTTTCTTTTAGATTGAATCGATGAAGGCAGTTGCAAAAGCTAGCCACAATCGTTCCATATCGGAGCTAAAAGAGGTTTGACAATAATTTACTGGTAGCAACGTAGAAAGGGTGGCCTACTGACCTAACTATGTACTCAACTTGCTCTAAACATCTTAATTTTTTACTTCGCTAAGTCCAGTTATTTATTAAAGATGATTTTTCTAATCATGAGAAGTATGGCCCAAACTGTAAATATCACCTGGTTTTATTACAAAAGTTTAAAATAAAGCCTAAAATAGTCAGCATAAAAATGGATATTCTTCAACAAACATAATTATACTCAAAATAATCTTTTCTGCTACTTCCTTATAAATAAGCTTCTTATATACTAGTAGCAACAGCATATTTATTGATTACAAACATTAATTATGCTGTAAAGTTTAAATGACCTCAATGTACCAATTGTATGATTTTTTTAACTTTTTGAGGCTGATAATGAAAAAGTCTCCTTGCTCAACATTAACTTGGCCTACATCTCTAATCCTATACTATATTCCTCAAACAGATCTATTACTAAATATTACCTCTACCAGCCTAATACCCTGTTGATGCGTGTTTTTAGGTTTTATTGCAATATGATTCGGAACTCCGGGCCGATGTGATCATCGCCGCTCACTTGGATAAACTTTACGACAACCTGCTTGAACAAAACTTGCTCCGTGTTATCGAACCATTCGCGAAAGTACAGGTTAGTAAATAAATAAATAAAAATCTACAACTCCAAGGTCCTATTTTTTGTTAATCATTTGTTTAAAGTACATTTTTGTTGAAATTTTGCGATTTTTTTCATAATTTGCTGTCTCCACTTACCCTTATTTGTACAAAAGTAACCTTTTAATAAACGATTCATTTGAACCCGAAACTTGCTCCGTGTTATCGAACCATTCGCGAAAGTACAGGTAAATAAAAAATAGGGCTCTAAAGTAGGGGTTCTTAAACTTTTGTTAACACAGGCCCCCAAAAATATTTTTGGTTTACATTGACCAGGATCAGAGTTTTAAAGAAATGATGTTATAAAATAAGTAGGCGCAAGAATGGGATTTCGGTCAAACCAATATGAAACTGAAGTTAAGTCTAAATAAATTCAAAGAGATTGTCAATTTTTTTTTTTTTTTCTTTTAAACACTAATCATTTAAATACACCATTTCGTTTTTAAATATTACCATGAGATTTTTATTCTGTCTTCTTGCACCTCCTAACACTAAATCAGCGTACCCCAGTTTAAGAAGCTCTGCTTTAAGGTGAATCACCTATTTTTTGAAGCATTAACATAAAACATTTGCTCTTGCAAGGATCGGTAAATTTATCCCTTTTTATTCTGTTTTTTTTTTTCTAGTACAAACAATTTTGTTTAACTTTTTTTCTAGTATAAAGATTTTTGTTTAGCTACCCAAGTTATGTGATTTTTTCAGGTAATTTGTTGTTGTCTTTATTTATTATTTACGACGATGTGCAAAGTAATCTTGTGACAGACGCTAATAGTTAATTTGAACCCCTGTAATTAGCAGCATTGGTAAAATATTGGAGTAAAACATTTTCATGCTATTATTATTACTATTTTTTAGGTTGAACATGTCGCCCAGCTAATAAACCTTCCCCTGGTAAGTTAAGTTTTTATTTTTTTCCCAAATAATCTAAATTATTTTTATTTTATATTTGTTTTACCTTATAAACCAAACTACGACCAGTGGCTCATATTTTATAAAAGTTTTTTAGGCAAAAATAACTTACTTTTTTATACTTGTTTTTGGCAGATTTTTATTTTATAAATTTCACTACCTTGTCAAAACAGTGCATTTATAGATTTATTTCTAATAATAATTACATAGTTAAGTTTAGTGTATTTTAGATCCCCTTTTTGACCCTGCCCTTTTACACATTTTCACGCCCCTGTAAACATAATTGAGCACCCCTGTTAGAAAAAAATCACCTTTTGTAAAAAAAAATGTAAAATTTGTTGTTTTGTTGTTTATATTTAGTAAATATGTTACAATGAAGTCTACAGGTTTGCAACAATAAAAAACGAAGTAAAATATCAATTGCTACACTCTCATTTATTTCAAACGACACATATTATTTTACTTTATTTTGTGTAAACTGAAGTTATGTGCTTAAAACGTGCAGTTGTAAAATAAATTTTTAAACTAATTGTAATTGTGCTGAACATTGCATTTACACCTTTTTATATTTAAAAAGTAATTAAATTTTCGGTCTTTAGGCAAACCTTTAATTTTAAATGTACCGCACTTCTGTAGGATTTCATTATACATTTTCTTATAGATAAAAGTGCAAGATTTTATTGAAAATTAAAACCAATATTTTTTCAGCAAACTGTGGAGAAGAAGCTATCTCAGATGATTTTGGACAAAAGATTTCATGGTGAGTTTTTATATTAATTGGCATGAAAATATAAGGTTAGGCACCTTGTCTAATTCCTGTCTCTTCCTGTTGTCCTCGATAACATAAAAACTTAATGTTGTCGTTTTGAAAAACATCGTGTGATTTAAAAGGACTGTTGAAATCCCAGAAAAACAGTGAAAAAATAGTTGTAAAAACTACTAGTACCTTAAGTCTGTAGGGTTCAAGATCAAAACAAACATGTTAAACATTTTATTCTTTGACAGTTGTAATCCCAGAAAAAATGTAGAAAAATGGTTGTAAATCCGGCGAAAAAACTTTTCTCTTTTTGTGACCTACTAATACCTTAAGTGGGTAGGGTTTCGGATCAAAATTGTCAAAACAAACATGTTAAACATTCATTCGTTAACGGTGAAAATTCCAGAAAAACAGTGAAAAAAATGGTGAAATTGACCTACATAAACCTTAAGACAGATCAAAACAAACACAATAAACTTTTTATTTCTTGACAGCTAAAATCCCAGAAAAATAGTAAAAAAAAAGTATAAAAAAGTTGTCTTTTGTGACCTACTAATACCCCGTTTTCTTCTGTCATCCAGGTATCCTTTCTCAAGGCGAGGGCGTCCTAATTCTGTTCGACGAGCCAGTTGTTGACAAAACGTACGGAACAGCGCTAGAAGTGATCTCGAGTATATCCCTGGTCGTCGACGGCCTTTACCAGAAAGCAAAGCAGCTAACATAAGCCTCCGGTGCTCTTGCCAACGGACCAACTACATTTAAAACTACGAACGATTAAGCAAAACACAAAGAAAAAAAATTATCTGTCATTGCTGCGTAGAAATTCCCTGTTGATAGTCGGTCACTACAGTCTCCGTGTTTTAATGTATTAGGGGTGACGGCGGCATGCTACGTCAGATGCCGGCGTCTTAACGCTTGCTTTGTTCGTTCGTTTTTTTTTTGTATACACTTGTGCTCGACAACTGTACAGCAACTTTGTCGTTTCGTTTTTCCGAGGGTTTTTTCCACTTTTTTTTTTTGAACAAATTCGAAATTTTGAAGCCGGTCATAATGTCGAAAAGGTGTTTCGTTTAAAAATGCTAAATTTTTACCGCGTTTTCGGATTTTTTTTTGCAAGTAAAAAAACGAGGTACTACTATACAGTTTATATAAATGCCTCGTAAATATGATAATCCTAGCTTATAATAAATTGTTAAGAGATCCATATATTGTAAAAAAAGATGACTGAAATACCTCCAGTCTCCACTGATAACTTATAGGGATGGAATTTAGTTTTTTGCTTTGTTTTTTGTCATATAACTTCATCTCGTTTTGGCCTTTATCGAATGCCAAACCTTACAGAAAACCCGAAAAAGTTCATTTGTCTCGATTCGTTACATTACGCGACTTATACGAAAAAAATGTACAAATTGCCAGGTTTTATCAGCACTCTCAAACCAGACTGTTTACTGTGGTGTAACCTTTTGGTAATTGATCGGTTTACTTGATGCTAAAAGCCGGATTCTCTGAGCGTGTTTCGCGTCTTCTTTGTATCTTTATCCGCCCGGAGTGTTTTGGTCAATAAAACTTTCGTTTACTGCTCCAGTTGTAAGTGTTGTAAAGACGTTTGAAATGACTTAGTTCCAGTCAAGTCATTTGCAAAATATGTAAAAAATTGAAATGTTTTGCCAGTCAAGTCATTTGCAAAATATGTAAAAAATTGAAATGTTTTGCCAGTCAAGTCATTTGCAAAATATGTGAAAAATTGAAATGTTTTGCCAGTCAAGTCATTTGCAAAATATGTAAAAAATTGAAATGTTTTGCCAGTCAAGTCATTTGCAAAATATGTGAAAAATTGAAATGTTTTGCCAGTCAAGTCATTTGCAAAATATGTGAAAAATTGAAATGTTTTGCCAGTCAAGTCATTTGCAAAATATGTAAAAAATTGAAATGTTTTGCCAGTCAAGTCATTTGCAAAATATGTAAAAAATTGAAATGTTTTGCCAGTCAAGTCATTTGCAAAATATGTAAAAAATTGAAATGTTTTGCCAGTCAAGTCATTTGCAAAATATGTAAAAAATTGAAATGTTTTGCCAGTCAAGTCATTTGCAAAATATGTAAAAAATTGAAATGTTTTGCCAGTCAAGTCATTTGCAAAATATGTGAAAAATTGAAATGTTTTGCCAGTCAAGTCATTTGCAAAATATGTGAAAAATTGAAATGTTTTGCCAGTCAAGTCATTTGCAAAATATGTAAAAAATTGAAATGTTTTGCCAGTCAAGTCATTTGCAAAATATGTAAAAAATTGAAATGTTTTGCCAGTCAAGTCATTTGCAAAATATGTAAAAAATTGAAATGTTTTGCCAGTCAAGTCATTTGCAAAATATGTAAAAAATTGAAATGTTTTGCCAGTCAAGTCATTTGCAAAATATGTAAAAAATTGAAATGTTTTGCCAGTCAAGTCATTTGCAAAATATGTAAAAAATTGAAATGTTTTGCCAGTCAAGTCATTTGCAAAATATGTAAAAAATTGAAATGTTTTGCCAGTCAAGTCATTTGCAAAATATGTAAAAAATTGAAATGTTTTGCCAGTCAAGTCATTTGCAAAATATGTGAAAAATTGAAATGTTTTGCCAGTCAAGTCATTTGCAAAATATGTGAAAAATTGAAATGTTTTGCCAGTCAAGTCATTTGCAAAATATGTAAAAAATTGAAATGTTTTGCCAGTCAAGTCATTTGCAAAATATGTAAAAAATTGAAATGTTTTGCCAGTCAAGTCATTTGCAAAATATGTAAAAAATTGAAATGTTTTGCCAGTCAAGTCATTTGCAAAATATGTAAAAAATTGAAATGTTTTGCCAGTCAAGTCATTTGCAAAATATGTAAAAAATTGAAATGTTTTGCCAGTCAAGTCATTTGCAAAATATGTAAAAAATTGAAATGTTTTGCCAGTCAAGTCATTTGCAAAATATGTAAAAAATTGAAATGTTTTGCCAGTCAAGTCATTTGCAAAATATGTAAAAAATTGAAATGTTTTGCCAGTCAAGTCATTTGCAAAATATGTGAAAAATTGAAATGTTTTGCCAGTCAAGTCATTTGCAAAATATGTAAAAAATTGAAATGTTTTGCCAGTCAAGTCATTTTGCAAAATAAATAAGTCCCAGTCGAATTCATCACTTGACCCAGTTAAGTCCTTAAAGGGCAAATGGAAAAACACAATAATGCCTACCTAAAGAAGAAAATCTATAAAACCATAGTATTTCCAAATTTATCAGTAAAAGGCCTAAATAACGCCGGAAAGTGTAGGAGAGGCTATGCGACCATCGGGGCTATCAGTCTGGCATCAGCCGTTTTGGTGTCGACGTTTGGGCGTCCTAGTTTGACCGGCGCCACTGTTTTGGATTTCTAGTCCTGTTTGGGGTTATTGGTGGGGTTAGAAAATGGGTTGGGGTTAAAATTATAGCGGGTTAGTAATGTACTTAGGGGCGGGTTTTGGGTTAGGTAAAAGGTTGTTTAAGCCTGATTCTGTCCATTTTGGTCTTATTCGACCGGTTACGAACCCATTCCGATTTATACGTTACTCCTGTAGAGAAACGACGCATGTCTGTTTGTGCTTGTAATTATAGCGTGTTCGCCTGGTAAAGTGTTAAATATTTCACCTAGATACTCATTTCCTTTCGTGGCCGTTCTGGCAAATCTAGCCGACATTCGACTCGGCTAATCTCCATCGCAGTCGCTCTTGTGCTATATAGTGTCACGCTGCTGTTGGATTAAACACTATAGTCAACTGATGCATGCCTTACTTGCGAGACCCGTTTTTACTGCGCTGTAAGCTCTTTTATTGAAAGCGAGCTATGCTAAATTATTTGAATGTACAATAAATCTATAAGCGACCTGACAGTATGCACTTTGAAATGCTATGACAGTTTGTTTAGTTTCGATTTAGTGGAGTTCAGATAGCACGGTGGTCATGTCTCACCTGTTGAAATATACACTCCTACTAGTCCTATTTCGGTCTTTTTCCGAATCTTTATCACAACGTTGATGTTGTTTTAATATCGGTCCTAAGGCTGGAGTACGCTCGAGTTGTAAGTGTTATAAAGAAGTTAATATGACTTAAGTCCCAGTCCAATTCATCAGTTGCCGCGGTTAAGTCAATATAAGAGCAATTTACTAAATAATAACAAATACACATCATGTAGCAAGCAAATTGTTTTACGTGCACAAATGGAGATAAAAAACATTTTAATGTTATTTTTAATGAAAATACTTAATTAACCATTAGAAGTCCAGTAAGTCAAATTCGGCCTTAAAATGTCAAATTCTGTGTACTATTTTCCATCCATTTTTTTGCAAATTAAGGAATTGTAATATGATTAGGAAAAAGCCGAAAACTAACTGCTGTCACTCGAAAAATTACAAAAACAATTTGTGACTGTTTTGTTATAATGAACGAATTACCACATTGGAAATTGCACATAAATAAGTTAATTTGGAAATAGAAGTCAATGTAAGTCAAATACGGCCTTAAAATGTTAAATTTGGTGGAAGTAGCCTAATTCTAAATCAAAAAAGCCTTTGAAAAAACTGCAATAACAAATGAACGAATTACCGCATTAAAAATAGGACGGAAACAGGTTAATTTGAAAAAGGCACAAGTTGGAGTGTTAAACACTTTTCTTGATTTACTGCACCATATTAATTCGCGTGGAGGTCGAAAAATGCAACATGATATGTGGGTGAAAAAGGGTATATTGGATTTGCAGTATACCAAATGAACAGCGATGCAGTTATCTTTTTGTCAAAAGTGTATTGTAACACCACAACTGCTTGCGGTACCATTGAAGTAACACCACAACTGAAACAACTGCTTTCTCGATTTTTTCCACAATCGTCTGACATTTAGGTATGGTATAACTTCAATGGTACCGTAGGTCAAATAACGAAATGCCGGGTCACATAACAGTACACAAGTGTTTCAATCCTTGGGTCGCGACCTAAAATTGACTTTAACGGGTGTATTTTTTAAACGGAATGTACCTAACATTATAACAACTAGCATACATAGACACATTTAATCTCATCGCCTCATGAAAAACAAATAATCTCATCGCCTCATGAAACACTAGAGATGGGTCGCTAGTATATGGAGGTGCTCTACAAGAGAAAAACGTAATCGCATTTTCCAAAAAAATGTATGAAAACCACTGGTTTGAGTCTAGTTTTACGTAAAATAGAGCGAAGTACAAGCCAGGGCTGCGGAGTCGGACTCGGATTCGGGACAAGATTAAGACCTTGTAAAACTACCCGAGTCCCGAGTCCGACATGCGCATGCGCAGTATCTAATTTTTAAAACCGATATGGCCGCCAACTGAAAATTGTAAAAGTGGAATAGTATATGGTGGAATATTTTCCAATCTTTTTTGTGAGTGAATTAATTATACGACACGCTATAAGTGGATTGCTAAATATCCATGTTATTTTAGTTAATTGGCGGAATACAGGCTGTAGAGTCAGGGCCGGACTCGGCTCTCGACGAAATCGCACATTTGACCGGAGTCGGACTCGGGAGTCGGACTCGGCATTATTTTTTTAGCCGGAGTCAGATTAGGGTTATTTTTTAACGACTCCGCGGCCCTGGACTACACGCGACATAATATATAAAAAGCAGGATTTAAGCGATAAAAGCAGGATTTAAGTTGCTTCCCAAACCAGGGCCAACCACATAATATTGCAAAAAGCAGCTTCTACCACAACAAAATCAAACACGAAATGAATTACAATAATGTGCGGACGCTACAATTCAAAACTATTGCTCATTAAATTAAATTGGAGCGAATGCTAGCAGTCAATAATGTAGGCCCTAATTGTTTGTTTAATACATCAAGTTATATTAAATACTTCAAGAAAATGGCGGAATAGCCGAATCACTAGTGATATAAAAAATGTTTTAAAGCATTGAGGATAACTGTTTCAAAGCAAACCAAACCAAGCGAAATACTAATTTCATTTAGCAATAAAACAGTACAACGGTTAACCAAAATTATGGAGTGACGCGGACAACAAAGTAGAAACTCCGAAATAATTTTCGCTTATTTCTCAAAGTCATCTCACTGTGCCTCTTAAATACATTA
This sequence comes from Ascidiella aspersa, assembly GCF_963924565.1. Taxonomy (NCBI): domain Eukaryota; kingdom Metazoa; phylum Chordata; class Ascidiacea; order Phlebobranchia; family Ascidiidae; genus Ascidiella; species Ascidiella aspersa. The sequence goes on along the minus strand of NC_139449.1, from coordinate 35,219,258 downwards.
AACGAGATGACGAGGTGGTCTGGTCAAAATAGAACTTTTTAGGGCAACAATTATTTTATAGAAACACCGTTCCGGCTTATTTTCACCACTACTTCTTGTACCAGAGCTTAATAACCACTGTTTTCAAACAAACAGCTGTAAGTGCTGATAGAAGCCCACAAAGCAAAATAAACATTGTTCCAATTAACCACAAAACAATTTTATACCAACAGTTAACCAGAATTATGGAGTGGCGTGGACAAAAAAGTAGAAATTCCGAAATAATTTCCGCCTCATTTCTCAAAACCCCCTCACTGTGTCTCTTAAATACATTAAAAGAGATGGGTCTGGTCAGAAGAGAACTTTTTAGGGTAACAATTCTTTTATAGAAACACCGTTTCGGCTTATTTTCACCACTACTTCTTGTACGAAGAACCACTGTTTTCAAGCAAACAGCTCTAAGTGCTGATAGCAGCCGAAAAAGCAAAATACATTGGACAAAACAGTTTTAAAACAACAGTTAACCGAATTAAGAAGTGGGGTGGACGAAAAAAAGAAATTGTGACAAAAGTTGTAGGGACAGTAGTAAAAATGAAAAAGTGGTAGTTTTGTAATTTTTGCAGGTATTTAAATAAAACGCTTTTACCTTAAAATAGAAACTGCCAAAGCAAAGTACTGTGGTTTAATTAAGGCGCAAGCAACAAAAAAACTTAAATGACTATGTTTGGAGACTCTAAAGTGGTATTTTAGAAGCAAACCAAGCGAAATGTTTATTTCATTTAGCATTATAACAATTTTAAAACAACAGTAACCGGAATTATGGAGTGGCGTGGACGAAAAATTAGAAATTTTGAAATGATTTCCGTCTCATTTCTCGATGCCCCCTCACTGTGCCTCTTGTCTTTTCGAATATTCGAAGACACTCCCCCGCTCCACGAAGGCACTTTGCGACACTTTGCGGCGTTTGGGGTCGGGCCCCTCACCGTCTGACGTCACGGGGGTGCCGTACCCCCCTCCCCCGGGGGTCTGCATCCGAAAAATGTCCTAAAGGGTGAAAAAATAAAATAATAATTGTTCTAGGACTTAAAAACTGATATCAGATAATTCCGTGTTTTCTGAGAACTTAAAAATCGAAAATCATTTTGTTGAAATTAAAGGAAAAATATATATAGATTAAACTAACAAGAAAACTTTGAAACCGAGAATTAGTTGGTTAAGATAAACTAGCTAAATGTAAATCACTGGATGTGCAATCAGAATTGTTTTTTGTTTTTTAATATTCACACAAAGACAGATTATTTTATCAGAAAGAAAATATCGGTTTATCAAAATTAAAATGTTGGCTAAAAAGTTTCAAATGCGACAAAAACGAACAGGAATATTTTACTTTGTTAAAAGTACGGCGTTTCCACCATTAATCTAAAAACCGCAATAACTACAAAAAAATAACGACAAACATCACAAAAGCAAACTTAGTATTAAATGTTACCTAACGTCTTACCAATTCCATTGAAAATATGGTTTTTCGTAAAAAACGCGCCGGCCCTAAATCAGTGTTGTAATTACTCAAGTCAATTGCTGACTAAAGTGCACTTAAGTCACGTTTTTAAATGACTTGCCTTGATTTAAGTCTTCCCAACAAATAACCTGTTTTCATTAAGCATTATTTTGTTTTAAAAAATTGGGTTATTTGTTATTTTTTATTCAAGTTATTGCTTATATCGAACAAGTTTGTCAATTTCAATAGTTTAGTTAACGTTTATTTTTTCAATACTGAAGTTACAAAAATGTTATTATACGATTCGACCGTAAATAGTTTTCTACTCGTTGATTTAACAAATAGATCGCACTCCGATTCCGACTCACATTGGCGTGAACTTTCACCGAGTTCTTGCCTCCCATGTTGATCACAGGCCCGTTGTGACGTAACAGCAGGTTTGAACCGAGGTGACCCGGCTCTCCGCCTGAAAACAAAAAAACAAGGTCACGTGATTTAGGGTTAAACGAGGTCAAACAAAAGTTTGCCAACCAATAGTTTAAGGATTTTTTTTTGTTCATCAGACAGTTTCTCTAATTCAGATGTTTTTCAATTGCCGGAAAGCAGATTTGTATGTGCGAGTATATATATAAAAAAAATAAAAAAATAAAAAATGTAGTAGTTAACCTTTAAAAAATATATTTTTTATTTCCTATTTTTTTACACATCTTAAGACGCCATTTTTAAAACACATCTGATTGACTTTCCTTGTGTCTCTTTCTGAAAACAAAAATAAGGTCACGTGATTTTGGGTTAACTGAGATCAATCAAAGAATGGCCGACCAATATTTTACGAATGCTTTTTTAACAGAAAGTTTTAGGAAATTCCTGGGGGTGCAAATGAAAACAGAATATTTAAATCTGGCCAGTTCAGAGGGATAACATGTGGGCCGTAATCAGGTAATACGTATCAACGTCAAGCAGTGTTAAGGTTGGTTCACACTAGACGCGTCTGGCGTTAGCGTAAAACGATTTTTAAAACAACGCTTTCGGTTGCGGAAGTTGAAATATTTCGAAAAATGTTGAAAAATTTTAATTTTTACGCTTTCGGTTAGAAGCGTGGAAATTTTCCGTTAACGCTGGCAACGTTTTAAGCATAAACTGGACGATGCTAGCGTTTTGCGCTAGACGCTGGCCAGAAATCGAAAACGCGTCTAGTGTGAACCAACCATTACTCAAACTTTTCCAGAGTGTGGCACACGTTCGGCAAACAACATTAGCTTTATAGAACAACAAAACATATTTTTGTTGTACAAAACAACAATAGTGACACGGCACGGTAATAGGTAAATTATAGGTAATGGGTAAATACCATAATATTATCAGATTTTTTAAGAATAGTATGCAATAAAGTCACCCATCAATTTCTTTCAACTTTGAATTTTTCCGAAAAATAAACGACAATATAAATTTTTTATTGTTTTTTTAAATTTTTTTTTTATGTCGATTTAAACTAATTTGGTGTCTGGGTCAATAGGCCTATTCCTTATATATTTGATATGGGACACCGTTGGCTTAAAAAAGGTTGGGAATCAATGCACTTCAAACTTAGAAGGGATTTCGGCAGTCGTAATTTCAGAAATTACCAAAACCCACAAAGTTTTGCAAAAGACAAAACAACCACCAAGCTCCCACCTTGCATTCCGTAAGGCTGGAAGACTCTTCTCTCGGTCAGAATCGACAGGACCAGGTCTTTTCGGAACAAGAGTTCCCGTGTCACCCCGTCTCCCCCACGGTATTTCCCCCTTCCCCCACTTTTGGGGTTCAGCGCGAATTCGTTCAGCACCACTGGGTACCTGTTGGGGATATAACACAATAGCATAAACTGTGTCGACTAGTATTCTACTTGACCATCACATTACTTGACTTAAATGCGCCTAAATCACTTAAAATGAGTTGACCTGACTGAAGTCTTCGGAGCAAAATGACTTGACCAGACTCGAGGTTTTTTGACAAATATTTAACTCGGTATAAAGTCTCTGTCTTTAAATGAGTTGGCTTGTAAATCGTGAGTGACAGAAAGGTCGATAGGATGAAACTAAAAGTTTTGCAGGGCACGCCAAGGATGGTCCTAACTAAAAAAACAAAGTACGAAATCTGGCCAGGCCTCTCTATTACACTTGCGACAGTAAATTCACGTTTTGGTCTTTGGCGTTCAAATTCGACTTTAGCACAGCGTTTATCAGTGAGTTTTTCGCAGAAAACGTCACATTAGGGTGACCAGACTTTCTCCCTTGTTTTTCGGACAAATGAATTGACTTAGTCTTAACTCAATGTTTTTAAATGCACGGCTTGACTAAGCTCAAGTCTCTTGGATCAGTGACTTGACTTAATTTAAGTCTCTTGGATCTGTGACTTGACTTGGGGTTAAATCATTGAGTCAATGACCTTGGTTAAAACTAGGTGTTTTAATAAACCGATTTTTTTAAACTGGATTATTTATGTCAATTCCACCAATATTGCTGTTTTGCTCATTTTTAGTTCAAGTTAATATTTTGTTGGTTTTTACAAACCTTCGTTCCAAAATTTCCGGGTCGGTTATCCTGGTGTTGGTCATGTGACTGTGGACCCCGCTTCGTCCGTCCCAGGTGGGACCCTGACATAGAAATCATATGACCACGTGTTCGAATAGAAATCAAAAATAGAAAGTAAAAACGTCTTTGGCTCAAGGCCTCACTTTGAATATTGCAGGAGTCTTAAAAAAATCGTTTGCCACTTAAACCACAAAAACTTCAGGAACTATTTTTGCAAAAAAAAAAAATGGTTTAGGTTTAAAACTTCAAAAACTGCAAATAAAATTGTTTTTTAGTTTTATTATAAATTCGTATTTCGATAAAATGATACAAAATCCAAGATCGAATAAATTTCGAAATCATGACTTTTTAGCAATTTTACAATTTTATGATTATCTTACCGCTCCAGCGCCTCCAGCGACAGTTTCGTAATAACCTACGTCATCATCTCCGAACGTGACGTTGTTCATGCAGCCCTGTGACGACATAAAGCACAAGAAACTCAGAGCAGAGCACATCAAAAAATTAAAACTGATGCCATTCGTTACCAAAAACGATTAACAGAAATTTACTGTTTTTTATAATAGTATATTTTTGTTTTAACAGTTGTTTTATAATCTGTCATTCCATCTTGAACTGAAGTAAACACAATTTGATCCAAACCTAAATGAAAGCCTGATAAGTTTTGACGTGTAAGTTGTTGTAAGGTTTAAATTTTCGATTAAAATAATACAGGGGACCAGTATGGCAGAATGCTGGCGACTTGGCGACTATGTCGGCCGAAGAATCAGCCCGAAAACCGAAGGAATTGGTCCAAAAAAAATTTAAGTAAAAAAAAAAAATTTGAAAAAAAATTGGATCAATTTTTTTTTTTCGAGTGGTTGTTTCCACACATATTTAATCACATCTATTTTACAATTGGCATAAATTAATTTTGTTGTGTCATTTTGAAAAAAGTTACGGTAGTGTAAAGCACGTTGTTTAGTGAGAAAAGTCAGTGTAAGGCATATAGACTGTCTATTATTTTAAAAAGTACACACTTTTGATCATACAATTGTTACGTGTTGGCAGTTTTGCTTTGAATTGGCAAGTATTTCTATATTGAGTTGATTTCCTGTATATTGAGTTGAATTCCCCATTCCTGTTAAATGTACAGGTATAACATTCACATCGGCATATTAAGGATGTACCAGGCTATGCCTCTCCCCCTAGGGCTTAAGTATATTTTTGGTTGTTTAATTATGCAAATGCTGCGCGCGAACTTTAGCTGGTTTAGCCTGGTTTTGCTAGGTTTATGTGTCTTTGTTTTAAAAAAATCTATCCCAAAGTTAATATGCATACTATGGGGCATGTTTCACTATGACTGTGACAATTTCTATTAAATTTTATCATAAATATCATTATTTCGAGCAATATAAATTGGAAATTTATCCAAAGAATATTTTTTCCTGCTTTTCAATCTGGCTTTGAGCAGCACGTTTTCACATAAGTTTGCCTGAAAACAGCTATCTATGTAACACTTTTAAAACAAGAAAAGCAGACATGTACGATTGTACGTACACCCCCAGGCCCCGGGTTGTACCTTCACTTGTCCCTTATGTATTTGTTGATGACTTAATGACACAAAAAATTTTGCGCCTTCGGCGCTACGTTTTGTTGTCCAATTCACTTATTAATAGCCTTGTTTATCGCCAACACATGGCAAGGTTCATACATTCCTTAGGCGAACACATAATTTAAGCTTAGGGGCGTGACCAAAAACCGAAGAATTTTCGCCAAAAATGCTTGTCACCAGAAGGCTGGCAAGATTCTGCCAGCCTGCAGGGGACAGAGAGCACCAAGCTTATTTGTCTTTTACTTTATGCCTCACCCAAAGGTCCCCAAATAGTCTATTATTGTTCTTGTTGGGAGCCATTACGGCTAATTAGTCACAAAATAATATAAACACCAGTAACAGAACAGAAGACAAAAGTACAATCGTTAATAACCAATGAAGGGTAGTTTAAAAACAGGAATAAACACGGTAAAAATAGATTTGTTTTTGATCACACGTTTAACTAGGGTTGCGGAGTCGGGTAAAAGCAACCAGAGTCCGACTCCGACTCTACGGCATGTACTCCACCCATTTACTAACTTAAAAAGGGTGGATTCAAAGGATAGGGTGAACTTAACTAATAGGGGCATCATATAACTCACCATTTCATAATACGTGGTTGTAATATATTTCACCATACTCTATTACACCTTTACACCTTGCAGCCTTAAAGCTTTCGAATTTGGCACTGTGCATGAGCACGTCGGACTCAGTCATGTACTATTAATCGAGTCCCGAGTCCAACTTCAGGAAAACTAACCGACCCTGTCGAGCCCCGAGTCCGACGTGGCACGTCTAACCCAGGGGTACTTAATTTTTTTTAACTTGAACCCCATAAACAATTTTTATTATTTGCGTAGATCAGGGTCGGCATAACAAAAATTAGCGAACACGTCGCAAATTGACGTCATAAAACAATTAAACTTATTCAATGAAACATTCACACATATGTGCGTTAATAACTGAGATCTAGCCCTTCGAAGCTGCTTTTTGACCAACGATTACGGCTTACGTATAATTGTTACACCGAAAAGCCATCGCAGACTCATCGGATCTGCTGATCTATGACGCACTAGAAAAACAACTAGCCTGCAGTGAGGTTCGAACTCACGACCTCCGGTCAAGCCGGGACTGTCGCTCTACCAACTGAGCTATGCAGGCTCAGAAGGGAACGAGTCGAGAAACAACCATACGCCAATGCTTGCTCAATTTGTTAGTACAAGCAACCTCGTTGAAGGGGATCTACAGTACCATATCATTTTTTCAATGAAACATTCACACATATGTGTGTTAATAGCTGAGATCTGGCCGTTCGAAGCTGCTTTTTGACCAACGACTCCGGCTTACGTATAATTAGTACACCGAAAGCCATCGCAGACTCACCGGGCTAGTTGTTTTTCTAACCTGCCTTGCTTACATCATAGATCAACAGATTCGGTGAGTCTGCGATGGCTTTCGGTGTAACAATTAAACTTATGCTGTTTTTAGCCAAGGTCCATGAACCCCGGTTTAAGAACCCTGGTAAAATGTTTGATTACTTTTATTTACAAATGTGTTAAGCAGATCGACAAGATCAGGAAAAAAAACTTTATGACTTCGCGTCTTACCTGGGATGCGGCGCAGGTTCCAAACGCCCTCATTATGACGTCAACAATACGCTGTGACGTCAGAACGTTGCCCCCCACAACGGCGGCGTGTTCCTCGGGATCGAGCAGCGACCATTTTGGAATTCGGATGGTGACTGGCTTCAGACAACCCTAGGCATAAAAACAACATTCTTAATAAAAAGGAGCCATTTCTTTAAGGGTTTAGTTCAGTGGTTCTCAACCTTTTTTTTTCGTGGCCCATTTACGTTGCAAAAAATTCTGGGCCCAAAAAATTTTTAAGAAAGAAAAAACTGTAAAATAGGTTTAGAACAAAACACAGCAGAACATATTTCAAAACAGATTATACATTTAACCGTGCATTAGTCAGATACTTGTGGCTAAACAATAAATTTACATTCCTTTTTAATTCCCCCCAAGCCATTATTTCTGTAAAATTAAATATAATGACACAAATGAAACTTAATCTTGCCTTTTTTAAATTTGTCCGTGGCCCACCCTAAATGTTCTGAGCCATGGCCCACTGGTTTAGAAACGTTGGTTTAGGCGCATATCTAGGATTTTGTTTTGGGGGGCACAATTTTTTTCGAGATGACGTCACAAAGTTACCTCCAAACATGACGTCATAAAGAAGTAGCTTTAAGAACACTACACAGCAGGTTTATTTTGTTAAATTTTCTGGTTGGAGAGGTGTTGCTTTCGAAACAAAAATAACATTACAAAGATTTTATCGATTTTAGCGCAAAGCGAAATAACACATTTATATCGTTTAAGTTGCCAACATTTTCACTTACGGGTTTGGCTTAAAACAAATTTTTTGTTAAGGCATACTATCGGTTAATATAAAGAAGTGGTCGGCAAACTGTGGGCCGAGGCCCAAATGTGGGCCGCAGAGACATTTTTAGTGGGCCGCAAGCTACTTTTAAATAGTTTAGTGTTATCATGTAGTCGTGGGCCGCGTGATAGCTGTAAATTCATTGCACTTTATTTTAAAAGTTTGTGTGGAATAGAATTTTTTAATTGGCTCAGCTTGAAAAGGCCCACGTGCCAAATGTGGTCATGGGAGCCTGTCGAACTATATTTTTGTATGTAATTTGAAATATTTTTTTTTTGTATGTAATTGAAAAAATTTTCGCGCTTCGCGTTTATTCTTCGTTTTATCAATAGGATGTATATTTACAGAATTCTTTATTTTATAGTATGTTTTACAATATGATATTGCAGTGTTTTGGGCACCAAGGCCTTAGGTTATATTTCACCTTAAATTCAAATATCCTGAATCCACCACTGTTTCATAGTGTTGTAACGTAGTGGGACTTCAATAGTTCTGAATAGAGTTTTAGGCCGCGAAAAAAAAGTTTGCCGACCACTAATATAAGGTAACAGTCATTATTTTCGTCAAATAACTCCTCGAATGTTATAGCTCTCACCTGATTGAGAGGAACGTCATACCCGACCATGCACCGCAGGCAGTAGATGGCAGCAGAGAGAGTGATGGCACGTGGCGCGTTCAAGTTGTTCAACACCATAGGGGAAGTACCCTCGAAATCGAACACCGCTGTACCCTGAACAAAATTGGTACACGTGATTGTCTATATATAGTGCCACCTGATTATACCTTGTTTAGAATTAGACAAATACGACCATTTACAAAGAATGATTTCTTCCGAAAGGCTTACTGACATCAGTTTATCTAGTAAAGATTTTAGTGCGAGAAAGGCCAGGCTAGAAAGACAACAAGGCATGTGGTGAGGTTCGAACTTACAACCTCCGGACAAAGCGGGACCGGAAACGGTCGGGAATGTGCATTATGTAATTTGTGTCGTTATAGTGAGCCTGTAGGACTTCAGAAGTACTTAATCGCAGAATATAAACCTAGTGAATTTTTTGACAAAAGTTTCCTACACATTTCGGATTAACTGGTAATAAACAATCTATGACGGTGGTTTTTACACCGCGGACCAGCATGGATCCGTGAAGCAGTTAAGTTTGAAGTTCTAATACTAACCTAAAATAGGGAAATTAAATGAAGCGAAAAAAAGGAAAGATATCCCCACAAACATAGATTATTAGTTATTTTGACTGTGTTTTTTTCATTTAATGTTTTATAATAGGACATTTTTTTTGCTTTTTAAGTTATTATTACAACTAATTAAAAACAAATTACCGCAACGTAATTTTTTAATTGTTGTTTATGGATACATTTGCAAATAATAAACACAAAACGTGATCTGAAAAGAATAACAAATAAATAAGTCGAAATCGAATGTTATCTCGTTTAATGGAAAACGTTCGCCTTAACATTTCAGTTTTGTTAATAAAAAATCGTAATTTCAACGCACTACACTTTTCAATTTAGTTAAAATTTGATACTTTACCTTATTTTTAAACTTTGTCAAAATTTCATACTTTGCCTTATCTGCATTTGGTTAAAATTTGATACTTTACCTTATTTTTAATTTTTGTTCAAAATTGGATACTTTACCTCATATTCAATTTTGTAAAAATTTACTACCTTACCTCCTTCGGATCGATGGTGACCCCGATCTTTATCACCGAGCCGTCGTCCATTTTGTCCTCCGCTTCGAGGGTCACTAACCCCAGGTCATTGACCTGAGATGACCCCGCAACGTCCCGCAAAAGGTCACGCACGGCCACTTCGGCGTTGTGCTGAATGTGGGCCATGTAAGCTTGGACTACGTCGAGGCCGTACGAAGCAATCAGCTCGTTCACAAGTTGGATTCCCTTGGATGCAACGAATCACAAAGTAATTGGAAGGGAGGTGAGCGTTTGCAGTTTTGTAATAACTCAAATCAATGACTTGACTTAAGTGCACGTAAGTCGCCATTTTCAAATGGGTTGACTTGACTTAAATCTCACATTTTAGAAAATCACCAGGGGGTCTATGGAGTTATAATGAAAACCAATCATTTAAAGATAATTGATCAATCTGTAAAATACCATAGACTCGTGGTTGAGAAACCCTGTAATCGGTAAAAAGTTTTTTATAAACAACATTAGCGGAGACGCCTTTTTACAAGCTACAATCTAAACTTTGCGATTTAGTTCCCCAAATGTAAATGCTAAGTTTGCTTAACTATATCAACATGTAGTGATAGCCAGAGTTTACTAAATCAAATGACTGAGACAATAAATAAACACACAACTTGGCGGATCAACCTAATATATCTGTATTATAATCCCTTTACTGTCTTTGTTTTTTACTTTATACTTGAAACTTGAGTTTTGAAAGTTGGACAGTAATGTTCAGCTGTTAATTCACGGAAAAGACACTAGTATTCAGTGTTGTAGACAAGTCATTTTGAAATGACTTAAGATACAGTCAAGTCATTCGCAAAATAACTTAGTTCCAAGTCAAGTCTTTTGCAAAAAATAACAAGTCAAGTCCCAGTTCAAGTCACGTACCCCAACTAAGGTCAAGTCATTTTGCCCGAAAGACTAAAGTCCAGTCATTTGAAAACAGTGATTTACGAGCAGTCATACCATCGACCGTCATTCCAACACTCAGAATATATTCAAACGATATTACACACTCGATTTGATTTGAACAAAGTTTTACAAAATCTCACCTTTTGATTGGCGGCTACCTGCGCGCGCAGATCTGCCAGGTTGTCATGGAGATTTCGTGTCCCGGATGAACCGGGAATTAAGCCTGGGGCGTTTAAAGCCTTTGTGAGATCTAAAAAGTGGTCAAAAGAGGAATAAATGCGCGTTTTACGTTACTTTTTTGTTTTTTTGATAACTGATTTGGCGATTACCCTTCGTTTTAGGCAAAATATAACGGTTCTTGCAAAATAATTTTGATGTGCAAGACAAATATACTTAACTTAAACAAAACCAGGCCAAAATCTATAATGTCTTACATCCAAAATATCCGAAGTAACTCTTCTAATTTTTGTATTTTTTTTTAAAATGTACAAACTTTCTGATTCAAAATGATCAAAAATCACGTTCAAAGTTTTTATTTAATTTTTTCTAAATATCTCCTATAGCAGAAATCGCTGCGGTTGAGGATGGCAAACCCTGGCCGAAACCCCAAATCCCCATGGGCGGGACGAGTACCGATTGTAAGACTTGGAATAAACCAGGGGTATGCAACCGAAGGTCCGCAGAGCCAAAATATACGAGATATGTGGACAACGGGAGGCTTTAGTTTTAGGCCTGTGACACGAATACACTGACGAGTAATTTTATGGCGCCTTTAAATAAGACAAGGTAGTCGCATACAGTGTTTTTTTTAAGGTGTTTTGGACCGTTTCGGTCCCCCAAATTTCTCCAGCGGTTCCCAAAATTTGGACTTGCAACTACAGTAGTAAAGTAATGGTTGTTTCTCGCTATCTTAAAACTACTTAGCGGTCACCCAAACTAAACCTTAAAAAAAAACCTTAAAAAAACCCTGGTCGCATATGAAACGGTTTGTCAAGTTTTTATCGGCGATTCTAGCAACAAACAATAACAGCACTAGTTCGATTCGATATTTTGTCGCTCACTTTGGTATTGCTTCAGTAACTGGCTATTCGAACTCCCGTGGCTGTAAAATTGGCATTTCTTAACGTACGTGTTCGAGCTATTTTCCAAAGAATATGGGGGACACGAATCCCCTCAAATGAAAATTGACTGATAAACTTGTGGAGAATGGACTTTAGTTTGCGAGCACATAAGTTTAGCTGAATCTGGTCGATTGGAAATGTGTTTGGCTCCTGGTCTAAAGTCGCATACATATATTGGTCCCGTCGCTTTAAAACAGTGTTTCTCTACTTGTTTTGCGCCAACCCAAACGCTAGGGCTAAGTATAATAATTGGCGACCCAATTGTCTTTACTGTATTTTTTGGTAAGCGAACTAAACATAAGAAATTGCCATGAATAATTTCAAAATGCAATAATATGAGCCATGTCTAAGTATTGTTCCCGCAGTTTTTTTAAGTTTTAGTGAAATCTTGTTAAGAGCCAATCTCACTGAACTTAACCATTCAAAAGTACCGCAGACCAAACTGCGACCCATAGGTTGAGAAACACTGGTTTAAAAGGTTTCACAACACTTACATGGGAAATCTTAATTCAAGAAAATTTTCTGGTGGTAAAACTGACCGAAACACAGAATGAAACGTGGGTCCCTGGCGCTGTTGGCCAATTAAACTATCATTTTTTGTGTGAGTTAAGGAAGGTAAAGCTATGTTTTGACCTCACACTTTTGCTTTAAGCGAAAACTGCTGCAATAGGTTTACTCTAAAATGCGGAAAACATGCACGAAAGGCAAAAACGGACAATTTCCGGCTTTTACCTTTTTCCTGAAATGTTCCGCCTTTTACCAGCTTAAAGGTCTTGAACACTGCCCCCTCATCGTGGATCGACGTCGAATGGGGGGGCATGGACCCCGGGGTGGTTCCCCCGATATCGGCGTGGTGACCCCGGTTGGCCAGGAAGAAAATGGGGTCCGGTTTGCCAGGGGAAAATACCTAGATCAATACAAAAAAAATGATTATAATCGATGTTAAATCTGACCTTAATTTTTTTTTTAACTTTTTTTCGATTTTTTAAATCGATTTTAATTTTCACCCCATGAATATACTGTATCCATGTTGAATCTGACTTGAAAAAATAACATAGGGGTCTACTTAACTTTAAAATTTCATTTCACTTTTAAAAAGGAGAGCAGATTAATAAATAAGGTAAACTGTTTTTGTACTACAGTGGTTCCCAACCGTTTCCGGCTCACAGCATCCCAAAAAATAATAATGAATAGATTCCGGCGCCACGCTTGGCTGTCTCAATAAACAAAACTGGAACAACAAACATAAACTTCGCAAAATATTGGAAAATATAATTTGATTTATTGTACTCCAATCGCATATAAATAGTTGCATTAAGAGGCATACCAATAGAGCAAAAATTAGACTGTTAAAGAAAGCCAAATAGTGCTCGGCACCCTTGAGAATAAGAAAAGTCACCCAGGCTATCGCGGCAAGTTTTTTCAATGGCTTAACAATTTACTTTGATGTAAATAACATGACTTGAGATTGACTTGCTCTCATATTGACTTGACCGAGACTTGACTCGGGCAACCGATGACTGGGACTGGGACTTGACTTGATATTTTTGGAAAAGATTTGACTTGGACTTGAGTCATTTTTCGAATATTTTGACTAAGACTTGAGTCATTTTTTCAAAATGAGCTGTTTAAAACACTGGTCTTTACCACTTTTAGGTGAGAAAGAAATAGGTAAAAATGTTCTACTTAATACTTACGGGTGTGATGACCGTCAGATCGGGTAAATGGCTCCCTCCAGCGGTGGGATGGTTGGAAAGGATGCAGTCGCCCTCGTTAAGGTTTCCCGCCAACTGCTTCATCTGCAAAAACACGGAATCGCTAAATTACGGAAGCCAACCAAGGAGCCATCGCGGACAAGTGTTTGAATAAATAAGGCAGTCAATTAAAATAGTAAAATGTATTTTAAAGTATTTCAACAGGCTGATGTTCACCACAAAAATAGGGCTATTTTCATAATATGGTCGTCAGAGTATTCATGTTGCGAATCTATCTTCTTCTCAACCATTCTAGGATTACCTTACCTGCAGTGTAAGTTTTACAAACAAAACAACTCTTCGGATATAATTAGTGATTAACTGGTTTGTACAAATTGGTCATAAATCGTTTTGTTGCCTTTATATGGCTTTACTAACTAAAAAATGGTTTTGTTAAAAAATAGGTTTGTCTAATAGCAAATACATTTAAATTGCGTCAAAACGGGCCAATTTTTACATCGTAAATTGCTCAAACAAATAGAGTCTTGGAGCATAATAGTTGAGGTTGTAGTAAGACGTAGTAAGAATATCAAAGCCCATAGAAGTAGGTTGCATTTTAAACGTTTCGAATAATTCGTAATATAATGGTGGAAGGTTGTAGTTGGACGTTAGACCAGGGGTTCCCAACCTGTGGTACGCGTACCACTAGTGGTACGCGAAGGGTTTTCAGGTGGTACGCGAGTATAGCTTCCTTGTTTCACAAAAACCTGAATTCACAATTTGTATTTTGTTTATCTGATTTTGTTTGCAAAAATATATCCCGAAGCCTATTCATTGTTACGTAGCTATCCCTGTTGTTTCGTATCATTACGATCTTCAAAACACAGGTCAAGTCAATTGTCAACAAGAAGCACAGTTGTTTTGAAAATCTGTAAGCTACAACGCTGTGGGACAGTGGGCGTTAATTATGTCAAATGATTGTTCTTGATAGATATCAACTACTGTTTTATAGCTTAATCTACAAAATGCTAGTTGTAAGATAAAAATATGCTGGGGTCGAATTAGTTGTTCTGCAAGAAGTGGTACGCGTGACACAACAGAGTGTCCAAGGGGTACGCGATCGTAAAAAGGTTGGGAACCCCTGCGTTAAATGAACAAAAAGCTCACTAAGAACTAAGAATGGCTGGAGGTTGTAGGTGGGCGTAGAACGAACATCAAAGTCCATACAGAAGTTGGTAGAATTTTTTTTTTTTTAGTATTAGGACCAACATTTCGAATCAGAGTATTTATGTTGAGGTACCAAACCAAAACTCTCTGCGAGTTACACATTTTCACTCTGCGGCCCGCAAGTTGCACACCACTGGTTTATCTCATATATCACGCTTTCGCTTTTCACCCACCTGATACTGCACAGCCTCTTGCATGGCGCCAAGGTGCACCGGAATGTGGGGGGCGTTGGACACCAGGCCGCCGTCGGGACCGAACAGGGCGCACGAGAAATCAAGACGCTCCTGGGGGTGCAAAACACAAAAAATAATGGATATTCCATTTAGGCATGTGCCTTGGTTTAATTGTTATTAGCCCATATAATCTGTGCGCTAAGACCGCCTGTTTTTTGTAAACGAAAATCTGTTGTTTACTGATAATTTTTTCAAGTTTTTTTTGATTTTTACATAAAGCAGGATTTGTTTACGGAAAGATTTTTGGAATAACATTCACTGGCCATATTTTACAGAGTCGCTTGAATAATAAAAGAACAAGGCATGGACCCAATTATTGCAGACAGGTAAGGTCACATCAAAGTTGTGAATAGCAATGCATATTTTTCGCACTTTTTTTGGAGCAAAACTATGAAATATTTAAAACATTTGGCAAACTCGTCAAAACAAAGATCATTTTAGCATTCAGCGGCTTCAAAATATCCCAAACCGTTAAAACTTTCTTGACACAATTTTTTTTTCAAAAGTAAGTAGTTTAATTGAAAAAAAAAATGCTTTACCGCCTTTTATACTTGAATGTATTTATATTTTCACTTTATTTTCACATTTGTCGCCCTGAACACAGCAGGTAAGTCATCTTGTTTCATGACGTCATCTCTAAAAACTGACACTGGTTCACGCAAACGAAAAAAATTGTTTAGGGGTTCGGAAAAAAAAGTTCTGGAACCACATTTAAATATAGAAAGTTAGCTTATTAGACTAACCTTGATATTAGTTGAAATGGCTGATCTCTGCAGCATGCGGCCCATCTGTTCAGCAATGCTCATAAACCTGCAAAAAGTTGTACGAAGTACATTTTTATTAGCGGGTATAAATATACGGCTTTCACAAACAATATATATGCCTCCACAAATAGTTTGTTTCAATCAGCAAGTGAATACGAATATTAGAACCTAATTTTTTTTCTGTCAATCTGAACAATAGGAATAATTAGCAGAAGATCAGATGTCATTTCTTCCCTAAAATATCAATCGTAACAAAAAGTAGACATTACTGTTCACTTAAACGAAACTATTTATCTTAATCAAGGCAAAAATAGGGAAGTTGCCAGCAACTGAAAATCAGCTTTAGAACGACGAGCGGAATGGCAGCATTTTAGAAACAACAGAATTAATTTTATCATTGTTTTTGTGTTTTCATTTTTTAAACAGCTCGACCCCTTATTGCAATCTCACAGAAATCAAAATGTAGAAGCGTTCGTACGAACCTGTGTGAGAATATGGACAGTTGGATCGAGTCCAATTCCGTTCCGACCGAGTGAGCAGCGCAATTCCCGATCGTGATTATGACGTCGTCTGTAGAGCAAACGTCACAATGGAACAATACGATGACGTACAAAAAGCGGAAAAAACGGGCATTGCATCGTAAAAATCGGTATCTTCTCAAAAAAACAGTTGAATTCAGCCTTTTGAGGGGAACGATAAAGAAAATGTTGTAAACATTCCAAAAATATGCAAATGTTACCTTGCCGTAGTATTTATACATACCGCCTACCAGTGTTCTTAAGTCAATGACATGACTTGACATAAGACTTTTGGACAAATGACTCGGATTGAAATTAAGTGTTTTCAGACAAGTTGTTTGTAAAATTATTTTTGCACATCAAACAAGTTGCATTTATGTTATTTTTACTTGAGTTATTGCTCATACTTGGACAAGTTTACTAGTTTTAAAAGTTAAAAGTTTTTTTTATGACAAGGATTGACGTTGACTTGCTCTAATTATGACTTCTAACTATAAACTGGACGAGTTATTTTACAGATGACTTGGACTTACGTCATTACAAAATGACTTGACTTGGACACGACTTGTTATTTATTCCAAATGACTTAATTTGGACTCAGGTTTTTCAAAAAAAAATTTTTTAAAGACTTAACTGGGACTAACGTAATTTTAAAATGACTTATTTAGAACAATGCCGCAAAAACTCAACTATCATTAATTGAGTTTCTTATCGAAATAATTAGTAATCAATCACTTTTCGCGGTGATAATCGCCTCGCATCCCGGCTCGACCAATAGCGTGCCGTTCTGGTCGATGATGATCGCTGGACCGTGAAGCAGGTGACCACGTGACAAATCCTTGAGCAGGTAGACCGAGGTTTCGTGGTAACCGGTTTCGAAGTAACATTTTACGACCTGGGGAACGAAAAGTCGAAGTGTTACAAGTTTCAACGTAAAAATAAAAATAATAATAATGATAAATAAAAACATAAGTTCGAGATAAATAGAACGAGCTATTTTGCGCAGAACAGATTTCGACATATTTTTTTTTACATATTTCACAAACATAACAAATTTTAGCTTTAGCGAAATAAAAAGTAACCAAAAACTAAAAAAGATAGTTTTACGACGTGACTACGTGTTAGAACACGAGCTCACACGCCAAATTTTGTCCCCTTTAACTGTATAAAGTAGCATATTGGGTCTAAAACATCAAATATTCTACCACTTTGATCATGATGTACTTCTATTAATCTCCATAAAGAAAATTTTACAAAAATAACGAAACAACCGAATATATGACCTTGGTAGCCATGCAAACTATTCTTACCAAAAAAGATCACAAAAAAAATAAAATAAAAAGGCGTAAATAATCGTTAGACTTTCCTGTCTTCATCAAAGTCAGTTATTTATAGGTTCTTAAGAGAGATATATTGCGCCATAAAAAATAAGGAATTGTTAGTCTCTGCAAAAAACAACAAAAACATGCAAACAGATATTATAAATGATTCGTAGCAGCCTAAAAAACTGGTTTATAGCTGAGAAAAAATTGGTTGGCAGCTAATAGAAAAAAAAACGGAAAAAGGCGTGAATGCAAAAAAATCACAAAAAAATCCCTTAAAAACACAAAAATCCCTTAAAAAATCTCACTGTTACAACTAAACGTAAAATGACGAAATTTCGACTCACGCTGTCCGGCTTAGGTGGTTCCCCCGCCTCGGAGCTCACGGCCTCCTCGACGATTTGGGAACGCCCTGTTCCACGCACTCTGACGTCATCGACCTGGATGACGCGATCCGGGATCGTGAAGCCGAACTCGGTCTGGTACCTGGCCCGAAAGTGCGGAAATTTAATAAAAAAAATTTTAAATCGAAATTCAAAGCAAAGTTAACGGCACCGATATCTTCCTAGTATCGGACGAGCACCGATACTACCACTTTTGATATCGGGCATCGGATCCGATCCGATATTATCGAAAATCCTTACTTTTAAGACACTTGTTATAATAATTTGTTATAGGATCAGCACCGATACCATTCTAGTATCGGACGGGCACCGATACTACGATTTTGGTATCGGCTCCAATCCGATATTATCAGAAATCCTCACTTCCAAGAACATTTAAATCTATTAGGACGATTTGATATCGGACGAGCACCGATAACCTGGCGTCGGGTATCGGCTTCGATCCGATATTATCGGACAATCCTTATTTCTTAGAACACTGGAACTTATTATATCAGTTTGGTATCGGATCGGCAACCGATACTACCACTAGAATATCGGCTCCGATATAATGTTATCGGACATACTCATTGCCAAAAACACTGGATTATATCATATCTTTTGATATCGGATCGGTACCGATACTAACACTAGAATATCGGGCCCGATCCGATATTATCGAACAATCATTTCCAAGAACACCATAATATATTATATCGATTTTGTATCGGATCGGCACCGATACCGCCCTAGTATCGGACGAGTACCGATTATATCACTTGGGATCGGGTATCGGCTCCGATCCGTTATTATCGGACATCCCTAGCAGTGAGTTTATAGCTTGCTTAAGACAACCGCTTGATTTAAATATGTTTACAACCTATTAGCACTCACCTCTCATTGAAAGCAGCCAGGAAGTCTCCGTGCTTCGAGGAGCCGCTCCCACTCTTCCTCCTTCTGCTCCTCACTTTGCCCTCGCTCCTCCTGGGCGCACACATGAGGGCGCAGTCGGTGCGGTCGTATCTCAGGTTGAGGAAAGGCTCGAGGCGTATCTGATCGGGGGAAAACCCCTGATCGAGAAGCTTCTGACGGCTTTTCTCGAGGAGTGAGTCGAGAGCCGAGTCGATCGAAGACAAGTTCTCTACAAGTAAGTAAAGTGTTAAAAAAACTCGACCGAGTAGCGAGTTTCAGAGCAAACAACTCGATTAAATGTTTCAAAATAACCCAAAACTTTCTTTTAAACGACTTTTTTATTTTTTCATTTTAAACCTGATCGACTGTTGCATTTCAATGTGGGTTAGAAGAGGCCAGGTTCTCTACGGAAAGGTCGAGTAGCGAGTTTTAGAGCAAATAACTCGCCCATGTGTTCTTTTTGAATTATTTCTTTTGAACTTCTGTTCAAAAACTTTGTTTAATATCGTTAAGAGTGGCCAGATTATTGGTGAAAAAGGTAAAGAGTCAAAAGTTTTTACTCGTACTGCGACCTCGGCTTTTCACAATTGACTTTTTTAAATAAAAACTGTAAACTTCAAATAAGTAGCGAGATTTACGTTTCGATGACTTTTGCCTAAAATCATTCTTTTGAATGTTTTTTTTTTTTTTTTTTTTAAACTCGGCCGAACAACTCGCTGGTTACTCGTAGAGACGTTACCACGTTACCTTTTGAATACTTGCAAGCACAGGGCTCCTGCAAATCTTCAACAACATCGGCCAAAGCCATTCCGTAAGCCGACAGGATTCCCGAATATCTTAAAAGAACAACAAAAAGTTAAAACAGGGTAAACAAAAGTAAACAAGCGTTTGTTTTTTTATACATGGGTTTTGTTGAAGTCTATTTTTTTTATTGTTAACTTTAAGGCAGTGTTTCTCAATTAATGGGTCGCGAACCCAAAATGGGTCGCTATTTGATTTGGTTGGGTCGCCGACTGTAGTAGTTTCATATGGTTAGATTTGTTAAGATAGGTCCATAGCAAAATGTCTCTAAAATTCGAAATGGCTTTGGAGAAATACAAATACATGCCTCATATTAACTAAATTGGAAGTTATTTATGCCTGTCTTATGTTTTTCCCATTTAATAAAAAAATCACTGACGAGAACTGGGTCGCCAAAGCTTCAAGTCATATTTAAGCTTTAGTATTGGGGTCATCGCAAGAAAGAGGTTGAAAAAAACTGCTTTAAGGTAAAACTTAATATTTGAATATTTGATGATACAGCGTTTCCTTACAACTTGAGTTTTGGAACTACTGAATTTGTCATCTGCTTTAATTTTCACGACTGATTTCATATGTTGTTTGGTATACTGTGTTCAACAACATGCAAAGTTAATACGCACAACAAGAGTTGTGTGATTAAATAGGTAAATAAACTGAAAGTAATTTGAATTAAATGTTCAGTAAATTAAATGCAGAACCATATTCCAGGTTTATAAAATATCGGTATTGTTATTTTTATCAGTTGGCGAAATGTAAAAAGTCGGTTAACGGTATCGGCCTGAAAAGTTATATCGATCGATGTCTACTAGGGATGTCCGATAATATCGGATCGGAGCCGATACCCGATGCCAAGTGGTAGTATCGGTATTTGTCCGATAATATGTGGTATCGGTGCCAATCCGTTAAAAAATACGAATAATTCCGGCCAAACAACCTAAAAAATATCTTTAAACGTTTAAATTTGATTTTTAATTGTTGTGCATAGTTATGACGTCACTCGGTATTGGGTATCGATCATTTTGTCCAAAGTATCGGGTATCGGAATATCGATCAATCTCTACTAGGAATGTCCGATAATATCAGATCGGAGTCGATACCCGATACCAAGTGGTAGTATCGGTACTCGTCCGATACTAGAATGGTATCGGTGCCGATCCGATATTATCGGACAAGTAAATTGAACATAGGGATATCAGTCTGGACCAACCAGCGAATTTTATCTTGAAACACAAATTTTCCGAATAGTACGTGTATTGTGTTCCAAAGCATAACGTTTTTCAAAAAAACACTAAGATTATAAAATGTATTAGGGTAATCAGGCGACATTATATAAAGACAACCTGTATTGCAAAAAAGCTTGTCGAGAATTTAATACAGTTTGTCTTTATATAGTGCCACATTATTACCCTATTTACAATTAGATAAATACTGAAGCTGCTTTTTTTGATAATAACTGAGGTAACTAACCTAATAACTTTAAAGAAATTTTTTACATGGAAAACATGTAAAAAAAAATGAATAAAAAAATTTTTTTACATGGAAAACGATTTAATTTTATCTTTTTTACTTTTTTAAGCATATGTATGACGTCATTTGGTTCCGGATCGGCTCGCGATACTTTTTGTCAAAAATATCGGGTATCGGATTAAAACGGACGCAGATGTTTATCGTCTGATTAAACATTTTCCACCAAATTCGCTTTAAAGTTTAAAGCAGGGAGTCGAACCGTTTGACTTTTCCGGTTCAGGTTCGGTTCGGCTTTAAGGATTTTTTCGGGATCCAGTTCAGTTCCGGTTTCGGTTTTAAGCAATTTAAAAGTTCCGGCTCAGCTCCGGTTCGACCATCGCTATTTCAAAACCGGTTCATAAAGTTCCGGTTCAGATACAATATAATTTGCGTTAAATCTCAAAATGTGGGTCGATAAATGTAGAAAATAATCTTTGAATTGTAAGTCATGTAATCTAAGTTACGTGATGTATTTAAAAAACAGCAACTCATTATTGAAATATCTAAAAAACAGGGAGTCGAACCGTTTGACTTTTCCTGTTCAGGTTTGGTTCGGGTTCAAGGATTTTTTCGAGATCCGGTTCAGTTCCGGTTTCGGTTTTAAGCAATTTAAAAGTTCCGGTTCAACTCTAGATCGACCATCGTTATTTCAAAACCGGTTCATAAAGTTCCGGTTCGGATACAATAGAAGTTGCGTTAAATCTCAAAATGTGGGTCGATAAATGTAAAGAATAATGTTTGAATTGTAAGTCATTTAATCTAAGTTACGTGACGTATTAAAAAACACAAACTCATTATTGAAATATCTAAAAATTAAAAAATCTACGAATTATTTATTCAATATTCATATATTTTTCATAAAATTTCGAACATGGCGTAACTTGACTCTGTAAAATAGAAGTTGTGACGTCATGCAGGAGCGAACCGATTGTATTTACAGGTTCGGGTTCGGTTAAGGTTCATGTTCTTTCAGATTATTCGGTTCAGTTCAGGTTCGGCTCCTTAAAATCTTATAAAACCCGGTTCAGGTTCGGTTATGGTTTGAAAAGAATTGACCCAAAACCGGTTCATAAAGTTCCGGTTCGGTTCCGGTTCGACTCCCTGGTTTAAATCACCCCTAATTATTTCACATTCAGTTTTAAAATCCGACTTACTTATGGATGTACACCTTGTTCATCCCAAGCGACCGCGCGATGGCGCACGCGTGCTGCCCGCCGGCTCCACCGAAGCATGACATCACGTGACGTGACGTATCGTGACCTTTGGCCTGCGTGAGCGCCCTGATTGGTCGACACATGGACTCGTTAGCGACGCGTATGAAGCCCATAGCAACCGCCTGGGGTGTTAAGGCGATGTGTGAAGGGCTGGAATCGCTCATAAAGGAGTTAATTTCGTCTGTAAAGAAGAAAAATTTGGTTTTATTTTGAAAAAATTAGTTTTTTTTTTTTTTTTTTTTTTTTTTTTTTTTTTAATTAGAAACATTATTCTCAACGTCTATTCTGTGATGAAGCCCTTCTGGAGTCGTACTGCTGTGTTATTTTTAATGGGTTACAGCAAATGTGGCACGCGACCTAATGAAAAATGGCACGCAAGCCCTCCCCAAAAATACCAAGTTGGTTATACAGCCAATTGCCATTGTTTGTTCACAATATAAAACAATCGCGGCAATCACAACAATTACTTTTGATATAGTAACATTATACTGTGTGGAGGCTAGCATTCACATAATATTATATAGCTTGGTGTAAAAACACAAAAGCTCACCGAGAGACACTTTGATGTGGTGATGCGCATTTCTACTAGACAGGTTTTTTTTTCAAGTTTAAACAAACGTTCTAATTTTTGTTAAAAAAGGCGCTTTTATGATTAAAAAGAACTGGTTCGGTTACGAAACTTTGGCACGGGAAGAAGTTATACGATAAAAATTGGCACGCCGGCATGTTTGAGTTGGACACCCCTGGGTTACGGAAATAAGTCCGAAACGAGACGAAAATCATCTTTGGAATAAAAACATTTAGAAATAATACCAAAATTTAATGTTTAATATAGTCGGAATAATGTATAAATCTAAAAAGGGGCTTATACTGTCAGAATATGACCTAAGCTGTCATAAAAAGTTCTAAACAGTCTTTTACATAACCCAAACTTTGCCCGTAACTTCTTAATGTTTTTTTAACCTGAAAATTTTGGCCAAAGTATACCGGGTGCCTTCTGAAAGGCTCAACCGAGATATAAAAAATCAGTAAACGATCACAAAGTAATGCCCTTTGCTACGTAAGCTGTCATATTTTCATACATACATGTGATACAATGATATGCTTATCCTCTTTTGCCAATATTTCCAACGTTGGATTCATTAAGAGTATAAATAGTAATAAAGATTAACGCCTCGCTTTCAGGGGTTTCAACACAATTTTATGAAAAATTTAAAGACTTTTTAGAGAAATATTTTTTGGTTTTTAAAGATCTAAAATCTGATCGCTAGACGCTTATTTAAATACATTTCGACAATAAAACACTTTAAATGCCATGGTCAACACATTTAAAAATGCATTTCAAATTTTTTTACGGCGCTTTTTAAAAACATTAACTTACGCTGAACATTAAATAAATACAAAGACTGTTAAGAAATTTGCGGAAAAACTTGGGTTTTTTCAAAGACTTTTCAATACGTTCAAAAAGATTAAAATATTACAAGGAACTTTATGGCAGCCCTAATTATAACCTGTCAGCTCTTTAAAGGCGCTTTGGGCAGCTTCTTGATCGAGCGGTTGATTTTCGTCGGGGCCGAAAATCTTGGGAAAATATCTGAAACGAAACTCGTTAAATAAGGAATGAAAAGCTGTGCCTAAAGGCCGGTTACACTACAGCTGCGCTGAGCTGAGCTGGTCGCAAAAATCGCTCCAAAGAGTAACGTTTTTCTATAGCTGTACGGAGCGTGAGTTAAGAAAAGCGTGAAAATCTCGAAACAATAGATTTATTTTAAAATTAATTTTTTAAATATTAATTTTAAATAGTTAGCAAGTTTAAGTTGCCTTTTACAATTTAAATGGAAAATATTTTGAAATAGTTAATAAATTTAAATAGCGGGTAAACTTCAAGGTTTTAATGCTACACCAAGTTATTTTCACGACTACTCACTCGGGCAGCAACCTTCCCAAGCAGAGGTTTGCATCGGTCACTGTGAGCGGTCCACCTAAGTAAAAACATAACAATCACGAAATGCGTATTGAAATATTAGCAGTGAAGTCCCAGTCAAGTCATTTGTAAAATAACGTTCAAAAAAAACAAAAAAAACAAGTCAAGTCCCAATCCAAGTCATCCTGAAAAAAGTGCCAGATGTAGTTGATAAAATAAATACCCTAAAAATTTACCTTTTTCCGTCTTAGTTGTCACTAGTATTTAACTATTATTAACAACTAGAATCGTTTTTTATGCAGTTTAAACCAACTATAAGCTCGAGGTGTTGCAATAAAAATGCAGCGAACACTTCACTTTAAAGAAATTTACACTGGCAAAGCGTCAAACGCACAATCTCTGCAACCAAATTACAGCAAAAAATCCACTTTTTTTAAAGAAATGAACAAACGCTGAGCAAGTAAAGCAAAACAGTTACCCATTTTTTCGGCAATTTGAACTCTTACCCACCGTAGACAAAACTGCCTTAAAAAATACCTTTTCTGTAGCAGGCCGGACCCGGGTGTGCCCCGGCCGACTGAGGGCCGACCACAAACATTCCTGACCTGAAGAATAACATGGAACCACCGCCAGCCGCTACAGTGTTGATGTCAAGCTGAAAAACGAAAGATTTCTGGATAAGTCCTCAGAAAAACACTAACTTTTTTCCTTTTTAATTAAACCTGAATTTGTCGCAGATCAACAAGTTAATTCCAGTAGGATAACAACGATTAATATTTGCTTAAGGCAGGGGATCTTAAACTTCTTTCACCGCGGACCCCCAAATTGTTTTGTGCATTGCGTGGACCACGGTAGACAAAAAAATTAAAAAATGACGTCATAAATTTACGTCACAATACAAATAGACTTCATAAGTCTGCTTCAAAAAATGTAATTGTGAAATGGAGTCTAAATACAGTCAGTGCAAAACCGTTTTATGTTTAATTAACTGTATTCTTTGAGATATAAATTACATCTTAAATATACACTCATATTGGTCTTCATGGACCCCCTGAAACTAGTTCCCGGAACCCCAAGGGGTCCATGGACCCCAGTTTAAGAACCCCTGGCGTAAGGCCACTCGTCAATGGGGTGAGTAGGTGTCATTGAGCACTCTCCAGAAGCCAGTTGCACTTACACTACATCCTTACAGTACAATAGTACATGCATTGAAACATATCTCAGGAAACCTTAACACAACAAAACACAGTACTTTGAAGGGAAATATTCGTTTCTGTTATGAGAAAAAACAACATTCCATACCTGTGGGGCTTGTATGGTAACACCGGCTGTCGTGGTCTCAAACACGTGCTCGTATTCACCATCGTACCTACTCACGTCAGTTGAAGTTCCTGCCAAAAAAACAACTGTTCAAAAACTTAAATCAAGCGCCGTAAATATTTCGATTCAGAGAAGGGGTCACATAAAAATTAGGTGTTTGATATCCCAAGTTGCGGGAGTAAAGTTAACAATTTTGGCACACAAACTAAAGCAGCGATTCTCAAACTGCACGCCTAGGCACACCAGTGTATATCAATGGATTCTCGAGTCAAAATATATAATATCGGTTTGGAGCCTATATTGGATAAGTGTTAGGTATGTTAGCTATTATTAATCGTTGTCAAACCATCTACTGTCTAACTTCCCAGAAAAAAACAAAAAAAAACAAGCGAAGGCAACCATCATTTTAACGCTTAAGCGATTTTAGGCCTAATAACGAAATATTGCCTTTTGCACGCATGTTAACAATTCTTCCCACTAAAATATTACAATGACGTTGGTATCGGATAGGAGCAGAATATGTCTGGCTTCAAATTATTATGTTGAAATAACGTTCCAATCACTTGATACTAGAACGAGTTTTCATCGTTATTATTTTTTCACAACCAACCAGTGTTGTAATGATTGACTTGACAAGTGCACTTAAAGTCACTGTTTTCAAATGACTTGACTTGGACTTAAGTCTAAGTCACTGTTTTCAAATGGCTTGACTTGGACTTAAGTCATTGTGTCAAATGTATTGGGAGTAAATTAGGGGTTTTTCATTCAAATGTGTCTCACGTTTTGCACATTAAACAATTTATTGCTGTATATTGCGTTTGTGTTATTTTTTATTTAAATTGTTGCTCACACCCGGACGAGTTTAACTTTAATGGTTTAACAGTTACTTTTATGTCAGTGACATGACTTGAAATTGACTTGCCTTCCTAATGACTTGGATTGGGACTTGACTTGTTATATTTGCAAAACACTTGACTTGGACTTAAGTTATTTTATTTTTAAAATGAATTGTTTACAACACTGTAACTTACCTCCCATATCAAACCCGATCACCGGCTGCTTACTGTCCTCATGTGACGTCATCGCGTACCCAACTACGCCACCTGCCGGCCCAGATAAGATTGCTCGACTGCCATTGAAGCTTAAGGAACACAAGGTGGTTAAAAGGACGTTATAAACATACAGGGTGGGCCAAAAGTAGGCTTACAGTTATTCCACAGCGTTGGCTTAGAAGAAGAGTTAGCATTGAATGGCCACGACGCTCACCTGACCTGACACCGATGGATTTCTTTTTGGGGGATGTTGTAAAGAACAAGGTGTATGAGAAGAACCGCAAAACAATAAATCTACTTTTAGACCCAAACCCTACTTTTTACACCTGAAAGCCTACTTTTGGCCACTCTGTATAAACTGTTGCTATCATGCATAGTAATTTTATTCAAAAACAGCTCCTCTGGTAATTGTAATTCTTAAGTTTCGGCAACCTATGCAACGAGATAATAAGATGGGAATTTCACTGTGGTCTCACTTCACAACGTGTAAATCTTTCGCATTTTACTAAAGATTTGCCGAAAAGTGGAACATTGCAATGGGTCTTTAATAATTTATTGCATCTGCAGACACGTTCTGCAGTTTTATTACAAAACAAGTTGTTTGTTTTTTAGTTGAACTTGGTTAATCGGAACAGTTCAAATAAAAAAATAAATGAATAAATAAGATGCGAATTTCTTTAGTTTGCCTAAAATTATTTGCTAATAGTTCTTTTACACTAATAACAAATGTTGTATAAAAATGCAAATAAACACTCCTAAACAACTACTTTGGAACAAAAATTTAAAACGGAATATAAGATTATCAAGGAAGGAGTGGAAATTGGGTCGCTTTATATTCGAAATTATTTGTAAAGAATTTTTCAATTTTTTTTTTGTTCGAGTAAATAAGTAACGTGTCTGGGCGCGAGATATCTTTCTATTATCTACACCGGCTTGTGGCTCTTTAAAGACCTACCCAGGCCCATCTTTTGCCACAAGCATATTATATTTTAATTAATAGCCGGTTTCATTTAATTTATTTTTCGAAATCAAGGGTCCTGTCCAAGTTTTATCTCGATAACAAAACTTTGTCAAACTCGTGACAATTTACAATAAATTTTATTTCACCTTTAAAACTTTGGTAAAACTCTCTTTAACTGGACTAACAATGAATGAAAAAATTACATCCTGTTGGTTGAAATACCTGCTTATTGGAGTCAATCCACCATCAGATTGCATGAACAGAACGTTAACGTCCTTAAAGCCTTGGTCGAAGCCAGCCTTAAATGTTGTCAAATACTGTTTGATGCACGGGGTAAGGTAGGCGTCCACACAAGCTGAAATGTTGCGAAAAATATGATTTATTGACTCAACATGGAAGTTTACAATGCAGCTTCAATTTTATCATGTTTTTGTTTAATTGGAGCTGTGATATTTATGCACTGTTTATTTATTTTAAATAGCTTATAAGACAAATCATATAGGACAGAATTTTTAATCCTGAAAAAAAATGTTTTTTAATTTTGTATTGTACAAGAATTTGTTTTAATAGAATAAAAAAAATATTTCAGGAATTAAGAACACAAGTAAAACTTGTTACTCACTAATGTTAAATAGGGATAGGCATTGGTAGCACAGTGTACTCAAAACCTTTACTTATTTTCTTACAAAAAACGTGTTACAGACTTTGGCTTTTACAGGCTAAGAACACATGACAGACACACCTGTAAAACCCCTTGGAACAATTTTGACCATTGGCATGACCTCGGATGAAAGTGAGACTTGAGTGAAACCCAGTTCTTGCGCAATCTCACCCACTCGTTCCTCGTGACCGGAAAATCTGCAAACAAATAAAAATTAAACCTAAAGTTATAGACAACAATTGTTTTTTCTGATGGTTTCGTTAAGTCATTTTTTTTAATTTTGTTCAAATCAAATTTTACTAGTTTAATATCAAATAGTTTTCAAACTATAATGGACAGAATAAATGGTTGTTTTTTCAGGCGATTTAAAACTTTTAACTAAAGGAAATTGTTTTTGTTTTTTTAACAAAATATAATTGTGAATTATTATCACTTAAAAAAGGTTGTCAAAAATATGCGTTGAACTTACGTGTAAGAATGCATCAGTGCAACCGCCAGACTTTTGATTCCCTTTGCCAAAACTTGTTGAAGATCTTTACGAAGCTGAGCTTCATCTAATTCCTCAAAAGTGTGCAGCTTTAAAGAAAAATCAACTTTTTAAAATTATTATTTTTCCTGCAATATATAAAAAATAATTGCAAAAAAACAAAGTTTAGTAAAAACTAGTGAAGGCAAAAATAATTTTAACTTCATATCAAATGAAATGTATAAACATAAACACGTAAAGACAACACAAGTCTTTGACTAACAAACTAAATGTCCACCTGTTCTGCTGTACTTCCAACAATATCTGCTTTTCCCAAACCAAGTTCACATTTATCCTGCTGCAGCAAAACCCTTCCCTTAACTTCCACTATTTCCTCGTAAAGCACATCTGGGATTTCGATTTTCTGAAAAAGCAAAGGCAACATTTTTGGTTATAAACAGGTGAATTGCAATTTTAGGTGCATTTGACACAGGCCTAATATAAGAGTTTTAAACTTCTATTAAACATATTTACAGCTAAAGCATTAAAAATTATTTCTTTACTGCCCAAAGCCAGCGCAACATTTTAATAAGCTCAAATGTGTGACATTAGAATAAACATTGACAAAAATATTGCGTGGCAATACTAGCTGAAATAAAAAAAAAATAGAGACAGAGAATGTCATATTTATTTTTGTGTGCTTATGCAAACTATAAATCATAAAAAAAATGCGACGCTATACATAAACAGTTTGGTAAAAACAGTCATCTACTCGAATAGGTTAAATAGATTGCAACTTTAGGTGTATGTGAAACAAGCCTAATACTAAATTTATAATAAAGTAAACTGCTATTAGAGATATATACAGTGAAAATCATTAAAAATTTTAGCAATGACCAATATTCGGAATGGTTTTCAGCATAAGATCATCTATTAAAGTACACTTGAAATAAAGTGGTAAAAAATGTTTAAATAAAACACAAAATCAATTAAAGTTGCATAATAGTTTTTTTTACTGAAAATTTTGCAAACCAAAAAACTGCAAAAGTTAAAAAACAACAATACAACCAACAAACAATTCATTTTTCAAGACAAACTTACTCACCAAATCAAAGATTTTCGGTCTAGACTGGTTGCCAATATGAAGCAGGTCTTTGAATCCCTTCGTTATGCAGAGTGCCATCCTTTCCCCTCTCCGTTCAAGCAGAGCATTGGTGGCCACTGTGGTTCCCATTCGAATGAACTCTATCCTCGAAGTATTCAGGGGTCTTGAGGCGGGCATTGCTTCACCCAACTCCTACAAAAATAAAACAAAAAATTATAAGCTCTGTCCAGTTCACCGGATTGCATTCCGGTCCTTTCATGAAAAAATATATTTGAGGCGGGCATTGCTTCACCCAACTCATACAAAAATAAAACAAAAAATTATAAGCTCTGTCCAGTTCACCGGATTGCATTCCGGTCCTTTCATGAAAAAATATATTTGAGGCGGGTATTGCTTCACCCAACTCCTACAAAAATAAAACAAAAAATTATAAGCTCTGTCCAGTTCACCGGATTGCATTCCGGTCCTTTAATGAAAAAATATATTTGAGGCGGGCATTGCTTCACCCAACTCCTACAAAAATGAAGCAACAAATTATGTTCTTTTCAGTTCATGAGGTGTGATATCGGATTGCGCTCCGGTCCTTTTCTGCTAAAAATATTTGGCTGGCGTCACTTGCTCAAAACACCAAACTAGTGTATCAACATTAGGCACACCTCCAAGATATAGTAATTATACAAAGAGATACTGCTTTACGAGGAATTTTAGGCCAAAAAAACACACATTTTTTTTTCATTCAGGACAAATTTAGAACTAAAAACGTTTAACCTGAATCTTATGCAGCCAAAGTTATTAAATACAAGCGAGTTATTTTAATTATAAAACATTAGTCCTAAATTTGTACGCAACCAAACTGAATCAAGAAATTTTGGGTGTGTAGCACCAAGTTTTAAAGTGGGCAGGTGTGCAATCGAGGTTTACAGCACATCTGATGTCAGGTAATGTAGCACAACTCCACCAATTAATTTAGGTGTGCAAGTAACTACTTTAAAAGTGCACACAAATTGCTTTAAAAAAATGAGGTTTGCACATGCCACAGAATGCAGACCAGGCTAAAAGCAGCCAATGATGCATGGTTGAAAATGAGCTTTCAAACACAAAATAACTCAGTCAACCTGCTCCAAAATCCTGCGAATTCCTTCGCGAGGTGCATCTGGATAATTCTGTGGGTCGACCGACAAAAGTTTCATCACACGGATTTTCCCACCTTTATGTCAAACAAAAATATGTGTGCTAACTTACAGTAAAATACATTAAAATAACTTTGTGGTATAGGGTGCTGGTATAGAATCCTACCACTTTTTTTTAGGTACACTAGCAAACCTGTTATATACTAACCTGTTCCCTAACCCGACTGTTGGGCTTTTATTTAACAATTATTTAAATGTGTGGTAGAATTCTAGACTAGCCTTGA
The DNA here is from genome assembly GCF_963924565.1 of Ascidiella aspersa. NCBI lineage: Eukaryota > Metazoa > Chordata > Ascidiacea > Phlebobranchia > Ascidiidae > Ascidiella > Ascidiella aspersa. Next base: position 35,187,983 of record NC_139449.1, on the reverse strand, counting down.
ACTTTGTTACACTTGATTTCTACATTTTAGAGAAAAACACGGAAAATAAATAAATTGCTAATGTTTGTTTGTTTAACGAATTATCGAAAAATGAGGTCAAATAAAAATAGGAGTTAACTACCTGGACATCTTGCGTAAATATCAGTGAAAGTGCCACCTCTATCAATTGCAAATTGGAATTTTTCTCCGGATTCAGTCATAATAAATACGACAAAAAACAGCCCTACTTTAAGTCAATAAGCACTTTTTTCAGAAAATATGTCGAATATTGAGGGAGTGGCGACAGTTGGCATAAATAACAATAAAAGAGAAAGAGAAAAAAAGTTCGCTTGTGTACAAAGTCACGACTACACGTATCATGCAGGAAATTGCCACTTCAACTCGTCCTTGACAAACATAAAAAAAAGTTAGATAACAGCGTGAAAAATTTTAACTAAACCCGCTATTAGAAAACGTGGACATTTTTAACTCGCGTGAAACCTCATAAATACATTTTTGTTAAATATTAAACAAGTTTAACATTGTTTTGATGAGTCACGGTCGGTGCAAAATTTCATTCGTCACTATTTCTGCATGACTAGCAGAGCGTGACTCTGTTTAATTTATGTAGAATATAAAAAAACATTTATCAAAATATGCAGCAAAACCTAATTTAATAATTTAAACCAAATTCTTTTTAAAATTTAGTTGTAATAATAGCTCTACGCTTCTGTTATTTGGTTTTCCAACTTACTTCGTGTTTAGGTTATTTTTTGATTACCATGGCGACGCTATAGTCAGAAATTTAGTTAAAAAAACTAAATGATAAATACAAACAAAAACAATATCTTTAAAGCGTAAATAAAGGTTCCTAACATTGACACCGTATTTTTTCGCCAGTAAAATGTAATCTCAATCGTATATGAGTCTATACGGGCCTTTAGCACAGGTTTCAATTTGCTTGGCTAGGCTTTTTAACGCTCGAATTGTTTTTGTCACGTGACGAGATCAACAAACAATAGTCGATTATTGTTGAAGACCCATTGCGAGAATTCGCGAAGGGTTGCTTGTCAAAAGGTCAATAACATATTGATTGTAGAACGATGATAGACTTTGCTTTGCTATTAACGGTCATTTGCCGCTTGGGTTTTTCTGGCGAACTTGAAGTAGTTTTTGCGTTTGTTATTTGCCAATAAGACGTGGTTCAAGCATAAATTGACAGGCAAGTTAAATTATACGGCTGATAACCCCCTAAGGCAGTTTATTGTTTCTTCATTTGGTTTTAGAAAGTCAACTGAACAATATGGAGTTGTGCAGATTTACTTATGGGGATTCTAGTTGTGCGAATTTTTTTATTTTCATATTTCTTTGTTAACTTTGCTTGACTGATTTTTGACATTAGGTTTGCAATTGGCATAACCTTTTTTTAGAAAAATATTGAAGGTATGAGTTAAACTTAGTACAAGATAGAAATGCTCCCAAGGTTAACAGAATTTCTTAAACTCTGCACAAAAGTTGTTTACTTGGCTTTTTAAGATTTTGGCGCTGGTCTAGATCCTATTACATTTTAGTCCCGGCGCTTATATTGCTAACATTATTTGGGTTATGGTGTGAGTTTGTGATTGGGTGGTTCAAATATTTATATTTATTCTCCCATGTTGATTTCTTCCTAGCAATTTCAATTTTGGCAACTCGTTTCGTAAGTATAAATAAGTGGTAGGATTTTAGGTCTCAGTGAGATTTTAAATATTCTCTTTTAGGCCAAAAAAGCATTGTTAATCATTTCTTAAATGTTTTAAATATTTTTTTTTTGAATTTTTTGAAACTTTTAATATTTTTTTTTTGAATTTGAGTGTCCTGTCAGTTAATCAACAGTATTCAACCAGTATTTAGCAATACTTTTTACTTGGTAAAAATCAGTAGATTTTAGTATTTAAATTACTAATTAGTAAGGTATATTTTAAAGAGTAGAAGTCTTTGATTAATGTTGTAAAACCTGAAATATCTGTAACTGAGTGAACCACCACAATGAATAGATTGAGTGGCGACACTGTGCGTCTAATTTCAAGCACCCAGGTCATCACTTGTGCAAGCAGCGTTGTAAAAGAACTGGTTGAAAATTCACTGGATGCCGATGCCACAAGCATAGATATCAAACTGGAAAACTTCGGCTTCACGAGAATAGAGATTCGTGACAACGGCGGCGGCATTAATGCCACAGATGTTCCTTTCGCGGGACAAAGACATTACACATCAAAAATTTGTGTCCATGACGATTTGAGGTCACTAAAGACGTACGGCTTCCGCGGTGAAGCTCTTGGCTCATTGTGCGAAGTAGCGACCGTCACGATTTGCACGAGAACGAAAAACGAACTTCACAGCACGCTTTACACTTTAGATTCTCACGGCGGAATTTTGCGTTCGAAACCGTCGCACGCTCCAACTGGGACCACTATCATCGCCGTTGATTTATTCAAAAATCTCCCGGTGCGAAAGCAGTTCTACAACAACATCAAAAAGAAAAAAGAGCAAATTAAAGCGATGGAGGATTTTTTGATGGCCTTAGCACTCGCCCACCCGAAAATCCACATCAACTTTACAAACGACAAAAAGTTGATTTGGCAGAAAGCACGAGCCTCCACAACACAGGCAGCTTTAATTAATGTTCTATCTTCTTCTGTTGCAAAGACGTTAAAGGAGTATACAGTGGAAAGTGAGGAAGAAGAAATAATGATCCGGGCCTTTTTGTCCAGTGACACTATCGTGCGTAAAACGTCGGATAGGACGTTTTTGATTGTCAACTCGCGTCCAATTAGAAACAAAGAAATAGACAAAGTTTTGAAGCAAAAGACAAATGCAAAAGAGGAATCAGGTACTATGTTTACTAGATTTTAATATATATTTTAACTGAATAACGGGGTTTTGTGCCTTTTAAAGACAGGAGTTTTTAACTTAAGACGAAAAAAACAAAACTTTTTTTAAATGTTTTGTTTACAACAACTATTTTTAACTTTGTAATTTGGCAAAAAGTCATAAATTAAGCTTAAAAATTGAAAAATCTGTAATTTTTATTTTTAAATATGACTATTGATTAAAAGTAAAAAAAAATAAAAAATGACCATCTCGTAATTGTAATGTTCTTTTAAAAACTTTCAGGTTGGCCTGTCTGTTTGATTCTCATTGACGTTCCTTCGGAAACGCTCGATCCAAATGTTAATGCGAGTAAAACTCAAGTCATGCTTACACTTATGGACAGGGTTCTGGAACTTCTAACTCAACTGCTGGATCAGTGCTACAAGAAAGTTGAAGCACCCAGTCACCAAGTGATAGAAAACAATGTTAAAAACACCAAAGATTCCACTTGTTTTAAACAAAACAGCGTGCCAGAAATATCAACTGCTGGTGATTCTTCTGAAGATAGCAATAACAACTCAGCTGTGAGTTTATTCGATTGTGATGTGTCTGAAACAATTGCAGACGATGAGTTTTCAATGCATAAAACTACTGCTGTTCTTGATCATATGAGCAATGGTGATATTTCTCGTACAGATAAACAACCACTTAACCAAGATAAGGTCAGATACTCTGAAAACATTCAAAAGTTTCCCCTGTCTAATGCAACAGCGGATTCAAACCTTGAAATAAGCGGAACTTCTAAAATCAATTGCGAGCGGAACACCAGCTACCTTGATTCTAGTTCTACTGTAGACCGATCATTAAACGCCGAAAGCTGGAGTAGGGGAACTGTTAGTTGTGCAGCTCAACCAATGAGGCTTCTAACTGACGCTCTAAATTATTCAACTCCGATGAGGAAAGTTTCTCGCAAGAGGAGTTGCGATCTCAACAGGAGTTCGGCGCTGCAAACTACGCTTGATAGTATCGTGACAAGCAGTGGTAAAAAGCCCCGGTACGAATTTGATTTTGAGTCACCCAAAAGCACACCAACTTTGCAGCATGGGAATACGGCAGAAAGGTTCCAAAAATCCATTCCGAAATCTAAATCGTCAAAGCGCAATTCTTTTATTTTGGTCAAGGATTTTGACGAAGATGAAAAAGTTGTTGAATCTTCGGATGAAGAAGAGTTAGAGGTCACCGTTCAAAATTTAGAGGTCAATATTACCACTTTGAGAAATAACATCTACGAAACGATCGCAATCAAAAATTCGAAACCACTGCCAAAACCTGAAGAAATATTACCAATTGGATTTTTACTGGATCACAAAGCGGCCTTGATAAAAGTTGGAAAATCGCTTTACGCAACTAATGTTGTCCGTCTGAGTGAAAAAATAGTGTTTGATAGACTGCTTCAAGAACATAAACTACCGTGTACTGAACTAGAAGTCCCTTTGGTTTTAAGTAACTCGGATTTATCGTTCGCTGCAATGGAGGTGATCGAGAATCTGCCCTGTACGCAAATAAGCCCCCCAGAACCAGATTGGCGGATTACGGACAAGAGAATTTGTTCCAACGGCTTTGTTATCGACAAAGTGAAAGACACGGACACGGGAAGAACATTTTTCCAACTTAGCTCCATGACGCTTTCGGTTCCTTATTATTCTGTAAGTGAGTTGAAAGAAATATTGACAAAAATCGCTGCAAATCCTCTCGTAACGCTCACAGAGTCTCGTCCTTCTAGTGTGGTTTACTACTTACAGGGTGAAGCAGCAAGAATTGCTTGGGGTAACCCTCTTCCCGATAAACTGTGCGAGGTCTCGGATATGTTGGATATTTTAATGAATGGAAGAGAATTGCGCGAAACCCTTGACAGCGCAGCATGTTTTCACCGAAATGCGATTTTTCATAAACTGAAAATCAAGCGTAAAACTATTTTGTAGGCGTTTGAATTGTTAGTTGAGGCAAACTTAGTATTTGTTTAAAAAATTTGAAACAGGAATTTGTGTTATGTTCTATATAATGTTGTCGATGTGTGATTATGCAATTTTTAGCAAAAAATACTACTTGAGCCTAGATGTTATCCTGCCTATTTATGCCAATCATGTAGTATTACCCCAAAGTATGCAGTTTCATCTAAATGTTCCAACTTTTTGTACAAACTTTTACAGGAACTTACTATAGGCTGTAAATTTTTAAACCTACTTTAAAAAACAATATTGAAAAGGATTCTTATTTAAATTATGCCATTACCAAGCAAATTACCAGATGACTTTGGCAAAAAAACGGCGTCGACAAATTTAAATCTTGTCGGCAACAGATACTTAATCAAAGACAAAATCGGATCTGGCAATTTTGGCACTGCCTTTCTTGTCAAAGACCAGCATGAAAAGAATGAAAAGCAAATAATGTAAGTGTGATTTTGATTTTACACTTTACAATATTTTTCAGGGGTGGGCATACTACGCCCCGTGGGCTTGATGTGGCCCGTCAGGGTGTAAATTATCCAGGCCGCAACCTCTTTTACAAATTGGGCCTCAGGCCATTTCTAATTAGATTTAAATTTTTTAGCTTGGTAAATGTGAAAATATTTTGACTTTGTGCAAATATTATTCTCAGACATCTAGTGTATTTGCCTTTTGAGGAAATCTTTTCAAGCAAAAAAAATAAACATTTAAACAACATAAATGTCAGTGAAACGTAAAGGGCCTGCACAGACCTTTCTCGAGTTGACTTTGGCCCGTGACTAGAAAAAGTTTGCTTATCCCCGATATATGCAGTGTTTAACATTAGGTTTGCGAAAGCTCAAATTGTACAACTTCATAACTTTCTTTTCGCAAAATTTTTTTTTACCTTACATATGTTTAAAGTGCAGAATTGAGTTAAAAGTACATACATAAATTGCACTACAAAATTAAACCCATCACACATGTACTTATCTATACCCATTCTTATATTAACAAATTTATTTACTATGTCAGCTGTTTGTTGCAAATCAAACCTGAAATAAAAATTTTCAGGAAAGTTTTGAAGCAAATCGCAGTGGGACCTCTCGATCCGGGCGAGACAGTCGATGCAATGCAAGAAGCAAAGCTCCTGGGACAAATGCGACACAAAAACATCGTGCAATTTCACAAAAGCTTTCTCGACGGCCATTTTTTCTGCATCGTCATCGAATATTGTGAAGTAAGAAATTATTTTGACATACTGTAAAGTAAGAATTTTTTGTGAACACGAGAAAGAAAACTAGATCATCCCTAATCACTTTGTAACATGAAAAAATAAAATCTATTTAATGTGTAAAGCTGCACACAGTTTTACAGTTCATTACATTGAAGTAATTTTCAGTAGAAATTGTGTAATTAAGGTGCTGTTCTATTTTTTATTAAAGTAATTTTCAGTAGAAATTGTGTAATTAAAGTGCTGTTCTATTTTTTATTAAAGTAATTTTCAGAAGAATTTGTGTAATTAAAGTGCTGTTCTATTTTTTATTAAAGTAATTTTCAGAAGAATTTGTGTAATTTAAGTGCTGTTCTATTTTTTATTTAAGTAATTTTCAGAAGAATTTGTGTAATTAAAGTGCTGTTCTATTTTTTATTAAAGTAATTTTCAGAAGAATTTGTGTAATTAAAGTGCTGTTCTATTTTTTATTAAAGTAATTTTCAGAAGAATTTGTGTAATTTAAGTGCTGTTCTATTTTTTATTTAAGTAATTTTCAGAAGAATTTGTGTAATTAAAGTGCTGTTCTATTTTTTATTAAAGTAATTTTCAGAAGAATTTGTGTAATTAAAGTGCTGTTCTATTTTTTATTAAAGTAATTTTCAGAAGAATTTGTGTAATTTAAGTGCTGTTCTATTTTTTATTTAAGTAATTTTCAGAAGAATTTGTGTAATTAAAGTCCTGTTCTATTTTTTATTAAAGTAATTTTCAGAAGAATTTGTGTAATTAAAGTGCTGTTCTATTTTTTATTAAAGTAATTTTCAGAAGAATTTGTGTAATTAAAGTGCTTTTTTATTTTCCATTTGTCATTTATTGTGAGACCAATATTGATTGACCAGGCACATGGCGTTCATGATTTGTGTTTACAGAACAGCCAATGTTGTTTCAAACCTTTCGCCACCAGCCCTATTCTAAGCAGTTTAAATGGAGCGAGTAGGACAAAGATAAACAAGCACTTTTTGTGTATTTTACCCCAAACTGTGTTGCTATGAAATGTTGGCACAACCAGCGACCACTGGTTGATTTATGATTATATTCTGTCAAAATTTGACTAGGCACAAAAATGACTAATTCTGTATCTTGGCAAACACTTTTAATTAATAGTATTGCATAATTGCAGCGAAGATGGCTGTTTTGTTTCTTACTATGTGATTGAAAAATTGGATTGCTTTCATTTAGGCTGTTTTTCATTATTTGTGTTATGTTGCATTTAATAGCAAACTTGTTGTACTTTCATTTTGGTATTAAAACTAAATGGTTATTAAATCACACAACAGCATCTAGCATTTTGATCGATGACTCACAGAAGTCTTTCAGATGTAAAATCATTTTTGTATCATTTTTGGTAATGGCTTTTTAGATAAATATACATGTTGGTATTGCCTATACTGGCAATAATCCATTTTAAGCAATATGGTTAAAGCGTTAACTAGTGGTATTCATTTTAAGGCTAAATTTATCGACATTTTTCACAGTTGTTTAAAAGTATTTCAGTCTTTAAATTTCTTTGATTTGATTTGCATACTTAAAAGTCTTAAAAAACCCTAAGCTTTTTCAAAAATCTTCGAATAGTTTTTGATTTTTCGTAAAAGTTTGTGATAACCTGTGTGAGTATAGAATTATTTTTGTTTGCTCCCAGAACATCTCATCTTCGATGTTACATCGATGGGTTCCTTATGCTCTACCAAGCTTGGAGTTAATAAAGAATTACATTTTTATCTTTTATGGCTTTGTCAGCAAATTATTATTTTGCCAGCCACCAGAAACATATTTTTTTGAAAGCTGTATTATGTCTATGTATTCTAAAATATTGATCAATGTGTTCGTTCGTGCTCTACCAAGGATAAATGTATTAAAAAATTTACATTTTTATATTCTATGTGTTTTGACAGCATAGAATATTTTGATTGGTATAGAAACATCATGTTTTTGATGCTGCAACATGTTTTAAAATTCTTTCAAAATATTGCTCAAAGGGGTTATTTTTTTTTTCTAACAGAAATGAAGTTATCAAAAATTCCATTTTTATCTTTTATGTCTTTTGTCGGCATATAATTATTTTGTCTGCTACCAGAAACATCTTGTTTTTGATGCTGCACCATGTTTTGACATTCTTTCAAAAATAAGTTATTAAATAATTACATTTTTATAATTATGGGTTAAATAGGGAGGAGACCTGGAATGCAAATTACGAGAGCAGAAAAAACTGCAGGAGGTTTTGCCGGAGGCCCAAGTAATAAAATGGACAAAGCAACTCCTGAAGGCTCTGGAATATATGCACAGAAAGTAAGAAAAAAATACAGAAAAATAATGTTCTGTGGCCAGATATATAAAAAGTGGTAATCTGGCCGAGATCTGACAACCTTAGTACCCCAAACATATATTGTGTTATTGCTAGAAGTCAATATGCCTATATATAGCACAAGGATATTATTTTTGTTATTCAAAGATTTTTGTATAGTCTTTACCAAAAAATATTGTAGAAAACTGTCTTACTATGCTAAAATCTAATCTAGAAGCCTGCTTGAGCTAACAGACATATAATTAGTACAATCATTTTTGCCTATTTTTCGGCTAATCATTACGTAATTAAAAAAGTTGTTGATTATACTAAATTCCAATGATTTAACAATGAAGACTGATACACGATTTACTTGTTTATTTGTAATGCTTTAATGTGGATTACAAATAGAAACTATTGGATATTGAGGCACAAATGGTATAATTCAGGATTCATCTTTCTGGTAAAAAAAATCATTCTGTTTCATCCCTGGGAATATCCTTACCATCATTTGCCTCTACTTTGATCTAAAAGCCCTAACAACAGGACAACCACATTCCAATGGTCTCTGCATTTTTAGGCGAATTCTCCATCGCGATTTGAAGAGCCGTAACATCTTTCTCAAGGACAACCAGATCAAGGTCGGCGACTTTGGCATTTCCCGCATCCTGATGGGTTCCTCAGACAAGGCGAGCACCTTCGTTGGGACGCCGTACTACATGAGCCCAGAGGTTCTCAAGCACGAACAGTACGACGAGAAGTGCGACATCTGGTGAGATTTATTTGTAATGTTCACAAAATGCTGCCTACCACTTTATGGGCTTTGATATTTATTCTATGTCTAACTACAACCTCCAAGTCCAACCTTTATCTTAAGATTTATTCGAAGCGCACACGAAATGCTTGTATATATAACAACTTAATTTTGAAGATCATCACGTTGTTTAAACGGGTTTTTCAATGAAAATACAAAAGACATTTTTTCGCTTTGTGCAGAACAAAATTTCTTTGTAGTGTGGCTTCTGTATTAAAAGCTACACCTCTCCAGCCTAAAACTTTAACAAAATAAACCAAATGTGTAGTGTTTTCAACATTACTTCTTTGTGACATGATTTACTTTCTTTATGAAGTTTTTATAGGCATCATTTGTCTCATCGTACCACCCAAAATGAAAGTTTTAGCAATACAAAACAATATAAAGGTGTTTTTTTGTTTTATCCTAAACGACCACATATTAATTTATAATGTAGCAGAAAAAAAAATCTTGATAATTTTTCCCCCTTTAAAAAAAATTTCTCCTCCAAAGAAAAATCCTAGATCCGCGCCTGCTGCAGAGGGTAATCTTAAAAACCTTTTAATTCCCATTTAATGCTTGTTAGGTCGCTTGGATGCGTCTTGTACGAGATCTGCTGTCTACAGCACGCCTTTGAGGGGGTTACCCTAATGTCAGTGATGATGAAAATCGTGTCCGACCACACGCCAAGCCTGCCTGACGTTTACTCAAGGGCCCTCAACACCGTGATGGAAAGGTACTCAAAATTTCGCACTTTTTTGTTTGTGTTTTTAAAATCGCGAAGAAGTCGGTTGTTTGACGTGTGAGTGTCTCTGCTGTGAATCACAAGTTTTTTAACGGCCGTGCTTTTTTAAATTTGAACGAAAAAAGGATTTATTTTGTTTGTTGTGGTTACTTTATCCAACTGTTTGTTAAACATTTTGTCGGTTGGTTGCTGGCTTTAAACGTTATGATCTAAATATGAACCCTTTTTTAATGTTTGTTAGTAAAAATTGAGTTTTAAAATAATAATAATGTCTTCAGAAAAGGCCTTATGTGAACTATAGGTTTTCGATACCCGATATATTGGACAAAAAGTATCGCGATCCACACGACGTCAGTAAAAAAGAAAAAAATATATATAAAAAAATATATAATATATAAAACAAAAGAAAAATAAAAAATATATAAAAAATAATATATATATGATAAAAAATAAAAAATATATATAAAAAAAATATATATAAAAAAAAAATATATATATAAAAATATATCTATCAAAAGCAAAATAGGGTGAAATTGGCATAGTATATCGCCCTTTTGCCAAGTCATTAGGCCAAAATTTGCTTTAGAATTAAGAAGTTTAGTTACCTTAGTTGTTAACTTAACATTTTTTTGTTAAAATTGCACTTCGACGTATTGTTGCGTTGGAACGAAAATCAGGGCTTAAATTCCTATCGGATCGGCACCGATACCACCTTAGTATCGGACGAGTACCGATAATATCACTTGGGATCGGGTATCGGCTCCGATCCGATATTATCGGACATCCTTAGCCAGAACATTAAAAACAGGTTAACATTTTTGGAGCATAATAATTGGAGGTTGTAGTAAGACGTAATAAGAATATCAAAGCCCATACAGAAGTAGGTATCATTTTTAACGTTTCAAATAACTCTTAATTCATTTTCAACATCTTTGATGTTGTTATCAAAGCCCATAAAGAAGTAGAAGATGTTAAAAATGAATTAAGAGTAATTCGAAACGTTCAAAATGATATAAATACTTCTGTATGGGCTTTGATATTCTTATTAGGTTAACATTTGTTTTTAAATATCCGAATTCTGCGTTATTTTTTGGTAGCCAATGATAAAAGGTCATTGTCTTTGTAAACTGAACCACTTCACAGTTTATAATCCTTGATTTATTATAGAAGCAACTAAAGCTGTAAATTTTTCTTCCTCGCAGAATGCTGGACAGAGAACCAGAAAACCGACAAACGGCTTGGCAAATCCTAACGCATCCGCTTTTTAAAAAGACTAACGGGTAAGGCGCTGCTGTTTTGCTTCGAATTGTAGAGTTAGATGAGGGGTTCATAATATTTTTGTACGCGACCCCTAATTTTTATTGGTTTGCGTGGATTAGGGTAGACATGTTTATTTTTTTTTCAAGATGACGTCATAGAACAAGAAGACTTAAGAAACCTGCTGTTTTCGGTCGTACTTGAGTGCGAATCTTAAACATAAGTACTCAAGAAGATGGCAAAGCGTTTTTTAAATAAAATTCCTTAAAAAAATCATTCTATTCTATATTATACACTGAGATTCTAATAGCCTTCAGACCCCCCAAAACAGTCCATGTTCGCCCAAGGAGTCCATGGTCCCCAGTTTAAAAAAAAACAAAGTTAGACAGGATTCAATCGAAAACACGTTAATATCGATTTATTAAAACACCTCTTGCGCTAAATATTTCACATTCATTTGTAAAGCTCTAAGCATTGGTGACATCGTTGCAGGAATTGCAAGCTTTTAGAATTCCAAAATCGTTCCTAAAAACAGCTCTACAGAGGAATATTTGTTATTTTGGCATTGGGTAAATAGTTTTGTTTACTTAATCGAACATTTCTTTTTAATTTTACGTATATGTCTGTTTTAAACAAGAGTGCACGATAAGCATAAACTTTGCTCTCAACGCTTTTCTGTGTCTGGGCCTTAGGACTTAAGCCAATAAGAGCAAATGTATATACAAAGACACGGCTAATATTAATTAAAATCGACTTGATTAAAAGCCCTAAGGTCATGTTTTGTTCGCATGCAAAATGTCCAACGAGGAAAGTTGGGTGCCAAAGCTTCGCCGCTCCACTTATGCCAAGTATTTGAGTCGCATCGAAAAAAGGCTGACAAACACCGACCTAACCTAAACAAGACGAAGGAATTTTTAAGTTTTCCTATTTACTAACCTTAGTTGGTGGAGCGACGGTCCCGGTATGACCGAGGTCGTGAGTTCGAACCTCACCGCAGGCTAGTTGATTTTTGCAAGCCTTTCGGAAATACGCCAAATGCAAAAAGAAGGAACAGTGAAGGTTTTATATTTACTAACCTGGCTTTTTGTAATCTCTTCAGGCCCCATATGACGGCAAGAGATCGTTTGAGGATTCGAAAACAAAAAGAAGCTGACGCCAATATGGAACATCTCAAGTAAGTTAGCTGTCTTTAGTTTAGACTAACCCTCAGTTTGAGAGGGGTGTTACGTGCTTAATTAGCACTACAAAATTATCACCGGTTGCTAATTACGCCGACTGTAAATTCTAACATTCATTATTAATTTTGCGCCTTTGTTCTTAAATGTAGGGCTAGGAATTAGGTTTTCGCATTTCGAGACATGTATAATTGTATATTAACGTAATATTCTTGTGCGCTGTGGTGTTCGCCGTTAATTGAACTTTAGACATGTTTTTTCCTGTCTCCAAACATTTCTGCAAATCTCACAATCATTTATCGCTTGTTTTCCGGCGCGGTTTAACTTCTCACTAAAAGGTCCGCCCAATGTTATCTTTCCACGAAACGGCCGCCCTGTAAGGCAGGCCTGGGGTTTCCGGGAGCGCGTTGGTTCCCGTGAAAAGGAGTTTTGTTTTAGCGTATATTACGAGCGGCTCACCGCCTACAGTGGAGAGAGGCGTCTGGGTGTAGCCTTGTGAAATTAGCGAGTAAAACTTTAAGTTTCATTATGCTCTGTCTGTCGCTTTTGTAAGTAATTGTGTGTGTCTAAGTGTCATTATTGTTTGTGGTGTGGAAATATTCTACTCTTGCAGCCAATACATCTGTACATTGGGTTTTCTTGTTGTGGTCTTTAATATAAGTTCTCTTTGGTAGGTTATTTATTGCCCGAAAATAAGAACTCACAGCGACTTTACAGGAGGCCTAGGTAATTTTCTAGAATTACTAGTAAAGTCGTAACAAGGGGCACCGTCTTGCTTGTAAATAGGCAAAACAATCTAGGTTGCAAACCGAATATTTGAAAAAGAAGATATCTCCTCGCCCTAATGCACGTTAGTGACGACAATGACTTCATATTTTTTATATATTTTTATATTTTTAACCTGGTCGCGTAGTTTGTTGCTCTAGGTTTTATGATTATTTTCCTATTATTTTTAAATTCTACCACCTGGTTTACGTGTTAACATTATTTTGTATTCGTTTTTTAGAGACTGATGATGCCGTGATTGGCGAAATATATTTCTCTTTTATAAACTAGAACCTATAGTGACTTATTTTGACTGAGACAAGAAAGTCTATACTGTTTTAACAATCTAGGTTTTGGGGTTTTTGGTATTTATGAGCGAAGCGAACGCGTTAGTGTCGTTTAAAATTGAAACGACTAAATAGCACCAAAAGGATTCTTTGAAGAACAGGTGCACCTTACGTTTGGCAATGTTGTGTCTTAGTCCCGCTTATTTCCGCTTTAAGAAAAACAAAGCCGGGACTATATAGACATTTGTAATCAAGAAATATGCTGTTGCTATCAGGCATATACAAAAATGAAGCTCTTTCCGGTACTTATTTTGTGGCTTAATCGGATGCGAGTTGTTTTTAGGCATTATAAAATATACTACGACACGGTCCACGCCGCCTAATGTCATAAGCTGTTTTGGTGGAAAGAGTATTGGCACCTAAAGTCACGGTTTTATTTTTTCACAAAGTTACGTCATAACGTGACGTCGCAAACCTACGTCAAACGTGACGTCATAAATAAGGAACCTTATAAACACGACACAGTTCAATTGTTTTGTTAATTTTTAGTTTTGAGAGGTGTTACGTTCAATACAAAAGCTAGATTACAAATATGTGATCGATTTGCGCAAAGTTAAAAAAACACCTTTATATCGTTTGCGTTGTCCGAACTTGAAATTTTGATGGTGCGTTGACACATACGACGCCTTAGGGCTAAAATCAAGTTTACAAAATGGGTTAAGACACTAGCGAAAAACATTTTTGCATTTACGCAGTTATAATAATAGGCAAAAAATGTAGTTTAGGGGGGCCATGGCCACGTGTCTACTCAAATGACACAATTTTTTCAAGATTATGATTTTTTTTGGACGTCAGTATATTTTCTTTAACTTAATGTAAACATTGGGTGTAGTCTAGACCAGAGCTTCTCAACCTTTTTTGTTTACGACAGCCTTCATTAAATTTTAATAGATCGCGGCATCCTTACTGGCATTTTTCGCTATGTGGTGAGTTATTGTGGTGTCACAATAAATGGAATTGATACAGACTGTGTGCAAGGCAGAAAAATATTCTGGATTTAATGCCTTTTTATCGTACACACAAAATTGTTTAAAGAAGCTTACAAAATGAGCAAAAATTGGAATCCAAAATAATTTAAATTTCTCACGGTATCCTTGAACGTTAGAAACGGCACCCTGGTTGGAAATCGCTGGCCTATACGTTATTTCTCACCAAATCTAGATAGATAAAGACAAACAGCCGCCCAAGTACTTAATAAAAGATGAAAAAATGCAATGTGTGCAAAATCACATTTAAAATTTGACATGAACGACTTTGGAAAAATACATCCTAGTCAAGTTAAGTAATTGGAGGCCTACTGTAGTGGATTTAATCCATCAACAGACACAACTTTGTGATTTCCAAATAATATTTTACTCCTTTCTTTTCAGTGAAATCGCCAAACTGCAGCTGAAAGAAAACGCCAGGTTTCGCCGGGAATCAAAAGAACGGAATTTCACGACCAGCGCCTTCAACAAAAATATGGTAAAATAAAAAAATAAAAAAACTCGGCATATCTCGGTCACATCATCGACTTTTCGCACTGTATAAATTATATTAATTGGTGTCTTGAAAGGCAATTCAAGCATTCAATACAAAACATATTTTTAGAGTTATATTTTCTAAATGCCATTTCGTGAAATCTTTAATGTCGTCACGCTCATAACCAAATTGCCTAAGTCATTTTTTTATGATTTTGAGTTTTTGCCTCAGTCAATCCTTGTTTCTATCCCCATCCATAGAAAAAGTGCTTAAGCCATTTTTTTGCACAAGGGAGTGGGAAATGACCTAAAAATGACCCAAGCACTTTTTCTGTGGATGGTGATGTCAACACGGAGTGACTGAATCAAAAACATTAAAAATTAATAAAAAATGACTTGGGCAATTTGGTTATGAACGTGACGATGCCATTTAAACCGCGACAGTAAGAGGTGACTGGCCGATTACGTCACTTAAAGACTCGCCTGTAATAAATCCATGGGAGTAAAAAATCTACTAGAGCTAGATATAGGTGGTGGCTGGCTCATTTTTTCGCGTGGACAGAAAATTTTTTGTTTTTCAAAAGCAAGCGCATTTCTAACTTACTAAATTTGCGAAGTGAATAGTGACTTAACATTTTTTGAGTTTTGCAGGCAATTTTACAAAATTCAATTCTGTGGCACATTGAAATAGCAATAGGAAATCTTCGCAATTTAAAGGCTGAAATGTGCAAGTAAAATGCAGTTTATCGGCAACAAAATACAACCGTTTAAATCGCCGCGGTTGGCAAGATTTTATATGTCCAATAGTTCACCTCACTTATGAAATCCACGGAACATCTCCAGGAATTCATGAAACCTGATCTTATGAAAGCCCTGACTTGGGTTGCGCCTTACCATATTGTGTTTAATGTTTATGTTCTGCCTTATGGTGTAATTTCGAACAATGGATGTAAAGCGACACCGCCTTCTTATTCCATTATTACGTCAGCGGATAATGTAACGCAAGCGCAAAAAAATGTTCCAACTGCTGTAGATTAGAAAGTCCCATTCAATTTTTTTTCGATTGATAAAATTCCAAGGTTGTGTTGTAACGTGCAAAACTTAAGTTGAAATACGCCAGCCTGTTTTTTAGCCATGCTTTTTAAGTTTATCTACCCTCGTTTTTATTTTACCACCCACTTCAGCTGTCTACCATTTTTGCTCTTGAGTACTACACTGCTGTTTAACATTATATGGCGACGTTTGGCAACGTTAAACTGAATTTTTTTGCGTTAGAGTAATAAAGACCTGTATTATTTACTCCACATCAGTGGGCTCAAGCTGTGGTAATTACCCCAAATGGATAATTTTATAATTTAGTAAGGATAATTGCTCGTCTGTTACTATAATATGATATGCTATATTTGGACGCTAAATAGCAGAAATGCGTATCAGCCCTTTTGATGGTTTAAATTATAAATGTTTATTTAAATGCACATTTGTAGGTTATTCTTTAGAGTTGTTCCTACCTAAACTGATTTTAGGTTATACCTTTCTATTTTTTTATAAAACGGGTGGGGATAAACGCTCTACTTTTCACCTTATAATGTGCAACCAATATGACGTCGACAATGCGCATTGTTTGATTGGAATGTACAGACAAAGATTGGAATGTTTTGCTTATTATTCTTCCAGCAGCAGGTAAACGAAGTACACTGTTTTAACCTACGACCATTATGACGTCAAGAATGCACATTGTTTGATTGGAATGTACAGACAAAGCTGCTTTAATTCACAAGCTTTAGCTGACATTAAAACTGTTTTAACTAAGAAACTTACGTTAATTTTGCTCATTATTCTTCCGCAGCAAGTAAACGAGGTGGACGCGCTCCGACCTGCATCCGCATCCAAGTTCTCCTCCTCTCGTTTTTCCTCTTCTCTCAGCTCCTCTTTAGTAGGAGCGGAGGAGGAGCTCCACGGAACAGTTGTCTTCCAACCTCTCAGTTCGGATCCTGTTTTGTCCCTGCACGGTGGAGAAGGTATTATTAAAAGAATGATTGCGTTGCAAACTGCGACTCGCCGACATGTTTTTTGTGGCCCTTCTAGTCGAATTGTAAACTTCCATAAAAATCGTAATGGCTACCAAGAGTACCGTTTATGAACGTTTCTCTATTTTTCTTTTTTTATTTAGGCCAGCATATCGTGTATGACGTAACACTAGACTTATTATATTATTCGGAGAATTTAGTAAATCAAACCATAGACCAATATTGATAAATATTTTACGTGTTATTTTGTTATTACCGTTATTAATATTGTGTTAATTAACAGTTTTGATATATTTCAATTCTGTTATGATTGCTAAACTTACAATTGTCCCCTTTTTTGTATTGAAATAATTTTGGGACTATCTGGTAGTTGTATTTTCTGTAAATGGCTCTTCCATTGAATACATTTGCCCACCCCTGCTTTAGACTTTCCTGACTTGATCAAAGTCAGTCATTGCTAAGTTCTAGTCACTTACAAGAGAAATACATTTGGGCACAAAATTAGGCATCAACAGTCTCTAGAAAAAAAGGAACGAAGCTAGACTTTTTTTCTAGAGACTGATGATGCCATATTTGGGCGAAATATATTTCACTGTTAAAGACTAGAACTTAATAATGACTACCTTTGACCAAGAAAGAAAAGTCTAAAGAATATTTGTTCCCATTGATTGTCGTCATTTACTTGTAAGGGTGGGGGAGATTCGTTAGGATAAGCTTTCTATAAATTGTTGCCATAATGATGCGATCTGGTGGAATTTTTAAAGGTTGAATATACGAATTAAAGGATTGCATGCAGTTTTTTACCTGCTTCACAATGCTTACCCAAGGCCTGTTTGCATGTTTAGTCGAAAGTCCGAGAGAATAGTGTATATGTTACGTAAAGCTAAAAATTCAGTTTATCTGGCTTGTTCAATCATTAAGGAATTAGCTCAGATGAAATACTTTTTCTTACTTGATCTTTGAAATGTATTTCACGTGTAACATATTAAACTACACCTGATTGGCATTGGGTAAAAGTTTTTTGGCCTTCTTAAAGAAAAACATCTGTTGCACATTTGAGTGTATTACCCAACAAACACAATTTAATAATAGTAAAGTTTGAATGAAATTCGGCGCAGAACGTTGAAATTTTGCTTCTCTTGCTTTGTTTGTTCTTTATATGCTATTTTGACGTTTTTAACAAAATTGAATTATTTTTTTTGGAAAGCTTTATTTATATCAAGGTAAACAAGCCTCTTCTTGTTTCAGAAACTTTGAAGCCTGCTACCGTCATTCGCGTTCCCGATCCTCCTGTGAGAGTCCCTAGCAACCACGAAGAGGAGGAAGAGGACCTTGACTCTACCGGGGAGATGATCCGGAGTCTAATCCGAGACGGAGTGATCCCTGAGGACGCGGATGTCGCCGACACGTTTTACACCGAGACGGAAAAGTTCGAGAGCGTTTCTTCTGACGAAGATCAAAGCAGCGATGAAGATCGCATCCGGAGCAGCTCCCTGGAGGAGGACATTGATGAGGATGATCTTCTTCCCGACGAGAACTTCGACCTTAGCCAATCGGAGTACCGCGATCTCTTGGGATTGATGGAGGGCGTCCTGGATTTGGACGACTCGACGGTTGCCAGGGGAACAAGTCGGAAGAACCAGACCATAGCTACGCTACGAGGGAGCACGGTTGTGGAGCGACAGAAGACGGCGCGGAGGATTTCCGAGGAGCGATTGCCTGGAAACATGGCACAAAAAAATCCGGGAAGCGATAAAAGTGAAAAGACCAAGAGCTTCACCAACTTCAACATGAGCATCATGGACCAGAAGATCGAGAAGTTGCGAGAACGATGTCGCGACGGAATCGACGACCAACTCTTCGGGCGAGTTTACTCCACGATGAAGGCGCTTTACTCCGGCGAGAACTTTTCCACGGAACAGAACAGGAGGATTTCGGAAGCGGCGAAGAAACTTCTCCCGAACAGCACAAAATGCATGAACTTTGAGGAGCTCGTCTACATGGAGCATCAGAGGGACTCGAACGTGGCGTAAAAGACGGCAAGGAGCATCGTTTACCTGCCAGGATAGAAATCTAAAGTCGAATCGGTGGAAATACAGAAAAGCGGAAGCGAAAAGTAAGGTTTCAAATAGTGAAGCTGTCGGATAATTTGCGTGTTTTTCTTCTTTTTAAGATGACGTTTTTTTTAGCGGAACAGTTTTCGGGCGATTCGTCTTTTTACTCCATTGTAAAAAGTCGCGAATATATTTCTTAAACTTTTTTCTATTTTTCCTTTTTTTTTCTATTTTCTATTCTTGCGGAAAAAATGCAATTGAAAAACTAAAATAATTGATCGCATTTAATTTACGCTAAGATTTTTAGGTTGCCGCGAAAAGGGTTAAAATCATTTCTTGTGGTTGATCTTGTAACGAATTTACGTATGACGCTACTCAGAACACGTGTGATTTACAGCTGGGCATTTCCATTTCTTAAGTCGCACTGGTCCATGATAAATGGCAGTTAAAGTTAAACATAAACCTTGTGCCTTTAGAGTAGGGTAAACTGGAGTCTGTGGACCCGTAGGCGCCGACTTTCGTTTTTCACAGGGCTACTAAAAATGTTACAATAAAATGACGTCACTAAATGTCCGCTCAAAGGATGCGTTTATACGTGGAGTAAGAATTTGTATCCTTTGGTATTCAGTACTTTTATTGACTGATAAATGCGAAAAAATTGCGACTTGTATTTTAGGGAATGTCCCATTATGGTCCAATCGATTTCGTTTTAACGAATAACGGTATTTTTGAAAACTTAAAACGTTCGTAATTTTAGCCGAAACTAACCAAAGCATTATTTATGGACGAGTCATGTATTTGCTGAATTTCTAGTCATGGGAAACAAAGCCTAAACTAAAGGCTGGTTCACACTAGACGCGTTAACGTCTAGCGTTAGCGTCTGGCGTCTAACGGCTAACGTCGCTTAGTTCACACATAAAGCGTTGCCAGCGTTAACGGCAAATTTCCTCGCTTCTAACCGAAAGCGTTTTTATTTAAACGTTTGGCGTTAGCGCTAGACGCGTCAAGTGCGAACCAGCCTTAATAGTTGCTTGACTAACTGTCAGATATTAATGCGTCATCCCGAATCGCACCCATTTAACTTAATACAGAGTATATTACAGGAATATTTTTCGGGGCTAACCAATACATCCCAGTTTTTGCTAGGGGTGCTCGGAGGACTCATCCCACTCATCCCAGCACCCTAGAGCCCAAACATGGCGTCCCTGTGTTGACCCCTTGGGGGTACTTTGGGTAGTTTTGGGGTCTATGAAGGCCTAATTGAAATCTCACTGCATAATTTGACAAATGCAAATATGTTTAAAAAAAGAGTTTTATTAAAATCAACCGCTAAAACACAGAAGTTGACACCTTCTATATTTAGACCTCAACTTCAGTTTGGACCAAAATTTGCTTTTACATATTTTGGACCGAAACCAGCAGGTTTCTTATGTCCACATATTTTATGACGCACCAAAATTTTCATGCCGACATTTTATTGAAAGTATTTCAACATTTTATTACCGCCTCCTCTACCTAGCAACTTGTTTGCTTATATCCGAGTTGATTTATTTCAGTATTTTCTACGTTTTTCTTTTCTAACGCTTTTTTATTATTGGCCTTTGGTGTTTAAAATCCACTGTTTTGATGAGAAATCGAACCCTAAGGCCAAAACCAGTATTGCCAATTGTGCTGACTCATAACTATTCTCTTTCACCTTTCTTACATGGTTTTTAAAGTGTTTTTATGTAGCAATATTATACCTTTTCTAATATGGTTGATTTCCTTACTTTACGTACTTATTATATCTGTGCTTTATTTAATGAAACCATCCTTTTATATTTCCACCATGGAACAATTACGTTTGAACTAGGGATGTCCGATAATATCGGATCGGAGCTGATTCCCGATACCAAGTGGCAGTATCGGTGACGTTACAATACCAAAAAAAAATAACATAGAAGTTTTAACCATGCTTTGTGAGCCATCGCAGTGGTTCCACCTTAAAAGGTAATTTTGTCAAAAAATAGTAGGTTATCATCTTAAAGCAATGGTTCTCAACCTTTTTTCTTTCGTGGCCCATTTATGTTGCAAAACAAATCTGTGACCCAATAGTTTTATGAAAGAAAAAACTGTAAAATAGGTTTAGTACAAAACACAGCAGAACATATTTCAAAACAGATTAGTTATCCTGTAAAATTAATTATAGTGACACAAATGAAACTAAATCTAGCTTTTTTAAATTGGTCTGTGGCCCACCTTAAATGTTCTTATGGCCCACTGGTTGAGAACCGTAATCTTAAAGCAGTGTTTTTTAACCTTTTTCCACCGCGACCCAAACATTAAGCGTAAGTAAGACGACTATAAGCTTTGGGACCCAATTGTTTTTTCTTGTAAGCGAACAAAAAATAGGCGTTAGCATAAATAATTTCGATTTTTAATAATAATTATCTGACATTATTTGTATTGCTTCCTTAATTTTCCAAATTGAAAAATCTTTCTCAGAACCAATCTCAATTAGTATAAACATGTGAGCTACTGCGGTCAGAGACCCAACCAAGTCAAACAGCGAACCAATTTTGAGTCGCGAACTAAATCTAGCTTTTTTAAATTGGTCTGTGGCCCCCCTCAAATGTTCTTATGGCCCACTGGTTGAGAACCGTTGTCTTTAAAGGAACTAACTTTTTTCCGCTTAAGCTAATTTCGACCAAATAACCTGGAAAAATTACCTCTGGTCGTTTTATTTTATCCATTTTGCTTATTTGGCAATCTTAATGACGTCATTTGGGATGGAATCGGATCACGATACTTGTTGTCCAAAATATCGGGTATCGGATATCGATATAGAATTAAAATGTATCGGACGTCATAGTTAAAGCGTTGTGATAATAAAGCAAGCAACAAATATCCACTGAACATGCAAAAAAATTATAAAATCAATAAAACGTAATCCATTGGTTTCACAATCATGACAAACTTCTCATTTTTCGTTTGCGATTTCGTACGTAACCCCTGGGTTATTTTGAGTTTTTTTATCATTCTGTTTTTTTAAGTTCGAGCCGTATGATTTGCAGCCCCTGAAAAAAAATAATCTTGTACTCTTTCGCCCTTCTTTTTTCTCTAGTTACCTTGATTCAATTATCGTACTCTTTCCGTTGTATTAGTTGTAAATATATATGAGATTTTTATGCAAGTCATTTCGTTGTCGCTGTGCCTATTCTTTGTTTTACAAAAATAAAATACAATCGTCACTCTTATCTTGCAGGCTTTTTATAGTTTAATTTTCACCAATGTAAGCTCAAAAGGAAAAGTGGATATTTACTGACACAAAATGGCAGCCAAAACCTCCTGTTTGTAACAATAGGTGTCTATTTAAAGACCTCAATTTCGCGGTGCTAACTCCAGTCGCAAAACAAACAAACTAGCGTGTTTTGTAGAAGCCCAGCAATATGTTTGCACTTTGGACCAACATTTTGTCTGTCAATTTTGCATAACAAGTTTCAGTGTTGTAACGACTTACCTGAGGCCAGGTGCGGATCCAGGAATTCTGTTTGGGGGGTACACGAAAATTTTCAGATATGACGTCACAAAGTCCCGTCTTACCGTGCCGTTACAAAGCTACGTCATCAAGTTTTATCTTAACGTGGCGTCATACAGAAGTAACTACAAAAACACCACACAGTTCGTTTGTCTTGTTAAAATGACGTGACAAGGATGCCTTTGATTCAAGCAAAGCAAAAATAAACGCTTTACCGGTAAAGTTGCCAAAACATTTATTTTCGAAGATTCGACGCAAAACGCGTTCGGGCTAAAACAATTTTTATCAAAATGGGCTAAGATATGCTTGAAACAGAATTATGATTGGCAGCAGCGCAATAAAAATATTCATCTAGTTAAAATAGCCAAAAATACAGTTTGGGGGAGCACAGCCACGCCCCCGTCCTCACCCTGAGCGGCCCGTACATTATTTTTTTAAACACGTGTTTTTGCGAATCTCGCTAGGGTCATCTAGCGGAAAACGACAACAATTTGACCGCAAGAATCGTGCATTGATTTTAATTATTTAAAGGGCTGATTGTGGGTAAAAATATCATGTAGCCTACTAAATAAAATAAAATCAAAAAAACAAAAACTTACCGGATTTCTTTAGATTTAGTTTTCAAAAATGCAGACAGCTCACCAAAATGTTGTTGTCCAAAAAAAGTTGGCTTCAGTTACGTGCTTCAAATAATAGGCTTAATTTTGGCGGAACATAGAAACAATAGCCAAGTCTCCCGTCTAAGACACCTTCCCCTAGATATGTTGTATCTTAATAATATAAAGTGAAAGCATTGCACGAAACTGCTACTTTCCTGAAATTTTATTTAGGGTACAACGGTGATAAACCTGGAGGTATCGTAAAAATAAGAACACGTAAAAAGTTTGCTGGAAGAGAGTACACAGTGCGATAATTTTACCATACAATGGAAACAGTAACAACAACAAAAAAGTTGTCCAATGTCCATTCGCTTAAAGTGCAAAAAGTGCGTTTACTAGCTAAATTTTGCCACAACACTCGATCGTTGGAGAAAGAAACATTTGGAGGTCAACCGGGTTTGTTTAAAAAAAAATAAACAGGCTAAACTCGTGAAAACTAATTAAAAATACTTTTGCATGCTTTACAGGTGTAATTACTGTAAACGAGCAAAACATGTAGTAATTAGCTTGGGGGACATGGCCTCGTGATTTATACAGCCTTATGCTTAATAATGTATATATTTTGTATAGACCTAAATGTATTGATTATTCTTTAAATATGTTTTAAATTATTCTATAAAAAATCTAGATTTTCTAGATTTATTTCTTGTAGTTCTAGAGGTTAACGGTTAAAAAAAAGGCAACTATGTTCGCCGGCGCTGGTCCAAAGTATTACCACAACGAACATTATGTGGGATTAGGGTACGAGTTAGCGGTACATATGGCCCCGGGCGCCAAGGTACAGGGGCGCCAAAAAGAGGCTTAGAAATGCCCAAAGGAGGTGCTTCTTCTTAAATACAATGTTCTATTAAAATTTGATATGTTTTTGCGTATAAAGTAAGGTAAATTATGTAAATGTAATAGAAATTGTGATTAGGCTAAACATGGAGAAGGGGGCGCCAATTTTATAGTTTGCCCCCGGGCGCCAAATACCCTGGCTACGCCTCTGTCATGGTCGCCCAGTACTACTGGACCTGATCAATATAGACTAGATGGCTGCTAAACAAAGATGCTTAAAAGCGCAGAATGAAGTGACAGCGTACGACGGGTCCGGTAAATTATTAACAAAGCCTTTTTAGTTGCGAAGTGGGCTTCAGCGTTAAGGTAGGACGTCTTTATAGTTCTTGCCTGCTTGGGCATGCTTTCGACTGATGTCGCTAGCCTTGCCTTTGTCAACATGTCACGTGTTGCTTACAAGAAGCCAAGATTTACTGGAGTTGTCGGTGTCATTTTATTTAAAAAATAGGCTTTTTGTTACTGATAAGTGACGATGATACAAGTGCGAAACGTCTTTATCAAGATGATGTCGATTTACTAGACCTTTTTTGATTGAAACGTAACCCATTTTCAAACCCACCAATAACCCCAAACAGGGTCGAATCATCCGGTGCCGAAACAGCGGCGCCGTTTGATCTAGGGCGCCTAAACATCGACACAAGAACGGCCGATCATCCCACACCATCTCCTTGCAGTTTCAGGCGTTACTTTGGCCGTTTTTCGGTGAATTTAGGACTTATTGCGACAGGTTTATGTCTTATTCAGACGATTAAGTTCTTATTGTGGAGTAAAAATTACTGAGATTTTGGCTTTATTATGTCGTTGGTCGTAATGGTATTATAGCTTTTTCTGATTTTCATGTCTTATTGTCTGTTCCCTTCGCGTTTATGTTGAACTTCGGACCTATTTTTTTGATGCTACGTTATGACATCGTCTCGGGAAAATATTGCCATAACCAACACCAAACAAAAGTTCTAGGTCGAGCCTGTGCGACACCTTTCACAAAAAAGGCTAGTAAAAACACATTAAAATGTTTTTAGGCTGGTTTTTTTTTGTATTTCTAATTGGACCTGATAAAGCACGGTTGTGCGAAAGCTCGTCAGGAATCTTATACAAATTGTCTATATATAGTGCCACCTGATTACCCATTTAGGCGGTGGACCAGTGATCCCCAAACTGTGTGGCGCGGCACAGTAGGCTTCCGAGAGATTGTCAAGAGTGGCGCGAAACTTTTTGTAATTTCGGAAAAGAGAGTATTAAATTTGTATTAACAATAGGCATACACGCAAGCATGTTTGACTTAAAATACGCATTATTCATTACAAATTAATAATTTTGAGACATTTACATCGTGTGTTGTAAAACTACTCTTCAGTTAAAAGTGTGTCGCGAAATAGTTAAGAATAATTTAGTGTGCCGGGTGCCCAAAAAATTTAGGAACCACTGCTGTAGGCAGACATACCGCCAATCATTTCGATCCCTGTGCGCAAACCTGAAGTGGTGGCAGTTGGTCAAGCGCTTGTTTAAAACGTAGAAAAACACCAACAGAAAGGCTACGTCACACAGAGGCGGAAATGAGATCATAGCACGCCGCTTCCGTGTTTGCTAGTTACTTCTACGTTGCATGGCCACAAGTCGGTTGTTTATAATCTACTTCTGCCTGCCGGCATATGGGCACACGACACAAGCAAAGTAATTAGGACAAAGCTTGAATATATAAACTGTAGTTAACACGCATAATATTAATAGAAAAATAGCTCCTCTGGTAATTGTGTTTCTGTGTTAATTACCCTGGAGAACTTACATGTTAGAGAACAAATGTAATAAACAGGGGGCTATTTTTTTTAATAATATAGCTTCATGTTTTAAATATAATAAATTTAACAGATAGGCTTACATCACTTTTCACAGAGATCCTACTAAACGTTCTATTTCAACGTTCCAAGAATTAAACAAGTTAAAAATTCGACAAATTCCCGGAATTAGGCCATTACACTTTCGGTTAACCTTATAAATCAGTGAAATGTCTGATTAATATTTATTAACATTGTTGATATACAATTCCAAAAACAAGACTGTGTCACGTAAAGTAACCTCTCCACAGAGGTTTGGCATTGTTCTTTTGCTTTCAGGCGTAAAACCATTTTAATTTCATTTTTACAAGCGTCCACGGTTAGACAAAAAATGTAAAGCTATTATTTTGCTATGCTGTTGCTGGGCTATAATTCAAACGGCACAAAACATCTACTTTGAAGACCAGATTAAAAAGCAATTTTTTGCAGCAGAGCTTATGAATAATTGAGCTTAACAATAAAAATATCTTCAATTAAAAATTAACAGAAGTTGGGACATTTGGAGCTAATTGCGCTACAACAGATATGATTTAGTAGTAACCAGAAGACTTTCAAATATTGTTATTAGGTTCGCTTTAGTCTTCATCAGAATCACTGGAATCTGTCACGTAATCGTTTGTGTGCTTGTCTCTGTGGACCTTTTTGCCTTCAAACCGGTCAACATTATGGTCAAAACACTTGGAGAGAATGTGAGTTGTTCCCAGTTCTTCTTCGTCATTTGCTTGAAAGACGACCTGTGGGCCTAAGGTCGTCTTTGCTTGGGCAGCAGTGGATGATAGCAGCATCTTGTCCTTAACGGAAGTCTGGGGTCCATTGTAGGTAACCATAGCAATCTTTTCCACAACTCGGGCAGTGGCCCCGTCATGCTGTTTGGCCTTGATCTTCATGACTCCAAACCTAAGAGAAAAGTTGTGTCAGGCTTGGCTCAACTCTCATTCAACCATAGCAATAAAGCAAAATATGTATTTTATTTCAAAGATTTATTGAAGGCAGTGGTATATCCAGAGGGCGGGAGAGGTTTCCAACCCCACTTTTGTAAGTGATATAATCGTTTTTTGTTCGTTTTTGTCAGGGTTTAACTCATTGCCTGATGCGGCAACGTTTTTTGGTATAACTGGGTCATGCAGCTCAGGCTTAAAGGAAACCAAAACCAAACACAAAACGCCGTTTTTGTCTCTTGTTGGCTCAAGGATTGACCATTAATTCAGGTTTTTGTTTTCTATAATAGCATAGAGAGCAAACCAGGAATGTTAACTAAGCCCAACTAGCCATTAGGCAAAGAAAAAAGGAAGGCTTAATATTAATTGAGTGCTGTATTTTTATTCTGTGTATGTATTGTACATTAACTCTTATTTCAGTGCAAAATTCTTTGTATGAAATAAACTACTCTATGTGTTGCATCTACATGTAAACTTGACGATTAGCCATGAACATAGAAAAATAATGAACATAGAAAAATATCCTTGTCTATAGTCAACCCTTGTTTACACTAGCTTAAGACGCCCAATTACAATAAAAAATATTTACATTAAGTTGAAATTTGACAAAAACGAACCAACTACGATTTTAGCACTTACAAAAATGAGGCCCCTAAAATAGTACTTTATGAACTAAAAGTTCAAAAATACAATACTGTTAAGCCCCAAAAGTCACATCAAACCCAGGAAAAATTGTGTAAGAGTGCTTTCTGAAGTCACAATGTAAATACCAACTCTAGTTTAACTGGCTATTAATTACAATAAAATACGTTCAAGAGCCCATTAAAACGCTCATAGCCCTGGTTGGGAACCCTGGTCAGAACACAAAGAAATCTCTTGTAAATACCCTATAACTGTTGCTTTTTAAAAATTTAACCAACAACTTACCCTGAGAATTTCTTATTGTCTTTGAGTTTCTTTTGCAAGGCACGAACAGGGTATTTTTCATTGGCATCAATTGTTTCTTTGACAACAATCTTGCCATTCTCAATCCCCATAATAAATGCATTGCTGCCCTCCCTCTTTTTGACTATATTGAAGACCTCCTTTGCTTCATCACTGACTTTTACACCAGAATTTGCCATTGCAAAAAATTAGCAGAAAAATTTACTTTAAATATTTTATCAACTAGAAAAGTAAAATTAAACAAAACTGGGTTAAGGTAAAGCTGATTGTCAAAATCAAATTACTAAGGGTATATATACCACTGTGTACTGTGAAATAAAGTTGATACAGAACCAGACTGGTGACGGTTGATAATTATTTTTTTGTTAAGGACGTCTACTTTTTGTTTTTTTTCAGGGGAGCTCATAATTTTACGCTAAAATGCACAAGAATTCCTTTTGAATATATAGTCAATAAATGGATGCTGAAAATAAGAGTTTAGATGTGTTTAACCACTTCATGCGAAAAAAATTGTTAATCGCATTTTGGGGAATTTTAGAAATAAAGCTTAGTTAGTGCTAGGGTGCAAAAGTAACAGCAAAGTTACTTGTTTCAAGTCGCACACAACGTTTTTTAATCTGTTATTTTATTGCTGTATGAAAGCACTGTTTAATTTACTCTGGTTTAAAGCTTTGCATGGTCCAAATAGTCTTTTGATATCATATAACTTTAAACTTTTGTATTAATTTGTATGAGAGGCAGGTATTTGCTGAATTGCTAGTCAAGGTAAGCAACACATAATTGTTGATTGACATAGTGTCAGACTTAAAATAATGTCAGAAACAAAATCAACAGTATTTTAGAGAAAGATTTATCATCAGGACTGATCAGTGATCCACCCAAGTTTCAGGGGTGCTCAAAACATGTATTTACGATAAGCATACCAAACTTGGGAGTCCATAACCCCCTAACTGTTATCATTAGGGCCATTTTTATTTTAACCCAAAAAAACATTTTTTGACTTTATTTTAACCTAACAAAATTGCTTGTTTGTAGAGGCCACAGTTCTTCCTTGAATTGATGCCGGTTACCCATACATAATCTGTTGTCGATTTCAGACCCAAACGTAATATTTTGTCAAAAAGTCAAGGTGTTTTATGGATTATAAAAAGTGCATCGGTTTTTTGGGGGATAGATTTAGCTTGCTTAGGCATTTTTGTATTACCGAACTAAATATGGCAAGGTTGATACATTTTTTTGATAAGCACATTATTTAAGTTTTGGGGCACGACCAAAAAACTGTGAAGAATGTATGCCAAAAATGCTTGTCACCGGAAGGCTGGCAAGATTCTGCCAATATTGTGTGTTGTATAAACTTGTGGAGCAGCTTGGAATTTATGTCATAATAAACAGAAAAGACGATACGAAATCAAAGTTGTCAACGTAAGAAAAATACGTAACCTGTTTAAAAGTTAAAAATATTTACTGCTAAAACCACTGCACTACGTGAGATAATTACCTTGATCATTCGGTGATTACACTGCGCTGCGCTTGAACAAGTCCAAGCTCAGGCAAACGCAATACTACAAATAAACGGCTCATTTTATGTCTGGGAGAAATTAATTAAAAATATTGTTCCGCCTCTCATACTTTCCTGCGAATATTGTTCCGCCTCTCCATTGCTACAAAAACATGGACCAAGCAAGCCAATAATTACAGATTATATTAAAGAGCTAAGAAAAACGGAAGTTCCAAACTAATTATTATTTTTTTGCGCAAGGCAACAACTTTTCATAGGTCTTGCAAGTTAGGTGAATCCGATAAAAAAGCGCGTATTTTAACAGACTAAAAAAACTGAAGGCCAAAAAACGGTCTTCCACCTATAGAGTTTGGGCACTTTTTTCGTTGGAAATTTTGGGCACCCTGCGTACATGATAAAAAATTAGAGGGAACACTGGTCCATGTGAATAGCCTCATGAAAAAGTCAAATTCAAAACATTTTATTAATATTTAAAATCACCAGCAAAAGACTGTAAGGTCTATCAATTAGGCTTGTCACAGGTTGAGTCTTAAGAGACCTTGCAAGTACACAGCGAAAAAAAAAGGGGTGACTGAATAAAGGTTACAACGGTACCCTGCACGAGTGCATGTTACATTTTCGGGGTGTTGGTTTGCTCTGTTGAAAAAAGTCTGATGCACTTGCCTTATGGCCAAAATTAAGTGGGAAGGTGCTATAATTTAACCACTCACACTACATGGTAGAAAAATCAGAATCTTTCAAGTTTGGTACAAAAAAAGCAAAAACTACAAAAATAAAAGGTACCGTCTACAAATTACGCCTTAGGCAAAATATTTGGGTTAGGGTTAGCGTTTTTGTGTGGGTGCATCAAGTATTATTATATTTATTATTAATGATAATGCTTGACCTACACCAACCCAAACCAGCAGCCTAACTCAACTAATGTGCATTGCACTTTCTATGTATTAAAGAAAAGAGCCCCGGAAATTGCCACCATTTCCTATTCCACCATTACAATTTCCAGTGTGAGACAATATCAGTTTTAAAACTTGGTACTTGCATGTCAACGTAGGATTCCTTGCAATTTCAATTTTAACAATTTGCTTCATTACTGTAAAAAATGGTCATTTCTAGACCAGGAGCCCATTTTTGTCCGACACACGAGCATACCGCATCAACATAAAACCTTATTTTCAGCAAAGTAGGATTACTTGTTAGCTACTAACGTATTGATAATTGAAGTTGAATATCAATTTTCGGCGCTGGTCTAGAATCCTACCACAGTTCTAAAATCAACGCACAAAATTTGAGTTAGGGTGCGGGTTAGCGTTCGGGTGTGGGTGGGTCAAGTATTATTATATTCTTTGTTTAATAATAATACTTGACCCACCTTAATCCAAACGCTAACCCGCACCCTAACCCAAATGGTGTTTCGTTGTGGTAGGATTCTAGACCAGCGCCCAATTTTCTAAAACACTTCACTAAATATTGTATATTTTTTTTACTTTTCTAGACCAAAAACAATATATTTGCATTGGTCTAAAAATTCAGCATGAAAACTTTGAAGTAGACACAACATCTTTCATCTATGGCTACGCTTGCCAAAAAACTGTACTTTTTAATTATGGCGGTCAATTAGTTCTTTTAACAGTTGGTCCTAAACGGAACTAAACTAAACGCAAAAATAAGAGGCTCTTCCTCAAATTCTCAATAAAACGCAATTTACTATTATCGAGCGAACATGCAAACGATGTGCATGACGGAAGAAGCACTTCCTTGGCGCTTTTTAAAGCATTCGACAATGGATTTTCTTCCTAAATCACGTGAATACAAACAAAACGATGGCGACATTTTCTACCATCGCCATTCTACTGTGCGCCTTAAAAAGGTTTTCACGTTCAAATATCTCCAAATAAGCGTGCGATTGTCGACGAGGGCGAACCCTGTTTAATTTTTCATTTCGCCATACGTCTCCCCTTGTCGTAATCAGTAACGGATTAAAAGAACTATTGACACAAAGGCAACAACGGACAACACGACTAGCGACTTTTCTGCCTTATTTAGGAAAACGCCGCCCTGCGCCTTTCGCGGCCGGTTACCATCTGTTTGCCGTGGCGTTTTTATTGGCTGTGCTCGTTCGTGCGGAAACTTTTGACCTAATATGGTGATAAGCGACGCGTGTAGCTCGAGCAGGAAGAAACGTGCATGGGCCTTTTTTCTCTCCCCACGGAACTTTCCGGATATACAAACTGGCCGGCCGGCATCCCAACTGGACCAATGTCGAAATATGGACCTTTCTAACCTACTAATGCGCATCTATCTCTGCCAGTTGCGTTTTACGTTGTATATTTCCCGTTGTTTTAACAAAGCAAATTTAAAAAATGCAGACTTTTATTTCGACATCTTAAGAACACAAATGACAAAAGATGGTTACGTATTTTTTGCGAATGTTTGTCTGACGAGAGGTTGCGAACAAGACACTGATCTTGATTTTTTGGAAATCCTAAAAAATAATATAAATCAATTTACAGTGCCTGATTTTTTTTTTAAACTATTTTTTTAATAAATTCGTATAAACTTTTTTTTCAGATTCTCGAAATTTTACTATAGAGCGTTAAAAATCTTCTTGTCGTATTTTATACTTTTTTTTACATAAAACAAAAAAAAAATAGTTAAATAAATTTGCTTCATTTATAATTTATACCAATCGACCGTTAGCACACATTTTAAACTTTTTGAATTTCTTAGGCAAAAAATGAATAAAATATTTTATGTAAGCAAAAAATTATAGGGGTTTACCCTTTGTCCCCAAGGGTAATGTTTGAATAGACCGAGTCCTGAGTACTGCAAACGAAACGAATTTAAAATATATATATGTGCAAATAAAATTGTGTGTAGCCTACTCCAGGCTAAAAAAATAAGATTAAAATTACGTATATTTTTTGTTCGGATAATCGTGTGAAAAAAGGATTGTTAAACAAACCTACTGATAAAACATTGACTTTCGGGGGGTTTACAGACTACACGAAGTAAAATGACTCGAAAAAACAACGATTGACACTTATTGCCGATTTTCTGTTCGCTAGGTGTCAGTAACCTACCAGATATATTCAACTCCAACATCGCTTTTCGCGCTTCGAACAGAAACGACTGAGATAAATGCTTGTTGTAAATTGAAAAAGCCGTTAAATATACGACATGAAATTTTGTTTTAAATTTGGGAAATGATTGTTATTTTTGTGGCGATTTCAATCCCCTAATTATGACACTTTGCCGGGTACGGCATAACCGGGGGTCATTGTAGATTTATTTTCTTTCAGAAATAATAAAATATTTCTCACTAGAACGCATAAAATTTATTAGTGATGACGTTACAAAGTTACTTTATAAAACAAGTAAGATATAATTAATAAAAAGAAAAAGCGACAGAAGGGAAATTATGTTGTGAAATATTGCTACGCACAGCCTACATGCGTGTTAACACGAACACGCACACGTACACGCACGCACATACACGTATGCAAACAAACGTTGCGGCATACTTTATTTGGATGCCCTACGTGGAGCGAACTGTATTGTTCTGGTTTCAAAACTTGGTTCACCTCTACCGTCTTTGTCAAATCAACTATGTCGTCATAACTAACAGGCTGCCTCGTCACGTTACTAAAATGCCTTATTTGGAAATATGCGGCATTGCCCAGAACAGAACTGCATTGTCATGATGTTTACTTTCCGATTGATTGGAAAAGTGCTTTTTTGGCAAAGAGAAAGTTGCGACACAGCTAAACGAAAACATGACGTCACTGATAGGGATTTTCCGATACTTGACGTTTTATTCCGATACCGATTCCCGATATTTCGGATAAAAAGTATCGCGATCCGATCGGTTACCAAATGACGTCATTACTACGCCCAAATAAGCAAAATAGGTGAAATTAAGACGTTCAATTTTTGCCCACGTTATATCAGGCAAGGTCTTGCTTTACCATGCAGTTTAATGTTTACTCAACTATCAGTTAGGTTTTGATAAAATTACCTTTAAATGTAGAATAGCTGAGTTCATCGCAATTCGTGGCTGAAATTCCTATCATAATTTGATATCAAATTGGCACCGATACCAGCCTAGTATCGGACAAGTACCGATATTACCACTTGGCATCGGGTATCGGCTCCGATCCGATATTATCGGACATCCCTAGTCAGGATACAGGAATATAACTGTGCAAAAATAATTGCCCAGCATTTTCATCTATATAGGGCTTTATATTGCGAACATTATTTAGGTTAGGGTGCGAGATAGCGCTGGGGTTCAGGTGGATATTATTGTTAGTTTTACACTTTCATATTGATTTCTTCCTCGCCATTTCAATTTTGACAACTCGTTATTGTGAAAAAAGTGCCAGTATCCATTTTTTCAGATATACGAGCGTACCGCAATAACATTCAACTTTGTTTTTAGCAAAATATAATTACTTGTTAGCTATTAGCGTGTTTTCAATTTAGGTTGAATATTAATCTTCTAAAAGTAAATCACTCAACTCTATTGTATATTTTTATGTCTTTTTCGGAACAATAAAACAGCACAGTTGCATTGTTCTAAGAATCTAAAATATACAGCATAAAAACAATAAAGTAGACGCAACAAATCACATATTTTCGAGATTTTGCTATTGCCGGGCACGCCGATTTCAATTCAGGCTCTGTGTTTTGTTTTGGAGTTAACCAATGTTAAACCCTTTAACTGCCGCCAAAGAAAAAAATCGCTGCTGTGGTTTGCAAATCATAGCTGAAAATTCCTATATTAATTTGTTATCGGACAAGTACTGTTACTATCACCTGGCATCGGGTATCGATTTCCGATATCCGATATTATTGGACATCCCTAGTCAGGAATATAACCGTGCAAAACAAATTTTGCAGCATTTTCGTCAAAAAAACAGCAGAGTTGAATTGTTCTAACAATTAGCATAAAAACAATAAAGTTGAAGAATCAAATCACTTATATCCTCGAAATTTTACTATAGAATATAAACCAGTGCTTTTCAACCCGTGGGCTGGTACGCACTTGTGCGGATAACAAAAATTGTAATGCGGATGACAAACGTCGTGCGGAAGAATGTGCGGATGAACATGGTCCATATTATTATTTCTATTATGTGTATTATAGTAATCAAATAAGCTGATGCGCCCACCTATGCGTTACAGGTGCATTAATAGTCTCTCAGTGGTTCATTGCAGCTTGATTTGTCTTTATTATATCGGTCAAGGCTTAGGCACACGGTTTTAATACACATACCCTTTCTTTGTTATTTCACAAATAAAACTAAAGGTTGCCAACTTGTGCTTGTTTTTGCGGATGGGTATTTTACGAAATAAAAAAGTGCGGATGGCAATTTTAAATGTTGAAAAAAAGAACGCCGATTTCAATTCAGGCTATGTGATTTGTTTTGGAGTTTACTGATATTAAACCGTCCGACTGTCGCCAAGGAGACTGTAAGTGGCCAGTCTTTGCGGGATGCAAACAATTTAAACCGGACAAATCGTCTGTCACGACGATAATCGTGCTTGTAATCTGCCCAAAAAGGGACGGTTTAATCCTAAATGCCGAGCGTGCTAAGGCTGTAGCGTTCTGCAGTTTGATTAAACGCATTTATGTACAACAGCAAGCTTACATTCTCCTAAAAAATCGCAGCGGATTATGGTCGGGTTTGCGAGTATGTGAGAAGGGAACAGAGTGCACAGTTAGACCCTAAAAAAATTAACGCAGCCATGATTGTGTCGAATTTAAACCCCAGACATTTTAAAACAGCCCTTTTCATTGTATTAAATTGTAAAAGTGTGTAAATTCCTAGCCCGGTGCATTATAGAAAATTTAATCTGACAACAATCTTAAAAGTTTCGGGATGTGTTTATGAGAAAAACAAATCTGTCTATTGTATTTAAAAAAAGTGTTTACATTTGTTAGTTTGCATTTATTATGGTATTCTATCTATGAAAACAAACATTCTATCTATATGGAGATAACTCTTGTAGGCTGAAAACCATTTAAAAGTTGTCAAAACTAAAGATATACCACCTTTCAAGTTTACCCTACTTTGAATTATCTAGATAGGACAAAAGCATCACAACTACTTCACCTTTAACACCATTCTTTTTCACCACAACTGATAAACAATACAAACGTCGCTTGTGCTTCCAACTTATTTCACCTAGAGTAACCTTTCAGCAGCGAATGACCTCGAGTTACCCCAAATTCCCGTGAAATGTTAAAAGATTTGTGAATTGAACTAACGGTAATCTGTAAGCAAGGCCCTGCGTAGTGGAGTAAAAACAACCCGAGTCCGATTGTGACTCCAATTAGAAAATTAAACTCGAGTTCGACGGCTAATTGATCCCGAGCTCTGACTCTACAGTCTATATTCCATCCATTCACTTAATTCAAATGGGTGGATAAGCAGTATTCTACCCATGTGGGTGTCTTACAACTCATCCAGGACACACAATAGGTGGTTAAAGAACATTGTACTATATTGTTTTCGACTTCTACGATTTGTAACAGAAAAATAGTCTAGCAAAGCAAGGAATTCAGGCCAGACACTATCAATAAATCTTAAAAGATATATATATATATATAATTTCGCCGGCAAATGCATCGACAGTGTAACTGAATAAACCACGCGACAGCATAAGTATTGTGCAGAGACATTAAAAGATAAAGAAAATAAAAGCAATAAGATATACAAAAATTATACTAACATTCAAAACGTAGTACCCCTCCCCAAAACAACAAACACGGGTCGAGAGACGCGGCAACGCAAAATGGCTTAGAACTGCAAAGAAAATAAAATAAAGTAGCGGCGTAAGAAAACGATGAACACGCAAATGCTACTCAATTCGGGCCAGTACCATTTTTTGCATATGTTAATTCATATATAATGATGATGCCTTTGCCGGCGAAAATCTTTGAGAATCTTTAATAGTGTCTGACCTGAATTGCTAGCTTTTCTAGAATATTCTGCTGTTAATGATCAGGAATTGAGGCAACATTTATCTTGCAAGGGTCAAGGTGATTTTAAATATCAGACATTCAGTGCAACAATGCGATTTATAGTCTGCACCCGAGTCCCGAGTACAACTCCAGCGAAGTAAACCGACTACGCCGAGTCCACATTTCCGACTTCGACTGCGCAGTCCTGCTTGCAAATATGTAAAAACAAATCGGAAAAATATTTGAAATTGCTTCTTGGGAATTTCCATGGCCGTTATTCGTGTGGGATTTTAGCTTGTAAACTTTTACTGTTTCCTGAGTTTTAGAGGCAGTGTTTGTCTGCCTACAAAAAAGGAACTTATTTCTGTGTTGGCCAGAGGTTCTCAACCTGTTTTCTTTCGTGGCCCACTTTCGTTGCACAAAAATGCATTGTCCAAGGTCCACTAAATTACGGCTCTCGGCCCAGATCGAGCCCGCAGCTTAATTTACCTTTTCTCACAAAATGGCTGTTAATAATATTTTACGGACTGAGAAAAAAGTTTGTCAGATATAAAGTTGTATAAAAAATAGTACTTGTTTTATGTTGTCAGGCTATCCCGTCATTCATGAATTTATGAAAACAAGTTCGGTGACCTATGTCCTAAGCCGGTGTTGTAATGACTTAAGTCAATGACTTGACTAAAGTCTTTTGGGCAAATGACTTGATTTGACTATGGTCTTTCACACAAATGGTAAATGTATTTGGATGCAAATCTAGGCTGACATTTTATACTAAACAAAAAGCTTGCTTTATATCTCAGTAAAAAATTATATTTTCGGTAACTCGGCCCAGATCGAGCCCGCAGCTTAATTTACCTTTTCTCACAAAATGGCTGTTAATAATATTTTACGGCTGAAAAAATAGTTTGTCAGATATAAAGTTGTATAAAAAATAGTATTTGTTAATGAAAAAATAGTACTTGTTAACTTAAGTCAATGACTTGACTAAAGTATTTTGGGCAAATGACTTGACTTGACTATGGTCTTTCACACAAATGGTAAATGTATTTGGATGCAAATCTAGGCTGACATTTTATACTAAACAAAAAGCTTACTTTATATTTCGGTAAATAACTTTTGTCTTATATTGTTATCGTTTTAGAAAAAAAATCAACATAAGTTCGAACCAAAGTGACAGTTTTTATATGGTTATATCTGACCTTTAAGAGAAAGTTTGGTAAGCCCTGACAATTTTAATCGTTCAAACATGTTGAATAGCAAAAATCGGATTAATTGCATACCCTGCCAAGGTAAAAAACAACATTAAAAAACCTCAGCCGAGTTCTGTAACGACTCGGGAGGTCGTTTGCCGCTTGTCGCTTTCGGTTTACCGCGTGTCGCTTTCGGCGGAGCAAAGTTTTTAGACTTGACTTGTCTTGTTATGTTTTGAAAATACTTTACTAGGATCTGGGCGTAAGTCATTTTACAAATGACTTGTTTACAGAACAGCTATTTTGTTATCGCCGCACTGCTATAAATATAAAAGACCCGCCGTACTTCATATGACTAGTTAATCCCATTTGTAAGTCGCTTGTCGGCGCTCTGCTAATCCCAGTTCGAGACTGGAAACTATTTCCAATTTTTTGTCCACTGTTTAGAATATTAATCATAATATTAATCTGAACAGCTTTTCTTCGACGTTTGGACTACTTATACAAGTCGTTCTTGTTCAGGTTGAAGGACACCGACCGCCTGTATGTATTTCGGTTCGTATTTTAATATCTTGATAATAAATTGTAAATCTAAAAAGCTTGAGTAACTCGACATCATTTTGATTAAGACGTTTCGATACGAGGTTGGATCATCTTTAGTTAAATGTCACACTAACTGAAGATGACACAAGCTTATATTGAAACGTCTTAATCAAGATGATGTCGATCTATTGGACCTTTTTGGATTTGAATTCATTTTCAAGGTGCCTTACAGATCCGCGCACAGTGTACTCAAGCATTTCCTGTCCTTTTTTATTTAGATTTTTCTACTCCTAATACCTAATAGGAAGGGGGGAGAGACCTTCGCTAAATGTTTTTCTGCCAAACCCAAATCTGTTCGTCCAGTTTAAAGTCGCACTAGCATTGAGCTCCTCTGCAGTTTTTTCTATCGATAAGTCATCCCAAACCATTAACAGATTTGGTCAACTAGTATTATAACTTTTTTTCATGGAATGACAATGATAAGTTCGCCAAAGCTGATAATTTTTATTGATTGCGAATGAGCGCTTGTTGCGCCTGGCAGCCATTGGAATTTAATTTTACTTTAATATCGTAACTTGATAGTTTTTGGGCAAATAGTGTGCGACCGTCCGATTTAATACCAAGCCCTTTATTAAAATTGAACAAACAGAATTTCTAAAATAAGAAAATGCAAACACGCGAAAGGGGGACCTGGTCATGGCACAACAAAACTTGATTATTATGTTTTCTTTTTTACCTACGTCAATTAGTTTGTTTTATTCAAGTCTCTTTTGTAAAATGTTTGTTTTATTAAAGTTTATTTTTGTAAAATGATTTTAGCCCAAAGGCGTCCTGATGCGTCTCATCGAAACCTCTAAAGTCTAAAATAAAAGATTTGGCAACTTCCACGATGAAAAATGCGTTTTTTTTGCTTTTTTCCAATCAATAACACCTTTATAATGTAGCTTTTGTATTGAAACTAACGCTTGTGTACCTCTGAACTTCAATAAAACAAAACAAATGTTTGGTGTTCTTAAGAGCACCTCGCTACGACGTCGCGATAAGATTTAGCTTTGGGACGTCACGTTATGGCGTAACTTTGCGTCACGTCAAAAATGTCATCCCCCTGCCCAAAACCAACTGGGGGGTACCATAAAAAATGCCTTGTGTATATTGATCATGATTGCTAATATATTTTACTTGCTTTTTTGTTACAATGCTTATTGGAACCTGGCAATATTGTTTGTAATATGCGGTTCAGCACGCTGTGGTTATTACAGAAAATAACACCCAAAATATTTTGCTTAACTTAAGTTTTAATCGCTGCATTGGACCGCAAATCCTGGCTGAAATACATATATCACTTTAGAATCGGATCGTGATGAGCTATAGCAGGGTTTCTTGAACTTTTTTTACTGCGGACCCTTACATTATTTTTTTAGTTTGCGCGTACCACGGTAGCCAAGACATTTTTAGAGGTGACGCCATAAACTGCCGTAATAATACAAATAGACTTCATAAATCCGACGATTTCGGTCCAAAAATGTGAAGGCCCAATAAGGTCTACATTCAGTGCAAAACAGTTTTATTTTTAATTCAAATTATTTTAACAATTGACTTCCTAAATATACACTAATATTTCCATTAGGCTTCATGGACTCACTAAGTAAACTAAAACTAGTTCACGGACCCCCAAGTCCATGGAATCCAGTTTAGGACCCCTGACCTAAGGGATCTACGTACCCCAGTTTTAACGATCTATAATATCATAGGATTAAGACCTTAACTTAAGTTAGAATCACTTCAAATCAATGCTGAATACCACATATTACTTCAGTATCATATGGCGATCACGCAGATGCGTAGCCAGGGTATTTTGCGCCCGGGGGCAAACTATAGAATTGGCGCCCCCTCCTCCATGTTTAATCACATTTTCTATTAGGCTACATGACATAATATACCTTACTTTATACGAAAAAACGAGTCAAATTTTAATAAAACATTGTATTTAAAGAAGAATCGGCCTCATTTTGGCTTTTGAAGGCCTCATTTTGGCGCCCCTGTACATATGTACCCCACCGCACCCCCCTAGCTACGCCTCTGGATCAAGTAGGTTTCTAAATCAGCGCCAAAAAACAAATCGTCAAAAAAATCGGCGCGGGCAAAGTCGCACTGCCGCCCGCTTTATTAATCGCAATTCCGTTGTGGGCCGCCGATTGTTTGTTGTTCGAGATTTGTGAGCGATCGCGCGTCCTCGCTTAATCCGAAGCGCGAGGGAAAGACACAGAGCTGGCATTATGCGGTCACAGGGACCTTTGGAATTCGGCGGTTGATGAGGTGTCGGTAGCGTAGCCAGCGCGACGCTTCGCTCTTTTGAATTGCGATTATTCACCGTGTTTTGAGCCTTTTTACATTCGTAAGCTCCCGAAAAACAGAAGCTATGGTTATGGAGAATTGTTTTTTTTTATTGTACGAGCGTTCAGTGTCATTCACCCTGACGAAGGCGGCTTGTATAGGTTGCCGAAACGTTGATTAACAATTACAATTACCAGAGGAGCTGTTTTTGATTTATATATTTTGTATGTATTTTTATTACTTTTGTAGCTTGGTTTGCAAAATTAGGCTCTTCTTTAGTAAACAGCCTTACGCCTACGGTACCTTAATCCCACCCTGCCTGAAACCTATAACTTTCATATTACTTCTTGTTTCAAAATAAAACAAAAAACAGTCCGTTATCCCTAAAGCTGTTAAATCATAACATTTTTATGTGAGAATTTTCTTTTCTTGTAAGGATAAATATAAAGGTAAAAACAGACTATTGTTTTCTTTAGGAAACAGTTACATAGGAATCGTCAGGACAAGTCTGCCAACCAACAAAGGAAATACAACACATCCTCAAATTCCGTCGTACGAATAGTTTATTGAAGTCGTACGGATGTATTTTAAAATTCATTTACTCAGAGCAAAAATCGTTATGATATGAGGCAATGCAGGATAAATCGGTTCTTTGAGTAGGCCTACCGGGAATTAGTAGATTTTGCGGCACAGCTATGGTCGGATAACAAAGTATCATCCCGCGTGATCGACTTGGCTGAATTAGAACGGCGAACTACTTTGTATAACACAGGAACACACAAGAAGAAATGCAGTGCAAGCGGAGTATCTAACAATGTTGTAATGACTTGATTTTGACTTGACTTAAGTATTTGGGAATCAAATGACTTGGTTCGAATTTAAGTGTTTTGTTGTCACATTTTTTTATAACATTGACTGGGTTATCTCAGTTGTTGCACATATAACGGTCAGATCGCTAAATGTTTTTTTTGGCTTATTTTTTAGTGGGCTTATTGCTCCAAATCGGGCGAGTTTACCAATTTTAAAGGTTCGTCGTTTATTTTGATATCAGTGGATTGACTTGAGGATGACTTTCATAGCTAGGGGTTCAAGTAAAATGTTCGTTGGATCCTATCTGCCATTATAGATCTTATTCCGGCCGTTTTAGAATATTATCCCGTTTTACACGTTACGACTTTAGCAATGACTTAAGCCCAAGTGAAATCATTTGTCCGAAAGACTTCAGTCAAGTACAAAGTCCAAAGTAGTTGCATTGAAATTTGACTAAAGAAGTGGAAAACGGATAACATCACAGTAAAATCGGCGAAACCAATAATATCCATTTGTAACGGGTATCGGCTCCGATCCGATAATATCGGATTTAGCCGAACTTGAAATGTATCAAGTAGTTTTGATAGTTTAAAACCCGGTATTAAGTTAACATTTATGAACAAAATGGTCGACGTTTACCCGATAGTTTCAATTTTTGCCTCATTTTATGCTTTACGTTGTATACGAAGATCGCTTTAAAATTCGGAAACAACTTGATACCCATGAGGCAATCGTTTAATGTGTTACTTCAACAGCTATACGTCTAAAACAACTTGCTTCATTTTTTTAAACTTCAAATCACATGTGAACTAGTTTTTTGTATGAAAATAACAAGGACTTGTGATAAAAATACCTAAAGAATTTATCTTGGCTATTGGCACATTGAGCGTCTTCGTCTTATTGTCAAACTATTTAAAAATATAACATTGTAGAATTCCTACTTGAAAGCGAATTGCTTCAATAAGGCGTACGGTGATACTCAAACCTATAAAAATGCATTATAGTATAATGGCTTTAGATTGCAGTTAGACGTAGTAAGAATATCAAAGCCCATACAGAAGTCGGAAGCATTTTGGACGTTATGAATATATCTTCAGATATTGACCGGGGGTTGTAGTAAGAATACCAAAGCCCATACAGAAGTAGGTAGCGTTTTGTGAACGTTTTCAATAAATGCCAAAATAATAGCTGGAAGTTGCTGCATTTAGACGTAGAATGAACACAGAAGTATTTTGAACGTATCGAATCTATCTTAACATAATTGCTGGAGGTTGTAGTTGGAAACAGGGGAACGTTTCAAATGAGGCTTTCCCCATTTTCAACATGTTGATAAACAAAATCTCTACCACATTTTCCTGCAAAATAAACTCACAGAACGTGTTGCTTTTCAGCGGCAAGTTTAACCGTATATTTGTTCGCGTAATTTCGGCGAATGAAGATAATGAAAGAAAGAAAACGACGGACAAGAAACCAAAAAAAAAACGACAAAACAACCTTCTGCGCAACGCAAAGCAATAGAACTGCTTCAATATTTTTAATAATAATAATAATAAAAAAAATAACAATAATAAAGTTTAATAAGGAGAACGTAAAACGTAAAAATAATAATTACTAATAAAAATATCGAAACAACACGGCGACAGCTTCCTTGATAGGTTTTCACGTTGAACAGCGAATGGGGCATTTTTTGTACAATTTACCGAAAAAAAGGGATTTGGAACAATTTAAACGACAATCAATTAAAAAAAAGTCTGCTGCTTTTAGCAATCCTAAAAATACAGCCCAATTTTTTTAATTTTAAAAAAGAGCTTTCACTTAGCATAATATGTGGCAAATGGTGCTTCTATGAAGATAATTAATTTTTCACGATCGTTGTGCCTTCTTTTTGTGTTCGAAAATAAAACTTTGCAAAAGCTACGGCTATTGGATGAGCAAATAGACATGTTTTTTTCAATCCTATCGCATTTTTTCCGCTTTTTTGAGGGTAATCGTAAATTAAAGCATAGGCACAAAAAATATAATTTTGAGGGAGATATTTAAAAGGCAAGGGGGCATTACGCAAACTATAGGTGTTTTGGGGGATAAATGAGGGGGGTATGGCCACTACATGACGTCACACGTATACCCCAGTGGCTCTGGAAAGCAGTATTGAGGTAATCGTAGATCGTTTGAGATACATTTCATTGAGTAAAAGGCGTGGGTTACGGCGCTACGCAGTTGCTAATAAGTTGAAAGAGTTTCAGGGCATTTTACGCTAGACCTGTCAAACGCAGAGGTCGAAATTTCGCAGGTTTCAATCGTGCTCGAGCCCGGCATTCAAAAAAAGGTACGAGGCAACACAGGCCAGAGAATCAATGTTGGAAACCGTTTTTAACAAAATCGAAACCGTTTTAAATGGCCGACTTTCGCGAGAGTTCGTATTTTTCTTTTCTACCCTGAATACTCGGCTGATTTCGTGGGAAGGGAAAACAAAGGAGAAATGGGCTTTAAGTAGCACCGAATATCGGTCAAGTGGCCGACAAAATGGCGTCGAAACTTTGCAAGGGGACAAAAAACTTTTGGGCTGCTATTTGAGCTTTTTTGGAAATTCAGGCGAAAACTTAACTTTACTGCGAAATTTAAAAAAAGTTTATTAGAATATTTTGACTAGGTATGTCCGATAGTGTCAGATCTTTACTAAATGCACTTCAGTCACTGATTTGAAATACCTTGACTTTACTGAAGCGAAAACGGGCCGAGGGAAGAACCAAAAACGGACTCAAAAGACGATTTGGGGTAAAATTAAGAAAAAAAAGCTGGAAAACTTGAGAAAACGGGCAGATCAGAAAGCAAAACAAAGGACTGTTTCGTGTTTTGCAACGTCAACAAAATAAGCTCCAGATTATTTCAACCGAGCTTTATCGGCGAAACCAAAAAGGGGGCGGC
Source organism: Ascidiella aspersa (assembly GCF_963924565.1). NCBI lineage: Eukaryota > Metazoa > Chordata > Ascidiacea > Phlebobranchia > Ascidiidae > Ascidiella > Ascidiella aspersa. The sequence goes on along the minus strand of NC_139449.1, from coordinate 35,143,973 downwards.
GAAACTGCTTCGGACAACCACAAAAAAACACGCACAAAAAACGGGCATAAAAAAAAAATAAAATAACAAAAAAAGTACAAGAAACATCGCGCAAAAAAATCAGAAAAAAACACGCGTCGCTACGTGTTAAATAGCACCTCAAGCCAGCATTCGCAGAGGGTGATACACTGGCGTCTGTACTCGAGTCCCCAGCCCTTTACGAAGCTGATACGAATCGAGCTGCCGTCGAACCGCGTTTTGGCTCGGTGTCGCTGTTCAGCTCGCTTCTCGGCTCTAACGCGTTCAGCCAAAGAAAAGCTGTAGACTTTGGCGCAGTGGCCGGGCTGTAGTTTGTGGATGAGGGGGGTCCGGGCGTCCAGGGGCTCCAGGACGGGGGAATGGACGAAGGCTGAATACTCCCCTCGGTTGTGGAGCCACACCTCGCCCTTGATGTCGTCCAAGGCCAGCGTAACGCCGTTGCCGATTAGACGACGAACCTGGTTGGGAAAATTTAATATTCAATTGATTTTTGTGTTTTGAGTATAAAGTATAAGACAACGACAGCGAAAGGGCCTTACGGTCATCAAGTCGAGCTGTCCATAAAGTGTTCAACGTTTAAGGTATTTTGTTGGGGTAAGACACTGAAATGTTATTTAAATTTCATTTTAAATTGATCTATATTCTAACCATTTCCAAGGCATATAAAAATCGTTATCGGTATCAGGTAGCGCTTGTAAAAAATTAAAGAAAGCAACAAGAACAAATAACGCATCCTTCCTTCCCCCTTCCCAAAAAACATGATTTTAGCCATTTTCACTATATTTATGATTCCGAGATAAACCGAATTGGAAAAAGGTACACAAAAGTGCTTTGTGGGACGGTTGCTGAGTCGGAGTCGGACTCGGGGCTCGAGTAAGACTTCGTAAGATCACCAGAGTCCGACGTGCGCATGGCAGTACCAAATGTGAAACCGTTAAGGCAGTAAATTGTAAAGGTGGAATAATATTTTCCAAACTCGTATTGTGTGTGAGTGAGGTATATGATACCTTTAGGAGTGTATTTCTGTATATCCACCGTATTTTAGTTACGTAAATGGGTGGAATACGGGCTCGGGACTCAAATAATCTGCAAATCTGGCCAGAGTCTGGCTAAAGGATTTGTTTTAACCGACTATGCGGCCAAAGCAGATTTGCAACCGGAAATTGTGTAAAATGGCGGTATACAGCATATTTTCCCTAAAAATTGATTTTCAGTTGCAGTTTAAAATCAAAGTACCACTGCAGCAACATTGCAACATATATATATTTTTTTTTTGTTTTGGCAGTAATGTTTTTTCAGGGGGGCAGCAATATTTCGACATTATCAACATATATATATTTTTTGGGGGCAGAAATATAAATATATATAATTTTTTTTTTAATATTTTTAGGTAGCAATTTATCTCTTTTTAACTGCAGCAATACATTTCGTTATTACCTTGTGCGAATCACTGTCGTTGGTCGCTACAGCCGACAAACAGAACCCTTCGCCCTTGGCCTGTTGGTCGAACACGTCCACGTGACTGTGGTTGACTGGGAACAACCTTCCCACACGACTCCGCCGCTCCCAGTAGGCCAGAGAGCACCAGGTCTTGCTTCTGCTGCGAGTCGTAACAGGGTAGGGCGAGCGAGGCGATGGGACGATGTCTTCGCTCATGGATTCTGTGAGAAAAATGGACAATTATGTTTTGAGGATTTGGGGTGGTTTTGTAGAAAAATAGGAAAAACCCAAAAAATGGAAAAAATTTGGTGAAAAAAAATAGGGAAATGGTGTTAATTTGTGGTTTTCGAGTTGTTTCGAAAAAATAAAATATAAAAATTAAAAAAAAGGATGTTTTGCGGTTTTGGGGTTGTTTTAAAGAAAAATAAAATAAAAAAGAATAATTTCTACATTCTTTCAATTTTTTGTGCAGACCTAAAACAATATTTTGCAATTTTTTTGAGATTTTCGTATTTTTTTTCATTTAAATCAATATTTTTTGAGCTGGAAGAATCGCATTACGATTTACAAAAAAATTCATTTACAAATTTCGAGCTGTCGGCTTAAAATCGCGACCCTTCGACAAACTTTCGCATAGCTGTAAATTGTCGGGATTAGGATGTGATTTTTAAGTTTCATGACCTTCACGATTTTTCAAGAAATTGTGCGATTTTTCGACTCGCATTACCACCAAGAAGAGGCTCAAAATTCTCGGGTTATCGTTGGCATTACGATTTTTCGCCAGCTTGCCCAACGACTAAGGCTCGTGTTACAATCGTTGGCAGATCTGGCAAGCTGTTGACGCCTTAAAAATTTAAAGCGACGCGCAGATAAAATACAGGCAGGATCTGGTGTGTGACTTTTTTTTAACCTTTCATAACCCCAGCTGTGTTTTTCTGGACTGCTTTAAAAATTTTTTACCATTAAATGCACGTTACTTCAACAAATGCGTGTCAAATCAAGGAGTGATATGTTTTCAACTGTTAAACTAAAAGGGTCGCGGAAAAGTTTAAAGTGGTAGCAGACTGAAAAGTTTGAAAATACACACAAAGACTTTGCGTCCTTTTAACGATCTAAATTGGATAACTAGACGTTTTTTTTATATAATTTGAAAACAAAACAGTATATAAATGCCATGGTCAACAAACAAACAAAAATTGGTAAAAAGTTGATCGTTCTTAATGCACTTTCTTAATATATAACTTAAGCTAAACATAATAAAATAAGATTTAAACCAATGCAATTACGTGAGTGCTAACGTAAAAAAACAAAACAATTTTAAAAGCGTGAACGAACTTTCGCCAGGTTAGACGCCGTTGAAAAGATATGGAGTATTATGGAGTACGACATAGGTGCGGTTGGCACTTAACTGGCACAAAATCACTGTGACGCAGCTAGAACATCGCCCAGGTGCATTTCAACAGCAGTGAGCTTTGCAATTTCGCCCGAACCCGGGTCTCCGACTAAATTGCGTCTGACACCGGCGAGAGAAACACTTTGGTGCCGAAAAATGGCCATTTTTACTGTGAAAAATTATACATTTTTTATCATCTGCGCTTTTCCATAACTTTAACCTTTGGTCAGCAAACATAGACACCCAAAAAATCAGCTAGCTCCAATACATAAACCAACAAAATCGGCCTGAAAACCCTAAGAATGATTTAAAATCAAAAGAGGCCGACCTTTTTTTAAGCGGCCACGTAATATGGCCGATTTGCAGTTGCCCTGGCGGCAAATTGGCCGCTATCAAATACGGGATCGTTCCCCAGCGGCCGGTAGAGCAACGACCGCTGTTCAGTTATAATGCTGCAGTTGTTGTACAGGTGCAAGCGGGCCTAGCTGTCAACATATTTCCCCCCAAGCGAGCCAACACCGCATACGCTCGCCTCTCGGGTTCGGGGCTTTGGCTTGGCGTTTTGTTTTGTTTAAGGCGGATCGGTTACTGGCCAAAATACCTTGCACATAGATCGCCATCTTCGAGTCGGTTCTTATCCGCTCTAGAGAAATGACGCGGGCGCGACATTCGGTTAAAAGTCAAGGGTTTTTTTAACTTGGAATTTATTCTTCGCTAGTGGTTCTCTTTAGTTTCTCGACTTGCGGTAGACCACGTTAAAAAACTCGCGGGACACTTTGCGCATTGTAAGAATATCAAAGCGCATACAGAGGTAGGTAGCATTTTAACGTTTCGAACAATCTTAAGATAATGGCTGGAGGTTGTAGTCAGAATTCACATAAATATCAAAGCCCATACAGAAGTAGGAAGCATTTTGAACGTTTCGAATAACTCTTTATTCACTTTCAACATTCATTGGTCTTTCAATTGAAATCCACGAATACACAACAACTTTTGACCGTTGTGTTTTATGAGTTTTTGTTTAATGCGACATTATCGTAAGATAAATATACAATCTAAGAAGCGTATCACACTGTTTAAGCAAAGACCAAGAATAAATAACAATAAACAATAAACGTGTACCTTAATGCTGGTGCGAATATTTTGGGATTATTTTTACTGTGACGTAAGTTAAAAAAAAACGTTAGAAAAACACTAGTTTAAGCGTATTTTTAGCTTTCTCTGGGGCGAGCAACAAATTCAAACGCTCTCTCGCCCTAAACCACATTGGACTGAAAGCGTGGGGGCATATACATTTCAAAAAGCGGAGTCGCAAAACTCGGGAGGGCGCGGGCAGGCATTGAGCTACCAACGGTTTTGTTCGGATAGTAAAGCGGGCAAAAAGCAATTCCGTAAACGACTGAGTGTAACGTCCCTTTATACAACCTATACAGCCACTGTAGCTGAAACGAACGGGCTCACCTAATAGCTCGCTACCCGGCATTCCAAGGCACATGGGGGGAGGGGGGGGCAGGCCAGGTGTCCGCTGTACAATGACAACGCGTCTAGAAGGCCAGTAATGTGTCGTAATCGCCGGTCAGGGCGCGTAAAACAAATGGACTCGCAGCGCGGAGCTTGCGGCTTGACTGGGCAGTGGCACCTGGACGATTTGCGACGGCTTCTTCAAACGCTGGCGTTTCGACCGGGAATTTTGTTTCGTTTTGTTTGGCGGTTTTTGATATTTTTTGGTGCTACTGTAGCAACCTGTGGTGGTTTATTGAAAAAGGCGGGGAAACTGTGTTTTTATTGTTTTTTTCAGCGTCTTTGGTATCCCATGCCGTTAAAACTCAAAAATCGGTAAGGTTGAAACACATTCGTCTTGAACCATTTTTTCAGCAATTTCGCCATTTTTGTACACCAATTTATTAAGCTTTTTTTAGTCTATTTCCAGTTTGCGTTGTTTAAACATCGTGTTGCGGCCTAAACAGTCAAAACAGGAGTTTTTATTTCGCATGCATATGGCAACAGTCCCCATTACATTAAAGTTAATAAATAACCAGTTATAAATTGAACGATTTTAAACATGAATTTTATACACCTTTCCATTATTTGGTTTATTTTCAACAGCCACTTAAAGAATATTCTGTGCTGGCTGATTGGTGTTCAAAGCGGTGCACCTCTCAAGCTATTATAAACCTAACTTTTCTTATACTAAACATTTTTTGGGAAAATGTGTTCTGCCTGAGAAGCAACATAATAACAAAATGCATTGGTGCTAAAAACACAAATGGAAAAGGCTGCTTTCGAACCGGCAAAAGGTCCAGCTGGTTTCGTGCCATTTTGCGGTGATATGTCACAAAATTGGTTATTTTAGTTGTAAGGTCGCTGCTTCGTATATAGGTGGCTAATTTAATGAATCTAAATGGCCGTATTTGTCCAATTCTAAATAGGGTGATCAGGTGCCTCTATACATTAATTCTCGACAAGCTTTCGCACAACCGTGCTTCATTACGTCAAAGTAGAAAAACAAAATTTACAATTTTTTTTTCTATTTTGACCCGATAAAGCACGGTTGTGCGAAAGCTTGTAAGAATCAATACAATTTGTCTATGTGTAATACCACTGATTACCTTTATATAACAAAGTAAGTGATACCTGTAAGTACAGCATAACTAGGGTATAACCCAAGGTATAACCGAAGGTGTCCTATGGCCAGAAGCGGCGACGGTCTCGCTAGACAAGAAGAAGACAAATACAATTTGGCCAATGTCCATGTTTAGTGCCACTGATTAACCCAAGATAACAAAGTAAGTGATGCCTGTGATGTAAGTATAACTAAGGTATAACCCAAGGTATAAGCCATCCAGTCCTATGGCCAGAAGCGGAGACGGCTTTTGTATCGCTAGACAAGAAGAAGATAACGCATCGGTCAAACAAAACACACAGTTGAGTGGCTCGGGCCTCGCGCGCGCTGGTCACGCACCACTGGGCACGAGCAGTCACCTGAGAGGGCGGCGGGGGAGTGTAGCGCGGTGAGGGAACGGCACCGGGGTGAGATAGTCACGCGAGGGAGAGAAAGAGAGAGAAAGAAGAGCCGGGATGCGTCGGAGCCAAGCCCGGGCGGACAACATTGCTTGTTGTACAAGGCTTGCTCGCTTAGAACAAACAGCCGACGCCGCCGACAACGATTTTTCGGCTTTTGGCGAAAATGCCGCCCAGGTAGATTTGAAGTTTGGCATGCAGGGATACAAGGATGCTTCGAAACCCTTGTAACAGCCCCGATTTGGGCTGGTTTTGCATCATCTAACGCGAAAAGAGCATTTTTGTTAACTTTACATCACTAGTGCAAAACTAACGACCATAATTGATCGAATATTTAAAAGACATTTCACGGGTAGATTGGGAGTTTGGCATGCCGGGATACAAGGCAGCTTCGAAACGCACAATCACCCCGAATTTGCGCCGTTTTTAAACCTTTTAACGCACGACGAGCATTTTTGGTAACTTTACATAAAAGGCGATTGGAGCTCACCTTATGACGATAATTAATCGATAGTTTACTAAACATCTAACAGCTAGTTGCTACTAGGTCTCTTAAAAAACGCACAATCGCCATCATTTCGAGACTTTTTTGCATCTTTTAAGGCAAAACGATCACTACTTTGAACTTTACTTTTTTGCAGGCCATTTTTGACCGTTTGAAGTACCGCGATTTTTTGCCGTTCTAGTGCCGACGAAGCCAGAATAGGGTGAAGAACCGGGCGAGCAAGTTACTTTTCATAAGGTTTTTCAAAGGCATTTCAATACGCAGATCAATTTAGAGACTTCAAAAGATTCACGACTGCGTGGCAACCCTGCTTACAAAAAAGTTTTAACAATGAAAGTGCTTCCCAGCAGTCAGACTTGTGTTCGAACCACAGGCCTCCTAAACTCATCAAAAAATCGAGTAAAACGATTTGCAAAAATCGTCCAATGGATTTCAAACCTAGCCGTTATAAGGTAGGGCTGAGATAGTTTGTTGATGGGGTAGGCATGGGTAACACTCACAACATGTTTAGGGGTTACGAGGCGGGGTGGTGGGTGCGGTTTCAAGTCACAGTCTTTCTATTGAAACGTTGTCTGTGCCGGTGGTTTCGAAAAAAAGCCGCCACAGAGCTATTTGCTAGTTTAGAAACGTGCTAAAACGCAGTTGAAGCTTTTTAAGCGCTCGCCGGATGTGCAAGCATTTGGGACTTCAAAACACTATCTTAAGCAAATATTTTACTATTAGTCGTGTGTTAAGGGCAACTGAAAATACACCTGATTGTTTGATAATCAATTTAAAATCCAAAAAGGTCGACTAGAGTTAACATTAACTGAAGATGATACAAGAAAATTGAGATGACTTTTGGCTTTGCAATTCATTATCAAGCTACTTAAATATCCGTGCTAGATATGTTGAATATAAATAAAGAACTATTCGAAACATTTTAAAAATATATGATACCTACTTCTGTATGCGCTGCGATATTCTTACTACGTCTTTCTACAACTTCCAGTGATTATTCCCCAAAATGGTAACATCGAATTTCGTCAAAATATAAAACGAAGTTGTCTATTAGTTAGTCTGACTTCAAAAAAGACCGCAAAGAGTTGCAATGCATCGGCCGTGTACGCAAGGAGCGCGCGCGGGCCGGGTACGCAAGGGCAAACAATTGTGACACACAAAAGCGGCGCTGGCCCGGGTATCAAAGTAGACACGGCGAAGTGAGGAGCCTGTTTGCATAAACGTCGCCCGCTCGACAAAATCAAACAAACATGCCAGCGCGGTGCGATACGGCTGAGATATGGTCGCCACGTCTTTTCCTCTATACGTCAAGCCGCGCTAGTCGCATTGGCCGGAACACACAGCTAGTAGAAATGCGGTCTTTTGCGGGTATTCGCCGCGAAATGGTTAGTTTTGGTGTTTTTACGGGTTTATTTCGACTGTGATGTGTGTTGTCTTTTAGGCGTTGGGTATAAAATAGCAGTGCTACGAAATTAAGTGCTTTATACTTTAATGTTCGTTGCGTCTTTAATACGTTTTATTGGTAACTGAAGTTAATGTAGGACGTAGTAAGAATATCAAAGCCCATACATAAGTAGGTAGTATTTTAAATGTTGCGTATAAAGAATGGGGCTTTGATATTCTCAGTACGTCTTACCTCAACCTCCGATCATGAAGCCCCTGAATTTGATGCTATAAAGTACTTTCGAAAGCCAATCATTTTGTCCCACATCAAAATGGATCTTGTGGCCGACAACACAATTTTAGAATGGCAAGCATAAAACCGGCAAATTCAAAAGAGTTTACCTGACTTAATTTATTTATTTTTCGCCGTTTTCCAATTACGATTGACAAATAGCAAGTGTGAATTGCCTCTATACAATTAGCGTCAAGCGCCTGGTGGCTTAGCAATCAAAAATACATAAAAACATTTTCAATCAACTTCATTTTCAATCAACAACGATTTCACTAAAAAAAGCATGATAGCAATATTCTTTGCTGCTATAAGAATGAACGCATTAACTCACCGTTTGAACTAAAATAGTTGGGTTTTCATTTCAATAAATAAACCATTTTAGCGAAACACAACTAGGCAGAACTAATGCCATAACCTTTCTCTCTGAATTTATAGAGTTTGACAAAAAAGACCTGTTTTCGTTTCGTCATTTAGTTTGACTATAACGAAAAAGTAGAAGAACTGGCCAGGAAAAGGAAATTACACCAAGCACCACTAGTACACCCAACTTTTTTGTAATTGCCTATGAAGGGACTTTACAGGTGCCAGTTTGAAATACGGGCCCATAAATAAATCAATGGGGCAGGCCGTTTGGGGGAGAAAGGGAATCGAGAAAGATAACGCGAGCGTCGTATTGTCTGCGTGATTGTGACCTCACTATGGGGTCGAACAGTGATTGAAATGCTTGTTATTTTCATTGAACATTTCAAGTACTGAATCGCACAATTTTACCGGTTTGCAAATTAAGCTTATTGATTTCGACATTAAAAGCGGTAAAAAAAAGAAAATGGGGCGGAAAAACTGAGCGAAAAAAGGTGGAAAAAGTTGAAAAGCATAGTTGAAAAAGTTTGCTTTTTTTACTGGTATTTAAAGGAATAAAAATATGGCAAAATCTTCTAAAGTTAAGTACACCATTTAAACCGTTGTTGAAAATAGAAGTCTGCAGAAAGTCGCAAGAGCTTTTAAAGTTTTAAACTGGACAAATCCCGAAAATATTTAGTTTAAAACTTTTACTTAATGTGTTCGTAATAAAAGTTGCTATTCGAAATGGATATTTAATCAATCCAGGTCAAAAACATAAAAAAAATTCACGGCCTTTGTGTGGAAATTAGTCTTTATTTGAAATTTTTATTTGATTTAAAATTTAAACTGACCAAGGGCCAGGACTCTTGAAGCATGGCCTAACGAATCCATAAAATCAACAAGCAACATAACCCGGTGCTTAACAGGATGTCGTAAACTTGCTAGCGGATGTCACAAGGTGCTCAGGTCAACAGAGATGCCTAACACCTTTATCTGAGCTGTAAAGCATTGCGAAAAAAAGGAAGGTGATTTTTTTAAGCGACCACGGTTCCTAACCTTACGCGTCTATTATCTCCAAAGGCCATCATCGTCAACGCATATAGGGACACTTCTCATAGCACACCCCTTTGTAGTCCAAAGTTGTTACAGATGACGTCACAATGCGACGCTGGGGGTATTCCGCGTGCGCGAGTGGAGGGAGGGGGTTCGCTTATCGCCTGGGCGTGGAACCGAACGGCGCCAGGGCCGGAGTCAGGCGCGCCGGCCTTGCGTGTAAGCGCCGGGGAGATTAGGCAATCGTAAACAGAAGGATATGAGTGATTTGGCGAGTTCTTGGCGTGAGCTGAAGGCACCAAGGGACCAATTAACAGCGCCGTGGCATTACGAGGCCCGACAGCCTTCTCGTATCGTCTCCTCTTGTTTATGGTCTAGAAGTCGCGCTGGCGCCAAACCGGGCATCGTGGTAGGCGTTCGGGCCCGGGCAAAAGGTTACACTTTGGAGCATAATGGTGGTTGGAGGTTGTAGTATGACGTTGTAAGGATATCGAAGCCCATACAGAAGTAGGTATCATTTTGAACATTTCGAATAAATGATATTCGAAAACGTTTAAAATTTAGAATAAAAGTTATTCGAAACGTTTAAAATGCTACCTACTTCTGAATGGGCTTTTAAACTTCGTTTTGTCAAGTTTTTGAGTTGTATCGCATTCTGCGCACAAATCTCGCAGTAAACAACCGCTTTTGGTAAGTTTCGGAAAAACATTTTTGGTTTGTCCTCTGTACCTTAAGTTCGCCTATAATCGCGGTGTAACTAATTCAAATGTATGCACATTTTAAACTAGCTTTCAAAGAAAATATACTTTAATAATTCGAAATGGCGTGTAGCTCAGCACATTTTATTTCAATTCTAAAAGTGAAAATTACAATTTTATAAGGAACTAGAATTTTCCCCATAAGACCTATATAACTCTGCCGAAATATTTTAGCAAAAATGTCTTTTTTCAACCAAAACAATAACAAGGTCTTTGCTTGGCCATCACCAACATCACGACACGAAACGATTTTTTTTTTTTTTTTTTTTTTTTTTTTTCCGAATTGCTTTCATACTTCAAACCACCTTAGCCAACGAGACGCGCGAAAACAATTTCTTGCCCAATAGCTTAAATGAAAGGGAAAGAAAGTCGAACTTGTGACCTAGTGATTGGCGCTGGCAGTAAATTACGACGAAACCCGGAAATTAAAATGACAGAGATTGGCGTTTGGAGAGACACTTAGCGTCAGGCCAACAAAGCTTGACGTGACACCTTTTTTCCTGGCGCCAAGCCTTGACGTTTAAGCAGTGATTAAAATGGAATGTCTGCGAAAAGCGTTATTCACTGTTATTTGAGATCGCGCAAAAGAATTCACCCAAACGTCACTGTTATATAATAAGCTGTTGTCGAAGCCAGTTTCAGCAAAACAAGGTGTGCTTTGGCCCTAAACTAAACTTAGGTCCAGCTGAAAAATTATCGTCTTTTTATTAGAGATGGACCGATATTACGTTTCTGGACCGATACTGATACTCAATTTTTTGCAGTTTGCCAACCGGCACCCGATCCCGTTTATTATTATTTATATACCTGAAACATAGTCAAAATTCAAATTAATAGAAAAAACATTTTTTTTGAGATTATCTACCCATATTTATTAAACTCTTATTTTGCATGTTAAAATGGCATGATGCTAAACAATTTTTTTTAGGCCAACAAAAAACTGTTTGTTTTCCGAAACAAGTACATATATTTTGGCAGTAAAATATGAGCCAAAATTCATCGATACCAATATATCGATAAAGGCGAAGTATTGGCCGATATTATCGCTAAACCTATCTCTAATTTTTGTAACTCCATTTGCAGAATGAAGGTCATTTAAGCAAATAAGCCTCTAAAACCTACGTAATTGCGTTTTGCTGGCAGAATGTTATCTTTGCAAAAAGTAAAGTGCCCGATCAAACTCACAATAAAAAAACAACAAAAAAAAGTAAACAAAATTGGCCTAAAATTCAAAACACAGTGGATTCAACAGCTGTGTGACCCTTTCCTAGGGTTGGGTAAAAGACAATGCATCCAAAGGGGGGACCTGACCGCACCCAAAGACATGCCCTAACCCCTAATGGCCGAAACGTTATTTTGGGTTCGAGCAAATTGGCTTGGCGCTAGGCAGGTGTACGAGTCTTCGGATGAGTGGTGTGTTTCGGATGAGCAGAAAACTGAAGTATTTTAGAAAGTTAAATAGGGGAGGGCGGTCTTCGGGGCTGATTGCGTCGTATTTTTGTTTATTTCAAGCAAACATATTTACGTTCCCAACTAGGGATGTCCAATACTTGGCATTTTATTCAGATAAGAATACCTGATATTTTGAACAAAAAGTTTCGCGATCCCATCCTATACCAAATGACGTCGTTACTATGCTTAAATAAGTATGAAATTGAGTGGCTCAATGGCATTTGCTTTAGATTATAAGGCCAAAATTTGCTTTAACCTTGGGAAAGTTAGATACTCCCATTTGCCACCTACTATTTTTGGATAATAAATTTACTTTAAAGGCGAATAATTGTTGCATTGGATCACAACTTATAGCTAAAATTCCTATAATAATTTGGTATGGGATCGGCACCGATAACACCCTAGTATCGGGCGAGTATTGCCGATACTACCACTTGGCATCGGAAATCGGCTCCGATCTGATATTATCGGACATCTCTATCCCCAAATATACACCCCAAAAAATAGTGTGAAAGGCGTACTAAGTGGAAAAAATTGCTTTTCAAGATTAATAGCGTCTGCTTCGCCTTAAATCGCAGACAACGATGTTCGCGGGAGAATAAATAAGGAAATAAGCGAGTGATTTAAACCGAAAAAATACGATAATTTTGCGATCATTTTGTTTTTAAAGTTGATTTTTATAAAAAACGAAAACTTTAAGGCTGCAACGAAACGAATTGGTCAAAGCGTGAATATGAAACTGTAGCGTTTAAGAGAGGCGGCGTTTTCATTAAAGCCCAAGAATTTGACAATATCGCGCGTGGGAGACCGTAAGAAAAATAAAACAGACAGATCACACACGTCACACGGGCGAAATAGCATAACGCCAATCTCTGCCGTTTTACACGTTTGACGCGCAAAGCGATCAATAAAAGTCTTGCCGTCACAGTTGGCGAAAAACACGCAACAAAACTGTCGTTCGCGGTTCAATAAACAACTGAATTTTGCGAGTATTTATTTTTTTGGTCTTCATCCCCAAATTGGGATAAAGCTTCCTAGGTCGGCCGTAAGCACGCACTTTTTTGTCGACATACTCTCGGCGTAAATCAGTGACGTAGCAGCTGTGACGCAAAAGGTGACGCATATTTGCTCTGGCAAGTTACATATCCGACAAGCAAGAAAACAAGTAACACGGCTCTTGGTTGATAGACGTATTTGTCTTTAAAAGAGTTTTCAAACAGACCAAAATGGTTAAAAATGCAAAACAAAAAACCTTGGTCGAGGATATGAGCCTTGGGGAAATACATTGGAAAACGCCTAAAAATTGAGACCGTAAAACAAAATTTCCTAACTTTAACGATCACCTTAAAAACCAACCCTTAAACATTTATACTCGAATATGGATCTTAAACAAAGATTTGTTTGAAAACGGATCTTATCTATTCTATAATAGGGTGTATCTTTATAGAATCGATAACCATCGGCGGCAGGTTTTAGCCAGTCGATCACTGCTCCGCTGACGCGTATATTACAGGAACTGATGATGCCACTTTGGCGAAATATATTTTCCTTTAAACAAAACGTCTGATCCTGTTTTTACTCATGTTTTTAACTACGAGTTTTACTTATCTATTCTATAGTATTTCTTAAGTATAAGTGCCTTTCCAACGAGTAAGATTGGAGCGATAATAAATAATTTTCAAACAAATGTGGTTAGCTTTTCATCGCATTTCTGCTTGTGAAACAGTTTGCTCAACTAAGTATCACACTTTTGTTGGCTAATCAAAACATTGCTCGTGATTGGATGAGTTTACCAGTTATGATAAGATTTACGATTCTTTTGTGATGCAAATGACTTGGACATTTTTTGCAAATAACTTGAAAAAGCGACTTGTTTACAAACACTGCTCATCAATCTCACGCACCCACGAACGTCGAACAAGGCCCATCTTGTCGGGGTCAATGGTGGGGTCCAGGCTAGCCTATAAGGAGTCCAAGCCAAGACGCGGGCGCTTAAGCTCTTAATTAATGCGCTCGCTTTCGGGAAGCGAATGGCGCCTAGTCGCGCTGCTAATCCGCTACTTTCGCCGCCCATATATGCCAGAATGTCAAGGCTGCGATTCGGCAGCGGCGCCAGTAGACTGGCTATTATCCGCTGCCCGATTTCGGCGGTCTTTGAACTGGCGTCGTAGATCTTGGAGCGAGTTTTAATTGCGGCCCGTTTGCCTTTCTCTTTCTTTTACGCTAGCCGCCGCGAACGCTGATTAGAATCGGCAATGTGCAATCGAGTGGTGATTCGCCCGAGCGAGCAAACGCCCCAGAATGCCGGCGTTATTTTTAGCCGACAACGACGTAAACTTTCTGCGGCGCGATTAGCTTAAAATTAACTTTAATACAACCAGGGATGCTTGATACTTGGTGAATCGTCTTGAAACCTATACGCGTGTTTTACATGAAACTGTGCAGACGTCCGATCTCATAGCTATCAGGCTTGTCCGATAATATCGGTTCGGAGTCGATGCCAAGTGGTAGTATCGGTACTCGTCCGATACTAGGGTGATATCGGTGCCGATCCGAGGCCAAATTAATAAAACAATTTAGGCCGATATTTTCGATCCGAAAAGGCTCTTCTACATTTCACCAAACATTAGTAAGTCAACAAAATTAGAGGGGAACTAGACTTCTTGTTTTTGCAGAATAATAAAAAAAACAATTTGCCGTTGAATGTTTCGACTTTGCATTTCAGCTATTTAGATTGGTTGAAAATAGTAATGGCGCCAATGCAAAATATAGCGTCACGCGAATAATGTGTTTGTGGGGAAACCGTGAAAATACTATGCGGATTACTTGCTTTACATTGGCGATTTTATCCCTAAATGATTCATTGCCGCCATTAAAATTCGCGTAGCCCCGTCGTCTTGTCACGAATGCACACATTCAAGTTTACCGCAACAGCGTTTGCTCTGGGACACTGTTAACAGCGACTTTGAACAGTTTTTAATTTATTCAAAGGGCTAAAAAGCTCGCGACAGTCGCGAGTGTAAACAACTTAATTTGAGCGTGTAAAAACAAGGTTTTTCGGGGATGTAGTAAAAGCGGTTTTGCGTAAATAGAGACAAAGTTGACAAGTTGAAAGCTTTTCAACCTGAAACGTCGCACTACCTAAAAAACTACACGATGTTCTGGCCAACTTGAATTGTATATCCGCTGCGTTTTTTAGGGTGAATCCAGAGGTTTTTTTTTTCTTATCCAAAAAAAAAAAATACGCATAAAAGCTATGCAACGTGAACAAAGGTTTGCTTTATAAAAAAAATCTTTAAATTATAGGTAGTGTTGTCGTAAAAGAATAACTACATATGCCTAATAGTACACCTGTTAAACCGAGTATTTTGGGGGACACGTGATAATTTTAAAGTGCAAAAAAAAAAAATGAAACGCAGTATTCGTAGAAATATCAAAGCCGTATATAAAAGTAGGTATCACTTGAACGTTTCACGGATAAGTCGTAAGATAATGGAGGTTGTAGTTAGACGGAGTATCAAAGCCCATACAGAAGTAGGTAACATTTCTAACGTTTCGAATATAACTTTAGTCATTTTCAGCATGTTTTAATGTTCCTACTACGCCTAGCTAAAACCTCCAACCGTTACGCGGGATTATATTTATACACGTAGTAATTTCGAAACGCAAACAGACGACGTAATGATGTCATTTTCGAAAGGGCAATTAATCGGGCGCACGCCTGGCGCTTTACGGATGTGGCCTTTTGCCCTCAAAGGACCTACTACAATCCACATCAAGCACAACGCAGTAGTATCTCTGACTGTTGGCGACATGTGGAGTGCCGGTCTACTAGCCTGTCAATCCGCCAGCGCTGGCTCGCAATAATAACTCTGGTCCTTTTGAGATCGCGCCGACGATAATTACGACACAATTACAGCGGCGATTGGCGACGCCAGCGTCGAAAGCGCTTTCCCACACTGGAATAGGACAATGACGCACGATCACACTGCCCAGAGGTTGTTTGGCCGTCCCAGGTAAGGCAAGCATGTTCCGAGTTTCCTATACCTTCTTTGAATTCAAAGGCACGAGCAATAGGCGGCAACTGCTTCCTAATTTCGACGATAGGGGCATCCTGTATTGTCCAAAGAGCTAGCAAAACGGCGCTAGATTTACTGTTTATCTAACGCAGCCTTCAATGGTCGGAATGGAATAGATAGGATAGTGGGAGAAAAGAACGCCAGGGCAAAAATACCTTCGTTTCCGCTTTTGTTTTGTTCTTTTGGAAGATGAATTTTTGGAGGAAAAATTGTGGTCTGCGCTTAAAAGTTTTGGCCCACAAAAACGCCAACAACGGATTTTTTTATGTATTTATCACACCAAAAGTGGTTTAGAATAGGCTTTGTAATGGGATTAATGGCAATCAATTATTAATATGTTTATATAAGATTAATTACTGGCCCACCGAAGTAGAGTAGATAGGATAATGTTAAAATTCCCAGGAAAAAATATCCTTTTTTTGCCATCATAATTATAGGATTAATTAAAGTTGTCCTACGTTTTTGTTTTTTTATTGAAATACATCAAGTTTTGCCTATTGTGGAAATGTGTTACACACATTTAAATTAAAAAAAAAACAAAAAAAAATCATTGCAGAATAAGATCTTTAGCTGTCATACCTTTAATTGGCCGATATTTCTATATATAGGGAGTTAGTTTATTGACAAGGTCCACCAAGAAACTTTGTTGAAAAAAAAGTTCTCCAATCTTAGTAGGTCACCGTGGGGGAGTCAATTTTGCAAAAGCAGCAAGGGCTGCAAAAAAGAAGGGCAATGGACTTACCTTGTTGGATATAGACGCCGTTGGACCCGGTTTCGGTTTCAGTATCCATACACATGTGGGATGATTCATCACCTGAATTATTTAACAGAATAATTAAGGATTATATTATACATAATTTGGGGTGCTTAGGGTGCTCCAAACCCCCCCAGGGAAACTGGGGTGCTCGGCCTACCTAAATAACATGAATCTTCATGAAAAGTACATAATATTAATGTTAAGGCATGCGTTTTTTTCCACAAAATTCAGATAGTTAGTCAATTATTTCCACAACTTAAAAAAACTAACTCTTCAAAACTTCGCATTTAAAACTATCTTTTTAGTTGCCATTTTGTGATGTCATTTTTTGCGAAAAAATTTGAGCCCTCCAGTGAAATGCAAAAGTGTCCATGATGCAGTAGTTAAACTAAAAGATAAGGTGTGAAATTCTACTATAATTTAAATGCACCTTAAAATCTTACTGCTATTGCAATACAAAATCACAAACAGTTCATGTGGCTTAGAACAAGCTTTAATTAATTGAAATTAAAAAATAACATTTGCACAAGTTTATTTTTTGTTTTAGTTAAGTATAAGAATAAAAGCTACATTTTTTCTATTTAAAAGTAAAAAAAAAAATTTATAAATTAAAAAAAAGATTCACCCATGATTAGCTAATGTGACACAGCATTCTTGTTGACCTAGCTATTCCTTACTCAAACAAGTGTAAAGGCAGGAGGCAGTAACTTAGTTTCGAGGAGTTAGCACGCAACCAATGTTGATCAGACCATAAATTCCTGGGCACTTTTATCACCAGCTTAGGGCTAACCTGGTAGTTTTTGGCAGTTTATTGGCGCGAGAGCTAAACAAACTTGTCCAGATTTTAGAGTCAATTAAACAGCCAAGAATATCAAACCGGCAATAATAAAAACGTTTGATTGACAAGTGTGTTTTTTTAAAGTTTATTAGGATGTGTTTGACAAATATATGCTCTAAAGTTGAGCATATATTTGTCAAACACATCCTAATAAATATGTTTTTTTCTATAATAAGTGTTTTTGAAGTGTTTTTCTTTGTAGCTTACCTTGACATACGCTGTCCTCGAAGTTGAAAAGAGAATGGAATGAGGTAAAAGGTATATCTGGAATTCACACACAGGGTTATACATATACATGATTCAGTATACTAAACCGAATGGTATGGAAAACAACAGTTTACATGAAATTAAACCATTTTAATTTCATTTAAATTTTGGTTTTGCATGTAAAGTGTACAGAAGACCTAATAGTTTTGTGGTAAATAGTTTGTAACATTAGATCAGAGGTTCGTAGACCCTTTTTAACTGCCCGGACTTTTTTAAAATACAACAAACTTTGTTAACAATACATTCTTTTTATTCAAACTGCTTGTGTTTTTAATGCTTATAATTGGAGAAAAGATATATAATTAGAATTAGAGCTATTGTTTAGTACTATTAACTTGCCAAATCATTCTGGTTTGACAGTAAATAAACACTAGAAAAACTATCTAACATTCCTTTAGCCAAGAAAATGTAGGAAGACGAAACAAAATCCTATTATATTGCATAAAAATACCGAAACTATCCCCAAGAAAAAACAAATGAACTTACCAAGAAATAAAGAATAGTGGAAAGGATTGAGGCAAACGGTGCTAGAATTACAAAATGGCATTTTTTTGACCGCGGTTGTGCTGTTTAAGTTTGGCCACCGGTAGGCCTTACAGACGACCATGGTGTGTTCGGCACTGCGTTCGTTCTCTTTCAACTTGGCGGGCAGTTCCACACAGGAGCTGCCGGTTCCGTCGCGCGACTGCAAGGCAAGGTTAAGTATATCCAATTGCGTTTGCTCGAAGCTCTCAATGATGGTTTCGACGGCGGCGAGGGTTGAACGATGACTGGGGTCCGGGCAGGGAATCACTTTGCTCTTTAACTTGGTTTTGAGCTGGCGTTTACGGAAGTAGGTCAACATGACATGACTGCAGGAGGCATCGGGTTGCGTGTCGCCTTCCGGATCCAGTTTTTTGCGTTTTCGTTTTCGACCGGCCACCTTTGCACATTCTCCAGCGAAAAGATCATAATAGCAAGGCGGGCATTTTATCATAAGATTTTTTTAACAAATCTAAAATCAATAGATAGTTTTTTTATAAAAGCCTATCTGATTGCATTACTCTAAAACAAATCATGTTAATTAAATCCAAATCTTTTAAAAAATCATGTTTCTACAAATTTATTAACAATTTAGTAGACCACTCTTTACTACTGTATTACATATAAGGCAAAAACACAAGTATAAACAAAACTATGTAGTACTGCTTAACAAATAATTTTGGTGTTTTTACTGTATACAGCTGTAATGTTGACACAAAATGATTGGCATTAACAAAATGTGCTAAAGAGCAATCTCTGCAAATACCTTAATGTTATGTTAGTGTTGAACACTTATTACATCCTCCTAATGCATTTAGTTTGAGTCGGCCGTATTTGCTATTAAGTTTTGCTGTGAAGCAAATATCAAAATAACACAACAACAAACAATTTCAGCCGATATCCGACCTTATACTAACAGACCCATAACTGCAAAATGTGCTGTACCACAAGCAGATTGTAATCAGTAGCTGACTGCTGCATCAGAGACCAAAAATGCTAAACTTATAAAATATACTGGGGCAATTTAAAGCACATCTTTAAATGTGTTTTGCTTAAAAGCAATGCAGTTAACATTTTAATAAAAAAACTTCAAATATCAAGTCCATACAAAAGTAGATAAGGGAATTCTTCATTCATTTTCGACATGTTCCTAAAAAATACTGGTTTACAAATCAAATCTGCTTGTTCAAAAGAAAATTAAATTCCATTGAAAAATCAACATAAAAACAAATGTTAAAGATGAAAAGAAGTAGTTTTTTTACAGCAACATTCTGACTATTAGGTGAGCAAAATATTCAGAGTTACTTAAATTTTTACGACGGGTAAGGTATTTACAACTATCTCAGATCAAACATTTCCTGCCTTCAAACGACAAACGCCAATAAAAGCTGCAAAAATCTGTCAACTCAAAAGCAATGCGCAAAGCATACGAATTGCGATGTTTCATTCTTGATCAACTCCTAAATATTCAATTTCCCAACAAATTGCGTTTCCCGCTCTTAAAGCAGTTCGCGTCTAGAATAATCTTAATTCCAAAACTCGTCGAAAGGTAGTAAAACCTTCGTCTTATCCGAGGGCGCAATAAAACGCTCTGCAATGTCGAGTGACAGGCCTCCAACTCTAAAAAACTGTTCGGATAATTGCGTAGGGCTAACGTCCCCGCGGGGATTTGCATTTGCAACTGGGCGGCTTGCCGCTAATTCGACAGTAACTGAACTTCAACTGCTATCGCCTACGCTTGCTGTTGCCTTTTTACGGCCGCTCTGAAATCCGCTGGCAGCGAAAAAAACAAATTTATAGCCTTTTTTAGCGGTGGCTTGTCGCCCGAAAAATACATTTCCTCGATTCGTACCAACACATTTCCGCGTCTCTATAGATTTATTCCATTGGTTTCGGGCGCGAGCTCTCTCGCCACAAGGCCGCAGTCGACATGAAGCTGAGATGCTTGTCGACGAATGGGCGCTTTACAAGGCCGTCGGTCGACTCACAGGCACCCCGCGAAAGGCCTACTGGCTGCGTCGTTTTTCTGGCCTCTCATATTGTCTAGACACGGCGGCGCTAGCGAACGTATCGCATTACTCGCTGTTCTTTTTCACTCCCGCCCGTAAACTGGCTTGCCGGCATTTCGGGCCGCTCCGCTCGCCAAAGCTACACACACGCACGCTGCTTTTTGTGTTACTGCTGCCCCTCATTCGCTCTCTCTGTGGTGGCCTTGTGCCATTTCAACCCCCGCTCTTTTTTCTCAGTGGACTGGCGACTTGTGGTCAGTCGACTTTACGCTGTACCTACAGCGCAAACTAAACCGCGAGAAAAAGTCGTTGTTCGGCCGACGGGCTCCGCAAACTGAAACTAAAAAGCATAGCGACGTCGCTGTATCTACTGTAAAGCTGCATTTAATGCGTCTGGGTTCAGATTTGGTTGTTTTGGCCTGGTTAGTAAAACGCTGCACTGCTTATCATATAACTCTTCCAAACGCTGTCATATGGTAATATTGCGGCAAATTGAAACGACAAAAATGCCTGAACAATGTTTATCTAAAACCGACACACTAATGGTATAGATAACAATTGTAGAGCATTCCGTTATTCAGTCTGTTTACACAATGTGTTTACTGTACATAATTGACAATTAATCCATTCTACCTACCTTTATAAGTTGGCTCTTATGCTTTTTTGTCGCTAGTTCGTTATTAAAATTTATTTAAATTCTATTAAACGATTTTCGTATATGAAAAGAAACGCATAGCTAAATGTTTTAAGAACGAAGTCAAGTTATTTTTGTACACCTTTGTCAATTTTATGCTAAATTAACTGCAAATTTAAAAGTAGAACTGCCATTGGATATAAAATATTTAGACGTCCTGGATTATTCCTTGATTTGGAAATTAAAACACGTCGAACAAAGAAATAGTTTGTTTAAGTTGTACCCAAGTCAATAAGCTGATTTTGGAAACGTTTTCTTAACTGACCAACATAAAAGTGCTCAAAATGAAATTTGTCTCCTTTTCTTTACAAATCGTGTTAACAGTTTTAATCACTAGATCTTTGTGACAAAATAAATGACACTCTTACTATAAGCAATCCTTGTTAAGTTGTAAATTGTAAGTTCCATGAACTTATTTTAAGTTGTCCCACGAGTGAGCACCCGTTTTTGACAAAAAATGTCTTCCCGAAAAACAGCTCCAAGTTGCTAATGAACTCAGTATAGTTGGAGTAACGACAGCCCAGCTTAGTGGCCCCAAACCGCCCGCGCCTGTTCGCGGTTTAGCCCCAGATTCCTTGCTGTTAAGGGGAGCTATTCTGGTGTTAGACGGATAGTGTACGGAGAGAATGAAGTGCGATAAAAACATACTTCGGATCCCTATCGACTGACTGCATTTACTTCGAGCAAGAAACAGATAATGTTGAGATTTTGATTCGCCAATTGACACAAACTTTATAATACAAAGTATAAC